>NC_040878.1:1345172-2643172 GCF_003676215.2 Rhopalosiphum maidis | reverse complement strand
ATTTTTTACCTGTATAGTACAGATAATAATTGTGGTAATAAAATTATTAAATTTCTTTTATTAAATATTTGGATTTTTTAGTGGTCAGTTTAACTTTATTAAAATTGTGTTGTTACTAGTCTATTATTAATGGTTTGGATTTTAAAATATTGAAGTTTAATAGTTTCAATTAGAATTAATAAATTTTTATTTTTAAGTTACAAGAGATTATTTGAGTAAGTATACAGTAACTAAAATTTAAAAAAGTGACATAATATTTCAATTACTATAATATGAGTTTTTACAGTTAAAACTGGGAAAATTATTCTGGTGTTCAGTATTATATATAATATTTCTGTTATACCAGTCCTTTTCCAATTATTAAGAAAATTATCTACTAGAAAATTTCTAATTAACTTTAACTTTTTTGTAGGTACCAACTATATTTTTTTTCTTGAACCCAATTTATCAATCCCTCTTTGTTCAAACTCCCAGAATCGTTTTTCGTATTTAATGATATGTCGTTGAATTTAAATTTAATACACCCACTGTCAACTCTACATCTAATGTACAGTAAAGCGGTACCCACTTGCCTAACTTTATTTTAAATGTCTCTTATTTTCGGTTTTGTTATTCATACATATATTAATTATTATTAAATATTATGCTACCACGGGTAAAAACTTATTTATAATTTTTTTTTTAAATTCAAATTTTATAATTTGCAGGTTTTCATCTAATAGTGCCATAATATTTTTGATGGATGTTTATATTAATATTTGTTGATTATTTAAGTGAGTATATTTTAGTTTTGTACAAGTTGTATCATCTTATTGTATATTTGGATTTGTCGTTTTAACTGAATGAAAAGCCTCAAGGCCACAGTTATTTGTAGTTCACAATGTTCGCATAGTACCTAATCGTTGTTATTATTATACGGGTAGCGATAATATTATAACTATTTATAAATAATTTGAATTTATAATAGACACAGTGTAAAATTTTTAATAATAATAATAATGATATATTATGGCTCAATATTTTATAGCAATTCAAAAAAATCAACACTTAAAACATTAGATATAATACACGATGTGATATACAATCGATATACAGTAGAATAAATAAGCTTTTAACAAACTTTTTATTCTGAATTACTAAAAATTACAAAAAATAACCAATAATACATCCTTACCCTTTAATAAAAAAAATTACAATATCAATCATACATACTATGTTATGAAATAATTCAAGAACCAATTATAAACATATACTTATACCGACGTTCGACGCGTCGAAAATCAAAAAAGTACTAGAATAGGCATAGCTATTATTGATTCTAGGACACACTATAAGATGTATTAATACTTCGATTGGAGAAAAATCGTTACTCAAATTGCGAAGAAATGAAAACCAAACTAATTCAAGCAAAATATTTATTACCAGAAATCATCCTCAAATTTGAAAATCAAAGTATTTTTAGTACCCCGAAAGGTGATGAGCGATGAGATACAAATAAAAAAAATCATTATAAAATCATTTACCAAAAATTAAAATCAATTTTATGTATAATAATAATTTAATATATTTAGTTATATAGTTTATATGGTTTCATAATAAATTGGTGTATATAATTTCTATAAACTAAATTATAAATTATTATAGATATAAGATATACAATATAGATATAGATTATTATTAATGTATGTGTATATTTTTGATACTGTTGTGAGACCCCTCTTAAAAAATAAATTGTATAAAATATATATATGTACTGTTTGTCTATTTGTTAGTTTTAATTATAAATAATTAAAATACAAACATTTCTTATAATAAAGTAACTAAATATTCTAAATCATATTGGTAGGTCAAATATTTCAATAAAAATTATTAAAATAGGTAGGTATGTAACGTAAATAATACAAATTGATAGGTAAATTACATAATTATCGATAAGTAATGAAAATGTTGTTGGTACTGTTGTGAGAACCTTCTTTTAAAAAAAATTGTGTACACTATATATATACTTTTTGTTTATTTTTTAGTTTTTATTGTAAATGGTTAAAATGTCAATGTACTTACAGAAGAAGACCAAAAAAAAAAAAAAAATGAAATTAAGAAAAATATTTATCCATTATACAGTGGGTAAATAATAGGTAAACACCGAATACTAACTGGAATGTTTGAATGATCTACTTTTCTGCTTTTCTACTTTTCTACCTAACCTAACCTATCGACCTTACCGTTTACCGCCAGTACAATAATATATATTTCTTTTTCTGCCACCACAAATTTCAGTTTCTATATTTTGGTAACACCTTACCATGTAAACAAGTGGAGTTGTTAATAATTGGTAATGATTTTTAAAATAACAAAAATAATTAGGTATTCAATTTTACAAATTTTTTAATGTATAATTTTCATCTGTATAAACTTTTGCTGTACAGTTTTTAGTTGTACACCGCTAACGAATAAATCGTGAACCAATTCGAAATTTAAAATGATCCAAAATCAACTGCTTTTTACCACGATTACCAACTCTCGATTATATTTTCCATTGTGTGGAGCGTACTGTTTTTTCCACGAACTTCAACACAAACTAAAATCTAATAAGTATCGTAAAATCTATACAAGTATAAAAGATCAAACCAGAAACGCTTCATCTTTATTTCCAGTTGTCGCATGAATTTCGAACGTAATCTTTCCTCTCTTTTCTATGAATGGAGAAAAACACACGGTTGTGAACATAATATTATCTGTGATAAACTATACGTAAGTGTATTATATAATATTTTAATTCTTTCAATCAGGGGTTACCAAAATATAAAAACTGAAATTTGTGGTGGCGGATACAGGAAATATATATTATTGTACTGGCGGTAAACGGAAAGGTCGATTTTGGCGGGAAACGGTGACGCCCGAATGTTTCAGTAGATTTGAGGATCGTAACTGAACGGTCAGTGCACAAATGTAGGTATACCATTCAAGAAAATAATTACTATAAATGGTAACATTCAGAATTTTAAAGAAAATCAATAAAACGCGAATCAAGACAAAAAAAAATATTCAATACGAAGCCTGTCGAAGACCATCGCCACCGACGAAGGTGTTCGATGTGCCGTCACGATAATCCGCGCGAATCTCGACTAACCAGTCGACGCACAATAACTTCGCTACCGGCGGCGTAATTTTAATTCGTGTCACGGTGGCTCCTCAATATACCGTTATCATTATTTAACCCAAATCACATTTCATATCTTTCACACTTATTTAGTATTTAACAATTATAGGCAGAATTGTTGTATTTTAAAACTCTAACAATTTGTTTTGTTTAAAACATTGTTTGAACAAAAAAAAAAAAACAGTTTAAAACAAAAAATACGGTTTAAAAAAAAAACACAATATTTACTTGGATTTTACACTGTTTTAAACATATGATTTATTCGTTTCAAACAATTATAAAAACGTAATATATACATACTATACAATAAACAAATGTTTAAAATGTATGTTTTAAATGAATATTAAAACATATTATATTACATATAATATGTTTATAATATTACATATTATTTAATGAATATTATTTTCTATTTTATGTGTGTGATTATAAAAAAAAAAAGGTATGTGAAACATTGTTGATGATCTTTATTTTTTTTTTAATAATATTAAATTTGGCCAGGAACTCAATCATGAGGCAGACTGATACTGCATGGAAACATAATTTTGCTGGATTAATTAAAGTCAGCGTACAATACAATATAGTTAGGTACATAAAACATATTATGATGTTAAAATACCAGTGTTACATTAAACAATAAACATCTAAAAAATTCAGTGATTTAGTAAATTATTACATCAAAAATATTACTTTTACAAAAACAATACTACCTATATGGGTAATTTTTTTGTATTTTTTGTGATTTGCTGACTTAGAACTGTTTGAAAATATAACCTAGATAATACATATTATTTAGTAACATATATTTTATATTCTAAATGGTTAATGGCACAGGCTGTTTTAGCTATGATTAGTAAGAACATAGTAGTTATAATATATAATACATAAAAATAATCATACTTATAAGTAATAAGTTAAATAATAATACCTGTGATTTATTGGCCAAGTCCATAATTAATTAAGTTATTAGCATAAGCTTAATTAATTTTTATATACATATAGTCGGTTGTTAGTTGTTTTATTTATATAGTCTGATCAACTTATTTGTACTATCCAAAGGTATGAATTGTGATTTGGGTTAAATAATGATAACAGAATATTGAGGAGCCACCATGATTGTGCATGATTTAAAATTACGACTACCGGCGGTTAATCCCACTGGTATCTTATGAGGAAATCAAAAAAATGACTTTTTGAGGGCAATTGCCTCGGCCATGGTCTCTCGGATGAGACTTACGATCGGACGCTACTTTTGTAAGCTGGCCCGACGTATGGTGTCATATCCCAACCCTGTCATTGTATGTCCATCAAAACTGTTGATGGAAAATGACCTCCGTCGCACATAGGGCGACGGGATTGTCGGATGGAGGATTTTTCACCCATTATATTTTGTTTATATTTAAAAACCAAGGATGGAAATAAACAACTAATTGATTACTCTATCAAAAAACTTCCTTTTATTAGGACATGGTATCTCGCCCAGCGTGAGTATAGTTTCACATAGAGTAGAATTTAAAATAAAAAACTCAATTCTAATCAAAATACAAATCGTAATCAAAAGCATATAAATTTTATAATGATGATAATTATTAATAAAGTTTTAAGTTTAGTATAAGGAAATTTAATAAAAACTATTTTATTTTTAATACACAATCATTTAATTTAAAAGACGTGTAATTGATTATTGGTTGAATTGCTTGTACTTTCAGTGGACATTTCAACTGCATCTTTATTTTTTACATTAGAGCTAGTCTTAGATGGGACGGTTTTGGTAGATGTCTTAAAAAGTTGGAATTGTGGACACAGTTTCTTATTTAATAAATTTAATATACGTTTTTTACAAACAAAAATTAAAAATATTAACACTCCTTGCAAACAATTCCCAATATTTACGACATACCACACAGCATCAAGACCACCTGAACTTGTTGCCCATGATATAATTTCTGCTAACCAATTGACACCCATGACGATGAATAATTTCAAATATAACATGAATCTAGAAACACAATATACCTATAATATTCCAATTTAAATCCATTGAATAAATAAAATAATTTTTATTTCTATTAAATATAACCATCAATTTTATATTGATTATACAGTTCCTTATAATATAGATAAAATTCTTAGTACTTACCTTTGTTTTTCATGGTCCACATTTTTTTGGCTTTCAGATCCTCTAAGTACTTTAGCATCTCTCGTATGTTTGACAATCACTATTGCCGTATGAATAAACATCAATAGGTTACTAAATAATAAAGTACCGATAGGACCATAAAAATATAACAGCGTGGCTAAATCTGCTAAAATATAAATGTATATATTAATTAAATAACTAATTTTAATAGTCGAGTACTAATTCGTTAAAGGTATTCCATCTACTCGATTTTATTTTATTTTAGTATCTGTTAAAAAAAAATTAACTATGAATTTTTTAATGACGAGTGTATTATAGTGTATGTAATATTTTTTTTCAATACAAGTAAACAAAAATATTTAATATTAAAGCTTTTATCGTATTTCGTTTTGAAATCAAGAAAAAAAAATATTAAAAGAAAAATTATTTTAAAAAAATATGATAAAATCTTGATATAATTAAACTTGAATATTAAAACGATAAATTCGAATCCTAAAACGTCGTTGGCTCTTACCGCATAAATAAATGTATAATATATTTTATGTATCCGCCTTTTCAATAATTAGGTACTTATCGTAATTATTTAAGTTACAAATTCATACTAGTTTGGCTTTTGAACCATATTTTATAGATCATATAGGGATATTATGTACTGAAATAAGTTATTGTAGTTAATACCAAAACGCATACTGACTATGAGATTTGGATATTAATAAATATATTATATAAAATAAATAATAAAAATAACAAAACATTTAAAATGTGGAAATTTTTTAATTATTTTATATTTGTAACAAAGAAATTTAATTATGTTTTGTTTCCACATACTAATTATTTATTATTTTCGACCGACGTACAAACTTCCTATAAAAACTCATATTTTGTCATTTTGATAGTTGGTTAGTATACTGCTATATTATTATTTAATAATTACATTAATAACTTAATTATAATTAAAAAAAAAGTTTAAAAACCTCAAAATTAACGTAGATAACGTTTATTTTAAAAATCGGTTCGTAGTGGTAACGGCGCACCAAGTTGCATTGTATTTCGTGATCCCCCACTAATCAACTATACGTATTTTATACTGGCGTGCGGTACAGTCATAGTGTTGCGTACCGATTGGTGTGTGCATATTGCATAGCTCTTTTTACTTTAGAAGCAATAATAATATGGTCACGACATAGTAGTTCTTTACCGAAAAATATTTTTTTTAGCACCTCAATATTCTTAATGAACAGTTTATAATGATTAAATTAAAAAAAAAAAATAAAATACCCACGAGCCGCCACTGGTTGGTTCTAAAGATGATACTAGAAAGCCTATATAGGCTCTAGAATTCTAGATGATACTCTCAAATATTGGTATAAATACTAACGCTTGAGAGACGTCACACGTATATAAATTATTTGTTAAAAACCATTATGCCTGGGCAATTTCCTACATAAAAAGGAGATTTTTACTGTACAATTTTGTTTTTATTTTTACGATCACTAGTACAAAAAATGTTATTTCATTTTGATGATTTGATTTAAATTTTAAATACGATAATAGGTTTATTTGTATAAGTGATATCGCCATATTGTCAATAAAAACGACTTAATTAAAGTTCTATTATTCTATTTGATTTTTTTTTATATCGGTTCTTTTCCACACAAAATCGCTATTTTCTTTTAGTTGTGTAATAAAACAAATAATTTATGATACTGATTTCATGAGAGTGTTTGTAAATTATTATGAATATGTATTCAAAACAAAAATTTAAAATTTTGAATTTTCTTAAATGCATTCAAATTACCTATATTATACGTCTTAAAAATGGTTCTGTGGTGCACTCTAATTCTTTAAACTTGTAGTGTAAAAATTACTTTATTGAAACATAATACAGCATTAAAAATATTTCATTACTTTCTCGTTTATTAATTTAAACATAGCATTGATATCACATCAAATTCGCATGTTTTTATAGATATTTACTATAAATAAATCAAATGTCAAAAAAACTATTATTATTATTTACAGCAAAAAAAGAGTAGTCAAATGTTTTTTTTTTAAATGTTTAAATTAAATTAAATATATTTATATTTTTAATCAAAATCCTTATAAGAACTAAGAACTAATAGCAATAAATATTATATTATGCACTAACTATTTACAATAAATTTATTTATTTAAAGTAATTATTTTATTGAAATGTAAAATTGTAGAAAAAAATATAAAATATAAATATAGGTAATATAAGTAATAATAAGTGCGACAGTATAGTCATTCAATTATTATGAATTGAATTAATATCTTTTGTACAGAATTAATTCAATTTAAATATAAACAACTTTCTTAAAAAATACTTACAATCAAACCAACATTTCGTAACTCCGAATTCTGGACGAATTGCACCAGTTGGTAAATATGGCAATTTTTCCATACCTAATGTAATTATTGAAATTAATAAGGCACACCCCCACGCATAAATGGAATAAATAATAAACTTTTTTGATTCATCTTCTCTTATATTTCCTCCTAATGGTCTAAATCCACTGAAAATTAAATACATAAATAAATAAATACAATTATTTAGAAATTTTTCTATTTATAATTTAAAAATTGTTTCTTGCAGTAAATTTAAATGTCTATTCTTAATTAATATAGAATTTAGTACATTATTATAATCTTTTTTTTTCAAAATAGTAAATACTGATTAAATTTGTCAAAAAATAAAAAACATATTATTCTAATATCCAATGTTTTTATTTTACTTCTTATTCATAAATACTTTAAATTTGAGAGTTATCTCTATTACGTTCAAATTGAAACACGTCTTACATTTTAAATGGGTTGCTATCTGAAAATTATCATTTTAATAAGCGGAATTGTTTACAATACATTACATTTTATGTTAATTAATTAATTTTTTTTTAATAATATTTATAGGTGCGTAAAAATGTAGTATATATAATGGTATTGGTGGACGGGGTATGCCCACTGCTTATAATTTACTACTTTATTAATTATGGTAGTATTATGACGGGCATTTTATATATTTAATAAAATACGTACATATTTTACCTTGTAATTGCATATAATATATTAATACTCAATATACTCTTTTATTAAACATATTTACAATTTAAAACCTTTTTAATTTTAAATTTTGATAGCATGTAACCAGTAATGACATAATAATAATATGTGTATATTGGACTGACATCCATTTAATGGTTAAATTTTAACTAGTAGTAATAATAACGAGTTTTTATTTTTACGAATCCATCGCGAATTATAAAAATCAACTACTTACCAATATATTAAATTATAAAAACACTTTAAATTTTAACTTATGAATATTGAAACGAATGTAAATAATGCATATCAATTGTATTGTTAATAGCTATTAATGTTAATTTTATTTCGTTACTAAAAAATAAAATATTTTACTGAATTACGCGGTTACGTCATAGTGAGTAATGACCGTACTTATATACAACATTTTAATTATATATTAAAATATATAAAACTTAAATTGATAGTTCTTAATTGGAAACTAAAAGAAAATGTTGTTCCATTTCCTAAAAACATATACAATTATAATCTTAATTTAGATTAAATAGGCGTATACTAGTCTAGAATCCTCCCCCTCCAAAAAAAAAAAAAAATATAATGATAAAAAAATCATTTTTTATTTTACTATTTTATTATTATTAACGAACTATTGAGATTTTATTCGTGGATAAATAAAACATATAATTCATGTATACATTATGTAAAAAAGATAAATATTAAAATATAGGCTGGCCTGATTAAAGTTAATACAAATTGCTTACGGATTTTTAACGAATGATACATAATCGGTTAATCGAACGAAAAAATGTAATGCTATGCGGGACAGTTATGTAAATTTTATATGTTAGAAATATAATTTATGTACAAAATCAGAAAACCAAAAAAAGTATTTATCTTTACGCTAAATGTTAGTATTTGGCAACCAAATTTAACATAGATACATTTTGTACGAGAAACGAAGTGTATGGGGTTTAGCTATTAAGTACCTATAAAAATTTAATAACGCAAAAATACAAATGGAGGTAAGGTTATTTTTTGGATATAGTCTGAAAATATTTTGACTAGTATGACAGTATAGCTACCACTCAATATACAATATTTTATTAACCTGAAAGTCCACCATAGATCAAAACACATAACATTAAGCCAGAAAAAACTTGCTATTAATGAGAATTGAAGGATATACGCTGAAACAAAGAAAAACATTTAATTAATAGTGTATATTTAAAGTAATTCGCAAAGTATGCAAACCCCTATTTTTTCTTAAGCAATACACTTATTCAACTTCTGATTTCTAAGATTTTTAAATATACTTGACCAAAACATACTCAAATTCTAAATTGTTTTTACTACTTTCTTAAGGCGTCAAGTGAGAATCCCTTCACCCCTTTTTAGTGAATATATTTTTTAAATGTTGATACACTTAATTCAAATTCAAACGAGTTGTTTTCCAGTAATTACTAATGTTTACACTAAGAATAATTTTGTTTAAAAATTATTTTACAAAATTATAGTATACATATATTTGGTAATACTGGATATTAGGACAACTTTAACGTATTCTATACTATGTTTAATGTTAATATATTAATATTAATTACCAACATTTTAAAATCTGAATAGCCAATACGTCTTACAAATCTATCATGATTGATCTATATTATTCTTAGTATACAATTTTAATTAACTAAAAAACTATTTATAATATGTAATTTTGATTTTGATATGTCAACATTATTCGGAAAATTATCCTCTAAATAATTTACGTCAGAAAAAGGGAGTTTTCAATTAAAAAATAGAACTTTAAAGGACACTCCTCAAGTAGTACAAAATTGTCCAGAATTTGAAATTCTGGTCTTTAATTATATTTAAAAATCCAAAAATCAAATTTTAAAAACTGCAATATTACAATTTATATATTTTAAAATTGTATGTGATTAAATAAAATATTGTAAAATTCAAACTATAATTATTTCATTAGTTTCTGAAAATTAATTGAGTTTTTTATTTTAAAGATGTGCCTATACCTAGACTTTATTATCTATTTAAGGTGTCAACAATTACTAATATATGTTTGTAGGATGTGTACCGAATTTTTAATAATATGTGTGGCTTGTAACTTTCCAAGCGACAGGTTGAGTGGGCCAATTGGTATTATTATTAAACCTGAGTACATATTTTATAGACAAATATCAGTGCACATGAATAGCCGACTATGAGGATATAACGAAGAAAAAGAGATGAACAAATAATAAATGTATACCGAAATTAAAGTAAAATACATAATTAAATAGATTATACAATTCAAATATTGAATCGAGCATTTTTATCACCAAAATTAGATTTCAGATTGCAATTTGTTGGAAAGTCTTGATTTTATCGTGTAGGTTTATTTTCTTGTATTATAACTCTGACGAGGAAAAAACCTATTTAAAACAGTTAAAACAACTTTCACTTTGCATAATCATCAGTTATTTAGTGCCAATGCGACAACTACCCACATCTCGTACTTCGTAGTTCGTACATCTTAAATTTAATTTTTAACGCGACTTTGTCACGATAATTTATAGTTAAAGAATTATAAGGATTTTTATTAATATATTTAATTGTATTTTTTTTATTTAACTAATGCAACTTGGCCTATTTCAATTTAAGAACTAGACATGTTTAGCTTTTCGTGCTTCTGTAGTTTTGTAACTTTTGTTTTACCCATCACACATTTGAAACTAAAATTGATCATTGTTATTTTTCACAACTTCAAAAATCAATTAATCATATATGTAATGTATATATATATATTTGTTAAAATAAAATAAACTTTAAATCATCCTATTTTTGTCAAAAGGTTAATGAATTATGATAATGTTTACAACAATTTACCTGAACTTTATTTTACTTAAAATAATTTTCTAAAAATATAAATTTTCTTTGTAGCTATTTTTATATATATTTTCAAGTATCTTTTTACATAAAATAAGTACAATGCTATTTAAATAAATCGCAGTTATAATTACTAAATAAAGATTATGATATTAAGATAGATGAAAAAGTGCTGTCGAATTTTTCTTGATTAATAAATATTATAAGTGGATTTTTCATCCATAAAAAGTCGTTCAATTCAACCTAGGTACATAATGTTTGTCCGAGTATTATTTTATCACATGTTATAGCTATTATTTCGTATTTGCGTGTTATTAAAATACATTAATATAGTAAAATGTATAATATTAATATTTATAGGTGTGTATTACTATTTAGTAGGTTTAGGACAGTTGTATTATTATATAATAATGGTAGTTGATTGTGTTAGTAGATACTAGTTAAATTAAAAATGTTTACATTAGCATAATAATATATTTCAGTTATAAACATTATAAACAAATTATTTTCATTATATAAACAAAGTATGTAATATATTAATATGTATATTATATATATTCAATTATCTCAAAAAAATATTATATAGGTAGAGGTTTCAACGTATAGTATAATGTATAATATTATTATAAGTAATTACTGGGCTTATGCAGATATATTATTATATATCAATGGTAAGTTTTTGTGTACAAATCATATAATGTGTTGCTTAAAATTATTTCAACGAATAAATAATTTAATACATTTATATAATAAATTAAAAATGTTGACATTAGTATAAAAATATATTTCAGGTGTACCCATACATTATAAACATATTATTTCCATTACATAAATAAAGAAGATAATATATTTACTTACCTAAAAAAATGCACCATGTTTTATCAACACTATCATCTACGAATTGAACAATTATTAGACTGGTGTAGCCCACCAATAGCGTTGCTACATGGCACATTAAAGATTTTCCATGTAAATTCTGTAAGTCTCTGATAAGCGCATAAACGAGGAACGTTGTAAACAAAAATGGTAGCGATAACATCATGCCGATGGTATAAAATATATTTTGTCCTCCTGAGACTTCAAATTTTTCTGGAGCACAGACAACTGCTAAAATTTGATAATTTAATTCCGAAAATTGCTCCAAACAAAATCGATTCGGTGCAACAATCATTTTTCCTGATTCATCTAGTAACCTTCCCGCTTTATTTACTTGGAAAATATCATCTTCTTCCACTGATGGATCCAATTTATATTTGTGACCACATATCAGTTCTTCATAGACTATATGAAACAAGTCCGTCTCATATACATCAACCGTCCCGTTTGCATTCACAAATTTTGGAATCTATAATATGAAATTAATTAATTCTTAAATCTAGAAATGATACTATTTCTTAAATTGAATATACAGTTTTTATACAAGTAAATAACCTGGCTTTGAATATATTGAATAAATTCGAACTCAACACAAAAAAATATTATAGACACCACTGCCAAGATAAAAAAATGGCTCATCCCCCAGTTTTGATAAAATATCCTCCAATCTGTCATATCTGTACACCATTATGCCACATTTTTAAACTATTATTATGTATAACCCAAAATAAAGTTCTAAACATTTTTAAAATAGCTATAATAACTGTTATACATAAAAAATACACCCATACTTCAAGCCATTGTTAACGTAATTGAACATTAATAGGTCTATGCTACTAAAGTGATGCAGGAAAAAAATTTGCAACTATTTAGATCATTAGATCTTACTAAGCCTTAGACACTGTTGATCATAGTAAACTATTAAATAAAATGTATGATATAGGTATTACTGAATTGGATTTATCTCTTTTAAAATCGTATACTTGGAAAACAGAAAACAGATAGTAAAAATAAATAACACTATTTTTAATGAACAAACAATAAAATATAGTGTGCGTGTACCGCAGGGTACGATTTATCCAATTTTTTAATAAATGATATAAAACTACTATGTAGTATGTTATGCCGATGATACGGTTTTGATTGGTACTGGAGTCAACTGGGAAAAGTAATGAAAAGTATTGAAGATGACTTGGTATTCGTTAAAAATTAACTAAATGATAATTTGTTTCTAACAAGGTGTATTTTTTTTTGTTTTGATAAATATACCTTGGTTTCTACAACTTTGATAAATCCACTATCATATTAAACTCTAGGTCCGAACATACATTGCTCCTCCATAGATAAAATTAAAATCCATGAAAAATAATTTTAAACAGTTCACTGTAATTCGGTCACATAATGTATATCTCATAGTTTATACAGAGTACTGTGTACATAATATATTATAATAAATCTAATAAAGTAAATATAATCTTAATAAAAATAATAACTTTATTACATTTTAATTAAAAACTTAACCTGTTTATGTACAATGTACATTTAGGTACAACTAAAATTGTGTGAATTCTGCGAAGGTCATAATTAAGTGATTTTGTTTACTATATTGTAGAATTACAAAACTATTATTTTAGTCAGCAATAATTTATACGGTCTTAATAAATCAAATATTTTTATGATGAATATATTAATCAATGTTGACGTGCTGAGTAGGATTAATATTCAATTAGTCTCGAAAAATGTATAATATTACGAACGAACATAAAACCAGGTATGCATTAAGTGGTTACCTACGCATGAAATCTTGCCGAACTAACTGTACACATGCACTAGACGATATTTATTTTTATATTTAAAGTCGGTAAACTATTAAAATATTATTCATCGATTCATCACGTCCATTCTCGTCCGTATTTCGTACGCGCCTCTACCTTGAATTCGGCGACGCTGACCGACGCGTTCAGTGGCGTGCATCTGTAATTCACGTACACAGCGTTTGGCGGGCAGCATTTGCGGATACACGTTCCTGTCTTGCACGTGCAGAGGACGTAACCGACGCCCTGTACCGAGCGGTACGCGGTCTGCGGGTACGGTTTTTCCGGTTGTCCGGCCCACAACACGTCGTTAATTAGGTGAGCGTTTTCAGGCGCCGGTCGGGAAGCGTTCATTGGACACTGATCGTCGGCAAAGGCCGCGGCTCTCAGCAGAAGCAGCGTCGGCAGCCACGCGAACCGACGGCCCATCTCGCGTAAGCGCGTGTCGACGTGACGGAGAAGATAATGAAAACGGCGAACACGGCGATAATAATTTTTTAATTAAACGTTTTTATGCGCAGAGATGCGATACGACTGTGCGCCTCCGTGGCGCCGTGCCCGTGGAGCGTTCGCCGAGACTGCGATCCGCGGCCGAGGACGGAAACCGTCGGATGTGTGTGCGGTTTGTGCGTTACCACCACGATAACCATTAGTCACGCAAACATGATTCGCGTGTTCTGTCATGATAATATTACAGTGAAATAATAATAATATCAATAATGCTATCGTCTTCAAGTTCTACAGATAGAACAATGATATAATTGTAACAATATATTTTGTATTCTAATATCACCACAATTTATTTATTTATTTTTTGATGGCGGGGAGGTTAGTTTTTGCTGATTTTACTTTTTTTTTTAAATTTATGATACATTTTAGTAATATCAATTTTATTATCATGATGTATTCGGTGCATTTGACAATATAGATAGTCAAGTACGTATTATTTATTTTATACAAATCAAAAAGGTTAATGATTAATTTTTTATTTTTTAAACCGATTCAATTCTAACGCTACTATTTTGTTTCATGCATACAACTCCATTGCCTTTTCAATGAACTCCTTAGATGGGTCTTCTTTGTCTTCAATAATTATTTTTATGTAATATCCCACAATGTGTCTTGTCTTGATTTTGATAACTATAAATGGTAGATAATAGATATTCGTTATTGAAACATCGATAAAAATGAATTTTATTTCATTGAACCTGGTCAGACTAATTTAGAACTTCTGAGCATTTCGATATAAAATGTGTGAGTGGTAAGAATATTCATTGACAAATAATAATAAAAGATGAAAACGTATTGTCGATAGTTGTATTTGACGGAGGAGGGAGGCCAATGAAGTATACACCAAATTTAACACTATCCACTATATATTTTGAGTATCATTATTTGGAATATTTTCTACTTATTATTATTTTATACGTTCATCGTAATGGTCTCCTATCTAACCTGGAGTTTATGTCCATTATGTGATTACTCCCCCCCGTGGGCGTGGCCGTATGATGGATCCATCGCCCGGCGGCATCGTACGTACCATTTGGTCATGCTCATACATACATGTTATTATCGTATCATTTCCTTCCTTTTCTTACTCATTATCCGGCAAGATTACGATTTTATTATTCATAAAAGAAATAAAGTTGGTATCTATACATTAGTTTCCAGTGAAGTCCTGAGTGAGGATTATTATGATACTACGTAGTAGTGTTATTATATTATAAATATAAAACGCATTTTTCGGATTCTGGGATATCAAACTCATAAAGTACGACCTTCAAACAATCATATTTTTAGGAATATTGTAAAAACTACATTAACATAAAAATATAAAATTATTAACAAACGTTACTACAGTAACCATCCAACTGTCTGTTTTATTCGATAATTTATAAGAAGTTTTTCTGGTTTTTTTTTTTATGTAAATTTGATTTATGAATTATTGATAGCATACTTATTATTGTTGCAAAAATGTAAGATGAATTTAACTTGTATTCATTTTTATTTCATGTAGACATTATAGACATGTACAATGATATACATTACAAATATCATGTGGCGTGTATGTAGTTCAATAATTAAGCTTAAGTTTCTTTAAGCAGTTAAGAAAAAGAACCGGTAAAGTTGTTTATATTTTCAAAACTTCAAATATGTTTGGAAAAATGGAAACACATCTTTATTGTGTATGTATAGGTACAGAGAGAAGTAGAGAGGATACATTTTTTTTATTTATCTAAATCCGTCGAAATTATGATTTTCTTTGCCAAAGTTTAAATTAATTTTTAAGTATTTCATCAAAAGTTTTATAAAACAAAAAAATTATAGTCTTGAAATATTGATATAATCTTCACTATAACCGTTTCTATTAAGTATATATAGAGAATGAATTCTCAGTTTGTACGTTTCTAACTATTTAACCCATTTATTTTTATATTCAAAATTCAAAATAAATATCAATAAGTGGTAACAAATAACAATATATACGTTAATAAAAGCTTTAACATATACACTAAATATTAAGTATAAAAAAGGGGGAAATAGGTAATTGCTCTGCTGTACAGTAGGTGTCAAGTATGCATTGTTATTGAGCAAGTCATTTCAATATATGCATTAAATATTTTTGTTTAAGATATCTGAATTTTGACCGGATATTTTACCCATCGGTAAAATTTTATTTTAAAATCGAAATTATCAAGTATTACTTATATATTACGAACAAAGTGTACAATTTTACTGGAAATCAGGTTTCTTTTTGTCATTGTCACACTAATATATACGTCAATAGCATCAAGGCAATTACACATAATTATGATTTATGGAAAAAAAATCATTATTAGATTCATCTAATAAGAAATATAGTAATACACAAAGTCAAAACTGTTCGATCATTTATACATCATAGTTTTCATTAGTAAAATATATTATGTATATCATATGCATGGCAAGAGATATCATGTCCATGAGCGTAACTAGAATTTAGTAGTTACAGAGGCTAGAGTCTTGCGCAATATCAAAATTAATGATATTAAAATATGTGTATACAAAGTAGCTTATTATAACATTATTAAATAAAAATAGTTTATATTTCAAATTTTTGATATAGGAGATAAGATTTTATTAAAAAATATATTAGAAGTACCGTTTGAAGGGTTTATTAATATCCTTAATTGCCTAAAAATAAGTTTGCTGATGATATTGTCTTGACGTATTACCTTAATAGAAAAACAGGAAGCATATCATGTATTATATATATTTGCGGTGTATTAATATAGTTATTATCTATATTAATTATTAATATTCTATTTTATGTGTATCATGTCATCGCCTGCGCATAGTTTTTAATATTAAATAATATGTGACGGTATGAAAATCGAAGCAAACCTGGTGAACACGGAGTCAATGCGTAAAATGTAGGTGCCATGCTAGTCGACGTGTCAGCAAAGGCTTACAAGAAATATAAGTTTGGCTCGCACAAGTACTGGGCGTATGTGGTCACCGAGAACACGGCCACCATATACTATCCAGTTGGCACGTGCAAGATATGGGACCGTAACAAGACAAAGATGCCGTCGTCGACCCGGAACTGCGCGTCGCAGGTCTCAGAGTGGTAAACGCTTCCATCATGCTCACTATCGTCCAGGAAAACACAAACGCGCCGACCATAATGGTTGCGGAAAAAGTGTCGGACATGATCAAGGATATATGGTATCAGCATCACGACAACGAAGCTGTAGTCGACGAATAACGATCATCAAGATTCGTGGTATCTTATTGTTATATATTATATTCTCCTCGATAGTGAGACTGTGGCTGTCGACTCCAAAAAGTAGTTATTTTCTTATTTTGGATTACTTTTGAGTGGATGTTACCTGTGTATGTGTTGATTCTGGTTTACAAACTTTATGGAATAGCAAATTTGCGTTCATCAGAATTAATAGTGTGTAATTAGCTTAAAATATCGAAAAAACTAAAAAACGATCATTCGTCCTTATATTAAAATTAACGATTCTGATGAACAAAAATGTGCTATGCTATACGTTTGTAAAATGGAGACAATATACATGCATGGGTAACGTCATCAACTTAAGAGTACTCCGCATACTCACCACTTAAAAAGGTTTGATACAGGCAGTTTTTATGCAATTTTGAGAAGAATTAAAATATTATGTTTAATCTTAAATATATTTAGATACTAATTAAAAATATTTTAAAAGTGGTCCCATGATAGTCCTAACAATGGTTGTTGTGTAATATATTATAAAGAAAAACGGTTTCGCACATGACAAGCTTATGAATAAGTCAATTATTTACAGTCTTTTAATACAAAAAAAAAAATACTAATTAATTTGTACGAATAAATGAATACTATTCATTGTCTTTAGCTAAAAAAAAAATGTATGGTTAAGTTAGGTAAAGTCAAATTAATCTATTATTATAGCAACTGTTGATTATTAATTATTCTATAGGTAAATCATTTTTACCATCTATATAGGTAATAGTCGATTAGAATTTTGAATATTTGTGACTGGAGATGAATTTATGATTTTCTCCGTAGCAGATACATTTTTGAAAATGATTACAATACGAACAAAGTGATTGATGAATTATATAGCTTATACCATTGTCAAAAATCAAAATAACTACTTTGTTTTTATATATTTTACAAACATCGATATAATTAAATAATGAGTACCAATCATCTGTAAACAAAAACAATAAATAAATAAATCATACAGTTTATTAAGCAATGCTCAGGTTATTATTTTTGTACAACAATTCATAAACAATTTTATAAGAATGATGCAATTATTTTTTTATGAAAACATTAAAATAAATAACTTTTAATTTAAAATTATAACATAACTATAGTATATATACTATACTATATACTATAGTATATACTTAATAAAACATTTATTATTCTTCAGATACTACATAAATAGGTACTGTTTATCTATTTGTTAGTTTTAATTATAAATGATTAAAATACAGAAATCTCTTATAATAAAATAACTATAAATACTTATTCTAAATCATTGGTAGGTTGACTATTAAAAAAAAACTATTATTAAATTAATTGTTATTTATTATAATAAGTAGGTATGTTGTATGTAACGTAACTAATACAAATTTATAGTTAAATATACACAATTTTCAATAAGCAATAATTTATATAATACCAATGTCCAGTATAATTTTAGTAGTGTCCATGATTAATGTATGACTAATAAAATTATCATTTCTTTAAAAATTTGATTAATAATTATAATTATAAATAATTTCCTAATATTATACCTACTATTAAAAATATATTAAAGTTACATGTAAATAATACATGTTACTAGCTAACAAAATAACAAAGCATCTGTGTAGATACACTATGATATGATACTTTTGAAACTAACATAAACTAGTTTACAAAATAAAAAACTCAATTAAAATACAAATCGTAATCAAAAGCATAAACATTTATATAATGATGATAATTATTAATAAAGTTTTAAGTTTAGTATAAGGAAATTTAATAAAAACTATTTTATTTTTATTACACAATCATTTAACTTAAAATTCATGTAATTGATTATTGGTTGAATTGCTTGTGCTTTCAGTGGACATTTCAACTGCATCTTTATTTTTTACATTAGAGCTAGTCTTAGATGGGACGGTTTTGGTAGATGTCTTAAAAAGTTGGAATTGTGGACACAGTTTCTTATTTAATAAATTTAATACACGTTTTTTACATACAAAAATTAGAAAAATCAACACTCCTTGCAAAGAATTTCCAATGTCTATGACGTACCACACAAATTTAGAACCACCTGAATTTGTTGTCCATGATAAAATTTCTGCTAACCAACTGACACCCATGACGATGAATAATTTCAAATACAACATGAATCTGAAACATAATAACCTATAGTTTAATTCAAATTCATTCGAAATAAAAATTATCAAATTCATTAACTAAATATATTCATTTTTATTAAATATAACAACAAATTCTATAGGATAACGCTATTCTTAATAATATGGATAAAATTCTCAGTAAGTACTTACCTTTGTTTTTCATGATCCACATTTTTTTGGCTTTCAGATCCTCTCAGTACTTTAGCATCACTCTTATGTTTGACAATCACTATTGCCGTGTGTATAAACATCAATAGATTACTAAATAATAAAGTACCGATAGGACCATAAAAATATAACAGCATGGCTAAATCTGCTAGAATATTAATTTATTAATAATTAAATGACGTGATACGCCTGGATATTTTTTTTTATTAAAATTTTATAATTCTGTATAATTGGAAAAAAGGTTTTTAGTAGGTATTTAGATGACTTGATTTGAATTCAATAATAACTTATTCGTATAAGTAATATCGTCATATTTTCAACAAAACAAATTCCTTAGGTAAAGTTTTATTATTCATTATTGTATTGGATATTTGATTTTTTGTTTTTAATTTGATGTACTGGTTTTTTCTACACGAAACTGATTTTTCGTTTTAATTGTGTATTAATGCGACTAATTAATGGTACTTAAAATGTAAAATTGTTTAACTAGAAAGTAATATAAAATATTAATACATAAGTAGAATAAGTGGCATTGATTTCTTAAATTTTATGATTTCAAATAATATCTTTTGTACAGTCTCAAACTTAATTTAAATACAAACCAGTTTCATACAAAATACTTACAACCAAACCAACAACTATTAATTCCGAATCTTGGACGAATGTTATCAGTTAGTAAATATTGCAATTTATCCATACCAAATGTTATTATTGAAATTAATGAGGTACATCCCCACGCATAAATTGAATAGATAATAAACTTGTTTGCTTCATTTTCTTGTGTATTTCCTCTTAAAGGTCTAAATCCACTGAAAATTAAATACATAAACAAATTAAATTATTTAGAAAGTGAAAATCTTTTCATCGGAAATTCAAAAAAAAAAATTGATGCCTACCGAAAACGTTAATATTGAGTGTCTAACTCGTGTAATATACCGTTGCATGTCTGGTTCTTTTTTTTTAATTAAAAAAAATAATTAAATACAAAAGAATGTAATTGAGAGTCTAGCTATCAGTCCTCAATCGATGTAAGTCGATACCTCCTGACGTCGAAAGTCTGATACTGTTTTGTAGGAGATAAAGTTAAAGTCGAATGCCATGTTTGAGAGTTAAGTAGTCTATGATTATATGGAAAGTTCATTTTACGATTTTACATGCAATTAAATCTATCAGATAGGTAATCCGATTGCGTCGAATCGCGGACAATGTGGGTGCACGAGTGAAATTGTTTATGTATTAAGTATACTACTATACAACACTGTAACGCACGCACCGTGATGCTTTAGTATTAGTAAAAATTTGAAATTTACTTCGTTGGTTTGCAGAAATACAAATAATATATTTAAAAGTAACTTTAACTATTTACTTCAAGTACTATTTAGTCAAATCGCGTGTTTGATTTTTGAGTAATCACTAATCAGTGCTCACCCAGTGCAAACATTATTATATTTTATTACCCAATACAGTCCGAGTGGTATTCAACCTTTATAAACTCGCGACCAACGTAGGCTTTGTAAAAAAACTAAAATTGCTTAAAATTGCTAAAAAGAAGACTTATTGTGACCCAATTTTAAAGCTTACGTAACCCAGAAATGAATCTATTATTATGGTCTTAATACATAATAATTCCATGGTTTTGTTTACACGTTCGTCTGTACTGTAAAGATTTTTTGATCCGGCATTTCTATACTTATTATACCTACCATTATATTGTAATTTGCAATACAATAATTGAGTAATTCATATTATTTCATTATGTACTCGTAATATATATGTATAAAAATAATTGTTTACTACAGGTAATCTATATTACATGAACTAATTATGCCTACCAGAATTATATTGTCATAGTCGGAGACCAAGATATTTTGCATGCTACGTTTTTTATAGTTTATATATTACCTGAGACTTTTTAATTTCTGGTTTTAATGCGTTTAAAAAATTGAGATCAGCGAAGTCGATTATAAAATTAGAATAATCTATGAGTTTCTTTGGTGGATTAGTAAACGGAATATATTTAAATTTTTTATATAATTAATTATCTGCGTTTCATTTAGTCATATTTTATAATATAAAAACCACTTTTACAAATTATATTTCACGAGTGACACGTATGAGTAATGTGTCGAGATGATAATGTTTTACAATAATGTATGTACATTTTATGATGGAGAAAATTATATAGTCAGAATAAAAAAAAAATGTATTTGATAATGGTCTCACGCAATGACAATATAGTTTAGAAAAATTATATTTCAAGTATCAGAATACAATAAGTATGCAAAATGCCTAGGTCACATGTTATGATAATATAATATACTCTAATCAGTTATAAGGATATATATATATATATGATTCATAAGTAATAAAGAGTAAAGTAAGCATCAAAGGGAGTAAGTATCGGTTGATAGGAGGATAAATGGTCGGGGAATGGTAGCGTAACCGATCAAGTGGAGCTAGTGAGGTGGTGATATTGGCGGCGACGAAGTGGAACAAGTTGAGCCATGGAGCAATGAAGCGGTCTTGAACTCATCTTTTTCGTCATAATTTGTTTGCAGTATATTTGAATATCTTATATTCTTATTATTGAATTTAATATATTTAATATAATCTTATCGTTTTAAAAATAAAAAATACTGATTAAATTTGTCAAAAAATTTAAAACATGATAGTCATGATATTCTAGTATAAAATGTTTTCATTTTGCTTCTAATTCGTAAATACTTTAAATTTGAGCGTTATTTCTATCACGTACAAAGTAAAATACGACTTACATTGTAAATGGTTTTTCATTTGAAATTTAACTTTCTAATAAGCAAAATTGTTTACAATACTACATTACATTTTGTATTTAATAATTTTTTTTTAACAATATTTATAGGTGTATAATAATGAAGTATAAATATTCAAGGGCATTGGGGAACGGGGTATGCCACTTACTGTTATGGTAGTATTATGGCGAGAATTCTAGATATATTTACTTAATAATATACGTAGGTATTCGTAATTACCTTGTAATGGCATGTATACTACATGTATACTCTTTTATTGGACATGTTTACAATTTACAACCTTTTGAGTTTTGAATTTAGATAGCATCTAGCCAGTAATGATACAATAATAATAATAATAATATGTGTATAACGTACTGGCATCCATTTAATTAGTAGTATTATATTAAAAACAATATAATAATGAATTCTATATTTTTATGAATCTATATTACGAATAATCGTAATTAATTACTTACCAGTTTATCAAAGTCTAGGTTAGGTTAAGTATAATAAAACTTTTAATTTTAACTTTTGAATATTCAAACGAATATGAATAATTTTAATCATATCATGGCTAATTTTATTTTGAAAACAAAAAGGACCAGTAATTGATAGCTACGTAAATAATAATAATAATAATAATAATAGGTAGGATATTTCATGGCTGTAGTCTAAAGGATATTAAACTAATGCGACAATAACTACTACCACTCAATGCACAATGTTTTATTTACCTGAAAGTCCACCATAGATCAAAACACATAATATTAAGCCAGAAAAAACTTGCCAAAAACGTGAATTGAAGGGTATACGCTGAAACAAAGAAAAACCACATTTGATTAATAGTATAATATACAGTGATTTATCAAGTATGCTCACTCCCATTTTCTTTAAGCAATACATTTATTCAAATTCGGATTTTTAAAATGTTTTAATATAATCACTAAATGACCATATATTTAAATTCTTGAGATATTTTTACTACTTAAAACGTCATCCCCTCTCCATTAGATATTAGTGATTTGGGGAATATTTTTTTGATATGTTGATTCACTCAATTCAAATACGAACGAGTTATTATCCACTACTTATTAATGTTTATAGTTCATACTAAGAACAGTTATTTTTAAAAATTGTTTTAAAAAATTATAAAATATATATCTTTAGGTAATACTGGAAACTAGGTCCACTTTTATGAATTATATATTATTTTCAATATTTATATACCTATTTAATATTAATTACCAAGATTACCAAAAAGATGTTCAATTCAATGTAGGTAAAATACGTTCATATAATTATAGGTCCGAGTAATATTTTATCAAATATTAAAGTTATTATTGCGTATTTGCGTGTTATTATATAACACAGTGATACCTCTATTAATGAACACCTTTCAACAGTGGAAAACTCCCTATAGTAGATATTTTTAAATTCCTCTTCAAAAATACATGTACATAATAGAGGTTATAACCTCTTAATAGCGGATTAAAAATTACTTTTCATAAATGGACACAATACATTTACATATCGAAAATGTTTAAGGAAATTTGAACATATTATTCTCAAAACTTGTACCGTGTACTGATAACATTTTTTAACTGTTAATTTCTATAGATGACAATATCCTTATAGAAGATAGTACATTAATAACATCAGATATAGCCAATATTGTATTGTAGACAATTTGAGTTTAGAAGAGAAACCGAACCTGAAGCAGAAGAATAAGAATATGAATTGATATACAATCCTACTTTTGAAGAAGTTTTGAAAACAATAAATAATTTAAAAACATATTTTAAAAATTAAGATGATATCAGATTATTTATGGTAGCTAATTTGCAAATCCATTTTGAAGAACAGAAAAAATATGATAGATATTTTTAATTGTATTTTTTAACGTTTTTTATTCATTATTTATACATAAATACTTAAAATATAAATAATAAATTAAAAATAATATAAATAATATATTCTAATAAACAGTCAATATCTTAAAAATAAAGTAATTAATAAAGAACTGTTTATTAATTATAATATTCTCTTTAAAGTGGAAATTTCTTATTTCTAAATGGCTGTCCACTATATAGAGGTTTCACCGTATAGAATAATGTATTTTATTGTTATAAGTATGTATTTACTTGGTTTACTACCGATATATTATTATATATCAATGGTAAGTTTTTGTGTTAGCCGATTGTAGTGAAATATAACGTACAAATCATATAATGTGATGTTTAAAAATGTTTTAATGAATAAATTATTGATAAATTAAAAATATTGACACTAGTTTAAAAATATATTTCAGGTGTACCCATGCATTATAAACATATTACTATTTTCATTATATAAACAAAGAAGATAATATATTTACTTACCTAAAAAAATGCACCATGTTTTATCAGCATTATCAGTTATGAATTGAACAACTATTAGACTGATGTAGGCCACCAATAGCGTTGCTACATGACACATTAAAGATTTCCCATGCAAAGTCTGTAAGTCTTTGATAAGCGCATAAACAAGAAACGTTGAAAACAAAAATGGCAGTGATAGCATCATGCCGATGGTATTAAATAAATTTTTTTCATCTGTTTGACTTGCCAATTGTTTCGGAGAACAAACAACTGCTAAAATTTGATAATTTAATTCCGAAAATTGCTCCAAACAAAATTGATCCGGTCCAACATTTGCCGATTCACTTAGTAAGAATCCCGCATTATTTACTTGGAAATTATGACTTTTATCTTTTGACGGATTCAATTTGTATTTTCCATTACATGTCAGTCTTCCATAGACTATGTGAAACAGGCCCGTCTCATATACATCAACCGTCCCGTGCTCATTCACAAATTTTGGAACCTATAATATAAACAAAATTAATTTTTAAATCCAGAAGTAATATTATTTGTTAAATTTAATTTAAAATTGTCATACAAGAATACAATTTTTATAAAATCCTTAATTTTTTAACAATATATAGTTGAATGTCAACGAATAAAAGCGCAGAACAATTGATGACCTATAAATCTCGATAAGTTATATATTCAACCGGATATAGTGGCAATAATGAAAACCAAAAGGATTGGATGTGTAGAAAATATCTGCCACTAAAAGTAAAATGATTAAAAACAATTTTTTTGTTTAAACCAGACGGCCAATACAAGGAAACCCAAGGTTACGATTGTTAACCAACCAAACTTAACTAACCTAGACTAAATAAGCAAACCAAGCATGACCGTGCACTTTAGGACCTACGTTTTATAGGAGTAATCCAATTTTCCAAGTAACGAACTCGAACCTAATATGATGAATGAAAACATAGAGAACATTGGGAGGATGTGTTAGTTGCGCAAAATACTAACATGGCCAAACAAATTTTAAAAAAAAGTTGGAAATCGTATTTTTTTTTACTTTTATAATATACCTATAAAGTAAATTTGATATAATCTCAAATAATATCTTTAATACATTTTAATTAAAGACTTACTAAATTTATATATATATAAATATTTTTATGATGCATATATAATATATTAATTAATGTTGATACGTTGAATAGAATTTATATTTAATTAAATTCGAAAAAATGTATATTATGAATAAACATAAAACTACCTATGTATTAATAAGGGCGGTGGTCGTTTGGGCGAAGGTAATAATTTTGACCAAAAAAATTATAGTTTGTTTGGGCGAGTGAAATTATTTTTACCTGAGTAATGTGAGGTAAAAACCTGGTGACAGATGCTACGAATATTATTTTCAATCATTATTAATTATTATATTATCGATAATTTAAATAATTAATTATTGAATGTATATTATGAGTATTTTCATACAAAGTCAATAGATTACTTTAAAATATACTTATTATATTATATGTAATTGTATTTATAATTTTTTGACAACAGATTACTCTATCTACCTATATAATAATATTATAAATATCTATACCAAACCCTAGCCATATGTATTAATTGTATATGAAGCAATTAAATGGAAAACCACTTAGAGTGACCAATTGAAAAGCATCAAACTATATTGTATTAAACTGTTGTAAACCTTACTTAAACTGATCACTGATAAAACTAGTTATCATACATTCAATTTTTTTTTAAATTTTATCGTTATAATAAACCGGCATTTAAGATATTATTTAAGTATTTTTAAGTGCCGCTTATTCTATTTATTTTATTAAATTTTCTGTTTTTGTGTTAACTACAACAATGCCGAGCTGTTTTCTTTGTGGACGTTCTTGGTGTTCAAAAAATAAAAACATAAGCTTTCATCGGTAATTGATATTTATAAACATAAAAACAAAAACTCTAAGATCTGTATCAATATTTTTTTTTTAAATAGGTAGGACTAATTATTTATAATTTGTATGATTTTGTTTAAATTGTTGAGTGTATATTATAAGCATTTTCATACTGCCCAAACGGTATTTTCAATTGAATAATTCTCGCCCAAACAGTATATATTTATTCACCTAAACAGACCATATTTTGGGTCCATTCGCTTAAACAGCCTATGCCCATTAATACGTAGCGTAGTACCTACGCTTACAATCAAGCAGAACTGATTGTACACAAGCATTAGCCGATCTTTATTTTTATTTAAAAATTAAAGTTAGTATATTATTAAAATATTATTCATCGAATCTGTTTTATTATTTATAATAAATAACGTAAAAATGAATATTCGTTAATGACGTAAATCTCACACAACAAATTTTCTTTATCAAGTCGTTAAGTCATTACAATTAATAAAAGTAAATTTGCATATACATGATTATTTTAGACTGTATATATGTCAACCCTATTTATTTTTAATAAAAAAAAATTAGCCATATCTATATATTGAAAAAATAAAACCTACGCAATTCTTGGGTCGACGACCCTCTAACAGTCTAAAATATGTTAACTTTTATGATACTCGAAAAACATGAAATTTTTGATAAAAAAATTTTCTAAAGACCAATGGCTTAAGTTTTCATTTTGATAAAGCTTAACTTTTGAATAAAGATTATACTCTATATTAATTGTATATTAATTGAATACGTATACCGCCGATGCGATATAGAATATTTATGAATACCTAACTAAGTGTTTCAGTATTCGTATGCTTTTTAGAAGATAAAAATGAACCCAAGACAAAATAATACAAAATTATTGAGCATCCAGTTTAAATATTTATTTAGGTATTGTTTCAAATTTAAAAAAGTTTAATTTAGTACCCAATAAATTGTCATTTAATATAGTATCCAACTACATATGTAAATTAATAATTTATTAGATTTCTGAGCTAAACCGATGTTGTTTATTATAAATATAAATATCAATGTTAAATGTTTATTAATGGTACCTTCGCACACACTAAAATTGTAGAAGTTTACATGTCCTTCTCACAATATTACGACGATGCATTTCGTGAAAACTTTTTAAATGACTCGTACAACGACAAAAAAAAAAAGTAAACAAATTCCTACCCACCCAACATGCGGTCAAAAAATAAGAAATCTCATTTCGTCGTCTCGCGTAAAATAATTTTTAGGGTTTTAACCGATTACGGAGCCTCTACCTTGAATTCGGCGACATGGTCCGACGCGTTCAGTGGCGTGCATTTCGAATTCACGTACGCAGCGTTCGGCTCACAGCACTTGCGGATACACGCTCTCGTTTCGCACGTGCAAAGGACGTAACTGACGCCCTGCACCGAACGGTACGCAGCCGGCGGGTACGGTTTTTCCGGTTGTCCGGCCCACAGTATGTCGTTCACCTGGTAAGCGTTTTCGGGCGCCGGTTGGGAAACGTTCATCAGACACCGATCGTCGGCAAAGGCCGCAAAGCGCAGCAGAAGCAGCGTCGGCAGCCACGTTAATCGGCGGCCCATCTCGCGTAAGCGCGTGTCGACGTGACGGAGAAGATAATGAAAACGGCGAACACGACGATAAAAATATTTTAACGCTTTTTGTAAGTCTGCAGTGATGTGTCTAAACGACTGTGCCTGTTGAGTGTTCGCTGAGACTGTGCGACTGAACACAGAAACCGTTGGGCGTGTGTGATATGCGCAATACTGGTTGCCGCTACGATAGCCATTAGCCACGCAAAGCGATTTACATGTTTAGTCAAGATAATATTATTATATGATAGCGAAATAATATTAATATTGTCGCCTTTGGTCTGTGCGTATAGAATAGCGATGTAGTTATAATATGTGTATTCTATTCGTGTTGTCCCCACAATCCAAATAATTTTTAAGTCTCTTGAAGAAAGTAAGAATAAGACTCGGTAAAGTTTTTTCGTATTTTCAAAAATTCAGTATGTTTGGAAACATGATTACAATAAAAGTGAATAAACAAAGACAGGTAGAAAACATACATTATTTATTTAATTAAGTCCATTGACATCTTGGTTTTCCCTGCCAAAGTTTAAATTTATTTAAAATATTTCATCAACATTTTTAGAAAACAAAACAATATGTATATTATTGTAATAATGAAAAGACCTTCATCATTACTGTTTTCATTAAGTTTAGAGAATAAATTGTCAGTTTCTTCATACGATCTAGCCCATTTATATATAACATATATTTTAAAATAAATATCTATAAGTGGTAAAAATATATACCTTCCTATTTGTGATCAAATTGAATGTTGATGGTTGTTAGTACTTGTTACTAAAATTTACCACGTTTTTAGAAGCAACCTACGACTATATCTTCAACTGAGTGTTCGGCACATTATCATAAGTCATATCGCAGTAATGAAATCATATTTCTCGTCGAGCTAATTTTACCCACTTTAAAGTTCAATTTGAATTATTAAGTTTGTGTGAATCGACCATGTCCTATAAATGTCGTTTTCATGAGAATTATACTTTTCTAGTTTCCCCTACTGGTAGGTAGGTCGTTGACGAACATTGTTGTTTTAAGTTATTGGTTTATTTTATTTTTTTTCATTTATTGAGATTTTAACAAAATATTATAATATCTTGAGAATTAAAAATAAAATACATACATAAAATCTTATATATTATGTAAAAAAAAAGTTACTGATTATTAATTTATTATTGTCACTTTGGATAACATATGCTCATATTATATTATTGTTTACCTATATTTATAGCGATGTGCGAATTATACTATTATAAAAGTATGATTAACCCAATCATGGCTGGTGGTGTTTGAGATGTGTACTATTGGAAAAAAAATAGTAAGTAACAAGTTGTAAGACCCGGTTTTTTACTTATGCAAAAAATATATTGTATTTTTAATTTTGTTATCCAGTCGGCGAATAACCAAATTGACATTCTTCTTTTTACAGCTGTTCTTATGACGACTATATTGATAATGCAACGGTTTATATAAAATACTACTATATACGATATATTCTGAAAAACATTTAATTAAATACGAAATTCACTCAATATGTTATACAACGATTATTGGAGGAACGGTAGTTTTTTTTAATTTTGGTAGTAGCTATGTTTCATAATGTATATGACAGAACTATGCAAGTGAACACTGTGAAAGGATTTTGTAAAATTTAGTTTTTTAAAAAGGATTCACACAGCTAGGCATTTGTTGGCTCACGAAAAACGGTTATTTTATTGTCTTGTTTATATAGGCTAGCCATAAATGATATTTGTTAGAAAAAATAAAATTGTAGTTATTATAATTGGATACATTTTAAGCTTGTGTTTTACATTGATTGGTCAAAACTACGTCCATTTAACGTTGCGCTCAACACGTATTATCATTGCGTTTTGTTATGTTCGATTACTGTTCGATAGTTTAGGTATCTTAACACGCTATTCGATGAACGTTTAGGTTTATGATTTTCATTTTATCAATAAACACGTCATTGTGGACAAGTAAATTATTGACATTTTTCAATAATAATATTTATATAAAATATTAAGCATTTCATTACTTGATTATAGATTATAATTTATAAAATAATGTATTTTTATGTTTTGAACATCATTGCACCGAGTGTTCAATAACGAATTAAACAAAGTTTGAATGATATGCCTATGCGATGCATTTCAGCATTTGTAATGGATACACGAAGTTAACAAAAATAATAATTTAGAATAATAACACATATTATGATGCTGTCGTAATTTGTGTTATTTATTCCTTGTCTGCGGGGCGGATAAAGTGTGTTGGCGGGCAGTATACGGCCCGCGGGCTTCCATTTGATGACCCATGCATTAAAGCGTTCGTTCAATATGTAATTTAACGTACCAAGGTATAAACAAATTATCTACGAAAAATGTACATGTAAATATAATGTGATCTATAATGCTGTACTTATATATACATTTTATTTTACAAGAAATATGATTCAAAGTGAATGGCAGTTAAAACAAGATTTTTCTGATGTGTCACGTCGTATTATGATATGCGACACGTAGACACATAGTAACAAATTGCAAATCGAATGTGAGTATGTGATCCACATAATTTATTGATATGTGCCTCGTGGCAGCCAAAGTCAGTTTTAAAAAAAAACGTTTGCCAAGTCAGAGATTGGCATGTAAACTTACTTGATTTTCAATTTTTGGAAATATATTAATTGCATGCAATATGTATGTATAATATATTTTATTTTCATTTAGTGAGATAGATCTTTGAAACCGCGGATAGCGCATTTCGTTGTTTGGGGTCTTGTTAGATTCTTAGATTCACATTGGCTAGGTGAAGTGTAAAGAAGATTTTCAGAACTTTTCTTTTATAGTTAATTCACTACAGAGCTTCAAAAAAATATATAATATTAGATCTCTCTCATTAAAATTATATGTTAAAGGTACCTTAATTATCCACCTACTCATTACAACTGAGTTACATTTAGATAGTCAGTAGTTATCTATATTTATAAATAGCCACTTATAAAATAAGTTGTCTGTTTTATTATTTCAAGTTTATATTAAAATTAATAATTATATTTTTTTTAATACATAGTATCAAAATAATTTATATAGAAATTTGAAATTTATACGATTGTAAAATTACAATTTTTTGTGAGATTTGCATTATATTACATTATCTTAATAATTACAATCATATTTTAGCTATTAGGTTGGTTAGTTTTAAGAAAGTTATGATTTTTGTGTTTTGATCGGGAATTGATCCAAGAATTTCATTGAGTGTTTCCGTCGAGATTATTGCGTTCTTATTGGTACGCATGATATTCTGTGATGATGTGTTTGACTGTGATATCAACTGATCTGTGTATTGCAAGTTTCGCAGACCATATATTTAACATTGAGCCACCAACCTATTACAATATCTACAACGGTAGGTACTGCCCACCATGTCACAAAATAACACCAAATCAATTTAACGATTATTTTAATTATCTCGGATCAAAATTCGTAATAGAAGGAGACATAAATTCTAAGCATTTACTCAACGGGGATGCCATACGAACAGTCCCCGTGGTAACCTCCTACACCGTATCATAACACTCCAGCAATACAAAATACTCTCACTCCCTTCTTCCACATTTCTTCCGTGTAGCAAACATACCTATAGATTTGTATCCTTATCAACATATTATTGTCTCCTATCATCCATAGCACCCACACCCTGGTTCATGAAATGCAATGAAAACTTTTTCAACTTTAAATAAATTTAAAAGTACATAATGTACAACGCTTATTTATCCTAAGTAGACAACTAAACGGTGTGAAAACAAACGTCAATAAACATATAACCATTTATTTTTGATGAACACAAAAAATGAATACGGGTGTGCAGTTAATAACGAACATCGTCTACCGTATTATCAGCTGTCGCACACATAATTATCGGCAACATCATTATTCATTGAAATCATATTGGTATGATAATTTTTGTCACACGACTAGCAGACAGCGTTGTGCAATTTACTGACATGTCCCCGGAGTGTGTCGACTTCTGGTTCGTCCATTTATCGGGACTCGTCAAACTGTTACAACGAGTGAACGACTTGACACTGCCATCAAATGTCACATCAGTACGATTTTTCCCCCGTATGCTTCCGCTAGTGTCTGGTCACATTACTTTTTACAGAGAACGCCTTATAACACACGTCGCAGTGACACAGCTTTTCACCGGTATGTGTCCGCTGGTGACAGGTCAGCCTCCTACTATGAGATGACGAATTATCACACGTGTCGATGGATACGGTTTTTCGATCGTATGCGTCCGCCGATATACAGTCAAATGGCAGCTTAGAGCAAATGACTTATCGCACACGTACTTTATCAATTGCACTAGATAATTTAACAAGCATATGTTAACTTATTAAGTTGTTATGCTAACTGGTACGAGAACGAGACTAAGAAATAAGTTTAAACCGATTTTATGAACGGTGGTTGAACCGAAAATCATTATATCTTACAATATTGTTGTCATATAAATAATAAATTTAATATAATTCAAATATTTAATAATACAATATAATTTAAATGTATTGTAGGTAGTAATGTAGTATAATATAGTAATTAGTTACAGTTTTTTAGCAGATTTTTACTGTACAATTTTGTCTTTATTTTTACGATTACTATATTATAGGGGGGGAAATGTTATTAGTAGGTATTGGTTGACTTGATTTGAATTCAATAATAACTCATTCGTATAAGTAATATCGTCAAATTGTCAACAAAACAAATTCCTTAGGTAAAGTTCTATTATTCATTATTATATTGGATATTTGATTTTTTTTGTTTTTAATTTGATGTATGGGTTTTTTTCTACATGAAACTGATTTTTCGTTTTAATTTTATAATAATGCAACTAATTTATGGCACTTATATCATGGGAATATTTGTAAGTTACTTTGAACAAGTATTTTAAACTAAAGTTTTAAATTTTGTATTTTCTTTAATGCATTCAAATTATCTATATCATACGCCTTAAAAACATCTATGTGTTGATCTCTTTAATTCATTGAACTTGAAGCATAAACAAAACTTTATAGAAACGTCATACAGCAAAAATAACATGTATAATATTATATTAACTTACCTCAAAAAATGCACCATGTTTTATCAGCATTATCAGTTATGAATTGAACAACTATTAGACTGCTGTAGGCCACCAATAGCGTTGCTAAATGACACATTAAAGATTTTCATGCAAAGTCTGTAAGTCTCTGATAAGCGCATAAACGAAGGAACGTTGAAAACAAAAATGATAATGAGAGCATCATTTCGATCGTATAAAATATATTTATGTTCAGTGTTTTGTAAAAGATACTTTTAAAATTGTTTTTAAACACAGATACAAGTACATCCTTCAGAAAGTATTTAAAATAAATTTCAAATACTTTAAAAAAAAATATTTAAGAACAAATACAAATACTTTTCAAATACTTTTTTTTGTTTTACTTTTCCACTATAGATAACTTGCCAAATGAATGTTGTAATAACTAATTTAAAATTGTCATGTTACATTCAACTAGTTATTATTAGAACTTTTTGTGCCACTTACTAAATTGTGTAAATAGCTCATTGTTTATATAAAAAGAAAATAAGTAAAACATATTATATTATATTAATTTAACAGTTGTTAATGAAGTATAAATAAGAGGATATACAGAGCAAATGAAAAAAAATAATTCCCAAAAAACGTTCTTGCATTTAAGTATATTTTAATTTTGTAATTACCATATTCACAAATGAACAAGACATCAGCAATAGGGGTTCTCAAAATTTACAAATGAAAAATATAAATAAAATGTTATAATATATACAAAAAAAAAAAAAAAATATGAGACAATTGACGAAAAATTCGTTTGAATTTTCAAAATTATGTGTATAAAAGTATTTGATTTTCATATACAAATACGTCCAAGATAGTATTTAAATACATGTACTCATATATAATACAAGACTGTAGTTATGTCTTTTAATTCAGAAAATTGCTCCAAACAAAATCGATCCGGTGCAGCGATAATTATTCCAGATTCACTCAGTAAGAATCCCGTGCTATTTACTTGGAAATTATCATAATCCCTTGTTGATAAATCCAATTTATATTTGTAATTACATGTCAGTCTTCCATAGACTATGTGAAACAGGCCCGCTCATATACATCAACCGTCCCGTGCTCATTCACAAATTTTGGAACCTATAATATAAACTAAATTAATTTTTAAATCCAGAAGTAATATTATTTCTTAAATTTAATTTAAAATTGTCATACAAGAATACAATTTTTATAAAATCCTTAATTTTTTAACAATATATAGTTGAATGTCAACGAATAAAAGCGCAGAACCATTGATGACCTATAAATCTCGATAAGTTATATATTCAACCGGATATAGTGGCAATAATGAAAACCAAAAGGATTGGATGTGTAGAAAATATCTGCCACTAAAAGTAAAATGATTAAAAACAATTTTTTTTGTTTAAACCAGACGGCCAATACAAGGAAACCCAAGGTTACGATTGTTAACCAACCAAACTTAACTAACCTAGACTAAATAAGCAAACCAAGCATGACCGTGCACTTTAGGACCTACGTTTTATAGGAGTAATCCAATTTTCCAAGTAACGAACTCGAACCTAATATGATGAATGAAAACATAGAGAACATTGGGAGGATGTGTTAGTTGCGCAAAATGCTAACATGGCCAAACAAATTTTTAAAAAAAGTTGGAAATCGTATTTTTTTTTACTTTTATAATATACCTATAAGGTAAATTTGATATAATCTCAAATAATAATATCTTTAATACATTTTAATTAAAGACTTACTAAGTTTATATATATATAAAAAACTATTTTTGAAGTCAGCAATAATTATCTGGTGTAAATAAATTAAATATTTTTATGATGCATATATAATACATTAATTAATGTTGACACGTTGAATAGAATTTATATTTAATTAAACTCGAAAAAATGTGAAAATAAACATGAAACTATATATTAATAGTACCTACCTACACTTACAATCTAACATAATTAATTGTACACAAGTATTAACTGATCTTTATTTTTATTTAAAGTTGGTATATTATTAAAATATTATTCATCGAATCTGTTTTGTTATTTATAATAAATAAATTAAAAATTAATATTCGTTAGGTTAGGTTAGGTAATTAGACGTAATCTCATGCAACAAATGTCAAACCTTATCAAGTCGTAAAGTCGTAACTATTAAAAAAAGTAGATTTGCATAATACATGACTATTTTAGACTACATATATTTTATAAATGATGAGTTATGACTTATATTAAGCATATTATATTATATTTGTATAATTATTTTTGAGTTTTGGTCATGGCCCATAGCTAGGTATCAATGTATTATATTATTATAAACAAAGTTGTTCAATGCTTAATTTTTTAAAAGTCTCTTAAAGTTCATTTGTAACTGATTCCATAGTCCAAATTAGATTTATCTAAATTAGGTAATTGTTTTTTATTTTATTATTATTTATATAAGATATGTACAAGATGTAAACGCTATTTATCGTTTGTCATTCAATATAATATCTAGCTATATTTGATTAGATTATTGAGCTAAACCAATGTTGTTTATTATAAATATCGATGTATACGTTTAAGTTACGCGTGAAACTGTGATGTATTCTATAGATATGGATAACACATTTTAATGTGGAACAATAATAGATCTCGAACCTCTCATGTAGTACACAAGTATGGGTATCAACTAAGGGTCAATGAAACTGCTTAATGCATTTGCTTAACCTAGGTAACGTGACGTTAGCGTATTATTATACAACTGGAGAAACATAAGAAATAAAATATAAAACATGTATTTACGCAATAATTTAAAGAAAAAATATTTTTATTTAATAAATGTATTACATCGTTTCTATATTTTAAAAGATTTTTAGATTTCTACTGTAAGCATATCTAGGAGAGAGGCAAAATAATACTTTCGCACACACTAAAATTGCAGGGGGTCAAATGCTCCTTTTCAAAATATTATGACACTGCGTTTTATGAAAACTTTTTAAATGACTCGTACAACGACGAAAAAAAATGCATAAAAATTCCGGAACTACCCACCCAATGTGCGGTCAAAAAATAAGAATTCTCACTTGGTCATCTCGCGTAAAATAATTATTAGGGTTTTAACCGATTAAGGCGCTCCTACTTTGAACTCGGCGACATGGTCCGACGCGTCCAGTGGCGTGCATCTCGAATTCACGTACGCGGCGTTCGGCTCACAGCACTTGCGGATACACGCTCTCGTTTCGCACGTGCAAAGGACGTAACCGACGCCCTGCAGCGAACGGTACGCGGCCGGCGGGTATGGTTTTTCCGGTTGTCCGGCCCACAATATGTCGTTCACCTGATGAGCGTTTTCGGGCGCCGTTTCGGAAGCGTTCATCGGACACCGATCGTCGGAAAAGGCCACGAACCGCAACAGAAGTAGCGTCGGCAACCACGCAAACCAACGGCCCATCTCGCGTAAGCGCGTGTCGACGTGACGGAGAAGATAACGTAAACGGCAAACACACCGATAGAAATTTAATAACACTTTTTGCAAGTCTGCAGTGGCGCGTCCGATACGAATGGTGCGCGGTCGTGCCCGTAAGCGTTCGCTGAGACTGTGCGACTGAAGACGGAAACTGTTGGACGTGTATGATGTGCGCGATAATTGTTGCCGGTATCAAGGACATCTTGGCGTGAACCATTTTGGCGTATAGCTATTTCAACGTATGGCTGTTTGGTGTAAGACTATTTTAGCGTTAAGTTCTGGCGTATATTTAACAATAATATTTGAAATTCTAAAAGTAAAATAAATATAAAATAATTGTAAATCTCTGCAATTTGAATACGCGTTATGAATGTTAAAAATGTTTATATAGACTACAAAAGCAGAATATGCCAGATTGCTAATAGTTGTTTATGCAAGTATAATAATTAAGGAACGGATTTAAATGCAAATTGCATTTCTTTCCGAAAACATTGCTTTCTATTTTATAAGCACAAAGTAAGTTTCGTATATCAAGGATTAATAATAAATGTAACTTTTATTTTACATTTTTGCATATTTTTGGTACATTTTTGATGTTTTTAAGTCATTTTTATATGGAAATGGATAAAATTCAATAACAGTTAAAGAACGTCATAACACTGAAAACAAGTTTGGTTCGATTTAAAGTATGTCATTATCTAAGAAATATGGTGTTGGTCTCGCACTTAAACACGTATTATTCAATGAGATACAGGCATTTGAAAATATACGTGTGACGTCATAAAACCGAAGTCGGAACTGCGGCCTACTATGTTTTTTGTGCAAAAGTGTTTAGATTAACACAACGATTTCAATCGTTAAATATACCACTGGTATAACTATTACACTCCAGAAGCCTAATTAATTTACATAATCTTTTATAATTTACATAATTAATTTTTCTTACCACAGAAAAATGTTACATATTATTTAATGTATTTGTCCGCACATATTGTCTATATAATATAAATCAGGGTTCGGGAATCACAGCATTTTCATATCCATCATTGGTGATGTAAGACATAGCAGAGTGAGGTACTAAATACGTTTTATAGTACGGATAATTCGAATATGAAATTTTATTTTGCATATTTTTTTTTATATATTTATGAATATTTAAAGATTTTTAACGATTGATGGATAATATTATTATTGTTCACAATGTATTAATTATATTATAATATTAGTATTATTAAAGTATGCTCCCATTAGGTACTTCCGTTGACGTGGAACGTTCGTTTACGAATTATACGAATCGCGTGGGTGAAACAGTTTTAGACGCAAAATTCTTCGCGACTCAGAAACGGCTTAAGTGCTCGAGATTCGGCACTGTAAATGCATATTAATTCAACTATCAAATATCATAATATTAATATTCTAATGTGTACGATAAGTTTATACTCTCACTTTAACAGGTGTTTGTATAGGAGCTTTACACTATTCGAAGTTCGAATTTATACAAATTTTGATTACACTTGTTACGTGCACTTCGTCCGCGATCCGACATAGTCGAATTGCCTACCTGATAGGTTAGTTGCGTGTAAATTTGACTTCCCCTATGATTATGGATTAGTCACCTACTTAATACTCAAACACGGTGATCGACTTTAACATTTTCTCCTATAAGACAGCATCAGATTTTCAGGTATCGATTTGCATCTGTTGAGGGCTGATATAGCTAAACCCCCAATTACCATTTTTCATATTTATATGTATATATATATTATTCATTCAAAAATAAAAACCGGGCATGCGACGGGACACGGTATTACACCGATTGATGGCTTGTAGCTAGACACTCGATTACAATATCGACATATTTCTATTATTTTTGAATTCAAAAAAGAAACCAAGCAAGCGATGGGACAAACTTTTACATCAATGATAAATAATTAGTAATAAGTTAAAGAAAAACTGATCTCATAAATACGGTAATCACATTTTTAGTGAACAATTTCTAGACACCCGATCATCATTCCCTACCGAATTTCCGGTGAAACAATTTTCACTCAACCACCTCGAAGGCGGCTTCTACTCACCGGGATCAAGTTTCATCAACCCCTAGTTATAAATTATAAAATAAATGTTATAATCATAATCATTATCAAGCTCTGTTAAATTTTATTCGTTTACATATTTAAAAAAAAATAAATAGTAAGTACTAATGCAATGATTCAAAATCAATAAATTATACAAATAGGTGTATTATTATATTTAGTAAAAATTTGAATATATAATACAATATAACTACAAAATGTGATAAATTCGAAATTCAAATCGTCAATTATTGTAATACAATTTTGAAATGTAGGCAAGCATTCTTCCACATAGTCAAAAATAAAATTGTGTTAAATTCGATTATTATTGTGTCGCTTTATCCTCATCTTAAAGTCGTCACTGATTATCGACAATTATTATCGTTAAAATAAGTAATAAATTATGTAAGTTCGTAGTATCCACAAAGTTGGGAGATCGTCGTCATTTATATAGTATTCAGTCGACACGCTTGGTTTACGATAACAGTAACGACATCTACCGTTGTCGTTATAAAGTTTTTGTCTCGTGTGCAAACATAAAACTTTCGGACAGCCATTTACAAATATTTAATAATCCATTTTATTTTAGATTTAATATATGTAGTATTGTAGTAATGTAGTATATAGTAATTAGTAACCAGTGGACAGTGGTAATTTTATTAAACTACAATAATTAATTTGAGCCACAGACCGAAAAAACGAATGATTTGGACCACAAAATTGTTATTCATTTAAACTGCCATCGTTTTGAAGAGAACGAATATGTTTCTTTACAGCGATTGTGTGAACACTGAAGGACAGGACTGAAGTGTGTGTGTGTTCTGTAATGGTAGTGCGCGTATGATTGGTGAGCGACGACCTGAGCACAGACGGTTATATTTAATTTTCTATTTGTTTTAATTAAGTATTTACGACCGTGTTTTGCTTAATTCTTAGTAGTCGTTACTAATTTTGGCTCAATGATGATCTGGTGTATTATATGTATTTATATCTATTGTAGTTAATATTTTATAGTCGTTGAAGTTCAAGCTTTTAAAGGCTTAAATATCAAACTTAAATACGACATCGTCGTCTCTCGACCAGTAGTCGTTAACTATCAACTGTTAGGTTAGGTATTCTAAGTCTTCTGATTACAATTTTCGTATTTTATGTTTTATTTTTTTTTTTAATTCAGATTTCCGACTTTCAGCCAATAAAAAGTACGATGATGTTTTCTTTATTGTTTTAATATAATTTTATCTTAAGATAATACTATTAATAATTATATTATAATCACTAAATCAATTTTTATTGTAGAATAAGTGATTTAAAATTCAAAAGTTTCAGATAGCATTAGCCCTATAGCTATCCTATATAATAAGTAAAAATTGTACTTTAAGATTATTAATTACATACCTACTTCAAAATATGATTTTTAACAGAAATTTCCCATAGAATAATCAATAAAAACTATTATTTAAATTGTAAACCATAACGATTGCACGTATAATATATGATTTATTTTAAATTTTAATAAGCTGAATATTAAATATTTAATAAGTTCCTGCTAGGATATAATTATTACATTCATCGCTATCATATAAACACATGTTAACAGTAGGTACTCAATAGTAACAATGCAATATTGATAGCATACATATATATTTACGTACTGAGTACATAGTTCCTATTAATAACATTGTTAACTATGGATATTGGATACCTATTAAACTATAATTACATCTTACGTAATATTGTTAGACCGTTATCTTGCATATCTAGATATAAAAAACACAGGAATGATAATGAAGTGGTAAGTGCAAAAGAAACATAGATAGGTATTTGGGAAAAAAACTAATTTCAATACAAAGAAAAATTAGATATTGAAAATGGCCAAGTTGAAATAATATTACATACCATATATAATTGATATACTATTATAATACAAGTATAATATTATTAATAATAATTTATTTTTATTTTCATAATTTCAATAATTCAACAACAACAGATAATTAAATCGAATTTGAAGCTATCTATTAAATACTAATTGTACAATATTATTCACGTAGACATATTATGCCAAACACGAATTCGGGATTTAATCTACCTTAGATAAAACGAAAATTGAAATTACTAATCATCATTTGGCTATGAGCTATACCTACTTATTATTAAGACGAGTGCGGTGTACACCTAGCATAATGAATGACTTGTATGCACATTGTACGGGCAGGCTACATTTTAAAATTTAAATATCGGTCAAATTATAATGTACTTAGGTATATTTTTATTAATGCGATAACCCAATAAATATGATGCAAATATTTGATGAACAGTGACTAAAGATTATAAAAATATTATAAACAAAAAATATCACAATCAATACTTGGGTATCTATACGATATCGGATATACTATACTTAATATTGACTTTAAATTTCAATAGTCTACTGAGTCAGCTAATAGCTATTATACATTATGTAAGTACCAAATTACTAGGTCTGGTATGATTGTAGATATCTAATTTGTACTGTGTTGTAAATACTAAACCATTAATCAATTACTCATAATACGTACATGGTTACATCAGACTATATAATGTTGTTATAATTTAACTTAAGACATTATTATACAATTATAGACATTTCATGATTGATACGCTTGATTTGATAAAATAAAATAATCGTTGAGCGTGGGTTAAATGTCAATGGAAAAATATTTGACTTATACGTTATATTTGCTAATTTAAATGTAAAATTTTCTCTTTTATTGCATTTGGTTGAAATTCAAAACCATCAGGAACATAACCTTTAGAATATAAATATAAATGATCTAACAATTTATATAACCTTGGGATTTCCAATTTACACGATGAGTAAAAAATACACAATATAAAATCATTTAATAAAGTAATTAAAATATTAAAGACTCTGCATGGTTTTAATGCGGTTGGACACTTCTGATTCAAGTATTCTCAACCTGTCCCAGAACACCATGCTCAAAACGACATGGGGTCCGAGTCGAAGGTAGCACGGAACAACGCCTTTGTAAAGCCCGTAGATTCCTTCTTGTTTGAAAGTCTTGGTCATACATTCAATGTACGACGAATATAAAAGACCCCGGCCTTTGGCGTCAACAGCTGCGTTTGAAAAATCAGATATAATACAAAATAAATGTGTAGGTATTGCACGATTCATATACTAAGACAAAATTATTCAATACGCAGAGGGGTTAATCAAGCATGCTTAATGCACATTTTTAAACGTATTAAAGTTCAGATTTTTATCATTTTTAATAGGTTCATATATTTAAGAATTATATTTTAAATTACTTAGAGTTTTTATACCATAATAATGTGTTCTATCACTGTAGCAATGAAATTTTCTGTTTTTCAGACGAGAACCAATTTTTTCTGCTGTATACCTACTGTCATACAGATGATTTTTTTTATCATGTTAATATATCTAACTTCTAAAAAAATTGAACGAAAAGTTATTAAAATATAAAAATTAAAGATAATGATTTATAGAAAGGGTTTTATAGAAATATTAAACATATGTATTTTAGGATAAAGTATTTATAATATTAGGAAATTTTTTACAAATCATAAAATATTTCTTATCAATTATTATATTAATCTTATTTTATCTTTCAAACTCACTATCCTTACTCTTTTGTATCTAGAAAAATTAAATAACTATAAAACTATTCGTTCGAAATTTCGAATATAAATTTAGATACATTAATATTTTTAAAAAGTAATTTAATTATAAATTTAGTGGAAAAGGAGAATTTTTGTTTGAAAAAAAAAATTGGTATCACTACAAGACATTCCTTAAGTGGTATATTAATTATTTGAAAATAGTGTCCTTAAGTGTCTATACTTATAAAACACCAAAAATCACAATTTAATTATTAAAAAAAAAATGAGATTAGGCATGCTTGGTGAACACTCTGTATATATTCAGTGGCATCGAAATATACAAATATATCAAATGTGCCAAATCAAATGTCCGATTTAGTTCTTAAACGCGTATTTAGTAAACCACGATAGGTACCTACCTAACTCGGCACTCAGCCACTATTCAATTGGCAGTCACCATATTACCCCATAGAACATTGAAATTTACTCCCTCTGCCCAAGTGGACATAATATATAAATATATACTATGTATATTATTATATATTGTGTACAGATTTCGACGCCACTTACAAACAATATTGAATGTGGGTAAATTATACGAGGATAACACGCGCGTTATGTACCTTGGTTATAGAGTCTGGTGGATACCAGATCGAATGGTGCCATCACTATTGACATCAGCACTCCACCCAGCATGCTGCATATGAGAGTGCTCAGGAATTTCTGATCCTTGGTCAACACCCCGTGATCGATGAGCGCCTCGTTGAGTAAACTTATCGTGCTCAGTTGCGTAGCCGACGCTACGCCAATGCGTACCATGGCCCCGGTTGCCCCGCGCCAAAGCCCGCGGACTACGCCGTATTTGTTGTACAACGTTAGTAGACCGTTTATCGTGCTGGTGGTGTTATGCTGATGACCGACGGCGATTGATTGAGCAGAAAATGATTGCAGGTGAATTTTTAACTAAACGATCCGAACCATAAAAATTTATGGTTTTAGTACATGTATATTATGCTCAATAAAAAATAAAAAATATGAATCTATTAACTTTCGATCATAATTAAAAGCGCATTATCGGAAATAATATAAACGATATATAATGATTATTTATTAAGGGTGACTAAGGCTCACTTAGACAATTTTTTTAGTAAAATCGTTTTTTATTATTATTGTTAAAATACTATTTTAGTCGTATACTCGTCTAAAATAAAAATAATTTCCCTCTATGAATTTTCAACTTTTAATTTTTAAATCTCAAACAGTATTTTTAGTTTAATAAAATGTAGAATATTTAAAAAAAATATATTGATACGATAGAAATACACAATATATCGTATAATGTATATTGAATTATCTTTTTTTTTTATTAATAAAACAGTGAACTTTGATCGGTGTTACAGCCACCACTTCAAATTTTTTTTGACGATCTACGACTACAGTACGAATACTGCCGTCGTTGACCACCTTACCGGGTATTACTCACGGACTATATGTATGATATGACAATATTAAAATATTACAGTAAAGTTATAAATTCGATCACTCTTCCCTGACTCTAAGATAATTCTAGGATGCGCTTGTATTTATGTATGATTTATATCGTATAAATATAAAATAATTATGAATTGCACTCACCATGCCCAGTGGACTGCCTAAAAAACCACCCAACATGCCGGCTCCGGCTCCGACAAACGCGGACTTGATCAGCGAAACGGTGCCATCGTTTTTAAGTATCCACTTTTTTTTTTGCGCCAGATCGAAAATGCCTAATCTCGTACCATTCAAAAACACTTGGTGTCCCATAGACGGCAATAGGCCCTTTTGCAGTGCCAACGGACCTTCATTTTTTGCCACTACGTAAATAGCGTGAGCGAAGTTTCTATAGTGGACTTTGTAGTTGCCTGCTTTTTTCAGCTCTCCTTGTAGCTGAAACCGGGTTTTTATTACTTCCAAAGGATTGGTGAAACACACAGCGCCACTGGCGCCCAAAGCACCCAATACAAATTCCATTTTAGGCCATTTCTAAAAATTATATTATAAGTGTAGTGACATAATAAATTACAAAAATAAATATTTAATTTATAGATAATAACGAGTACGAATCTGAACGCCAAAACACTCTATACATAAAATGTGTCCATAGCAATGTAACTGTATAAGGTATAATTGTATACAATTAAAAAAATTAAATTATTATTTTATACATTATACGCAATTATAGTGTATTATTAAGTATTGTATATTGCAATCACAATTTTTAATGATTTGATAACAAATAAAAAAAAAAAAACTATTTATACAGAGAAATAATATATACTATATATATTATAGTATACATTGATGTTGCTATGAATTATGTTCATTTAAGTACGAACTATATATGTGTATATGTCAGTATTGTGAATCATGCCTACAATAGTAGTCATCTTTAATTATTTTAATTATGATATGATATCATACGAATGAATCAAAAGGTCGGTCACACACACCACGCATATAATGTATTTAATAACACGTGGTTAATATAATAATGTTAAGTATATATCTATGATAATATTTTAACGATAAAGTATTATCTCAATTAGCATATTTTGATTCTGAACGAAGTGAAGAATGTATTGATTTTACAATGATGTATGGTTTTTTTTTTGTGTGTGTGTCTGTCATCACGATTTGGAGTAGAAATAATGCTTTGATTTTTGATTTCGGTCTCTTTGAAAAGTAAAATTCATCTAGTTGGTACTTTGGGGGAGTCAAAAGTAAAACATTTCCAGTAGTTAAGTAGTTTTCAAAAACGTCAGGAAAAACCTTAAAAAAGTGACGGAAAATGGGAATTTTTACGCATAATCAGTTTTTGACAAAATTGGTTTTTTTGTTTTGCTGTAACTCAAAAATGAATCATTGTAAATATTTGAAATTTCACCAAATGTTTATATTAGCGTTATCTATTTACGGTTAAATTTTCCAAATATTTTGACCTTTTTTAAGCTTTTTGCAGAAAGTTGAAAATTTCGATTTTTCTAAATTTTTATTTTTGGAATGACTATGAAAAAAAATTGGCTAACCAAAAAATCTTTAAAATTTAATTCGAGGTTTATAATAATTTATAATTATCGTAGAAAAAAAAAATTAAAAATCGTTAGTCACAATTTTTGTTTATAAGCATTAAAGTTCAAATGTTTACGAAATATGTCAAAATCACGAAAATTTGTAAGGCATTTTGAAGTTGAAAATTCATAAAATTTTTGTAATTTATATTTAAAGTTAAAAAACCCATTACAAGGTTATCCATAAGTTTTCTTTCAAGTAACCGAAAAAAAAAATTCTAGCGTCAATATAGAAAAAATTTAATGAGCGTATGAAATTTATTTTTTTACGAAATCGAGTAAAATTATAATATATTACTATTTAAATATAGGTAATAATATAATCTATCCTACTAATTATCCTGGACTGACAAATCATTTCCGTTCAAAATTGTTTTTCGTACACAATGATACCTGTCAATGCATTTAAATTTAACACATATCCATTATAGTGACCTACTCTCCATCTCTACTTATACAGCAGAGCGATATCCACTTGTCCACCGTTTTTTTCTTTAGACAAATTAATAATTGATGTCAAAAAAATGCATAGCTACAAAATTGTTATTTTGTTATCAATGTTATCACAATGTCTTTAAAAATAATATCATAAATATCAATTTTGCAAAAATATAGAAGATAATAGTTATTATTATGTATATTATTACATTTGTCTAATATGTCATAATAATAAAAAAAATTAAACATTTATTTATTTATGTTCTTCGATTACCTGGGTTAAGTTAGGTTACCAAATAAATAAATAAATAAAATACCTGTATAGTAAATTTCTATACTGCAAATAGTTATGAATGTCAAATTATTTTACGCTTTTATTGTGATATACTATAGTACTGTATACACTTTGTAAAATTGTAAAATAAATATCTTTATTATAATAATACTGATCAAAATAAATTTGATACAATTTAGTGTTGGACAAATGGTCTCTTAACCGTGATTTAGTGACCCATCATTAGTTTATTAAATTGTAGTGAACCATTAAATTAATCAATTTATACGAAACTCTGCAATAAATAGTTAAACTTTTATATCTCAAAATAAACCTACTGATTAAAAACATTGTCAAGACATATTTTAACAAATTGTTTTTAAAATATTCCGAATGTTAATATACAATTAAACTATTGACACAACTTATAGGAAAACATTTAAATTACGATTTTTTTCCTGCATATAAATACTTACCTAACTTTAATTTTGAATAGTAATCATAGTTATTTTTTTTATTTTAAAAATAGAAACTAATTTGTTTTTATAAAATAATCCAGTTATAGGTAACTGGATTTAAATAAAGATTATTATGTAAATTATAAAAATTTAAAAATTTATGCTAAAAATAATATATTTTTTAATTTACTGTACACTACACTACAATTTAACAATCACATTATATTTGATCACATTTTTACTTAACTTAATTCTAAATCTAAAAATTCATATCACTAAATTATATAAAGATTTGTTAGTCTGTGAATTTAAATCTTATAATATATGGAATTTATTGAAAAATAAAATGTGATCGCGATAATGTGAGGTATCAAACATTTTTACATTGCGTGTTGGATTGTATATTAGACATTAGCTGCTTACACCACCATAAAATAATTCACCTTATTGGATTATTGTATTGCATGGAAATAAATATTTTTATAATACCATTGCGATAATTTTTCCAAGTGGAAGCATATCTTAATATTCAGTTTAAATTGATTGAGATATACATTTCGATACCGTGTCCACGTGTATAGTTTAGCTCCCGGATAACTGTTAAGTATATAGTTGGATTACTTTAACCACATGCAATAAATTCATAGGTATGAGATAATATTATTCAAGTATTGCAAACATCGCACGTAATAAAAAAGTAATAAGCGTGGACAAGAAACTCATTGTCTAGTTGTCTACGACTACTGATTATATTTTCTATTTGTGCTTTGTAATATAATTTATAAACTATTTCAGTAATAATTGTCCACATTGGGCAGAATGCTCGACAGCAGGTACACCTATAGTATGCACATCGTGTTCCAATCAAAATCTGCAAGATTTCAACTTTTTCATACAAAAATATAATATATGGCTCTATCTACGCGTAAATAATATAATTATAATTTTATAAATAAATATTTATTAGGAATAATTTTCATCGATATAATATTCTGTTATTCATTTTTTAAATTATTATTTTTGTTTTGAAACAGTTGAAAACAGCTCATTTCCGGGAAATAAATTTATTTAAATACAAAATTAATAATACACATTTAAACGTTCTATAATATACATGAAAATAAAGTAACAGGGGTACTTGTAGGATCTGCTGTATAGTAGAAAATATTGAGTGTACTTTGTGTATTTAAGCAATTGAATTGAACGCTGTAACGGGCGTGTTAAATTTTAATTCAATGAATTTGAATAGCATTATTACAACGAAAAACTAAAATCGATTTTGTTAAAAACTTGTTTTGCGTGATTTTCCTTAATTTTTTTTATATTTTTTTTTTTTATCGATATTTTAAAGTGCCAACTTAATTTAATTTTCTATCAAAATCCACTTTCAAAATTCAAAATCTAAGCATTTTTTATTGTTTCAAGAAGTGATTAGCGATGACAGACAAAAAAGAACACATGATTGTTATACCAATTGCTCGCAATGCTTCGTTCATTATTTAAAAGTTTCTAAGACTATATATAAATACATAATATTTCGTGTATTCTAACGTTTATTTTAGTCAGTTAACAAATGCGTAGCCACGCATTTACCAGTTTATTTGAATTGTAATTTATATTATTGTTATATTATACTAATGTCTGACTGAAGTACTTAAGACATGTAATATTTTTTAAATGTTTATAAAACTAGCGTGATTAATAAAGAAAAAAACAGTATCACTTTTAGATAAAAAATCTCCTAAAGCAATGTGACTAAAACATGTTCGTTTAGATTTCAACATATTGCCTCACAGCTGTAGTATAATCAATACATTAACGCGCTTCTTGATTTACGGCAACGAATTTCAATGAATAAACTTAAATCAAATAAATGTAATTAACTGTTACTACTTATACTACTATGTGTCTATATATCTATCGATATATAATATAGTGTACCTGCTATAGAGTTAAACATAAGTAACTACAATAACTTATAACGTTAGTCGATTTAATATCATTAAGTGATGGGTACGTAGGTATTTCTTTCTAGTCGTGTATTTGTGTAGAATATGACATATTATTATTATTACCTTTATATTAGTCTTGAAACAAAAACGATCGGTCGTCCGTCGCCAGCAATTTCAACACGCGGACTCGAAACTGACCGACTAACAATATACACAGTAGCCACACACCACGCAGAGCACAAACGAAACGTGAATATTACAACCGACGAAGTGTCGGCCGAACGAGTGCAGTGAGCACGAGGTCGGGGTTACCCGACGACACTCGTGAACGGTCGCGGCAAACGCTCAGCTGATTATTACTATTATATAGTCGTGACCTTGACAGTGATTACAGTACTTGCTATAATATTACTATAATACTATATTATAATGCTACTTCACTAACGTTAAGTTATTTGACGTTTGTCCAAGTGTTCACACATCACGCACGGGCGATAATTAATCATTTATTCGATCATCATTTCACATTCATTTGGATTCGAACTACCGAAATGAAGAAATCCGCATTAGTCCTAAAATTCGTCAAACCGTATTGATAGCTATATGGAGGAATGACATTTATTATTTATATTATGTGGACATTTTAATGGAAAGTAGATGGCGTATTTGGTATTGTTTCCATGCAAGCACGTCGCTATAGAATTATTTTCCAGGGGGAAGGCAGAGTGGGGCAAATATTTTTTTTACATGAACTAAGGTTTTTTCAGTAACCGATGAAGTTATTTAAATAAAATATAAATATTTTCGTAACGTATAACATGACATAATATAGCTATTAGCTATATAGTACAAACTTTTGAATAGTTAAAAATGTTTTAAGAATAATGTCAAATATTTTTTATGTACCTTATGTAAGAACATTTTTAGTCACATACCTTCAACAACTATATTAACAATGATGTACAAAAATGACAATTTCTTTATTACTTTAATATTACATAGCTTTGTGAATGAATGATTATGCTTTTTTACTTCCATTTCATAAATATAAATTAAAGTAATAATTGTGTTTAGTAATGAACAGATGAATTTGTTTGACTCAACCTTAATATGCAATGATTTGGGATACATTTGTTTGTTTATTTTCATCCAGTAATTAGTACTCAATAAAGGTAATAATAAAAAAAAATAAAAGATTTTTTCCTTATTAGACAATACTAGTAGGTCAATCGTTAATCCATAATAAAAAAAGACCAAAGATGTTATTTGTTCAACTAAATATAGTTATTGATTAGTATCATTTTAAACGATATTAGAAAACGCGTTTTAAAATTGTATAATATCTATATAATTATAAATTGTAGTCGATATGTTTTTCGTCTTAGGTCGTAGATAGTTGCCAAATTACCATCGCGAGAAGAGGAAAATGATCACAATACATTAATTATTGTATACAGTTATTGTAACATTCCGACATCTAACGTATTATTATGATTTGCAAATAAGGTAACGACGAATTACGTATACATTTATATTGTTTGTCATTGACAATTTCCGTAGCAGTGCGGTACAAACACATCCTCCAGAAATTCTCTCGGTCGCTGTGTTCATAATTATTAATTATTATTATAACTGTATCATATAGCTGGTAGGCATATTGTCAAATCAGTACACGAATATCAACTAGAATAGAATTTATATTAAAATCTAACCGATTGATAAACCGTCTATCTCGTATTTGGCAACGTTTATTGAGATGTGCAATCTTTGGATATTATAATTATTATCAATAATATTTCATAATTATACTATTTAAATTGTGTAAAAGGCAAATATAAAGTTTAAGTGGACGCAATAAATCAATTTTTCATCAACGTTAATTTGTTAATAAATAGGTAGATACAATGTAAAATAATATATATATATACTTTCATAATTAAATATATAAACATTATTATTCGTTGAATGTATAGGGCGTAGCGCTTTAAGCGTTCCTATCTAATCGATATTCGATTTAGTTCCTAATATTCATAAAACACACAATATATTAATACAATATGCAGACATGCGGTTATATGAAATTTATATCACATACCTAAGAGGTGTTAAGTCATAATAGTTATTTCATATGATTTTGTGAGATGATCACATGATAAGTTTTATATCGTTGTAGTTTTATCATTTCATTTTGTGATATGATCACATCCTTTTACGTTTACAGTTTACATAATATCAAATTACGTTATAATTTTTATCCATATTTCTCTGAAAAGAATAATTGGTACATCACTTATTTTGACAATTGTCAGTTGCTATAACTAAGGACAATTTATAAGATATCTAGTATTATATATTTACAAATTTGTTGACCAAAATTATAGTAATTTAATAAATTTTAAATTATAAATTATGTATAGAAATAAAGAGAAACATAAAATTCCACTGTGTACTAATACAAAATTACAATTCAGGTAAATGTTTGAATAGGAAATCTAGTAGTTGAATGTTTTTAAAAATAATAAACCAGTGAATAAGTTTATTAAAGGTATATTACAGGTACATAAATATTGGATACAATACATTCATATAATATGATGTTATTCAACTATAGTAAATATTGTTAATTATTGGTAAAATGTCTCAAAGTGAAATTTTAAGGTTCATTCTTAAAAATATTATGACCGATGAATGGGGCTGTAAATTTAACGCACTAAAAAACCTTAAAAACGCATTTAAAATTTAAAAAAAATGAAATATAAAACGCACTTAAAATGCAAAAAATGCACTTAAAATGTGAAAAATTATAGTACAAAATGCATTAAGAATGGTCATTAACACAAATTCATATTTATGACTAAGGAAATATTATATGTATAAAATGTATTTATTTAATAAAAAGTTGATTTGATTTAGATTTTGAAATTTATTGATTCTTTAATAATGCTATTTTCCAGAAACATTTTTTAAAGGGTTTTCAATGATGTTAATTAATGGAACTTAATTAAAAATACCAAAAAATCAACTAAAAAGAAAAATATGACCTATTGAGGCAAAAAAATAATCTAAGAAATGCAAAATAAAAGTTTCGTAAATGGATCTGTTGTTAAAATGTTACATAATTCAAATTATATACTTGCAAAGCTACGTTTCACAACCACCAAAAAATAAAATGCTCTTTCCTACAAATTCACAGCCCTATTGTATTGAAGTGGTGAAAGTTTATTTAGTTTAGGCAAAAAAAAATTTGCAACTACTAATAACAGCTGATTTAAGAAAAGTAATATATTAACACTGTTGTAATTATGGTTGGTAAAGAGTTCAGATTCTTCTTTAATTATTATATTAATTTATACTTTTATTGCTAAAATTTCATTTATACAAAATGTATATTATATTATTAAAATTTTTAAGTTTTTGGGGCAATATTATTCTTATATAAACCTTTTTGAAAGAATACAAAATATTATTTTTAATGCATTTTGGGTTTTGTAAAAAAGTATATCAATAAACAAAATACTTACCAAAAAAGTTTTATGTCTATATATTATGTTCTAATTTACTTGGCTACCATAAATCACTATCCTATTTGTATTTAATTCTGTGTTTTTTTTTTTGTGTGAATAAATACTTATTTTTATTTGTAACACAATCATTTAGTTACAGTACCTATAAAGAATAATATTATAAAAATACTATTGGTATAATATAATGCTTTGTATTTTAGTTTTGTACAACATTATTTGTATTTTTGAAAATTTAAGGTGCTGTTAAAATTAAGTATCAGTATAAATCAGACAAGGAAATAGAAGTTATTGCTGGAACGTGGCTAGAAATAAATAAATAAATAACCTGATGGTGATATTAACAGTAACAAATAATATTATTAATGTTATATTATGTATTATAATTTATAGCAATATGTATATTGAATTATTTAGTATTTATAGTTATTATACTTATTACGATAACAACATTATTTAGTCACTACACCAATGGTGACAATTACTTCAAAGTATTAGTATGAAATAATATATCATTGTTTAATAATTAATATTAAAAAAATGTAAATAAAAAATAATGTTTATTTATCTGTTTATACTGGGTCATTATTTGATAAATGAATCACCTAAATATTAATATAGGTAATATACTTAAATAGGTACCTAATGTATTTATGAGGTATATTACTGTTTGGACACTTAAATATTACTGTGCTGATGTTTTTACAGTGCATTTAAGATTGATAATAGTAATTATAAAATTGAGTATGGTATTTGGGGGTGTGGGGGGTAGCCCCCACGGGTCTGTTTCATTCATATAATTTTAGCACCCCCAATGTTTGGCCTCCAGTTTCGCTTATGGCAATCAACCTCGTTTTATTTGTATTAATGGATAGGAAAGTTTCTCGCAAATTAAGGACATCCACTTGTTTGTCTTCAATAAAAATATCCTTAGGTCCTACTAGTGGCTACTATACTAGGTACTACTACTATTACACACACTTGAGCGTACCAAAGCATAATGTCCTCTAATCGGTCGGCGACCAACCACAATGACATTTTTTTACATTTGTCCTTACATACATGAATGACTGAATAGTGACTATATTGTTAATACAATGGTGTACGTAAAATACTGCTACATACCCATTTTTCTGTAGAAAAATACATTTAACTAAATATAAAAGCATTTATACAACGATTATCGGAGAAACGGTAGTTTTTTTAATTCCAGTAGTACCTTTGAATTATAGTGTATATGACAGAACTATGGAAGTTTACACTGACAAAGGCTTTTGTAAAATTTGGTTTTTAAAAAAGGACTCACACAGCCACACAGGCATTTGTTGGCTCATGAAAAAAGATTATTATTTTGTTTATATAGGATTGCCATTTTACATTTATTATTTTTGTTACAAAAAATAAAATAGTATTTATTATAATTGGATACATTTTAAACCTGTATTTTACATTTTGTTAAACCATCCATTTATTATATACGTATTATTATCACGTTCTATTCTGTTCGATTATGGTTCGGTTCGGTTCTTAATCTTAATACGCTATTTTATGAACATTATGGTCTTTATTTCAATAATAAACTCGTCATCGCGGATAGGTAAATTAACTGACTTTCTTCTACTACATTTATTATAAATAACTGTTTTTGATTTAGGTATTAGTAAATATTACGCATTTCATAATTTGAACATGGGTTATAAGTTTATAACCTAATATAAGACACTCTATTTTTTATGTTTTTAACTTTATTACACCGAATATTAAATAACGAATTACATAAAGTTTAAATCATATATATAAAATGCTTCATTTTTAATGGCTAACGAGAAGTACACGGGGAAAACGAATCAATTATGAGCATGGGAATAGACATTAGAGCGTTCGTCCAATATGCAATTTAACGTAGGTATATACAAATTATCTACGAAAAATGTACATGTAAATATGTGATCTATAATAATGTACTTATGTGTACATTTAATTTTACAAAAAATATGACTCATCAGTGAAAAGTGGTTAAAATAAGATTTTTATTATGTGTTACATCATGTTATGATATGTGACACATAGTAAAAAACTGCAAATCGATTGTGAGTATGTGATCCACGTAATTTATTAATATATCAGTATATTGTGTCTCATGGTATTCAGAGTTATAGTTTTAAAGAAAGACAGTAATACTGTGGTTGTCAATCTAATATTTATGTACGCCAAAAACGTAATCTATAAATAAAACTTTAAACTTTACGAATAACATAGTATTATCATGTAAGAAAATAAAATGTTTTTAAAACTCCATATCATTCCTATACAATATAATGGATTTTAAATCAGGATTACTTATTAGTATAATATATATATATATAAATAGCCATATTTATTATATTTTTTAATATATGCAACATGGCTAATAGCAAACAAAAGACGTCAACCCTACTTGGTTATGTACAAAAATAAACATAATAATATATTTAAATAAAAATCCATTTTGTGATTCATTCTTAAAAATTGCATTGTGTTTTGTTCGAAATTATGAATTCTTGTGTAATTAATGTAAGTATATAATATTATAATGTTTTTCCATTAATTTGTAACTGGAAATAATATTGTTACGTATTTTTATTTTATAGTTAGAAGATAATTATACCAAAGAAATAAAGAAAAAGAATATCGACATGAAACATATTATATGATTAATTTTAATATGCAATATTACGTGAAATCAAAGAGCTTAAGGAGAAGATAAATAAAATAGAAAAACAAGCATTCGCAAACCTAAAAACATCTGATAAGAATAATAATAACAGCATGATGTATGCCCTTTCTGAAGGGTACTCACAAATTGCTAGATTGTATCATACCATAGGAAAAAATTTATTAAAAGATAAAAAACATAATTTCACAAACTATATAAATGGGTCCGGTAATGTTATTTTATATAACGGTTGTATCACGATCCATATTCATAATAAAACACGCGTATAAAAACTAAAAAAAATTTAAAGTAATTAAAAAAAATTAATTAATTTTAAATTTTTTTCCTTAAACATTTTTTAAATTATGTAGGTACTAAATGACAAATTACAATTATTGCCAATGTTAAATGCAGATTTCAGCTATACTTAAAAATATGTTTAAAAAGTGTTACATAGATAAATGTAATGATTATAGTTAATTATGTAAATCATAATTCGAAAAAATCGATTAATGTACTTATTTTGTACGGGGCTTTTTTTCGCGATGAATGTTGTTTTTGTCTTGATTCCCATTGACGCCCAGATTGGCGAGGCGTACAACAGCTTACTATTTGCTACTGAGCCCAGAAGCGCATGTTTAGCATGAGCCACCCGATCGCCCGCGCTGACTCAGTTGCCTTGGTTGCTTTGGTTGACGCCGCCGCAATGTGCCTGGTGAAGGACAGTCGAGAGTTCAACTCTACACCAAGATACCGAATGCGGCGCTTGATCCAGTGCGATATGGCCCGAGGTACTGGATTGAGAAGAGCTGCGGCTCGTTCGCCCGTTCTGGAGATGCCTAAGACGGCGACGTCATCATCGAAAGTCACTAATTGGACACCAGGTGGAGTGTCGATCTTGAAAAGGTCGTCGTAGAAGACGTTTCAAAGGGCTGGTCCGAGAACCAAGCCCTGAGGGACACCGCACGTCGTAATCCTGCTTTGCAGACTCCAGCCAACCAGCAGTTTCCTGCCTTTGAGGTACGATCCGAACATCTTGTTGAGTTATGGAGGGACCAGATTGACTCGTAGTACGTCGTCGATTTTGGTCCACGGAGCCGTGTTGAACACGTTTTTTACGTCTAGCGGAGACGGCTACGAAGATGTCACGATGGCGTGCGGTGTCGGTCGCCGCCTTGTGCGCGGCTTCTAGCACGCGCTCGATTGCGTCCACTGTCTACCTGCCGCTGTGGTAGCTGTACACTAGTACGGTCCCCTGACCGTTGACCCGTGCAGTCGAGGTGGTCATTTAGCCTAGCAAGCACTAGTCGTTCTCAGATTTGCCGGCAGAGTCTAACGTGCACAGAGGCCTGAAGCTGGATGGATCTTCTACTAGCTTGCCGGGTCCTTTATGGAGCTGCAGGACTGGTTTAGCGGTCTTCCAGCGAGACGGGAACTTTCTGGCAGCAAGGCACGCTGAATAGTTCAACATCTGGTCTATGCTTCTCGAATGGCTGATTTTAGTTCTTTCCTTTTAGGCGTGTATGCCTCACGATGTGATTTGATCTGAGGTTGATGATCTTGCCGTCGGGCCGACCTTTGACTGGTCCTGCGAAGACTATTAGTTTGGTGGTGGAGGCGCGTGATGTCATCATTCCACCAGTGGACGCTCCTTTTCTCATCTGGTGGCGCTGCCCTTGGGGGCATGCAGGCGTTGCATGCGGCTTCGTAGTAACGGCTGAGGTGTCGTGGTTAATTGTTGATTGTGCGGCGGTGTAGATGTGCGCCAGAAGTTTATCCAGGTCGAGCAGTTGGAAGGAACAACATACGTTTTAATTGGTTTTTCAAAATAAAATTATTGTTCACTGTAGTTTGAAATAAATTCTTATTAATTTATAATTTGTTAAGATTCTTTATCTATAGTATTTGACATTATCAAGTCTTGATTATAAATATTTAATTGGATATGCTCGGAAATTATTAGATTATTTTGTACATAAATTTCAATTAATTTATAGCAATAATTTAATATTACATAATATTCATGACTTTCTTTGTTCATGTGATGATTATGATCAGTTTGGCATTCTAGATAATTGCGGTTGTTTTTGTACTTGAAAATTATATGAAAGAATTAAAATCATTGATTAGAAAGCATGAAATGCCTTTACAACAAATTGTTAACTGATCTTTTGAAAAGTATTCTAATAAAAAAGATAATATAAATACTACAAACATACAAAAATAAATTTTTGCTGAAAATCCAATTCTTTAAAAAACTCATACAATAGTCCATTAATTAAAAATTTAACAGGACTTGTTCGAACACCGACCCTCTTGGCGCGTTTCAGCCGGGTCAAAAGTCATCGCGGCGCAAGTGACATTTCGGTCATCATAATTGGCCATTTTCCCTTCCGAGTGGTCATAGCTGTGATCGCCGCGGACTTGTCGCCGTCCCGGTCGACTCGTCAACTTTGTCACGCCATTGTGACAGCTTTGGCACATTCGTCAAAAATCGGTCGAGCTTTGTTGTTGTCGCGGTTACACAGCAGCAAATATATACAGCAGTTAATGTTTCTCATGCTATGCCCAGTAGTTGTCCTCTAATTAAGGATTGTATTTCTGGTATACATATAGCAAACTAATATATAAAATACATTTTTATAAAATAAAAAATTCTTTACATTTTTAGAACTTTCAAAAACAAACCAGTCAGCTGTAAATATTCCCAATAAATCTACAGAAGATACATAGACTTATTGCTTGAATGTAATGATAATGGTTATGACTCGGACAAATATCCCCTATGGACCATGAAGTGTGTAGATAATGGTATATTACAGCAAAGTAAATATGCTTATAATTATAGATGTTTTATTTTTATTTAAGTATTTACCTATTATTTTTCTTAAAAATATAAATATCCTAAGTGATTTTTTGAACAATAGAATCTTTGATTTCATTTTAAATTAACAAATAATAACAGCAATATTGAACAATTTAATAGTTTGCACAAATACTTCAAAACATATAAATGGGAAGAATATTATTAGAATATTTCCATACAATGCAATGTAATGGATATGCTATTTTTATGAATTTGTATAACTTTTTGTAGTTAAACCCAATAATGACATTTTATTGATAAATCCTTATTCTTCTAAAAAACTGTTACAATTTGAAATAAATAATAGCAAAAATAATCATGAACTAAAATAAAATAATGATGATCAGATAACAAATCAACAACTAGGTGGTCAATTCACCTAGTGGAATGTGGTTTGTTGGAAAAATGATTGTTGAAGATAATTATTCTCCTAAGATCAATAATGAATTATCAATTGCTAAAAAATGTCTTTTCAAAGAAAGAACTGTAGGTAGCTGAAGAAATATTAGGTAATAAACAGTATATTATTTATTTGATAGTTATTAACTCACTTGGTCATAAGTAGGTACCACCTATAGCTATTATAATATTATAATTTGTTTAATTTCACATTTAAAAAGTTACTTGACAAAAACAATTACACAAATAAGGTATCGCATTGATGGCATTGCAACTGTTGTTCAAACTAATAAATTAAATATTGAAAAACTCCTAGACTTGAGAAATAAATTCAAACCTTCATCTATATCAGTTGAACAATTGGATTTTAATATGGATACAATTTTTTCAATTAAAAATGAAGATGACTTGAAAGAATTTGAGTCATTGATTCTCAGTAAAGACTAGGTACTGAAGTATATTGGTAATATTATTATTGTTGAATATTTTACTGTTTATTATATATTTTATTTATTTATACATTTATTATACATATATTAGGTGATAGGTGAGTAAGTTGTCTTTATTAATTACCAACAATATCGGGAATAGTGTACATCAAATTTGTTCACATATATTTCATGACAAACTCCTATTAACTTATTCATTACTTGGATTTAAGAAAAAAAAAACCATTTTTAAATTTTAAAGTATTTGATTAAAGTTAATAATATAACATTTCAACATTTGGTTTTGCAGAACACAAATTGTCCAAAATGTTATATATGGTTTAGAAAAAGAAAACAAATAGTTTATTAAAGTCATGTCGAATCAATAGATTGTGATTTTTTAATCATCTCATCTTTTAACTCTATTAAAGCATTCAAAGCTGATTCGTTTGTATCAAGTTTTATGTCGGGATTATGTCTTATGAGTTGCCGCGAGCTTAAAGCAAATAAAACAAAAATAATAAAATATTTACCTTATGTACCTACCTGGATAACAATTTATTTTCTTTTTAGTACAAATTTCTAAGTTACTTACCTATCATAAAAATGGTTTATTGTAATTCTATGCTATTATATAATGTTTTTACAATTTTAACATTTTTTACTAGTAAAGTACAGATAATAATTGTAGTAATAAAAATATTAAATTTCCTATACTAAATATTTGGATTTTTTAGTGGTCAATTTAACTTTATTAACATTTTGTTGTTACTAGTCTAATATTAATGGTTTGGATTTTAAAATATTAAACGTTTAACAGTATATGTTAGGTGAAAAATGGCTACCAGCAAAATATCTTTTATTTTTTATACTTAGGTTCAGTGGCACCCAACTCAGACTTTTTATGAAGCAAATCTAAAATGTTTGTTTTACCCGTCCAATTTATATAATAAACTCATTTAAAAAGTGACACATGACATGAGTTTGGCGCCCCTGCCTAGGCATTTTTAACAAATGCTTAAGTATAATATTTGTATCTCTTTAAGCTATTTTTGTACACATAAAATTGCACATTAAATCACCATCACTAGCTATAATAATTGAATTTTCTGTGACTCAGAGCAATTAAATATTTAAATATAATCATTAATCAGGTTTAAATAGTTTAATGAAGGTATTTACTATGTATACAGAGATTTTAATTTCGAAGTTGTAGTGGTATTGATAATTTTAAAATTATTTCTTGGATAAACATGGAGTATAGTTTAGTGCTAGAATATTAATCTATGAGTCTATGACTATAATAGTTTTAATTAGAATTCATAAAGTTTCTTTTAAATTATAAGAGATTATTTGAGTAAGTATACAATAACCAAGATTTAAAAAAGTGACATAATATTTCAGTTACTATAATATAACTCATATATAATTAAAACTGGGAAAATTATTCTGATGTTCAGTATTATTTATAATATTTCTGTTATACCAGTCCTTTTGCAATAATTAAGAAAATTACCTACTAGAAAATTTCTAATTAAGAAATCCTCCCTCAACCACTAATTTAATTTTTTTCTAGTAATCATTCCCAATCTTAAAGCATAAAGTAATTTTTCTGGTAAAATAATCTATACCAGACAAAAAATTAATAAAAATAAAAATACATACACTCTACACATACCATTTTACAATCAAGTTGCCGTCACTTCACTCAAAATCTAAAATTATAAACATATTTTAACAAATTAAATTAATATTTCATTATAAACACATAATATGTATTTTATTGAAGACGTTACAGTTTTTTATTATATGTAATGCTAATGTTAAAAAAATACCCAGTGGATTGAATATAAACAAAATTTAACAAAAAATATTTGCAAGTTATTAATTTGAATAATTTCATTAAAGTGTATTACAACTCAAATTATTATTTTTAAAATAAATTCTTTTAGTTTGTAAAAATTATGAAACTTTAAAATTATTCATTATTTTTAACATCGATAATTTTATCAGTATTAGATTGTTCATTTTTAGATTAATAATTAACAAAATTATCACTAGACAAACATTATTTAAAAATGTTGATTTAATTGTATATTCTTGTTTAATAACTTGCATACAAACAAATATTTTGCAGTTATCACAATAATAATATGAATGGTCCAAAATGATTTAAATATTAAGTAGACAAAAAATAGATAACGGGTGACAATAATTTGGAAAACATTAAAACATAATATTATACAAATTAAAACATTGGAAAAAGTAATATGAATAATTTTTTTTAAACCACAAAACTGTATTTTAAGAACTTTGGTTATTATAATTTATACAAACATATGTACATAAATTATAAAAACCAAATAAGATAATCTATATTTACATCACAATTTGGTGGCATAGATTTTTAATTAAGTACTAAATGACAATTATTACATTAGTTCTTGAACATTCTTTTAAAATTATGTGTTTATACATAAATTACATGTGTGTTTATACATAATTTATCACATTAAGAGAAAATATTCCACAACTATTGTTGGAGACACACAGTAAGCACACAACTAAATAATAAATTAAATACCACTATTCTCTAAATAGTAAATTCAATGTAAATAAATTTAAATCACATGAATGTAATATGACTGAATATTACATATATTATTATATAATAATCATATATAGTTATTGGCATATTATATTATTATACAAGTTAGATTGTTTTACATTTCAGCAGTTACTTTTTTATTAAATGTTTGTTCTCAGAAAGTATTACATTAAATTTGTATTGGCTAGGTACCAATAATGAATTAGTATGATAAATTTAATTATGTATAATATTTATATTTTTTTTTATCAATACTTGAGTATGGAAGTTAATTGATGAACAATATAACAAATTTACAGTTAACAAATAATATTGAAACAATAGAAGTTAACCTAAATTATTTATTTTTGTATAAAAACTAACAAAATGACTTATAATTTTTTAAGTTATAAATTTATCTAGGTTTTTGAATATCAACAACAAAAATATATTTTTAAAATGTGCATTGACAAAATATGTTTTCATTTTAATACTAAAAGATATGCATCAGAATTCAAGAAATCAACCAATGTAATCAACAATAATTAGCATTACATTTGTGTAGAAATTAGAATATCATCTATAATTTTGATTAAAAGAAAGTGAAAACATATTTCACATTATTATAGTTTAGGAATTTTTATATTAGTGAAAAATGAAAATTAATTTATTATACGTACCATACAAATGAGTATTTATAAGTTATAATGCTGTATATTTCACTTTACTTATTATAATTATTAGTATTGTAAAGTGCATATTAGAAATAACAGCGACTAGAACCTTACAATGGATACTTTATTTTTATTTACTTAATAAAAATAAAAACACAATAATAATCAATATAAACTTGGCCAGTCTATAAACTCAATTAAATATGTTTTATAAAATAACAAGTTTGTTTGAAATTATATAAATATTATTTCACAACACATGGACGTAAAAGAAATAAATGAATAGTAATGAATGTATTGCTGTTGAAATAGAAGATATCACTTATTTTATTATTTATTAAGTTTTATACTAATATAAATTAAATATTTGCGCTTTAAGTCAGATAAGTTAGTTAGTATATTCACATTATATTATTGAAATAGTCAAAAATATTATTTAATACGAAATTCAACAGGTTATATTGAACAGATCATTGCCATAAGTTATGATTGTGTAAATTTCTACTTAATACGCTACGTACATCATCTGTAAATCGTAACGCATCTAACATTGGTAAGAGGTTTAACAATGCTGTATCTGAAGTATCTGAAAACCATGATTTAATTGGTATTGCATTATCTGAAAAAATTAGTACAAAAATATTATTATTTATAATAAACATTTTTAATTACAAATTAAAGTGTTTTAATTACCAGGAAATGCTCTGTATGCTGCTGGTGAATTGTCGAGTATAAAAACCCTCGATAAATCACTTGAAACTGATGTCAAATCTTTAGTATAAGAACCCATTTCAGGCGTGCAGTGTTGTCTATAGAATCGTCTTCTTAATATTCCCCTTCGATTGTCTAATTTATCAGCGACTGCAGCACCATAAATTTGCATACTAGCTGTAAAGACTACCAGCTCATACCATTTAGAAACCTATTTTTTTATAACATGGAAAATATGAAATTTAGTATTTAAAAGTATTCAATGTATAATAAAATATTTTTAAAAACTTACCACATCTAAAAAAAAATCAACATGCGGCCTCTTATGAACATAAAATCTTACTGGGTGCCGCTCAATGGTAACTTTTAAAATAAAATCTGGTGGCATTTCTGGTTTGGACGGATGACGTAGGACACCTTCATGGTGTGAATGTATTAATGTCTCATCTAAATCTAGCACCAAAACTTTCCGTTTTACCATACCTATAATTTAGAATAGGAGGATAAAATTATTCTAATAGCCTTAAAAACTTTTTATTTTGTAAAAATAACTTATAACCATGTACATAAAAAACAATCCTTGTTATTACAAGCAAAATAATCTTTACAATACTTACTTATTCTATGCCTGGACAATGGTAATAGAGGAAACACTCCATATTTAACTGGTTGATATTGGCGTACCTGTAATAAAAATGACCAATTTTAAATTTTTTATAAAGTTATGAGAATGTATGAGGTATGTCTCAAAAATAAGTTCTCCGTGCGCCTAGCACCAAAAATAAATATTTTTCCAAAAGTTATTAATATTGGTGTATAGCTAAATTCCTTCCCATTTAAAAGTTGGTTTAACTTATTCTGATGTTTATTTTGCGTCTGACATGCGTTAACGATGGATGCTTTTACCACCACCTCTCTTCTCGTGTATGCTCAATGTAAGTTTTTGGCTCGATATGCTGGTTTCTTTAGACTCCATAATAATAGGTAAAGTGACATGAACTCATCATTTCACACCAGGCTCCAAACAACAATCATACTCTCCAAAAAAAAGAAAGTTTAAAGTAACACAATCTGCCTGAAAAGTTATAGCAACTGTTTTTTGAAACAAGAAAGGAACTTCTTTCTTTTAATCGAGTTTATGCCAAATGGGACAACCATAAATGCAGCTTCTCATTGTGAGACTGAAAAAACTTCATTGAGTCATACAAAACCAAAGAAGAGGTATGCTGACGAATGGGGTTTATCTTCTGCATGACAACGCTCGGCCTCACGTTGATTGCTACACAAAAGCTATCTTAGATCAGTTTGGATGAAATGTGATTACTCATCTCTTCCCTTTTAGTCCAAACCTTACTATGTCTAATTATCACCTGTTCTTGAACTTAAAGAAACATTTGGGTGGAAAAAAGATGGAGATAGATGAAAAATTGAAGATAGAAGTTACTCAATACCTGCAAAAGGAGATGCAGCGAGTTTCTATGAGGCTGGTATACAAAAACTGCCAGTGCGCTATGAAAAATGTATCCAAGTGAATAGCAATTAGGTGGAAAAATAACTCATAAATATTGTATAATATAAACTCACGTAAAACAAATATTTTTTAAATATAAGTTAATTCGATCATAGTTATTACAGAGACCTTATTTTTGAAACATGCCTAGTATTTGATAGTAATATATAAAATATTTACTAAATAATACAATCAGAGTTTACCTAGTTTTTTAAAAGATATTATTTTAACTTAGATGAAAGGTTGTAATACATTAAAAGGATTATTACTTAAATATACTTATATTAAATTTAGTATAACAACAGTTTCAATAATTAGAATGATAAAAGTAGGTACAACATAATAGTTAATTTATAAAAAAAACTAAAAATCGTAATAATACACATATCAAATATTTAAATTTTAAAACTTACAGTTTTTATCTGTCGTTTTATCAGGAAACATATGCAGGCCCACACCTTCGAGGCTAACACCATGAAAGCTTGAATGCCCATCTGTATGACTTTCAACATTTGAAATGTAAATCTTATAACAATTGACTCATAACTCTTTAACAGTTTGGCCGATATACATTGTTTGCTGATACTGAAGATGAAAATTTATGATGTCTGGAAATAAATTTAAATAAAATTGTAAATGAATACACTGATTATTTATACTTGCTTTTTAGAAAAAAAAAATAAAACATTTGCAAATGACTTTCTAAACGTCAAAATGTACGTACTGTTTTCAACATGATATTTCAAACTATGACGGGCAAACGAAAAATGAATTCGATCAAGTAAACACAGCAAAATTAGTACACAATATTGTTCAATCAAAGATTAAATAAACAAACAAGATTAATAACAAGATCAAATCGAAAACTGAAAAATAACTGTGAAACATTATTAATTTCCTACTTCTTTTTCCATCTGTAATCAATCTTTTACAAACAACAACAAAACGAGATAAGGACTCGCGCCATGATGGCCAAAGAGGTTCCAAGACGGTAGTTTCGTGTGGTGGACAAAACATTACTCGTGTGTATTATGTGTTGTCTATTGGCGTTTGTTGTGAGGAGGTACTGCGTCGAACACAATAGTAATAACATTACAAGATCGACATAAGTACACACAACTACCGAATTTCCAACTCTTTTTCGTCAAATGGCATCATCATTTGGACGGTAATAATTAGTGTTCTAATAGTAAATCGGTTCGTGTTTTACATTTAAAAAAATATGTTTAATAGTGTTTTACAGACTTACACAATTGATTTCACCCTCATAGATATCGATAATAATTTTTATGCGTAATTTTCACATTTTTGTTCTGTGCGACGGGTTTTATAAATAATAATATTTAAAACAAATTTTGGCGTACAGAGTCAAATCAACGCAACGGAGCTGCAAGATAGTGTTGTAAATTACATAATATTATGCTTTACAATATTTTTTTAACCTAATTAAATAACTTTTTTTTTTCATCACAAAAAGACGGCGGAAAATTAAAAAAAATCTGACGTGGAAATATAAGGATACTTGATTAAACGTGTTTGTCAATATTTGGGATTAGATTAGTGTTTCTAGATTTTTAACTTCAATAAATGTGTAAAAAAAACCATGCATATTTTAAATTCTAGTTTGTGGAAAATGTTTAAGTTAATTTTTTTTTCTAAAAGTACCTTTATTGAGTTATGCAGCATAGGGCCTTCATTATTTTAACAAGGGATTACCTATATTTATTAACATAATATTAGTCTCCCAAAATATAAAAAATTATAGGTAGTTAAAATGTGTAATAAAATATATAATTACCTATATATTGTATGACATAATAAAATACTCTTTCTAGTTAACAATCATGACATTTTCCATTTTAAATTAAAAAAAAAAATTATTACTATTATTAAGTACTCTATAGAGTTCAAATATAAACTAATAAAACCAAATTTGTGTGAACATAAAAATAATTAATAGATTTTTGATGTCGATGGTGTATTTGATTGTAATATTATTTAGAAGGATATGTTTCTTCTAATAATAACATAATTACTAATAAAAAAAAAAAAACATGGAATTTTTACTATCCACATATTTAGGCGGAAAAAGATTAACTGTTTTTATTCCCAATTTTTCCTCAGTTCATAAGTAATTCATAATGAGAAAATTCTTTAAACAATTTGTATTTGAATGTGGTAGGTCGTAGGTAAAAACTATTATTTTTTTAAAAATTTAGAAAATCACCATGTACAATGACCTATGTTCTTCATAATATATATAAGAATAAACGAACATATTTTTTGATAAAGTTTTAAAGTATTTAATTTTTAATTTTTTTTTAATAAGTGTGCTTTTACGATTGCGAAAATCTAACCATCGATAAATATTATTATCAATATTATCTATTAGTTTATTATTATCTCAAAACAAAATAACTGGATATAAATGGTACATTCCATAATATAGTACGAGATTTTTATTGAGTGGAGTTAAATTCAACAGACAAACTCACATATAAATTAATTAACACATACAATGTGTACCCTAAATATTTTAATATCAGGTTATTAGTGGTTATACTTACTAATGGTAATTTAAGAATAAACAAATAAATTATTTTTATTTTATATTGGTTGCTCTGCACTAGCGAGTTGGTGTTCTTGACAGGCTTGACGATTGTAACTGAAAAGGACACGCAATACTCAGGTGAAGAACTGAAGAATAATAGTAATACATCACACAATGGCCATAATCGACGGTCATTAGGTTAGGGAAAAAGAAGCAGGAAAGCAACATCACCGTCAAATATATACAAATGAAAATATCTTCAAAGGGAGATACATAATGTACCTTTCCCATTCAAAAAATATAATTTATTATTGTTGTGAATCTTTGGGAGCACAGAAGTAGTGTCTTGCACTATTCATTCATATTTTTTTACTTAGAGAAGATATTGCGGAGTTTTCTTTCTTAGTTTGTTTTGTAGGTATTTGTATATACAATTGGTGACGATTTCATTCAGAACCATAAATCAGAACTTTGGATTTGTTATGGTAATCGTTTTAACACCTGTGGCTATAGTGACCGAATAATGGTCTGTAGTATTCAAAAAATTATAAAATATTATAATAGGTATTATGTTTATTTTTTTTTTATATTTAACGTCTTTATTTCTATGTGTATACCTTATATCTTAGAAATATACAATTTTAAAATAAAATACTTTTTTAATTTATATTTTTAATTCATAATAATTTAAATTTTGCTAAAGCTATTTAATATTATTATTTTTTTAAATTCAATTTTAAATATATTTTCTAATTATTGTAATGTAGTTAATATCGACAATGTTTAAGTATTATTTTAAAAAATATTTTTATTAAAAATTTCTCTTTCAGTTGTTACAATATTATAATATAAAACAAGCCGCACTGATTCCAAAATTCCTAAGGTTATTGCTTTGCCAGTAAAGAACTATTCTTTTCAAATGCATTTAGTGCTGAAAACGGTTGGTTTTATTATTATTGTGAATACATATACATGAGTAATACAAGTAGCCAATACACAATCGGATAGCATTGAAAACAAAAGACCCCCAGGTCCCAGAGCTGACCTGCGGCTTATTAACGGGCCGGTAAAGAAGCATAGAACGCACAAGAGCCTATATGCTGTTTGCCAGGTTTCCATAAATGGTTGCGTTTTATTATTATGCTCTTGGCTGAGGTTAAAATGTCACCAGTTATATGTAAATCGCGGGGGCACGTTCATGCGAGGACGAATGTGTCGGGCTCACGTGCTCATTACAGCGAGCCCCCTACCACCACCACACACAATATGACTATTGGTCATCGTCAAGGGCGTGGACTTGCATCTTCACACAAATGCATTCTTTAAGAAATCATTTTAACATAATACCCACCTTTATCTTTGTAATCCTTCATCTATACTGTGAATACATACTAACTATATACTTCAATATATACTGTGTGGTTATAAGATTCATTTATTAGATGTATAATGTTGGTATATTTTATATTATAGTGCATTTATATAAATATACCTATATCAGATATTTCTTTTGAAATGTAAAGTAGGTAAATATTGTGCATAACAATTGGTGCATAAACTAAATTATTTATATACGATTATCACATTCAATGATAGTTTTAACAAGTGCCCATAAACATCTGCCTAGTTTAAGTTATTTCACTTAAATTGTGTAAAACAGGTATGGCATGTAATGTTGTAAAAATAAATTATAATTTAAACATTTTTATCAAACTTATTCGAAAATTTAATTTCGATTACAACTAGTTGTAAATAATGTTTTTTTTATTAATACGTATAATAATATTATTTAAAATAATGGTAATTTAATACATTTTATTGAAAACTATTTGTCAGTATAGTTTAATCAAAAAGAGTAAAATATTAATTAATTAAAAATCTGTTCAATCGATAGTGTCTTACCTTTGTTCCAAGTGTTTTAACTTCTTAACCATAATATACAACCTATTAGGATAAAATATTTTGAATATTTTTAACCATTTTATATATAAACAAAAAATTATAGAACGGACATTTTTCTTTTTCTCTTGGGAAATAGTCATCAGTGCATGTTATCTGTTTTCCACGCACGGTTTTGTATGTTCGTTGTTTAATTTCGGTTAGTCAGCAGTTCTTTTTTTTCCTTGACAAAGTAGCATTCTTTCACGGTGGATGAAAAATATCTTACTTCCGTATGGATGGTTTTCGGACCACATAACTGATTTTATTCCATGTTGGTATTTTTTTACATAAATAACCATACGAGAGAATATTAGGATAATAATTTAAACCCTGGTGTTTAAGTATATATTTCATAAATGTATACAAATTTAGTTTTTTTTATAAATATATTAATATATTATAAAGTGATTTATAATTATATTATTATAAGTAACTACTAAATATTTAAAGCAATAGCGTAGGTTGGTAATTGAAATTCCTTTATCCTAGGCTATAACCTATAACCATAATAATTATACCATTCGTTAGAAGATAAATATATTTCTTTGAGATAATTTGAATTAATAATTTTAATACTTGTAGTCACAAAACCATTGTAACATGTTTTAAGTGTTTTAACAAAATAATGATTTAATTACAAAAGAAACGAATACGAAAATAACACACATAAGTAATATTTATATTACATGATTGGCTACTTAATTGTACGAAATAGATTATTATTTTATAATTTTTAAGTCTGAATAAGCGTTTACTTGTAAAACCTAAATTTAATCCAATAATATTATCATTTATAACTTACAAGTATTACGGATAATAATTTATCTGGTTTTATATATTTAATCAAAATTATATAGGAGGTATTTATGTACCTACCTAGGTATTATGAATATAATTTTAGATGTTTCTTTTTTTAAAACAATATCGTGAGTCGTGACTTAAGAAGTACATTGTTGTTGTCGCGACAATAATTGTAGGATATAAATTAGTATTAACTTATGTTATAAAAAAACGATATTATTTGTTACTATTGCTCGTTCATAAACATGGTTCGGGTGAAAGTATATATTTAGGTGTGTTAAAAGACGTGACCGATCCGGATTAGGTGTTCAATTTTTTTTTTATTTCTTATAATAAGTTATAAGCGTGCTGCATCGTTTAAAAATGAATGATAATATTGACATAGGTTAGGTACATCTACTGTCTTTGCAGTTTTTTTATTTATTTAAATGAAAATTCAAGTAGACGTTTTTATGTAAAACGACATCTTCCTGGTGGGTGGTGGCTGTAACCCTCTGTGTTAATAATATTAGGTGAATATTTTAATTGTGAACAATGTTCACTGAACATGATATTATTTATTACTCATTTTAATTTCACATTTAATTTTTTATTTATAAAACATCCAATACTTGTAATTTATAAATCAATTCAATAATTAATTTATAAATTATATTACTACTATTGCTTAAGTAGTAATTATGTTATGTAGAAAGGAAAAACATTTTAACAATCCTCTACCTAAAAAACCAATAGAAAAATTTTTTGGGTCGGTGGAACCCGATTGAACACAGTCAAACGAATGTAACATTGTTAATTTTTCATGAACATTAGTGGAATATTTTTTTTTTTAAACGACAAACGCGTTAGAAGTCTTATAGAACTTACGATTCACAATTCTACAAGTATCACCCAAATATACACTTAGTAATTATAGTTTTTAATGTTATTATTAAAAACTTGAGCTGAAAAATAATGAAAATTCAGCTTGACTAAAACTAACAGTCATAAAAATATGAGTATTAAAAGGCAAAAAATTAATGTAACCTTAATAGCTTACATCAAATGTTTCAAAAATAAACATTTTAATGATTTACTTCAATATTTATTAAAAGTGAAAAATACGTACTTAGGAATACCACTTTAAAATGTGTTATATATTTTTTTTTATGTCATTTAATATTTACAAAATATAATTGTATATAATTTTCAAGGACAAAAATGATAGTTAGTATTATAAGACATATATGAAAATTGGGAAATACGTATTTACTATTTAGTAGGTATAATTAAGAAAAAATATTGACATATTTATTATATAAATTATAAATAATATAAAAAAGGCAACGTTTTACGTATTTCTATAGGTATTTAATCTATTGCAGCTATTTGAATAAATATTTTATTTTCTAAATAACTATAATTTATACTCTTAAAATTAAATCATCATTATATTTATAATTTACTTTTTGTGATTTTATGTGTATGTATTATAAACGTATTTGTTTGGTCATTGTCAAATGTCAATGTTTATTAAATTATCTTAAATGTCAAATAAACATTTGGAGGAATGTGGTTGAAAAGGAGAGATAAAAATTATACGTGTATAATCTATGTAAAATATAATATTCCTAATTCATAATGAAAATTGAAAATTGAAAATTTTTGAGCGAATTCATATTAATTATATAATATCAGGTATCTTAACGTTTTTATATTGAATGGAGCGAATCATTTAAGTATATTTTTGAATTATTTTAACTATTTATAACTAACTAAATAAATAATAATAAAATAAATTATCTTTAGTAAGTACCTACGCAGTAACAGTAATTGCAAAAAAATAAAAATACTGCAAATCAAAAGTGAAAATTAACTCAACCTGTTAATGTTATAATAAACCTGTTCATTAATATAATGTGTGAAAACAATTTATTAACAGCTACATTAAAATAGGTATCTAAGCACGGCACAGTTGACGTTTATATGGCATAAGAATAGTATATGTAATATACATAATTTCTAGTTATTTCAAAAAGAATATAAAAACAAAGAAAAAGTATAAAATACAATTGAATATTATTTTTATACTTGATGTACTTTACTGTATGATCATAAATGTTTAAAAATTAAAATCAAAACAAATATGACGTATGTATAGTGTTTTAATATTAAGTAGGTATACTATTTTCACAAATTATTTGAAATAATCTAACACTATAGATCATTAAATAATTGTATCCTTAAACTTGAAAAATAACAATTTATACGCGTAAAAGTTTTTTTTTATATACATACAAAGAAGACTAATGTCTCGAATAGTAAAAAAAAATTCATTTTTATGTCATATTTTTCAACTAAAATATTATGATGAATTGTAGTTTTTTTAAATGTGTTAAATAGCTATTAGGAAAATTTATGTTTATGAATATGATAAACGATAATGGGTATATTCAAGCATAAAAGTATTTTTATCTTACACTGATATTATTTGGTTAATCTATATTAAAACGACTTATGTTAAAAACTCTAATAATTACATTTACTTATAAAAATGATTTATTTATACATAGCTCTAAAAAATTATTAAAAAAACATTGGATCTATTAACTTTAACATTTTAAATTCATTTTATAAAAACAAAAAAATAATTTTTTATTATAATTATATAAGTAACTAGTTATACGATATATTCTATGTATATATACACACATATACGTATTTATTATAATTTAATGGTTTGATATTTTGTTTAACTTATTATTTATATTATAAAAAATCATTCTCTTATCCTATTGGTCGATAAATATTGTCTTTGAAATGGTTACGGTCGAAATAGTCGCCAATTAATTTTTTGTTTTCGTCCTTATTGATTTCACATAGGTACACACATTCACATACAGTATCTCTGTATAATATACTGTGATTTTATTGTTACGCATGTTATACTGCTACCACCGTCACTCAAAAACCTCAAAAGAAGTGTATAAATGTATATATATTTAACCACATAGCTGGCGGTCACGTATTGGGGCCAAAATATGGACCAAGGGCGGGGGTGGGGGATATCTGTGGTGTAGATAGGTGAAAAATAATCGACCATGATGTGTTGTGTTGGGAGACAAAAATATAATATTATCCGTGGCCGTCGCAGGTCATTGGTTTTCTTCTGCCAGCTAAAGAGTTTGTGAAAGAAAAGAGAAATAATAAACTCGAGGCCATTGTAACTGTTGGACTACAAAAAAAAAAAAAAATAAAAATAAAAATCATAATAATAAAATATAATATTCCATGCTCTTAATAATAAACATAGCTATAATAGGCAATAGGTTGACGACGGAACGCCCACAATAGAACTCGTCATGGGAAGCGAATTACACGAGATGACACCCTGCAGGATACGTCGAGTGTTTGCCACAACAATGTAATACGATGATTGACGTTAAAATTGATACTGAATGGAAAAATATGCGATACGTATTTATTTGGAATTATTAGGTATTTGTGATAGGGCAAAATTGTTAAGTAGCTATTACATTTTTGTTCTCCGCGTATTCTTCATGCGTAGAACAAATTGAACATTGAACAACCCGGTGAAAGAAGTCAAATAATATTGTATTACGGTTAATTTAAAACCTTGTTTTCCGCCACAATTCGTTAATAATACTCGTATATCTCCGTACGGATTATTTAGCGATGTAAGGCAGCGGTTCCCATACTGTATATAGTCGCCGGCTTGTGGCCAGTGAATACCTACTACGGGGAATACGCATATAAACAATACTCGTACTAGTTTTCGTCGATGACAAATTTGTCTATTTCGATAAAAAAAAATCAACCAATTACGGAAGTTAACAATACTGAACATAGCTGCAGATTCCGTGGAGTCGTGCGTATATATAATACTATCTGCGTTTCAGTAGCACGTGAAAGACTCAGAATATAAACATATATTTTGTGATTTTTTCCAATAAGTGTCAGATATTTTTTTTGTAATATACAATAATTATTATTAATAACGTACTATGGGGCCTTTCCACTTATTCAACAACCCCTTACAGGGTTAAGACTTCATATCGGTCCACGCTTTGGTGGATGCCCTTTGAGCATCACGGTGCACAGCTTGGAATCCGCTGAAGTGAGGCGTTATGCACATATTACTTATTAGGTATATCATTCTAACAAATTATGAAAAAGTATGTCAAATAATATTTATTATGCAGTGTGATTTTTAAAAATATTACAATTTTCATTGCATCATAATTATTGTTAATTTAAAATTAGGGGACATTTCTCGCAGTACAGGCATTTACAACGAGATTAGCTAGGAATTATCTGACGACTGAAGTCTAAGACTCAAAAATTTTTTTTTTCATATTTTATTTTAAAACAAGTTATATAAATTATTATTATTTAGGTACGAGTATATACGTACTCAACTAAATAAAAAAATAAAAGACCAAGAGAGATAACATCCGCAAACATGCGTCTCTAATGTATTTTTAATAATTTATTTTAAATAATATTAGATATTGGTGACAGCAGAATAACATGATTTAAGACTTAAGTCAATTTTGAAAATATTTTTTAATTATGGTGAAGTAGTACGATTTAGTGTTATAGTAATACACATATAAATTTATAATATACTATATTGTTTATCTAATAATGTATATATTTCGTTGATACGTTTGAAAATAATAATTAATTTTAATACGAGTACGATATATATATATATATATATATACATATATAATATTAAAAGTAGAAAGGCTTTATAGTTCATTAATATTCTTTATAGCTACTACTTTATTTTTTCCATATTATAAACCGATATAAATAAACTCTAGTCTTACTTGAGTAGTTGAGTTACTTGTCAGTGCGTTCTCTATAAAAATAAAAATAATATTTCCATTAAAGTAACTATATCATTATAATATACTTTCTATTATTAAAAGTATTTAAGCGACATAAAAGCATGAATATTTAATTTTTTGTAAATCTATTTAAATGTAAAGGTTTTTCTGTTTAAATGTAATTTTTAAGCATAGGTTTTATTATACAGTATGACTTATTAGTGCATAATGCATATATTTCCCTAATATGATGGCAATACTAATGATTTGTAATACGTACATGTACAATTTTGGTAGGAATATTATATTTATAGTCTCAAACTATCAAAGTGTTAAGGCGCAGTGACTGATCTAATATTTTTGTGACAGATACAGCTTATTAGTTATTTGTATAGTTAGCTAAGGTGACCTCTTAACTAAAATTAAAAAGTTACTTCACATTTCACATCATACTATTTACGATATACATTTTTGCTTAAAAGTTTAAATCTTAAAAAACCTCCATTTATATTATAAGAATTTTTTTTAATTAATATGTTTAAATTATGTATATATTTTTTTAAAAAAGAAACACATACCATTTAATGAGGAGTGTCTTGTGACGATGCTAACTTATTATTTTTAATTGAGAATTAATCTTGTTTACTGTGAATTTTTAATCTAATAAAAATTCGAACGAGTCATTTATTTTATTTCTCTAAGCTATTTAAATTTAGGTAATAAGGGAAATAGTCCTTTAAAATATGATCTTTATAAATATAAAGTAAATGTAAAATTGGATCTCAGGCAATTTAACAAATTATAAAATGTCTATTATAGCCTCAAAATCTTCATAATTCATTCAAATTTTGATTTAGATCGAACATTTTAAAGGTCTAGAAAAGAGAAAAATATATAAATATAATCACTGGATATTGCACCTTAAATGGTATGAAAAGTATTTGAAGATCTAATCCTTAATTATATTTAATTATTCAAAAAATCAGAAACATAATTCAATTAATAAATAAATTCGTTATTAAACGAAAAATAGGACGGTCACAGAACGAAGAAACAGCTAGTCTAAGTATAGCTCTAAACTCGTATATGTACAATTTCATTTTTTTTAGATATAAATTCTTTATTATATGTTATTTAAAAATTTTACTTATATTTTGTAAGAATTTTGACTAAAATATAATGGCTTATATTTTATATTACAAAAACCCAGATCTGGCCTAAAGAAGGAGTGGTTACTGGTTGCACTTTATCATCCTTATATTTGCCCCCACGCTTTGTCTAAAAAGACAACTTTATAGAATAAAGATTAACTTTTGTTTCGAGTAACTGAAAATCTAGTAATATTTATATTAAAGAAAATGCTAACTATTAATTATTAGTTTATTAGTTATTATCTTATAATCATAATGACATAATTCTCGTATTAAATTTAGTACCTATACATTATTTGAGATTACTTAATTATTAATCTATGTAATAATGTTAAAACGTGCAGTGATTTTGTGTTAAACAATAACATTGAGAATGCTTTTAATGATAAAAAACTTTTATTATTAACCTTTATTATTTGTTTTTTCATAAAAGTAGTTTCAAAAAATGATATTGGCAGCAGTATAAAATCATGACTATATAAGCTCATGGATATTTTTAAAAACTATGTTGATAATTATAATTGCTCGTATTATATTTTATATCGTCCAATAAAGATCTACTATCCGAAATATTAATCAGTTATTAGAAATTTAGTACACTGTTGATAAATTTCAAAACAATATTATAATTATTGATCAAGTTATACATTTTTATCCAATTTTGTAATTAAACTAAAGGTATAGAGTTGATGACACCAAAGCAGTATTGTGCAATTCACTATTACTTATGTTATAATATAGTAGTGTTTGTAGTCTGGAAATTATAAAGTTCAAATGCCGTCCTTGAACAAAATGTCAAAGTCCAGAATAAAGGTCAGTGAGGTCCTAACGAAGTGCGATTTCCTGTAAGTATTTTGTTTAGAAACTAAAATTATTATAACATATTAATATTGATTTGAATTAATTTCGTTTAATATAATAATATCTAATATAATATTAATGACTTTTTAATTTTTTTAAATTTCAATGTATTTATTGACTACCGTATACAATATAAGTATGTATGTACAAATGAACCTGTAATTAAAATTCATTAATATTCTCAATAGCTTCTATGTTGTCCTCTGCATATTATAAACCGATATGAAAAAACTCTAATTGTATTCGTTATTTCATTAGTGAGTTTTTTATAAAAATACAATTTATATTATTTATTATATATTTCCATAAAAATTAACAAATCAAAGTCTCTGTAAATAATTGGTATACCTTAAAATTTTTATTGTATAACATCTTAAATTACTGATAATTTATAATATTAAGTTAAATTTATTATTATAAATAATATGATATTACTATGGAATGATGGCAGAAGTTGATATGTCACTTTTGTCGTACTTTTGTTTGTAAATTATTCACATCGTTCATTATACAAACAATAGATATTAATCTACTTTCTAGTTTCTTCATATAAACAGTATATTATAGCAACATAAGAATAAGTTTTTTTTTTTTTTAATTAATGCATTTAAATGTAAAATGAATTTATTTTAAATTCGAGTTTAACATGGATTATAACTTTTAAATTAAATTATTATTTTTCAATGTAATTGTTATATTTAAAATATAACTGTCATTATAAAGCATTAAAGATGAATAATCATAATATTATAGCATTTTATAATTGAATAGTTAACTATTAATATACACATTTAATTAAAACTACATAATATAATTTTATTTTTAATATAATGTAAATCCTTGAGTTCTTTGCATTATTTTTTAGAAATTAAAATCAAAATAAGTAACTTACCTAATTATAACTGTATATTTTATAAGTATTAAAACGTAATAATAATATTAATTTTATATTCCGTGTTATTGCTAACATTTTTCTTTAATGTTGGTTTAAAATATAACGATGTGTTATGTTTAAATTAAATCCTGAATTAACCTAAATAAGTTGATTTATAAATATTATGCGATTAAAAACAATTTAAATACCTATAAAAGTACATATCTTTGGTTAGCGTTTGGATTCACGGAAAGTGTAAGAAGACGAATCGTGGAATCTTTTATATTTATATCTATACATTAATTAATCATTTTCAATATTGTAGTAGGTACTGTATAAATGACATGTACGTAAAGAATTATGTTTTTAAATTAAAATACATAAAATGCACAATTCATTGGGAAATCGATTATTTATTGGTTGAAATTATTGCGCTGTTTCTTAAATAAAAATTAATAAATAAAATAATATTATCTTTTAAAATTAATAACCTAGAGATTTCGTTCCGTTTAAAATCGATTAAACACTAGATATAAGCATACATGTTTTTTTCTAATATCGATCAGTCACGATGTTGTTATAAATAATAGTTCACTATGTATATATGTCTATAAACTACACAATACACTGTATATATACTGTGCAGTATACCTGTAGTGTGCATATTGTGTATTATTTAAAAAAAATATCAAAAGTATATATGAGTAGGTTATAAATGTATAATATTATTTTTTGGTTAAAAGAAACGGTTTATCGTATTTTATCGAGTTGAAGGTTGAAAGTTGAAAGTCTTAAGGCTGGCAGTACAATATGGATCATGCAAGTCATTCATTAATATCGTGTTATTGGTAAAATAACACTGACTACGATAATATTATAATATGTATCCGAAATATAATCCGTAAACTTATTACGAGTGGTTATATCATGCAGGTTTTAATAGTTAATTAATGGTATTTATTTTTTATAGTTCGTAATAATATCCCACCCAGTTTGGTGTTAATATTTTTTGTTTTGTTTTTTTTCAATTTTATATTTTCTTAAGTTATTAATTTAAAGATATATTCATCACTACTCGCTAATCCAACGGTTCGATGATTGTTGTTTAATTTCCATTGCACACGAAATATGAACAAGAATATAATATTATTTTTATACATTTTTCTATTGAAATACATGTTGTATTTAATTCAAACCAAATTACGCGCAACTATTAATGTATATTTTTTATAACATATAATCGTTATGACTTAATAAAATTCTATTTTTAAAAATGAATTAAATTTACTAAATAATATTTCATTTCTTGTATATTATATTATTATATGTGATATATAAGTTACTCGTGATCTATCTAAAATTATTAATTTTTTATGGGGACTAAAAATAAAGTTATTTTTTTTAATTAGATAGTGTTGGTTATGAGAATTTTCCAGCTAATCATTTTAAAATTAGTACATGTCAGTACCCATAGGACGTGTGTATTAACTCTTTTGCATAACTATGTAAAAACCGGTTATGATAATCGATCTGGCCACTAATTGAATAAAACATGTAAGCTTTGATTATTATTATACATTAACCTATTGGTTTTAAAAATGAAAATTTTAATTTTTTTAAAGTATAACAAATCCATAAATCATTTGCAAATAATTGCATGGTGTGTGCATATAGTTTCATCTACAGTAATTAAAGCTACTATTTTGTAATTAAAAACTAAATATTGTATGCAATATGCGTTTATATTGTATATTGTTGTAATTTTTCAATATAAATAAAATGATTATCGGACGGAGATTTTTTTGTTAAGACTAATACTGAAAATTGATACCAAAATTTGTTACAGATTTATAATTAGTTATGCTAAAACTAATACATATTAATCGCAGAATATGGAAATAATTTTATAATTCATTGAATAATAATTTTTTATGAAAATTGTAAAAAACTTTATAATAGTTATCACTTATATGCAGTATCAGCCAGTATGCTCGATATTATAGATAGTTAATAATAGTTTTTTGGTTAAACCCATCTATTGTTTATAACATTTATTTCGTTATTAATTAAAATAACTAAAATGTTTATAGGTTTTATAATATTTCATTATTTGCATAATGTAGGGACAAGGTATACCTTAAGTATAGATAAACTAGTGACGGTGTGTGTTAGGTATTAGAGTATTACTTATCTATTATATGACTTATCATTTTATCAGTTTATTCGTAGTTTAAAATAGTTAGAAATGTTAGGATTTGTGCTAAAATTGGTTTGGTAATAAGTTTAAGAAAATTTCTTAATAATTCGCAAACATAATTGATTACACTGCAAAGCTGTCACTTATTTATAAATGATTTAAGCTTTATCGTTTATCTTACACGTCTTGCGTAATGACAAAAGTCCTAGCCCGTCTATTATAGCAAGTAGGTAACACTAAATATGCTTTAAATAGATATGCATTTGTTTTTATTTAACTGCGCTTATATTTTTAGCGTCTATTTACGAATAAACCGCTTAAGCTCGTCGAATGGTTTAAACAAATAAGTTCATATATCCTTGTATCTGAGTTTATTGCCTATACCTATCTTAATGTAAAATGCACGAAAACGTGTTAATCCCGACTACGGTGGCATGAAATGTAATGGTATTAAGCGGTTACATAATTCATTGCAAGCACGCGCGTTTGCACGTACACTTTGGGTTGCAAGACCTTTTGTGCGATTTATGAATTTCGGTTTCTCTTTCGGAGTAGCGATCGGTTGCTTGTACGACAGCAGACGCGTTACTCTTGTATACAGCCGAGAAACATATACAGGTGTATGTATATAATATACATAAAAAAAATATATGTTCATATTTCATGTCGTGGAGAAAGTTTTTTTTATTTTTTCACAACTTGGTGTCTATTCCACGTATAGATCATTTGGGTCGACAGGAAATCGTCTAACAACGAACAAATAATAATTAATAATTGAATATTATTATAACATTATACGGTTTCGTGTCCTTTGCCTGCAAATCTTAACACTACGGCCGTTACTATTATATAGTACAATATTACAATAATAGTATGTGTCTGTAGATAGTGCAGATTATTAGCGTACTACACGTGTGATCAAATCTTCTAATAATCTACAATATTATTATTTTTATATTGAACTGAATTATTAACATGTTTAAACTTATATATGTTAACTAAATTTTAAATTGTTGTATAGGGCTTCGCCCATCAATATAAATAAATAAATAAATATTATGTATACATAATATTATATGCGTATAAGGAGTAGTACGAGCGACGCGTATCACCCACATGCGCATAACATTTGCCGAATGCGAATTCTATTATATTATTGCCAAGATGGTTCATAATTTGCGGGATGATAATGCTATCTAATAATAATAATAAAAAGCGCGTAATTTTATCGGCGTATAGTATTCTGTGGTCGACGACGTCGTCAGTTCAGCAGCTATTATTTAATTATTGGTCTTCGTGCACTCGCACAATAATGTTTGAAAGGCGGCAGATACCGAAGTCCGATAACACGACCTCATTTCATTATTAAAACGTGGCGAATGATTTGAAGTTTTAATTATTTACAGACATATCGCGCGTATATGAAGGTGCACAGCATCAATATAATTATTATGATGTACGTAATAATAATTACTTACTCGCATTGTCAGCGAACGGTCGAGTTGTGCCAGACAGCACTTAACGTAACTGTTTTCATTTGTTTATTTACCACATGCTTACAATTTTTTTTCATTCTCACACTATGTAATCACTATACTATGAGAAGTCGCTTGCCTATCAACAGAACAGTAACACTCGAATATTACTAGTTTTCGACAAGCGCCGTTCTCGATATTTCATAATAACACTATCGTTGTCATATTGCGACATAATATTGACATAATTATTTATTATTATATTATGCCAGATCATCAAATATATACACGTTTAAGTTAATATTACAAATTATAACTCGGTCAATTAGTTCGACAATGAATTGTTGTAAAAAAAATAACCAACATGATTATAAATGAATATTAAGTAGATAATTACTATAATATATTAATACTAGCCTATATATGTATAGAATACCACTACAGTTACACTACTACCTACATATTACGATGATAGTCTTTTGAAATGTAATTTATATTTTAAAAACCATACTTATTATCTTCTTGAATCAATAAACAAAAAAATTTTTTTTTTACCAAAAAATAAGCAACTTGTAGGTAACTATACTATAATCCTCTATCCGCAAATAATATTTCGTTATTTACGCATTAATAAGATGTAATTATAAAAGGTCATATGGACAATCTATATAGGATAAAAAAGAAACAAAGATGTTTCGACACATTATTTACTTGTTTTTTTTTTTTATCATTTCGCATGCATATTTTATCACCATATTAGCCCACAGATAAAATTAATCAATATTCAATAAAATATCGTTTGCATTCGTATAACCGTATAAAATATATAATATTAATTATTATATCATATAATTCAGCTATAATATTGTGTGTATGGTCGTTCAAATTATTATTCCAACGTGTTTCAAGTGAAACGAATAAAATGACGAATGTAAACACGTCGTGGTCGTGCTCTAGTTTACGACCAATAAAATTATTGTCATGTGAAATTTCGTAAAACCCGTACGGGTCAACCGCAGCGTTTTTGGACAAGATCGCATCAGTTGAGGTTCTTTTAAATTCAACGAGTCATGCAAGTTTATCTCTGTTTCTTCCCGACATAAATTAAACGAGAACGTGTTAGGAAAATGAATTATGATTATTACGCAAAACTCGTCTGTACACTAAACACATAAACACAATACGCCTATATAGGTATGCGTGTATAATAATAATAATAATAATAATAATATAATATATTATTATAACGTTGTGCGGTCGGTATGTCATCATTTCGGATGCATTGTTGTTTGATCATTGTAGAGGTTGGGCCTTGTGTCTCCATACGAATTTTAAAAAAAAGAATACGAACGTTTATACTTTTGATTGACTTGTAGTGTTGATAAAACGGTGTGATAGTCTTATAGGCGCTACATATATATTTTTTAAATAGCGGATTGTGTGATTTATCTGCAGCAGTAATTGCTACCGCACGCACGCTCTACTCTTTACACCGGTTAAGTTCTCGAAATTGCTAAACCGTTGTATTATATGTTGTACAATCAAATTCGTGATGGTAAACCAGTTAACACAACGGATAATAATAATATGAAGATAATAGCCAAGTGCCGCGTAACGCGGTCGACTTGACCCGACTTTAAACATAATTTTTAAATAGATGACTTGTTCAGATTAAATACCGACCGGGAGAAAATGTAGAGATTATAGTAGTAGTAGTAGTGTTACAATTAAATAGTACACTCTTCAAAGCACGTACAAAGACCAGAATACATAATTCATTTTTAATGTTGTTGAATTTTTTTTTTAATTTTTTGGATGCATTTATTTAAATATTTTTATTAACTAACGGATGTTAAAAATCATTATAATATTAATTAAATAATAATAAAATGACAGTTTATATTTAATATTATGTTTATAATGTAACTTGGCATCTGATAATTTCCTTCAGTAACAAAACGTTATAAAATAAGTAATATACTAACAAGTAACAGAAGGATTTTTTTAAACGCTTTTCCCATTCACTTCCATCGAGCTTAGCTATGTATAATTTTCCTCCTATCGTTAAATATTTACTTTTTGTGTATTAATAGATACTAAATAAAGCTTTTAATCAAGAAAAAACAAGTTGTACACAGTGGATACTAGTAGTTTTCGTGAACAGAATATCACTTGAATATAATGTTTCCTGAATAGTACTTATCTCAAAAAAAATTATTTTTAAAATTTGATGAACATATTACTATGATTATTATTATCGATCTATCATATATGTTAATCGATATAAAACAATTGTAAAACCTAGGTAAAATATTAACTTTGGACGGACAACTGGAGAATATACAGAAAGAGAAGACTCGTTTTAGATTTCTATTAAACAATAAATCGGAATCAATACCAAGCAACTTTACATAGCTCTCATAAAATATGTGAGCGGTGCTTGGTAATCTTACTTCTAGGTATTGTCATAAGAAAACACCATCTAGATCTGTATTCTGCTCCAGGCAAAGAGGCTAAGACTAGGAAAAAGTCAGAGTTCAAGGAAAAAGAAAATGGTTGGGTTTCTAAAGGTCTATAAATTATAATATTAGATGAATGCCTATTACTGAATTTGTTCAAAAACTGATAATTATAGTACCTATATTTGTGATTACAACCGTCCATAATAATTCTGACTTGGTCATTAAATATAAAATTTATATTATTACATCTAAAAAAATTATACTTAGAATTAATGTTCACATATTTTTAAATCTCAAAGAAGAAATTAAATTTTAAGGTATGATTAATCATTATACATTTGTTAAATCTGCTATACTTACCTACCAAGTTTTTTTTTACATTTTAATTTGTCGGAATTTTAAACTTTGGTAAATATGTGTTAAAATTGTTAAGGAGAAATAAGAAAAATTTATAGAAAAAGTATGATTGCAAATTTTGATTGCAAGAAAGATTGGAAATTATATACTTCAGTTTTAACTAATAGTGATTGTAAGTCACTACTATTGAAGTGAAAATCTTCGCTTTTAGGTCATAATAAAAATTTGGTTAATTAATCACTATTTTCATGCAAAATTTAAAGCGAATCATAATAGGTCTTTTTTTATAGTTAGAAAAATCGTATCTATGATTAGCCCTGTTTAGAATGGAAGATAATATTAAGCAAAATTATTAAATTTTTCATAAAGCAATGATGTGATTTCAGTATTTTTATTAGACGTGTAAAACATTTTTCGAATCTCATATATTCTAGTTTAGGATAAAATAGAAATATTTGATCACATACAGTTGAAAAGACGGAAAGTGTATACTATATGTAGTATACACTAATACAAAGTAAGTAGTGAAATTTAGTCTGTGAAAAATTGTTGTCACTCTCGTCAAGTGGCAAATGCTACTACCAAAACTAGTACGTTCAGTACGTTACTTGCATTATTTAATAGAAAAAAAAAATAATGCCCTACTACTACAATAAGTATCTACACAGCGTCGCTTGTCGCTACAAATAGCGTAGGTATATTTTCAACCACTGCTTGTTATTATTTGTATAGTATTATAATGACATTACAAAATCGGTATGTCGGATGTGTTAATATAATGTGTTTCAAACATGGCATACAATGCTGTAGAAGATATTGTATTTGGCATATTATTCCAATTTATAACCCCGTGTAAACGAACATTCAATGTATATTTTCTTAAATTTATTTCCATTATTGTATAAGTGCGTACCTAGTCCTTTCTTCTGTAGCCTTAAATTGTGTGCCTCTGTATACTACGTTCGTCTGTAACCTCCTAACTTGGTTCACGTAAATAATTTATAATAGGTAGGTCTCCTCGGTCTTATTTAACATTTAATTCCTTTTATTTGTATGCCGGTTTACTCAAATTGTCTATACATAATACGTATTCCTTTATTTGGTCTTTCTCTGTATGAACGAAAACTACTTTTACTAATTGTTTATTGTTTTCCTTTCTCCGTATTATTTATTATTTTTTCACGGAGTTTAATGTATCAGATTCAATAGTAATACATATTACACATGTAATAGCGTTTTGTGATTTTATATTAATCAAACTTATACCTGATTGTTTTATGAATGTACAAGTTAATCATAAAAAACACATTAACTGTAATATAACTCCATTCAGAATACAAAACTAACAGTATAGATTGTACAGAATGTATATATATATATGATATAATGACATGTAATTCTGTACGAAGTATACATTATACGTTCGATATTTTTCAACACTTTGTATTTTTAAACTCATAAAATGTTGAAGTTAATCATAATAATCCGACTACGTTCATATCGTATCTTTTGATAAACAACGATTTATTATTTTTAGTTTTTGCGATTACGACTTTTCTGTGTTTATACGGTGAAATCGACGGAGTAATAGTTATACGAGTACAACAACTCTGTACGTGTATTTAATACGAGCGTTACAAGCGATATAGTTTATATGCCGATACGATAATCAACGTCTGTAAACTGTCGTCACCGCGCTGTAGCGTCAGTCGTAAACGTTTCGAACACGAATAGGTGTATTTAGAATCGACCGAAAAAAAAAAATTTATCCAACGCGACGACGAGACACGTCACACGTCGCGGCGCGGACACGAATCAATTAAAATTCTTACAGCGTATATACCTGCGACCTGCCTATATATATATATATATATATATATATTATAACATATAGTAGCGATAGTGCGTATATTATCGGACGTATATTACTGCAGTCTTTACAGGACTCTTTACACCACATATATCGTTGTATAATAATAATAATCATATTTTATTTAATGATATTATGCGTGTGTAAAAATCGTGACCGAACACCGCCGCACCAGCAGCAACAGCTTATGATCGCACAATCATCACTGTCGTCGTCGTCATTATACATCCGAATGAATGTTGTTGTCATACGCCGGAATCATTAAAAAAATATATATTATATACGCGCAGTGTAAAAAAAAAAACCGACACGAGCTGCTTCCACGCGCGCGGCTCACCCTGCTCGGCCTTCGTGTTGCAGCAGTATATCTGTAATAATATTGTGTTGGTCATATCTCGCGTGTGCGTGTGTGTATGTGTACACCAGACCATGACTGCACATGTTCTTCGACTTAGACGGAGGAGACTGACCCCCCCCCATCACTCTCCTGTCGGTGTTAAGGGTCAACACCCATATAGCTGTATATAGCTGCAGGATGTGTGTGCTGTGTGTGTGTCCGCCGCGTCCTCCTTGTCGCCGCCGCCGCGTGTGCGTTCGAAAAACGTAGTCTCTATTGTGCCCGTGATGAGTCTGCAACAATGTTTCCCCTCAGAAAATAAAAAAAAGAGTTCATCACGAAATATCCTATGAGAGATACTCTTCGCATGTACTTACACGATATTTCTACGATACGCGTGTGCGTGTGCGCGCGACAGTGCGAGTGTGAGCGTGTGTACGCGTTCTGAGCTGATTCACACGATCGGCGGTAAAAGCTCTTTTTTATTTCGTTTTCTTCTGTTTTATTTGCACAGATAACTCGAGTCTCTGTAAACATATAATACACACACACACACACACACACACACACACACACACACATACGCATAACATGGTTGTTCTTATCACACGCTTAGCAGCTGTACGGGTATTTGTGAAAGGAATTGTACCATCACGCGGATTGGATGTGATGAATTCGTGTCCTGAGTGTAGAAGTGGTGCTCGTCGCCGTCGTTGTATTATACTTATATACGTATAGGTATACGTAAAAAACCAATTGGTATAAAATCACTTCCTCGTTGCGTGTAACTACTATATACATAATAATATACAATATTATGCGTTACCACATAGGCACATTTTAAATCGTTTTCGTAACTATACTGTTATTAGTACATACTTAGAATGTTTTGAATTTGGGATTTTGGTTAGGGTGTTTTTTCACTAACTATTTAATTATACGGTGTTTTTCTGTATATGCTATTTAATGGTTTTTCAATTAGTCTTGGGTACAATGTTAAATAGTTTCGATTATCCATGGTTAGATTAATGGTTAACGAATTATAATTAGTAATGGTGGACGACGGACGAACTAAAAGTAATAAGTACAAAGGCTACGACAGATATATAGAACTAAAACGAGTACTCGCAACGGACAGCTAGTACTTGTAAAATTGAAAACTTTCATTGTACTTGTTATAAACTTTAAGTATACCTACACTGGCAACCAACCACTAGTATTTAGAGCTTGCAGCGAGTGACCGCTACGGTCAAGGGGTTTGTTGTTAGCACTTTGAGTTTGTTTGTTTATTTGTTTATTATAAGTATGAGTAGTAATTTGAAATTCAAATGTACGGTCATATAATAAATAGTAATATTTAATTAATTATATTGTATGTACGTTCTTGCAGTAATAACTGATAAACCTAATATATAAGTCTAAATGATGCTGTATATATATTATACTTGTATGTCGTTCATCGAATAATTACAGTAAGATGCTGATAAAATTACTTAATTTCAGAAGTTAATAGCTATAGTTCGTTAGTAGGTACTATACATAATATTCGCTTTATTAAGGTGATCTATAAAGCCGAATCTCATAATTTGTTGTGATTACGGTTTATATGATTATTTTACTTTGAAACTTTAATTATATTTATTTATACAATACCCATATAGTATAATATATCACTTTAAGTCGTAGCATGTATTAGAGAAGATAGTATTATTTTAAATAAGATTGATTATGAAATTTTAATATGAAAAAAATAAATTAACAGCAATAAAGAATTTACAGTTGGACAGTTGGGAAAAATAAAAATTATAGTGAAAATAAGTATACAGACGAACATAGAACATGATTTCATAGTTAATTACAAAAGATTCAACTTAGTATTAACTTATTAAACTATTAACACACAAATGTTATTCTATCGATAAAAATGTTTATTGATTATAATTCCGAAAATAGTGAATAACTATGCACTATTTTTCTCCTATTATAAATAATCCTGAGTGAATAATTTTTTTTGAGATAATAGGCATTTGGTTAAAAAAATTTGCTCTTAGGTAGTCAACAAAATATGTTTTTAGTGTATTTTACAGGCAGATAATCATAAGCTCTAAAATTCTATAGATTTATAGTTTTCTAATAATAAAATCTATTTGGTTATTTTGAAGTAAGATGGGTTTTTAATTGCAAAACGTGTTTTGGGTTTTTTTGTATGGAAGCTTTATTCATTTTTTGTTTAAGATTCTTCTCAATAATGTGCTATTTTAGTTTTATTGTAAATTAATTGTCTTTTATGCCACACGATATAGTAAATAGTATAATAGTTGGTCATCATTAACAATTATCCGTAATAGCATTGAAAATTAATATTAATATTTCAAGTTAGTTTTCATAATTTCTCTACCTGTACAATAATTAACAAGCATAATTCTTATTTTTTTTTTAGCCATCCCATGATGTTCGTGTAAGTACAACATGTTTCTAACGATAATCTCGTCATGGGACCCTTGATCATCAAGATAGTATAATTAGTAATTACTAATTAGTTTGTATAATATCCATATTATATAGTAGCAATGTATACGTTATAAGATTTAATGAGATCTAAGAAAACCGTAGAATGTCACGAAAAACTACCGTGGCTATATCTATTTTTCATTGTTATTTTTTTTACAAGTAAACGGTTCGGTGATTTTTATGAGTTTGCGAGCTTCTATATATATAGCGCTCCACTTGTTTATTTTTTTAAGACGTGTTTGATACGAGAATATAACAGTGAATAAGTACTACGTTAATAACGTACCTACATGTAAATATTATGTAGGTAACATGCATATAAACATAAAATAACATTAAACCATGTCATATATATATACACACACACACACCTCCGTGCGTGTGTTTAACGTTTGCGGCGGAAGGCTTAATCGCTCCTCTGACCGGTGTTGGCTCTTTTAATTGTTATTTTTGTACCAGACCGTTTTTTATATAATAATTTATGTAGGAGGTATATATGTGTACACTGTACAGTAATCAGGCAGTTTGAAAAACCGAGTTCCCCGGTGCAAGAATAATTATTTATTCCGCAATTAGCCATCAGAGAACATCTTTCACGGACGTCTTATTTACAAATTTCATTAGATAATTTTCTTTTTTTCATTTTTCCTTTTCATTATTTTAATTAATATACAACATACACGGGGGCGTGGTCGCTTGTAACTGTATCCATTAATTAATGGCTGTACATGTTTTATATTATAATAAATAATATTGTGTACTTGCTATAATGTAATAATATCGCCGCTGACGAGCACCTATTATAGGCTGCAGATCTCGACTACACTCTGTACCGTGTCGCTGTTACAATATTAATAATATAATACAGGCGATAGGCGCGTATTGCGCATGCTATTATAATGAAATGAATACATCGATATATATATATATATAGTAATACAGTGTATACCTATACTGTACCAAAGACTTCCGATGACCGACATCGTGATAATTATATAACAATATTTTATTATAAGATAAACGCTGTCTATTTTCTATTCTGTCTACGCGTGTATATGCATCGAACGCTCATATAATTTTCGGCTCATTAGGCGTGTCGTGTTCGAGATAAATGGAGCAATCGCAATCCCTTCACTATTGGTAATGAAATTCGCGTTTGTTATCGAGAGACACTTTTATAACGTCGTAATTATGAACTACGTTAAAACGGTTTAGGTTCTTCTACTCGTGTTTTTAAAATGCCGTCTGGAATGACGAATTACCGTTAAATGCTGTCGATGCATACAGATGATGTTATGTCTGCACTGCTAAATAAAATTTGAATTTTAAATGAGACTTTGTTTGTACCTTATTTAAATGTCTTAAATTCGTATATATATATAGTGTATGCGTCTAAGTGGGTATTTATTAATTATACATATCGATAAATTATTATTAAAAATATATCGTATATAGTTAGTGTTTGACTTTTATCATTCAATCGTTACCAAACAGGCATAACACGGTACTTGTAAATAATGTGTCAAGTTTTTTGGAGTAAAAATAACGAGTTTAAGATAATAATATAATTTGTACTTATCATTGTACCAACATATATTATTTATAAAGAAATAAGAATAATCATATTGTCTACACATAATGTTACATTATGAACCATGATCACTATCTGATAATATAATATAAAATACATACGAGTAGTCTTGGAATAAATTATATTCGTTTTTTACTCACTCTATTAAAATAATCATTTCATTTATGTTATTAATCATATAATAAAGTAAAATGTTCTTATGTGTATAAGTGATAAAAGTACACATTTTAGGTATATTATCCATGAATTATATCGAAAACATAGATGTATATATAGTATATAAGTATTATGTACATAAATATACAGTGATTATAAAACTAACTAGTAATAATGGTTTGAGTACAAATACTTTGTTTTATTTATATCAGTTGACATTGTTGACAATTATTATAATTTTCAATATGCTTTGAAAACGAGAAATGTTTTATTAAGTGCCTATTTTATAATAAGCTTTACAATGGAATAAATAAAATATGACAGTATGTTAGTAGAAAAAAAAATAATTTTTGAAAGATGAAAATAAGTATCTACTTTAATATGTACTTATGTTTTATACTTTGCAAAGTTTCTTGAACTTCGTCATCAAAATAGAGTTTATGATTTATAATTAACAGGTTTGGTGTTGCAATTTGTTTTATTCAATTTGACTATTTTTTACAATTATAATTATTGAACTAGTCCATTTATTAATCTAATTAACGACTGAACCATAAAATATAGAAAATGTAATAACTATTTTTAGTTTTGGTATTAGTTTGATATTTATACTAGAATACGTTTTCTAAGTTATATAAGAAAAAAAAATAGTACACACATTTAGATTCTGCAGAGACATAGATTGTTTATTGTGTAGTATAGTAGTGGTTAACGTATCTATCGGTTTTAATAATATAGTTTTTTTACATTTTGAGAAGAACGTAGAATGTATTGATTTTGCAATGAAGCGTGTTTTTTTTTTTATTTTAGCTTTTGATAACACTTTTTCTAGTAGAAAAAAATACTTCAATCAACAACTTCTAGCGAGGTTTCTGTTAGAAAATTTAATATGGTTTGTACTTTGTGGATCAAAAGTATAAATTCTAAGTGCTTTTTAAAATAATCAAGAAATAATAATAATAATAATAATAAAAAAAGTAAAGTATCTGGTAACTGCTATTCTGTACAATAGGAGTTGGTGTATTTTGTCATTGAGGAGACGTGGATGTGAATCTTAATTAAATCATAAATTAATGTATACAATGAAAAACGTTTCTGAGTAAATTGAAATGTAATTTTAATAATAATAACAATACAATTTTAACAAGTGTTCGTATTTTTTTTCAATTATTTTAAAATGTACCTATAGATAATTTTAAATTTTTACTTGCCAAATGTACCAACTAATTTTAATTTTCTACTAGAAATTTCTCTCAAGGTTGATCATCAGGCACGTTTTTTTTTCTAGAAAAACTATGTTTTGACAAAAAAATAACACATTATAGATGTCAAGAATAAAGTTGTTAAAATAATATTATCACAGTCGTTTTAGAAGTATTTTGAACGTGATTTTATCAAAGATTAAACAAGAGTTTATAGATTAAGATTAAGATTATAATCAGGAGTATGATTATTATTATTATTTTTTTTTATAGCAGGTTTGCATAACAGTAATATTAGACACCTCGAAGTCTCATGACTATACAGATCAGGTACATACATATTTTATCAATGCCCCTATTCTAAAAATGAGTTAATATAACCAGAGGCGCCAGGTTTTGAAAATGTCATGGAGAACTCATTATTTTATAAACACATGTACAGTTTTACCTAAATAATTACTAAACATTACTAATCGTTAAACAATTATTAAAATATAGTTATTTGTTGTTTTGTATGTTATAACAATTTAATAGTATTAGAAATTTCAATTTTAAGGGGCTGAGTTCCACCTTATCAAGCTCATGGGCGGCTGCAGCCCCCGAGCCCCCCTGTACTCGGCGACCCTGAATATAACATAATATTTACATTTTAGTAAAAGCGTAAGCTTTTGAGAACGAGGTGTATAATAAAATAGAGATATACAGTTAAATTATTATTGACTGCTTAGTAAAATATACTTGATAGAGATAGTAAGTTAAACACAAAGGCGCAAAGCATATTATGTAGTGTCATTCATTCATTCCCGGTGCACGGGGCATATATTATAGTGGTACAATAATAATAAGGTGAGGTTTCTGCATTAATATTATTATGTATATAATAGAGACCCAACCGATAATAATATTATCGGCTTTTATAACAAACGTTTCCGTTATCGGTTTAGATGTCTTCAGTTGTAATTTATTACGTTTCACTGTTCTGCTGAAATAACTTTACCGGCTATTTATTATTATAATCTACTGCCAATATTATATTAAACAAAAACAATTTGTTGATACTGCGCAGTATCTCATTAAAAATCATAAAACGTGCAATGAAATTTGTTCCACGTTTCCCCCCTCGATAATATATTGTAATCCTAATACAAATGTACCATTTTTACGGTGCCATTGTGCGCGACCAATAGGTAAACGGTTTTTTTTTCACAAAATAAATAATTTCTTCTTGCACTATCATTACGCGCGATACCTGGTAATTCTGTGTGCACTAAAATGTGGCATCGGAAAAGTTATTTGTTCAGCATGACCTTCTTTTGCGCGCGAATAACTATATTACACGGTAACATACGAACGCTTATAGGATTTAATAAAGAGAGGGGGGCGATATTGTGATAGAGAGAGGGGAGAGTTGGAGCGAGTGAGAGGGAAAAAGAATAAGAGAGAGGAAAAATGCCAGTATAAAAAAGAAGCTATATAATAACGTAACTTTTAAATCATTTGACCTGTGAACCTTTTCCGGTTACACACACACACGGAGCACGTTTTAAAAACGTCAGTTATACTTGACAACCTGCTGTCGGTGCGAATGATGCGAAAACTTAATCAGTAGTGTGCCACTCACTTGATAAATGTTAGGGTCGAAAAATAACCATTGTACCGGTGGTACACCTACCGTGTATCGAATCAATTAAATTGAAAATAAAAACTTGATTATATAAGTAACGAAACACGATCACACACGATTCCGTCCTAAGAATATAACATATGAACGGTATATTTATGTAATACGTTTGTCAAAATAATTATTGTATTAAGAAGTCCAGTATTTGTTTTCAATCAAGTTATACTAACAAAATAATCATCAACACGTAAAAAGTTATTATTTTGAACATTTTAGTCATTATAACAGTATAATAAAGGGATAAAAATCACAGGAAAACAAAAAAATTGCTAAAACAGTATATTTAACGACGTTCATGCGCTTCATTTGGAATATAAAATGATATCGTTTTCTTAAATTATGTACGTTCGTAGTGATTGACTGATTACTCTAAAAATGAAAAATATATAATATTATATGATGTCAGGGTCTTAAAAATGTGCATAGTTTATGTATATTTTTATTTTGTGCTTACATATTAAATAAACCAAACGAATGAGTGTATGGATTTAAAGATTCTTCAGGTTTTTCAAACAACATTTTCATTAATTAACCAATTCATTAGACATGATTTTAATACTTAGGGTTTCTAAATTTTTTATTTTTCACTATTTTGCTATGTTATAAAAATTACACGATATAATATAATATAATATATATAGGTACATATACTAAAATAAATAATATTCTTTTAGTATTTTTAAATATTCCATAAATCAAAGTTTTAAAATATGCACTAAGGATTAAAGTATAATAGGCTATGTTAATAATACTGTTTGTTATAAATTATATTATAATTATAGTAATAATTTCTATACATTATTTAGCAACATAATGTTAACTAATCAGAATGCACTTTCGATTATCAATATGACATGATTCGTTTACAACAAGGATGAATAATAATTGTCTATACAGTTGTATTCTATTGTCTGATGAGTGACTCATTTAGAGTGACAATCGCGATAGAAATCGTCCAACTTATGTTATTTGCTGATTGATATAACTGTCCTCAGGTCCTACAGCTTATATAGTTGACATTTAAATCTTGATTTTTGGTCGAAAGACGTTTCGAATTGTCTCACGAAGTTCTGACAAATGAAATAACTTTTGTTCTAATCAATATTTTTAAAAACAATTTTTAAATATAATTCATAGGCAATTGCGCTACATTTTTTATTTTTATACTGAAAATAAAAAACTAAAAAATTGATAAAAAAAATTTCCAAAATATTCGAAAATAGCTAATTTGTGAATCTAATTAAAAAAAATATTTAGATGGTAAAAACATTTATTTAAGTCCAGTGGTTGATTTTTTACAATTTTTTTAAATAGCAATATTTTCGTTAAGTTACGATCTAAGTTATGTAAAACAATAAAAAAAATAGTTAGATTTTAACATGCATCTATTTAAAAATATTTGTATAAAATATTTTAAAAAAAAATACAAGCCTTGAATACCTAGTTTTAATTTTGGTTACTATCCTGTTAATGTATACACTTCATTATAAAACTAATTAATAAAAATAAAATCTCAAACGTACCTATATTATAATATTTGCTTATTAGTTCTTATTCTTTACTTCTTATTGATAATTGTAGGTCAATTACCCACACAATATAGGCGTATGTATCGTTTTTAACTCTAAGAGTATATTAGTATAAACGCAATATCTATATTTTACTGTTTATGCATTCAAATTATTATTTTTTTTATTTTGGTGTTTTTAAAGTAGCATCAAATTAATTGAATAATATACCAGCTATACTAATTATAGAGAACAAAATATACAATGGCTTATAATTTTCAATATTTCTTAAAATAATAAGTTATCTATAGTATATAATTTTAATTTTTATATATTTTTTTAACATAAAAAACTAATTAATATCATATTTATATGTTGATTGGAACTATATCAGATTATTCATTCATATTCATTAATAAACTCTATGTATAGGTGCTTAGTATCCTTATACATAATATATTTAAATTTGAACATAATAATCGAACCTATTTTGTTTATGATAGGTTTTTTTGAATATAAATATTCATGTTTTTAATATTATTGAGACAAAAAAAAATCATACGTTCTGACCATTATAAGTTATAGGTAATGTAGGTGGCTATAGGTCACATACCTAATTAATAGTTTATCCTACTGCGCTTTTCATTGAACAAATTTGAAATTAATGACATATAAGGAAGTGATGAAACAGATTCCTATTCTTCATTGTCAAGATATCTATTATTGTTATTCTACTGTAATTTCGATTTATATTATACTATACTCAGTATACTCTATCAGAATTTTTTCAAAGTAATATTTTAGAAATTTCAATATACTGTCTAATGTACTCTTCAATATATTTAGTCTTGAGTGAAATACTCGGATCTTACTGATTGATAATTAATGTTCATCCTTTACTCGTTGTCCTTATACGTATTGAGATTAATTCACATCTCGTTTAATACCATACATGATGCATTGTGCAAACTATACCTATGTAAATAGATACTATATATAAGCGTGTAGTTAATAATTATACTATTCAAAAGTCCAATTTTAGAGAAAATACGTATACAATTTTATATTATTTTATTAGTATGTTTAGTAGTGATAAACTAATGAATAAACTCATACCAAAATATTATTACAGCAGTTCATAGTACAAAATATATTATAATATTTTTTTTATGTTTTTTGTATAATTATATGTAAATGTTATGTATAGATTTGAAGTCGCCAATTCATATAGCCAATTTAGACAGATAAATTGAACTATATACTTATTTAAATTTTTTTCTCAAATAGTTGTGCAAGTTTTAAAGTTTGTGCCAAAAGGTACCATAGAAGTACACTATAATATGCGGGTGTATTGTGTATAGTAGGATCTAACTTATCACAATACAATATCTATTGTTCATTATGCTAGGTTGGTAATAAAAAATAAAACCATTAACTATATAATTAAATAAATGAAGAAAACGTAAATACATAACATGGAACTCATAAAAGTATGATATTCCTATAACATGTGGAAAATGTATGTGTGTATTGTGTCGCAATAATCATGGCCCACGGGTCACAACATCGTTTAATGTCTTAGAAACTGACCGTAGTAAGATTGACGATTGTTATGATATTATGTACATTGTTAGTATGTGAAGCAATAATATAATATTGCGAGTCCGACGATCCTGGGTAATATAAACGAAGTTTTGATAACGATTACGAGTCATTAAGTCGTCTACTAGACAAAATAAATACTAAATAGTATATTATGTATGTTTTAAGTAATCTTGTCATCAATATAGTTATCAAATCATCACAAATATTTCAATAAATCAAAAACACAGTATATAGCTTTGTTATGATAATTCAATGAATAACTTAAATGGTCAACTATTTGTGTCTATGTCAATTACTAATTAGGTAGTCATTGTTCTGCAACAATTGGTCCTGATTAACGTTTACATGAGCACATATCATTTTGTATTTCTTCCTATTTTACACGAATTGTTAATAGTTTGACAAAATAGTTTTTTCAATTTATCGATTACTCTATTAAGTGTTATAGTAAAAAAATATGAAAATCAGAAGTCGTTTAACGAATTGCACATCTATTTTATAAGTTTAAATATTAGAAATATATTAGATACGTGTCAATTGCCATTGTTGTGAATTCAAAAGTTTAATCATTATTAAATTTTACATTTCACTTTATACTATATATTATAAACAAGTACAACTACAGTAAATGTGTAATTATACGGTAAAAAATACATGCTTATATATTGTATATGTATACTGTATAACATAGGTATATAGTTAACTATTATATGTATATAGGTTATTACATACAAATAAAGTAACTGATACAAACATCATTTATTACGACGAATGTAAAATAGCTACCTAGCTAACATTAATAATATATAAACTGGGCCAGTTACGCTATACTTATTACCACGAATTATATACGTTTTAATATATTCTAACGAAACACTATATCAATACCTAAAGGATATATCGTTTGGACATTTTATCATATCGTTTTCGATTGCGATCAGTATTTATATTATGTATTTGTCCAATTTATTTATTAACTGGACGAGTGCGATTTGTAAAATTATAATATTATTGTAACGGATGTATAATATATGCAGCATACCTGTATAACTAAAACCGAGAAAGTCTATACATAGTAAATACCTACCACCGTGTAGTGGACATTAAGTAGCGTTTTCTGAAACCTATAAATATATATATATATATATTGCTATGGGTCACAAGGATATTGGTAGCGTGACTATCAAAGAAAACACTCACTTATTATTATTGTGGTCCGCTTTATAATAATAATAATGAGCATTGACATTCCATACAATCGTATACCGTTACTAATATTCGATTTGAAAAGGATGAAAAAACAATGGTTTTTAGGCGAGGTACCCTATAAGTATATTTTTTGTATGCGATATCGCAATAGAAACTTTGTTTCAGGGGGTGGGGACAACTGTTATGTCGTATTTCTATTTCTTTTATAAAAATATAATTTAAAATCGAGTCTAACGTGTTGTCTTCTTCTGTTACAAGAGTAAAAAAAAAAAAAAACATTAGTAATACGCGTATTGCTGACACGAACCGGTAGCTATGTATTACCTTGTTCCACATTGTAAAAAACCATTGTTTTTAATTAGTAATAAAACGTGATAAATAGTTTTACTCGAAAATTATTTAATAAACATTTATCAGTGAATGGCTATGGTTATGTTTTAAGAGATGAATGTTAATTCACCTATAAGTGATTCCATATATTACCCTATCGGTACCCATAAATGTGTAATGCATATAAAAAGCGTATGCCATTATTTATTATATTTTGTCGTCTTGTCGATGACCGTTGTTCAGTAAACCAAAGGTTAATACTAAGTTAAGTAATGCAATAGAGGAATACAGTTGACAAGACTGATAGGAATTCTAACCTCAATTTTAAAAATGCTTCGAGTGAACTATATTGAAAATGCTTTAAATAATTAAAAAAGAAATAGAATCATATAATATTTTGAATACCATAATGTTTAAAAGATTTTTATTATTTACTATTGTGGAAATAGTATAATGTTGATGTGTTGATGGGTAATGAGTAATGACTATAATGGTGTATGCCAATTCATTCAAAAAAATATTTGCTTTAAAGTTTAAATTATAAAGGTTTATACATTTATATTTAATATTCAAATTATCATTAAATCCATCTTACACTGATAGAAAACATTAATTAAATAATACATTTTTTTTCTAAAGTATGCTTAGAATCATTTATTTAAAATATGTATAGTTATATAGCTATATATACCTATATACTTATATATATAGTTATAGTTATATGTATTGTTTCTCAATGTATATTTGAACTTTTTTTTTGGTATTGGGTAGGGTAAACGTAATAAGTTATCTATTATAATTAATTTTTCATAATTAATTAGCTATATACATAAATTAAAAATTTTGAAATTGCAAAACATTCTGGCCATTCTGTATGAATATTAAACATAATATAATGATGTACATTAAATTTTTTTATTTTAGTGGAAGATATTAAATATTCATTATGTATGCATAATTAGTAACATTACTAATCATTCTTCTTGTTATAAAATGTTAATACATTATCCAGTATTAGTGATTAGTATCTATGATAAAATGTGAGTTTTAAAATTAAAAGTGATTATTAAACAGTTTCAATTTGTTACAATATGATATTTAACTATCATTTTTAAATTTAATAATACTAAATTAATTGAAGTATTTATCAGTTAAAATACCTATTCAAAAGTTCTATATCAATTTAAAAAAAAATCTTAAAATATAGTTTATAAAAATGGTTTTTTTATAGTTTAATTTAACTGAAATATTTACTTTAAACCGTTGAAAATTTGTTTAGATAATTTAGACATCGGTGAGTTACAGAAAACAAATATTGATTAAATTGATTCAATACATTTTTGACCTAATTCTTAATTGTATTTACAGTATATATTGTAATGTTCTATATAATATAATATTGTATACCATTACCATATATGTATTAAAATAATTGTTTACATTAAACATATACACAAGTACTCGTAAATGACTGCAGTGTGTCATCTGTATGACGTGCTTATCTATTAAACCGTATCAAACAGTTTTAGGTACCAGGCATATATCTAGTGCGATGAATTGAGAGGAGGGGCATTAATTTGAATTTATGTTACACAAATATTTATCTTGTACACTTTTCAAATTCACAACTTATACTTATTTCTTATTATTAAATTATCATTTAGAGATGGTGTGATTTAATGTAAAAAAAATAGAAATAATAATAAATAAAAGTAACACCATAATTTGAAATTGATCTTATCTTTAAGTATACTACTATACTTTATTTATTAAAAAATGTTCAGGTTCCAATAAAAATAAATTGGAAAAAGTTATAAGGTATTTATAGCAATTTCTAATCGCGCACACACACATATAGTCATATAAATAATGTATGTACCTACTTGTTGAATGTTTCTTTGTAAATCAACGCTATCAACTACAAAATTCATAAATATTAATATATTGTTTTTAATTAAAATTTTTTAAACGCAAATCACCTATATATATATAATTATAACATATTATATTAAATACCTCTTTACTAATTACTGTTATTTTTTCTTAGATCATTAAAATATAAGTCGAAATAAATAATTATATCGTAACGACAAAAATACACTTTATACGGATTATAAAGGAAAATTATCCATAATATTTATTCAACATAATATTTTTGTTAACATTTTGATTTATGGGACAATTTTAGTTGTACTTGGATTATATAAAATGCAAGATGACTAGGTAATCATATATAAGGTAATTCACCAAGTATAGTAACCTCATTTTTTTTTTTAATAATGTATTTATTTAAATTCCTATTTTTGATCTTTTAAATTCTTAATTAAGAACCATATTTTTAAATAAAAATAGATTATTTTAAAGTGTTTGTGATGACACGATTTTTTTTTTTTACGAGAACTATTCTTTTAATTTGAAAATAGTTAGTTTATATATTAAATAAACTTAATATTAAAATATTAAGTTAATAATTAGTTTTGATGTTTCTAAATGAATACTAGATCCAATACTACAGCTTTTGTATGTGTTATAAAACCATTTATATTATTTGGACTATAAATTGCCCTTAGTAAATACATTTTAATATGTAGTATTTTAAAATATGTTATATACGTAATTAAGTATATTTAAAAATGCTTAAAGCCTGAATTGAATATATAAACATCATTATTAAAAAAAACAAGATATGTGGGTGAGAATGTTTGCTGAATGCCTGAATCACACGACGGCCATCGTGTATGACACCGTGAAAAAGTGGCCTTCTTATTGTGCATTTCAAAGAAATGCTAGAAAAAAACACTTTAATTAAAAAAAATAATTCATGTTACCTACTATTATGCTCATTGCGTACATAATTTGGTTTATATAGGTACCCGATTAACGAATAAACCGTACAATACTATGTTATATATATATATATATATAGGTGTAGTACGTGTTTATAGGAGGTACTTGCGAGCGCGATAATTCGATTATATTGTTTTATCTGGCACTCGAGTGAAAAAAAAAAAAAAAAACGAATGGTTGTATGATAACTCGCGCCACAGCATTTGGGCGTGTTTCCCGCTAACCATAATAATATAATATTATAATGCTATAGTTACCTATCATTATTATTGTGTGTAGGACCTAAAATAAAACGAAATCGTGTATTTTATGAATGGTGCGTCGTACAATAATGATTTGCTTATAATATACAACTCGGCGGGTATAAACATTAGCAATATATATAACGTACATTTGTTGTTACCGCGCGCGGTAACCGGTACCCGATGGTCTTTGGCGGTCTGGTTACCGGGTGGCGGGCCACGGCGGGGAGGGACACTTTGCGCGATACGGCGGCAGCGGCGACCGCGACGACGACGATTATTACCATCTGATGACCGCTGCCGCCGCCGATGCGCAAGCGCACTTGTTTGCTCTCGTACAGGTGCCGCCGCCGGCCGTATATACGTCTTGTTTGTTGTGTGTGTCTGTGTGTGTATGTGTGAGTGTGCTTGTGTGCGTGTCGCTACTGCCGCCGCTTCTGCTCTCGTGTCTGCCGGCGCGCGCGTCGTCAACGGTCAAACGTCCTTGCCGCGCTCCAGTTCGTCCGCGACACGACGCGCGCGCAGTCTGTCGCCTCCTATGTACGTCCGTCGCGCTTGTGTTATCCGTCGTTTTTTCCCGATTTTTTTTTCACAATAATAACGAAATCTCGCTGAACGTATTTAAAATTTTTTTTTTCGTCGAAAAACGGTTTCTATTTTTACGCTGTGGTTTACACTGCTGTTACAAAAATTCATAACATAGTTGTCATATAATATTATACCACGGTTAATATTATCATCTCTTCGTGCGTCGATGTTGAGACGGAAAAATCGTTTTAACGACGTTTATGCTGATCGTAATAAGATAATTAGTATCACGATTTGCTCGGATTTTGTTTCTGGTGTTTCTTTCTTTATGCAGTGATTACTTAACACGTCCACTTCGTCTAAAGAAGATAACGCGCGTTTTTGTTTTTAAAATAATATATAAGCAGTTTGTATTTCTTAAAAAAAAGTTCTTGTTCTTGTTTTTATTAAGTGTACCGAAGACTATCATGCCGGTGATAACATGATGCGGGATTTGGACGCATCCAGCCCAGTCGTTTGGCCTCCATGGTGTTATTCAGGTAATAATATTATAATTCAATACATTTTTATTACAATAATAACCGTAATATTATGATCTTCGCGTTGTTCTCCGTTAATTGTTCTTATTCGTCGGATTTAGTGTTTTGTCTTTATACTCGACGTGTATGTCATAAAAATGAGATGATATAATAATCAAAGCATTATAAATCTCAATCTAACGCCGTATCGTGCTTAACATTGCGAATTTAGTGTTTTCACGATGTTATCTGTAGTGTAATAATATTATACTACACTTAATGGAGTGCCGAACTGACAAAAAAATTTAATTAGAAACTTAATTAGAGGAAAAATCTACTAGGTAAAAAGTAAATATTTTACAACTATGTGCTTTTAATTAAAGTATTTACTGCTACTGGTAGGTTATAGCTAACCTTAAAACCGTTTTAAATTTAAGTCGTAAGTTTATTGTATAATAAAAGGGCGCAAACAAATCGCTTAAAATAATTAAAATCATTATGGTGATCAAAGTATAATTGAATTGACAATTATACATTGAAAGTCTGTAAACTATCATCGTAAACGATAGAAATCTAAATTTTACACCAGGTTTTTTCGTTTGGAATAATTAAACTTTGATAAAGCACTCATGCGTTTCAAAAACCGACATTTGTTATCTAAAGTCCCGGTTCTATTATGAATAGGATAGGGTCATAAGTTCAATGGCCTTTCAATCCCATTAACTAGATATCATGTGTATGTTTTCTATTTGACCAGTGCATTCGGTTATCGTTGTACACGAGAAGAGTACACTATAATGTAACTAGACATTATTATTTTATATGTGTGTCCGTTAAACAATGGTCTGATATCGACGGTAATTTTCCAAAAAGAGGAAAAATTACGATTAACTGCTTGCGATATGAACTATGGCGTTGAGTGTAGAGAGGGGTCTGCTTAAACATAATTCATTTGCTTAATAATTACTATTTCGTTAATACTAAACAAGTTGTATAGTTTTATAGAGAGTTCATATATTGTAGACGCAAATAATATTGACATATTTAAACATATTTATCGTTTTTATATATTATGTACGTGTTAAATGTTAATGTTATTTTAATTAGGTTATATTTATTATAGTATAATAATTTTGTAATTGCGTTTCTAAAACAAAATATACTGCAATGACTTATATCCGTGTTGGGGTTTATGAATTCTCAGAGGCAGTAGGTCGTAAACAGATAACTAAATTGTTTTAAATAGTTTCCTCGATAGAGAATTGCATAATTTAATTTTGACCTTTATGGTCTCCGGGAGTGTGCATGAAATAATAGGAAAAAATATATTATATCGGATAGTCGAACGCACGAGCACTCTGCAATCCTTGACCCGAAGACTTTTTAGACCATCACCCGTGTGACACATGACCCAGTCGACCCGGTTCTTATCGATATATCCCTTACATGTGACGCAGAACTCTGAATTAGAGTAATTAATATATATTATAAACTATGATAAATGTTTAAGAAATTAAATTGGACTTTAAAAAGTTACATACCTAAAAAATGTGAGGCTTACACGAATGAATTGATAAGGTTGATGTGCCATACAAAACTTTAATTTATGTGTATATATATATATTATTTTTTTTCAATTTACTATTTTATTACATTATTATAAATATATACAATTACATGTTATACATGAACTATAATATAAAGTAATAAATATGTAACTATGTAATAACACAATTACCATAGTATATTACAGTTGTATAATTTTTTTTTATTACGTATTTGTTTTGATTCAAGTTGGCATAAATAATATTTGATTAATAAAAATAATAAACAAAAACATCATTGTGTGATCCCAAAGTAAATATATTATAATACTCGATGAATCAATTCTATCTTTGTCATTAATTGTAAGTGTATGTAAGATGTTTTGGGGGTAAATATATTAAGACATCCGAATATTATAATAAATCCTCTGTTTAACCTCTATAGAGATAAAATATTTTTTTCTAACAATGACGTCTTAAAAATTCTTTCACTATGATCAGTTCATATCTTTTATTCTTTATATGTCGTTGGTTAAAACCATTCGTCTGTAATTTGATGAAAACATTTTCTAATAGATAATTTGTTACACAATAATGTCTTGAATGTGAAGTGTCGTAGCAAAATAACGAATCGTGATCGGTGACAAAATCTAATTCATGCCTGACCATTTCTGGAAACAATGATATACCTACTTAAGAATGGCATTGCTTGTCAATGGGTCACATATGGGCATTTTGGGATATAGAAGTTTAGATCTAGTGTCACCTATAGTTTTAATAATGATATATTATTAAAGTCAAGATAAATTAGGTGGTTTTTTTCCGATTATTATGGAGATATGTATTCAATATATATTTGAATGATAATAATATTATATATTATTAGTTCCTGCGTTGCAATATTTCACAGTCACGTGAACCGTATAATACCGCATATTCATTGCATTCAAGGTAACCGCCAATCGGTACGTCTCTAATTATGTTCGTATACACATTTTGTGAACTCGTTTTAGCCGAAGTTAGTTTTTTTTTTATCCTGTAAACAAAATATAAGTACATTTTCGTTTATCTGTGTATGTATATACCAGTACAACCTTAATATCACTCATGATAAATGACAATTTATGTACCACTCTGTATTGCTTTGGAATGTCTTTAATTAGTTGTGTTTAGTATGATGATTTGATCTCTACCTAACCCCGAGGGAATCTAATGAGATGTTCACGGTCAAAAATAAATACACACTTATGTGTGTACTAAAAAAAGTAATGTTCGCTAATAAATCAGCAGTTTTTAAAAAAAACCGCTGTTGCTCTTTTTATAAACTTTGGATGGGTAAACGAGCGGAACGAGTAAAATATATTTGAATACGGACGTTAATTTATTTCAGTGAAAGTAGTGTTGTATTTCTGAGAAGAGGGCAACGATAAGATTTCATATATTTATTATAAGAAACGTGGTTTTTGGGATGTTTTCTATTATAGGACATTTCTTTAAATGAATAAAAAGAAAAAATTGAGAAATCGATTTAAATTTTATGCGAGAGGTCAATTACGTTAAAATAAAAAAATAAAATCATCTGAGATAAGCTATTTGTGAAACCCTATCATTATTATAGTGCAACATTACAACTGGTCTACAAGAAAAAACCCGTCAGCAATTCAGAGCGCCGGCACACAGCGGGGATTTGTAATGGACAAAAGAAGTACCTATGGATATAATAGTGATGCAGGGAAAAAAGAAGATGGAAAGAGTAGGGCTTGTTTTAAGCACAGGTGAAACTGGATTACACATAATATATTATGCGTATTATACTCATGAATGTACTCACACACACAACCTGACACACTAGTGGCTGAACTGGTCCACTGATAAACGGCAATAAATATTTCATCTGATGGCATTTTTTTTATCGAGTTAGCTACTGTCGTTTTTAATTATGTACTGGACGAAAAATTATCATCATTATAAATGCATATACCATAACGACGATGAAACTAGCTATATCAAGAATCGATTATTATTTTGGTTGGATATTAAGTATAACTATTGGCTCATATTGAAAACTATAAAATATATAGGTATACTATTAATTAGAGAATTAATAGTAATTATATTACATATAATTATGAGATTTTTGAAATTTGAAATGGAAAACTTTGTTGCTAACAGACAAACTGTCATACGGTTCAAATTTTTATACTGATCCACAATGGGAAATGTCAACACTTATTATGCAAATTTAGTAAAATATAAAAATAATGATTGTCGTATATTATTATCTATATTTGTACATTTCTCTCCTTTGTTTTGGAAATATACGCCAAGTACAGTTTTAGGTGCCTTATTCATACATTTTAAATATTAATAAAAGCGTAAAAAAAAAAATACATTTTAGTTTAAAATAATAATTACAGTAGATAAATTAACATTACCTCGTTAATCACGAAGTGTAAATATGATTCTATTTGGTCAAATAGCGTAAAAGAATAAAATTAATGTAATAATTGAATAATATAACGGTTGAATGCTATATATTATGTCTAATTGGGATCTCTATGTTCTATGAAACTATGAAACAAATTTGCAGGATATTTTTAATACAATTGTTGTGGTTATGATCACTTTGTATAAAAACTGTTTACCCTGAATACTTGATTCAGAAATTGTCCAAGAACTTTTAAAAATACTAGATACGTTAGGGTTTGATACTTTAATATGATTTACAGTTTTACTAAAACATCAACTGCGGTATTAGATCATTCGTAGTATTAGTATGTTAATTATTATTTATTATTATTTATTATACATTTATAATGTATATTTATATAGGTATTTAGAGTAAAAATTAACAATGCATATAACGCTTTAGTTTATTATTTAAGTTTTTATGGTGCGATTAAATTACATTATATTATACCAAACTTATCAAATTTAATAAAATAATCATAAGACCTCATTTCTAGAATTTTCTATAATGTTGAAAATGTATTCATTGTAATTTTTTTGTTTTTTGCATGTAGAAGTTTTTTTCTGGTAAAAATATGCAATTACCTATGGCACCGGTGTAAATTTTGAAATAATATAATGAACTATTATACCACAGCATTTTTTTAATAAAATAATCTTATCACTTAAGTAACGTATTTGAGTTTAGATTATCTTGGAGGATTTGAATTGTTAAATTGTCTTAAATGACAATAATATATACCTTAATAATATAAAAAAAATTAGACCAAAATCATAATGAGGCCCATAAAATATTTTATATATTAATTATGTATTTAATTATATTATATTGTAGTATAAAAATACGGTTTGTTGTTTTCCTTGATGGCCTAGGTAATAATATTAAGTTCCTTCTAAAACCTGAAAATTAATAAAATATAACATTGGAGTTGGTAATAATTGTTTTTTATATTTCAAGCGTAACAAGAAATGTAATAAATACAAATCATCGTCAAAAAAAGAAGGAATAATAAAAAAAAATGTTCAATTTATGATTACTGTTTAATTCATTTATTTATTATTTATTTGAAATGTTCGAAGTATTTTAACTAATAATAATAAAAAAATAGATACATTATACACGTTTTTTATTAGTATTGGTAATTATTTATTATTAAAATTAGTTTGACAAATCAATTTAAGGTTCATTATAATGTACAATATAATATAATATATTATAAACGTATATTTAGATATATTTAGATAATAATAAATAAATTGTAACGTAAACATCATATGGTAATAAAACAAAATATAAATAGCTATTTTATAAATTAAAAAGAAAACAAATTAAACTAAAAAACAGATGTAAAGGAATGATTATTTATACTTAGTAAATGGACGTAATTTCATGTGTAATTTATTTAACATTTAAATTATGAGTTACAGAGTCATAAAATAATAATTCAATGTTCGTAGTCTTATAATAATAGTTCTTAAAAAAGGAAAATCAAATAATATATTGAAGATATAAACTTATGAAAAATATTGGTAACTATTGTTATCATTTAAAAAACGGCAAATTTTTAACAATAGGTATTTCTTAATCGGTAATTTTCAAAAACGATGATAATTCGTATTATTTAATCGAAGAGTAATGGTAATTTTGTGAAAGTGTATTAGTAGTGGTTCATTGACAACAGACGTGAAACTATTTGAAAACAAGAGCTTGAAATCAGAACGTTTTTTTTCACTCTGTGCCTATAACCTCTTCAGCGTATTATATACGGCGAATGACGAACTATTGCATTCCACTTAACGTGGTAGTTATTTGGATGCGAACCACATTTGGTATACGCTCGAAGTACTTGTTTATTGTAGGTAATAAGAATATAAATATAATATATATATTATTGATTTGTTGCTACGCTCTCCGATTACGCGATCATACATATGTAGGTGTGACTAATTCATATTGTACGTACATGTGTGGAGACCTACATACGCATTTTTTCTATAATTTTAATTAATTTTGTTTTCTAGCCTAACCTTTTCTCGCCTCATTATGACGATATTATATTCCGGACACAGGTGTTTGGGGCCGGGCCAAAACAATGGTATAATATAATATAATATAATATGGTTGAGTGAAGTACGTACATATTAGTGCACACATTGTTGACCAAGGGTCAACGGATACGAGCTGACCATTGAGGTCGAATAGTCAATTTTAACAAAAATAATAATAAACGAATGTTGTTATGTAACCTAACACGATATTATATTATGTTTCTTAGACTTTAGAGGCTGAATGAAGGTCGTGTGACATTTAACACTTTTTACTGACCCGGAACGTTGTTATAATTATTATATTATGTTATCGTGGAACTCATTTAATTTCCATTCGTGTATTAACGTTTAATGTTTTAATTATTTGTCGATTTATTTTTATAATTCTAAAGCTCGAAAAAATAGCACGTAGGTATATGAACTTCTTGCGTAGAATTCACTATAGTGTGTATGTAACGAAAAAGTTTACTTTTTACGGTTAATAAATTATCTAGACAGTACTAACAGTTAGGTCAGAGCAAGGTTATTCATGTGAAAATATTTTATAATATTTAACTAATAAACTATTACAAGTAAAAACTCAAATATTTTGTTCAGCAATTCGATTACCCTAAATAATATTAATAATATTTTGCTATGTTATATAATCATGATATATGTGTGAATTTTTTTTAAAACTTTTATCAATACAAAAATCTTAGGTGGGTGTACAGTGAACTTATGTTCTATATAATACAAATGTTTACAAATGGTTTTAATAATAATTTGTATGTTTTATGTATTTATATATGTATTTGTATTTCCTTTTTAAAGATTACATATAATTATAATACTGTAATAACATAAAAATTATTTACAAAAATAATATAAATTATAATATTATTAATTGACTATACTAAAAAGTGCTGAAAAATTTGATGAGATAATAATGTTACGCAATTACCTTTTTTTAGATCAGTGTGGTTATCAAGCTTTTTTGTTATTAGAGCCTTTATGTTACTTAAAAATTAGGAACGTTTATAAAATACACACAACTCATAAACAATAAAGTATGTATGAATTTGTTTTTAATTTGTTTTTTTTATAATGCATATAAAATAAAATATTTTATTTAATTATTAAAAAAAATACACTATGCATTTAATTAAATTTTTGAAAATGATTTTTGATTATGAAACAAAATATAAGAGTTTATTAATATTATTAATAAATTAAACATTATTTTATTTTGATTTAATTTAGATGTTGATTTGTGTTGAACAAATCTAAGTCCATAGATTATTACCATAGATCCTTAGAGCTCTGCGGAAGCACAGTTTGAGAATGTTCTAGATGTTCGGAGGGTTCTTTAAGTCATGTATTTAAGAAATTAACAAACTATTTAAAAAAATAAGTACAAATCTTATCTTCATACTGTGATGGATGTATACTGTATAAGTAATACAAATAAAATAAAATCTCTGATTAAAGCTGCCATTAGAAAATATCTAGCCGTTGTAGATCGGCACTTGGATATTGACTAGTTATTATTAAGACAGACGGTGCGTATGCGCTGAGCCGCTGACGAAAGGATGACATTGTCTAGCTGACCAAAGTACTGAAGTTGGTGTAGTTGATGGGATTTGTGTTTCTAAGAACAATTTCTCTGTTTGGCGTCAATTCCCCTTCCTTCGACAGCTTAACATCCACCATCCTATAAGGCAAGACAGAAAGCAAAATATTTATTAATATGTGACTACACGAAACAATTAAGTGATTACGATGTGTGATGTACGATCGTGATTAAGATAGAATATAGATGTCGGTATAATTCATAATATTTAAATTTAAAAGAAGATATTTTTTTTAATCAATATTTTTTTCTGTAGAAAAGTAAAGAAAAATCTCTAAAAAGTTAGATGTTTCTAAGTCAACTTGTAGGGTAAGTATAACATAAAATGTTACAAGTGAAAATGATTCATATTTTTAATTAAATATAATATTTAGAATTAAAATAATTTTGTTTTTTTAGATTTTTACTTGACTTTTTTAATATTTAATAGTTTTTTTTTTTTTGAAACTATTAACAAATTTCACTAGTGCCCAACTATAATAATTTATAATTTATCGGATAATAATTTATAACCATTCTCATTTTCTTCCAAACCATTACCGTATTTAATTATATTATGCTAGAGTAATTGATTGTAACTTGTAAGCCTGCTATTATTAGATGACTAATGTGTGATCTATAATTTGTTGTATAAATACGTGTGCACAGAAGCGAGTAATAATAATTAATATAAATTATTAGGGGAAAGAACTTGTATGAAATTTTTATTCTAAAAGTTAGATTTCTGGAAATTCAATAGTTAAAAAGTTTAAACAGTAATATAATACGTAAACATTCAATACTATAACTATTTCATACAAACGTGTTTGGTGTAATTATATATATATATATTAGTAATAATAATAGTAATAATCTAAACAAATTTTTGCAATTGTTTCGTATTAGTAAAACTAAAAACATACACACCAAATGTGATGTTAGTATTGTAGGTACTATTTAAATTGCCGGGCGATAAGTTTACAACGCGTATGTAGCTTATATAATTCTCACTATGTATTAATATTAAATTATTGTGTATTTTAAAATGCGTTATAAGATGCACTAAATACATTTGAATTATTAGTTTGATAACTAGAACCTAATGTAAACTGTGCATACGTGTGGTTTCGATAGGATACTATTTGACGGTAGTCCCATTTTTTTGGAATAAAACAATAATAGAATAATAATTAATAAGACTAATGTGTACATGTATTTCGCCTGTTGGTGACCCGCCTGGCCGCCTGTGAAAAAAACCTCTCGTCAAGTCTTTACCGTTAGTTATTTATAAAATACATTTTATGCACGCGCTCGCCGTAAGTATGGAAGGCGGTATTCTTTTTCTCCCGAGACTTTAGATACTAGAACGTTCTCCTTGGAACACATTATAATATAGTGTGTGTGTTCTTTGAGCTCTCGAGCCGCAACGATATATACACATTCCCCGCTCCTGACATTGTCGACCGCGGTCCGTTCAATAATTGATTGCGCTTATTAGCGTGTCATAGTTCAAGCGCAGCGTAATCACGTAGGATATTTATGTGGCAGTCAACACGTCTTTTTCGTGACGCTAATTTCCCAGGCACAAAATTATATAGAAACTATCCAGCAGCTATTCGTTAAAATTAATGACAATTGCTATGTAATATTATGTGTACTGTAGTGTAACAAAAATGAAAACTTTTTTTTCTAAACGCCGTACTCGCCCTATCTACCTGTTGTGTATGGGTTGAATGTAAACTATTAAATATTTATATAAAATAAGAATATTATAGGAAATATATTAAACTATTACTATTATTATAATAAATACGAGTTTTGATCGCCTAAAACAGTGTCTATAGTCGTTTTTCATATAAACGTATAATGTAGTCAACGGCTGCAAGTGATATGACGCTGGGGTAGCAAAATTTATTTACTGTGCTATAGGTTCAAATTTAAAATTTACCTATCAAATTTTAGAGATAATTACAATAGCTGAATATGTATGGTTAAAGACTATAAACTGTATAATTATTATAAGAAAATATAACAGTATACGTTTTAACTAGGTAATAGTATGCTATTATTACGTAAATATTCTGCTCTTCAAATTTGGTGATAGGCGTTAAAGTCTTGGATTAAATCAAACGTCAAATTTAAATTTTGTTATATTGCTCATCACATAGATGGAGATGGTTTAGGTACTACCGGGTATCGTGTCCTCGATAATCACGTATTATGTTGTATTATTATGTACGGCTGTAAATGAGGTACGATATAACATTTCCGTTTCAAAAAAAATATATATTATTATACTTACATTATAAGATTACGATTGTAGGTTGCAGTAGATCTGAGTGTGATATTATGATATTGTGGAGTCGCAGCATATATATATTACATAGAATTATTATGCATTGAATTGATCGTACACTTACCTATTCATATCGTATTGTCCGTATTGTAATATTATATTTCAATCTCTATATTGCTGCAAGCATAATATATAAGATATAACATTATTATCTACCCACAGTGGAATAATATTATGACAATCGGTGAAATTGTCGGGATCTTTATAATAATAACATCATCATAATACGCGTTACGCGGCTACTGTTTATTTTCTGACTTGGGCGGATAAAATATAAGTGCAGATAAATCGGGTTGCGCGTTGATCGTTTTATTTCCGGATTTAAGTTTACTTCTTATACTTAGGTGTACATGCACGAATATCTTTGATCATTGTTAATGAAACCATTGAATCGTCGTAATCAAATGCCATAATGTATATTGTTTATAAATGATAATATTATTTATGTCTCGTATATCGACTGCGTCTAAGTCTTGGGTAGTTTTCAAGTAATAAATTATTTTGAGGAATAAAACGTATTTGCTACGTAACTCTTAAGCTTGTATAACTATTAACGGTAACAACATCTGTCGGTTTAAATTCTGTTCGTTTTGGTATGATAACGTTGAAAGCTGATGATTAAGACTTATAATACTATTAATACTCGTAATGTAAAAACTTATAAACTGGTATTTTATAATCGCTAATACTTGAATATGAAACGACAGCGGTACATCACGATTTAGTTGGTCATGTGTGTAAAGGTTTTACTCAAAGTCTGAAATATTGAAATATTACAGCGATTAAATAACGCGTCGGACGTGATTACAAATATTACCTAGACATATACCTACTACAGTATTTTATTATATTATTCTGCAGTTGGTACTTGATGGAACGTACTACACAAATATTACGTCGTTATATTATTATTTGTTATTGTTGTCATGTGCTATTTGTAATTGTTTTTAAAAATGATATAATATTGTTGATCTGTCACACCACGTCACCACTCACCACAGTAACACGAAGAAATATAACATAATATATTTTATATCTTATATATATTATGTACGAGATAAGTATACATAACCAACAGGCTCGTGTTATAATAAAATAATAATATTACATTTCTTTTTATAGCTTGTACAATGAATAGTGTGTTGGTAGTTTGGTACATATTATAACGTGAAACTTTCCGGTTTTTACTTCTTGCGTCGAATTTGTCGGATCCGCACGCTTCTCGTGTTTTAATAATAATACGTACGTATCATGATTCCTGCGATAATAATAATATATACCATTATTTGTGTAGGCCTATAACGACGGAAACTGTGCAAAGCGGTGTGAGGGACAAATAATACTAAAATATATAATAATGGCCGGTGTCCAATTGGCCATGAGCTGCGAAATAAGCGTGGAAAAATAAAGCGGCGTGGGCGGATTATTTTGCGGCGTTATTTTTTCACGCACGCACGCGCCTGTATTACTTATATCGTTAATAGTTATATGTGTATATATATATGTATAATATAAAAATGTGTGTGTTTATATACGGTCAACGGGTGCCAAAAAAACATAAAAAAATGTATATATACAGGCGGTTGTGGTATGCGCCTTCTGCGTGTATAATAATATGTGGGATAATAATCACGTGTAACGAATCGTCTAAGATTATAATAATACATAATAACAATACGAACGAATGAGACCTCTCCGCGCAGAAAAATGTTATTTGACGTGCGTGTCCATATTAATATTATATACCTACAGTTGGTGCTATCGTCGTCGCTACTCTATTTTCATTGTTGAAAATATAATATAATATATTATTATTATTATATTAGGTGTATTGATGAAGAAACTATGTTCATTTCACGTAGAGTGCGTAGATTTTTGATCGAAAAAAGTTATACAAACACTTTATTCAAAATTCAAATCTATTGCGCTATTGTCACGTGTATGTAACTGACAACAGTTATGTGAAGTCGGAAAGATAGGCTTACCAATCCTAAATTCAGCGTTAGTGTATCACGAGTAAACTCAACACTCAAGATATATGTAAGATCGGGCTAGTATTCTCATTATTATTATTATTTTTTCAAATAACTCAAACATCGATTATGATATAGTTTTATAAAGATGTTCTTAATATTTGTATATAAATATTCATCAGTATTTTTTTGTTTGTTTTTAATTTCGAAAATTTTGGATCTGTGGATTTTTTTATTAATTATCATTTATTGCTCTTATCTAAAGCATATTTAAAATTGGGTGTAACAAACTGTTATCATACCCGGTTTAAACCACTCAGTATACTTTCAAAAGATACCAGCCCACTCTTTTTTATATTTATTTTTGATCTACGCGTAATATAATAACAATTAGTTTATATTCATCAGAATCAATCTTGTGTTGATAGTTAATACTTTAACTATTTAAATGAGTTATCACATAGGTTTTTATATTTCAATTTAAAAATACTCATAATATATCACCGAAATATAAAAATATTGTAGAAAAATTAAAATAACAGCACAAATCATTTTCTTAACTTTAAGGTCTTAAATAGGTATATTCGTTTTAATATTAAAGCTGATGCCTGATAGTACAAGATTGGTTCTGATAAACAATAACTTGTTATGTGCGTGTGGAACAGAGAGCAAAAATCAGGGATGCGGTAATATCATCTTAAAAATAATTTTATTGAAAAGGGAGAAAAAAATATTTTTTATGTGAAGTAATGAATGCTGATTAATTTAAATAAAAGGAACACATAAGAACATTACGGTTTTATGTGATACTTTTATTGGACGCGACTGCTATATAATTTATTATAATTTTTATGTTTGAGATGGAACTAATATACTGCAGCTATTTATATAGGAATGCTGACTGTTCCTTAGCTTACTCATTGTACCAGTTTCTATATTACGCACTATTATATTATTTTCAATCTCGTACGATCACTTAATCAACTTTGACTGTCGGCTTGGATAAGTATACGCACTACACGAGGGACTACGATTATGTATAGCAAATAATTGTCATACGACCTAGTACGAGCTGATAGAATCAGTTGATAACAAACATTGGTGATTGATGGACTTTCAATCATGGGGAAACCGAATGGATATGTATCGTCAGACCGGAAGTGATGATGTTTGAATTTATACCTGTACAATAAGTCTTGTTTCACAGTGATGTATCTACTTATGCCACAGAACTGCACAGCGCACCTAAAACTGTTTTCCTCCGACTAACCGACAAAATTGATGGAAAATATTGTAGTTATTATCACAAGTATATACCATATAGCGTATATATATTATTTGTATATATCATTTTATCCGTCGGTCGGTTATAACTGAATCGTTATGTGTAGTGGACATGAGAAAACGGTCAACGGCCATTGTTTTCTATAAAACTGATATCGTTGTTATATCCATTCACAAGTAACGCGCACCTACATATATGGACGTAAACATATTTTTGTGATTGTGGTCCACCGCATTGTATATGATTACTCACGAGCGGGTAACCGCGACGTTTTCTGTTGTCGGTCAGTCAGTCTAAAAAAACGTTGCCGTTAATGTCAGTTTTCTCCACATCGTCGTCATACCATTTGATTCTCGATCAACTGTTTCAAGTCATTGTCATCCACGGAGGGGCATAATAATTAATAGCGGTGTAGAATATGAAAGATTCCAGCGGAACGAATCTTGAGAGTATATTTGCGAGCTTAATCGTTCTATGGAATCAATTAGACTTTAATGTTATTACATATTATATTGTTGTTTTATAATATGAGTACTTATTCTAGCTATACGTGTATAAACACGTATAATTTGTACAATTCATAAGTCATACATTGGTGAGATATTCACTCAGTGTATTATGATTGTTTTCAGAATAAAATTAAAATTAAAATACAATACAAAGTAGGTATTATTGTGCATTATCAATGTATCATATAGCTTCGTCGTCTATTCGATTTATACATATTATTAAAAGTTATAATCTGGTTAAAAAAAGTAGTGTTAGGCGTCGTTCGTCGATTTTTAGATAAATAGTAGATATATTATATAAAATGGAATTTGATAAATGTATAATTTTATATTAAAAACAACTTGTACGTATTTAAAAAAAAAATACTATAAAAAGTATTATTGGATTCTAGTAGATGCAATTTTATTTTTAAAAACAATTTACTTACTTGCAATAACCACAATAACATTTGCGTTACCACAGAAAATTACAGCAATAGTAGCTTGCAGGCATATTATGTCAATTTCATTAGTGATATCAGCATATATTTTTGTTATTAATTATCTCCTCTTAAATGTCAAATGTTGACGATACAAATTAATTTTATGCTATAATATTATTCGGTATTTTATAATATGATTTAAGTGGGAAAATAAATTATAAAGAATGATACAGAAGTATTCGGCGAGTAAAATTATATATAAATATATATATATATGCAAGTTGTCACGAGATGCGGCAGGCATTAATAAACCTAGAAAAGGTTGAATCTAACATAACCCACGGTTATCTACCGTTAATATAACCGTGATTAACCATGGTACTGGCTAAATAATAATTTAAACGAATTTTCTATACCATCGCCTATTACTATTATAAAAATAATCCGACTCTTCGTCCGATTCGGTATCAGTAGGATGTGTGCGTGTTTATAAATCGCATGTGAATTGTAAACATAATTATTATCTAAACGATTATATTATAATTAGTGTTGTTCGGGGATATGTAAATTGTAGGTATGTCCACAACCTGTAAACAACCTATAAAAAATGTCTTAAACAATAATCATAGAGATGTAATACAATAGTTTAAATGTATGGCATCGTTAATAGTCACAAAGATAGTTTGTATATTGTTTTATTCTTATGCAATCGCTGAAAATACTTATCCAAAACGTTTCAAAAACATAAGGTGCAGAATAAGTCATTAACATCGAAGCATAATAAATAAAAAAAATATATCTTATCGGCTTTAATAACGTTTTCGATTTCATTTGTTTGCCGCAGTGGACATCAAAAGAGACATCGACTTGTTTGGTTTGCCGAAGAGCCGACGTTCGGGGGTCGGTATGCAGATCGAACACCCAGTGAATAACAACAACACGACCAGCGCCAACAACAACAGAGTGGCGTCCGCGGCCGACGTAAAAACGGAACGGCTGAGCCCCGTGGTTGCGGCGGGCGGCGACTCTGCGTCGTCGCGTAGCGGTACGCCGTCTTCGTCGTGCTATCCTGGCACGCCGCCCGGCGTTTCGGCCGCGGCGGACCGCGTGTCTAGTCCTGCGCCCAACCGAAACTGCAGCGACCTCATACGAAGTCTGGCCGCCAAGTACCAGAATGCCAACCCCAGCGAGTGAGTAATATTTTACATATACTCGATATTACGATATGTAAATTTTTTTATTTGTGATTCTCTATCGGATCATCGTGAATTTATACATCGAAATACTTTGTATAAATACTTCGAAAAACGTTTATATCGGCACGGACGTACGAGTATAACAATATGTTTTTCTGTTTGATACACAATAATAACGATAGTGACGTTCCGAATTGATAATAATATTATAGTCGTCGGTAGCAACTATATAATATAGCATCTAAAGTAGCGACACGTCGAAATTCCACCGATTGATTTATCTCGAATCGAAATTTATATATGTACGCATTAAAGACCTTGCAGTGTTGTTGTTTTCTAATAATTATTTGACTACTGTAATAGAAAAACAAAACACTTAACCGACATAATATAGTAATTACATGGTACATATAGAAACGACGAAGTCAGCGAACAATCGGACATTAAAAATAATAGACGATATTCACTCCGCGGAACAGCCGCCCGACTATATTAACCTGTAGGACAAGTCGTAATAATATAATAGCAAAAAAACGTCACGAGCTGCTGGATAATTAAATTAATATTTACGATCAAACAACTGTTTGATGAACACACATGATAAGCACGTTATATTATTTCGCACAATTTTTCCTTTTAACACGATTTATAAGGTCCATGTAATATTTTTCCCTACACTGCAGCCCACGTTTATATATTTTATTACGATCTCATTGTTTTCCTTTATAAATCGTATACATACATACATATTATAATGCTATGTATTTGAAATTGCGTAATATGCGATGGACTAATTAATGCGGAATAATATCACTGCTCGTTATCATATTACAGAAGATATTATCGCTTGAAGTCTTTACAAGATCGTTTTCGTTTTTTATCGCATATAGTATGCGTACCTATTATACCTATTCAGAGGAATTAAATTAACATAATATGTGCACTATATATTCCTATAGATCTACACGATTTAAACCGAAAAAATAACGTTAATATCGTGTTTGATTACTATAATAGTATTATTTTTATTTAAAATCCTAATTAAATAGTGTATATTTTTATAATATTATAGAAGCACAGATATAAATATAATAATTCTTGAAAATCAGCTCGGGGACGGGTGTAAAACATTTATATCCGTAGGTACCTACTATTGCACTATACAGACGTAAGAAGCAATACATACACATGTGATATGTTATTTATGGTCTTCAGTTGAGGTGGTTATAGTAGTATTATAGAAATATATATAGTTAGTGAGTTGTGTTTTAACGACGTCATTGCTTATACTAGAGATTTCTACTTATAGTGTCTGGAAATATCTAAAAAAAATCAAAATTTCCGTGTGAACCTTCTCCCTTCTCAATCTTCTCACATATAAATGTATAGGTAAACTAGTGATATTGTGTCATTAATTAGACTTTTTTTTTCTTTTTTTTTTTTTATTGTAGTCCAAGAATCGTTGTCACTTGGCTGCAGTTGAGGCGCAAAAATAATGATAATAGTAATAATAAGAGTGGTCGATAGGACGGGCTTTCATTAAAAGCATAGAATGAAATAATCAAAATTACTGTCACGATCTACTCGTACACAACAGCTATTATTGACGAAATAATTACTATCATACCGTCTCTCGCATATTACGCTTTCTTTCAGTGAAAAAAAAAACGCGTTCGTTTTAAAAAGCGACCAGCAACAACGCGCGGTGGCAATTCTCACGAAATAAACTGATCGTTTTTTTCTTCATTCGAACGATTAACAGGACTATATTATTATTATTATTATTGCGTACACGATCTGACTCGCAGCGCCTTGTAATCATTGTGTGTGCGCGCGCCAAATAGTGTACGAGCTCACTGCATCTATAATATTATTATATAAGTACTTAGCAGCGATCGCCGAGCCAGTATAAACGATAATCGTATTAAGAATAATACTCTGGTAAACATATTCATACATTATTTTTTTTCTGGATCCACTGATAGAGGAAGTGAGGTTAATTTTATAAGGGAGTTTAAGAATAAACTACATGAAAAAATAATAGTATTATCTATTCATTATTGAGTTATAAGTAAGTTGATTATCGTTTTGTACACTCGTACCTACTAAGTACCTATATTAAGTATTATTACTTAACATACCAAATTATGTGCACGACAAATCAATTATTACGATGATTATGATGAAATAATTTCTCTAAAAAGAAGGCCAGAAAAATAAGTTTTTAAAGTATTTCAATATCCATTTAATTTTTAAATTTTTATTATCAATAATATTTTCAAGGATTTTAAATAATAATATACTATTTTATAGACATAATGTGAATTAAAAAGTCAAAAAACACTGTTTACAGTTAAAGGTAATGTTTTTTTTATATCAGTCCCAGGCACCAAATGTCCTAGATCTCTACAATGCAAAGTGGACATCTTGTTATGCAATTTGCGAAAAATAAAAAAATAGTTTATTTTAATATTGTAACATAAAATGTGTTATAAATGTATTTTATACTATAGTCTCGAGTGTTGTACGAAAACGTTGGAACGCAACATTTCACGCCGAGTCGTTTGGCTATTTTCTGCTATAGTGATACGACTTAAATAATATTGTTATTTAGGTCAACGACGCGCATTGATTTTTCTTTGTCACTCTATCCACGAATCTCCCCAGATCACAATAACACTATAGTAATTATAGTTGTAGTGGATACATGGGGTCCTTAAAAGTCACGGAATTATAATAGTAACCTTTATTAACATTTCCGCGTTCATTTTATTTATCAGCTTTTTAAATAATATGTGCAGAATCTATAAAATATTATAATATAAAGTGGTATGATAAGTCTATCTATAACCCTCATTCTACGGTATAATCATGGCGTTGAGACATTCGATATCATATTATGTTGGTAGATTGGTCGATCTATAATAGTATAACAGCGTTAATCTAGGCTACTGCTGGGTCAAAATTTACTACCCAAACATGATTTCAATTCGGAGCAACCACTGTAATCGTGGAGGTGAAATGTTCGTCTACTAATATTAATCGTTTAGTAATTGCTTTTTAAGAATTCAAATTGAAAAATGTTTTCCCATCCTAATGTAACAACTTATTATTTATCAAATATTAATTTTTCATCTTTAAATACCCGTCTCAACTAATTTAAATCCTCGTTCATTTCATGCTTGATTCTGGTTTAAACATTTTAATTCAACGACTCTTGTACACAATGAACTTAATTTTGATCTCATCGATCGATTGGTTTAATGATGATTGAAAATAATATGTATATTTATATCGTTTTTGATCGATTATATTGTACATATAAGGAGGTTAGTTACCTTTTTAGATTAGGTTATGATATAGGTATCTATAACACATCATATTACTTCAAAAACGAAGTTTTAATTTGTGTTGAATTTTTTTGTTTTTGTGTAGGTACATGCCTTCGCGGAATGGTCTGAACTTGGGCATACTGTCAGCTGCGACGGCCGCTGCAGCAGCGGCAGCCGCCGCCGCCGCGTCCAACAAAGACAACGGCTGCGACGGGAGTCTACTGAACCCGGGATTCCCGTTCGCGACACCCACCATACCCGGGACGAACGTGCCCATGTTCCCGCCCATGATGGACATGTCGTCCACGCAGGCGCTACTGTCCATGGTCCGGTCATCGCAGTTCGACGCGTTCATGAGCAGCAAGACCGGCGGCGGCACCAAGCGGCCTTGCTCTACCTCGTCAGTCGTCTTCCAATCCGCTGCACCCGCACAACATCGGCTCGGCGGCCGCGGCCTCGTCGTCCGAACAGAACCCGCTCGACCTTTCGTCGTCGTCGAGCCCATGCAAGAAACCACGCAAAAGTCATCCGCCTGTGGCTGGCCACTGGGAGAACGCCGCGGCCGCGGCTGGATCGTTTGCCGAGACGTTCCTCAACATACCGGCATTCGGTCTGGCGCTGCAAAAGTCTCGGGAAAAGGTCGCGCTGACTTGCAATGGCGGCGGCGGCAACAACAAGCGGCTGGGCAGCGTATCGCCGAAACCGTCAAAGGCGACGTCGAAACAGCCACCGTGTCATCAGGCCGCCCCCAGCCGAGCGTTGCCTTGCGCTTCGACCTGTTCCGCTCCGCCGGCCACCTCCACGGCCAACGCTGACAAACACACCTGCCCCAATGCGGCCGACAAGTCCACTGTGTCTTCGTGGACGGTGGATGACGTATGCGATTTCGTTGGCACTATCGACTTGTGCGCTGAGTACTCACAGGTCAGTAGTTTTATATAATTGTATATATTATACATTATTGTTATAGTTATACACAGTAAAACTTCTATAAGACGGAACTTCGGTAAAACGGAAACTCTGGTAATACGGACAATTTCTTTGGTGCTTTTTTTAAAATTTCATTTTTGTTTGAACACTGTCAAAACAGAAACACTATTAACGTGGAAAAATTTCATAGTCCCAAGCGATTCTGTCTTATCGAGGTTTTACTGTATAAGTATATCGGCATTGGCTGTGGTTTTAGTCTTAGTAATATTTAGCGCACGAATTAGGTGCACTTAAAACGCATAAAATATTCATGCGCATTAATTGCGCATATTGCTATCATTGCAATATTATGTTTGCACACGAATCGAATTCAGTTAAGAATTAATGTTTAAATTAAATTTATAAGCCAGCCGTATAATATATAAATGTTATGAATTAAACCATCGCTTGGTATGATTTTATTTTAATATGGACAATTTGTGGGTATGTTTATCAGCTATCGATTAACAAAGTCGTAAGTGAGTAAAAATGAATCTAACAACATCAACGAAAGTAAAAAGATTCGTAAAAATAATAATAGGTATTTATATTTAGTAATCGTTTTTTTTAACATCTGCAACTATCTAAAGAATTTTCAAACTTTATTACACCACGCCCACTTGTCTTCGTGTATTCGTAATACAAGAGACCCGTAATAGATAATTCGTATGGGTCAACTAAACAGATATTATATTGTCCTACACACTTCAATCATATTATACAAAATACAAATTGCACGTGGGCGAAATCATCAACAATATTGTGCTACACTCAAGTATCGCTATCGTCGTGAACTTATAACACCGATGGACAGTGAATGTAATTTATATACATGTGACCATGGATCGCAAAGAAGATAACTAATAGTAAGCTCTGGTGTTGTTATTATTATTATTAATATGGGCGCCGTGACTTGTCCGAAGATTCAATGGTTGTGCAACATTAAAATTTCGTAAAGGCGTTACGGAGCACGATGTACCACTAAAGCCATCAACACTGCAACAGTAACATCAGCAGGTGGTCTGAAGACATGACATATCGCAAATGAAGATTTAACTACCGTGATCCACATTATAGGCGTATACATAATATATACCTTTACTTTTTGTTTTCTCCTCTTTATGAAACCGTCACGACCGATTTTTTTATTTTTATATCTTAAGAGGTAAACGTTGCGAAACGACAGCCGGTCGATTTTCGTGCCCCGATAGGTCCGCCGTTTGCTCTAGATACACATACACACATTTGTCGTATACACATATACACATCTCGTGGACGACAAGTGAAAGGTCACACGCAAAACTAACGCGAGGTCGACGTATAATATATAAGTCGATTTATGTATATAATATATTATATACTCGAGCGAGAGAGGAAATTAACTAGTTTTAAAAAAATATATATATATTTTTTCCTTTTCCTCCATCCCCCAGACGCAAGGACGCGACGACGTTGTCGTCGTTTCATACGCGTGTAACGCTCTTGGCGATGCGATTTTTGATTTATCGCGACGTTTTTCCGCACTTTATCGCTAAACCACGTACCTACCTATATGTTACTTATATACTGCGTCTAGATTTCAAATAATGTTTGTTTATACTAGGACCATCCGACGTTGAAAATAAAATTTTGATACGGACATTTTTAAATGTTAAAAATAAAATAAACACAATCGACAATACATGTGATGAAATCAGAAAAATGCAATAATACAAGTATTTGAGAAAGTTTATGTGCTATTGTTAATTAAGTATATTTTTACATGAATAATTTTTATAAAATAACATTCAAAAGAAAGAAGAAGGAAAATTTTTATATCGCGTCAAGGATAACAATATTAGTTTATTCATTTTGTCGAAGAACGTCTTTTCTTGCTTATAAATTATTTAAAATATAAAAACAAGTTGTGAAATGTGTAATATAAAACAAACACATGTTTATTATATGTATTTATATAAAAAAAAAAATCAAAATAAGCAAAAATATTATGCATTTAAAATTTATAAATTCAAAATTTTGACATTACGATATTAATTTGTATCGAATCAGATTTCTCTTTTTCGCTTTCCAAACAAATATGCATATATAGATCCGACCTCTAGACTAATAGAATCTAATGGCATTTCAACTTATTTGCGATTGTATAGATTCAATCTTTCTCGCTATAGTAATGTTTGGCTGGTATCTATAATATTCTGAGGTATACAATATTGGTGTGGTGCTGCACTCGATCTCGTGCAGAAATCCATAAAATGTTCAACAAAATAATATACGTTTTTGTTCTATTATTTTTTTTTCCATTATTTAAACTCCAACAATCACTGAATCCCGTTTAGTGAGATTTTTAATACGTATAGAAAGACCAAATCGGTTTATGGCGTACAACAATAATTCATCTATATTCAATATAATATTATCTGTGTGTATATTATTATATAGAAATGTGTGCATATTAAAATAGGAATTGAACATCGGACATGTCTGCACGTTCGTACTTCGATTGAATTCCGATGATTTTTTAAACTAAATCTTAATGATCCGCAGCTAAGTACGAATACGCGTTTTTTGTTGCGCGTCTAAGTCACGGAAAAAAAAAAATGGCAATAACGCGTATTTCCGACCCGCAGATTATCTATAAATTATAATAATATATAGCCGTGCAAGACATTGATCATTGAGCATTTCACTTCCAATGAGTTTTGTATATTACAAATGGCGAAAATGTTTACACACGACAGAACACGCATCCGCCATAGATTGTACAAGTATTGTATATTTTAGGAACTGTGTAAATATACGGTATTTATTTACCAGTGTTTGATGAATCGAAGGATCCGGGCCGAAACAATATATATTATTATCTGTTCATCACGAAAACTCTTTTCTATTCACTCCGGAACTGAGAAAACCTTTAACAATATGCGTAAGCACATCAATTTTGCACTACGTATGAAATATAAAATAATATACTCTCACTGTATTTTCGATACAGACGCAGTGAAATCCTAACATCGGGCAACGAATAATAATGGTATTATGATTATTTTTTTGTGACGTGCGTTCGCTCATTAGGTATATCTCGAGTTTTCTTTTATTATTTTGTCTAAAGGTCATATTATACGTAAATAATTGCATATAGAAGATTTTGGGCCTGCACGAATAGTGAGCTATTGTTATAAGAACCACTGTTACAATATAATTACAGTTCTTTTCAATAAACGCATTTTCGTTTTGGAATGAGTTTAAGAAGAATACCACGACCGAGTTTTTTTTATTATTATACGTTTTGTCCATCCACTTCAAAACATCTAAACACTTAACAATCGAAACTTGTGCAACTAACCGATGAGCGATGACAATAATATGTAGTACACATTATCATTGCATTCATTAAGCATTTTGTATCCAACACATCAGTTACGGATCACTAGCATTTAACTTCACAAAGAAAATATATTTGGCGCTTGTATAATATTACCAGAAATAAATGACTAACGTAATATAGTGTATTTATTATTCTTGAAATTTACTTTAAAAAAATTAAGATTTTAGGCAAATAACATATAAAATGTAATAGTAGAATAGAAAATACGAAATTTGTTTTTTTAGTTTTGTATTTTTTCAGATTTAACGGTTGTTTAGGTTTTTATTCATAATTTAAAGTATTTTGTTTTTGTTTGAATGTGACTAAAGATTTTTTTGCACGTGCGATTCCGATTATACACATATGACATATTTATTTAGTGATTATGATGTATCTAAATAATAAACAGGTAAAAGAAATTACTCGTAATAAATTGACAATGAACATTTTTCTATGTATTTATAATGTTTATATTCGTATAATATATTATGTAATATGTGCCTATAGGCTATAGAGTAATTACATAGGGGTGTTAATAATGAAGTCGAGCGATTGGTAAACGAATTATTTTTTATAATTAAAATGTAAACATTACGTTTGCATAATATGCATGCACTTAGGCACGTATTATCTTAAGGCATTTTTTAATTAATTTAATTTAAATAACAAGCAATATATTTTCAAGTTTATAACATTTTATTACTTAATATATGCTATTTAATATATATAATTTAAATATAATATGTAGTATTCTTGTTTAAATTTATAACTGAATAAAATTGCTCTAATATATATCTTATATAATATCGTATGAACCTCTTTACTCAAAAATATTTTGGTCGTGATTTAAAGGTTTTAACATTTGATGTAGTGATGTGTGTGTGCACCAGGTTGATAATAAAAGTATTCTGTTCGTACCTACCAAGTATAGTCGTATTGAAAATATTTATAAAAATGTCTTTTGTACAAAATCGCCATTTTATTATATATAATGTAATAATGCATATCGGTATTAAATATTTATAAATATCACGGTCTTTAAAAGACACTTTCAGTAGGTAGTGAATATAGCTTACCCCAGGCACAAATAAACACGAGTAAACCAATAAAAATTTTAATGAACCAACGTTGAATGTAATAAAACTCATTATCATAATGTTTATGACTGAAGTGTATTATTTAGTACTTACTTTTTACTTGCAAACTGAAATATCGATACGTATTTTCACAAGCTATATTTATTTTACAATCTATTTATGCCATTTTAAATGTCCGAACATTTTTATACCAAGATATATTGTGATGATTGTACTAATATATTGCAAATTGATGTATTGTGTACAATGCACAATGTACGGTGTTTATACATTCTTTATTCACATTCATCAGGAACTCCGTGTATAATTTAAGAACTCCAATCGTTTTATTTTTTATTTTTGAAATAGTAAACGGGACAACGTAAATTTGTAGTCAAAATATGCGTTTTCATCGTTATAGTTACTCACATTTTATTTTGTCGGGGATAACCTATGGGCTATGGCCAATTTTACAAGCATCAATTTCGGAACAAAAAATCTTTACCTAAATTTTTTCGATTAAAATAGAAATAAAATGCAAGTTTTCTTTGCACGCTTAAATATATTAGTATTATAAATTGATCGCGTCCCGCGGTAAATGTTTGCATCAGCCCGTCGACACGACGATATTATATCGATAGACCGCGGTGGAGCTATTTAGACGAGAGTTAACGTAATGGTAATAATATATTATGTTAAGTCGCGTTATAAATTATGCGTTCGGAAATCATGACGTATAACCACGTATACCAGCATGGATGTATATTAGCCTCCGTCGGCTATTTTTGAGCTGCAGTAGATATATATTATAATGCGCGTGTGCCGCGCTCGCTCATCATCGTGTCCCATTCATATATGCGCCTTATACACCGGGGAGACCGGGTTCGTGATCGACGATAATTGCCGGGCGTCATAAATCCAATATCCCATATTACGATTGGTCAGGTGCAAAATTATTAATTGCCAATTACCAATCGCTAACGGTTGTAAACACTTCAAACGGTCGTCATATTATTATATTTTATGTTATTATGGCTCGATCGCGCGAGTATTATAATATTATTATTATATACACGGCTCAATCAGACACAGGTGCGCTTTAAATATTATCATCGGCAAGTCCTTCCCGACCGACCGGCCGACGGGCGGTCACCGATGACGGCCTACTACCGATTATATTATTATTATTATTTATATATATCATTATATCACATACCGCTAGCTATTTCCTTCGATAATATTGCGGTCGCCTGCCGAACAGTTTAAAATACGATTTCAACACCCCGTAACTACTATATTGTAGATATTATATATATCTATATATATAGTACCTAAACGATATATTATACTATTATAGATATGGATATTATATATATATATATATATATATAGGTAATATAGGTGTAATAGTAGTATAGAAAAATATTCAAGTACGATGTTGAATACATATTAGAGATAAAGTATTCAAATGCGTATTCTGAATATATTATATATTTTTTGTATTCTATATTCATGTGAAAAGTACGTTATATACTTACCATTATGCTTTAAAATGAATATAAGTTAATATTAAAGTTGTGAGCTTGTGATAAAAAAAAAATTGAATCTGTATAAATAATTCATCCTTCGAAATGTGGTTTTCATTATTGCCCACTCAAGTTCTATGAACTAAACTTAAAATTATATTTTCAAAATATCTATAAATTAATTTTTTTTTTATAATAATTATTGAAATAATGAAAAAAAAACCAGTTCGTTTATGATATGTCATGTCATGCGGATTTTGTGCTAACAATTTTATATAATTGTATAATATCATCAAATAAATAAAAATATCTTATTGTGTAGAGAAGTTTTTGAAATATGAGAAGATTTCGAAGATATCTATGACTTAAAATTATTTTCACTTTAAATATATTATTGAAATGTCCTGCAAAATTTAAAATATTATAATTTATAATTTCGTCGACTGATCGTTGCCAAACAAATGTTTGGCATCTGGTGTCGTATTTCGATAACGACAGTATATTTACATATACAATATATCATTACAATTGTTTTGCTTGCATCCCGCGAGAGGAGTTTCTACAAACAAACGAAAAAAAAAACAGACCGTATACGTTTTCGTGGGCGGTGCTCGTGTATAATTTATACAAAGCAGACTCGCATCGCGACCTATAACATTATATACTATATACACATTACACACACTTATGTATATATACACAATACACACTGCGGGACACGCACACATATTAAATTATGCGGGTAAAAATATAATATAGTTTGTCGGCGACACGACACGATTTCGTCGTCATCTGTGTATGTTATTATAATTTATAATAGTAATAACAGATTTATTTATTTTTATTCAATACTAAAGCACTATTGCACTCACTCGCCATTTGCCACACCGGGTATGTACAATATTATCAGCAGCTAACGTCGTGAACAGGAGTAACTCACCTTGTACGTACGCCCAAATTTTTTTTGTAATAAATAATTTACTCAAATAATAATTTTTGGAGTTTTTAAGCTAGTCTATCATCTTTTAAATTATTAAGATTATTAAGATTTCAATTTTTTTATTAAGCTGAAATTCACCCCTTTTTCCTGTAAATTGTTATACAGATGATTTTTTTTGAAAATGTTGTATATAAAATATAAATTGAACTCCATACAAGTTATTTAACTTTGTGTATTAAGAATAATAGGTCTATATGATATTATATTAAAGGTTTATAATATATGGTGACTAATGGCTACGATGATTTGAAAATTTCAGTAATATTAATATTAATCTATCAATAATTTATTACTGTTGTATAAATTGTCGAAAATCGAGGATAATAAAAACTCAAGGAGTGTTATTATTGTTTTATATAATGAAAACCTCAGAAACTACTCGGTAGAATTTGTATTTAAATATATTTTCAAAGAAATACAAGCTTTTTTTTACTTTGTATTCTCATATTTGCTGTTTTTTACATTGGAATTATAATAAATTTGTTTTAAATGTTGGTACATTTTATTAATGCAAAATATTAAAAACAATTTACACGGATAAAATATGTACCTTTTTTGATTAATATATTTAATTCATTTGTAAAGTTATTAAACTTATATATTTTATAGTTCACCTATATAAATGAATCTATTAAACCGAAAAAACATATTAATTCTACAATAGTTCGAGTTCTAATTAAAATTAATACCTGTGTCGTGTAAGTGCATATGCACGCGGTGCGCAGTATTATAATATATAATGTGTGTATGCACCGAGGGTTATTACAATATATATATATATAATGTATATAGGTAACAGTGTCCGGGTGGTCTCGCGTGCCGTCCACCGCCCCCTATATAATATAAACGTTTCAATTAAATCGTTACGCCGACAATTTTCTCGCGCACAGATATTCCGCGTGATTAGAACGCACTAATGGACGGTGGCTGGTGCGGCGGTGGTCTTCCAGTCATCATATACCCCTTGGTATGGAGGGGGGGTAGATAAGTCCTCGTCGTCGACGGAACATGGCGTGACGGGAGCGGCTTAAAGTCAAGCGAAATCTGAACCTACATATATAGTGCAGAATATTATACAAGAGAGAGAGAGACTTCGCATTGGACACGAATGTCGAATATGGTCTACATGTATATATATATATATACGTATAATATACATTATATACACACATACACGAACTGAGTACGGCGCGAATTATGTGTACATATCATTATATATAGGTATATATATATAGTATATATGTATACCAGGTCACGACCGGTGATCATCATATGTATATATAATACATATATTATATTGTCGTAATAGTGTCCGCCCGAGTCGTAGAAAACGTTCGAGTCTGCTGTATATGGTATATAATATGTATATGAATTAATATATATATATATATATAGTACTGCGCATATATTATTATTATGTACCATGGTAACCACGAGGTCTGTATCTCGATTGACGCCGCCGCCGCCGTCGAGCCGTCCGGTGAAAAAGTGATTTTTCAATTTTACATGTGTAAAAAACCGATACGTGAGCCGCGAGTCCCATAGTCTCACCACAGGTGGTAATTTAATAATATTATAATCTGGACGTCTATATTATAATAAATACCATTATGATCTCATCCGGGCAATGGGTATTGGGTCAACCGATGAGCTATAATATATTGTTATTGTCATAAGTTATAATACACGTGCTTGTTATGCAATACACATTGTACACGATGCGTTTCGTCTTTCACGAAAGTACGTGTTCATTTCATAACTGCAGTTTCAATATTTTATCTATTTCCGTCATTATACTTTCTTCAACGAACGATACGTCAATTTTGTATTACCTTAGGTAATAATATAGTATATTTTGATAGAACAGTTAAAATTTGCAGCTTTTTAGCGATTTAATGTAAACAATTCGTATGGAATTTTAAGTGAAATTAAAATGAAAATATATAAAAATGATTAGTTTTATCGTTAAACTGTTTCACCCGGAAAAGGACCGAAGGACTATATTATTGATACGTGTACATTGATATGAAACTAAATAAAGGAAAAGTTAGCTGTAGTTACACTATCGCTTTTACTTTTGGATATCACTCTTACAAGAAATACATCTTATAATTAATTATTATATGAACCTCTAACCTCTAAGCCCTCTATTTCTATCATTGATTCCTATCACCATATAATAACCGTTTATTTTTTATGATGGGTAGTGGCAGTAGTGGTAAGCTATTGATGTGGCAGATCGTATTTGACGATGATTCACGCCGTCACCTATGCCATTGCACCGCTTCTGGTCAATCGGTATTTGGCAATAGCCAAAAACATTAATTTTAGTCGTGAACAGTAGCGGTTGAAAACTCACAGCCAGACGTTTTGGCACGATCCGATTCTGTGTTAAGGTCGACCATTTTATACTTTTATGCGCGTTTAACCAAATCTTATACTATTTTATACGTTTGTTGTTAACAGCGGCGTGCCTATATAATTTTTTTTATAAAAGAATCGTGATTTCACGCATTCGACAAAAATATCAAAATCATTAATAGCAATTGATTATACTAATAGTTAAGCGGTTAATGCGTACATATTTTTACATATTTTTTTTTATTGGCTGAAATATTGAAAGCAAGACGTATATAGATAAATACAAATTTTTACCTATATATTCAAAAACAAAGATCATTCAATTACTTCAGTATTACAGTTGATGTTATATTTTTGAAAATAGTGCTTATAATATTTCTAGCGTTTGCACTACTGTACACGAAGCCATCGATGTATTTTCTTTTTTACCCACAATATTAGCCTATGTTTACCTATTTTACACTGTAGTTAGTTTATTATTTTGATTATAATTACACGGTATTGTTTATTTTGAATTTACTTAACTATATGTTTAATGTTTATACGCTAAGTCAACTCGAAACTATAAAGAAAATTTTAACAGTATTTTTTATTTAGTATGATATATTATGTATAATTAAATAGGTACGTGTGTTTATAGCTATATGGCTAAAGTAAAAAAATGTTGATTAGTATGTATAATAATGTTTTATAATATATTTATAGTAGGTAAAGTAAACATTTTCTTTGCATCGTAATGTAATTTCTAAGTTAATTAGGTTAACGAGTCATTAGGAAAGCGTGGAGCAAAGAAGCTATCGGATATTTTAATAGCTTCTTGAATGGTCTCGTATTTTTTTTTTTTCGTAATCGGCAGTGGACATTTTAAACCAAACTACATGACAGTCGTACGTTGAATATTAAAACTGGAATATAAATGTAATACAATAATATACATTTATATATTATAATATTGAAATTCACTGCTTCGTTAAAATAAATGTAGTTATACAGACGAATATATTTTCGAAAAAAAATATTTATTTTTTAAATTTATTATCGTTATCATTCAAATTTTACTTTTTTAAAAGATAATATACATTTTCAACTTCATACTCCTAAGAAGAAAATATTGTTCATGATTTCGTTGAATGATACTAGAATTTTGAATCAATTGATGATTTGGACATAAACTTTTAAGTATTTAAACTCTTGTGCGTTGAATAGAATCATGTGCACAAATATTTTATGGGATGCAGTCATCTCTCAAAGTGTCAATTTGCTCAACAATTATCTGTAACTTATGCAGATGTAAACTTATTACCTACCTACGAAATTATTGCTTATATTGATAACTCAAAAAGATAAATCATCTTGTATAAATAATATACGTACACTTGATGTATATAATATATTTTTATATGACGCGTATACGTCGCATTCGAAAAAAAAAAACGTTTTTTTTTCTCATTGACATCGACACATGCTGGTCTGAACGAACCAGTCTTACTCGTTCTTTGTAAAAAAAATGTTTCTCTTCAAATTGAATTAGTTGAAAATATCTCCTCGTTGCTCACCCAACCCACAGTTTCGCGCAGCCTTCACACAAATTACACAGCGCAAACTCGATATTTATTTATTTTTTTCCGCACGCGAAAACCGTCTGTACCGTAGCACTCTTCGTCGAACTATGGCGCGTGTGGTTTCTCCGGCTCGATCGCACAAATTAATAAATAATAAAGCGTACGCCGCCGCGCGAGCCGTCTCATTGCGGCTCGTGTGTTGAACGCGTTTTGGGTCGTCCGCCGACATAATGATATATTTTATGTCATAATATTATTATTATTAAACGCAGTGACGACGACGACGACGAGCACGGTCGTCCAAAAGCGGTCTCGACCGGTAACTTTTCTGCGACGTGGCCAAACCGCGCGCTGCGCCACACCGCGACGATTGTCCGCAAAACGATATTATTATTAGTCTCGGCTCTCGGACCGACCGTATAAATCCAGATCGAATTCCCTCCGTCAAAGCCTCGCGGAGACTTCTTCGATGCGACTGCTCCTTCAGTTTTTTATTATTATTTCTGTTCGTCGCACGCAGACCGTAAAATAATATTAAATACCTACTCTAGATCAACAGATGCATATACATGCACACCTGTTTTTATATTATTATTATTTAGCTATTTTCATTTATCATTTTATTTGTATTCGGCGTCCTCGACCAAGTGCGGTGGAGAGGGGAGGGCACACACACACACACACACACACACACACACACACACACACACACACAAATACACATACGGGTTGCCATTAACCGCCTACCATGTCGACAACGGGCAAGGTCGTTTACGGGTCACAAGTCATCGGTGTTTTACCATAATGAGCGCTGCGCCTTTTCATTATTATTATTATTATTATTATTGTCATTATTATTATTGTTGTTATTTCTTTTCGTGACGTCTGTCGACGGTGGCAGTGGCGGCGACGACGACGACGATAACGGCGGACACTGCTGTGACCGTATATATATATATGTATTATATACACGAAACTTATATTATAATATCCTACCTATACACAACCACGTATAGCATAATATACTAATGTATACATAATATTATATTGCACTATGTTGTCTCTTTATAATAACACTCGCTATATGTTGCACGTTCACACCTCTATTATTATCGTTGCGTGAACATCGCCGAGAATAATAATAATGTAGTGTATTGTTTACTCGGTGACATCATTTTCCGGAAAGTTTAATATTTGATTTCGACTAACTAACCGGCTTATCCGGTGAAAAAAAAATTAAAAAAGAAGATACCTATTATACAGACACGTCCTCTACACATAAACATATAACAAACAATACGCATACGGTTTTACGACTCGCACTTGTCGAGTATACATTATTACGCACCCACGAGGTGAAACACTCGTTCGCGCTACACCGGTCGACGTCGTTTATCTAACGTTTTAATAATATCGTATGCGTCGTCGTATCGATGTCGTTTTCGATATTTGTATAATACTAGATAAAGTTCATCGTGCTTAGGCCGTGTTCATAAAAAAAGCGTTAAAATTACATTGATGAGAACGCGCGGATATTATAATATGATCGTATTTTTGAACAATACCGTTCATCTACGTGTACCTACCTATAATAACGTTATTATAGTATAATAATTTAATATACAGCTGACGTGCAGCCGCACACATACACATAATAATAATAATATCGTTTTGCAATGACATTTGTATACAGCGTATGTATTATAATTTTATTCGTTCAAATTGTCGATCACGCTATACGCGGTATTCGTACACGATCGCGTGTACATAATAATATTATTGTACAGCAGTATATGTTTGATTGCGAGCTGGTTAAGAGGAGGATAAGTGTACGGCAACAACAACACCGTGGGCCGGCCGACGACGACGGCGCGGCAGTCCGGAATGGGTGCCCGGAGGTCGGCAGAACCAGATCTCGGGTCAGCCGGGTCATCGGAAGAAAAAACAACCGTAAAGATAATATATATAATATGTATATCGGACGCCCACCGGGATGATGCCCACGCCTTTACATTATTTTTTTCGTTTTTGGATTTGACCTCGGCGCATTTAATCGTAACCCCCCCGGGACAAGGATGTAGGTTTTTTATATCGCATATATTCGTATATATACTTTTTTTTTATGTGAAATTTGAGATGTAAGACTGCGCAATGAGATGCCGATACGGACCATATAATATAATTATTATTGTGCGAATAACGAATAATAATATTCAATCGACATATTATAATATTTAATACGTGTGTGTGCGCACCCGCACTGGAGTACTGTGTGTGTGTGAATGTAACCGAAACCAACTTTACGTCTGACCAAATGCAGAACAAAACCCAATGGGAATTCGTCATGGTTCGCTGCGGTTTTGAAAAAAATAAAACATGTGAAAAAACTACTATCGTCTTCGGAAACGCGGACGAACAATGAGTGTCCAGCAGATGACTGACACACAAAGAGATACAAACAATATTATACTATTCGCGTGAAGGTTACCTACCGTGAAAAACTGTGCATATGAAAACCTTGAACTCTCCACCCTATCGCACAGTCCTGCGTTGTAATCCATTCACCGTTTTTTTTTTATATATAATATTATTTATACAATAAAATGTATGTAGGAGCTTGTCGGCCCGCTTGTCTATTTCCCTGGGGAAACGATCGACGGGCGGTGTAAAATGTTTATCTCGAATATATTTTTGTCATTAACCATGTAAAAGTTGTTCGTTTTAATGCAATTAGCAGTTTGTGGACGGCGGAACATGGGCGTTTTGAAATTCGGTCTTACAAAATCATTCTTTTCCGAATCAGGTGAGTTAAAAATTACGCCTGTAGCAACGCACAGACTATACATAATATAATAATCCTTACGTAAAGAAATCAAATGACAAAATACGCATGAATAAAATATTAAAATGAGGTAAATATAACACAAAAAATAGATCACTTAATTTATATTGTGACATATACATTGTATACTTCGTGGTTCAGATTTTAGTTATGAATTATCAAAATTATATTATTGTAGTTTCATTATTATTGATTATCTATTATTGTAAGTGTTTGATGAATTTGATAAAATACGTAGTACTCGCCTTAGTGTGACTATAATAGTTAATAATAGTAAACGTGTGCTAAATTAAACGACTATTAGAGAAGAATAAAATTATGAGGAAAATTGTATAGATTATAAAAATAAGCGATTTTATAAAATATATACAACTTACTATAGAATGTCCAAAACGTTTCGATTTGAAGTATAGTTTTATAATAATACAGACTCGTCATATATACTTAAGATAAATATATTATATATACTACACTTATATATCATAATATAACATAATCTAATTAAAATACAATTTGATCATACATTAGTCATATCACACATATAAAAATACTAAAGAATTTATCATTTTACCACCCTCAGGCTAGTATGCCTTTTGTATATAAAAATACAGAAGTATAACGTATAATTTTAGTAAAAATGGTTTCTTTATTTTTCAAAATATATATGAAGGCTGTAGATATTTTAAATTTGTAACACCAAATAACATTAACCAATATTTACTTTATCTGTATTCTGCATATTTAAATAATAATGTCCTTAATTTATACGTAGAAAATCAGAACAAAAATTGTTATTTTGTAATTTTAATTTATCATGATTGTAAACCGCTTCACTGCACAAAGTTGAACAACACTTCAGCGTGAGTCAAAATAGAAAGGGTCGACTTCCCTTTAAATGACATAGGAACATGAAATCAATCTAAGACCCAAAGTTTCATAGACATGAAATAAAACTTATTATTGTCAATCAACTTGTGTGATATATATATACTATACGAATTTAATATAGATATACGTTTTACGTTTAGAAATATAAGTTATTGCACAAACGGTCCAAAACTAAGAGTCCTGGATACAATTTTGTAAACCACTCACCACTGCTTAGTAAACTGTCCGCGGCCATCTTTATACTTACTGCAACTGTTATAGGTACTTGAAATAACAGCCTCCGAACTTTATCCAATTTATCCACCCTAATGTGATCGCAATAATGGTCTTTCACCCTCACTGTCATATACCATCACTGATGCGAACTATACACCTGACTGATCTTGTATTATATAACCGACGGATTATACGCATTAAGGGTTCCGATAAATCGGAGACGAAATTAACTTTTTAACAAGCACGTGTATACTATATATAGTACGTCACACATTTTCAAAAATTGTTAAGCCGACATTCGGTGTTTTTACAATATATAATTGTATATGTTTTCGTACAACAGTTTACTTTTCTGACCAATAGACAACTATGCACTGCTATTTCGATACTCTAAAAAAAACATGGTCCGGAGCTCAGGACTCAACTCGGGAGTGATGTTACCAGCTTGCAACACCGCCCATGTAGATGCAAGTAATGTTTTTATAATTTTGACTAAGCCGCATAATTAAGTACATAATTCATAAATGGTTTTATGAAATCGTACAAATTATATACTAAAAAAAAATGTTAGTTAAAAAACAAATGGGCGTGATCGGTCGAAGTGATGTATGTCTTTTAAACAAACTAACTAGATAATTGTTCATAATTTGATCCTCCTTTGCCGGTTTCAAACATGTATAATGTTTAGTTACACTGGAGATTGTAATTTTCTGTCGGATATTCTCCTTCAGTAGCATGATCACATAATAATCATATGATTACACATATCATATAAGAAAATATCACATCGAATGAAATATAAATGATGACCTTAAATTAGTTATATTATATTATTTTAACGGTTAAAAATATTACACACGATAAAATTAATTTCTTAAGCCTATTTATTTTATTCATCCCCGATATTTCTATACTAATGCATTTCGGATCCAAATCCACTCGAATATTAACTGGTGACTATATACTTTTTCGTAGGGTATTAATAATAAATTGAGAGTTTTTTGGATAAAACTTTATGAATCATGACGAGTGGGCCTAACTCAGCGGCGCGTAAATTACCAATTATTATTATTCCATAAAGATTTATTACAAGAAAATTCCGGCGCGGCCGACCTATTGCAACTGCCGTCGTCGACGACTTAAAAACCAGATGGCATATTCGAATAAATTTACGACAGTTATACTCGTAAAAGTATGCGTAATTTGGCACACGGATGTTGTGGAAAATACCATCACGGTATTTATGTATTTTTATTTCGTGCGTATTTATCGGGTTATCGAAACCGGTCAGACATAATATTATACAAAGTGCAGCGAGTGCACCTAAAATACCTATATACATTCGATGCGGGCCGCGGTGAAAATATCGGGCGATTTGTCCGATTTTTCGCCGTTTAAAATACTTTGCCGGGGGCACCGAGAACCGATGACCGCGCCGTACAATAATAATAATTATTATAATAAGTTTACTTTTTTTCACCGCAAAACGCGCGCACGACGAGAACAATACGTATTTACGGCAATATAATAATATATGCGTATACATATACTTCGCGGCGGTGGCCCGCGGGGCGCGTTTCCCGAAAGACAATGCGAGCAGCGCCGCGTATCGCGTTCTACTCGGCGCGTTGCCCGCACAACAACGCTACTCAACAGCTGAGGGGGAGGTGGCGGCGCCCCGTGATCGCTGCACCGAAAATTACACGGTCCGCGCGTGCCCGACGACCCCCGGAGGCAGGCACGCGATCTCCTCCACCGCCGTTGTGTATTATAATAATAATAATAATAATATTTTAATATCGTTGTGGCCTATCACAACTATAGCCGTCGTTGTTGTTGTTGCTGTTGCTGCTGAAGTGCAGTGCAAGTCTCTCTCTCTCTCTCTCTCTCTCTCGCACTCCTCTGCAGCAACACTCGCGTTCCGTATAGGCGCGGCCCCGTATCGACGTGGTGCTGGGAGTCGGCGATAATTATTATTACGCCGGTCCGGAGGAGGTTTATTTTTTATTTCAGACAGATATGCGCCGGGTCGTTCAGGGGTCACGGTGCACGTTATACATGATATAAACACACTCGTACGGGCGCACGCACACACACACACACACACACACACACACACACACTCACACTGCATCGCCAAGTAGCCAGCAGGTATCTGATATTATAATATATTATATACACTCGCGTTATACCGATACCTAGGTATAGGGCAGGTATCCACAGCCGCATTTGTATATATACGTATATTTAAATACTCGTAAATATACGTGGAAACGATTTTGTTGTATTGCACATTATTACGGTATATTATGACACTCAGCCGTCGAGTCCAATTTTAAAACACTCATTTAAGGCGTTCTTCGGTTTATACCGCACTGCTGGAGAAGATCAGTGACAGAACGTTCAAACTGAGTTAAACGAATTTCGTTTTTTTTTTCTATTTAAACGAATCAAATTAGTTTTTTTCATTATTAATTTAAAATTATCCGTACTGTTTGAAGAAATAAAAACCACTAATGGTATTTGTAACATTTACACAATGCATTTCCTGCAACTTGCAGGTATAAAAATAATATATACTATTTAATGATATTACGGTGATATAATAAATCAGTTTTTAGAAGTGATGGAGAGGGATGGGGCAAATACAAAGTTACAACCGTTAAAAAATTTAGACCGCTGACCAGTGACCACGACCGACGACGACGGCGACGGGCGGTCGTGCGTACACTAATAATAATACACGCCGGACCGTGAAAAACGTTAATTTTTTATATCCATTTAGATTGTTTCGTTTTTTTCATTTCGCGCACAATACAATTGAATGGACAACCACTGCGCCGAATGATAAAAATAAATAAAAAAAACGGTAGTCGAGGAAATGGTCGAACGATGCAATCGAGCGTGACTTTTGAACTCCGCCGCCGCAGAGTTGAACTTTATATTGAGGATGTTTAGTTGAAAGGGTGTAGACCAACTTAAACTCAAAAAATCTGTTTCTGATATAAATATTTTTAAAAGTTAGACGTACAAACTGATAAATGAACTCCTGCAAACTTATAGCAATATATTTTTAGATACATATGCCCTATATAATATTATATTTATAGGACGGTTCTCGACACCGATTTGAACAAAAACTCATCCTATAAATGACTACCTATGTTGTATATTATATACAAATATGAAATAGTGAGCCACAGTTAGGTACTTTTTTTTTAAGTTGAAAAAGGTGTAACAGATCATTTTTTAATATTTTTGTTTTTCAATAAGTAAATATAATTTTCTTAGGTCTCAAGCTTAAAATTATGTAAAAACTAAAATAACAGAAAAGTTAAATGTTTTTTTTATAGCCGTACTTTATTTTTAAATACCACGTGTATATCATAATACAATAGTCTTCTTCGGAAACAATTTACACTTTATTATAAAAAAAAAAAATATATTATGCACAATTAAAACCATATACCTACCTACGTATTTTTCGGGTTTACCGTTTCCGACTTGACAATTTGTGGCCATTGCATATATGTATATACACATTGCACATCATTAGCTGCACAGTGGCCAACCGTTATAGGTTTTACTGTCGTTGTTAGTATAATATTATTCTATCAGACAGAAATCGTATTTGGAAAAAAAAATCACAATCAACCCGAGTGCGTTTTATTGCTGATGCTTCCTCCGAATCAGTGACAATAATTTACAGTCCTATTGTTTCGTTTATATTTTTTGCTACTAACGAACTCCTCCTCTAATATACCGCAATATCGTCATTATAACATTTGCCGCCACTGTTTCACAGAAGTGACTAACAAACGTTATTATATTATTATTATCACCATTGTTGTGGCAGGTATATTACATTTTCTCTGAAAAATTGCGTAGTTATATTGTTTATCCTCCCATTAAATATTTACGTTATAAACTTTAAATCTCGATTTATAATCGAGTTAGATAATATTAGTTATTAGTGTTATTATATATATATATATATAGTTACTTTGACGGACATATAATCCGGAAGATCCTACTACGAAAATAAAGCATCGATTGAATTACTAATTGTATTTAAAAATGTCAATTATTTATAAACCGTGATGCCGTAAAAAGCGTCTTAATATTTTCAACAATTTATAACTGATTAACGTTTTATGAAATATACTGCAGACTGCAGTAGATAGTTTAAAATAGTAAAGCAATAATTGACATGATTATAAATCTAAGTAAATCTGAAGAGTAATTTTCGTATGTATTTTAGCACGTACACGTAATTATACAAGGTGATATTTTTTAACAATTAACAATTAACACTAAAACTATTAATAAATTATCTCAAAAGTGTACACATTTTTGAAAATCATTTTTTAAATTTGAAAAAAAAAACATTAATTTTCTATTATATACTTGAATATTTGGGTACAAAATATTTTTCTGATAGTTTCAATGCGTACGATTTAATTTTTAACGAATAACTAATTAATTTAGTATTTTTAACTTTTTAAGTATTTAAAATTACAATGATTTGAGTTGTATAGAACAATTATTTGTGTGGTAGTCGTACCTCTGTGTCACACCACTACACTTATTTAAACATTTAATACTTATAAGTTAAAAGTAATTAATTACTTATTCGAAATTTGATTTTTATATAACAATAATCTTTCTGTCTATCTCAAAAAAAAAAAAAATGTCTGTTAATGATTTAATATTATGAAATAAATGTTTTTCAAAAACCGTTGATGCTTTTTGGAATAATGAGAATATCGAATGTTTAATGTTAAAATAAGCACTCGGTAATACGCTGTAATTATCATCTATACATAAAACTATATATTACGTTGTACGACATAAGTATATCGTTTAATGCAAATACGCGTATAGTCATTAGTCATAATATTTTCAACGTGTTAACCGACCCAAATCGAAATCGTTTTTATCTTTCTAAATAAATAATCACAACATTGACAACGATGAAAACGTGACAATATACTAAAAGAAAGAATAAAAATATAAAAAAAAAATAGTTTAATTTCAAACTATATAAACTATACTCACATAGCAATGTGAGAAACACATGATGTAGGTATATATATTATATTATATGCTACGTAAAATATCTAAAAGGCGAGCGGACCAGTTTTTTTTTCTCGGAGATGGTTTATTTTTCGTTTCATGCGGTCGAGTACGGATTTTGACGGTAAAAAACATAATCTAAAAAAAAAAATAAGTGATTGGACAACAGTAGGAACCAGCTGACGGCTGTGGATCTAATCGCCGCTGCTGCCATATAAATATATAATTTATATATATATATATATATATATAATACGCTATAATAAGTAAGTATATATGGTATAGACTAGTTTTGAGTTTCGACGGTATAATATATACACACACACACACACACTACATTTACGAACCGGTTGATCCGATCTGGTTTTGATCGGTCCTAAAGGCGGCGGCGGCAGAGACGACAACGGCGACGACCACGACGACTACGACGACGACGATCGACCGTAGCTCGGGGCCCCGCGAGCGGAACGAAGAATGTGACCTCTACCTTATGCCTCCGCCGCCACTGCGCGTCGAACTTTTGAGGAGAGAATACACACACACAGAGACACGTGTGTATAACGCACACCCGTCCGGCGACGGCAGTCCTTGATCTCGTGAGGTCAGTGTTAAAGGTCAGACGTGATGGTTTCACCGTGAGAGAGACGTGTGGCCGTCGCACGTACATTACAACCGACGAGGAAGCCGCGCGCTGTGCGTTCGGTGCAACAGTAGTGTAGTAGTAGTAGTAGTAGTAGAGGTAGTATAAATACTGATGGTATAGTATAGACATATTATGGTATAGTGACTTGTGTGTGCGTGTGTGTGCTGGCATACTAATGTGTGTATGTGTGTATAGTCGGTAAAGAGCTGTGTATTATAATAATAATATAATCTTATAATAATATTGTTGTCCGCGCGCGTTTCGCTGCGTATTATGCACATATAGGAGGTAGTATATAATAATATTATTGTGTATACGAAACGACGAGAAAAAACATAAATAATAATACCGTAAAATTATATATATTTCTTAATATAATAAAAAATATATATTACGGTACAGTGCACGTCGTCGTCAGTGGCTACGAATTTAAATTTTTTTCGGTTTATTTACGATTACAACTTATTAGGTAGGTATACCACGACAAGTCCGTGCGAGCTAAATATGTATATAATTAACATATATGCCTCTAAATATATTTTCTGTTTTCGTAAATAAGCCACGTTCCGTGAATATTGTTCTTGAACTGCAGCGAGAGTGAAATAAATCATTGTTACGAGGAACCCACAATTCACGTGCAGCTTTTTAAGACACGCTATTACTCGGTTTACTATACGTTTTGGAATGATAATTTTAGATAAATTATCCTGTGAATTAAAAAAAAAAAAACTAAAAGCGTTAACATGAAATACTGTTAACCACATTGATTGACGATGGGATTTGTGTCAAATCCGACTTTTATGCACTTTGGTAGAATCGTAAAAAGTGCGAATTATTATGTGATAACCACGGACAAGGTCGAGTTGAACCATTTACCACCTGTTAATACGCCATTGGTATTAGTGACAATAGAGTTTCACGTGACAAAATTAATTTTAGAAAAAAAATCGTATTGCTCTCGGTTAGATTTATACTATAAAAAAAAATGTATAGGTAATCCAATACGATTATCATTAATATCGTCGCAAGTATTTTACATAGTGATTCGCCAAACATGCTAATCACCATTATTTTTTTAATAATGAAATAATTTAAATTATTAATATTTTTTTTATTAACGAGTTACATGTGATGTTAATATGTTATAAACTTCTCTTTATAATGAATAATTCCATTTTTTAACTGTAAATTTAGTGAATACATTGTTTTTTAATTTAAATTTTGCATAAAAGTTCAAGTCGTTAAGAACGGTTTTACAAAAATAAAATATATTTATTATATTCATTCTAGTGTACATTAAAATTAATTTATTTTTACAAATCATCTATAAATGTTTACATTTATATATACGTTATAAACATCTACAAATAGTTTAATATAAATTACTTAAATTTTCATCACTAAAGCTCTCTTATATCCCAAACTCATTATCATGGTTCTAATTATCCTTAGTAAATAAAGTTAAATAACTGTTCATTCAAATTTTAATTTTGATACGCCAACACTTTAAAAAAAATTATTCACTGAATAATTTTCAGTTCAAAAAATGGGTTCATTTGAAAAATAGAAGTTTGAGTGACCTAATGGGTTTCTATAGGAGTATGGTCTAATGTAGCACAAAAATCTTTAGAATTTGAAAATGTTGTCTTTGAGTATATTTGAAACTTCCAAAAATCAGATTTAGAATATTATAACTACATTATTGAAGTGAAAAAAGGTGACCATGCTTGGTGAATCACTCTGTATATTATATGGCATAGTTGGCATGCGTTACGTACAGAGGTCAGAAACCGTGCGTGCGGTGCGTTTTTTCTCGTTTTTTAAAGAAATATTATTTTCTCATTTTATGCGGAGCACGTTTAATTGTAACGAAATGAAAAAAAAAGCTTTTTCGGTCCATTGACGACTGTATATTAATGGTAAATGCTACATAACAAAAATCGTATTGTGTGCAAATCATGGTTAATTTTATATAATATGTGCGCGTATACGTCTGGCGAATTGCAATCGACTGCGGTTAAAGTTCATTTTATTTTTTTCCGTACAAAATTCGACTGACATCAGTGTCACACCGTTCTCATATTATGTAACAGGCCATTTTATCGTCACGTGAAATATTTACACGTCATCTGCACCACAGTAATATAATACAATTATAATATGTAGAAACATGTCTCCGGCTGTTTGGCCCATTTCCTGTAAACTGTCGAAGTTACAGATAGGTAAAAAACACGATTGCCGAATATAAGAAATACAGAATAACTATTTTTAATCGCAAACCGCAGGTGTAATAAAATGGAAAAATTACTAATTGCATATTTTACCTGAATATTTCTATCTCATATTATGTTGGCTAATTTTTAACTGCACAGTGCACAGTACTTTGCGCACCTCAAACTTAATACATAAATGTATAATTTCATTCAAAATTAAATTAACTGATTTATCACGCTTCCCCAAAATATCTATACACAACTAACATAAAAAATTATACAAAAGAACAAAATTTCTAACGAGAAAAGATTTTCGCATCGGACGTCACATTATATATATTTATTTTTAATCTGAAACGGAATTGGTATTTTGAAAACGTTATAGTGTGACGAAATTTGGATGCAACTATACTTATACGGAATATACAGCTGTCGTGCGTTTAAAACGAACAAAATGTTTGGCGGCATTCAGTATATACCTCTCAAGTCTAAATAGGTACATATTATAATTCCAATTGAAGTATAAAATTATCATATTATACAATGCTACGCGTGTGTCTATATACGTATATATATATATATATATATATATATATATAAGTAAAACGTTGATAAAATCTGATCGTTCCAATGAGATCGTGCTCTGCATAATAGTAATAATAACATATTTTATTAATATCGCGTCTTAGCGTCACCTCGTCCTTGCACTGGGTGTAAAAGACCAGCGGTGGCAGACGATGTGCCAATGGTCGGAGGCGTTAGGGCGTCCACAGTATATAGCAATATAGCAATATTATATTTGTATATAGGTGTATACGATTATATACTCAAAATCTCGCAGGCTTATGTATATCAAGAAACGGCATTCATCGCGACGAGACATGGCATAGACATAACAACATTACTCGTATATTATATATAATACGTTTGGGTCGTCTTTATTTGTTCTATAATGCAATATACGACAATAACTTGTTTTGAAGTATCTCAATTATTTACCAATGGTCAAATGGTGAAAGCCATATAATAGTAATTATTATAAAACTTGATTTTAAGATCGATGACGTAAAAAGTTTATATCACACATATTACATCATACCCAAATCTTGCAAGTTTCACTTACAATTCCTATAAGTTCCATTACTTACAAAAGTGTTTAATTTTATCATTTTTTTATTTTTTATTTGGAAGTTCCCATGTGATCAGTCGAATCTACGTAGTCAGCATTGTAAGAATATAAGAAAGATGTAGAAATTTGGTGAAATTCGAAAGTGATTTTATTTAAAAAATATAATACGTCGCTTCGAAATAATGACAAAAATATTTTCGAGAGGATTCTATCTGTCCTAAAACACAAAAAAAATATCGATTAGTGAAATGTCAAACCTATTTAGCGTTACATACAATATACGAATAAAACAAATGTCAATATCGAATTTTAATAACTACTAAAATATTATAAACATGTACAATATTATAATATACTTGCAAATATAATATAATAATAATATAATATTAACCGCTCGCAGATTTCGTTGTATGTTGATTATTGACTTATGTATATTATGCTTGTGTTTTCCAGTGTTTCCGGGAGCAGTCGATCGACGGGACAGCGTTGCCACTGCTCAGCGAGGACCACCTGACCGGAACCATGAACATGAAACTGGGACCGGCTCTCAAGTTCCGGGCCGTTCTGGCCCAGAAGTTGGGAAACTGCGCGGTGTGCATGCACTGCGCCCACTGTCACGGCGCCCAAACACACGGTGCAGGACGACACAGCCCCGTCCCCGGAAACAACAACAACAACAACAGTTCGTCGTCCGCTCAGTGTTGAACAGTAGCACCGTTCGTGTCGACTCCGTGGCAAAGTCCGTCCACTTTACACGCACAGGGTGTTCAAGATGTTTGAAAATTGATATATTATTATACTGACGCCCTGTATGAGCGGTAATATAACCACAGAATAAATGAAATTTCATTTTTCTGTGGTATTACCGTCGAGCGTTTAAACTACATTTCTATGATATACATTCACCTACAGTGTCCCTGCTAATCGACGTTCGTTTTTTTGTAACGAAATATCATATTATGGTCCATTAAATCATGTTCTTATGTAGGTATTTTATAAGACAATGTATTTTTATAATACAAATCGTGTTCATGTCTATCGCTCGTGTCGATTATGCAAAATAATAAAAATAAAATTGCATTATTCAAATTATGATAAATTCCAAAAGTCATCGATTTCGCCGTTTCCCTGACTTGTTTTTCTCGCGTTGGATTTATCAGTATTGTTACGTATAAGTTTCTAATTTAATAATTGTTTGCATATTCTCGAACAGCTGATGGTCATTTTTATTTTCATTATTATTATTATTATAATTTTTTTTTTTTTTTTTGAGCTTTTGTTAATATTTTTACTATTGTTTTACTTAAATATTCTATTACGCATCTAATGTCTATATAATATTATTTGTAAGTAGTTAGTTTAGTTTAAAATTTATATTGTATAATATATTATATAGTTCTCTGTTGATTATTATTATTATTTTTTTAAGTTTCTTGAAACTAATATTATAGTGCGGATTGGTCGTAATCGGTTTAAAATTATAACTTATAACGTAAGTAGGTAATATTTTATAACTACAAGTGAACACAATATGCAGGGCATTTTTATTATCAGGTGACATTTCGAAAAATTTAAGGCATGTAAAACATTAAAAGAAAAACAATTTAACAACATATGCTATTTTACATTTTAATATTGTTAACTAATTCTGAAAATTAATAATTTATGTACTTCCTAAGATATTGTCAGTATTGAGTTTTTAAATAAATACCTTTTATAAATTGGTCTACTTGAATGCTCAATATTATCCGATTATAATCGAGTATATAGCAATATAACGCGTTTTCTAAAAATGTTTAAATTGTTTACACAATGTATGATGTACAGTTTACACAGTGCCTTCGTTTTGTATTATATATATATATTTATATATATATATTTTATACACAAAAGCTAAATTATAATATAATTTGAATTCAACATAAATTGGTTCAAGTTTTTATTTTGAACATTATAAATCGCATTAAATACTTTGTAACGAATATCGATTATTGATAGTTCGTAAGAAACAATATAATGTTATTTACCAATTTAAACTTAATTTTGTGACAAATGAATTATACAGAAAAAAAATATAGTATATAAATATTTGTTGATATAATTAATATTTGTGGACTGTTGACATTTGTTTAGTTATTTTTTTTTTATTTATATATATATTATATTATTAATTAAAACATTGTAATTGAGAAAAACAAAATTTTCTCGGATTATCAGGGCTGACCTAGTGCAATTTTCATATGCAAATTATTACGATGATTTCATTAACGTAATCACGAATAGGTAGTATTTGCATACGTGTACGGCGTTTTTTTGTTTGATTTTTTTTTTTAACTATGTAAAGAAATAAAACAAGAAAAATATAAGCTGTTATAAAGCTATAATATAATTTATGTCTGTTGTGTTTTTTTTTAACCGTAAAAACTTTCACGCAAATCTTCGTGTTTTATATCCCAAACGCGTGGATGTTATATTTAAAGTGATTTGTTTTCATTATTTTGACATGCTATGTCAAATAGTTTTGATCCCGTTGTGGCGGTCATGCAGGCAACTACGCGAGTAAAAAGCTCGAAGAAAGAAAACACATGAGTATACCTAAACACATTGTATAATAATATATAGTTTACAAGCTGGAATACGTCTATGAGAATGTTCGTGAGTTAAAACACTGTCATTTAGAAAACAAACCATATTTTTATAACACGCGTATTATTAGGTATCAGTGTCGACCAGCCATCATATATAAGGTGTAGCGGACGGTACACATTTAAAGGTTTTGTAAGGGATGGGTGTGTGTCCAAGTGTGAGCAATTTGTTATAAGAAAACTTTGTTAAACAAATGGAATCGATCTATATGCAATTAGGTATTGTAGTATTGTAATATTATGGAAGTTCGACCATATTATGTAGTCTGGTTATTTGTACTTTATTATAACAAGTAATTTGAGCATTATACGGTTATGTATTAGTTATATTATATATTTTGATAAAAGTGATGGACTTAAAAAACGTATAACGTTTGAATCGGGTACCTTAAACGTGACCAATAGTTTTTAACTCATAAAACTTAGTTCATAGAAGTTTAGAAGGCTGGTAATTTCTTAAAATTATTTATGTTCTGGACCATTATACAATATTTTTAATAATTTTTTTTTTTGCATAAAAATTTATCAAAAATCTAATACATTAACCCGAGACCCCTAAGACAACTTATACCTCGAGGTCCCGATGTACCCCCGCTAAATCCGATATTGATGATATCTATAATATTATATTCGTCGTATTGTGTTCCATTATTATTTATTTTTGACCTTTTAGAGGCATAGATTTTTAATCACAACATTCACAGCTGTTACTGTATATTAAATTATATTTCCGTTATTAATAATATTTTCCATGTATCTGATTGTAATATTATTATTAATTAATAACATAGGTACGTACCTATAACGCATGTAAGCCCGGAAACGATATAAAAAACTTTCGAGTTTTCAGACAGTAAATGTTGCCTTAGGTATATAATTTTATTATAATATCATATTGTACGTGTATTGTGCACTTTGAAAAACAAAATGTTGCAATTCATCGTTTGTGCGGGTATATTGACTATATTATAGTGCTTAATAATATATATATATCATTACCTTTGTCTCGGAGACAGAGCAAATATTATTCATTTCACGAACCCCAAAAATAGAAAGGTTGGTTATTATTTCAGTCGTAAATCAAACGCCGAGTCGTCAACATAAGGGGAGCACGTGAGTTGCGTCCTGTAAAAAGGGTAACACGAATTCCGTACAAAAGATCAGGGTTAATATTCTTGATTAAAAATAAAAAAAAAACTAATTATTGAATTGACAATAAATAATATATATATATATATATATATGTTTTAATTTGTTGTTTTTTTGAATGTTTAATAAATAGTTTATAAAAAGCAAATATACGTTAAATCTAATCAAATGTCAATATGACCAATGACATAATATAGATACTAATCTAAATATACATAATAGTTATAATATAATCATAGATTAATCAATCATGTATACATAAATCAATAAATAGTACTAGTAATAATATCAATCAATCAAAATGTTAATCAAAAATTAGGTTTATAAAATTAACTTGTTACAAAATATAACCTTGTTATTTCATTTTCATTTACATTTTTTATCTGATTTTCAACAAATAAAATTTTTGTTTTGGTGATGTTTCCTAAATGTACATACAGAAATCAGCTAACTACTAAACTCATCGGTTTAGATTATTTTTTAAATATCTGAGAATGTATATATTCGGATGGCCGGATGGGGAGCTATTAAAACAAATTAAAACCTAATCCAAGTTTTTTTTATGATATCGGATTACGATATCTATTAATAATTATTACTTATAAAGTTATAATATTGTATCGAATCAAGTATTCTATATGAGCTTGCATGGTAAATCCAGAACATTGTGAAACTAAATATTTTTATACATATATAGGTATATGTATAAGGTATATACTTAAAACAAAGTTTTACCGATAGAATTGTATAGAGGGCGAGTTTTTATTGATCGTGGCATCTATAATGATAAACGACAACTTGGCTACTATTACTTATCAACTATAAGAATATGTAAAAAATCTATTGATTATAAACCCAGGAGTCAATAGATAAATACACCGCAGCGAAGAGAAAACTCTAGAAAAAAACCACTACTTAACCTATGTGGTAAGAACAATTTGTGTATACCTATTTTTCGGGATACAACTTTAGTAGGTATCCAAAACATGAGTGAAATTATGTGACTCGTTAACATCTTTATATGTAACCAGAAATTGCAGTCATCGATAGCAAAAAAAAAAAATTTAAAAAAGATAGGAGAAGAAAACAGAAAATACGACACAGTGTGATCAGAGAAATATTGACAATGATTCAGGAGTGTAGAAAACGGTGAAATTTGCATGTGTCGGAAACTACGACATTCGCGGAAGATTTTGTCAACGTGCCCGCCGTCATCGTCAACGGGGTGTACAACAAGAGCAGGACGTGGTCGAGAAAGGATTAGTGGATATCGATAAATTGGAGCCTACAATACAACCGACGCTATACACCGTAGGTCTTTCTTGTCGACCGTACGAATATACGTATTTCCGGACGGTCTACCGGATGTTGTTCTGCGACTTTTGTTTCAATATAAAAAGAATTAACTACCTATAATAGTATTTTATTGATGATTCTTATTTTAAAACATTACATAGTATATTTATGTACATTAAAAAAAAATTATCGAGACAATTTTGGCTATTGCAAGTCAACTTTTGATTATAGTTAACTAAAACTATACATAGTAAAAACAAAACAAAATTAAATTGTTTGTAAAGGGGTGTAATATTATTTTTTTATTTTGATGATTTATGTCTATACTATGTATTGGTTGAAAGCTTAAAAAAAGAAATCTTTAGTTGAAATTTTCAATCTGCCATAATCAAAGAAAAAAAATTATTTACATTTTATTTTCATACGATTTGTACAATATGGGTTTAACATAATTTTAGTATTTTTTGGATGTGTAATTTTTTTATTTGAATGTACAACAGAATTAATTTATTTTAGTTTATGATAAAATAGAAATATCTTATGAGTTAGAAAGTGCTTACTTGTAAGACGCAGCATTCAAAGTAGCAAAACTTGTTCTATTTATAATGGAAAATTGTAGTGTCACTCTTGCTAAACACGAAAATAATGAGTTCACTACGCGATAACATCACTCTAAAAAAGGTGTGCGCTGCTACCTGTAGTGTACTTCAGTTCTTGTGTAGCTAAAAATTACTAAAAATAATTAATAAGATTTATGTTTTATGCAATATTTAATATGTCTTTTAAAAAGTTATTTCATAACAAATCATGTTATTTAATTATGGTAACAACTAACTAAATTATCATCGCTACGTTATTACTTACAAAACCAATTAACATCGATAACACGCGTATAGCGCGTATGACATATAATATTACACTCGAATAGACCGTGTACATATATAAAATAAAATAATCTTCTTTTAAAATGCATTGGAATCGAATATTTTTGTGTGTAAAATGTGTATGTACGACAAAATATGTTGTACATATATTATTATGTATTTGTGTCGCGCACGTCGTTTCAATTACTTTAAGTGACATAAATATTAAAATACACTAATAGGTGAACAATATCGATGAGTTACGTACGACTGTACGATTTTGTGTAAGATACGCATAGTATAATATTATGTGATCATTTTATGTTTCTACAATTTTGTATCCATTTTAAATATTATATAATAACAGAAGGTATTTTTTTGGTAACAACTATGGTATATTTTTAAAATATAAATTTACATTTATTTTCAAAGCCAAAATAACTAATTAACTAGTTTATAAAGATTATAGAGAGTTTGTAAACTGTCAGAATGTTTTTGTAGGTTTGGGATTTTCTTTAAATTATTTATTTTCCTTAAAACGTTGTCGGTATAATATCAGTCAGTTTTAATCGTACAGGTGTACAAAATATAATATTACTAGTTGTTTTCATAAATTATGTTACATATTTTTTACAAAAGAAAATTTTGGGTGATGACGCAATGTTCAAGACTGTACTCACAAATATTCGATTACTGGTGTAATCCCCAAAACATTAACTCCAACACATTTAAGTCACACGACGATAATTCAGTTATGATCCGTCAGAACGCCGTGATTGGGTTAGGTTAAGGTTTAGTTAAAGCATTACTGAACGCTCCTCTAAGACGTACTCGAGAATTTGTGGTAGGTGGACATTTTTGTTTTCACGTTATCTATAACTTTTTTTGTCAGTTTGTGGTGTCAATTTTTTTCAGAGAATTTATAAGATTTGTACAAAACAAATAAACAACTAAAGAAAAAACAACTGTGTAGAATAAAAATGTGTTGAAAGTATACATGACATCGTTCAATCGTTCGGATCGGAACACTCCCTATCCCGTATTTATTGTTATTTTCGAACATATATATATATATATATTAAAGTCGATTTTAAAACTTTGGCATTATACAAATACTACGGCCAACAATTCGGTTTCAATAAATTCATGTTGCCGTAATTTATATATATTCGTACGTACGTATACTTTATCGAATGATTCATTATACACTTACGGTGGTCGAAGTTTATAGGTTTTATTTGAAATATATATATATATAAACCGATAGGGGTCGAAATAGCTTAGTGTCTATAAAATAAATAGTTACAGCTCATGTACAATATATATATACATAAATAATATAGTATGGGTGTGCAACCGTGCATCGGTGATATACAGTGTTATTGTAAAATATATTTATTGCTGTGTAAAACGCATTTGGTTCCAACGATTTTAAGCGATTTAAGTGTTTGGCAATACGACACGTATATAATTATAATATTGTGCGTAATCATACTATATATAGTAGGCATGTCATCACCACGTCTGTAGTAGTGTAAGTAAACGTGGAGGTCATTAGATGTACGGAATGATCTATATGATCTATTTAACAGTGGGCTTCACTTATTATCTGGGTCGAATTTTGTGTACATTATTTTTTTTTTAAACACCGTACACTTTTTTCTTACTTTTATATTATTAATCTAAGCAAATATGATTTTTAAAAGTTTTGATTCACTCGTAGCTATAAATATCAAGGACTAAATAAACAATTTTTTTAATATTGAACTTTTATATTTTAGACGAGCGGAATGAGGTTTCATGCGGTCACGCCACAAAATCTGTAGGTTTACTACTTCAATAATTTGAATTTAAAATTCTCAATTAGATATTTTTGTTAAAATGTAGAGTTATGACTTATTATATGTGTGTATGCCTACAATCCACTTCAAACTTGTTATGTATGTAAACATATTTTGTTCAAAAATACAAAAGTCGATTAGAAAAATTAGTGTAGTTCAGTTCGATGGATAACTATAAATCTACATAATAATAAACGTCGTTATAGTTGATAACAAATATCTTCGTGAGTAAAAAAACATTTATTATCAATACTCCTCTAACTGGTTCGGTCTATTAACTAATAATACATATTATTATCGACTTTGAATAGATAGCATTATGCAGAACGTCCACACCCCGCAAGCCTGTGGCAATCTCGACCCAGATTCGTGTATTTATACGTACTGCATTTAAGTGTGTCTGAGTGTAGATTATAATATTGCTATATGTTTGTCTCCTTTTCATTAATCGGACCGATGATATATTATTGGCATACCACTATCAGATTTTCTACACGGTTCGGTGGAGACGACAACGACGACCACGACGTTTGTTCGGATCTGCCGAGTAAAATCATCATATTTTTTTTTTTTTTTACCTAATCGGGTCGAAAACGTATGTAGATACTCGTGCTACGTCCATCTGATTTATATAATATAAAGTATGTGACATGCGCATGTACATAATACTTTATAAGGTTGTCGACAATGTCGTAGAAAAATGCACAAGTCGATGAAAACATGAGAAAACAACACTCGATAACGGACTTCAAAGATAATAAAGATAGCTGATACGCTCGACACACAGGTAGGATAAGTCATTGTTTTGTAATATTGTAAATTGGGCAAATACTGTAGAATTAAAATAAAAAAACCAAGTTATAATTTTATTTTAAATTCTGATTGTTTATTTAAAAGCAATAAGGTCTTGTTTAAACATTTCAATTAACGATATTGTCGTATATATAAAAAAAAAAAAATATTAGAAAATTTAGGTGGTTTTTTTAGCAAAAATACGGATCTAAAAGTGTTTGTAATGGTTTTATGTATAAACCATACCTATACCATATGTACTCGTGTGAATAACATTGAATTATATATATACATAATTGAATAAGGATATATTATAATTATTATGATTATTACTTATTTATTTGAAATAAACAATGTATACAACAAATACACAAAAAAACTTATATACTAAGGGTAGGTATAGACATAAAAAGGGTTCATAAGAATTAAATATTAGTCACACCGAAGTACTGAACTTAATTAATTATTTAATAATTTAAAAATAAAGTATTATTATGTACGCCCTTGAAAATGATAGTAACGATTAATTATATTATTGTTTCAAATGGTATTGCTTGTTTTCACATATACTATCTTATTGTTTTTACTTAATTAATATTATTTATGTATTTTTGTATTTTTACCATAACACCTCTCAAGGACCACATTCGTCGAGGCGGTGCCCTAAGTCGATTTTAAACTGCGCATGGTAGATAATACATATTTGCACAATTCTGTTATTTCGTTAAAAGAATCGTAATCAACAAACTATAATACTCCAATAATCAAAATATTATTATTGTGTTTAACTAACTATATGTGACATAGATGAACTTTTAGTTAAATTGTTTTCTTTTATTCTTGGAGAGGGAGGAAGTTATATAATGTCACGGAACTTTCAATATCTTCTTTAATAAATCATATCAATCACTAATACTCAATAGTCTATATGTGTTTCAGTTGAAATTCGATATGTCGACATTACGAAAACAAAATTTTTCTTATTCAAAATAGATGTATAAAATAACTTATAGGATCGGGAAATTTGGAAATTATCTATTTTTTGTATAAAAAATAAAACGACTACTCTCCCATCATAAATGTATTCACGTAAGTATGATTAATATTTAACTGCGGTTTCAAACATTGTGCGCATATTATTATCATTATTGTTGTTGTTGTTGTAGGCTACAATACATATAACCCATATAAGGTTACAAATTAAAACACTAAATAAAATAAAAATATATTATCTTACACGTCAATTGGTTCGCGCGCGTAATAACAATCGCAATATAATACGTTTGTGTGCGATATAAATTCAAAAGAAAAATTATGTAGGTACACACGCATAATAATTGTGTTATATCCGCGATCGTGCAATATCAATATCACGTGTCGCCAAACGCAAAAGCATAACACTATTATACGAGTATATTATTTATACTACGCGTACTACAAGCGACTGTCGAGGAGATACTATTACAACAATGTATATTATCGTAACCGCGTCGCAGCGCAGCATACCGCCTATAACACTACATCATACCGCGATATGGGTATATACCTACAACAGAATATTATTATCATAATAATATATAATACACCAGCAGCTGTAGTGTACACGATATACGTGTGCGCACCGTATATAGAAAGGGTATTATAATAATAATAATAATAATAATAAAATATATAATTAATAAAATATAAATAATTGGATTTGTCCGAACTACGTACATAACATGTTATAATAATATGCATAAGTAACAATATTGTGTGGTGCGCGGTAATGTATACACATATTATATGCGATCGTGTATATATCCCTAAGAATATAATAATATTATGTATAACGTTTTCTTATTATAATTCCCGTTATTTTCGTTTTGATTGTCTCGTGACGAGATTTCCGAATTGATAAGACCACCGGCCGCCGCGGTCTTGTTAACAGCTAACAGCAGTAACAGGAGTAGGTATAATATATTATTATTATTATTATTATTGTTATTAGTATAATCCTCTGCAACAGAAGGTTGAAAACTCGAACGACTTTCCTTTAACACTCACCGCCCACGCATATTTCCAATGATGATTATTCGAACTAAATACATAATGTATTGTATACAATATCGGTTAATCTAATAATAATATTACCGAAAAAATCGAAAAATCCGTGTTGATATTAATTTTGCAAGATACCGTTTCGGTTCCGAAATAAGTGCACGTGCATTTATTTTTCCATTTTTTTTTCACGCTGTTACACAACGTTTTATTATGGGTATGTGATAACAATATAATACGATATCGATAATGTATATTTTCTCGTAGAAAAAAATGTACGGAAACTCAATTCGTTTTTGGTATTTTTAAGGTAAAAAATAAAATACGATATAAATCAAAGATGGTATACTTATAGAAGATAATCCAACATAAATCAAATTTAAAATGTAAATTTATTATTCAAATATTTACAATGAAAAAAGTATACTTCTTTTATTGTATAATACCAATATTATATTGTTAGATAACCTATACTATGTTATTTTATATTACAACTGACGAAGAAGTTGGGTTGCAAATATATTAATAAGAGGACACCGTTCACTTGGTTTTTAATTTTTTAAGCATTTTTACTTTTTCAGAATCAATACTTACTGGTTTGTAAATAAAAAATAAAAGAAAAAAATATCTTAACGAACGAATGACTTGTGATTAAGATTGTCATTAATAGTTATTGAAAAAGAAAGAGAAAAAGTAAAAAGCTCCGACAGATCAATATATTTTCTGTGTGTACGGTATTCTGAAGTCTGCGTAAGTTCGCCAATACCATTTTAAAGAATATGCGATGGCGTAGTTTGACTTAATCTTAATATACATTTTAAAATCACAGTAAATGAAATGATAGTGAAATATTTGTTTTGTTTGATCCATCCTCGTAAACTTAGAGTTCGTTTTTTAATTTTATTGATTTGTTTTAAATATTTATTTCTTAGAATAGTCAAGTACCTCTACTCATTATTAAAAGACCCTGACGTACTTGACACATATTTCCATAAGATAAAATATCGTACACACAATTTTATAAAAAACTTAGTTGTTCGCTTTTAAGTCCTATGAAAAAAAAAAATCATAATACAGCTCATAGCTGAGGTAGTGGGGAATATTATGGTCTATAGTCACCTTACCCCGTACTATCACCACTATGCGATACCACAAATGTGCTCTTTCATTAGCTTATAATTTATATTATTATTATAAATACAAACCACAATCAAAGACGATTCGGTTATTATAATATCGCGTATGTATATATAAATAACGAGCAGCCAGTCAACCATTCATTATAATATTCTGCAGTTCGCATAATAATATTGTAACGCGTATTTATATTGTTCCCCGGTCGTATAATTAACTGTTCGGGTTAAAGACATGTCATTATTATTATTAATATGCTATATATTATAATATAAATATATGCGACGTGTGTACGTTCATTGCGGTGGATAGGTGCAGTCGACTTAGGATCTATTATTATACGTTTTCACTCGGATTCGTTAGGTATTGTAATAATAATATGTGTACCTAGCTGATATAATATACCATAATATCATTACAACATGTTAAGTCACCTTATATCTATATGTTGTTTTGTGTTTGAACATTAATTTTCCACTCCGGTTACATATATATATATATATATATATATATGTACACACACAGCACGAAGTTTTCACGTGAATAATTATATGTGTGATATAAGCGATATCGGACTCATTAAAATATATTAAATTTCAATTAAAAATAAAAACTATTTTAATTTAATTTCATATGCGTATATATATTATTATATACGCATTTATTACTACGCGACGTACTTGCGTTTAACGACTTATTTAAAACTTTTAAACTATTGGATTTCATAGTCGTTTTTTTAATACCGTATAATGAATTATACGATTCGATGAATATGCAGACACGTGTGATAGCAGTACAGAGAAGAATAAATTGCGTGAAAAGTTCTGTACGTTCAAATTAAAATATTTACATTAAAAACGTTTTATGCAAAGTTATATACCTACACATGATAATATGTCTGTCCTCATTTCATTTTTTTTTCATTTTTTCAAAAAAAAATTACGAAAAAATGGACTTCATGAAAAACATACGACCATTTCAAATTCACTTTTTTTTGAAGACGCAACAGTTATTATGTCATCTAGCATATTATTATAATATTGAATTTGTATATTATATAACTCAACCACGTTTATTTTTTTTAAGAAATCGTCAAATTAAAATTATTTTAGTTATACATATACTATTATATTATATTATAATATTCTGAATTAAATAATACGCCACACATCATTATTTGTGACCGACATCATATTATTATTATTATTGCTGTTCATTACGTCTAACCTTCTCCTTCACCCAAAATAAATCTAAACAAATACTGTCATATTATAATCGTAAGTATACATTTACACAGTATAATATACTACGCTTATTATTATTATATTGTATGTATGCGAGAAAAAGTACTTTCATTTAAAATGCACGCCGACGTGATATTTTATATGGAAAAAACTCGTTCACCTACGTTATAAAATTAGTTTACCCAAACGCAGCATAACGTATAGGTACCTACCTATAATACCGTAAACGTTTTTGTAGTTTAGTTAAAAAAAATATACACCCATTTATAAAAGTAACAATAAACAGCCACAAGGCATTGGGAGTTGTACATTGGATACGACAGCTGACTACATTACCTATGTATAATATTCGTAACGGATAAATAAGAATATATTATATACGATTAATCGTATTAAAAACGATTGAGAGATGAGGATTTTGGAAAAAATTCCACTTTCAAAATACAATTTTGAACAAAATATGACATATCAACAGGGTAATATACAGTATATATAGTATAGACTTATATAATATGTATTTAAACTAGGTAGGGTATAAATCATGCCAATACAACAATATAGGCGTTTAAATTATAAAGTGTCTGTGATGTGAATCCACTCAATGTAGTTATTTTTTTATCAAAATAATTTTCAAAAAATTTGATGATATCGTTTAAAGTATAACGTCTAAACATTTTTAATTAAAAACGACAATATAATATTATGTTATGTATCGTGAATTAATGAATTCACGTCATCTATAGATCTTATGAACATAAATACCTTTATAGTGCATATTATAGGCACTGTTTTAATAGCTTTTAAACGTGTACGTGGTTACACTCATAAATTGCAGAAACATTAAAGTTTTGCAAATGTAATTAATATTTTTATTTTCATTTAAGACATAATTTTATTATATAGTTTAATGTTGTGGATAATATTATATTAAACGGATCTGACTTATACATGTATTAGGTACCAGGTACCTTATAAATATATTTATTTCACTCGTAAAATAGTTTGAAAGAGTTGTAAAGTATATGTATTATATTATAATGTATATTACTGTACACCGTGTAATTTTTTAAGCTATTGTACGGTAGGACGTCAATTAATTATTAACAGGATTATTTTTCCATATAGTCTGTTTTTATATTTAAAATTTAAATATTATCTTTTGAGTTTTTCACTATGCTATTTATTGATTTCTATATGATATTCACACACGTCTGCTTATTTATAGAATCTTATAATTTATTACACCGATAGGTATTAAAATAAAGCTATGAAGTCCAATAGTTAAAAATTTTAAATTGATGAAACATCTGTTGCGTTCTTTTAAATAATGATAATAAAGTTATATTATATACCAAGGGTGGCCAACATGAATATGTACGCGAGCCACATATATTAATGCAATTATATCAAGAGCCAAATTATCTAATCTGTACTTTTATATCACAAAATTAATAAAAATAGCCAACATCCAAAAAACATATCAAATTACGAAATATGAAATTATAAAATAATAATAATAATAAAAATAGTTTTTTTTTTATAAATGTATGCAAAAAAAAATTAAAATTTTGGTTTTTGTAAATAAGACCGCGAGCCACATACGTCGATGAAGAGAGCCGCAATTTGGCCACCCCTGTTATATACTGTTATAGTCTATAAAATCTGTTTTTTTTTTTTTAAATTATAAACTTTTCAGCAGCATAAAATATTTTAATTGATAAATCCTAACCTATTTTATCCTATGGATTTAACTTCACATTTTTACGATAAAGATGACGGGTACAAAACTTAACGTGATACTTTTTTATGTGTATTTATTTATTTTCTCTACACATAGCGTTTTAACTAAGATTTATTATTTTAGGCTGTATTATAATTGAAAGCAATTAAAAAAAAAATAAAATACAAATAATACAAATTTATATTTTAAAATGTATAAACTGTTATATTACAATAAACTAACTATTTCGCTAAATTATAAAAACTAGAACTGTTTGAATAAAAAACTTTTCAATTTATAAATTATTCATATAGCTAAAAAATATTTATATCGTTTATAAAAAATCCAAGAAAACACATAGGACATCAATTACTTCATATTGTTTTTGTTACAACCTATTTTACGAAAACAGATTTAACAGTTGTTAAAACCATAACAAAGTAAAAATTCTATGACACAGTAAATATTACCTTTTATATTGGGTATACATTTGGTGTATTTTGGTGTCTAAACTATATGGCTATAGCCGGAGTGGTTTTATCTTCTATATGAGAGTATTACGTTAAAAGGTTATACGGTCAAAATGTTTTATCGTTTGGTACATATATGGAACATACATTTTACTTTCTGTGCAACGTCCTCTGAAACATTAAATACACCTTTCACATATTATTTCATTTTTAAAAATATTCTGTTACGTGGTATAATAAATTATAACAATATAATAGGTACATTAACTAAAGACTTAAACATAATATAATAGAGATCGATTTCGTAGATATTATATAAAATACAATATATAAGTACCTATGTCATACACAATTAGTTTTTCAGCTATTAGGCGCGTCCAGATTTTAAAATTAAACAGATCATTTATGGTGGTAAAAGTTGAATACAATAATTTTTGTAATCGTCTGAATTAAATACAGTATAATAACAGTGTGTTCGATCGGTATTTACCACATCCATCGACGAAATCACGTTCCACGGCACATTAAGTCACCCCGGGACTGCTATACGTCTATAGACTTGACGTTTGATTTCCCCGCGCGCGCGTGTGTGTGTATTTATTTATACCTATAATAATAGCCGATGGTCAAATTGTCCATTAAGTATCACAATATAATCATAGATTATCGCGCGCGAACCGAGTACACCATATCATTATTATAATCAATATAGCGGTCGGAGTATCTGGGGGTCTATAAAAACACACATACGTATTTATCGATCAGACTGGACTTATCGGGAACAATAACAATAATAACAATAATAATAATAATAATAACCATCGCTACCAAGAGTATTTAACCAGTGCCCGACTTTCCTACTATAAAAATATTAATGTTATACCGCCGTCTCGCTCGCAAATGACGGTTCATGTATATAATCTTCCTGTCAAACTATCGGCAGTGGTAGCCCATATAAATTTATATATATATATATATGACTTATGAGTGTTTGATGCGTATACCTAATAACGTTTCACAGTGATGCTAACATTATTGGTTTTTCTTTTTGTATGGTTCTCGGCTTACCCGTTTTATACAAACTCATTGTGAAATATTATTCTTATACCGTATCGGGACAAAATAATAAATAGGTAATCAAACTGTAAATGCAAGCAAAGAGTATGATAATTATATAGTGGTGTGTTATCGATAGTTAGGTACCTAGTTACCGCTAAATATTTCAACTGAACATGTGTGCCGCGATTAAACGAGCCGTTTGCTAGCTATCTAAGGAAAACGGGAAGCGCTTCCGGATGGATTCGCAAATAAGAAACCACAGTGCATCGCTTTCTATATTTACATTTCAATTAGTATAATATACGAGACGTATATATTATTTATACTTGATTATACGCTACTATATGTCTAGACAGCCACTACTGCAATATTAGCTGAAGTATTTACCGTTTTTTTTTTCTTTTTAATAAGTACATCTTTGCATAGCGACATTTCTTCTGATATGAAGTGTCAGTGTGTTATTGCAACGTTATAATCATATAATATAATATTATGTTTCAGTCGAAAACCTGAAAACCTACCTACCTATAAATTGATCCGATTATATGCTTTTCTTCATTCCAGCACCACAAAAACCCGTCGTAGTAACGATAATATTTATTATTTATGTAGCAGGTGGGTAGTAGATACGCTTGTTTATAATATAAAAAATTTAGCACACTATAACGCTCATATTTTTATATTATTGTATCTACTTATGATATTTCTGAACAATTTTAAACAGTGATTACTATATTTGTACAATACAACGGCCGTTAAATAGCGATTAGATAAAACAAAGTGATATGTACATTTTATATTATAATAATTTAATATTTTATTGTCTATTTTTAATAATAATTATCTTATTGTGGATTAATTGATTTCAAAATTATATACATTAAATTCCAAAAAAAACAACAAATAGGTAAATAAATTTTATTTTTTAAAGATTTATTTCTTGCCAAGTGCGATGTCTATTTATATTTGTGATAAATATCAAAAATTATAATTATGGCTAAAATTATATTCAACGTACATGAACTCAACAGCGATAATCATTTACTAACGATTACAATATATTAATACGATTATCTCGGCACACTGCGAAATAATAGTTTGTTATAAGTACATATGTGTGTTTACGCATCTACGGTGAAAATATCAGAAGAGAAAAGTGACGTTTTTCTGAATATGTTATCACACCGCGTTGTCGATACTACTACTGTACGAGAGTAGTATATTATAATATATTGTTATAATATTAAGTATAAGTACTTATATACGTGTGCCTTAGTATAGTTTATAGTGTTTATACGTATAGACTTTATGACACACGCAGAAACGTGGAGTATTTGTATGTGTGACAGGACGTGAAAAAACCCGTTCGGAATAATAATTATCGTCCGGTTATATTATATTATTATCTTTATATATAAGCGTGTGTATAGGTAGAATACTCCTCTTAATCCATCGTCTTTGGTAGTGACGACGGTCGGTAAAACGCGCGCGTGCAATGCACCGCACCTGTGAACCGCATTGGTGTTTACGAAGACCCGCACCACGCAATACAGTAAATCAAAAATCGTACACCGTTTGGTCTACGTCCGCCGGAAGTATTATATATAAAAATAAAAGTTAAGACACGTTAAAAACTTGTAAGTTATGTATATTATAATACAATTTAGTATAGACAAACAAAATATAACATATTATTATATAGTGATGTATCTCATTTAGATAAGATAAATTTCAACCGAATGACTTGAGATTGAAATGGGAGATTTTAATGGAGTTAAAAGATACTTAACTTCACATTTTGTGCCAATTTTTAAAATTACTTACTTTACGATGTGCGGATATGCGCAATAAATACCTTATATTTTTTTGAACGGTAACACTCATATTAATATTATCAAATTTGGAAACTCCTATTTTATCAAGCAATTTAGTTGAAAATAAATTCGTTTTCCAACACGTAATTAAAAGTTTAAACATATAGTTATTTTAAACAATTTAGAAATACGAGTAAATCTTGTTAGTAAAATGATAGTTGATAAATATTATTATTTAATTTTATGGTTGCTTATCATCGGACACCATTATTTTGTAATATTTCATTATTACATATTTTTAACCACTTGTGTGAACAAATTATGAGAATTATGTCGCAATGAGAATTAGGATTAAATACTTAAGTCGATTACAATTTGTTTAGCCCTAATTCTCATATAGGTAATCACTAATCATACAATATAACGTAGTATTTATATTGGTGCCTAATTTATTATACATTCCTAATTGCAGTGCCGTATATGTCATTATGTGGCTTGGTGTGGTGCGATCGTACACTCAACTGCGGAAACACTCCGAGTGTATGTATCGGCCGGTGTTGCTAGCTCTCCCGGATGGGTGACCACCCGGGATTTTAGTGACAAATCCTTGCCACACATATAAAAAACGTGTTTCAACCTACCGTCCCTCCCCCATACAAATGAATAAAAACCATCCAATGGCCTTTGTTGCCACGGATTAATTAATATTAATAATAAAAAAAAATGTCATTACTGCATACAGAAATTTAAGTTCATTATAATTTTAAATTTATTCACATAACTATAAATAAATAATAATATAATACTGAACATTTTTCCGTAGATTCTTACCAACTTATTTTTTTCCTAAGACATTTTTGCTTCTATATATGTTTTTTCTTTTTATTAATTTCAAAGAAATAAATATTGAATATTTTCGCAGGGAAATCATTATTCATTTATGTCTAATTGAAAAAGAGTTTGGTACTTGAAATTCAATTTCAAATACAGACTTTAAAATATAACAATATAACAGATTCACAGATCACTAATATTACAAAGGAATGTTTTACATGATGAATAATGGGATTGTTATAATGGGGTAGAATTTTTTGGATAACTATTGGATATTTGATCAGTGATAAGAGAATTATGGGCAAATATCTTGATGGTTTTGGAACATTATATAATAAATTAATAATCAACTACTTCATTTCAACTTTGAAAGTTTTAGTATTCACGGAGCACATAATTTAAAACGAACAACTTTTCTTAAGTAATATAATATAATAATATTATTGAAATGTATTAAAACAGAATATTATAAATAATTACCACATATTTATAGATACCGGAAAAAAGGAAGCACAATAGTGGTGTACCTAAATTGCCTACTTATAACGCCGTTTAACTATTTAATTATGACGTAATACAATATAATTATATCGTACAATGTACATACCACATAATATTTTAGTGGTGGTCAAATGATTTTGTCACGGAGGGGGGATTTTTAAATATGTACTACTTAATCATTAAAATATAATTTATGGTTATACACTTATGCCTGTTATCAATGTTTTAAATTAAGGTAAATTATTTATAACAAGTGAGGAATGTTGTTATTGAATTCATGATCATCAAGCGGGGTAATTCCCGCATATTTTGTATAATTAACTAAATATTAATAATAATAACAGCCTTTTTCCTAGAATGAGTAGAATATAGATGGTAATAATATGTATACGCTTAAAGGAGTAGTTGTTTTAAAAAAACAATAAAACAATATTTAATACATTAACATTATAGTACAATGTTGTAAGAACTTGTGTTTTTTACCACCCAAAAACTACCCACGAACCAAGGGGAACACTTGATTCGTGACCTAAAAGCCGCACCGCGTGATGACCTTAAGGTCAAGTCGGTGGAACTTATAGAATTTATTATACACGCAGAGGTCAATAAAGACCAAAGATTTAATAAAATGGGGAAATAAAATATTTTAACTATAAGAATAATAATTTTAAGGTAGTCATGAGATTATATTTAACATGGTGCAGATTTGTAAATAATAATACAATTTAAAATTATATATATTTTAACATAATAATATTTGAATTTGGCACGGGTGAGTTCGCCCGTATGGCATGTACTAATATAGTAATACAAATTTTTAATATGTGGCTCCGCGGGGTCCACGGACACAGACTCGTGCCGTGACCACGGGGTTACCAGTACGAATGGTGCTCAAAGCACGTTCAATAGATATATTATATACATCAGGGGCGGCCAAACGGTCGATAGTGTTAGAATTTATTTTTAGGCTACACACAAAGTTTGTTTCTTAATAATTATATATACTAAATAATAATAAAAAAAAACTTTTTTATGGAAGTCGATCCTCAAAGGTGAAGTATATTTTTAGTAGATCACGGTCAAAAAAAGTTTGGCCGCCACTGATATATATATGTACATTTTACAAACGTACACCTATACGATATATTACATTAGTTTTGGAATATTGTTATACAAAAGAAGAAAAACGGGAAATTGTGATCATCATATTGAAGGAAACAGGAGGGGGGCAAAATGTAGTATACATTACAAATACGACGACGGTGTTGGCTGCTTCGACCGCCACGGTCCCACACGGTTGTTCTTAGCCCGTGTTGTTGTAATGATGCACCAGTGGATGTATAGTGTTAGCAAAATAACAAGTGTCGGTTGAAAATGACAACAGTGTTTGTCGAACAAGTCGCAGGAGACGTGACTCGAAAATACGTCTTTTAGAGTCAGCGGTCGTGGAAAAAGTGACTTGAGCGCGGTGTCTCCGTTTGTGCCGGTGGCGTCGTAGTCGACGAAAATGTCGTGGAGAGGGAGTATTTCAGTATCGTCGCGTCGCGAGCTTTTTTGAATACACTGTATTGTTGGGAAACAGGTTGCCCTGTCGGCAAGTGCCGGCGGCCGTGGCAGCGGCGCGCAACGGCGACGACGGGCAATCGGCTGCGACATCGACGCGATGAACACTGCTTGTGTGGGGGGTCGGGGGACATAAATTGCATAACAATATTGTTTGTCATAATAATGTTGAATATGCGCGTATACGATAACAGATTAACTATATAATGGGTTTGGCAAGTTTAATAATATTTTAATATAACGGCCTAAAATTCCGTGACGTTACAATGTACATAAATTTAATTGTTATAAATATTAAAGAAAAAAAGTCACGGGGATCTATCCCCCTCACCCCTCCAGTTTGACCACCACTGACAGTATAGGTACGTCTAAGTTGTTTCACGAGATTATACTATAAAAGGAAATTGTAAAATAATAGAAAAATTAAAAATACAAGTCAACATTGCAAAATAAAATTATAATGTTATACCTAAGTTTATAAATCGATTGACTGAGTAAATAATTAGTGTCTTTCATTAAAAACATTTAAAAATATTATTTTATGTAACTGCTTCAGTTAAAATAGCAGTACAAGTATACCAATAACGTTATACCACGTACAAATAAATAATAATAATAAATGATATTATATAATGTTATATTATTAATGATAATAATTCATATAGTTATAAATAGAAATATCGCATAATAATGTGTACAACCGATTTTCATTACTGCGCATTTCCGGAAAATAATTACTTTATTTTTATCATTTTAATATAATATAACATAATGATTTGATTTTGTATCCGAGTCGATACTACATCGAAGACGTCGTGCAATAACGGAAGTGATATGATAGTATACTGTTATAATGGATACCTGCAACGAGACGCGACTAAATCTAGTTTTGTCACCGCTGTCGCGGATGTCAATATATATATATATATATATATACATGTGTAAGAATATTATTTTAATTGACATTTCACACTTGTTTCCGACAGCGACATCGTATCGATGTACAGTGTTTCAGCAACTGATACTGAAATAATGACGTTATACAATATTAACGGGCATACCGGGTGTCTTACCTACATTTGATGTCAACGTGAATACCCGTCCGAGTGTCCGAGTGACACATATTATAATAATTTTCTATTTCAGCACTTATCGTCGGTGTTTCCACATCCCGTAACGATGTATCATGCTTATGGACTTCAAAACTCATAAAATAATATACGAACACGTTTTGAACGCCAGATTGGAGCTCCAAATTATTATTCATATACTTACATGATATTAGCTGCAGGCCATATCGAGCATAACCATACCTAACCAGATTTCTACGCTGAGACGAAGTACCTGGTTTATTCGTTTACGATTTTTTTTTTTTTAATTTAATAGAATAATATATGCAATCTGTGAAACAGATTGTAATTACAATAAGCATATGAGCGCGACAAGGTAAACATGCGCTTAAATGCTTGAGGAGAGTAGAAACCAGCAGTGCCACTTGACCGATTACGAAAATAGTTAAGGGGCCTCGCTACTGCCGTCAATTTGAGCTCAAAAGACATTAAGTGTTGACAAAAGATGTCGGATTTTGATTCTGAACAAATATCCGAATTCAGCAGAAAATTTTCTACAGATCGTACGGAATACTTTGTAAAAATTAAATCTTGTATTCTAATGAAGTGGTAATAAAAACTCGAAAATATGAATTTTTTCAAATCATATTATTAAATTTAAAATTAAAATTAAAACCGGAAAGTTTCGAACGATCTACAGACATTTTTCTGTTGAATTTAAATATTTTTTCAGAACTAAGATCAGACAACGTTAATTAACTTTAATCTTGTCAAATCAATAAGTAAGTTGCCGTATAATTCGTATAATGAATTTTTATTGTTATCGTGTGATTGACATGTGTATGCGCGTACAAGAGTGGTAACCGTCGATGACTCCAGCCGGTACCCGCATTGAATTTCACTTACACTAATAATCATTTACATATTCTAACACATAGATCTCGGGTGGCTAAGACGAGATTATGAATTGCCTAAATGTTGTCCCTTAAATAGTAACCATAGCGGGCGCGCCCCTTAAAAAATAAAATAAATTGTCATCGGTAGAGGAGATAACGGCAACGCATCTAGTATATTATCGACGGTGGAAAGGAAAAAGGGCATAAGCGACATGTTTGACGAAATCGGTTTTTTGCATTAAGGCGTATACGACATAATTCTACATTGATTGTGCTCACCCGATTATCGATATCTTGATTATTGACATAGTTATGATCGATAATAAAATGATCGATAGTTGAAGGCGTAAGCACCATCTAACAAGTTAATATTAAATTAAGGCGTATGAGCCAACTAACGGGTGTAAGCGCCAACAACTTTAAACAATTTAAAAATAGGCGTAACCACCACAGACGTATATAATTATTGATATTATGGGTTATTATCAGTTTTATTGATATCTGAAAATTATTTTAATTACCACATGAGTTATTAGTTAATATATTTACATTAAAATCGTGTAGAACGTGTAATAATAATTATTATTTGATTTTATGATATGATAGTTGTAACCACCCAAATTCAGATTTGTAACAAAAATGATGCGTAAGCACCATACTCTCATAATATGTTTGGCGTAAGCACCAAAAAAATATAAAACCTAACTTTTCAGGTAAAAAAAAATAACAATCATTATTTTATATGATGCCAATTTATTAAGAATAGTAATATTTAAAGAATTTGTTCAGGCGAAAATTCAATGAAATTATTTTAAACGGCTTCAAAATTAAATAATGTTTTTTTGGCTCTCCTGTATAATTGATAAAATGACGCTTACGCCCTTTTCCCTTTCCACCGTCGATATTATAATATTTATCTACTTATTATCTTATTACAGAGAATAAACACTGACGATAGGATGAACCGATACGGAATTTTTACGAAATGTTATATCTAACACGTAACGCGACATTTGTTATTTGCATATCTTGTACGATTTTTATAACAATATAACGTGTAAACATATTATTTGAAATTCTCATTCACCTTTTATAGTGTATAATGATAAATGATAATAAAATAACAACGCGTTAATAACACACTTCACTTACGGACATTTTTGAATACTCGTGGACTATAGTATATATACATCGGACAGATAGGTACAGATAACAATAAGCATTTTAACAGCATATTATTACCGTTATTTCGCGTACACAATACGGTAGAATACTCATGTAGTGTTATTATTACTAAAATAATACCTTCAATTATATTATTATGAATTTATAATATTATTATTAGACTAAGTGGGTTATAAGATAATGGTTCATATGAAAAACTGTAATATCGTCTTTAAAAAATAGTTCAAAAAATGTTCTATAGGTTAAATTACTTAAATTTATTTTTAATAAAATATTAAATATATTTTTATTAGATACATTTGTTATTTCTGTTGAATCAGTGAAAAGTTATTCAGTAAGTCATTATTGTTCATAATTAAAACTTCCTCTTATCAGTTTTTCTTTTCACATTTTATTATCTTATTATATTTTTAGCATAGGCTTTAACAAATTATTATTTAACTTAGAATTAATTTATAATTTAGTTAACACGAATGTGTAATAAATACCTAAATCAATACAGATAGACCGCTATAATAGGAAAAATTGTATATTATAATTAAGGTTACATTTTCAATGAAATATTAGTTTAAAAAAATAATTAAATTATCTTTAATTGAATTAGTATTTTTCTGTATATTCATCAAGGTTTAGATGATTTAGAGTTTAATAGATTGTATTTTTTTTTTTAACTCAAGTGATTTTCTTATCATTTTACCTACATTTAAAAATTCTACGTCTTGTGGGTAGTATAATGTATAAGACTGTAGTCACTGGCGTGACGACAGGCCGCACTGCCGCAGTGAGTCTTATCTGCAGTTCACACATGTCATAATTATGAAATATAACATGAATTCAAATTTTAAAATAAAAGTTACCCATATTTGGCTCGGATCTTATATGATAAACAAAATATTAATAACGACTTGTTTTAACATTTATTATGTGTTTAAAATTATCACGAGATTAAATGTTGAACAATTCATCATACAGGTAGTTCTCAGATAAGTAGTCCAAACCCGTATAATCGTATGTAATATTGCGGCATTAAATAAAAAAATATATATGGTTTTATTATTTCTTTGTGATTTGAATATGTGGTCATAAAATATACTTTGTTTACATTGTCTCCGTGTTTATTTTTTAAATTGTATAAGTAGACAGTTTAAAATATAATACACGATAAACGTTTAAAACACATCACATAAACCCAACTTACTGCAAAGCAATAATAATAAAATATCACATACTATATTTTAGTTATATTCTTTATGTATTTTACTTGATAAAAATGGTTTTCAATGTTTTCATAAATAAATGGTTATGTGTTAATTTATTTTTAAAGTGTTCTTGTGTTTGAAATTAAAAAAGTAGTAAAACTATAACATAGTTATTTTTTTTAATGAGGTATTTATAGACAATATTTTTCATGTATACTGGTTTTTGCAAAGAAGGTTATAAATTATAATAATAAACTGAAGGTCTGACTGACGTTTATTTTATTATCACTGCTTAGGTAAATCGTGAACAATACAAGGTGACAAGATTTTCCAACATAACTTATTCTCTTCGGCAGTGTTTGCTTTCATTTTGGAAATGATAAATAATAATTATTATATTATAATAATAATACCAAAAACATTAAACAGTATAATATCAATATATTATTACAATAATAATTGGTACTGCATAGACTTAATATGAAATAAAAACAACTATAGCAATTTTTTTTTTAATTATTTTGTATTTTTGTTTTAGAACACATAATATATTTATTGTTTAAAATTTAACACAAATGGTGTATAAATAATAAAGAAATACGGAACAAATTTTAAGTTTAAATAACACAATGTCTAAAAAAATTATTTATAATAATATAAAAATTGCATCTTATATATAGTAATATTTTGTAGGAATATATACTAAAATATAACGCGAAATATCGAAGGCAATAAAGTGATGGTAAGCCTAACAATGTAAACGATGTAGCTGTATCGATAAAAGTTCCACAAATCAATTTGGATAGAAAGAAGAACGTTACAGGAATGAATATTATACAGTGTCGAAGAGTAATCAATAATACAAAATATTAGCAAGATGTACCAATAGGATAAAACAAACAGAAATACCTTTTAAAATAACAAACTCTCGGTATGTGATGAAATATCGTTTCCAACTATGAATATTACGATACTACTACTATCTACGCAGCTATAATAATAATAGACAATCTTGCTTTTAGGTTTGTAAACAATACAATGTCTTCGAGTTTATCTCATATATAATAATTATTATACATACAATATATAAATCACTATAACAACTATTAAAATACAAACGCCGTTTGAGATGCACATAATAATGATCGAACAAACAAACAATGTGATCGGAAGATATATTTTGTAAGTTGGAAAAATGGACCCATAATATTATTATCACAAAAAAATATCTGTAGTCGAAAAAAGTATACTACATACAATTTAAAATAGACTAGATCTTAACGATAAGAACAAGTGTACATAAAGTCGATGGATAGAGTGTGAAAATAATCAGCTTAACAGCGGTGCCGATGAAAACAAAAAAAACAACTAACAATTTATTAGACATAATAACGTGTTACAGTAATAATTATTATATTATCTGTATTTTTAAATAATAAAATGTCATTTTTACTTTTTTTTCTTATAAAAATTATAATTGTAATTATTTTTTAGAAAACAATATAAAGTCAAGAACTCTCGACACGGCAGTAATTCGTACTGAATGTTGTCACACTCTACTCGTATATCTAAAATAATACATTATTTCTATATTTTTCAAGCTCTAAGAACCTATGGTGTTTCCGTGATGTATAATTTATTAAAGTATTATTGTATTAATTTGATAATAATTATAATCAAAAAAATTTACTGATCGGAATTTGCAAATAAAATATACATCAGTATCTATAATAATAATAATAATAATAATATAAATAATAATAATAACAATAATCATAATAATAATAATAATAATATAATCATAAATAATAATAATAACAATAACTAATAAATAATAATAACCATCTCGTATCATTTATTATTAAATTTCATCCGTGAATGATTATCATTGTTCTCTGATTGTCTCATATTATATTATAAAATACGTTTAAATTAAACATAACGTTAGGAATGAACGAAGAAATACATTTTAAGAAAAAACAAAACAATAGTATGACGTATCTCCCTACCCTGTATTAACACGTCTAATATAAGGGTAAAAAAGGAAAACAAGAAAAAAGATACTTATATATTATAATAAATTATAACAATAATATTGCCATTTGAGAGGAGATTCGTGCATCGATGATAATAATAATAATAATAACAATTGTACTAATCACATACGCAGTGATTCACCATACCCTATCTTCTTCTTTAATACTGAAATTATTCAAAAATCGGTTTCTTTAAATTTTTAAATAAACTTGTAGATTATATTTTCAAATATTATTTTTTGTATCACTTAAGAATACTCTTTAGGCGATATAAACTTTTATTTTTCAAATTTAAGCCTCCATTTTTTTTCTATAAATTGTTGGGCAGATATATATATATATATATATATTTATGTATTTATATCTAAATCAAAATTCGAACAAATGGTTTCTGAGTTATTAAACTTTAAGTTTCAAGGATAATGGTCAGTGTATATAGCCCGGCTGCCAACAATAATCGGTATATTGTTTATGTTTACGAAATAGGTTAGACGAGAGATTCGGTGCCCGGGATACAGATGCAGTACATTATTTTTTATACTTCAAATTTTTAGAACAAGTATTTGAAAATATGGCCTTCGTGTATATTTAAAAATTACAAAAAACAGATTTTTTAATAACTTCATTATTGAAAAAAAAAGTGGGTGGGCGTCCTTGGTGAATTACCCCGTATATTATCTATAATATAATTTGCACGAAACAAAAATGTAAAAAAAAAAAACAAAATTCATACGATTTAGAACTAAAAATAATATACTTATAGTACTATAAACGCTCACTGTGATATGTACTACAGCGTATTCACGAATAAAATACTCAATGTTCGTGGTCTATACGCACGTGCGTACTTATCGTAGCATAATATATTATTATATGTATTATACAGTATTTACTCGGCGAAGAAGAGTCTGCCGTACAATATTATAATATTATTGTGATAATATACAACTCGTGGGGAATCGTTGAATCATCGTAAAAGGTGTGCGTGTATATTATTATATTATTTTATGATACCGTCGTAGATGAGCGTCTAAGTTCTCCTGGGTTCTAGTTTCTGGGACATGCTCATCAACGTCCGTTCGTTGTTCACACATCTTAAACAGCTCACGTACGACTTGACGTCGGCTTCGTTTTTCGACACCGGCGGCTCCAACACTGAAAAACGTAATCGAATGAACGATGTGTGATGGTTAGAGCAGTATTATAGTAATACAGCGGTAAGTACAATAACGTACGCGTTGTATATTTTGGGAAATGATTCTTTACGGAAAACACTCATTATTTCAAAAAGTCTACTGTTTAAATAATTTAAAGTCATAAAAAAATAATAATTTTAGAAAAAAATTATATATATTTACTCTTTTGGAGGACAGCTCACATTGTTAATTTTATATTCCAAAGCAGAATATTATTCGAAGTATTTTGATCTATACCAAAAATACTTTATCTGTTATATTAAGTATTTAATGTTCAAATGATCAGAGTAGTGAACCAATATTTTATTGCGGGTTACTGCGGTACAATTCCAGTACTCCATTCCGCTCATCTAAACATTAAATACTTATGTAACTCGTAAACTAATACGGTTTTTGTGTACAGAAAGTGCTTCAAAAAATATTTTGCCTCGGATTAAACATAAAAAATAAGGAATAAAATGCATATTTTTATTACAAAAATTGTTAACATTTTTCAGAAAAATGACTAAAAATGATGTAGCATCTCTTATAATTGAATAAATCTCTATAATTAAGTAATTATTTAAAAAAAAAAAAATCGTATTTTAAAAATATCGACAGAAAATATTAATGATGTGACAAACACCGTCGTAAAACGCCTGTTGCATATTATTAGCGCATTTCAGACTACTTCAGCGAGTTTTCTGTGAGGTGGAAATAAGCAATTTTACTTATACGGCTTTTTTATTACGAAATAAATACGATACCCACATAATATAGATAATGAATATTAAGAAAGAAAAAAAAACCATAGGATGCAAATGCCATACGACCACTGCTTATAATCGTAATTGTGCCCCTCCCCCCAACAACCCCCTAGAAGAAAAATTGTTTTTAGTAACGGCCAAGCCTCTGCCACTGACAAAAATGACACCACTGATGGGGCATTATTAAAAACCGTATATGAAACCCGTCTCACCCAAATGCCTGGCTCGGCAGTACCGGAGCGTCCTCATGGTTTGCGCCAGCATGTGCATTTTTTCAAAGTTTACTAAACCGTCCACGTGCGTTTTGTTGCCGTCGTGGGTGAATTTCATGTCTAGAAAAAAAAAAACGTTACGTATTTAATTTATTATGATTTTATAATATGATAGTGTTATTACAGTGTGTTGTTGGGATAAGTACCGCTATTTTATGGTTTTATTACATTCGAGACGTTTGGTGGCTTTTTTTTTTTTTCAGCAATGTATGTGGGTGGATAACGATCGCGGTAAATAAAACACGTTTTTAAAACACATTGCGTCAACAATAAACATTTTTAGTAATAAAAATAATAAAATGAAAAGTATAACGTGTTTTGCTCTCGTAATTTTATTTTATTAGGAGTTAGGACAAACGTGATAAACAGGCCAAGTGCACTACTATAATATTAAAGTGTTTAGTGTTTATTGTTCTAAAGCGTTTTAGTGCTGTTTAAGTTCATAGGTTTGCAATAGTAGTTAATAGTTATACTCTTACCTTTGATGAGCAGGGGCATGAAAGGTATCATGGGAGAAGGCAATTTGCCCACAGTGATTCTGTACGCCCTGTGATTTCGGCTCGGGTCGATGAGCGTCTCATATTCAGTGAACTGTTTTCGTGATTTGGACGGTAACTTGTCCCAAGTAGTTGATAACCGACTGACGGCCACGTCACTTAGTCCCATAAGGATAGCGAAGAATGCGTTGAAATTATAATATTCTTTGCAGCTGAAAAATCACGATTAATTTTTATTTAGTTACACGTTCTGGTGAGAATACAAGCAAATATTAATAATGATTCATGTAATAAAATGATCGTTTTTTCTTTATAATATTCAATACTAAAATTATTACTGTACACCCAATATATAGCGTACGTTATTAAATTACTTAAAATATATGTTTTAATAAAAAGTACATAATATTTAAAACTAAATTTTATAGCTGCCCAATTTTTTAATTTTTACTAGATATTATCTATAAAGCTTGTCTAGGTCAAGCCATTATATTAAATGTATATAAAAAAAAAAAATTATAATTATTATATGATTAAATTTTGTTTTCGTCGATGTACCTTATTAGATATTTCGGTCATTTATGGTGATATATATATGTATTAACAATTATAAATTTAATTTTATAACTAAATATTCTACTATTTAATTATAATAAACTCGAACTTTTACTTATATTACTTATATTCAAACGTAATTTTGTATAGTTGAAAAGCAGAGAGAAAAAATATAATCAAGTTATTCGGCATTCTCTCTGTTATAATTATTTAATAAAGGCTCGGCTGATTCTTACATCATCTGCACCTCTCGCAGTTGTAGCCATGATTGATAAACCCCTTGAGCATGTGAATATAGTGATGAACTATAGATAATATAATAATATTTTTTGAGTGGTTGAGACTTCGAAGGGGATAAGAATATACAGTTTATACAATTAAAGTCTATAAAGTGTGTATGTTTCTGAAAGTGAAATTCTATCTATGTTTTCTGATAAACCCACCACGCAATATACGTTGGTCACTGACTGTCTGACTACACCACTGATAAAATAATAATTCTGTAAATCCCAACCCAATCATCTCTTCTTATAACTTTCAAAATCAACTTTCCCTAGTGGAAGACTGATGTACAAAATGGAGGCTAAAAATTGTACAATCTAAATCCATCATTCACTTGTTTTTCTGTTTTCACGTATATCACTCAAATTTGAATATCACAACAAATTATATATTTTATTTTTTATTAACTCTAAATTTTAGACTGATTCGGGCCCATTATATTAAATACAAACGACTCGATATAAATTCTTGTATACGCCCACTCGAAACATTTATTGAAAATAATATTCACACTATTATTAACACCAAATTGTTTATCTTTAAATTTATAACTAAACTATAATATATACATTTAAAATAATAACTTAATTATATGAAATATTGCAGTCCTTCGTATATTATCCAAAACCTATCTAAACGTCTCAAACGAAAATTGTGTCGTTGCCTTTTTGACTATCAAAGCTAATCATGAAAATATCAAATAGATCTTATTTTTTTTTTTTTTAAATATCATATTTATTGTCTCTACAATAAAAATGATTTATAAAAATATTGTGTATAATACTGTACCTATATAATATTAAATTAATTTTAGCTTACATATTTGAAATAATAATATAAATAACTAACTATAATAATAATTTTTAATAATGTTACTTATAATACGTGTTTGGTAGTTTGTAAGTCTACACTTGACCCCTAGAGACTGTTTGAAACGTTGTCAAATATTAACTCTAGAACGGCAATCGTGATTTGTAAATCGCTTGCATTTCCTAAGAACTAACTTGTTTAATTATTTAAAGCAAATTAAGCAACACGGAGTGAAACTTAGGTTGAGTTTTATACTGACTACTTAAAATTTATCGATATTATGTTTTCATTCTAAAACGTTTTATATTTAAGCAATAGATTGCGCTAGTATGTTGTTTTACTTTAATTATTTTCAAAATATCATCATTCAGTAGTATATTTTTTGTTTTATTAACATCCGGTATTAATTTAGCCATTTGTGATATTTTTGAATAGCAGTAATATTTTTAGCATTGAAATCAATCAATTCATATTTTACGAAAGTCAAAGTATAGTTAATTATACATCACTTACTACGTTGCCAATTTTATCATTTTCTTCAGTATATTCGTTCTTTTTGATATATTTTGTGATGTACATATTTCGGTGATAACCCAATATTGAATCTCGTTGAATCGTCTGAGAAATATATCTAAATTTGCTGTGATTTGTTGGAATCGATGTCTGCCGAACGTCAAGTATATCAATTCGTACTAAACAGTGCAATTAAATTGAGTTTTAATTCTTTCTTTGTAAAACAAATAATAATACTGCTTTGTACCTCATGGACGTTCCAAAATAATTCCCAATCGAAAAGTGTCATGTGATATGCCAGTTCCTTGGTGCTCAATGAATCAAAATCACTTGATATTTCCGCCCCTTCGGATTTTTCTTGTTCTGGCACACATGTCTAAAGTCATATATTATTATCCATATTAGTGATATTTATGAATAAATGATTCGGTTACAAAGCCTTAGTTATTTTATGATCTAATATGTGAAATAATAAAATCTAAATATTTTAGTATTGCGATTTATTAAACATAAATTTAATGTAAACATTTTTTTTTTTTAATAAATGGACAACAGATACAAATAGTGAGTTATGTACCTTTTAGTTTTACATCAAAGAAACTATTTATATAGGTATCTTTTAATTAAATATTAAAATTAAGGACATACAATATAATTACAAAAGTTCTATACTTTAATAAAATGATTTTTATGTATTAAGATAATTTAATATAATTTTCTATTCCAATTGATGGTCAAACTAATACAGTTTTTCATAAATAAACTGTTATATTTAAAAAAAAAAAAAACGATTTTAAGTATATTGTGGATTGTTTAGAATTAATTGGACTTTATATTTTAAAATCTCCTTATCCAACCTAATACTTAAATCACCAAACCTAGAAACAAATCATTATTTTACTAATATAGTAAATATTTTTATCAACTACATATGTACTATTTTTACCGTCAGATATCGTTTCCTATGATGAGCTGTTTTTAAGGTTTATTTTATATTTCGTTTACAAACTTGAAAATACATTTTCATTAATTTAATATATGTTTTCAAATTATGTATTCAAATATTATTTTTTATTTAAATTATTTTATGAAAAACATATACATTTTTATTCAGACAACCCTTAAAATTTTTCTATTATTCTGCGTATTATATACATAATTATTTAGGTAACTTAAATAAACAAGATTTTTAATTGTTGTGATCTAGAATTTAATATGCATACATCTGTACACATAAACCTGAAAAATGTATTTAAATTACCAATGCGTCCATATGATCTTTTGGCGTTAGAAATATGCAACTGTTTAGTGCCACAGTGGTGGGTATCGAGTGTTCGCTGTCCCTGAACGGTACCCTTTCCCCATTTGATTTTACTTCTACTATCCTCAGATCTTGTACGGGATGTCGAAGACTGCATTTTTCGTAGGCTCCCACTTTAATGGTTTCTGCCGTGGCATTGACAGGCAGTCGCAACGTACAAAATGTATGATCGGCACAATACACTCGGAATATGACTGAAATACACAGAATATAAAAATTAAAAATGCATACACTACGTGTAAGTTTAATGATCGTAATCGTATAAAACTTTAACTTAAATATATTAATATCTTATGAAAACTTCACTGAATTTTTTCGAGTTTAATCATTTTAAATTACTATACCAGATTTTTATTTAAAATGTAATGTAATGTAAAATGTGATTAAATTATTATATTAATAATAAACAATTTTTGGTGTTTACTTTAAACGATAATAACAAGAATTCATAATATCATGTGCTTACTGTCATCGTTTGGTCGGATGATCGGCCTATTATTTTTTGATGGATTGCTTATTGCCGAAAACAGGCAAATGGGTTGACCACCCGGCGGTAACTTCCATTTTAAACCCGAAGTCTCTAATCTTTCGTCTTGATATCTTCTCAATCGAGACATAATATGATGCATTAGGCTGGCTTCTTCTTGCAGAGCTTGGCTTTTGCCACCCAACAGTTGACAATCAGCTTCCACGTCACTGGCCAGTTCCTGATAAAAATATAAAAATGTTTTGTAGACGAATGTGAAAATAATAATATTAACTCCGTGAAATTTAAAATACCTCGAGAAATGACATCGAGATGACGTCGTCAAACACCGGGTGCCTTATGGTTACCACCCATCTGTATACGAATTGTACTACTTTTCTTTTACAGTTTATGGTATATTCTCTGTCCTGCGCTGGATTTTCCATATGATAAGTGAACATATGCGTTAAGGAAACAAATACAAATATTTAACATTATATTATAATATAACAAACAATATGATAATATATTTGTCTTATATTATAAAAGGATATTATTTATTGAGTTCCGACACTAATGTCCTGGTGGGCATAAACACTATGTGCGTTAGTAAAAAGTCGTCTAGACACGGGTCGTTCCTGGAGCTTGCGACATTCGTGCTACTTAGCCTGTGCTCTAGGAGATGTTCTAGAATTTTTTGTGGAGTTCCAGCAATAATCATGTATCTATGTCGATGAACATAAGCCTTAGTTAGTATATTCGATTGTACGCAATAGAAAAGTAATTATAGATGTTATAATATTGATATTGTAACGTCGTACTTGTGTAATCGTGGAGATTTTTCTAATACCAACACGTCACTACCGAGTTCTTTCAGTCTGACGGTATTCGCTTCGATGTCCCTAACGATTTTATTATAGCTGTCTTTGTCTACACGCAACAGATGGGTATTGTCTTCTTTGACGGTTATGGTCGCTGATCTAGATTTTAAAAAAATCGATATTAACACACAATAATAATATTGCGATTGATACAATAATATATAAAGCACATGATTCAAAAATACCTTGGAACGTTGTGTATTAACGCCAAACCACCGAAGTCTTCGCCTTCGTACAGTGATTCCACTACGCCTTTGGAGTACGTTTCCACGCTAACCGCGCCCTGCATAATCACGTACCACGCTTTTCCCTCGTCTCCTTGTCGAAACACTACGACAGAATACACAAAACCCCAAGGTGTTACGATCGCGGTCGACAGGTATTGTATCACTGAAGGTTTGACATCTAACGAACTGCATAGTCGCTGTTTATTATGTGTTAGCTATATGCTGTGTTCGTCGTGTTTACGGTTTATTAGGTTTCCGAGTTACATTATTCGTGAATAATCGAAGGAGAAATCATGACCACGCCGTATTTCCAGTTGAACGGCATTATAATAATAATCGCCCGGAAGCATACGGAATAATCATTATAGTATTATTGTGTTAGTGAAAAACTGTACTTATAGTGAAAATGCGTGCCCCTTTCATTATAGGTAAACAATTGTTAACATTAAATAGGTATTAAATAAATACTATATGAATAACGATATATTTTCTACGGTGGGACTTTATGATTCGACTTATAATTGCTTATGTATTTTATGATGTATTAACTATGTAATGTAATATAAGTATAATTAATGGTGTGTGATAAATTATCTTTGTTCGGTTTAAGCTGTTTTGGACTTGCAAAATCCAAGCGATCCAAATCCAATATCTGTATTGGATGTAATAGGCACAATATCTCTGAATAGTATTGTTAAGACGTTTTGTAGTACAGATAGGTAATTAAAATAAGATGTTTTTTTTTGTATTGTGAATGGTTTTTAAGAAACATTTAAATTTTATTTTCAATATTTTGTGCAACATATCAACAAATATATGAAAAAGATACATATTGGATGTATAACATTTATTCTATTTTGATCAAATATATCACGATCAAACTTCCGCCCCATTTTTTACCTATGATGCCATTTATTTTTTCGTCTTCCTATCTTATCATAATAAAAACTATTATTGTATTTTACGCACTTGGAACGTGATTCACTTACGTGTATGGCCGGCTCTCGGATGAGCTTCAAACACCACAACAGATGCTAGTTCCCGTTTTACCGAGTTTGGCAGGTGAGCTAGAGCCTTCTGCTCACTTAGTTCCTCAAATATCAGCTCCAAGTCCTCGGGCGTCCTCTCCGAGCTCCTACCGAAAAAAAATAACACCGAAAATAAGAGATGTGTTTGTAATATAAGGTTCATATTATATATATAACTGTCACGGTTACTCACGGTGATCGCAGGATCAGACGTAAGTGCGCATCTGGTCCCCTGTGGACAAGTTCCTGTAGCGCTTCTTCTAGATGTTCTTCGGCTTCGGCCACGTCCTGTATGGTAGGCGTGTTTAGAGCACCCTCTCTGTCTTGCCAAAAATTGTAAAAAAGACACTTGTCCTTAAACGGATGTTCCCCGGTAGCTATATGAATGACATGGAGTAATGCGTATTTTAACTATTGATCCATATGTTGACAATAAAATTACGTATAGATTATATTATACTATAGGGTGCTCGAAATCCTATTTTGTACATGGTGATCTGAATTTCTTACATGCAAGTTTCCTGGTATTCTGACAGTAATAAATTATAAAATAGTAAAAATATTCTGATTTTTTTTTGTTTGTTTGTTTTTAATTACTTGTATAATTTATTAACTTCCCGATTCCTTTTAATCGTCATTATACTGGATAATTTATCAAGTATTCTCAGTTTTCATCCTTATTTATTCTCTGAACAATTAATTTATTAAATTTTTTAATTTTTAAGTAGACATAAGAACCAAATTTTCAAATACTTAAATTTATATATTATTTAAAGAGTGTTATGAGGTAATGCTATTTTTTTTCAAATGAGAACCAACTATTTTTTACTATACATTTTTAAGAAGATTTTTTTTTATAATGTTGATGTACCTATATGCCCTATTTAGATTAAAATTTTAACAAGTTGTTTACGAGTTGTGAAAATGTATATAGCAAGGCTGGGCAATTTAATGATATATTTTAACTTTAATGAATTTAAGTAAAGTTGAGTTATATTATAGAAACTAACAATTAATTTAATAAGTTTAATTTTATGTTAACATTTTCACTAATATCTAAATAGCTAAAAGGTGTTTGAAATTAATATATAGTATCAAATATAGGTTATTTTTATTAGGCAATTTTGGATTGACAAGAAGAAAATTTAAAAATCAAATTTTTAATTTATGCGTATCATCAATAATTATTCTATTATATTTAATTATTCATCAGTCCGTGTTATTAAAAGTTGTTAAATCGTTATTTATTAAATTATTTAATTATTGTAATAAGGTAGATTTCAACTTTAAGAATTGTGAATAATTCGTTTTTTTTTTCATCAACATATTTGATTTAGTATTTTTTATTTAGGATATCTGAGCATTATATATTATTATACCTAAGCACACAAAACACATGGCTGGAATTTAGTACAATGTTTTTTAATACAATTTTCGAGTGAATTGGTATGATTTTAAATGAGTTTAAAAATAAATAAAATTAATAAACAAATCGAATATATATCAATATTAATAATAATAATAATAATAACAACAACAACAAATCAAACTATTGTTGCAATGATATAGCATTATTTTTATCTCACCGTGCGATATGACTCCTTCCTCGAGCAGAGCTTGCCACATGCCAATCACATCGTGTCTGCTGAACGAATCGTGATCGGTGGATACTAGGTTCATCAGCCAGTCGATCAGCTCGCTGCCGGAAGCGCATCTCCGGACAACGGATCGGCCACCACCGGTCTTCCGGTCCCTGAGCACGGTGTTTTGATCACTGAGCAACAGCGTGCGCACTACCCAACCGGCTCTGGCCATTGGCATACTGGGGTTCTGCGCAAACGCAACGATTACGAATTATGACACATTACAAAATTGACAGCGCTCGTGTGAGTAAGTGCATCTATGTATACAATTATAATAAGCATATAACCCACTGCGCCGTATGCATCAAACGATCGAGTTAGAGTGTTTGACAAAGATATGTGTAGTGTAGTTATATATACAGAGTGATTCATCGAGTAAACCCACCCCTCAATCCCTGTTTTATACTTTCAATTTTTACTTAAAAATATTGATGTATACTATACATCAAAATTCAAGTGCAAAACGTCTAAGTAATTAAATAACCAGATACGTCTAAAGATTAATAACTAATAGTCTATCATGATTTAGAAGACATGAATCTATTACATGATTTGAAACTATAACAGACAAATTAATATTAATATACCTATTAGAATATTACCTATAATTCATTGTATGTATGTAAAAATGTCAACAAATTCACGATTTTCCAATACATCGGGGTTAAACATAGCTGGCGAATCCTCCTGTAGATATACCGTATAATGTAAATACTACAATGTTCTGTCGTTAATTTGAGTTATAGTCGACGTATTATTTGTTTTACGCCGCCGTGACACGTCGTTGTGAACTCGTGAGAAATCTAATCTCGTTGACATTGCATAATCGGAAGGTACGTATATATAATAATATACAATATATACCAAATAATATTGCGCGATACCTACTGTTTTATTTTTATAGATTTTCTTAAATATATATATTATATTATAGATACCCAACAGCAATATCGTCGTAATATCATGACGTGACGCGCTATTATTATGCAATACAGTCGCTTAAAGGTTTTTTCACGGAATTATGTGATTAATCGATCCGGTGGAAAAATAATTGTCGTAGTAACAGTCAATATTTAAACTGCCATTGAACAATCACACTGTGCACAGTGCCTTCCGGCATTGCGAGAAAAATTACAGGTAACAACTAATAGAACACTGACACGTATTTTATATTTTTATCTGCGGCGCGTTTAGTGCAAATATATTTTTAAAACACTCAAATGTGCCGAGTGCCTACGACGTTTTTGGAATAACAATTTTTCTAAGTTCATCCGCAAATAGCATTTAATTTGAATTTAAATAATAAGCGGTGTTTTTACACGAGAACTCGATGCACAAATATGTTCTGATACAGCAATAATCTACAGGTACAGTAGCTTTGTTCGACGGAAGAGACCTAACGTTTCTTGAATTAAAGTGTAACCTATACAGTATTTAGTTGCTTAAACGTCAATAGGTATACACATACATATAAAATATATGTTGTTTGCAGTTTTTCTTAGTAATCGTTAATTAAAATTATATTATTGTGGCTTAGACGCAATTTTTTTAAAAAAACAATACATTTTATTCAATGGTTTAATCTTTCAGTCCATCGCTATGAATAATTTATAGGATTATAAGTTGAATTGAAAGTAATGTTAATAATTATGATCGATTTTTTTCAATAATCATACGAAACTAGTTGCCTGTGTACCTACTGTTAATTAAACGATGAAAACCTGCATTCGCATATATTAAATTAATTTTCACATTTATATTTGATGTATTCATATTATTTTTACAAGCACGAAAAAACGGTAATTATAAATATCCACTGGCACCGGATACCAAGCAGTAGTATAATAATATGGCAAGACAAAAAAAGGGGTTTTTTTTTTGAAAATTGTAATTTTAATAATTCAAATAGCGTTATACATTAAAAAATATTTATTTACGAAGAATAGTTTCGTTCTTACTTTTTTTTTATCGCACAAATTTAATAACGGTTTTGAGCGACCATATTGAAACAACTGCTGTAAATGGGTCCATATTATAATATGTGTGGCTGTGACCTTCCACATTATGTACAGTAAATGAGTGAAATAGTTCTATCAATCATTAACGCATACTGTCATATGATCGAGTATGTTCAATAATAACCAACCATTAATAGCAAAAGCAGGTAAGCAAATTGTTTGCCCAGTGAAGGGCATAACATTATAAATCCACACTAAGATAATATATTAATAATATGTAATAATAACCAATCGACTAATGGTAAATCATTCATACACATTGAGTTCTATGAAATCTCTAATTAAATTTATGAACGCCATTATTCATTCAGGTGAATAGTTGTTAATTGTTATGATGTCGGTTTTAGATTCTTAGCGTAGAGATGAATATTATATTGATTTAACAATGATGTGTGTGTGTGTTATTTTTTGTATGGGTCATGTGTGTACGCTTTTCATATAACAGACAAAATAATTCGATCCTTCGAAGGTTGATTTTTGTAAAAAATTGGATCAAGTTGGTACTTTTGGAAGGTCAAAAAGGAAAACCCTCAAATACTTTTTAAAATAACTAGATAAGACAAAAAACATAGAGTAAACGAAAATTTTTACGCAAAACCAATTTTTGATAAAATCGATTTGATTTTTTGTCATTATTCAAAAGTTATTCAAAAATATATAAACGTTGAGACTTTAAATTTCCATCAAATTCACTAGATATATCATAATTTTTAAAATATTTTTACTCCTTTTGTGCTAATTATAAATTATTTAATTTAATTTTTCACTTAAGTACAATACATTTTTTGTGTCTACACTAGATCTTTGTACATTTTTTTTTTACAGAAAATAAGAAATATTTCATAGGAATTATTCCAAGTTCATTTTTATAAAATTGATAAATTTTATGAATATTTTCAAATCATTTCAAAAGTAGGTACCTATAATTCTTAATAATTTAAATTTTTTTCTCAAAGTGTTAACATTAATTAATACAAGAAATCTCATTACATTTTTAAATGAAACTTAAAAAAAAGTTTCGTATATTGTTATACTAACTTTTTATGATCGATTGAAGATACCAATTTGATGACATTGGATATTTTAACGTATAACTATAATAATTTATCATCTACCATTTTTGTTATTTATTCATTATTATTTATTACACAAATATCGAATATATAAACTTAATACATTTTATCGTTTTTAATAACACACATTTTATATTAAATATAAATATAAACTGTTACAGTGGTACATCCGCAAAGAAAATTCCACCTTTACAATCATGGAAGTATTATACTTTAGTAAAATAAATAAATAGAGACTTTAAAACATGTAAAATTAAAAACTATAAAATAATAAATACATTTGGTGATTATAATAAAAAACCAACAAGGAGAATGATGGAAAAAAGCGTCCAGATAAACCACTTAAACAATATTATATTTATTTAAGTCATTTTATTTTCATAACTTGTAGTGTCTGTAGAAATTATTATACACAAATATGTATTTTTACTGCAAGTTTGGTATTACAATTTTTTGTTATCGGTTGGTTCATATCCCACAAAATTATTATTATTTATTAAAAAATATGCTGTACATAATAATATGGTATAATGAAATATTCTATTAATATTATATTAATATGAGTTCCACGTAAAAGAAAAAAAATTGTTCCATAAAATCAAAAAAGGTCTTTTTTTTTTATTAGTTATCGCAGTTTTCTTTCATATATAAACGTAAATTTAGTAATTAAACATAATAATTCGTTCAATATATTATAATGTATAGGTATATATTTCTAAAAGTGCCATACTACTTGTGACAGAAAACCAGCTACCATTAATGTATGGGTACAAAGCCGTAACTGGAACAAATTTTCCATTGTGGGATTAAAATTGAATTATATATTTTTATAATAGTTAAAAAAACTTACGTTTACTTTAATAATAAAAACAATATTTATATATTTAAATAAGATTTTTTTATGAATTTTATTTGTAATTATTTATAAAATGTTAAATAAAATATTTACATGACAAAAAGTCTAGCGCAGTCTTTTTTTTCTTTAGTGAAATGATAATATCCTTATGTGTCAGATAACATGAACATATTACGAGTACATATTATATTAACTAGTAACCGATTTTTTATGTGCAATAAAACAAAATAAAATAATATTAATATAAATAACAGTTAATTCACCTATACAGTTCCACACTGTATTTCTGCAAAAAACTGCACAACAAATAAATAACCTGAGTTATTTCCAATAAAGCATTTAAAAAAGCTTATGGGTAATGACATACTTATGTATCTGTATTCTATATACTATTATACATATATATATAGTATGATGAGTGTATAACAAAATAACGCCAACATAATTCGTATTCACACGATTATATTATAATATATCGTTGACTATCGTTTTTATCAAAGAAATTATCGTATTTTTAGTTTTATGGTTAATTACTATAATGATTTGAGTTTTATGAATTAAATTTGTTAACTTTAAAAAAGTTCCGAGCGGATTAAACACCCCAATTATGGCTTTGTTGTTTTATGTTAAAAATGGTACTACAAGTACGGAATTACGTATCAACTAATAAAGAATATTAGATATTATACGCCACAAAGATAACTATCAAGTTTTATAATAAAATATAATATATTGTGGTAGAACAGTATACATTTTCGATTCAGTGCGTTGTGTCACCTTCGGCCTGATAAATGTCCACGTGACTGCATTGCCACATACACAATAACTCGTACTCATAGTGTCTAACAGTTTTTAAGATATAAGTGTACGACTGCCAAATATTTAAAAAAGAAAACGATGGACAGTGGGTACATTATACATTGAAAGGGTTTCTGTGATGGATGTGTTAAATTTTAAATCAATAACTTATAAATTGTATACGAAAAAAAGACTTTGATTGGATAGGCGGCCTATCGGCTTACATCAATAAGTATATTCCATGTTATTATTTTTTGTTTGTGTTGCTATTAAATTAAAATTTATTTTACTATATTTAATACAGAGGGTTGAATTAATTATTGCCGAAAACGTTATATTAATTAAAAATATCGATTAGAACATAATTTATTGTAATAAAATGGTTAGTATATAATATTATTGTTTCAATTAATTTTATTACCACCTGAATATTACTGCACGCGGCATTCATATGAACAGATACGAATTTCAACAGTTTTTCACAAAAATACGGCGCATACATACATAAAATAATTAAAATATTCTGTTTTTTATAATTTTTGTAACATCACATATTATGCATGTGCGAATATTTATATATCATTTTTATAATGACTTAGTTATCATCAAATACATATGTGTGAGTTGTACACAAGAGATGTATGCAATTAAGCGTCCGTTACACTCTATCAGTTTTGAAGTGATCCTTTGAACCTACACCTATTTGTATTAATTAATTATATATGTATTTGATATGTGCATAAAATAGTATTAAATTAAGCCAACGCATATATTATAATATATAGAAATTGTCTATTATAATAAATAAATGTAATGACATACTTTGGTATGATTGGATTACCAATACCTATAGTTGGAGGAACTGCAATCGACGAGGAATAACGTTTTTAATTAAGAGAAGAATGGTATTAAAATCGGATTCGCGGTTTTAAATAGCTGATTTCGAGGTAAAGTATATATCCTTTTAGATCATTTAAAAGAAGAACGCGTGCGAAGACACAACAATAAATGCATCTCCGACAAATTATCAATCATTCACATCATAAATTCTATATAACATATTGTTATTTTTATCACTGGTTGAATATTTCCTCGAGTTGAGCACAAATAAAATGAGGCGTACTCTGGTTTCCACACTAAAATATGATATGATCATTTGATGATTATATTTACGATAAGGTATTTAGAATAGCATTATAAAGAGCTAGTGGCTTCTACAATGGTTTTCAAATAGCACTGCTAAGCCGTCAAATGATATGATGTTTATGATAATTAAACGATTTTTAAGGAATTGTAATAATATAAAATTTAAGGACGATATAGACGTACAAATAGATACATGAGGTTTAGTATTAAGTTAAGACGACGTAACATTATGTGGAGTGATCGATCATGCCCGTATGCGGTAAAATAGGTCGGTACGAACATTTGCAGAAAATAGTTGCTTGTGGAGTTGGAAAGAATATGGATAAAGATACAATGTCTAATAGGTTCGATAGTTGAGGATACCGTTTTAGGAAAAGGGAAGATGAATGCATAGTTAGAGTAACATAAAGAGTTAGTGAGGGAGTATCAAGAATTATGTGAAAGAGGGTGTAGTCATTTGGCAGATGTTTGACGAGAAAAAAGAAATTTTAAATGCACAGTTGATCACGAGATATAAGTATTAGGATGTCATGGTTATAACATAGCAGTATGTCGTTTATCCATATATTATTAAGTCTATATATTTTGCAGTATATTAGGATTGTTAATAAAAATGCAAATACATAATATAATCCATAATATAATAGTTAAGTCGTTGAACGTTTAGGTATTTGGACTATACAATTTCTCTCGAACATTTCAGAGGTATTATTACATTTTTTTTTTTTTATACATATATTATGATATACCACAAAAAATATTTTACATACCTACTAAATTATTATAATGAGGTATTATACCTCCTTATGTACAATGTACAAGCGTGATATATTATATGATGACGACGGCGGAGATGATAAATTGAAAATAATGTTCAGATCTCATTAATTATTTTAAATATGCAACCACCCGTTCGAGTAATAAAAATAATAATTATAGTACGTGTATGCCATTTTAAAATGCTTAGGTAATGTTACTATAATGCTTTGTGTATCCAGTAACTTTATGAAAAAAAAAAATCTATTTTTTAGACTTGCGGTGAATTAATTTATACGAAAAACAAAAACAATACGTATATCTGCAAGTTCCGCTTGGTGACCAACACTTTTTTGTTTGATATCGGTGTGCACTCGACACTCGTACATGGATCGTTCATAAGCAAATAGAAGATTTTATAAAAACGATTTTAACGAACTCCGATATGTACGTCGGTCGTATTGTGATTATATTACGTGTAATATTGAAAACATCATGATGTATTATTATTTAGTAGGTATTATTGCAAGCACACGTTTTTTTATATAGATAATAGGTACATTTTTAATTTAAATTTTTTTTTGTGATATATGACATTACCTAACTCATATCATAAACTCTTATTTTTGTAATTATGTTTTTTAACCCTGAAGTAGTAAAAAGTAATTATAAATGTATAACCATCGTTCATGCAATAAACTACTATACATGCTCACAAAAATAATTGGGTGTACTTTGGCATATTATTGTTATTTTATTTTTGAAACAGTAGTAAAATTAATGTATTATGTATAATATCATGTTAGGCGAAAAAATAATAGAATATTTAAATAGACATTTTTCAATGCATAAAATATTTTTTTTTTTGAAATTATAAGGATGAATGTTTAATTTGATGAAATGTAGATAACGTCTATTTTAGCTTAAAGTAATTTAAAAACAAACAAAATAATACCATAATATAGACACAAATAATTTAGAAATAGTAGAGATAGATACTCTAATTATAGATATATATCGTGTAAACTTGTGCTTATAACATAATATTTTATCACATAAAATGCACTAGACACGAATTTCCTCTTAGATATTCTCCTATATTATAGTATATCTGTTTATAAAAATCAGTATTTGTTCTATAGTATATATCAGTTTTTTTTTCACAATTGAATTTGTATTTTTATTTGATGATACAATTATTTTTTCGTCGACATATTTTTGGAAGAAGTGACAAAAACATATTACCGAAGGCCGTAAATTACGAATATATATGACTTCTAATAGGCTAGTTATCGTTCACTTGCTCACAAATTAAATAGGCACTATATTACAGTGTTTAGCGTGTATTATTATGTTATATATTTTGTATTGAGTAGTATTTCATTAAATATAACATTATATTACAGTATATTATGCGTATAAACATGCGTGACAGGTGTACCTACATATAATAACAATAATGTACTGATTCACTGGTAAAATTGACGTATGCCAAACTAATCTATACACTGTTACAACAATATAACATTTACTGTACTAACACCGTGCACGGGGCTGTATGAAAAAATTTATTAATTTAATGGACAAATCACGGGCCATTAAATCATGGTTTAAGGACCATTAGCTTACTATTAATTAATTAAATGTTATTTATTCATGCGACCTGGCATTAGTATATTGCAGATGTTATATTATTTTTGTATTTAACAGTAACGAAATATTATATGTTACTGTGGTTACTATATACAGGTTTTAAGGTTCCAAAAAATAATCCCTAATTTTTTAACAGGTATATGTAGGGTATGTTGAGTGATTTAAAAAAATGCACAGCCTCGTTGTAAACTAGTAATCGTTTTCATACAGAGAGCCCGAATTTGTCCGTTATCAAACGTTTCCGACGTTTATCACTGTCAAATTTATACCACAATTGAGGCGATGTCGTCCATAATAATATTATGCAATTGTACGTAAAGCTGGGTTTACACTTGTCATCTGCCGTGTCGTGTCTAAAAATTGAGTTCAACCCAAATGGAAACTACTTGGTAGATCGCGGTTTGTGAACGATACCATGATTATACGACGGACAATCAAAATACGATAAACACGACACTTTATACAATATGTAGCTGTGACACGGCTTATTCGTAACCATACGTGACCACGATATTCTCCGCAGGTCAATTATGAAATAAAACCGTTTGCTCAGCGTCCACCGCACGCCGTCCGATTCTCAATGATCCCTTTAAGACTACGGTCGATGGACAATGAAATATTGTATGCGGTTTACTATTTCCAACGGGTAAACGCGATGATCTCCGTTGATGCGATCAGTCAGTTTGAGGAAAGCGGTTAGGGAGATATTTCGCACGACGACATCTCCACAAAACCAGTATTATTGTACACATATAATAATCATTTCGGGCCTCGTTGCTTTCGGTCCGCGACGTCCATTTACCGAGGATTGCAAGCGCCGAGTAAAGTGAGTACACCAATATTAATGTTATTCACTGATTCCATCAACTCAACCTTTCTTAGACACTTCTACGATAGTTGTTCACTGCGATTGATTGGCCATGGTCACGCATCGTGATACGAAAATTAATTCATTAGGTTATTATGCTGTAATGGTGCTCCAAAGTAGTTCCGATTTGATAGCTCATAATTAGAGGAAAGAAATATTATAAATTTAAGCGGGGAGTGGGGTCAAATGGGAATTGGTATAATTCCATCACCTCGTTATCCTATGGTCGAAAAATAATCCAGTGCGTATTAAACCTAATTTTTAAATCGGTTTTCTAATTTCGAATTTCTAAAGTGCGTAGTACGTACATAGTATATACAATTGTAAGATTCAAGCTCATCATCAAATATCGATAAAGTGACTGAAATGAATAGAAATATGTAAATATATGACATTACGTGGAACGAAATTATAAAATACAAGTGTAAAATATATTTTATCGTCAGAATATAGCGAAAAAAAACATTGCATTAATATAATTATTTGCGTGTATATAATCAATAATTTAATTGTTATCGCGCATCTGTACACACACACCAACGTTAATAAAGTCATAAAATGTTTAAAATATGAAAAATATTCGTATTTATATTACTGTGATGGGTGGCTGCAAGTCACAAACATTCAATGTTCGGTGAGGCGTCAACTAAAATAGTTTCAGAACTTCTACTGGGTACACTAATTGGTAGTTATTCGTAAGCCCTCGTATAGTTTATTAAAACATATATTTTTTTAAATATGTAATAAAACATAATATTTAAGACTGTTATATTTTACTATCCATTAAAATAACCATAACGAAATTAACATAATAATATTAAGATAAATATAAGCGTATGTGCAAAGCAAATTATGCATAATTAAAATATTTTAATTAACAATAACTTTAACTACTTTAAAGAAATTACATTTTTTTTACATTGCAATCATAAATAATTATTAGAACGTTGATTGTACTACAATAAATTGCTATATTTTATTAATGGAGAAGTTAAATGTGTTTTTATGTTTACCTCCGTAATGACTTCAGCCGGATCAGGATTATCAGGGGTAACTGTTCTGCGAGTCTGATTCATCACAGGTGGAGGAGATTGGCACTTGGTTAGACTTCCACTGGCCATCCCTGTTAGAGGCAAAAATATAAAATTTTAGATTGGTGCGAAGTTTTCATATAATAATAAATAAATAATGACAAGAAAAATGATTACAAAAATACAAATTACAAAGCGTCATGATGAAAAGAAAAATTAGATTTCAAGTCTTATTAAAAAAGTTCGAAATACGTTTTTTAAGTGTCGAGATGATAAACTTATAATCATAATTTATTATCGGTTATTTTTTAAAAATTGGCATACCGAATAATTTGAAAATTATTACCACAAAGAAATAATATTGTTGTGTCATCGTAACTTATCGGATGTTTATTTTCGTACCTACTAAAAGCTGAATGTAGTGAAATACAAATTTAAATTTGTAATTATTATTATAAAATGCTACGAATATCCATCTTTTTGTCGACATTCGTCTGTAATGCGTGCATATTGTACGTAAAAATAAATAAAAATTTGTACCGAGATGTATATATAATATTTTACCCCATTATTCAACTTATCCAATATTGTATACCGCTATAGTATTAAGCATAATAAATAACACTGGACAGCTCATACAGCCATAGATCTCAAATTTTAACACTTATTTACCACCGTCTTTAATTTTTAATTAAAAACACTATCTTATCTTGTCGGCTTTGTTGTTCTTGTAGTGTTGTACGGAAAATGGATTTAAAACGATTTTTTTTCTCTTCCGCCATAGTCATGGGCACCGCCGAGTACGGACGGCAATCAAATTCTCCCGCGACTACATAATTAAAATCTTTAGTCGGGACATATATAGCGCGTCTACGAGTTTCGTCTCTCTTTTTTTTTCTCCAAAAGATGGTTTTTACCTCAGAGAAAAAATACGTGTCACCCCATTCATGTATTTATATATAAACCGTAGTCGGGAGGTGTACGTTATTTCCTTTTTTGTTTTTTTTTTTTTTGTTTAAGGCCACAATAACAATAGGATTAACCGATCTGGCTTGAGCTAACGGCATACGATTATACGAACGGGGAATTCGTCAAGCTCAATGCGACGTGAGCGGTAGTATGGTTGCGGTTTGGACACTGCGAGAACTCATAATATAAAGGGATCCGATCCTATGATTATAAATAATTTATGGTTACGGAGGTATGTATAGGTATATCGTTACATTGGTCGTGCCCCTAAGCACAACGTTCATAATATATATACGTAAATTGTACACACGACACTCACGCTTACCACCCATATGATTATAATATGTATATATTATGGAGGATGATTATTTTATCACTTTACAGTATTTTACACGGAAAACATAATATATTATTTTTAAAATAAATTATAAGTTATTTAAACATCATGCTGTGTTGTAATGAATTACAATTATATTCCATTTTCTGAACTGTGTAAAAAACTATATATCTTATCAGTCACATTATAAATTCAGTCGTTTTATGGTAAAATGCATAGTGATAAAAGAATCGCCTTGTTTAATGTGATACAATATACTGAGTATACATAGAGTATACATATACTATATAAGCTTATACGTGTGAAGTATGTGAGCTTTTATTCGAATGTATTCGAAACCATCTGCTGTAGTTTATTGTAATCGATACATATAAAATGAACCAAATGCATACTATTCGATTAAAGCTGTTTTGTTGTTTTCATACGATCTTTTAACTTTATTACGTCGGTATAATGTTATAATGCAGACGCCACCAGCAGAACCTATTGTGATAGCTTTAAGCAGCTGTGCTCTATTTAACGGTGGAGGGGGGGGGTTATAATATATTTTCGTTAAATATTTTTATTACAATTTCCTTAAATGTCAAATAAAATGTATAAATATAAAATTAATGTTATTATTCACTATTTAGTTTTTAAAAGATGTAATTTGTTTTTGTTATTGAATTTTGACTGATGATCTAAACCCTATTCATAACACAATATTTTAAATTTATAAATAAAAAAATATATCTTATAAATTACTGTAAATTTTCACTTTAGTATTGTCTTTTAATTAAATTAATTTTAAATTTCAATTAAGTATTGACGCGGGATCGGTTAATACATTTATCGTTTATTCGTATTTCTTTCGAACTCAACTTAATGATCTACCACGCAGAATGCTGTAGAAACTTATAATACAGAACCCTTTTAATCTTAATACATATTATTATAACCTTTAATTAAAATATTCTATCAAAGGTTGCAGGTTTACCTTCAACGCCTTGTTTATCATTAGCGACCTGAGTTTGGGTATTTTAAGATAAGATTTTTATAATTATATTATTGTAATGCATAATGCCTAAATATTAACAATAGTTAATTCATTTCATATTGTAGAATACTTGCCTGTATCCAACTGAAAATTGTATAATGATAACCATACACATTTTAATATTTAAAATATTATAGGTAATTAAATTGTGTTATTATAATCACAGTGGACCATCGGATACACGATTTATACTCTACTCTAATAAAATGCATCGTTGTAACTGTAGAGTGTTAGTAAGCTATATAAAATGGTAAATATAATAACTGAAATTAACTTTTCTATATAATTATACATCTTGGATAACCATATGTCACAACTTATATTATAAACATTATATTTATTTTTTGAAAACAGTAGGTATTCATTAAAAATAATTTTTAAATTGTGGTACAATAAGTACTTAAAAATCAATGATCGTGTACATAATTAATATTTAAACAATATAATAAAATAAAACCATACCGTTTCTTAGTTTATTAGTAGCGATTAAGTCTTTCATCAGATTTGAGTGTTTCTGAAATCAAAAAAAATGTTACAATTCATTAGGATACTACAACAATGTATATAATTTTATAATCCTTAAACAAATACATCTAAAATAAATTAAACAAAAATAACATTAAAATAATACAAACATTAATCACTAATTTCATAACTGTATCAAAGCTATTGTATGAATACAATATATTACAAATTAACATTTTACAATATTGACAAATAAGATAGTTCTGTAGAATATTAAACAAAACAAGATCCTACCCTAAAAACAATAAGTAATCAGGCTAATACAAGCCTGATGTATTTAAATTAGCACTACACCTTCATTAACTGTTTTTGTTGGCGCTATACTAAAAATGATAAAATTCAAGGTTTTGGGTGTCTCCAAATAATTACCTTCTATTTTGACTTGAAAAATCAAATTATAAATATTTTATTGATGACTTTAAAAAAAAGTCGTATGTCAAAATCTGTTCATGGATATTGATTAAAATGTGTTAATTACAAATGTGTATTTGTGTATATAAAAAAAAGGACATGTTTCACTGATTGAATAATCCTCTCATTGGAGAAACTTTATTTATACGAGTAAAAATTATAATTATATTACTGATGATATAAATCAACGCATGTTTATAATAATTGAAATTGTACAATTTAATAATAAATGATTAAACACGTTTTGTGGTATTGTAAATAATGTAAATACATTTAAAAAATAAAAATGCCAATGAATTTAAATTTAATAAAAATATATCAAAAATTAGACAAATAAAATTTTGTTTTATGATTATACGTCAAATGTTTAACATAAAAAATATACAGTCAAGTGGGAATTCAACGTAATCATAAAGACATTGAAGAATTTTCTTCAATAAAAGAACAAGACAAAATACATTAAATTAAAATAGTCATATACTCATACAAGAAATGTAATATTTGGACATTGGCTTAGATTTTTAAATACTTAAAAAATGAACCATGTCCTGTCAATTTGTTGAATACATTATGAGCTCATGTCACAACTTAAAAACACAACTGAAAAAATTACTCACTTAAACATACATTGATATTGACGTTTGACCTATTTTGTGAAAACCAAAATTTTAAATTTATAAGATCGATATTATTGGTTTTAATTAAAAATTATTTTAAAGTGTGATTGTTTTTCAAATACAGTGATTTAAATATATATTATAAAATAATTAAACCCTGGGAAGATAAAGTTTAAATATTTATTAATATTGATTATGTTAGAATATAATTATAAAAGATTCGTTAACTGAAACCAATGAGTGAATTACACAATTCCAGATGTTCATATATAATATTTAAGAACTACATTTTTTTATTATTGATGGGTACACATGTATTTAAGATTTAAGTAAGCATATTTTATATGATTGTTAATTCAATTAAATCTCGATCAAAACTCGCAATTTTCTTTTTTATGAGAACAAAAATAAATAATCATAAAATGAAATATTTTGGAAAAGAAACCTAAATATAAATTTAATATTTTATAAAATTAAAAAAAAATGCATTCTCTGTTCACGATAAAAGCTTATAGGCTTATAAGTTATTATGTTATTAATATAAGATTTGATAATAAATAAGGATGAGTATGAATTAAGCTCCAGATGAAAAGCTTTCCATGCGATCGAAATTGGCGAAACACATTGGATATAATACACCTGCAGCACGCGTTTGTAAATAGTGATCACGCGTATACACACTTTTATGATCTTAAACCTATATTCTATAGATTAATCAACTAAATAAAGACATCCGAGTAGAGGAATATATGCACGTTACTGCATCGTCATCACCACCATCACCGTAATTTTTACGATGTCTATGAGGTAAGAGTCGGTGTTTAACGTCTGTAAATAAATTCAGCTCTTGTTCGCCTTTTTATGTGATAAATAGGGATGAGGTATGAAGACAAAAAACACGGAAAATAAGAAACAGAAATGCGTACACGAAAGAACGAAAGAACTAAAAGGTTTTGTTATCTCAGGTTAGTACCTACTTTATACTTTACTCCTTAACGCTAATGCCCCGAATCTTTTATTTATTTATTTGTTTTTTTTTAGCATAGTGTTTTTTTTTCTTTGACTTCGTAAAAATAAATAATAGGATATTTTAAAACACGATGGACTAAAGCAACAACAACAGGAAAAAAAACCGTTCTCGCTCTTAAAAAAAAAAAAAAAAAAATCGTTTTACCTTTCTTTTGATTCTTAATAGTTTGGTTGTATTGTTTACATTAATGTTAATGTTTTCCTCTAAAATTAATATCATTTAAACCAGAAATAATGGGATACAATTGCAGTTACCTATATGAGAGACATATAATATTATGTACACAATACATATAATTTTTATTATGTACTAGACAATATAAATCTTGCGTTTATCTATTAATACTACAAATACACCAGTTGTTAAATAAGTTTGAAAATCTTAGTATACTTCATATTTTAATACCTATACGGAGCAATAATAGATAATACATTTATAATGTCTGAAATATTTAATACCCCTATTAATTATGCCATATGTTACCGTTTATCAATCTCAATTAGTCTAATAAATTTTTCCAAACTTATTGAATATTCTGCATAAACAGCTTTTCTCAACAAAATTTGATACATATATTGTACATATTTTTTTGTTATTTGACAACATTTAGCGTTAAAATTTTTATTGGTGCGTGTATAATAATATGTACTTATTTTATTTTGTAAATTTATAATTAAAATGACACGAACATCAATTTAAAAACTTATAACCAGGGTGATATTTTTAAGGTTAGACATTCATTTTTTTTTTTCATAATCTGAAGTCGTTCCAAAATAACAGTTGAAAAAAAAAATTAATTTTAATCTTTATTTTGTCATTATAATTTTTAGAGTTATGGATTTTAGAATGATAAAATATATTTTTAAATTTTATATTCCCAAGCAGAATATATTTTTTTTTGAGTATTTTAATGTACATAAATATAGTTTAGAGTGAGTAGGTTATTATATTGATACACATTTAAAGCTTTGATGAATAAACTACCATCATGCGGAACACGTGTGACCTCTCCGAGTGTACGGACACATAGACCCGGTTCATTTTTAGTGCCTATAAATTATAAGTTATAGTTAATTAAATACCTAAACACTCTTATTTATGAAAGAAAAAGTATATGTAATCATTGAATATAAAACAATTTAATACTATATTGATACAAAATAAGAAAAACTATAATTTTTTTTCAAAATGTTTGTTTTGTTGTGACTTCAAATAACACGAGAAATATAATTTAAAAAAAGTTAATATATTTGAAAAATACGAATGTTAACCACTAAGATCCTCACTATATTAAGTGGAATTGCTAAAAATAAAAATAAATAAAATAACATGATATTTAGTCAAAGAATTTTTTTAATTTAGCTATATTTAGTATTAATTTTCTACGAAATTACAATTTCTGCAAGCTCAACTACTGTGATTGAAATCTCAAACTTGACGAACATTATTTTTAGGTATTTTCAAAATAAATACGCTGCTAGTAAATTCGTTTTATGAGGAAAACGAAACAAAGCAATAAGTCGTAATGCATTTTAGCTGGAATGAATGACTATATATTATATATTATATTTTTACGATCCACCCAATCTCGTCAAAATATTATTATTAAAAGTAGCGAGGAAATATCATAAAAGAAAAGACCATCAGATCCCATAATACCTGCTGTATAGTATTTTAAAATATAGTTTTCTCTCGTTTATGTACCCATTAAAATATTATATTATACAGTTTTACTTTTATGTATTATTATTATTATTAAAGCGGTTTTATTTTTTTAATCATCACGCATAGCACGACCATCAATCACTTTACAATATACATATTATTAATTTTTCAAATAGTATACACAATTTATAGTTTTTGCAGTGGTAGTAGCTTTTGGGTAATCAAAAATCGGTCGAATTTATAAAAAGCTTGATCAATAAGATATAGCTGTTGTTTTAAGTTGTATTATATTACTATAAAACTATATCATGAAACGATTATCTAAATATAACGTGATATTTGTCGTTTTATATTTTTCAATCCTTGGTTAGGGTGGTTTTTGATACAAAATTTGATCTATATGGTATTTGAGGATTTTTGAGGTTCAAAATTTAAATAAGTACAACTTATAATAAAAGTTGTATTCAATTTTAAAGATTTTTTGAATAGCCAAATTTTTTTCATTGGCATTTTTAAAAATAATACTTAGAAAAGTCGAAAATTTCAATTGTCTATAAGCAAGTTAAAAAAGGTCAAAATATTTTGACAATTTAATCGTAAATAGATAATCATAAAATAAACATTTGGTGAAAATTATTTCAAGTATTTACAATGATTCGTTTTTGAATTACAGCAAAATCAAAAAATTGATTTTGTCGAAAAGTGGTTATGCGTAACAATTGCCGTTTTTCCGTTGTTTTTTCAGGGTTTTTCCCGACGCTTTTGAAAACTACTTAACTACTGGAAATGTTTTACTTTTGACTCCCCCAAAGTACCAACTAGATGAATTTTACTATTCAAAGAGGGGCTAAAGTCATAAATCGAAGAATTATTCCTACTCCAAAACGTGATGACAGACACAAAAAAAAAAAAACACACTTTATTGTACAAATAAAATATATTCATCACTCTGTTCAGAATCTAAAAAATGTTCCCAATACTTTTCAAAATTATAACGAAAAAAAAAACATGAATTTTTACGTTAAACCAGTATTCAACAATATCGATATTACTGTATCGGTGTAAATTAAAAAATAACCTTAGATAAATAGATAAATTTTACTAAACGATCATTTTATGCATATTTAATAAATGATACTACTTTAAAAATATTTTTACTCTTTTTAACGTGCATGAAGTTAGTCCCCCCACTTTATCCTATCCGCCTCAAAATTACACTAATATTTTGGCAACTAAAATGAATCACTACTTAAGAATTTATTTTCGGAATTCATGCTTGCTGCGTGCTATGTATTGACATTTTAAAAATTTCAAAGATAACATTTTTATTATGAGTAAAGCGGCGATACAATGAATGGTAAAATCTGTTCTTTAACTATCAAAAACCCTGAGGTTAAGTTAAAACCCGTCATTTAAAAATGTTTATATTGAATAAATTATTTTTTTTTAAAAAAATTTTAAAAACTTGGTTCCTAGTTGTTCCAAAATATTGGTGATGATTTTAAGTGGATAGGATAAGGTGGGGGGTTGCGTGAAGTTAGTTGTCCTTTTACCATGTTTTCTGTGAAAAACATGAAGTTCCAATTTTGGAAAACTTAGTTCCAAAATATAGTTCAAGATATTTGTGTTGATTTGAAGTAGACAGGATAAGTGGAAAGCCAATTTTACGTAGATCTTTTTTTGAGCCAGTCAATACAATTGATAAAATGTTTAATATTATAGCTAATTCTTATTAAAAATTCAATACTACGTTTTTTAAAAGAAGTACATACTATAACCAAACAATTTGAAAAATAAAGAACCTAAAGTTTTTCTTTTTTTGGATAAACATTTTAATTTAATATTATGTTTCATAAATTTTAAATTCATATTTGGATGAAATTAAATGTTTAAACGAAGAGAAACTATTTTGATTATTCGCAATAATTTAAAAATATTATTTGTGAGTATTTAAAATTTATACTATATATATAAACAATAACATTTTATGATGCAATATTTTCAGCAAAACTTTGTTGAACTTATTGTATTACTAATTTTAAAATAAATTGCCCTAATAACTATAAAAATATATCATAAATATAGTTATTTATATAAGTTAAGATACCGTCTTCTTTCAGAGTTATTTTTCGTGTACGATAATTATCATTAAATTATAATTCAACACATAAATCACAGTAACCTACTCTTGATTAAGGAAGTAAACATAATAATATAATATACTCTGTACAATAAATCGATAACTCACTTTCGTGACTTCACTTTACTTTATTTTTTTAATAAATATTTTCTATTATTTTGTATAGTCCTCGTGTTTTGGAGCAGAAGGAATTCTTTAATATTAAACTTTGAGGGAGGGTTTTGATTAAAATTTGTATGTAGTTATGACTTGAGGGGAGAAGGGTCGCGCTCTCGGATTGTGTTCCAAAGTAAGAAATTAATAGTACTTTATTAATTAATTGAAAAACTAATAAATTACAAATAACGGCAGAAAATTGGGAATATTTTCGCATCACTAGCTTTTGCAAAATCGATTTTGTTTTTTCCACCAAATATTTATTATATCATTTCCTATATATGTTCTAGTTTTTAATTATTTTTATCTTTTTGTGCTATTTATTTTTACTAAATTTAAAAATTTAAATATTTTAATCTTTATTGATTAATGTTTAAAGCATTTTTTTTTTTTTTATAAGTCAAACAGGCTTAACATGTAATATTAGTTTTTTTGTATACTGTTATAACAGCAGTTAAAAAATATTGATAATATATTGATATAAATTTTCATTTAAGTACAAATTTTGATTTGAATTACTAATTGGTAATGATATCTTATGATTATAAAACTATATAGTTTAAATATAAAACGTTTAATTATTTCCACCTAAATAATTTATGCCTTTTAACACAATTATTCTTGAAAAATATTTTTGAAGTGTATTTTAAATAGGCAGGTACTAAATATTAAAATGTAATTATAAGTTAATTTAAAAATAAGTCTAATATTTTTAAATAATTATTATTTGCCTTAAATTGACACTTTTCAAGCCAGGAATCTATCCATGTAAATTGTTTTGGTGTACAAATATTTTTTAAATTGAGTGTAAACAAAGCAAAAAGTAAAATCTAAAAAATTTAGTAAACGTGTATTTTTTAGGGTATACTTGTATATTTTAGAGTTTCGTATCTTTAAATATAAAATCACCAAAAAAGAATTTCTAATAGCTGTACCTATTTTAAATACAAAAAAAAGTAATTAAATACCATAAAAATGTTTTGACGAAGTGACTTCTGTTTTATAATTTATTTTAATATTTTATAAGTGGTATCGACGATTTCCGTGGCTTATAAATAAGTCGACTTAGGAGTTCGAAATTATATCGTAAAAAGTTTACTCACGAATTTTTTTGCTATAATGTACTTACAAATGTAACTTCGGCTGTTTGTGAATCTTGATGAGCGATTGATTTTAACCTAACCTAAGGAATACCACGTGACGAGTTCCTCGTTGGTTATACGTCCTTTATAATTTTAACCACGTTAGGTGGTTAATATCGGTAAATTAGCGGAGCATTGACACGGAAATTGTATATAATGTATATTATTATAACGTATGTGTTTAAAATATGATAATGGAAGTATATATATATATATATTGTACGTGCGCAAAGGCCACCTCCGTTTCACCCAAACCGATTTCCGTAACTTTCCATCACAAGATAATTTAATGATAACAGACGTGACTTAGTGACACGTTGTGCTTTGGCCGAATTTCCGGCGAGAATATATACGTGTTGCGTAAGTACGCACTAGTTGGCTGTTTTGGCTATTATGCTATTGTAATAGACCATTAGGTACGGAAACCTAGTCGATTTATTATGGCAGCCAGCCATTGTTAGTACATCAGAATAGTAATTAATTGGCAGAAAAAAACATAAAATTCGACACCCAAAAACGTAAACATAAGACAAAACAACGCAATCGAATAATTACTACAATATAAATATAATATTATACAGGATGAATTACTTCGTGGTTGTTTTCGTTTATATTCGTTCATCGACTATGAAACTAAATTTGTATACATAATGGAAATAACCAAAATTCACATAAATCAACTAAAATTATTTTCAAACGTAACTACAGTCATCGTTATTATTATTATTCTCAGTTTAAGTAAGCCACATATTTTATATATATTATAGTGTAATAATTTTGGATCTTCTGCGAAGTGACGATTTATCAAAATTAAATTAATTTAAAAAAAAGTTTGTAGAAAAAAGTTATCGATGGGGACACGTTAAGGTATTAATATAATATGATCAAATATAGGGCTTAAATAAATTATTTTCGTAGGTACAATTTTAGACATTTCAAATTTCAAAACAAATTTTTGTTCCAATAGTTTAAATATTTAATTTAAAAGAAGTATCAATAAATATTTATCATTAATATTCACCAAAAATAAATCTATAAAATCAAAAAAAAATATCTTACAATACAATGTACTTTGTGTTGAACATAAATGTTTATCAATCGTAATATTGAATTTGAAACTAACAAATAATTCGTAATAATAATTGATTTTGAAAAGTAATCAATCAATGTATGTTGTTGGTATCAATTAAATTACGCTATTCCATTTGGTATTCACTCAATATGTTTTTTTTCCATTTGATACAAAATTTGCTTCGTAAAATTCAGAACGAAGATTAAATTATTAAAATACATAAATTATATGGAGTCCAAAATAACATATCACTAAAACTTGACAACCAACAGCCGTAAACCGTCGTAAAAAGTCCAAAATTAAACGGAAAAAAGTATTGAACAACTTAGATTAGGCATCTTGGTTAACCACCTATCTCAATCTCAAATTATATTATAAACATTTTAAGTGAATTAAGTATGCAATATTATCATATTTGTTGAATTAACCCAAGCAGATTAGTATTTAAGTTGTATGTTACAGGGAATAATAATTTAGGGTTGGAGATATGCTATTAAAATTAGTGAGTGGTTAATAATACGATATTTAAACGAAAACGCTATGTAGATAAAATATACAGTTAGGATGTAGATACATTAGCGTTATGAGAAATTTCGTTTTTACACGATCAAAAACAAAAAATAAACGAAAATGTTATTCTAGTCATTTTAATAACAATATCATATTTTATATGTGTATACGTTTTAAATGTGCTCTTATGATACAGAAGTTGTTAATTAATTAATTTCGTTAATTACATATACCGGTATCTATACAGAGCAATATCATCTACACGGCTATATTAATGTTTTTGGAAAGTTTCCTGTTTTAATATTATTTATTAACACCTGGAACATACATGGATTTCTTCGTGTACAGAAAATATTGTATAGATATACTGCAAACATTAATAATTAAGATAGCAGTGATTTTTATTTATTTGAAGTTTTTAAGACGGTAATGCAGTACTGCATAGTCGATTATTGTCATACAACTCAAGATCGAAATTTGGTTAAAATATGTAAAATAACGATGATTTAATTGTATTTTCAAGCTATTCGGTATAGTATATTAACAAAATCTTTTTAAAATGGGTTAATACTATATATTATATACTACAACAATAATCTCATCTATTATCTACCAAAAGTTTTAACGATTATCTAATTGGTATTATAATATTGTGTGTATCGAATAATTTGTTAGTTTTTACAGTGTAATAGCCAATAGGTATTGGACATCATAAAGTCCAACCTGTGTAAAAAAAAAAAAATATTATTGATTTCATGGTAACCCACTGCTGGAAAAAGAAAAAAAAAACTAGTGTTTATATAAATTTATACTGATTATCATTCAACGGAAAATAAATATATCTCGTAAGCCATACATTTTTTAAGCATTTAAACCACCCGATTCACACTGTTCAGCAAGGGATTAAAAAGAAATCAATGACAGTTCGACGATTGTTTCTAAACCCTAAAAAAAGTAACGCGCTTAGTTCCTATTATAATCGTATTATAGTTGCGGTTACACGATGTATTAAAAAAAGATCGGTAGCGTTTAATAGGTACACTGTCGTGTAGTAATAATTTTAGCATATCATTATATTATAATAACAATATTGAAATCTTATATTTTAACGTAGTTTATTTTTAGTGCAGTGTACACATATAAGTAGGTAGGTGTATATGTTTACCTAGTATATAATATTATTATTTAGAAAATAGATATGACTATTCTTTTAGCGTCCCAATTTTACCTAAATAAATTATTAGGTATAGGTATTTAAAACAAATCAAAAATATTGCTAATGAAAATTTGTGTGAGTTTTGTGTGTCAATTATTTTATGGGGTTTTTTAATAATTATGTTTGTACTTCAAAAATTACATTTAGGAACCAAAATGCAAATAAAATAGCATATTTTATTTTAACATGATTTGTAAAAGATGTTAAGTGCCATTTTTGAAAATCATAAAAACTTTTAATAGAAAAGTGTTGCTCTGAAAAACAATAATACATAATTTTAATGTTTTTTAACATACCAACTAAAATATTCAAAAACATTTTAAATTCATTTATCACATATTATGACATTTAGTTTATTTTTAGTATTATTAATGGTTTAAAAGTTAAAACTACAAAAGGACTAATAACAATAAATTATTATTATTTTTTTTTTCATTTATGAAAATAAAAAACTCTTAAATGTATCGTTGATAAAGTCAAAAAATAATTTTTAAATCTCTAGCGTACATCCCATTATTCCTAAATAATATGAAATTATCTATATTAATATGAAAAAAAAAATTATTGAACTAGTATCTGGTTTGAAACATGTCAAGTTTTGTAAAACGATTATTAATTAGTTACGTTAATTTTTAACAACAATTAATTAATTGTTGAAATTTATCCTTGACGGTTTTTAAGATATCAGACAATTACTTATTTTATTTAAAATAGCACAAATAAAACATATTAATCAATAACTATAACAGAGTCCTAATTTTCGTCTCTTCGAATCGTGGAATGATTGTATTAGTCAATTTAAATTTAAAATAGTTTGATCATTTGATTAACATAAGTTAGTTTCATAAAGTTTACAAAAGTGTGAAGTATAAAGGCGAAGGTGCCCTGAACTCAACGGCTCTATTACACTTGAATATTCTGTGCTGAGTAACGAGTGCTTTCTTATATGTGGCTACCCTGGTCCTCTTCAAAAGTTTTTATTGTCAACCAATTCGAATAGTCATAAACCATTTATTATAAAATATAATATGTATATATGTATATTTAAACAATTTTGAGAATCGGTCTAAAATCTTGATACCAAATAAATTATAAAATTAAATATGATGTACTGTAATAACAAAAATCAGTAAAAAAAAAAAAAAACTATTGTAATAAATTTGACGATATGTCTTGAAAATGTAAGTTACATTCAAATCATATTGCCTATTAATTAGATGTGTTATTTAAATAAATAACTACACATTGGTACGACCTAAATTTAACATTGTTAGTACATTGCGTATGTGTGTCTCCACTGTTTTTGATTGCTTATGAACATAAGCATCAACACTTATTATCAATAACTCAAGAATTCTTGATTAAAATCAGCTATTTCAGTTATTCATGAATAATGAATATAGACTATTCATAGGCTATGATTAAGTAATTTAATGTTCTTAGATATCGTTTATTATCTTCCGGCGAGGTCATAATAATATGACACTATTCTTTAAATTTAATAATATTTTTTTGTGTTAGGTAAGTTCTATAACTAGAATTAGAAGCTTAAAGAAATTTCAAACTAAATATTTCTTAAATTAACATTAGAAAATTTAAAAGTTATAAATTACAATAAGTTTAAGGAAGTTATCATAGGATAAGGATAATATAAAAATAATATATATAAATCATATTCTTTTTCTTTTTTTTATTTTAATGCGATGTGATACAATTAAAAATAATAGAATTATAATGATATTATATTGTTAAGCGATGAGTTCCTTTGGTGTATTAAAAATTGTTGAAAATAATGAGTACTCGATGTACCATAAACCATTTGTTCTTTGTTATACTTTTTATTTTTATTATACATAAACTGATCGATTGGATTAGATATTATGCTTTGATCGTGTTAATAATGATTCAAGAATTCACTTATATATTATATTCACCTACGAAATAAAATACAAAATATAAAATAAAATACTGTCATAGCATGATCGATAGCTACTTCCTCGTATAGCTTATAATAATAAGCAACAGTCGACAGTAATTATTGGAAAAATAACTAGCTATATGAATACACTTAGGAAATGAACACTCTTTCGTATTAAATTTAACTCAATTGTATTAATTAAAATGATAGATGTTATTATTATTATTATTATTATTATTATTCGATAGAATATTTTACATTTTATTTTTTTTTTAGTTAGTTCTCAGAATTCAATATAGTTATTTTCAGTTTGGATTAATTTTGATATAATGATTATAAAATATAAGTTATAAAAAAAACTTAACGATGTTATATAATAATTTATAAATAGTATGTTTGTTTTTTGTGACCATGAATTTACACCATCTTCTTTACAGTTAAATTTGTATTATATTATTTTGGATAGATTTTGAAAGTGATGATTACAAAAAAAATTATTAAAACTTCTTAGCATGCATTTATATTCATTGTGTTTGCAAGTTTCCTACAGTAAAATAATCATACTAATGTTATAACTATATTTTTCAGATTTAATATGTTTAAGTAAGTCTCCATCACTCTACAAGGCTCAAGCTCTAAGTTTTTCCGAACTTCTGTCGGAAACAAATGGTTTTTGATTTTCCGGTATTCACTGACTCGCAGTAAGCCGTTCGGTCGGTATATAAGTCTTAGGCTTTAAAACAAATAAATTGTTAGAAAAAACTTTCGAAACGAAAAAAAGAATATGAAAAAACAGACACTGTCATCTTCGGCTATCCACGAACGTTTCGGTTAGCGGTGATAGACAGATGTCGCACGTCTTGTTCCTTACACAATGTGTTGTTTCCGGACATCCGGTCATTAACTGGGCGCGCGCGAAGCCGAATCGTTATCGAAACATAATAGGACGACGGTGCAAATCGACGGGCCTCGTAACCACAGCGGACGATTTGTCAGGATATCTGCGTGGGATAACTATTATTATTCGAGCGATCGATCGGAAAAGCGCGATCAAAAGATGTGGGTAAAAGAAGAAAAATAAACGAAGAAAAAGAGTATAAGATACTACGATAAGACATTATTATATAGCTGTTATGGTATCGTTATCTTGTCGTCGTATAACTTTAAACTTTCGTTCCGTAGTAGGTATATAATAGTATTTTATATGTATCTGCCTGGGGCAGTCAAAGTCATTTTTCACTGGAATATTCGATTTATTTATTTATTTCGTCTACCCCCATAGAACTCGAGAAAAATTTAAGAACTTTCTCCACCCTCGCGCATATTATATGAATAATTCAATGGCTCTTCTTAGGGATATTGCTTTTGCGAGTAAATTATTATTATTATTATTATTACTATCAACATTATTATATACATGTAGTAACGTTTACCAACGTTCAAACGGCGTTAATGAATATTGTTTGCGTGAATTAAATGCTATCAGTTGTATGTGTTCAGAGCATATTGGGATATAATATTAACACGAAAATGATTTTTACTATGTTGATAAAAAAATAAAATGTCAAACACTAATTTATGACTATAGGTACGTTTTTTATCAATTACACACACGATAAATTTGACAAATAGCACACACCTAGGCGTATGTATTGCCTTACATCGTAGGTATGTTGTTTAGCGTTATATATTATTTTATTGTGAACGTAAAATAATTCTTAATAATCGAATAATTAAGTACCCACAACAATAAAAATAATATTAGAGGTAATAAATAATAATATACTCGAATTCTGTTTTTAAAACAATACCGAAAATAATTTTATTTAAATTGATATGGTCGACACAAATCGTTTTTAAGCTATTGTAATTTTTTTTTTTTTGGGTTGTATGATGTGGCTTTTGTTATTAAGTTAGAGTTCCTGTTCGCATAATTAAGATAGGTGAGATGCAAATTATTGAAACTTTGAGTTTGTTTCAAACAAAATATCAGTTCTTTCCCGTTAATAAGATATTTTATTACATGCCTATTTAAATTTTTTAGAAAAAAATGTAAGACAATATAAAAAAAATATTATTAAAACAAATCTAAAATTGTTTTTAAGATAATATAAATCATAAAATGTTTCAGAAAATAAAAAAAATATTGTAAACACAATGTGATATATGATGACTTAATAGTCCAATATCATGAATCATGATTCATGATTAACACTTAATAGGATTACTTTATTGAATTGTATGTTGTTTATATTTGAAATAACGTTTTTTAACCCAACCAATTTCTCGTGATAACTAAAAGTTTGTTGATAAAACAATTTTCAAAATATAATTTAAGTAGAATAGTTAATTTAAAGCATTTTCATTTTTGAGAGATAAATACAATTAAAATATAATATATATTGCTCAAATACACGTATTTGATATGTTAATAATATCGTTGTAGATTTTAAGTAACTATTATCAATAATATTTATAATCAATATTATAATATCAAACATAATAAAAACTATTAAAAAGTTGCTAGATACATGTAAATTTGGTTGGAACGATAAACAACAACTATGAACATTGTATTTAGTGAAAACCATAGACATGAATAATAATAAAAAACCGTTGTTATATATTATACGTATATAATGCCTGTGTGGTGGAAACAAACATATTATTATTAAGTACGTCCATCAATCTATGTGTTATATTCAATACAATATTTTACTAGAGTATTTTTAAACCAAAATCAAGCTTATTAACAGTTATTAATATAACTACATTTATTTTTGTTTTGCTTGGTTGTTAAAAACATAGATTTTATTTCGTTACCTTATCTTATGAAATAATTATTAAGATATTACTACACATTTTTATCTGTCTAAAAGTGTATCAAATTCAGTGTTGAAAATAGTTTTTAGAGATTTTATTTTTGTTTAAAAAGAAATAATGATCATTTTAGAAGAATTCTATGAAATAAAAATGCTCTAAGCCACTTTTTTTTCGGACAAGGGGTAAGAATAAGGATAAAAGTAATAAAAAGAAAAGGCAATAAGTCAGTATAATGGATTATATTTTTATAATTTATTATTTTCCATTTTCCATTTTTTTGATATAGTTAAGGGTAGAAATAAACATGCATTTGGAAAAGAAATGGCATAATTGAAAATGACTTAGCGTGTTAATATGGTAATATAGTATTTGTCGGTAAATTTAAACTGTAAACATTTGCGTGTAAAGTCAAATAGCATAATATACTCGTATTCAGACGTATTTTCTTCAACTCGAGTTTTCATTGACACAACCGTTGTTTTTATTTTTTATTTAATGTTAAATCAATATTATACTGCGAGTTCATAACACTACTATTAAAACGAGATTTAAATGATATTGGTTAGAATATATTTCACAAATTTATATTTTAATAAATTATTGCCATTATATTATAGCGAATCAATTACTTTTAAAATCAATCCAGTATAGGCTTGCATGTACTATAAAATAACGTATTATTACCGGTGAAAAAACGAAATTAACAAAATGATTGAATTTTATTATATTTAATGCATGTGAATAAAATACTACCTATAATATAACATCTACACTAATCATAGATATAAATTGGTATAATATAGCGTTTGAAATATTGTTGATGCGCAGCATTATTATTGTATTAACGTTATATCAAAAACACTCGTAAAATAATTATTTAACGTCAACGCGATTCAACGATAAGAACTATATAATATATAAAGTTTTTGTTTCTGTTTTCTATATATATATATATATATATATGTGTGTGTGTGTGTGTATTGCTGTATACTACATATCATATTGTAACCGACATGGTGGTACGTGATAATTTTGTGAAAAGCGAAATAACATGGTATTTCATAGTATATATATATATATATATATATTCGTATACAGTGCGGTTTTACAAAATCGAACATTCCACAAAAAAAGAAGTAAAATATAATAAAACTCACAGGGTGTGACACGTAGAATCTCGATGTACAAAAAATACTTCAGTGACCTATAATAATAATTGGTGTTTCACATCTCTCAAAGTTTGAACTAGTTCCATTCCGAAACTGGGGCTAACAAATACAATGAAAATAATCGCGTTATTAATCTATATATCTCACTTAATACTATACTTATACGAGGACATTATCTAATTGACAATTTGCACTTCACAGTTATAAAGAGGGACGAGGTTCTCATTTGAAAATAATAAGTCTGTGTCAACAGGATATACTCTTTAAGAGACGTAATACATGTTTTTACATTATCTGTCATTCTACCTAACTGGCAAAATACATAAATAATTTCACACACAACTTATGAATAGAATATTTAGGGGAATATATTTGGCTAAAATTTAAATACATAATTGTTACTATTAATACTAAATTTTGAAGAGAACACAATAATTTAGGGACAATGTTATCCCTTTTAAAAACTATTATCTAACAAATAAATTATAATATAGTTTAGAAGTAAAATGATAATAAATAATAATAAAAGGAAAAGTAAAACGGTGTAACTTTTTTGTTGGATAATTTATTTTTATAAAAAGGATGACATACGTTCCTTGAATTTATTGTCTTACTTAATATTTGGCGATAAGTGTTTGGACAGTGATGTTAACCCAGCCGACGATCGTTTCGATTTTTCTTATTGGAATTTTGATGTATTGGCCATTACATATAGACGGATACACTGGAGTATAGGAGGTCCGCCCTTTATATTTTAAATGGCACGGATAGCCTGAAGTATTTGATAATGCGATCTTTAAGTATACTTAAAAATTCTAAATATCCGGATTTGAACGAGTGAACCATTAAAGCGCACAGCAAAGTCGGTTCACGGTTGGCGAATCATCCCATTTAAGGATATATTATGTGCAGATAAACATATTATAATAGTTTCTGGGAACACGTAGGATAATATGGCGTTTTCAAACACACACGCGCGTCTTAACGTAATTCACCAGTTATCTGAACACACTTGTGTAGGTATAGTAATAATTGCAACATTTGTCACGTGACAGATTAAAACCACTTCACCGGCACACGCGAGACGGTGGCTGTTTGTGAGGGTTCGTCTTAGAAGTGGTGGCGTACTCGGACACGGTAATTAACCACCAGTGACGGGTATGTGTGTATTATTGTTATTATTATTATTATTATATGAGTAACGGGCGTTTCGCAGTAATTAGCCGCGATGCGATTGTGTCGCCGAGCCGTTGTATTCTGTGCCGTTAAATGTATATAGTAATTTATTGTTTACGCGTCTGCCGCAACCACTTCTATAATTTGTTCACGGACACCCACAACCGCTAGCTCCCGTCCGTGTTGTTGTTTCCGGTTTTCCTGATGACGACGTAGGTACACCGCTATCCGGCGACGTCCGGGTCTCTACTCGTAATAAATTGGCATTAAGTTCCGGTCGGACGACCATAATATATTATGTACGCGTGTACGCAGTGCTTATGCGTTTGTTTTCACATCGGTGTTATACTACACACTGATATAGGACGTGTACAAAAGACACGCGCGGGGTGCACTAACGGACATATGCACCATTACCCGCCACCGAGCGACAGCCAATGTATATGACGTTCGTATCACGTTGCGCGTCATAGAATCCCGTGATCGAAGTACTTATATAATGACAGATTAAAAAAATAATAAACAAGAATCTCAAATCTAACGGTATATGATAAAAAATTAGAGTAAACGGAAATAAAATTGGCAAGCGCGTGTTATCTGAAAATGACGAATATCGGGACGTAATCTTACATTTCCAACACGATGTCATAAAATCACCAGATAATAATAGTATATATCCCATCCGTAGAAAAGTTCATTTTATAAATAATAAGTTTACGATTATCTTTATCCAAAACGTTAGAACTTGAGACGGTTTAATATGGAAAATAAATATTATTTATTCGGTCTTATTATTTTTTTTTTTTTTAAAGATATAATATTTATTTTATTACATAACTTAGTTAATTAATAATATTGATTCATTAAGTCTACCGTAAATGATAAATTCAACTGTTTATTATATTTCTTAACAATTCAAAACGTATTTGAACAAAAAACAACGATAGGTACTACTTGGGTAAAAAATCAATATAATCATAATAGCAGTACATTGAATTTCTTAAGTATCCTATCAGAATTGTTGCCAAGTTCTAACACGTAAATATGATATTCAAAGTAGGTACAAAAAACTACCGTGAAATCACTTTCAAACTTCACCGTTGAAATATCGAGAATAGTCTCCGACGTTAGACCCGATCAAACTAAAGGAATTATTCTATACCTCTCACGCTACTGCAATAGTTCGTTAAATATAGGCGCTTGTAATAGCTATAAGCAAGCACTTTACTGTCTCACTATGTCCAGTCGTTTATAATCAGTTTCGTCCAATATCTGTCATCGGAGGCTGTATCGATTGCGCCGCAAAATACGATTATTTCTCGAGATACATTCCTCGCACGTTTAACTTACGATGCAGAATCACCAAGCCTACCGGGTTCGCTTTTAAATCAAATAACTGCAGAATGGGTTCCTATTGTTTTAATTGTATAACTGATGTGGTGGTTAGTCGTCGGTTCGAACGTCGATGATTAACGATCGTTAAACTTGTGTTTGCTTTTAAACGAAATGGTTAGGTATGTCTATTTGTTTAACATATTTAAAATAAACAAAGATACAAAACAATCATGATATTTTTAGTTTAAAATAAAATTCAAAATCTAATAAATGAAATTAAATGAATTATGATACACTACTATAATATTTTCTTTCTGATTTCTTGTATAACCTAGAGACGCGCGTTTTTTTTTTTTTTTTAAATTCAATATCGTAAAGAATAAATAATGAAGGTTTATATTAAGCGATGTGATAAAATTCCATATTCTGATCCTAAAAGCTATTTACGTTTTATTTAATTATTTTTTTTTTTCTAGAATAATTTATTGATCTTGATGTTTCTTTCTTTATAGATAAATCGGTAAGATCTAGAAGTATAAATATAACTTGCATAGTTGCATTTAAATATTTATACTGGTGTACAATATTATTATTTTAAATAATTTTCTTTATATTTTAGCATACTGTTTTATAAATAATTTATCAAAGGATAATTTAATTATAATATACTATATGAATGCAAGCATTCAACTAAAAAAAAAAAAAAATAAATAAATATTATTCTATAATGAAATATATATATTTTTTTAAAAGTACCTAGTATATTATTTGTTTAACATTTAATTTTTATATTAAATAAATAAAAATTATATTTTAAGAAAACTATTTTATTTATAAAACAATATTTGCGTAGAAGCATTGAAGATTAAATGTCTTATTTTTATTAAATTCATTTTTTCTTTATTTGGCCAGTAAATTTTATTAAAATTAAATTTTGTTAAATTTCTATTTTTCACATTCATGGTATGTTAGTTATTAATATACAATAATTATGATATAAAAATAGATTTAGCAGTTGGACTATTGGAATATAAACGTTTTTCATATATATATATATATATATATATATATATGAACATATTTGCACTAAATTATTTCTTAATTATAATTAATATAATATATTCATTTTTAATTTTATAAATATATAATATATATTAATCATACAATTTTAAAACTAAAATACTTTTAAGATAAAATAAGTTTTTTGGACATATTATAATCTATATAATTATACATACAATGTATGATGTTTTTTAAGAAATTGTGAAACATAATTTATAGATTAATTAAATGTATTTATTTATTTTGATACAAAAAACATATTATTAAAAATTACAAAAATTACAAAATTTTTTATATTTTATTATATTTCTGTTTTACAAGTAATTTATGAGTAATATTGGCATTTATTGTCTAGAAACTTTTTTTCTTTTTAATGCTATTTTCAAGATATTTGAAATATATTTTAAAGTTTCATAAATCAATTTTATCTGATGACAGTTGGATTTACTTTGGTTAGAATTATTTCAAAATGTCTGATGGTTTTCCGAAAACAATTTTATAGAAATGCATAATCAAAAAGACATCTTTCAGTAATAATTGTCAAAATATTGGAAATATGCATTGTTAATACTTTTACAAAAGACGTAATTTGTATGATTGATCTGAGAGTACTTTAAAGTACTCAACGTAGAACATTTAAAATGTATAATTCAAAAATAATTTTTCACTAGATATTTTTATTATAATAATATATATATATATATATATATTACGATATTAATTTCTAGGTAATATTAATATAAAAATTGAATACAATTTTTAGTTTAAAGTAATTTTACAAAAATTATTCTATTATTTTAGTTTTTAAGTTGGAACGTATAAAATATTAGACACCTAAAACTTTCGTAATTTATTATTGATTTATTTTAATTAAAAAAAAACAAATGTTGTATAAATGAAATGCCTACCAAATTAATGAACGATATGTCCACCAACGAGTTACTATAATTTAATATAAATAAGTAAATAATATAAAGATAGTATACTTTATAAAATAAAATATGCAACAACACATATTTCATCATGTTTATTTAAACAATCGTGTAATAATTTGCATGTATCACACTGCAATGTTTTATTTAATTATAATTATTATAAATTGTACGTTTAAGTGAGGTGTTTACGTAATATAAAGTCGTTGGAAAATTGTTTTATAATAAAAATTAGATTAACACATATTAAAATAACTGTAAACAACTTTAACACGAAAACTTATAAATCATATTATTATTATATTTTAATATGCATATTAAAGTCGATTACAAGTTTTAATAATGTTATATCTTAAAATAAACCAAACAAAATATCTGAATATTCATTTAAACTATTTATACTAGCTGTAATATAGCATTAATGGCGCATGATACAATTTCTCAAAGGTTGGAAAATGTGTGTTAAATTATTCTTAGTATTTAAAATTAAAATATGTTTTATAAATGTACCTATGATTTAAAAAATTATGTTTTTAAAATGAACATGTTTTCTATAATTTCACGGAATAATAACATAATAATAGAGATAAAAAAAAAATTGTTTATTAAATTATTATCAAAAAGTTATGGCTTATAACTGAATAATTATTTTTGAAAATAAAGTATTGTATTGTTGTGAAATACTGAAACAGCTTAGGACAATACACAAAACTACCGACATTGTATAAAAGACGCGAGGACTGTTGGTTAATATAATGACTATGATTATACATACATCATATGTCATGTTATTGCAATATTATTAAGTTAAGAAGAATAACCACGACAAGAACGACGAAATCGCTAAAAATATAAATGAAATACATTTTATGATATTATTGTAATATTATGTTGAACGGTTGGTATGTGTAATAATTTGTATATAGGTATGCTGTAAATACGTATATATATATATATATATGATTTAAAAATAAAATGCAAAATATAGTATGGCTGTAAATTGAGTAAAATCCACCATTTTGAAAATGATAGTGATAAAATGAATATATCAAATTAGAATTCGTATGGTTTATATTGTGATGCACTGTATATAATACGTATATCTTTATCTTTTCTGCTTTCCATAATCCTACAGACTATTTTTTTGGTTTGGGATATTGTTTAGCATTTGGTTAGATTTCCGTTGAATATTTATAAAATATATTATTCAGTTATCATACGGATAACTCATTTTTATTTTTTTTTACATGAACTTATTATCCATTTCCATATTGTCAGATACGAGGATAAGATTGATATGAATTTCAGAAACAATCATTCTAAAAATAAAATCTTAGAGTATAAAAAAAAGTCACGACCTATCAATTGTATTGCGTTTATTTATTTTAATTTTCGTTACGACCATTGTATTTAAAAATTTATGCATATTGAAGCCGACGTTTGCACTTTACATTAAAAATGTGTATAAACGAATAAATCTTGAATTTCCAGTCTTCACTATAGTTTCATATTTTTACTCGGATTAAACAATACTCAATCGTTTCGTTAAAATAAAACCAATGACCAATATAAATTGATTGTAATTTAAAGATTTCATCGAGTATATAATAATAATACAGAAAAAAACATCTGTCTTGTATCTATATTGGATCCAAGATGTGAAATTGTTAATATTAAAATAAAATATAGAACATTATTCGTACATATAACTTTAAATCGATTTTCGTTCGGTCTATATTGTTCAATACGTTAGGTACACAATAATATATCAACTGAAATATTCACTTTCACTCTTCACACGTTCGGGTAACATCCAACGTTTTCGAACTCTGTTTTTGACACAGCACAAGATAAACTGTCACTGGACTAAACTATTATTCTTCTGCAGAGGATAATAGCACGTATGACGCGTGCATTATCTTTATTATACTATACTGTTTTATCACTGCGAAAATACATTACCATTATCATAATAATATATTACATAACGTTGAACTGTATAAATAAACAACAGTAAAACATTTTCAACTGCTAAACCGTCCCATTCAAAAATATTGGAATTAATCCACAACACGCGAATTAGACTTGTAATCGACGCACTTTGCTCCAGACCGATTAAAAGCATCCCGCCAGTAGCAGGCATTCCATATATAAACAACCAAATGAGCAGCCAGAATATCAAGAATGTTTTCCAGGACATCACAACTTACCCGAAATATACATTCAATAACATTTATACACAAAATATGGTTTGGAAAACATAATACGCACCATAACACTTTTGTGATCTTACTGGTTTCTCACAATGAACATCAATCTCAACATGCATACACCCCCCGAGAAATCAACATACTCTAATACACTTAATAATCTATTTATGGAAAATCTCTCGCACACTCAAATCCAAAAACATATAAACACATGTCGCGTCCTATACGGAATGTCGTATGTCGGGATGACCATCAATCACGAATATAACCAAATCCAGTCCATTCAGACTCTCCGAAAAATGCTTTATATATTAAGTTTAAACTCTAGCATTCTCAAAGCCGACAAATAAATTATTTCAAATATCGACCACTTTTACAGCACGATACATAGCGATTCTTTATATACCCTCATCGATTTTCAAGACCCTGGGCATAGCCGCTAAACAAGCATATTCGTCCTTCGATGCTCTAATACCTTCTCTCTATTTTTCTACAGCGATATTAAAAATTTTATCGAAATGGATACACTCCATCAATCGGGGAAAGGATAGAACAAAATTAATATCAAGCTCAAAAAAATAAAAAAAAAAATAAAAAAAATACTACCTTGGATTTTAACCGTTAAACCCCCAAGAAAATATGAGTTGGCTGTCAACTGCCTCAAGCATTTATATTTAATAAAAAAAAATGACCTTCCTATCTGTACACGCTGTAGGATGCTTCTCACCGTCAAACATATTCTTACTGAATGTAAAGTATATAACACGGAGGGAAAAATACTACGAATACCCGACCCCACCTATAGCGGAAAAATTAAGCCCTCGTCTAGCTTATATCATCGTATTTAGCCAATTTCAATCGGTAACACATCTCATCAACCAAGTGTAACGAGCACCTATAAACCATAACACTACAACAATATATCACAGTTATTATAAACATCTAAGTTACCTAATATTCCGTATTTATTTCTATTTTTAATATTTATTTATCTTTATTTGTTTACCCTATTTTATTTTGTTATATCTCATTTGATTTATAATATACTCTGAAAAAAAAGAATAAATGTTTTTCACCATTATTAACTATATTATAAAATGTAATATGTCTTAATATCTAAATTATATACTGCAGTGTTACGTCTAATGGCCACAGCAGCTTCAGATTTTTATTCTTAATAAAAAAGAAAAACATTTGCAATGCGGTCGATCTACTATTAGAAATTGTCACGAAAGCTCGTTTGTCACAGTATTTGTTAAGCTAATTAAAAGTGTCCAATACGTCGTTCAATTTCACTGGTTTCATCTTAAACGAATTTTTTTATTGTAATTTGTAGTTGATTTTATTTTTGTTTACAATAAATTACAAAAATGGTAACTATTTAAGATAGTATCTCAATTAGGTACAATGGTTAATAATAATTAAATTAAATTAAAATATTAATAATGATCGGTTAAAATCAAAATTCATACAGACAATACTGCCTTATATATTATTATCTTAATTACAGTCAACATTAAAAAATATTTCAATATTTTTAATAGTCTTAAGATAGTTAAACATAAAAAAAATGTATTATTTTTACTGTTGAACAGCTAAATATTAAAGATCGAAGTTTATTGTTGATAATTTTTCGTTAAAAAAGAATACTTTTGTATTGTTTAATTTCAGACGGGAAAATATTAAAGATATTAGTAAGATAACGTAATAATACAAAATGCGTAGTATTATTAATGGTAGTTACATGGATTAAGGAGTAATGATCATATTATAAGAGATAACGCACGTGACGTAATTAACATTTTTCGGCCGTTGAAGACTTTTAAAAATTTTTAATTTTTTATGATAATTCATGATGTATTTAGAAAATTGATAGATTTTTATGGATTTTTTAAAGTAATCGGGGGACGTTTTAATATTATATGCCGTAGTAGAATTAATACCTTTAACATGCACACATGAGTTTTTTTTTTTTATAATATCTGAAAGAAAACGGATGGGTTTATGTAGGTGTATCAACATGGGGTCTCGCTATGTTTGCTTTCTCACAGATAAGCGTCTACCCACTACACTATTAGCGAAGGAGTATTACTCGTTTATTGACGAAAGTTTGAAACTTATATTTCAATATAGGTACTTAAATTTAAATTTAAAAAAAAAATATATTTACAGAAATCACATCTATATTCAGCTACGTCATTGCCAGAACCTTTAATTTTGAATATTAGTTCGACACTTTCACAAGACGTAATCGACGTATTCTGTAATGGAATGCAATCACAATGATATCTCTTTTTGTGAATTACTTTTTAAATACATTTTGGTACTATAGGTGTTGGGGTATTTACACTGTGGCATTATGTTATCGACTGTTATTGATAGACAGTCTTATTCGGTGTGTTAATATTATGTTTAAACTAAATAACGATAGTATGTACACAATATGCATGTAAAATATTATATATATATATACATGTGTGAAAGACTAGAGATAAGGAGACCGAACTCGTATATGCAATAAACGTTCAGTAAATATTGTATACCTTTGTCCTCAACAGTTTGCACGCATTAACTCGTCTGACAATGTGACATTTTCTTGTTTTTTTTTTTTTTTTTATACATATATAGATAATATGTAATATTCTAAAATATGACAAACACAAAATTAACCAATACATTAGACAGAAAAATAATCGATTTGTCTACCTTATAGTAAATGTATAACAAATAACTTATAGGTTTTTGTAATGACTGTAAAATTACGTATAAATAAACATTATATAATATGTTGTATATTGTTATATTAAATAATATACATTAACCTAATTTTAAAACATACAAAATGTATAACAAGTCGTATTATTTTAGGATAAATCATATTTATTGAAAAAAAGCATCATAATCATAATGTTAGACGGGTTAAAATAGCCTTTCGAGTGACCGCCACGTAGATTAGTAGAGAAAAAGTGCACAATATTTTACGGAACGTACATGTGTATGAGTTTAGTTTCTATATCTTTAGTCTGCATGGGGAATATTTTGGTATTTAAAACAAAATACAATAATGGAAATTTAAAAAGTTTAAACTACATATATAAATAACTAATCAACGACGGTTGTATAATAATCATTTGTTTATAATTGGCAATACATTAAAGATAAAACAAACTCCGGTTTATCACTTCTTCGTTATAATTATATATTATTAAACATGAATTAATATAAATATATATATTTATATCATTAAAATGCAAAACGCCATATTATGCTAAACTAACTAATTAACTGTTAATTTCTGATTTGGAAAAATCTACCAGTTATTAAGATATATTTTATATACTCTTATTACAGAAATAAGTATAACTATTAATTACTATTGTAACAAGGTAGAGTCATAATAATTCATAATTAACTTAAATTTATTTATAAGATTAAAGATTATTTTGTTTTATATCGTATATTTGCATTACAATTTATCATGTGTGGTAAATGTGTTTATTAGTAAGAACGGTTAGTGAATTTTGAATAGTGGCTATATATAATTGTTACAATTGAACTTAAGTTGAATGAATATTTTATTTATAACTACTCTGTCAATAAAGTTTTTGCTAGTCTGAAGGTGGTTTTTTTTCTACGATAAAGTAACTGTTTTATTTTATTCAGCAATGGAAACTATTAGTATTTAATGAACTTAATTTGATCCTTCGAACCAATCCACAAAAATTTTATCAACGACGTATGTATACCGTTCATGTGGAGAGTTAACCGCATGACCCACATTACAGGATGATTTAATACTTAGAATTTAGGTGCACATATAAACTGTCTAAAGAATATGATAGATAGGTGGGTATATAATATAATAAATTCTTTAATATATTATATTTATTTATACTCTATACTCTATAGTAGGTAAATATATAAATACTTTTTATATTTGTATCATGTTTTTATTTTTAATATAAGACTATTAGGTATACATTTATTTATAAATACCTAAAATTGAAAAATATATTTTGATAAGTACCCGAGTATATTTGTGATTTAACGTCGATTCGAATTGGGTTCACGAGATGTAATTTATAAGAAAAATCTTGAATTTTAAGGTACAGTTGGTAATGAAATATTTACAAAATGTTATGAAAAATTTAATTCAAAAAACCTTTTTACGCATTTACAGTGATTTTTGGATAACATCACCCAAGTATCTGGTATTAAAAATTTTAATTTGAAGTTCTTAGTAAAAAAGAAAAAAAGAAAAAAAAATATCTCCATTATAATCAATAGAAATAACATGAAATTTTATATTTAAAACGTAAATTATTTTTGTTTTGGCGTTGTACAGATCGTGAATTACGTTGCGTAGGGTTTTTAAAAATGTCTAAATTAATGCGACGTTGCAGGTACCTCAGGATGTAGACCGCCAACAAACAACTAATAGCAAAGGATGATTGACGACGTGCGCAAAGTTTGTAATAGGCATCGCTGGGTGAGACTACGTCTCTACAATGCTTCCCAACAGCAGTTTTCGTTGTCAAAGTGAATTATATTTTTTCCAAAAACTGTGTTTTTCTTTTTCTTATACTGCCTATTTATTATTTTTATCACTATATAATATAATATGCGTGTTATTTAAAGACTCGCGGATATCATAGAAATATATTTATATTACTTTTAAAAAGTACATTTATATTCATGGAGTGTTTATCCGCCGTCGACTAGTAAAATTACAATACGTGGTGTTAAATATAAACGATAATGGGGAAAAATGAAAAAATAAATAATATTTATGGTATTTTTTACAAGTTAGGTTATTATATATTTATATAACCCAAAACAACAGATTTATTTGATCCCTTTACTATTGTTCTGTGTTTTGTTTGGCATATGAACAATATATAATAATAAAATAATAAAAATATTTTGCGTTTAATAGTTCCTCATTATTAAACAACGTGTTCAAATAACCATATACGCACTTTGATTTATTAATAAGTTAACTGTGTATTATAAATTAGTAGTATGATTATCTACGTAGAAAACAAACGTTTATCAGCCCGCAGGCATTGTTTTTTAGTTCAACAGTAATTTCAACTTCTGAATACAAAAGTTAAACATTTTTAACGAGTATAATGAGTTTAATAATAATCTATCTCTTTATCGTTCACGATAAACAAAAAAAACGTGCTTCTTAGAAATTATTACTAAAAATGCATTATTAAACGCAATAAATTATTATAAAATATATTTTATGTGATGCATTTTTTTTTCGTTTTAAAATACTCTGAACAATTTGAAAATATTGTCAATTGAAAGATTATTTTTATATAATAAGAAATATTACTGTAGCACAAACAATGAATACGTTGAAATTAATGTTTAATATTATTATGATACAATATTCTACAATGAAATAAAACATCAACGCAGTACCACAATTGCCTATACGATGCGCCGTGTTACGAAAAATAAAAATAGAAGCTATTAATAATTACTATTTTAAATGCGTCACTTACGTCCCAAATCTTTTTAAAGTCATTTTGGTGTATCCTGAGCAGCTCACATGTAGTTTTCGTGCACACTGTCATATCTCTGGGCAAGTCATGGACTATTGATTCGCCGAAAGTTGCACCGACGTCCAGAGTGACAACGGCCTGGAAGAAACATGAAACAATATTATTCATTACTTAATGTGCCTAGTGAAAATTAAAGTAATTTTTTACTGTACACGTGGTTACAAAATTGTTATAAGTTGATTTATTTATAATAGTAGTGTAAAGCTCATGGTTTTTTACAATTAAAAAACCATGAGCTTTAGTCTTAGTTTTGTAACGCCTACTATATTTTATATTTTTATATAAATAATTGTAATAAAAATAGATGTAAGACCAAATTTAATCAAAGTATTTAAATAAATCATGATAAATTAGAATTTTTTAGTAGTATTATTTGTTTAGTAAATGTTGCAAGCGCATATTATATTTTTGATAGTATTGTTTTTGTATGTTTTTAATCCTATTTAAAATCAATAATTTATATTTTAATTATTTTTTTGATAAAATAGTTGTTTGTATGTTTACTAAAAATAATATTATCAGCATTGTTCTTAATAGATCACCAGTTTACTAGTATAAAATGACTTTTTGAAAATATTCTTACCATATTAATGCTTCATATGTTTATCCATTAAGTTAAACTAATAATATTATTCCCGAATAATAATAAAATTAAAATATTATAAATTTGAATGAAAATTAAACGCAGAGTTAAAGAATGATACTAAATTTATTTTTCTGAGTATTATAGCTATATTTTTCTAAATATGTGTTGGAGATAGATTATCTTATCTAAATTCATAAATTCAAATTAAAAGAATTTTTTAACATAATTCTGAACATAAATTAAATTTGTATAATCTTGTACAATTTAAAAATATAATCCAATTTGTTACAATAATAAATTGATCTAATTTACGAGGGATTATTATTAATATTATTTTTTTTTTTAATTGAAATTTGTTCAAACATCTTTAGAAACGAGATTCGATTAATTTATTTTTCACTGCTGAACATCGTAATATATTTGTATTTTAAAGGTATTTTTTCATTAATTTTATGTAAGAGTATTTTTTTTTTTTTTTTAAATGGCAGTAATCATGAAATAAAAATTTTGTAATAATGAATTTCATATTTTTGAATTTTATATTTAAATAAAAATAAATGTATATGATATTATTTACACATAATACGTATTATATACCCATTTAAAATCGTGAAAATAATGTAACATGTAATTTGAAATATTTGAATCGTAGTTATTATTAAGCAACTACGTGTTAAAACCGATTTTCGACGAAATAATAAATTATTACACGGATTTGAACCCTTTTCAATTTCAATACGCCCTTGTGCATGCTATAAATATTAGCCAGACCGAAACTTTTTGAATTTTGAATAATACAATCCTAACTTTTATGACTTCATATAAACCGAATGTGTGATCGATTACATTGATAATGTCTAAATGCTTTTATGAAATTTTGAAATGCAATTATTCCAACAGCAAACTTCTAGAATATTCGTTAAAAATTGATTTTATAATTGATTTTACATTTTTGCAATACTCATTAATACGTATTAATACGTCATTATAATATTTACTATATACTAAAACAATAAACATAATTTTATAATTACATAAATATAATATATATATATAACACAATAATTAACGTTTAGAGCTTTAATTAGTAAACATTAAATAAAAATACAGTTTCATATAACGTACAACGTATTTAAACCGTGTAAGATCTAAATTATAACTCGAGTTTTTTTGTAAAAATTTGATAAAGCATTAAAATTATAATATTTTTCTATATGATAACAAACTACAACAAGAACATATTTTAAATTGTGTAATATTTCTAATTGTATCCATGAGAATGACGATTTATAACTTAAATATTCAATATTTTAAATTATTATTTTACATAATTTTAAATAAATTTTATTTTAATTATATTTTTGGTTTGTATTAAAGTATACTAATATATATGTATATATATTGAAAATGTAGATATTTTAATTTAAAGAACAATGAATGAAAGTGATTTAAGCTATGATTTTTATAAACTTAAAAGTTTATGATATTTATATAGAATTAATGAAAAGTTATATAAAAATGGACTTAATCAGTGAAAACATTTTAACTCGAGTATACATTTTAAATGAAAATCTAATTGTATGTACAATTATACATTTTCGATGGCTACAAAAGCAAGATTTTTCTGTTTAAATGTAGTGATAAGAAAATCTGAATCTATTTTAATGTACTAAAATCCTACTGTTATTTACATATTTTTCACTGTAAAATTACTATTTTAATATTCAGTTAAAGATATATTTGAAAATTATCGTTCGAATAAGGTAAACCACTCATGATCAATTAACAATTAAAATAAAGGTGATTGAAAATAGTTTATTAATATTTGTATTGTCTCTTTAGTGTTTTTCCTGAAATAAAAAGTACAGGTCATCAATATTTCACTAAGAAAAAATCGTAATTGAAAAATTTGAGCATGTGTTTTAGTGCAAAATATCACTATATATCTACATATATCTTTATCGGATGATTAAAATTAGTAGTCTTTATAAATTTAAAATTATATTTTTATCCTGATATTTATAATTATTATGCCTATTACGTGCGTCTTTAAAAGATAAAACTAACTTTTAGGATAAAATCATGTTTCTAATCACAGAAAAAAAAAAGATTTAAATAATATGTATGGTCTTAATAACTGAATCATAATTTCACATGATATTATATTGATTATTTAACCTAAATCTCAGTACTAAAAAACATATGCATGTACGAACTATCTTCATTAATTATATAATTTTCTTTTTTTTTTCTTTTAATTAAATTGTATTTCAAATTTCTTTTTACAATAATAGTTATAATTGTATTCAATAAAGTATCTATTATTTTTAATAGTCAGCTACAATATTTAAATAATTCGTACACCACTTAGTTTTTCGTGTGACCACATAGCTAAAATTGTGATTATTTCCAAGCCAATGGCTCCACTAATATTTCATAATTTCAAGAAGTATAATATACAAATTATTATTGTATAATATTATTAAATATGACGAGTCATATAGATATTGGTTCGTGATATTTTTAATTATAAAATTAATGGATACGATTACGATACAAAGTGAAATATACGCTATGAGATTAAATAAATCAATAAATATGTGTAAAATTTTATTGTCATAAAATATAAATTAAACACATAGTGTTCGTTTAAATACAATGTATGATACTGATAATACCATAACTTACAGTTATAATCATAATAATCTTATAAAATATGAATATGTGATATAAATTTTTTGTGGTAGTTTTAAATTAGTAATTATATATGTAAATATTTTAACAACTGTGGTTTGACTAAAACATATTATTTTTATGCAATTGTGTTTAACAATAATAATATTAGCAAATGTAAAACTAAAACCGACCATCCGAAAGAAGTTTATAATTACAAAAACGAAACACTCACAAAATCGTTATTCACGCGTTAAATTAGTCAAATCGTGTTCTAAACATTATAGCCGTGGCTTTTTGTAGTATAACTTTTAAAAATAAAAACGAGACTCCGCAAACAGATTTATGAGGTGGGTACTTGACAAGTTTTTAATTAATTATTGAAATGAGAACTTCCGTCCGATTAATACAGGTACTCTATGATTCACATACGTATGACCATATTCCTATATGGCTACAAAACGTGTTAAAAACAATAAATCAACATACATTAAATAATATAAAACAATAGAATAGCCGAGTTGTTGAGATGCTATATACAGTGGTGTATAATGGCGAGTGAAACTAATTGGAGTTTCCATTGATTGGGGTGACCAACGCATGACACGACGTGTTGAACGTGACAACAGAGCTGATGATGAACTGAAGTTTTAGCCCCACAATTAGATTTAAAAGTGACAAAATACTATAAACGGAAAACGATTCTACCTATACACATTTTTTTTATTTCGAATAATGTGTATAATTTTAAAACTTCCTCTAATTAATATATATAAATATATTTATATGTATAAACATTACTTAAATAATATATTTTAAATGTATTCATTTTTTGTGCTATAATTTATGATATAATAACACATTATATTTTATGATATTATCATATTCATATTAAATATAACTGTAATAATGTCAGATGTAACAAGTTGAAAACAGTTTAATTATAATATTGCGAGTAAATTTTAAGATTTTACAGAAAAACTATTCAGCCAATTCAAAATCCGATATAAAGTTTTGAAAATGATTACTCATATACATCCAAAATAGTTGTGACAGACATAATACCCGAATTAAACTGTAACGCAAATAAAATAGGTATCAGTTGACATCATATTATTCGAAATAACTTTGAGAAATAATACGACAGGTGATTTGATTGTATATGTTTCATGACGATGATTAATTTTCAAAACTCTTAAAATGTGATTTTATTATCTCTCGAATATAAGATTTTTTAAATGCATTGCAATAACTATAAAATGCTTTATAAGATTATGTGTTATATCTATATTAATATTCGTTCTTGTGTTTAATAATATATGTTATAATATTTATACTATATAGTTAGTTATATTTAGTATTAATATTCATCATATTTTAACTGAAATTATATTACCACAAAATGAATATCTTATAAATATTAAAATATTCACAGTTCACTACAGGTGACACATATAAAAACATGGTTAATAAACACTACAATAGATTTTATTTTTAAAATTGTTAACATTAATATAAATATATAATAATGAAAAAATTAATCTTTTATTAGAATAACGATTATGAACTGTAATTTTCTGACATTTCTTGTAAGTGATCGAAACAATTAGGGTCGTATTAAGAATGAGATGATAAAAATAAGGGACTATTACCTCGGATGACTGATTTGGGAGAGAGACAGATGACTTTTTAAAATATTTATTGTTTTATTCCTTTTATAAGTTAATTGAATTATTTAATTATTTACACTTAAATTTTTTTTTTTATGTTATGCAATTTGTTATTATGACTTGTTAATTATTTTAATATTATCATGTTAGCATACATATTTTAAGCGTGTTAGTTATGTATTAAATATCGAATGTGATTAAATTACCACTATCAATTTTCAAGTATGATTAAAGTATTTTTGAAATTACATTCAAGAAAAACAATTAAATAATGTTTTTATTTTCAATTTTTAATAGCAATTTTATTTTGTCAACTAAATTGTTTTTTTTTTTTAACGAATATATTTAATAGGGTCTAAAAATTCCTAACTACCTACTACCAGGAATATGGTTATTGGTGATATTTTTTTACGTTAAGAAAATATTTTGGAAAATCGAAAAATAAAATGTTCAAAGTATCATGTATAATATATTTAAGATTCTCGAAATGTTGAAGGTTGACGTATACAAGTTATTGATTACTTTTTCTGCCGAAACTGTGTTCGCAATAAAATATCATAAAAATAAAAAAGAATATTATTGTAAAACCATTACATTCCTTTCATTGTTCAGCATCTAAAAGTTCAGAGCTTTTCAATATTGGGCACTTTTTTCTGATTTTGGCTCAAATAAATGGGACATATTATTATTTTGGGCACAGCAATCTATATTATTTTAGAATAACTATAGTTCCATTTCTTCGACAATAATATAAATATAGTTTTGCATCTTAAATTTTTCTGAAAAATAATAACAATATAATTGTATATTTCAAAAACAAGACGTTATATTATGTACAAAAGTATCATTTATATTCAGTTTTTATATTCAAATATGCATATATTTTTGTATAGCTATTTAATATGAAGCTAAAAATGATTGAAAATCACGTAAGAAAAACAAAAATGTATAAAGCCAATGGTGTAAGTAAGTACTTGTTTTGATTTTTAAAAAGTATATAAGTTTCTTTATGATTTAAAAGTCGTGAGTCGTTTCAAAGTTCAACGGCAATCCAATTTTATTCGGCTCTAGCTCAAAAATTAATTTTAAAATAATTTATTACGATTAAGTATTAATTTCATTTATTTGGTTGTATATTATCGAATACTGTAAAAGATTGTTGGATTTATCACATTTTTCGAATGTAGATTGTAGTGTTAATACTTAATTGTTTAGACTATAAGTGTATAATATACCGATGTAAAACATATTACTATTGTGAGCTTCAGCATCTATGGTAAATAATATATTTCATAGATTTTATCAACTAAATTAATTTTACGGTTTAAAAGCAAAAACAGTATGACTCTCGAATAAACCAAATGTCAATTTAATCCATACCTATATTGGTTCTTAATCACTTTTAGATTCTGAACGGAGCATCAATAAATGTATTGATTTTACAATGATAGGTATTTTTTTTCTTTAAATAATTTTTGGGTGAGTAAAAATTGTTAGGTTTTTAAAATTGGGGATGTTTTATGGTAGCAAATATTTATAATAGGAAAAAAACAAAAAAAAAAAAATTAAGGAAAAACGCAAATCCAATTTATGATAAAATAATTATTAATGATAATTTTTATTTGTATATCTAAATTTTGAAAATTTGAGTAAATCTTCCTTCATGAGTAGTTGATACTGGGAACCATTAAATCTAATAAATATATAATGATTATTATTTTTATAAATATTTTATATTTAAATTCGGACAAAATTATTTTTTTATAGTTTTTTTAATTACTTGTTTTATTTTAATTTAAAAACATTATTTGTGGAAACATAAAACTTTTACGTGCATTATTAATTTTTCCATACACGATAAAATTTTTGATTTCTTTTAGTTGTATATTATCGATTTATACTATGAATTTATTATTTTCTTTTGCGGTATTTATGAAAAGATGTTAATACTTTTTGAGTTACTTATATACAATGTTTTTAATAGCATAATATAAAAACATACTTTTAAATTATTATTAAATAATATTTTCGGAAAATTATTATCAACCATTCTACAATACTAAAAGTAAAATAAATTACTTTAATAGCTACATCAAAAACATATCATAAAATGTACTTGGTAATATAAGTTGATAGACCGCCTTCGCTCTGAATAGCTTTTCATATACAATGATGTACCATTGAATCTAAATTTAATACACTCATAATAGTGACTCATTCAACACATAATGTACAGTAGACTGGTAAGCACTTGACTAAATTTTTATTTAAAACCAGTCCCTAAAGACTATTAAATTAAATAATAAACTTTAAGTAAAGTATTAAATGATATAATGTAGTGATTGTCAAAAACAATTTTAAATTTTTAAATATTTTTAATTTTTACTTATTAATCATCTTAAGCATAATAATATATTATTATTATTATTTTTATTTTTGAGAATAATTTTGGTACATATAATTTAAGTATTGAATATCGAGGATAGTTGACAATAATTATAGTTATAACTATTTGATTTTTTTTTTGTAACTGAGAGTAGTGACGGAACACAAGTATACTGGCAAACAATGTTGGTCCACTACAAAATATTAATATATCTATTCCGTTCATCTAAAACGTAAATGCAAGTAACTACTGGTCAATTTGATTTCATTATCAATACACTTTAAAGCTTATCATGTAACACACAATACAGTTATATGTTTTGTATTTTATCTTGGTATAAGTACTTATATCACAGTTGATTCAATATATAGTACCGTATAATATCGCTTACAAGCATCATTATTATAATATAGTTTAAATATTTTATGCCAATGCTATATTATAGTATACTCGTAGTTTAATAATAACGTAATGGTGTAGTATTGTATCGTATTTATTAATTTTTATTTATGGTGGGCCATGACAAATCTTGTTTCCACTTAGCCTCTATCGAGTTTAGAGGACTTAACCCGGGTCGTCTGTGTATTATTATAATGTTATAAGCCTGGATATAGGTATCAAAACCGAAAAAAATATAACCGCTATAACACGCCAACACGCATGTCGTAGTTATAAGAATGATGATCGCGTGTGCGATCAGTATGCGGAGGCGTCGTGACGTAAAAAAATCGTGGAGAGAAAAAAACCAAATGATGAAATGCTTTTTTTTTAGCGTCCCGCAAGCGTAAAGGGATCGAAAGGGTGCAAAACAAACACAAACGGTACTTTATAAATAATCTGCGTAATAATCGAATAAATAGTAAAACATATAGTCTATAATACATAATATGCGTGGGATTAAAAAGTGTAGGTACATCAATGAATATTTTGATACGAGTATAATGATTTTTATCGGAAGGTGCGCCCTAATACGCTGAAGACGTGATTTATATCATTTAATTTAAATAATATACAAGGTATCGTTAAATTTATTAAAAATGTTATTATTTTATTTTTAAGAATAGGGTGATTTGTTTTTACCGAGATTAAGAATGTTGACGAAACAGTGGCAATTTTTATACTGTACATAAACGAGGTAAAACACGTTTAAATTAATAACTATTAATTTATAGCGAGTGCAGGTTTTTTTTACGATACAATAGACAGCATATGAATAGAATTTAAAAATAAAATGAACGGTTATGTTTTTTTTCGTGTTTATACAGCAAACATTTATTTGGTGATGTACAAATCCGATCACAATAATAATTCTTGACAAGAAATAGTATCTGATTTTCTTTTGAAAATATTTTACATGCATTGTGCGAAACGAAACCGTACAATATACTTGTCAATAAAAATACAATTCTAGTACGCGTTGATTGAAGTAAATATCTAATAATAACGAGCAACGGTTTTTTTATTATTAAGTTTTTGAAATATGGACATTTTATTTACAAATTTAAATTATAAATAGTTATTGTTGGTGCAAAATAATCGATCTTTATTATGAATATAGAATCGTAAATAAAAAATAGAATAACATTGTACAAATTCAAAAATATAATAATATTTTACTGTTCCAAATAAGAATTAGCTTAATGGTAACATTTATATTTTCTTAAAAATAATTTAAATTTTTGGAAATAATTTGAACTAATAACATATTAACTGATCTTGAACGGTGTTAATTATGACAAATTAAAATGCCTATGGATTTAAACGTTTTTAAACTCCGTCAAATTATGTAAACTGTATAGATTTTTAACACGGGAATGTTTAAATATTAAGTATAAAATACATGTTTAAATTATATCCAATCATTATATCTACAGTAAAAACTCTTTATAATTATAATAAAAAACTCCATACAACGTAAATATTACATTATATAATGGTTGGTTTGATTTATAACCTATTATATAATTCTTATACCCTCTGTATTACTTAAACTCTCTATATCGAAAGAATTCTCTTGGTTCCTTAAAATTCATTATAGAGAGTTTTCGCTGTATTTTATTTTCTATATCCAATGGCGAAAAAATATAAAAATGATAGTTTTTCGTGAGTCGTCTGAAAATGTACGCGTTGAATAGTAAAAAGTATGCAATAAAATATAGGATATATTACACTAGGGATATTGCTGAATCTATTATCAAACTTTTATGAAAGTTAGTCGAACGCTGTGGATTAGTTTTAGACCGATTTGGCCGTTTGTTTTTGTATATTATTTTGTATTGTTGAATTTATATAATATTTATTAATGTGGCCGATCCTGAAAAACGTTGTCCAAGACAAATAAATGAATAATGTCAGTAGATTAAATGCATTAAACTACACATATTTTTAACGCAGTTATTTGGGTTGTATAAAATACAGGTCTAAAAATCATATTAAATTATTGTAGCTATATTTTATTTTTTGTAATCAATGGCAACCGTTCAAAAACAATCGTTTTGTGTGAGCCAATAAATCACTCTGCGATACGCTATTTAAAATGCAAAATCTTAAAAATTGACTTTAATGTGCGCATTCTTGAATATAGTACCTATGTACTAAATTTCAGAATCACGAATATAATAAACTTGGTTATGGATCACTACCTACATACATACAAACATTGTCTTTTATTAGTATAGATCAAGTTGTATGTTAAATAACTATGCATATTATACTGGGTCATTTATAAAAAAGAAAAAGAAAAGAATATTGCTCATAATTACAAAAATCATGTTTTATTTATTGGAGTCATTATAGATACATGATTATTAAATTTTATTTATAAAGAATAAAAAAACTGAAACAAAATTATTATTATTATTATATATGTAATCGACACAGTGACCTAATAATAAAATATAACTATATTATCCAACCTACCGTACAATTAAAAATTTCATTTATATTTCTGTTCAGTATTTATTTTATATGATACGCGTTTGTCATAAAAATGATTCTGTATGAAAAGATTCAAAAAAGGATTTAGATGTGTACATTTCATACATAAACAAACAGAAAAACTAAAAATATGACAGAATTTTTATAGTTTTCATTCACGTGTGGTTTATAGCATTGTTGAATATAAACTATTGGCATCAATAAATAAGGTAAAGGCATTTCTTTTTTTTTTTATAGTTCAGTATGATCGTAAATTTCTTTCGTTTATTTTACGTTTTGATCTTTATTATACCAAAAGCAAGGTGTTTCGTATCTTGAGTGTTTTAGATAAACTTTAAACCAAACGTTGCATCGATCATATAAAACAATTTAAAAGATATGGATTTATATAATATATTACGTAATACTTATTGTAATATAATAAAATTCAAAAAAAGTTTACTCCAAAAATATAAAGATAATTTTCCATTGTAAGAAACTAATTTAATCTATCTACTTCTATGTTTTAGGGGAAAAGTTTATTTTTTTTTAAATAATTTATGGAACTCATACACCTGCAGTATTGTAAATCAGAATCGTTTTTTTTATTGCATATAATTTTGGGTTTTTCCTGTTTTGAAACTGAATATTTTTTTTTAAGTATTAAAGAGTAAATTGATATTTTTTTAAACCTTGTAATTTTTAAAGTACCTACATATTAATAAACGAAGTAAAGAATAAACATTTCACAAATACCGGAACACCATTTTACGGTAGACATATTTTAATTAAATGTTTTTGAAAATTAAACTACTTATTTTTATATCAATGTTTCGTGTTTGTAAAGGTATCAAAATGTTAAAAAAAATTTCTTTTTCGGGAATATATTTTATTAGTGCATATTTTTTAAATAACTCACGATCCCATATAGTGGATAAACAGGAAACTAATTTTACTGTCTTTCAGTCGAATTTGCAAAATTCCTTAACCCATCTGTTGGTATGACCCCAATTGCATCACCCCTATTTTGATTGCATACATACTATATTGAAAAACGGTATATAGACTGATAAACAATGCATATTTAATGGCGAACATCAATATTTTTAAAATTATATAAAAACGAAATATTCAATATAGACACGCATAAAAGAATATGACAAAAATTAAAAACATTAACCAGCAAAAAATTGTAATTTTTTTATTCGTCGCTAACACAATACATTATTTGAATACCAATAGTATGGAGAACAATCTAATAAATAAATAGTACATCGATAATACCTAGAACTAAAATGATTATCAAATTATGATAAATTATTTTAAGTAGTTTTTATCAAAAATTACTCGTGTACGGAACATACCGTTTTGAAATTAGCCACATAGCCAATATTAATTTAATATAGCCTAAGGCAGACAATATAAAGGGCGTAGCGAACCATAATTTATTTATTTATCAAATTATTTAAACGATATGATTAAAATTTACAGATTTATGAATAAACTTATTCATGATAAGTATTTCGTAATAAATTGTGAACAAAAATCAAAAATGAAAACATAATGCAACATGAAAGGGTTTACTAATTCCAACTTACGTACATTACGTGTACTTATTTTATGTACACTTTAGTGATTAAAAGAATCAGGATATATCAAGTATATATTATTTATGTTGTTCATTTTTTTATTTGAACATTAAATCACTATATTCTCAATTATCCGAGAAACAACTAATTATTGAAGATTCAGTTTTTATAAAAACATTCATATTCATCATTAATTATGTATTATTATCTATTCTATAGGATTTTCTTTTATTCCAATACAGTATATGTATGAAACCAAAATAAGGGTGTAATTGGACACATTTCAGCAGATAAGTTAAAGAAATTCGGAAATTCTATTGAAAGACAGTAAAAGTTTCCTGTTAAACTATTGTATAGTTTATATCCGTTTCAAAATTCGAATGAAATCACCACCTACGTACTTGGGCTTTAAATTGAATTAAATTATTGTTATACTAATATAATTATACTCGTGTGCTATAATCTCATCTTATTAATGTAACACAATAAGTAGGTGATTAAATTTATATAACATTGAAGATATATTATAATTATGGTGTTTCAAATAATGAGACTACAGTGGTATATGAGTAGAGAACGGATTTAAATTCTCTAAAAAACCAAGAAAAATGTCCTAAAAACTACGTTTGAATTCACTCATAGCAGATATATATTTTTTTTTAAATGCACTAAAAATTATTATTAACATTGAAAAAATGTTTATGCTTATTAATTATTTGTTTAATTGTATGTATGTATATTAAGAAACAAATGCCTGTACGTATCAACAATAATTTCATTTAAAAAACCGTATTATAGGTGGCGACAGTGTCATATTTATCTGATTGATAAAAACATAACAAATAATATAAATAGAAGCACGACAGGGCAAAATAAATAATATTAAATAGTATTCTTTTAAAATAAATTTTAACTAAATTTTTAATTTTTATCAAATTATATACATTCTTATATAAAAATCACTTAAAAACGTAAAAATACACTAAAAATGTCAAAAAAAAAAAAAAAAATGTTTATGGATATTTAGAAAAAAATTCAATTCGCATTCAAATCCGTTTCCAATTTATAAGTGGCAAAATATAGGTTTAGTAAAAATCATTTTCTGTAGCAGTTTATACTTTTAAACGTTCATTATGCTGTTATTGGAAAAATTATATTTTTGTAACCAAAAGAAAAATTTCCACGGAAGTATAGAACATAGTCGCATACAAAAAAAAAAAAAAAAATATGTATATATCTAATATATTATGTTAATTCCTCTTTTCCAACTTCTTAATGTAAAATCGTACGTGAATATTATATATTACATATTTTATGTTATAATTTAAAATAATAAACAACGGATACATGTTATAAAATAACAACCAAGTATAATTAAGTTCTATGTATTGTATGCATGCATTAGTCAAGATTTTATTTTAACAACAATCGTTTATCTCTTTGTTTGCAACAATTACAGTATTAAATAAATTATTTGACGATGAAAAGATAATTTTCAATCAAATTGGCTTTGTAGTCTTTGGCGGTGCATATATATTATATACGTTGTTATTTCACGGTAGGAATTTAATTTCATCTAAGAATGGCGTTTATTTGTTAGTCATTTCGCCTACTCGCTTTGAACAATAATCTACATTACGTACAGAGATTTCTAGAATAGTACAATCTCCTTTGAATTACTGTAACCTATTGTCTGTTGTGTTTAAATAACGAGAGAACTTTTTCAAACTCCTTACACGCCACGCGCTTGGAGTTGCCGCATTGAATATTAAACAAACAACAAGTGATATGGAATTATGGTCATAACTACGGCGGTGTTACATGTTTCAGGAAATATTCCGTTAACACACATAATTCGTACTATTAAATATCAAAACTAAACTTCAAGTGCATTTTCCGATAAAATATAACGGTGAGTGCAGTTGCTTACAAGTTTATATTAGCCAATTTCGTCTGAGAAATTTCATGAAATATTCATATGCGTGTAATAATAATATACGTACTGTAAGTTCCAAGGAATTTTTAGGTATAATACATATGTACGGTGAGTATTGCAATATACTTGTTAATGGAAAATATCGTTGCACCACAATAGTAACTTTTTTCCGACTGTGTTATAAAAATAACGTTCTATGAACAGATCAATGTGCAGTCGTAAATTGCATTTATAGTTACAGGGAGATTATAATATATGTCTGGAATAAAATAATTCATTATATACGACGTTAATCATTCGAAAATAGATAGTTTACACTTTTATATTTCCTTATTTTAAATAAAGGTAAAAATATTAAATTCTAACAACTTTTCGTAGTTTAAAATAACCTTATTAGCTTTTTACACTATATTATATTATCTACGATATACAATCGACCAGTTTTCTTGACATAATTTATTTTATTATTTTTTTTTTTTTTTGAAATTAAAATAAAATATATTCTAGACACAACGTACCTATTTATAAAAGATTGTCAGCGTAGAAAAAAATTATATATCATTGAAATATTATGATATTTATATCTGAATATTTGTCTCATAATATTATTTCAGTGTATTGTTACAATAAATAATTTATGTTAAAAAGTTATTACGTATATTATGCCTATCACGCCTATTATTCCTATTATACATAATATATCATAAAATATTAACACACATTTATGTCATTGTCTGTAATGTTTAACCACTTGCATTTTGTCGTGACCACAATCAGAGAAGTGACATATTGCGATAGTCTGTCGTTGTAGCTTTACACTTCAATGCCGAGTATAACAGTGATGACGTCTGGAGCCAAGTCAACCACGCTGCGGTTGTTGTTAATATTAAATGAAATTTTCAATTTTATTTAAATATTATATTATTATATGATAATAATGTCAATTTCATTCAAATATCCTATCAATTATTTTCTGTTTCGTAAATATCTCAATAACAAAAACCATAAAATATAATATATTTTAAAACATAATATTATGTTTTGAGACTAAGATGAGAAAATACGCAAAGAATATGGTTTTTTATTTTAAATTAATGAAGACTTAAAAGTACATAATATATAATATATCCTTTGATATAGAATTATCTATGTTCTAAATTTCAGAATCATGAGTTTTATAGACATCTATAGCTAATATTGCATACACACAAGCGCTTAATTTTATTAATATCGAAAATATGTAGGTACCTGTAATCATAATGTGTTATAATATTAATTAATTAATATACATTAGATATAATAATATTATGTCAACTAATTACTAGGTGCATAATTAACTATAATAAACTAGCTATATTTCCCGGCATGGCACGGAGAAAAACGATTAAACAAAATCGAGATGCAAAATCAACTTGTGGTGGGTATAGTAATAAGAAACTTATTTTTCTTATGTGAACCGATTTCAAACAAAAATTATCAGACATGCAATCATGATTATTATATTGAAATTATCCTCTCTAAAACAATTAGTTCAATGCATTATCAAGCACTTTGAATCAAAGTAATCACAGTCGGATTTTTCTGTAATATATACTACTGTAAATATCACCCGTTGCTTTTATTCTACTAATTTTGCGACCCATACGCGAGTTTCCAAATAATATTTGTGTAAAATTTAGTACAAATCGGTCAACAGCTTTGAATTTGCATACGTGTAATTAAGATATGACCTGAATAATACAACCGACTGTTTATTATAAGTTATAACCTAACTATCATGTACGTTCTGCTTCGGTTGAAATATTCACTATTGTTATTTTTTTTGACAAAATCGTCAAGTATTGTTTTAGTATATAAACATGAACCGTAAACTTTGACTCTTGGATATATATATATATATACATATAATAGGTATTCCTAAATTACAAAATATAATACAACACAGACACATTATACCCGATCGTACTATTTTATTATCTATAACCAGTGGCCACACTATATTTATAAACAAAAATATATTTAATTTTTTTAGTCAAAACGAAATTTATGTAAGTCACCTTATAGCTTATAGTTACTTGTAAAAGTTAAAATACGAATTTATAATCCTTTCATGAATCTCGTAAAATGTATTGATATAACTTTTATTAAAAACCGTCCAGTATAGTTTTTGTGCGTATCGGACAAAAAAAGAAACATTCATTTATAACATATATTGCTTTAAAAGGTAAGTTTATAATGTCACAAACACAAGTTAAAATTAAAACTAAAATAACTACGGTAAATCGTATTGATCAACACAAAAAAAAGTTTTTAATGTTATTTAATTGGTTTTTATTTGATGTCATTGAAAATAAAATTCCAAAACATTATAGTAAAATTAATTCACGGTATTGAAGATTGTGATTACTTATTTTTGGGACTTTGGAAACTAACAATGTAAGAAAATTACTATAAGAGAAATCTTACACTTAATTTTCGATTTTTTTGAGATTTGGCCAAGGAGTAAAAAAAATTAATAATAATACACTTTGAAAATAAAAAAATCTAAAAAATTCAAACATTTCAAATATTCTTAAATAAAAGAATTATTTCAAATTTTTTAGTTAATTAAGTAAATTCTAATTTTAATATTTCAAGTTTCTACTGTTGTTTATTTTTTAATAACAAAAACCAAAAAACAATATTTTTATCAAAATGTTAAAATTACCGTTTGAAATTTAAAGCAATACATAATCCTAATAACATTTTCATATTGAAAAATACTAACCTAATAATTTCATTATTGAATTTAGATCATTGTGCGAAGTATATTATATTATTACGGTATATTATTATTTCATATTACTTGTCCTCGGATACACGTATCTTATATCTATAATATATAGTGTACACTGCATACACGAAGTATGTTATATAAATATAAATATTTTATTAACTGCAAATTAATATTTTTAAATCTGTATAAGGCAATACAGTCGTCAATAAGTACCTAATATATATATATCTTGACAACTTATACAAATATATAATAAATAAAATAATGTTTATACAGGGAATATTACCTTTACATTATTATTTAATTTATTTTTATATTAAGAGATTTGTGAGGTTACTTTGCAAAGTAGGTAAGTATGTACTTCCAGTAGTAATTAAGTCAATGTCACGAAAAATATCAGTAGATTCGGATACCGAAAATTTAACTATAATAATTATTGTTATACATTATTGTATGTATTTATATACTCCTAATAAGTACCTTACTAAGATTTTAACGATAGTTATCATTATATCAAGTATCAACAAAAAGTTAACTAGACAATTATGTTTGGTAATAAATATTAATTAAATACTTGATGTTAATCTTCAATACTTGAATAAAATATGACATAATTTCACTATAATTTATTTTTATTCATTCTCATTTAAAACGTGATTAAGATAGTAACATCGAAATTCACAAAAAAATTATTTACTGAAAAAATTAAAATTAAAAAGTAAGTGGCGGGTTTCTCAATTGAAACGAAAAAAGTTATTATAACTAAAGAGCACCACTTAAACGTGATAAAAAAAAAAGGACTTAAAAATTCCAAAAATCAGATTTTGAACAACGGCACTATTAAAGAAAGGAAGGGGACGAGAATACTGCGTGAATCAATGAAAGGCCCTGTATACCTATAATAATATAATAATATTATATTATAAAAAAAAAAATAACGGTGAAGTATAAAATATCAATGACACCAGTCAATTGCACACTAAAAATGTTGTTAGCCATTTCGATAACACACAAAGCGATTTCACTCATCAGAGAATACAGTGGTCAGCGAGTAAGGTACTATAGGCCTATACGTTTATGAGAGTTTGGTAGTAGTGAGCGAATTCTTGGGTTAGAAGCTAAAAAATAATATATATATATAGCATAAAATATGGAAAAAGTCTAAAATATCAGTCATATTATAATAATATATTTGCCACCGCAATGAGTGCCATTGCGTGACCGTTTTTATACTGATCTATGAAAACAAACATATAAACACACACACACACAAATGTATATATATATATTAATTTAGTTACAGCTGGTTCCTTATTTTGCGGGTAATTTAATTAAAAAGGTCGTTTTATGTAACGAAATGGAGGGGAAAAGTGGACTCGTGGATTAATCAGTTAATAAAACTATGGCCGATTAGTCCTGAACGAGAAAATGTATACCTACCATAGTATTACTATAAATAATTGGAATTTTCAGTTGGAAAGTAATAAACCATTAAATGAATAGTGTATTATATTAACTGTAATAGAATATATTTGATTTAAAAATTATTTAGTTGGAATAAATGAATTTAAGCATTATTATGTACTTGTGTAAAACACAGCCGAATTATGAGCAGTGTATTTGACATGTTTCCTGAGTAGAATAATTTTCATAACCATAGTAAATATTGATTTAAAAGAAGACGTTTTACTTATTTTAGAACGTTTCATTTGTCAACAAACCTACTTGACAACATATTATTTCAATGTTATTATTAAAATTACAATACTATTATTATAATAACTTGTGTATTTTATCTCGTGGTTTAAGAAAATTAATTATTAATCATTTTGGTAGAACAATAGGAACTTGTTATAATTGAGTTGTAATAGCTTTGTATTTTATGAGCAAAAATTACTTTACATTTCTTTCAATAGAAATAGGTAATAATTCATCATAATATATAATGCACCTTAAAAAAAAAAACATGCTATAAATAATATGTCGTTAATCAAAAACGAAAAATCCCCGCCTTGAATTTTCCTGGATCAATAATCATAATCATTGTGTAATAATATAATATAAAATATCACTAATATTTTTTAAATTAAATACATTTTTTTCACCGTGTAATTACACTCAATTATGATCGTTGCTTTTATAAATTTATGACATATAGTGGTGGGGTCAAGTGCATTATCAAACAAGTTTTTACTTTTTTGTTAAAAACAATTAATAGTCGTATAATATAGATTACATATTATATTCATCGTATTGTTTCTAACCAAAAGAATCATTTAAATCATCCGATAAATAATATTGAATACTTAGAGCTTAAATCTAAAAGAATTGTTGATATTTTTATGTTTCAGACTTTTCCTGGGAAAACTTAAAAATATCTAATGCATAAATGTATGACCTAAAATGTTACCATTTGTAACGTTAAACATAAAAATAGTTTAAGTGGACATCTCACGTGTTTTCTCCACCGTGTTTTGTAAACGTACAAAATGTCAAGTTTTTGTTCAGCAAGAATAATTTTGTGATTTTAGCTTTAATATTAGACTATACAAATTACCTATTATTAAACATAAAGATAAAAAAATTATTTGTGTTTGTAAGTTGATTTTTACGATATTTTAATTTTTAAGTGAGTTATAAATTATAATATGTTATATTGTAACTTAAATTATATTTCAATTTAAAAATGCTTATATAATATAACTAGCTTAATTAATACATCGTAAAAAACCTAACGCATAAAGACAAATAGTTTTCATAGCTTTATGTCTTATAAATTATAATTAGTAAAAACACACAGTCATAAAGTTTATTACACAAAATTTGTTCTTTTGAACCCAACTTCATATATTTTTTATTGTTTTTATTTTTCAATGTGAAAAATATCAGAATTTAAAAAACATAAATATTAATATTTAATAGAATAATATTTTAATTTATCGAAAGGACCAGAAAAAAGATATTTAACACAATTTTTAGCAAGATTCAATGCCGCATTAAACATATTTGTTCATTTTTTTTAAACGATTATCAATATTGTGTATGTCACATATATTTTTAAGACATAGCCATCAATAGGTAAGAACTGATTAGACCATTATTTCTAATTTAGCAATTTTTTATAAAATAGAGGTATACAATTAAAATATAAATTTCGTTGCACTTGGAAGGAGTTTACACGATTTGTGATGGCAATACTCGTATATTGCTTTATTTTACGCACTAAAAATAATAAATGAAAAAGAGTAAAAAAAAATACTAAGATGACGAAAAAAATCGTTTTACTGGCAAGAGTGCTCTGATCTTAGACATTTATTAAACACATGAATGCAGTAATCCATAATTATTGTATAAGGGAAAAATTTTAAATTTAAGCATACATGTGGAGTTCAGCAGATATTTATAATATCTAAGTATTTTATTTATAAATAAAAAGTCGTATGAAAAAATAAATAAAATAGTGAGCAATGCTTTTCAGTAAAAGCAATCTTGAATTAAATTTTCAATTCTTTGTTTATAAAATTCCAAACTTTATCAAAATAAGTAAAAAAAAGTATATACATTGGATCATAATATAGTAAAAACATACTTCCATGAATATATATTTCACCAATTTAAACTTTTAATGGTAGTAATAATAAATTCTGACAAGTTTTGATGTAATATCTAAATAAGTCAAAAAATTATATATGTTTTGGCATAATTAAAGTTCAAAATTAATTAAATTATTAAATATTAAAAAAAAAAAATATAATAAACATTATTTTACCGCGGCATAAACGCGTAAATTCAGTGAAAATCATAATATTGTTATCGTTATATTTTTATGTCGTTCACCTAAGCACAGTGTAAACGGAATCGTTTTTAGACACCATTCATCCGTCGATTTCACAATGAATTATGTTTTTAGTTGAGAGAGAGGCAATTTCTATCCGCTTGATTGATATTGAATTAGTAACAATAATGACTCAAAGTGGCTGACTTGATGTATTTAATAAAGACAAAACAACCGTTTCGCGTAATCGATCAAACTTTGATTTTGGATTTTGGTAACATGATCGAGTCACACATTAATTAATATTATAACACAATAATATAACATTTTAGAACAACGCGTTGGCGTTATCAATACCGACGCCCAACAATAACGCCATGTAGATGATTAAAATTGTACGTTTCAATAGGTATAGTTTAAATATCGAAGTAGGTTTTATGTAAATATATTATATCATTTTTTTTTTTTTAGTCTTTGCCGCATGTTTTAGTCGATTTTTGTATATAAATACTTTTAACGTTTTAAGATTGCGGTGGACATTAAATAAATTCAATACATATTTTCGTGAAACAATAAAATCTATGAAATACAAGGATTTGTTCAAAATTGATAGGAAAATACTTCAAAATCAGTTTAAACCTATAAGAACATTTGTTATAGGTCCAAAAATGAAAAAAACGAATTGAAGTTATAAAAAGTAATGGTCTTTGGTAAGTTTTCGAGAACGATTGCGGCGGTCGACCAATTTCACGGAAAACCGAAAAACAAATTCCAGTATATCACAGAAATAATAATAATAAAAAGAAACATTTATATTATTACATAATATATATATATATATAAATTGACGTGTAATTATTTTACAACACTCGTATAACGCGTAAAAAAAAACATTGAAAGTAGGTAGAATATATAGGAATTTTAATAATAATATAGTATCATATTATAAAAAGTTTTAAATCACATTACGCCGGTGAAAAAGTAAAAAATACAATAATATTGTAATACAACGGCGTCTTTTTCGTATTACGTATAAACGTAAAGCAATTGGGTACAGTACGGAGAGACGTATAATAGTAAAGTACGCCCGAAGACAATATTTCCGTGATGTAAAACATGTGTTTTACAGTATCGCGGTAGTGACAAAACGTTATTTTCTGCTCGTTATTGAAACAACGCGTACCTACACATAATAATGTTATTCATAGTGTACTCGTATATTATATGGGCGAAATTAATTCAAACGGGTCTTTCATTTTGATATATTTTATGCAGAAAAACAACACACGAAACGGTGTAAATGTCATAACGTATCGTTTTTTCTAACATTCCACGATAAGGCAACATATTTTACGTTTACTACCTGCTGGTGATATTTATATTAAAATATTATTTATTGTTTTCTTCAATTCTTAATAATTTAATGTTATCAGTAACAATTTTACGCAAAAAGTATCTAACGATTGAAAACGTAAAAACGTTATTTTTCGGCAAATAATATGTATTTTTGTGTTCCTCCTATTAACGTGAATCGTGATGAAAAATATGGTTCGTGCATAATTCTCTGTTATATAACTATAAGTTGTTAACAATACACCAAAGGATATATACTTATAGTATATTCTCATTACGGTTTTTAAATATTCTATTAGCATAACCAAAGTATACAAATATATTTTCTTTTTAAGGTGCCTTACAGTCTACATTATTACTATATAAAATAAATTTCGTAGTAACCCCAGAAAAAAAATCATATTTTGTTAGAATATAAATATTATTACCTACGCTCATTGTTGGTTATAAATATTTAATCATCGAAAGAAATGTTTTAAAATCGATATCAGTCGTTTAACATCAGTACAGTGTACAATTCGAAATCCTCAAGACATTTGATATAAAATAATAATTTATCTACTATTTTAGTTTCTAAGCCCATTTCATTTCCTATAGTACTCAATGGCCGTTGATATTGTAGATGTATGTTTAACAAAAAAAAAAAATAAAAATAATAAAAGTGTATAATTCAAAGGCAACAGTCTAGTCCGATTCTATTTGAGGTGTTAAACTCGCTCGCTCGCTTAGACACAAACATGACTGCGCCTGCTATTCACCGCAGATGGCAAACTAGAAATAATTATAAACAGCAACGTCGATTACACCCAAAGCGATTTCATTAGCCAGAGAGTAATAACGACAAATGTAGGCCTAGGTTGTCAATAAGATAAATAAGTGTTCAATACGCGGCGATTAAGGCACTATAGTCATATTACTTGGATGGTGCTTAATAGAAGCAAGTGAATTTGCAAGTGATTAGTTGGTAAATTCACTTAATTAAATGAACCCTTTTTAGATTTATTGGAATCATAGATATTATTTTGTATCTGTTGACGGAAATAAAAACAATGTGAACAAAAACAGGTAATGTATACAAAATTTTTGTTTTATCGCATTTAAAAGTATCAGAAACTATAGCGATAGTAGATCACACAATTATTAAGCTATCTCGTTGAATATAATAAACTGTCAAGATAATAATTAAAAATTATTATTTACAATTCTTCGGTGTCTAATATTGTTGACATATTGACCTTTCTTTTTATTCTAAGTTGAGTTATGATGGTTATTCAGGTCACCTGTTAAAGGTTCTTTTTTAGTCATAAAGTATTTATGTATTAGCTTTGTATAGCCAAGCTATTGACTATTTAAAAAATCTTGTATTTTCTACTTTTGTAATTCAGAATTTATAGACCACTTAGGTATACATAGTTTTTTAATTACACTTAGTTTTTGGTTTTGTTTACAAAATAGACCATTATAGTAATCAGATATTTCTCATGTCAGCATAATATTACGTTAGTATTTTTATTTTTTCTGTAAGTACATTTATTCACAATTTTTTTTTCATATCTATGTCTTCTTTTTAATTTCCTTTTATATAATCGTAGTTGGAGATCCATAATAAATAGATTATCTTATAATATGTATTTATTGAATTATTTACTATAAAGGATATTATGTCTATGAGATTGAAGAGATTTTTTAAACTGGTCAATATCCTTAGAGAGTTTCTGAGGAATAAAACGTATTTATCTATATTAAGTTCAAAATATATTGTTTAGAAAATAGCAGAACTTTCAGCAGCTATTTAAAGCAGTATTTTTTTCTGTGAGATTGATGTTGAATTTTTCAGGTGACCATTTACGTATAATTTAATTATATTGTATTTAATTTGTTATTTACTTATAAGATATTTTAATTTATTCTCACGCAAATAATTTTTGTGCACGTAATAAATAATTTTGATATTTAATAAATAAATAAATAAATACAACCAGACGTAAACACGAATTTTATTTTATGCATTTTTAAACGCAAATAAGAGGGGAGGATGTTAACGACACAACTGGTTGAAATGCTCACACAAGCACAATGATTTTCTCTGCATAAAATAAATACATTTTAATCATAGTACGTATGCCTTAAAGACTTGTCATCTTGTGTAAATGTACATAGTAAAATAATATTAAAACCAATGTAGGATAATTTTAATATGCCAAACACAATCAATTTATTTATCAGCTGTTGGTTTATAATATACTATATGTATATTCGATGTATAAATCTGATAATTTGTATGAACTTCAATTTCAAGTACATAAATTAATTATTCTGTGAAAAATGTATCAGATTGAGGAAAATTAAAATGTAGTTTACAAAAATAATTTTGAGCCAATAGTAAGTATGTTATATTATATGTTTTAGTATATTTATTATTCACGTTATAAACTTACATTTTAGATTTGTATCAAGCATATATTTTATAAAAAATAGTACCTCTTTAAATATTATTACCTATATTTTTTTATAGAAAAAAAAAGTATAGTTTAGGTCGTTAGGAACACATAGTAAATATAATTAATTTATTGGTATAATTATGATTGAAATGATTTAGCTATGAGAACACGTGAAGTTTGATTTGTAGTACAAACTTTGAACGTAGAATGTACATTTTTTTTAAATATTTCGTTGTTACTCATTAATAAAAAGTGCTTAAATTGACTATTTAATATAAATAGTTAAATAATACCTACTACTGCTTAAAAAAAAAAATAGTAAGAATATCTATAATAATTCAATTATTTAACTATAATATTGTACATATAACTTAAAGATAAGGTATCAATGACTTGCATTTTTCTTCTTTTATTGTATAAAATGTTAACCAAAAAGCAATATAAAAACGTGTTTCATGTTTTTTGTAATTTGGAATATTATTTACATATATTTTATTTTGAAAATTCTAAATTTTTATTATTCTCATCACGAGTTTTTGTAGGCGCATGGTTATTGAAATTATAATTACATATTGAATCGTACAAAAAACAAAAATAACTCACTTTAATTCAAATAAATTCAAATTTTATTTTTTTTACTTTTTTTTTACATTTTTAATTATTCATATTGATTATTTTTTTTTACGAGTTTCTGAGGTTATCAAAATCTATCTAACAATTAAATATTATTGGAAGTCTCAATATGTTTGAAATGCAATTTACTTTTCTTCTGTTTTCTGTAATTTTCCATTTTCGATTTTATTAAAGATTTATAATATATTATTAAGTTATTTATAAACGGTTACATAAACAATATATTTAAAAAATTGATTTCGAGTTTAACCAAATATAAATAATGTAATTATTGGTTTATAATAATTAACTTAAATCTACATTTGATCTTTAATTATATAATAGTAATTTCTAAGCTTTTGTCAAATGCCGAATACAGATGAGAAATGAACGGTGTACACCATTGCGGTGTCCTCGTATTATAATTCAGAATATTAACACACCCTTCATACAATTAACAATATTAACGATTAATCTATCTGTCATTCGGATGAATTGTATACATACCTAAGTCCAAATGACCTGAATACAGCCATGATATAATGTTTATCTAATGTCTAACTTATTGATTAAAATAAAGTAAAAGGGAATATCGCTTGTTGTTCGTATTATTTTGCTATCGGTTAGTGCTGTATTATAATAATATATTATGCATGTTTTCGATTTATTTTTATATTTTCTGTGACGTCTCAGCTAGTGGGTACATTAGTTTAAGCAGCAATAACGCATATACGTTTATCTTGTTTTGACAGTCTTATAGGCAATATTTTTAAAAGTATCAAATTAATGGTACTTCTTTTTGCAAGTACAAAATTAGGTGTTTAAGATTAATATCAAATATTTCAAATAAAAGTATATTTTAAAATTTTAAATCTAAACAAGACACAATATTTTTTATGTTTTTATAGATAGGTACATATTTGGTGCATATAAATCTCAAAGAAGTTATATTTTTTAGTATATGACGTGTAAGCTTTGGTCAAGCTTTATTTACAGAAAACAGTATTTTATTTTTTATAAAGATTCAACAAATATCATAAAAAAAATTTTAAGATACTAAAAAAATTGAAAAAATGTAACCACCAAGTCACGTCGACAATGTATTGATCAAAATGTTTATTCAAGATACCAGGCCATCATAATTATATTATAAAAATATATTTAAATGAAATACAAGTACTATTTTTATGGGGTATTTTAAACTAGCTACACATATTAGTATATAGTTTATTTTGAAATAATAACCATATTTGTTGTATTTAAATTTAATCAATACCATTTAAAATATTTCAAAAGTAACATTGCACGCATCTATGCCTTATATAGGCATACCGTTTATTATATTACAAACAATACGTCATGTATATACGATTAAAGAATGATAATTAAAATGAGTCTTGATATACATATTAAAAGAATGTTGTGGTTATTTAAATATAAAAATCTGAAGTAGAAGATTTTTGTTTTATATTTTCTTTGGAAGTATACAGTTATTTTAACCACACATAGATATCTATAGCTTCGTCAATGTGTTTATTGATAATTCTGGTCGAAAAATATGAAAGAAAAACAGTTGTTAAACAACTTTCAGAACAATCGCTAATAAAAATACATTGACCGTTTTGATATTATCTTCATTATAACGGTTCATTGACATGATAATTATCACTATTATATTGACTACGGTATTTCGTTTAATTAATAAACTTATAAAAACTATTAATTAAACGAAATACTAAATAATTTTAACTTATAAGAACAGAAAACTTGCTAAGAAAAATAAAAAAAAAAAATAAACGAAAATGTATAAATAGCTAGATTATCCAATTTTAATATTAAATATAAATGAGAATTTTATTTTATTTTCTAATTATAAATGAGCAGTAAAATGCCCATTTTTATCTAAAATTAAATTAAAAATTGTTAGTTCTTATAATCTCATCTTATGTCAATATTCACAGATAATATATTATCTATAATATGTTTTTTAAATAACCATTAAACAAAGAACTACCAAATATTTCTAATGCTAATAATAATAAAGATATTTTAAAGCTTAATACATTTTTTTTTAAATTGTGTATTTTTGTTGAAAAGTAATAACAGGAATCAAATTTTAAAGTTTATAATTGTGTTGAAATATACAATTGAAATATTCGTGTTTTATATTTTATCAATATCAATCTGAAAATTATTCCTTATACTTATCATTTCAATTAATCAAGAGTAACATTGTAAATTGATTTCAAAAACAATTAAGGTCATATTTTTGTCTCAAATTATTGTCAAAACTGATAGTGATGTTACACAGGTATATTAAAGTATTGTATAATAGTACAATAGTTACTATCACGATGAAAACTATATTGTTTACGATCACGGGAGTTGACCAAAATAGATTAATAACAATTCAAACTCAATAAAAAATACACAAAAGAGTACGTGGAAACCTTAGTTTAATATTGAACATAATATACATATTTATGGCAAAGACCCCCTAAAAGCTATTGAGTTATTATCAGACATATTTATTTTGCGACTCCCCATGGGAGGTTGTGAAAATAATTAAACACGACGGTCAAATAAATCACTTTTACATTGAAATAATCTGAACCACAATTTCCTTTACTGGTTAGTTTTATTTTATTATTTTTTTTTTTACCACATAAATAATAATTTACGATCCAAAAAGACAGATGTAAAAGTAAAAAAAAAATAAAATTAATTAATAGATTTATTTTTCACTATTGATTAGGACTCAAATGAAACAGTATTCTGTTTTAAAAACAATCAAATGATAAGAACATTATTCTTGTTTTAAAATGTATAGATTACGAAAAAAATAATAAGAAAAAACGGGTGGTTTTTACAATGTGTACATAAAACAATTTTAATCAACGTTTTTCTTTTTACAAAAGAGTATTGTCTCACAATGATTGTTTGCAAATGTAATCATAAATAAATATGAATTCAGACAACTCGACAAAAATAATGCCAATTTGTCGCTTTCCAAAATCAGACTTAAGTCAGATTTTTATAGCGATATTTTACTTATATTATACTGCTTATATTTGATGAAAACCCTTGTTTTTCATGTAAAACCGTTTATACGAGCTTCTGAAATAGAAAATGTCCATGACAGAAAGTATATTTACCAAAAGCTACTTTTTAAATTCACTGTAATCCATTACAATGTATAGTATAGTTATCCATATTTATATATATTATTACGAGTAAATACATTTACAAAAATAGCATTTTAATGTAACTTGACTAAAAAATGTCTTTAGATCAATAGAAGAATAAAGTAATATAAACTTGTCATGTAAAATAATAGTTTTATTTTCAGTTTAAATAGCACTTAGTTTAATAAAATTCAATTTATTTTGATAATTCTCCGAAAAAATATTATACATTTTCTATCAGATGTATTTTGATAAATAATTATATTAATATTATTTTGATAACCTGAAAGTACACGGGTACTTTGTATAAAGCAAAAAATTAAAGCCTGAGGGTACATAATATTGCAATTTTAAACTTTTGATGAGAAAAGTAAAATCGATTTGTTTTAGAATTGGCAATTGTCCGAATTGCAAATCTCAACTTTGCCATTCACAGAACATTCAATATTAATATTAAATTTCATTTTTTATTTCTTTTATTATTTTTACTCTGATGGTTATCATTATTTATCAGATAATTTTAGTCTTATTTTCGTTCTAACTGTTCTAATACAGGTTAACAAACATAGTTCAGCATACAAACTAAAATAAACAATTAATAATTATTACGGAAATAATTTCAATATAACCTGCATAATAAATATTAAACATTTCACGGTCGACATTCTTCTATTAAAATACACCATAAATGTTAATAAATTTAATTCGTTCAAATTAAATTAAAACAATTAATTCAAATGTATTGTTTTTGTTAACCTGTATTATAATACCACATTCTTAAAAATCAATATATATATATTAAAAATATCAGTGCTTAAACTCAATACTGCATAAGCAACAGAATATTTTGAATTCTTTCCGTTCTCTACAGGTAATTTTGTCATTTTGGCATATAAAATCGGTTTACTTATAACAATTTATGACGAGATAGTCAAGCATAATATAATACCTGCTACGAACGTGGTTACGCGGTTTTACTGACATTAAAGTATTCTCGTGTATACTATGTTCACGAAATAATAACACTGCATCGGTTTCACCGAAATATCCGTAATAAAGTCGTACAATATTTCACGGATGACGGCTTGACGCCGTGTCTACTGTCTATGTATATATATATAATTATTACTTATGAGTGTGGAATTATTATACAGGATGATTCTTTTATCAAACATCACTTATTATTTCAAAAAGTATTAATGTTTTTGAAAATATTTTTTTACATAGTTTCAAGTTGTTAAAAAAAAAAACGGTTTTATTAACAATTTATATTTTTAAATATTTTTATCCTCATAATTTTTTAAGTTTTTTACTTTTTTGAATAACAACATAGTATTTTAATTTCATATTCCAAAGCAGAATAATTTTCTAAGTATTTTGATACACAAAATTCGAATTTAGGGTAAGTAGTTTAGGAGTTATACTTATTTAAAGTTTAGACAAGCGGAGTAGTGGACAATCATTTTGCGGGGTAACCCTGTAGTTGAAAGTATTAAAATATTTTTATACACTATTGCGTATTATTATACTTAGTATAATTTAATTATCAACTTTTTTAACATTATATCATATTTAAATTTATATCAGAATACAAAATGTATTAATAATAATAGTATTGGTTATTTATTAATAAAAAATTATTACACATATTACGCATATATTATAGACATTATAATACATCATAATATTATAGTTCACACTACAGTATTGACTTATTTAGTAAGAATATAACACAATGTATTAATACATTTTACTTATTGTCCATTATATTTTCCAAAATAAAATATTTCGTGAGACTATTAATAACTATCTGGAGAACACAAGTTTCATATAATTGTATACTCATACTAAGGAGAATAAAACTTAATTCATAATTATTATTATTATATTATACACAAAATCGAATAATTTTAAACTTAAAATATTAAATAAAAAAAATGAATTTCAATAAAAATTATTATTTTGAATTCTCAATGTTAGTAACCAGATTTCGAATTTAGAACGTTTATCTAGTAGATGAAATTTCATTGGTATTTTTACACTAACAAGGTACATAATCTACATATGTGAAGATTTGATTTATTTTCATTATATTTTAGAGGTTCAAATTACTTTTAAAATCTTTTAACATTAAATAACCCAATTTAAATCATTAACCTTCATAACATAGTCGCACCTTTTACAGTCACATTTCCGATCGCTAAAAGGGCAATTGGCCATCAATGCTTTTTGTCATTAAATTCATTTTATTTTTAGTATAACGTTCGAAATAATTAAGATTGATGTATTTCGTTACAACATTGTAGGATTATTTTTGGTCGAATTTCTTTATTTATATTTATCACATAATCGTTTATATTTTAAAGTACATAAATTAAAACAAAATTTTCATTAAGTTAATAATATACAATTATATACTCGTCTTATGGAAGGGAGTATGTGTGCTGACTCCATCGCTCAACAGCATTGTAAGAAATGAGCAAAAAATATCAAAATAAGACCAATCTACAGTCCTAGTAAGCGGATGAATGTTAAAAATATATTATTTTTTTTTTTTTGGGGGGGGGGGAGAAGCTTTGAATATTTTATGAAAACTAAAATCCCCTATTCTTCTAGATCACCCACTGAATACCACCAATGATTAATTTCAAAGATTAAATTATCTAACAACACATTAATACAAACTTTAGCAAATAACTTTTCCAAAGTTGTCTCTATTGTCGCTTCCCTAGTTTATCGCTGCTTAGAATTTTCTACTGCGTCGGATATATTATGTGTGTAATATTCTTTCAGTGAGATTAAAAGATTCCATTAACGTTTCCATTAATATTGAATGGTACAAACATAATATTTTGCAAAAAATTCGGTTACACTACTATATCAAGGATTTAAAATTTCACAATGAATGAATTGTAATTTTAATTTACATAATCGCATTCATCTGTGCTTCTGCAGTTGGTAAAAAAAATATTCTTTTGAATAAAATATTTCAGTTTTTAATAAAAGTTATAAGACCAGAAACATGCCTAGGTTTTTTAGTTTATGTAAACAGTAAATTAATTTTACAAATAAAGATAAAATAAGGTTATCTTTGTTTCATGCCCTTAAAAGTTGGTCATATCAAATTATCTATTGGAATGTATAATTAGTATTATTTAAGTACAAATAAATAGATTCCTACATTGTATTATATACATTTTTTTGTTAAATATTAATCAAAGGCTATGAAAATTAATTTTTGTTTATTATTCATTAAGAAAAGTTAGTGAACTTTGTTCACATTTTATTTTCAATGGTGGTTATTTATTACCCGCATTGTTTCTCCTTTTTTTTTTTACGAAATTTTAATTATTTTGAAACTTTTTATTGCTAGGTTTTCTAGGCCTTAGGCAATACATTTATTGTGACGTTTCCTTGCCAATATAATAAATAATAATGGTTTTAGGTATTAATGAATTACTTTATTTTTTTTTTAATCATCAATACACGTGCCATATCACATAAATTATTCATTACACTTTAGTGGTTTGAGTGGTTTGACTCACTAGTATTCTTTGCGACAAAATCTAACACATTAAGGTTTAGAATACAAAAATAGATCGATCATGTTAGATTTTTTTAATTTATGCACAGTGTTCAACGAGACTGAAGCTATATTTAAAATTTAAATATTTTACTAAAATCGTCTCTCTGGAGTTTATATCTGATAAAATTTCCAGTTATTGTTATTTTTACCCGTGCATTCATGATTGTAATTTATCCATTTTTTATAAACTCTATATTTAGTTATCTTATTTTCACTCCAAAATCATATACCATGTGATTTTATTAATTTTTGGTGCATATATTAATATGTACTTTGTACACAGTTTTAGTGTAAATTAAAATATTATATTAAGAAATATTGTTATCATAATATTATATAATTTAATGTTTCGAAAAAAATAAATATAACAATTGCAATCACCATCGCAAATACCTATTTATTATCGATTTTTTAAATTATTTTTATCAAATTCTACGCCAACATATTAGTTTTAAAATATTTTTTCCCATAGAATACAAAAAAAATCATACATTAAAGGGTTAATAATTGTTAAGTAACTTTCATCTGTAAACACAAATAACAACCTTTATTAATAGACTACCTAGTTAGATATAAATACGTCATGATTACATATTTTGTTTCCAGTGGGTATACCTACTTTTTCTAATTTTAGTATTTTTTTTTTAATTATTATTATTGTTTGTTTGTTTAAGATTAAATGTTAAACATTCTAAAAGTTAAACTTTAATTGTTCTATCTCTTGCATAGTTGCATACCTATAAAAAATGTTGGTAATTTTAAAGGCATACTGCGTTGAAATGCAATTTTTAGGGTATTATTGTTTATTGTTTAGAACATTTTTTGTTACTTTTTAGGACATTTAAATCCTAATTTTTAATTAAAATAATATATTAAACAGACATTATATGTCTTTATTTAAAAAATAGAATAAATAATAAAATAAAATAAAGTGAAAGTAAAGACATATTTAAATGTTTGGAAATTAATTTTTATTTACTGAATATAAAATGTTGAGATCAATCAATATTTTTTTTAAAAAAATGATGTTACATTTTTCACCGTGTAATTGTTTGTAGTTGTTTCCAATAAGCAAGAACTTTACTCAGTGATATAATTCATTGAATATTTACGGCAAAGAATATATTAGTAAGAGTGACAAAAACACTGTATTATGATGATCTGTTTAATGAATACATATAATATATCTATATTTCATTTAGCAAATAAGAATAGAAAGTTTGATTTCATATAATAATTTGACTATATGTATACATATAAATATATAATGTAATAGATTTTTCAGTTGTAAATACACCACTGCTTATAGGAACATTTAATATGGATCGAACATAATATTATATGAATTTGGAATACAAAATTACAGATACAAACAGATTGTATTGATTTGGAGATTATAATTTCGAACATTTTCGTAACACCCCAAAAAGAAAAATTTAACCAGAACTAGTTGCTTAATAATAATATAATCGTACAATGTGAAAAAAATCAGCTATATTACAATAAAAACAAATTAACGAGTTAATTATTATAACAATAATAATAATGTGAAAGCAGTAATTAAAAAATTCTTGGTATGGCATGAATATTAATAGTCTCATAGATTAATATTATAATTTATATTACACATGCGTACCGCGCAACCGCGCAACCGCATATGGAATGACAAAGTTTGTTTTTAATATTAAATTATTAGATTACGGTAAAATTGTCGACTTGAGTGCACTGAAATTGTGTTTGTCAGTATAATATACTGTGTAAAGTATTGTTAACCATTACTGAAAAGCATTTGTGAGTGTTTGGCAAAGTCTCGACATTCTGTCAGACATATTATACGTGTGTACGTATGTATTGATGAAATATTGAAAATACCCAAATTATTGGCATGTTCAATTTATGTATATGTATTTAACATAAATTTATAAATTTTAAATTATGGGTGTAATTCTTATTTTTTTTTTTATAATTTTTTATCATTCATTTATCATAGCCGTTTTTCTGAACGTCGTATGCATATTGAATATATATATATATATATTGATGATTTCAGTCAAAATAAAATGTTTAATAACAAATCATAATCAGCTTTTTAAATGACTATATACTCGTATACATCATAATTCATTTGGTTGGTTTATAGTTAAAACCCCGTCCATTAATAAAATCATTCATATTTCAATGTGAAATAATCCTGTTTCCAATTTCAATTTATTTAACAGTGTATATATGATTTTGGCGCCCCAGAGCGGAAGTTATTTTGCCATTTTAAGGGCTTTGGAACGTAGTAATTTTACCACTCTCGTTTTGTATAAATGCACAACCTCCCTAGAGTCTATAATAATATATTGACCTATGGCCTATATTAATATTAGTATATCGAAACAGCAGCCAGTATAATAGAAATAAAGTTATATGCATTCATGTTTTAACCCAAAAAAGTGATTATATATTACAAAAACTTAAAAAAAAATTATTATCGAACGAATAAGATTCTAAATTTTAATTTAAAAAAAACTGAATATCTGATTCGCATAAAATCCGAAATTTAATTGTTTAATGTTATAGTAAGTGAAAAAAGATAATACAATAAAATTAAAAATATTGGATCACCACAATATTATTTTAAAATTAAATTGCTTTCAGTTGGCTGTAAATATAATAAGAACTGTTTCAATAAGACGTTTATTCTATAGCAATTTTTTTTACATGAACTAAGGTTTAATATTGTAAAAAGTCGGAAAATTTCCAGGAATGTTGTATTTAGCCAGAATCTTCAAAATACTCAGAAGTACTTGGAAATATAGGAAAATTCACGGTAATCATTTACTATTTATTAATAAGTATTATTATTGAATTTCTTATTTTGGTGTTAAAATTGTTGATCAAAATATAAATACATAGTTAAGTTACACATTAGTGATAAAAAAAAAAAAAATTTTGTTATTTGATTTTAATAGTTTAATATTTAAATCTTTAAATGTTTAAATATATAATGATAATCAAGCAAAACTATAAACTACATTAGAGAAAAGAAAAGGTAAAGTATATTATCATGTATGTTAAGTATTAAGTGTTAACAAGTCCACTTATGATGCCATAATAGCATATTAAGTTTGAATGACAGATGAGAAAAACACGTATAGTTTATTATTGACAACTGGTGTATATTTAAACGTCTGTGATACTTATTTCAGCGTTTAAAGTGGTAATACCATAGAATAACTGCTATTTTTTAATTATACTGTGCCTATCATAAAAACTAAACATGTCATAAAAATGTATAAGAGACCAACTCAGTTCAACAATAAAAGTATAAAATATTGAAACATTGGAATATTCTTATATATTTAATACATTGACTAATATTTATATTTCGGCATGGATACAATTTCTCTGTAATAATTGACAATACTTAAAATGATCATTTAACTTAAAATTACAGAGTAAAATAAAAAAAATACTTTAAAAAATTTGAATTTTTTGAATTCTCAGAATTATTAAATTTCAATACCAACATATTAGAAAAATATTGATTCAATTTATTTTAAACTAATATTTTTATCCCATGATCTATTAAAATAATGCATTTTAGGTTATAAAAATTCATGAATACGATTGTAAATTCTAATAAAATATTTATTTATTTTTATGTTTCAGTTGTTTGTAATGTTTGTAACATGCGAATAGCCAACTAGTTAGGACGCATTGAAAAAAATTAATTGGACAGATTGTATTATGACATAATACTAGTAAATAAATTTAACATTGCAAAATAATTAATTATCATTAGGATAAATATTATATAGGTTTTAATGAATACGCGCCATGCATATATATTTTAAAACATTATTAATAATAAAATAAAAATAATAAAAATAAGCTGTTGGTAATAACATGAATATTATGTAAAATATTACACAGTTATATTCACTTATGGTTGCTTAGTTTCACTTAGAGGGATAGTGTTCATCGGATTTTTGTTGACTCTTAAATACCCATCTCACCTACCCTGACTTGAATGCACAACAAATTAGGATTTCTATTCAAAATAGATATACTTTACGGACGTGTTGACATTATCATCCATCATCAATGTTTATTCTGGAAACGCATATTTTTAATATCGATAAAGTCGTTATTGAAATTATTTCCGTACATAAATCAGATGCAAAAACAATATAAATCAAAACGTTATTTTGTCTCATCCACACCATGACAAATAGGATATTACTTTGGTTCGAAAATGGATTCGTATTAACAATCACATTTTGTAACAGAACAAACAAGAGTTAAATTTATACAGAATTATTATTATTATTTTTTTTTTCAAATATTTATTTTATATTTTGAATCGTAAAGCTAAAAAGTAAACTAATAATAATAATTAAAATACGCAAGTATGAAATGTAAATATAAACGTATTAATAGAAATAACGTTAAGTGTCAAAAAATAATAAAAACACAATTGTTACAAAATTTAACGTGCATAATATGATAATACTATTGAGCTTAGTTACTTGTTATTGAAAACGTATGAACCAATAATTGAATGTATTAACTGAAATACGTCTCACAATAAAAAACTGTTCAATTTTTAGTTCTTAATATACGATTTTAGTAGGTACCTTTAAATGTACATGTAGTGATGTGTATACTAAACAATCATATATTACGATAACTTTGTCATAATATTAATATAGTCATCATAACAATAGACATATAATTGTACACATTGATTTTCTCAGGTTAGTTTGATTTTATTTTGCTTACAGAATGAAAAAACACAGGATTGAAATTTGGAAAACTCGAGAAATTTATTTCGTTAGTTTAAGCCACCCGAACTGTTCTTTGCAGTAATTTCATAATAAACATTGTTTACCAAAACAATCGCACCGGACTGTTACGTTGCACAAACAGAACACTGACGTTGACCTGTTAGTATAAAAATATCTCGGCCCGGCCGTTTCACAGTTGACCGCTTTGACGTGAACAATCATACGCCGTGGTCCACGTACACTGTTTTTCACCAACACACGTATTGCGACGGTATACGGTAAATTCAATTATCGCAAAGGCTCTATATTTGATAGACGGCCCGCAAAACTCTTTATCAAACTAGAAAATGTGTAAGTTTCCCAGCGTCACTGTTTGAATACGATTTACTAGGAACGCTACAATGTCATGATCCTTTTCAAAAATAAAATATTCAAAAACATATCATCGAAGGATAAAACATTACACGTGAAAAAGAATATTTATTCCACGGAAACGATTCTCCGATTTACTTTAAAATGCACTTCTTTTAAAAAACGTGTAAATAGTGGGCGGAGGCACTTAATAATTATTGAAAAAAAATATTACGCTAAATGCGGTCCTTGAACTTTCTTATATCGTGTGAATACTAGTATTGAAAAGGGTTATCTTTGATTGAGATGACTGACTTTTTATTTTTTGATAGTTAAATTGAAATGTTTTCAAATTTACAATAAAAGTACGCTATTTATTGGTTCATTCTTATTAGAATGTGCGCAATAACAGATACAATTTTGATTTTCAAATAGCAGAATATTTTATTTATGTTTAATCCCAATATGGATAAATGCAAACGTTTGTGTACATTTTCAACTGTGAACAATAAAAATAATTAATATGTAATATAAATATTAAATATATTAATATAATTATTATTAATATACATTGTTTGTAATTAATTATGTTTAGAATTTAGATGAGCCAAGATTTAAATTGGCGAATAATTTACTTTTACATATCAATCTAATTTCCGTTCATAACACAAAATAAATTCAATTTCATCAATATTGGTTATTCATAGGTTTTAATAATTTGTATTACGCATTTACAGTTTTAATTTAAAATTAAAAACAGATTAAATAACATGTTAATTAGAATTTTTGAACTTTATCAGATTGTGTTCTGTGGATCTGTTTTATATTTATTTTTTTAATGTAAAATGAACATCATAATTTTCTGAGTGAAATATTGTTTTTGTAGTTTGATTATAATTTTAAAAGTAATAAATAATAACAAAATTAACAAATTCAATTAATTTTTGCTGAAAACTATAAAGATTATAAGTAGAACCTTAATTTAGATGTTCGTTTAAAATTCAAAAATTGTCTAACGGTAAATTAATTTTAGTAGAAATAGTATAGTTAAATAATTAACATTTAGTTAAAATAAGGAAAATAATGATAATTGTAAATTAAATTCAACTGCTTTTACACAAGCTGTTGTATAACATTTTATTTTTTAAATGTAATTTCTGTACTTGATGAATACTAAAAAATAATCTTGGACATTTATTTTCATTCTTTATGATAATAATAATTGAGACAGTAAAAATTAAATTAAAAACCAAAAATACGTGGTAAATTAAAAATAACCTATTTCCATGTGCAATGTACCTTCTATGTAATAATTACATTATTATTCCTGTGTTAATTTTTTTTAATTATCTTTTATTGTATATTTTAACGATGTTTAACGAAAGTATGCGGCCGCATATTGTGAATAAAATAGATGTAATCCATATTCGATGAAATAATGCGAATGGGTTGGTTCTTGCTGGAAATTGGTGTCAAAACTTTTAATGACGCTTACACTCCCACTCACATTGGACTAACTGTGTAATTAATATTTTTCCGGTGTCAATATAATAACATATTATTAACACTAAACCAAACATTTCAGAAGTCCCGATGGGCGGTATGGCTTGATAATAAGCTAATTTAAGTCATATGTTAGGAAATTATAACATAATTTATTTTTCGTTTCTTACAATAATAATGATAATAATACGAAATATTATAAACTATCGAACATTTTCACTTTTCATTTTATTTTCTATAGATCATTGTTATATGATTATTAATGACGTATTTTAATGTTAAACACTAGACAAAGAACATGCAACTACGCATTGTGACTTACATACTTGTAAAAAAATATTATTCGTTTCTCTCTTCTTCTTCCATACTTAAGCAGCGTTTTTTTTTACGTATCTATTTAATATAATATTATTATATTTTATATTGAATGATCAAAATTTCATCTCATGACTACTAGAAAAATTAAAAATTATCTGATGCAATTTTATTCTATTACGGTCCACGGCGACCTCATCCACTGAAAATACCGACCCAACACGGTTTTAATGTCGAATTTGTTACGGTTTTTCAGATTTGATCGTTATAATAACACCTATATATACAAGCTAGTTGTATAATGAAGTCGTAGAATAACAAACGACGATTTCTCACGTGAAATAATGAACCAGTGCGGAGGGCAATAGGAAATACTAAGGCTCAAAATACATCCGGGATAAATACGAGCAACTTGACACCGGGTCGAATTGCACGTGATGCTTATGTTACGATGACATGATGACTCGCACGTACCCACTACAGTACTGAAATAGACAGACAGAGAGTTTACAATGTATAGCTATATAGTCGACAACAGAGGTCTATAATCGTATGCGATTCTGTACCTTCGTATATTTATGCGCCCGATATCAAATCCACAATATAACTGAACGTGCTGTGTATGAAATACAATATATTTATACACATTTATTTTATAAACACAATTTATCTATACCGTCTCCGTGTCCGCGTCAATACGTTTTTCTGTTTAATATAATTTATCTATTACTAGTCAATTCATAATCAGGAATCTACGATGTTCTTACAACTTATAATATTTTTTTGATTTTGCCGAATTCAGAGAAGTAAAAATATCGATATTATTATTTTCGTGTTTTGGAATAAAATATAAACGATAGCCAATTCATAAATTTGATTTATATGCTTTAAAATTGTGAAAGTTATTATTAATATATATGTGAATTATCAAACATTCAAATAGCTTTACACGTATTTTTACGTTGGACCTGTGATGAGTAAATTATTAAACACAGCAGGCGAGTTTATGTGTATGAAAATATATAAGGTATGTAAGACATAGTTTATTTATATACAATATATATGTTCAATTATATTTTACATAATTCAATAGCTGCGATTACAAAAGTTATGAAACAAAAAAAAAGTGTACAAAAAATCCATTATTGTAGTTTTTCAATTTCTTAAACGTTATACATTGTGAAATTGTGTTAAAACTTATTAAATTGTATACTTTTGCGACATCGCCGCTGTTGAATAAAGAATAAATAAATGCATTTAGTCTTTCCAGGTAGTCAAAATATTTTTAGTCATATGTTTTGATATTTTTTTTGACATTTGAAAAGACTTGTAAACATTTAAAATCATAATAATTGTTTTTTTACGTAACATACAATTACGAAATTATTTTTAAGAACGTATTAAAAAACATGTATTATAATTTGTCTTATTGAGTGTTTTAGTATACACTTTAAAAAAATTAATTTAGATTTAAACACTAGAAAATATTTGTACTGAGTTTGCATTTACAATATTGTAAATACTTATATTATGTTCAAGTTTATTTCTCTTAACTAGTCTATACCCTTTATGGGTTTGGAACTTTTCCTGAAAGTAAATTACGCACAAAAAGATAAAATAAACGCGAGTAGTATAAATTTCCCAGTAGGTATGTGTATTGTGTATAGGTTTCAGTAAAGCCTCTGCTTTGCCATAAAGTGTCGCCTAATCTCTGATAGTAAATATTAGTCTACTATACCTAACACAGGAGAGGCGTTTTCGTTTTTATCGTTAAAAGTATTTATATTCGTCAGAGACATAATAATTATATGGCATTTCGTGCGATTGTTACATAAAACACTAAGCTTTAAGTCGTAACTATTGAGCGGAAATACGATTAACCATTATTTAATTTGCAGACGGAAATATTACGACAGAAATCTAAAATTATAAAAACACGAACGAATTTATACAACACATTTTTACAATGAAAATTATATATATTACTATGCGACTTAACTATAAATAGTGTAGGACAAAAAACAGTTATAACTGACGATTAAGGGTTATTTTTATTCTTTGAAATTCAATAAGGCCCATAAATATTGACCTAAAATAATACAATAGTATAGTTATAATTTTAAAATATATTTAATAAATGCCCCAAATTCCAAATTTATCAGTTACAATGATTAATTTTGCAATCATAGAGTATGTTTTTTTGTACTTAACAGTTTATTTTTTAAAGTTAATTTATATTAGTTTGAAAACTAATAATACAAATTCTTATTTATCTTCGAGTAATGAACGATTCTATGTATATTTATCTAAATTTATAATTTTTAAATATTGTAAGTGTAATGTTAATAATCTTTAACATCGGTTTTTATAAAGTTATTTTACACGAAATTGGTGAGAACCTCACATTATATCCTCACAGACAGTTTTATATAATAATAAGTATAAATTAAGTACGGCATTAATATACATATATCATATCAAAGACATAAACTCTGGGTGGATTCAAAGTTTATCAAAGTAAACAGTTGGCTAATATGTTAAGTACGTTAATAAAACAAAAATGATCCTTGTCAGAACTAACTCTAAAGCCAGCATCAAACAATATCGAAGGATTTTCAAATAACAAAAGTAACGTATTACAAGACATGTACATTTGAAATTTATGTGACTTCCTTTATATGTAAGAAACGCAAAGCAAGTGAAAAAACCATTTGTCAATGAATCTACAGAATGGAAAAAACTGTAGGGAGACCTTATACCAAATTTTGGAGAGCGAATTTGAAAAATAAAACCTAAAAATTATCTCAGATGTCTTTACAAAGGAATATAACACAGCGATGTTAACAATAGAACTTACATACTGTATAGTCACATCCATTTACAAATCCCTTAATACCCCATTTAAGTTCGTTAAACCAAAACATTTTTAAATCCAAAGGACTAACAAAAATAATAGGGAATTTAAATATCCGCGAAAATTATAACTAGAGTTATAGCTAAACTTATGATGACAGGGACAAACTAGAGAAGTAGAAAAGTGTTCCGGAGAAAACAAATTAAATGAAGGATTAATATATTGTATATAAGACTCAAAGCTCCTTTTGAATATCAATAGAAGTAGATGAACAAAGGATATAACTCTGACATTTTATTTGTAAGTAAAAATAGCATACAACAGAATAAAAAGTTTAAAAGCCAATACCAAACATCTAGTAAAGGCCTTTAAAACACAAAATGAATGCTATTATATCCGTACAAACAAATCCATTAAAAATCGGGAGAAAATATAATTTTAACTTATATAACGTCATTAGATAGTGTCATAGTGACCTTATGTAGAGCAAATTTGAACAGTGTAAGAAATTAAACCGAAAACTAATCTATCCTACAAACAATTATGCGACCCAATATTGACAAGGTATAGCAATGCTTATCAAGTAAAATAATAAAAATACCTTTGTATAATAATAACAGTGTTTCAAGCCAAAACCTATTCATGCAAATACTCGTATAATTTTTCTCGGGCATAGCCATATCGAACACACGAAGAGATATTTCATCAAACATTGAACATCACAGACACGCAGAATAAACCATCTCAATTGCGCTTAAAATTCAAAAAAAAGCAATTAAATACCAAACCAACACAAAAAGTCCCGTAAAATAAGAAGGCCGGCTAAATAAATGAAATGAAGAATATTCAAATCCCGAATTGGATATAAAGGAAAAACTGCCAAACGTAAGAAATGGGACTAGAACTAATGAAAATTATTTAATCGACTAAGATCAGGCCATTACGAGATAGTTCTAAAACATAGTAGTTATGTACTGAGAGAAAAAAAAAACAGTAACTATAAATTTTGTGAGACTTAAAGAACATGATATTTTTTTAATCTCCAAACAATTTGGAAAAAATTGTAATTATATTTTTCACACAATTATATTTATGTTTATTATATTTTTTTAATCACTAAAGTAATATTATATAACTACTAATTTATATTTTTAGTCGACTGTTCGCATCCTCTACTAATATCAAATTTTAAATTTTCATGTTCGGAGTTTCATTAGATAAATCTATCTAAACTATACAAATCTCTAAAATTTTTATACCATAAATAAATAAATAATATAAACACCACTAATGTTCGATCGCTACTTGAAAATAATATTTACCAGGAGTAAACATTATGCAAATACGAGTATAATAATTTATTAAATAAGTGGCTTATAGCGTCCGTGAAACCTTTGTTCATGTACATTAATATTAAAATTCTTCGATACATTTTACACTACTGTAATACATTTTTTATTAGACAACTAAAAAACCATTTTTTTCCTCACTTACCTTGTCAGTGTTAGTTGACGAAGTCTGATTAGTATGCGTAAGTCTTGCTTCTAAACTTCCACCTAATACAGCATACCAACTTGACCCGATTTCACCTTGTCTGTACACTGAAACAAGAAAAATAAAAATACATTAATTAAATAGAAATACACCATCAGTTTTTAATAATCTAAATAACATAAATCTAACATCGATTAATAAAACTTTTTGGGTTCGTTTATTTAATTGTGCTATATCTATTATCTACGGATTTAACGATATTAATAATTTATTTATTTATCAGTTCTTCTAATAGACAAAAAGTGACAGAATGTTGGTTTAATGCTCATATCACATCCATAATATTTATTTAATACATTCATATTAATTTTACTTTATTATTGAGCGAATAATATACATGTTCTAGATATAAAATATGATACCAAAACATAAATACCATTACGGTAATATAAATTTAATTTGATTATTAAGATCGTGTCATTCATTTGGGGTGTTCATTTTGAAAGATTTATTGAACTCAAAAATATTGAAATATAATCAACTATATACGTTATGCTGAAAGTGAAAGAATAGTTTATTCTTGTATGTAAATAAATTGTCTACAAGTATTTTAACCTTAGAATATATGTGTACATAGATCATTTCAAACGTTATAAAATGAAACCAAAATTGGTTAGGGTGATAAATTTTCGACTTAAAATAATCGCCCTGTTTGTAAATAATTTATAATATACTATATATGTATATTATAATGTAAGAAGGGAATATTTTAAATACATACTTTGAGTACATACATATTAAGTGAAAACCGAGGAAAGGGCGTAGAAATCCTTTGAAATCATGAGTGGCGTAGATATTATATACGTATATATAAAGTGCCTAAGTAATTGCCATACGTATATAATATATTATATAGCAACACGCCCATACGCACTTAACCTAACTGAGAGTGCTTTGCACATCGAATAAAGGTCAGCGTGACAGCGTCCAAGAGCTGTTGACATTTGAAATCTAAAAATGATCTTTTAAGTTATATTATATTTATCAGTGTTTATAGTGAGTAATGACTATTTATTAAAGGGACATATAAAAGTATTGTACGCGTATATAAATAGTATGTTTACTTAAATTTAAAAAAAATTTTTCCCGATGGACTTGACGGGTTTTTGAACGGTACAACTTCCGTAATGTACATTGAGTATTTATTTTGATTTTTTTTCCTCTTACATTACCCGCAAGTGGATTGGTTGTTTGGAATATATTATGTAGATATTTTGTCTAGAAACAGTTGTTTCTGAATAGATTGATTATTTATTTCTAAAAAAAGGATGTATTAAATATTTCAGACACAGAGGGTATTCCGAAATTTTGACACGCTTCGAGTACATTTTACTGCATCCAATTTCAAATCACTTGCAATATGTGCTGTTTGAAATATTTGGAACGCATTTACTACCTCGAAACGTATAAGGCACGAAAAAAAATACCATCGTAAAATCAATAACATCTTCTATCTGCTCGAAACCAATATTGTAATAGCTTATAAAGTTATACCCCCGATTTATCCAACGAAATGGTTTTAGGTTCAATTTCATTTTTACCTTGATAATAACACTTTAAAGACACATTACGATTTTTTACATCTATAGCATTGTAAACCTACTAGAGAATTTAGAATGTACAATTTTTTTATTAAAAAAATATCTTACACGCGTGTAACGTTGTATGTACACAACGTTATATTTTATTAGCTGAAAGTTACATCCTTTGTTTTTATCTATAACGTATTAAGAAAATATTTTTGTAAACACTTTTCGAATAAAGTTTTCGTGAGTATTATTCATTCAGGAATTACAGGAATTTAAATTAAGGTAACACTATTCTATTAAACACCATAAGTAAAAAAAATGATATTACGGTTTTTTTAAGTTATCATAATTTTCGTTATAGACATTATAAAAAAAATATAAATGTATTTTTATTTATTTATTTTTTGTTATACAGAAAAATATCAAACAATTAGACCTGTTTAGTATCGATAAATTAATTACGTACAAAATTACAGTATAAAACCTGCGTGCGCTCAATATATAATGTTATTGAATTGTTTGATGACTTAAAGCAATTTTTTGAATATTCAAATTATGTTGTATTATTTAGCATTTTATTTATGAGATATAAAAAATTAATTCATATAAAATAAAACCGTATTCAACGTATTTTAAAATTAACATTTTTAATCGCGTTATAAAATATTTGGTTGAGTATGGTTTATATAGCTGTAGAAAGTCATTTATATAAAACCATTCTATAACAATATAAACATTGAAAACAATAGTTTTCATATTAACACAAAGAACACAAATTTACATACAAACAACAACAAAGTTAATTATCTCTAAAAAAAAATCTAGCAAACACACTTTTTTGATTCTGAGAAATGAACAGATACAATATCGGTCACTCAACAGTTTTGTTTTCTTATACTATAAACATTTGTGTCAACAACCGTCAACAATTAAGGACATCCAAATTAAATATGCATGCGAGTGTTATTTGTATACAGAAAATGTTTGATTATTGAAGAGATATTATTTAATACTTGACTAATGACTATAACACACGAACCACAAAAAAAAAAAATGTGTGTAAAGACAACTTTTTGTTTTTTTTTTTTTAACATTTAAACAGATCATGGGTAAATGTCAGAAGAAATGTTTTATCTGAATACAATGAAATATTGTCATTATTGACTTTATAAATCGTAAACCTAAAAGTTTCCATCAAAAATTGGATATTTTACTTTTTCGTCCTAAAAATTATAATTACGAGTTAATTAATTGTGAGGTAGTTCATCACAATAAAAATGTATCGTATCTTATAGGAAAACTTGAGTTCAGTTCTGAGATATTTGATCTCTAAGATTAAACACGAGTTGGGTCAACGTAGTAATATGATACTACTGGAATTGGGTCCGGCGTCACAACACATTGGCTTTGAATTAAAAGATGCAGATTTTACTTAGCCCAAAGTTGGTGACAAAAATTTGTTAAACGCTACCGAAAGCAGGTAAAAATTCAGATATAATTATATATTTATATAAGTGACCATCTTCAGTGTGTTTTTAGTTGACTTTCGAGGCCAGAGTAAGTGTTAGTTAAATTTATGATTTACTCAATAACTGCTTGAATAACCATTATGCATAAAGTAAATGTGTACTTGTATAAATTATTTTTATTTATTTTTATTTGTGCGTATTAATATTATTAATAATTTAAAGTAAATATTTAAAATTATGTAACAAATTTCAAAGAAAAAGTTTTATAATATTTTATATTGCATAATAATTATTATGGTTATATAATAACTATGAATAATTTTTTTATGCATATTTTTATTTGAAGGGGTATTAAATATGTTATCAAATACCATAAATATCATTAATTTGCACACAACAATATTTTTACAGTAATATAAAGTTTGAAAGTTAACACCAATCAAATTTAAGTAAAAACCTAAAATCGAGTGTAAAAATGTTTTCACCAAGTAAATAAATAAATATAAAATTGAGTATCTATTTAGTATTTTCAGTTGAGCTTTATTGTAAAGATTTTGTTTTGAATGTATTGGCACGGGACAACGTTGAAGGTTTTTGTTGAGGTATCCCTAATTTATATTCCTTGTTTTTTCAATCAGATACCACATTCAATAAAACACAGTTACTTATATAACTGTTACGTTTAAGCTTATAACACCACGACTGCATAAAAGACTGGCCCTCAATATAATGGACGTTGCCGCAGCGCAGCCGAGGACATTTGCAGTAAAAGCCCCACCGTGTATTGGTGGAAACATTCCGAAGATACTTAAGGAATAGTTGACGGCCCATTTATGATATATACTGTCATCGCGCTGTCCGAATAATTTACCATTATTTTGTCCATACAATTCATCACATTTAAGGGGAGGTTGATAATGTCGTGTTGGCGAAGAGGAAGCTCACACTAGTACAATAGTATAATCTAGATAATACGTTTGACATATTGTTGTCTATTGATCCATATATTTAAAATAAATAGGTTCAATACGTGTGTAGTGAACGAATTACGAACAAATCGACAACATTTACACGACTCAAATTTTTAAAAATTTTGGATATATTACACTGACGCGGCCGTTTTTTTCTTTTTATTATTATTTTTTTTTTTTTAATTTAAGCCACCACTAAGGAGTTGGTTAATAATATTATTATTTTAAACTCAATGGCCGGCGTAATGTGTATGCAATTTAGGTACATTCGAGTATAGGTTTGTCCGGTGATAATATGGATAAACGAATTTATAATAATATTTAACTTGGAAAAATGAATTATTCTCAATACCTAAAACGATTTGGTTTTTGTTACCAGAAAAGCTTTGTTTCGTGACACAGTCATTATTTACGTATAATTCGTATTAATGAATAATATTATATTATATGACAGTACATTCATTATATCTGCAGTAGTATTCCGTTAAATCGAATCACATTGGGCATGGTTATTTACATATACATATTATAATGTTATACTACGTATACTCGGGGTGAAAATCGACTGTACCATAGCGTAGTTATATTACAAATACAGTACAACAAACACATGAATAAATTGCATAGCTGTGGAGTAAACTATATATTTATACATTTTTGTTAGTCTACTTTAAATAAAATGTTTTAATTTTTTTGAAACAAAGAACAGTATTACAGTAAAAAAAAAAAAAAAAAATGTAGGTGTATACATTTTCTTGTTATCTTATAAATATTTACTAAACCATGTTTATTCATCACACTATTATTTAAATGCAACTGTAATACACGGCAGCTAACCAATAAAAATGTTGAATAATAATTGTATTTAAATAAAAGAAGTGTTTCACATATTAAGACCATCCGTCCGTCCCATCTAATAAGTCTTATAATACACAGAACAATTAATAATGCTCGTATTTTATATTTAAATTAAAAGCATACAAACATAATATACATTATGTAACAAAATATTTTTTTAATATGTATAAACATTATATAGATAATATAATATTGAAAATCTTTGAATAGAGAATAATACGGCTGATGTATAATAGTATACTATACAATTTTCCGGGTCTTTTGTGGTTTCACCTTATTTCACCGAATTGTTCCGCGAAATTCTTCGCATTAGAAACCTTCTAAGTGGTTTTTTTTTTTTTTTTTTTTTGGTTTGAAGAGTATAACGAGCATCGTCACTGGCTCAGTTTGACTCAACTAACGAGTGTGCCAAACACTCAAAAGACGAGATATTGTAAAGCCCTAGGACATTAAGATCACCCAGACTATTGTTTTCAATAATAGACCTCGTATAATGCTTCATATTATCGCCACTTTAGTTTTTAAAGCTTCAAAATACTATGAATTGCACCTTACCATCTGGGAGCTTAACATTTAGACGGACGATTTATTTTTTTTCTTTCTAAATACTATATAATTTACACAGATATAAAACAAAACATAAATATATTAAGATGTAAAAGCACAGAAATTATAAGATATTATTCAACACCGTGATAAAACAATCTAAAATATGATCAACGTCGAATTTTAAACAAAACTGTGTGAAATAGTTTCCAGGTTATTTCATAGAAAATAAAATTTGTTTCCGTGATGAATAATTGTTGTAACAGTGTGTTAATAAAAATTTTTCATAGCGCAAAACAAAAAAAAAAGCACAGATCAATATGATTTTTAACAAGTTGTGTACGCAAAATGTGTGTCATAAATTCAACACCATCTTATATAATATATTGTAGGTATGACATATAACTAAAAGATAAAAAAAATACATTACCATACGTAAATATTACATCTGCTTAGCGATAATATTATTTGTTCAAGTAATAGTATAGTTACCGAGTTTGTATAAAAATATCTCGTTGTTTAAATTATACAGTTATCTTTTGAAACAAATATAACTATTTCGTTTATCTCTTAAAATGCCATGAACCTAGATTATTTCAGTGCTTAAAACTTAAAGAAAAGTTTAAATTATACACATTATAGAACATCATTACAAGAAAACTTATCCAACAAAACAAAACACAAGTTCAAAAAATATATACAACACAAAGCGTTTTCAAAATTTTCATTAGTATATTATTAGATTCATATTATTTACAACGGAAGTTGGTTAATTAAATATGTAATATAAATAAAAAAATTAAAAAAAATAGTAAAAATAAAAGAGTTAAGTAACTTTGCTTTACAGTGAGGCTTGAAATGTACTTCGTCATCGAGTAGGTCAATGTAGTGAATATTAAATTTTAATTTAAAGATAAACCAACCTAGAGTTGTATAATGCCACTAACCATTAGTAGTATATTAGTCGTAGTAAATAATGTAGTTCACGTATAGCATTTTAATCTGACTGGATCTAATCTTTATTCAAAGATATTACTGAATGAAAGCCTATTATGAATTCACACTTTTTCATTAATACTAATAATGTCAGCGTCCTGAGTAGATATACAATATTTATAACGTTATGATTTAACAAAATTTATCTAAATTATAAGCTATAAATTATAAATAATAACAGTGGTTAGTCAATGCAATAAGTGGACACTGATGGACAGTAGTAGCTATAATATTATGAGGTGTCGCATCAGATTATTATTGATATAAGTGTGTGCATGAATAGGTTAGTGATATAAATCACTGATCATCAGCAAATACCAATCAAATGATTGCAGAATGAGTACATTTTGTATATTAATTTATCATTATAATAAAATATAATCTAATGGTTACCTGATTTGAAAAAATAAATGTAATATGTTGTTGTATAAATATGCTAGATTAAAATTTTGTTTGGTAAGAGTATAAATTATTTATCATAAAATTTGCAAGTATACATTTTTAAAATAAATTATATTTAGCTTGACACTTAGTATCACATTAAAATAAATTTCATAAAGAAAACTAAACAAACAAATATCTATAAAACATGTTTTCATTTTCCAGACTAATTAATTATAATTTGTTTGACCTTTTTTTCATAGCATTACTCAGTGTGTCTCTTTGCACAATATCTACTAACTATTTAAGTATCATAATAACAGGGATCTCTTGTGATTAAATACATTTATTATTATTAATATTTGTCAAATGGTATTTTTTTATGTGAAGTTCTTAATACTGAATCTATGAATTAACTCGTCAAAATTATTAATAGTAAAAATAAAAATAAACCTTAAAATAACTATTTAAATATATTGTATTTTTTATATTACTACATATACATGTATTTCATATGATGTTGGTTCATTGACAGTGTAATAAAAATATAAACTTTCAATTATGTTTATAAACTATAGAATTTCGACTTACTTTGAGTGTAACAAATAATGAAATAACAATTATTTTTTCAAATAAATATAATATTAACCAACAGATAGAAATAAACAAAAAAATAACTGTGATAACGCCGACAAGGTTTTTTACAAACAATGTTAAAAATATTCGTTCTCTCGTTACGAATATCCTTTGAAATAAGTTTTATGTGTTAAAAAAATTATTATTAAGATTTTTATTTATATTTTATATGTATAATATAGTCAATGTAAATACTCAAAATTTATTTGACGTTTGATTATAACTTTATAATTTCATGTCTTTGGATTCAAATACACCCACTGCCCACACCCTATAGCCCTTAAAACCCACGATTTAAATATAAATCCCAGTTTATAATGAATTGCGTTTTCAAGTAGATCACGATTAGTTAACAAACGACGAATTTTTATTTTTCATAATTTCAAAATAGATTTAATTAAAAACAAACAGATTAACTCATCGGAGTAAAAAAAAAAAATAATAATAATTAATAAATAAACAAACGCAGTTGTATTGTAATATTTAGATATGTATATATATATTATATGTTTTTAAATTTATTTTTGCATTAACTACGTTATTATTAGACAAAAACACATTGTTTATGTTACAGGTACTTATGTTATTATTAAATTAAATTGAAAAATTAAACTTCTTTGATCAAAATTATTAGCTTAAAGACGATTGCAAGCAGAACACTTTCTCCCTAGAATTTTTAAATTTTTTTTCCAAAGCTTTATCTGTTACGGGCCAATTTAGTAGATATAGTACGTATACTTTAATTTTTGATAATCAGTATAAAACTCTCTTTAATAATAATTCGATTATTTTATCTTATCGTAGTTTCAGTTTTCACATGACACTAAATTATTAGCCGCTATACGATAATATACTTATTATTTATATAATGCAAGTACCTACTAAATCAAAATGTATGCAATATCTCGACAAGATTAAATTTCTTTTAAAAATTCATTATGTGCATATAAAACTTTTTTAAGAAACGTAAATTAGATGAGAGTCTTAATGGACAGTTAGATAAGACAAATATTCTAAGTATTACTAAGTATAGTTGTTGCTTTGGAAATATTTATGTCTCTTCCGTCTATAAGTTATACATCTGAATGTTCTTGCAGTACATTAAGGCATGTTAAAACATGGCTAATACGATCAACGATTAGTTAAGATAAACTTAGTGGGTTATGTAGGTCGAGTGATAATCGTGAACAAGTAAAATAAAAAAAAATAACAATTTGTTGAAAATGCATTGATACAATTAGATAGAGAATTTCTACATAGATTGAAATTTGTATTTAATGAAAAAGAATAATATATAAATAAAATGAATGATAATATTTAATTGTAATAATGTGCTATAAATAAATTGTATAAAAAATCTTAATTTATTTATTAAAATAACTTTGCTCATCCCTCCTCCAAAGAAAAATGTCTGAAGACGCCCCTACAATTAAATAAATATAGTTCATACGTCTTTATATAATATAATATACTGAAATATACCTAATAAAATTTATTTAAATAAAAAAAAAAAAAATTATATGAGGTTTTCATTTGAAAAACACTACAAATTCACAAAAATATTACGATTTTTATATCTTTTAATAAGTTTGATTGTAGTGCCTCCCACTAATATAATATAGTAATACCACAACAAATAACCATCTTATTATGGGATATTACGACGAATGGCATTAAAACACAAAACGATAAAAATAAAGTCTTTGTCTTTTGATATTTTACCTTCGATAAAAAAATATATATATAACCAATCGCATTAAAAATTATATGGTCAATTATTTTCAGTAAAACGTTGTAAACTGTAAAAATCAATGGGTTTTTAATATTTTATGAAGACTGTAAAATTTAACTTAACATTATTAACGTTTTTCCAAGTGTAAAATATTCCTAATTTTTTAAAAGTTTTGTAATATTTATTATATATAAATATATATATATATTTAAAGAACCAACAAAAAAATTAAATTTAAAAATGCTTAGAGCCCAAATTGCCATTAACATAATATATATTTATATATACGGCACACGTATAACGTTACTTAACACCACTTATGTATACGAACACTTTACTCTAAGCCACGGTGTTCTATTCCACGGCCCTTGAAGCCTTTCCTCTCTCCTAGAAGACTTTAAAAAAAAAGTCACAATCATATTATAACAAAATCGTAATATGATCGTATAGATATTTTACATTTTATAATTTTATATTTATACTACAAATTTTATAGTATAAACGTATAAAATAGGTATACGGCGGGAAATCTGGGGAGTTGGCCAATAGTCAGTATCATTATATAATAATTATTAATTTTAATAATAAGTTTGTAATAAAATAAAATATAAATAATAACATCATTTTTTTTTTCAGCGGTACCAAGTATTTTTATGAAAGTGTAAATTGGTCCACAAAAGATTGGACCATCCTGCTCTAAACTATGCTATACTATACTTCCTCAACTATGTACAATTATTGAATTCTACATTTTTTGTTTATCGAAAAATGAAACATTTATAAAATAACAAAAGATGATATTATTTTATTCTATCGGTGATTTATAAATACATTAATCAGCAGTTCCAGTATATTTATTTGTAAATATATAAATATGTATAATATGTAAGGAATAATACTACATATAATTTATATGTATATATATATATATATATTGTATAATACATAATATATTTATTGGGCACAGATAAATAAAAATAAATACGAAATAGTGATTTAGGAAACGTCATCAAGGTCGATAAGACAGCTGTATTTATTTCTTCTCATTAAACTGACTTTTGAACTTAAATTCATTAGTTGCAGTTAGATGTGCATATCGTTGACATCAATCGTATTATTTTATTATATTGTCGTTATAAATTTACGATATTTCGACGAGCAGCATAAACGTCAAAATAATAAAATTATATACAGAATAAAGTAGTATTTACACGGTTTATACTGCGACTGTATTTTAATTTACGACTGTCATTTTCTTTAAAGTTATTGTACTGTATATTATAAACAAGGTATGTCGGTAAGTCCTTTTAATATATTATTAGAAAACGAAAGGAGCTAATAATGTCTATGATTATTTTTCTTTATTATATTATGTTTTTAGTTAATTTACAAGAAAAAAAAATTTAAATATCCTTGATGTTCTGTGGACATTTTGTCCGTTTTACGATTGGATAACCGTCCCGCTTAATAAAATATGCAACATCCGTTCGTGTGGACGTAAATCACTTGTCGGTGGTGGCGGTAGTGGAAAGAAAACCCAGATGCTGTAGAACGGCGGTGATGGGATAGAAAGAAAAAAATGCAAAGCTTTCTTATTCTTTAAGTTCATGACAAACACCTCGCAGCCGAGATCTCGAGTAGGTATGGACGGGAAAAACAGGAAAAAAAACGAATGGGGGCTGTAAATTATGGCCTTTCTTCTGGCCTTTCCGAGGAGGGACCGCCGTTCGCACCGCTGGACGGAATGAGGCGCGCCATTTGTGCCGGATTTTAACTCAACAGCCTGTACTGCAATATTACGGCGTGTGCACGGCGGCGGCGGCTTATTTTCGTTTACCGCCGTATCGATATATTACACCGGCGATGTATAATATACATATAGTACGCGCACATTGCGCACATATCATTATGTGCACGTTGATAAAAGCTGTTTCGTTGTTTCCGTTTAATCCACTAAAAATGTTTCATTTCGCGCGTCAAAAACAGTCTTATAACGTAACGCAATGTTTACTTTGCCGCAGGTAAATTACATAACATATGTCACCAAGTAATGTACATTTCAAGTAGTACAATTGTAGCGGTACGTGTGCATAATTCTGAGATGAAAAAAAAATAGCTTCCACCACTGTTTCCCTGCGACCGGACGCATTGCGTATGCAATGATATGTTACATTTTAAATGCGCATTTTAAGCTTATTATTTTCTGTAATCGTATCATATTATTTATATTATTATTAAAAAATGCGATGTCCTTTGACAGTACAATTGTTTATAAATTTATTTCCAGTAGAACGAACATTTTAAATGTATGATTTTTTTTTTTTTTTTTAAGAAACCGTAGTGAAACGTTTTTCGAACAATGCGAAAACAATTTCACATACTTGGCCCGTGATCAATATTTCGAATTTATTTCATTGTCGTCGAACACATCTATATATTTTCAACTCCCACTTTATTTAAATGTTATTGCATTATTGTGTTCATGGAATTTGATTATGATACGTAAATATTTGTTGTATTAAAATCAATCCGTTCGTTCAAAAATCACGAAAACAAGTCCGCACGCGAAACCGGAATCCATAACATAATGTCCATAACATAATGTCATTTCCTAAATTTTAATTTGGCCAATCCCCACGAACATAGAACAACAGTGTTAGATTTATAACGGACATTGTTCGATATAAAGTAACATAAGTATTGCTAGTCCGTTGGAAAACGCCACGAAATACGCGGCGGAACACGCACCGGCCTAATATGGTTCGGGCCAGACGCATTCGACCAAACTCATTAGGCCGAACTAAACAATGCACGATGTAATAATATTATATTATATTACGGTGGTCTGTCAATATAATATCTCTCGCATAATATTATGGGTTTGTATTAATGTAGTTTAAAGCCCGATGTGTTCGTGGAATAATAATACATTTGAGGTGGATTAGAATGCGCCTTATAGGTTCGCAATTAAAATCTGGCATATAGGTTTCCAGATATTACCGCACCATTATTTCATATTAAAACACATCAAACATCGTGTCGTTGAGCTGAAAATTACCAAAATCGAATTAAATTAAACTGAAATCAAAATTCGTCCCATAATAATTATAATATAGTAAAGGTATACGTCATTATATGTGATACTATAATTATTATACAACACTGGTGATACGATAACACCATTGGTGTAAATTAGTGTACCATACATTTCGAACCACCTCAGTATATTTATTATGATATGAAAAGCTTACCACCGAGTAATAATATTACGAGTGCATATTATTTAATATAATATATATATTACCTTTTTATATCATTTTTAAAATACGAATTGTATACGTTCAGCACAGGTACGAGAAATGTATCAATATTGATCAATAAATATTATTTATATTGATCTATGACGATGCGAATAGATTAAGTTTAGGATATATAATTAATAAACTTTTCACACACACAATTTGTATTAATATGTATACTAGTTACAAACAAAATCTGAGATTGATGTGTAGAATCAAAAATAAAATTAAGCCAAATTTATAAATACTTTATATTGAAATATATAAAGAAATAATGAATGTTATATTAAAAATATATAACTCTTAATTTTTATCAAGCCATTAAATATATGACTCTTCTCGTCATAATCAACTCATAATGAAAATTAATAGGTATACTGAAATTTGAATTAGACGCATTTATTGCTTCCTCGCCCAGAGTTTCTTTACGTCAAAATATGACACCTTTTACGTTATGCATCCTTTGATGCATAATTTATCTTCATCGAGTATGTATGTAGTTAATAGTGATATTCAGTTAAAATAACACTTGCTGATTCAATTCTGGTTTATAGTGAACGATAAACCTTTTGGAACAAACTAAATGAAACTCTCGAAGTTTGATAAAGTAATAATGTATCAACTTTAGTCATAGTAAAATTAATTAAATTATTTAATCTACAGCGATGTTTGTAATGGAAATCAAATTATAATATTACACCTGTAGCACAACAACTTACATTTATTTTCAATATCTTTAAAGGTGATTATTTATAAAATAATGTTTTAAAAATTATGTAGAATATACAGTAATATTTAGTACACATATTACTAAATTATTTATAAATTATGTAAACCATATATAACTATATTTTTTTGTTTACAAATAGTACTAAAATAGAAAAAAGAAAAATTAAATTTTATATTAATTATGAAAGATAAATATAATTTTATTGAACCAATTTCGGTTTATTTTATTTTAAATATCTTATTTTTGGAAAAAAACAAATACGATATTTAAACGATTTATGTATAAAAAGTAATTTCGTTTTAAAATAAATTATAAAAAAAGTTAGATACATTAAAGATGTCACACAGTTGGGAAAACCTAATGATTTTAAGATTTTAATCATTTATGGCACTAGTTCCGTTTTAAAACGTCCGGATCAGTTTCCAGGAAGTGAATTTTAAGATAGATTTCTGATAATCTGGTTAGGATTTTATAGGAGTTTTGAACTATATCTTAAATAATAGTATGGCGATTTTATTTATTAACCCGATTTTGAAGTCAGTTTTTGTTTGAAATAAGCCATAGAAAAGTCCGGAAGTTAGACAAAGAAAGATATTGTGTAGTGTTTTCTTATTGTTGGGTAATAATACCAGAACACCAAATTACTACATGTTAATGATTTTTAAAAGCAAGTTTTATTTATAAATATATAATACAATAAGTTAAGGCATATTTTTAAGTTTAAATGTATAAATAGCCATAACAAAAAAAAAAGAAATGATATACTTAGCTATAATTTAGCTACTTGCATTTTTTCCTAAGATATACACAATACACACCGAGTTAAACGTCTGACAAATTTAAGTATAAATATTAATTTTAAAGTTACGTAATTAATCAATACACACATATAAACAAATTTTAGATTTTTTTGACAAAAATAACTATAGCAGTGTAGTAATAATAAATGCATCGTGGCTGTGGAAACCACAAACCGAAAATAACATTAAGACAGTCATTACAAAACTTTTCGATCAGACTGTACTACCTAGCTATAATGCATATTATGTGAATAGATTTTATATCATATTCATAAGTTTCAATCCAGACCATCTTAGAACTTGAGCGGAAACTCAAAACACCAAAGTTTAAAATACATACCTATGTTTTTGTACTAAAATATTATAATAAACAAACTTCGACAAGATGTAATATTATACGACTAAACACATAATATAATTTTATGCGTAGAGCTTATATTATAATAACATAATCTATACTTATAAAATATCATATATTTGTTTTTAAATATAAATTTAACAATAAATAATATTATAAGTTTATGACCATCTTTTTTTCGATACCGCGGATAAAAAAAAGTAATGATGGTTCTTAATTAATAAAACGTACATTGAATTAACTATAACTATGTTCTGAAGTTAATTTTAACATCCGAACGGTAATTATAAAAAGTTATAAACTGGGCCAACTACGTAATAATATGGATAATGGATTCGTTATGAAAACATATTATATTTCATGGTTTTTCGATAACAGAGTGATATCCACTGCGTTCGAAATATACCACACATTGATATTCCGGAATTGCGTGTAAACAACGCTGAAAAAACAGATTTACGTTATTAATGGATTTTATTTTTTATTTTTTACATTACGATATGTCGAAACAATAGTCATAGGGGCTGTGGACTTAATTATAAATATAACAACAAATAATAATTCTCGCATTAATTGATTATTATACAAGGCTTTTTTGAGGAGACAATTTTCTCGAGACCAAAATGGATGGGTGCCAAGTAATGGACTTAATGCAATGAAAAGTTTTCAATAATAATATTAAGTATTTATACTATTAAGTTAAAAAAAAAGTATAGATTAAAAGCTGTAGATACACGAGTGGTTTAATGCTAGGTAATTTGCCTCAGGTCTGAAAAATGTTCAGCACGCTACTGAATATAATAATATATTATTTATTGTTTTATAATCCAATCGATTTTTCAAAAACATTTAAATAGGTCAATCGAATAAGTCGGGCCTTAAATATTTCACATGAACTCTGAACTGAGTACTGTCCGAACTGGATTATGAAATTGGTTATCCGCGAGTGGGAACACTAATACCCGTCGTGATGTAGCGTAGTAAACTATCTAATACATCTCATATTAAAGTCTTACAATAAAATTTAAAACTGTTTATAATCATCATTTGGGGTTTGGAACATTTATAATATTATAGTATATATACAATAATAATATACATAAATTTTCGCTTGAAAAAACTTTTATTCTGTTTTGACAAATTGTACTTATATTGTTTCAACTTACTTTAAATTTAATAACATTTTTTTTTTGTCTGTTATACCTACGTATAAAATATTACTTCTATCCCTGTGTTGTCTGCAGCGAATTCCGTATGATGTTATGTATCGATCGCTCGACGAACCGTAAATCCTTTGTGCACGCGAGTCACAGTTATTTACTAGAAATATAAGAATATTCCGGGAAAAGGAGTTAAACAATAACTAAACAGAAGATTTGTGTGTTTTCACATTTAATTGGTTTTGACGGTAACGGTGAATCTTCCGTCACTGAATGGATGTTAAGATATTTGTTAATTATTTTAAAAACAACTTGTGAGAAACTTTTTATTAAATTTCAAGTTATTGAACATAAATTTGATCATACACAAATGTTTCAAACAAAATAAATAAGTATCTACCTATTATTAAACTATATTAATATAATTTATAATTTTCAATTGTATATTGGTTAATTTTTTCAAAATATAATAAATTATTTTAATTTATTATTTAGATAATATTTATTAATTACAACGGAAACAAACTAATTTTTGAAAATTTCAAAAATACGTAGGCTCAATACTTTTTTTTAGGATCTGAAGTTTGATTATTAACACAATTTTATATTCAAACGGTTAGATGTTTAATCAAACGATTACAGTTATTTCATTGTAATAGAAAATAAAAATAAACCTCAGGAACTTGAAAGTTTTCACTATTAATTATAATAGCATATTCTATACGCAATTTAATTTTCAAAATACTTAGACTAATTTAAAACTGAATAGTTAATATCATGAAACTATGCACGCTATCCATTTTACGGTACCTACTTCGGGTTTGATTATTAAGATTATAGCAATAATATATGATAATAATATTATATAATACTATATTAGTTTATAATTTACATACATTACATTCAGCAAATATGTGTTTTACCTACTATTTTACTAATATAGCCAACAGTAATATAATCTATCCTTAGAGATGGCGGTGACACATACAATCTCTTTTCATAATCATTTTATTTTTTTGATTCGGTAATTTATCTTAAAAACCAATTTAATAAATTTTTTATTAAATATAATATTATCAAATGTTCGCCACCATTTAGGTTTGGTTACAATAAATTAAATGACACCATAAATTTGTAGCTGTAATAGTATAATAATATTTAGAAATGTATATTCTGAACTTAATCAATGATGTATTATTCGATATTGGAATTGCTGAAAAAATGGGCTCATATCTAACGTTTTAAAAATATAGAATGTAAACATCAGATATGCAGTGTAATAAAAATGTTCTCTTTAAACATGGTGAAAAAAAAATATAATTTATTTATATAATGAAGAGACTATAATATTGTATAGTATACTGTTAGAAATTACGAATGTGGATCGAATATAACAATATATAATATAATATATGTGTATGCAAATAATAATAATAATAATAATAAAACATATTAAAGAATTAAGGTATTCAAGCACAAAATATATTGTACTACATTTTTAAACTAATCAAGTGACTTTATACAACATATTTATATTTCCTTATTGTAAATATGTTAAAATAATAATTGTATCACACATAGTTCAAATAAACAAATGTTGTCTTATTTTTCATTATGTACGATATCTACTCTAAATATAAAAATAATGAAATATAAGAAAAAAGAGATTATACTAAAAAGGGTCCTCATAAAGGATATAGAAAAATGTGGAATGCTAAAAGAAGAAGTAATATGACGTGCGGAATTCATGAAGTTGTTGACTACAGCAGTGGTCCATTTTTCATAACTACTATATAAACGTGAATTGAGGTAGACAAAAATGTTTATTAATAATACAAATACAAAAACAGCTGAAATTAAATATAAATTTCACATGTCATAATAATAATATAGTGTCTATAAATGTATGAAGTATATTATATTAAATGTTTTATAAATAAAAATTAATTTAATTATTGAAAATGTTGCGATAAATAAAATTCCTAACATGAAGTCTGCTCAAGCACAACGTTTTAGCTATGATATTTTTGAGGTTACTTAAAAACTGTATAACACTAGTTAATAAATTGTATGATGGTTAACAAACAAATTATCAAAATACAGACGATATTGAAAACTGTAATTATTCAAACGTGACAGAAATACAAATAGTAAAACATGATTTTCATTCAAACCAATTATATCACAACAACACTGTCACGATGGGAAATTTAACAATAACAAGAATTAACAACTGAATTATTTTGTTTAGTTCTTGCTTGCAAATCGCAGCCATGGTTGGTATCATAGATGATTAAAAACGTCGCTTTTGGATAACTGTCGAGTAAATGTAAACCATTCTGTTTCACGATAGTGTGTATAATTTATATCTACAAACTTAGGTAACGATCGGCGACGTTCGACAGCACTGAACTCTGGAACGATATTCGTATATATACGTATAATAGCCGTATAAATAATATTACAATATCAATGATTTGATAGCGTAATGATTTTGTATATCTGATGTTATTTATAAATAAATATTGAACATTTAAATTATATACACAAAACGTTAACTTTTATCAAAAGAAAAAAAAAATATGGATAAATAGACAATCATTTAAAAAGTTCAAACTTTTTAAATGAGATAATACTATCTGTTATATGTACATATTAATCAAATACATTATTCACTTCAAATTTTAAGTGAAGCACAACATCGCTTACTTCACCACTAAAGCCACCACTATATATAAATATGAAAATGAGATAAATGTAAACTCGTATATATATATATATAATATAAAAAACCCAACTTCCAAAACTCAGTAATATTCTCGAATGACAAATAGCCGTCGAAATACGTAGCAATTTAAAAAAAACTTCACTGGCTGGGCGTCTTATTTATTTTTCGTATTGCGGAAAACGTTCTGTTGGTACATTATACGGTATAATAAATATTCGAAACCAGCTCTATATAATATATAATAATAATATATATATATATATATATGTTCGTGTTCAGCCATTGAAAATTATAATCGATTTACAAGTGCGGTTGATGCGTACACATAGAATACACCGTCCGACGGCCGTGCTTACGCACAACGTTATAATATATAATATAATATTCGAATGTCTTTCATCGACAGATCTCTACGGCTGAGATAGTGGAAGACAGCTAGATGGGAGGGGGACGGAGTTATAAAGAGCTCATCGCGGTAGAACCCATAAACGTAAGCATATAATTTTTTTTTTTTTTTAAATTTAAATACAGGATTTATAGTGATACATAATATGACTGTACGTAAGTCACAGCTACGAGTGCGACAAGAATACGAAGGTCGAATACATTTTTAGTTAAATCGCAAATGGTAATGTGGTGTAGTCACAGCGCGGTCGTGTGGGAATGCTTTGTCATTGTCGTGGTAACTTTTCGCCTGAAAAAGTCTTCACACGCCGCTGTGGTTGATAATGTGAAATATTGAAAGATATGTTATATATATATAAAAATATTTTTTGTAACAGTGCGAAATGAATGGGTATTGTTTACAGTTAAAAGTACAATATATATTTTAATAAAACAAATAATAAGTAGGTATACATTTTTGATTATAAAATATGAATTTGTTTTAAATGCAAGTAGGTATCTACTTACATAGGTAATATAATAAATTATAAAATTTAATTACATATGAGTATAGATAATGGCTATGGATACAATTCCAAAGGTTTAAGTCATATAATTATACAAGTAATATTATAACTATATTGGTTTTGTTAATATTAGTATTTTGTATATTCATAATCACAAAATCTTAAAAAATAGACAATATATTTGTTCAGATGAGTTATCAAATCTAATATAAACACTTAAATTTATAATGCCATACAAAGAAAATAAATTCTATGACATTTTAAAATCCTACACGCGACGATACGGATCACAATTTACCACTGTGAACAGCCATCATCGCTATGCAAAATATTTTATAAAATACAGTGCTTATACACGTTGTTTAAAGGTATGTTTATTAAATATTAATAGACATATATATTATATTAAGCTGTCGAATACGTGTCTGACCATAATTACTTAAAATTCGTTTGTGGCTAATTGAGAGGCGGAAGAGGATTGATGAAAATAAATGCAATTAAAAAAACATTTATTTCTTAAAATATTTTCAAACAATATACTAATTATATATTTTGAAAAAACTCTTGATTTGATTACTGTGAAAATAACGAGCAAATATTTGATAAATTGTATGGCTTTGACCAATTATCTATTCGCAATTAAAATGGGCACATGTTGTAAAAAAATTTATGAAATATAAACAATTAGTAAAGATGAACCATGAACGTAATGCTATTTATATTATAATTTTGTCAAAATCATTAGGTAAAAAGACATGTGTAAATTATAGAGCGAGACAATATGTAATATATTATATATTATACTAACATAATGAAGCGCATTTTTAATAAATCAAAATACTTAATAGTGTTTTTTTTTTTCATGACGTAAGTTTAAAAAACTATAATATTTATCTAATAAAGACTAAATACGTTTTCATTCACTCATTTTACGTATAAAATGTTCTTTGGGAAACTACTGATTTATAGTCGTTTTTGTATAAATAAGGTTAAATATTCCTTATTTGTCGTCACTTGATAAAAAAATCAAGTAAGTACCTCTATCGACAAAAACACAAAAATGATGCATGGACAATGCTTTCTTGAGATTTGTAAAAATATAGGATATGACACCCTCAAAAATTAAAAAACATACATTACAATTTATAATATATTAATATAATTTATGTAGTGCTTTTGACACCTATAGCCAACTATAATCGAAAATTATATTACGCAGGACGGCGGTAATGTATACGTTTGTTTTCGGTCATTAACGTAATTAATTTTACCGTTGTTTTCGGTTATGCGCATAAATTAAAAATTAAAATTAAAATGATTAAAAACCGATTGACGGTTTTCTCGAAAAAAAATTTTAATTAAACTAAAAATATATAAATTATTAATATTTCACTAAAGCTTAGGACATCAGAATTTTGTTGAATAAAAATATGATCGTATAATACAAGTACCTATAAACAAATATTTATTATTTACTAAGACATTTTTAATTTTACTAAAATGCAGAATAATACACATAAGTCTTGTTACATTTCGACTAAAATTAATATTTTTTATTTAATTTGTTTAATTTTAGACAAGAATTCGGTTTTAATCATTTATTGCTACAATGTGAAATTACTGAATATTATCTGCAGTAATTAACTAATGTATAAGTATGCTACTTTATTATACCTGCGTTCTGCATTAATCGTAAATTATGCTAAAAATATAATATTGATACAATGTGAATTTCGTGTTAAACTACCTAAATAAACTCAACAGTCAATCGCCTCAATTCAGTCTTAACATTGTGCTGGTTGTTTTGTTTAGGCTAACACATTTTGTTATAATTTAGTGTTGCAAATGTTGTGATAAACTTGGTTCTAAATTGTATTAATTAATCACTTGTAATTTAAGAAAATAAACCTGTCATCAATATTTGATATATAAAAGCTAAAATTTTAAATATCAGATGAGGTGCAGGACAGTAGAATGATGAAAATATATCTCAGGGGCAGGAAGTTAAAAAACGTTGTACTATTAAATATTTCCAGTCACGTACGACGTATCGTTCATTAATTTATGTCTAGATTGATTTTTATCAGTTTCCTAAAGCTTAATTCATTTTTAAGTATATTATACAGAATGTATATTTTTATAAGTTATTATTTTTTATATTCATTTTAACACTATACGCACTAAAAAATAATAAAAAATATACTGTATTTACTGTTGATAAACTTCCTAAAGGTTAATAAAATTGGGTACCGAAACAATTTTTAAACTAGCTTAATTGCGTTAAAATGTTTTTTAGCGTAACGATTATTTTAAATTATCATTATGAATCATATAAATTAGTGAAAATAATAATTATTTATCAACTAATATATTTTATAAAACAATATTAACCATAGGTACAATGAAAAAAAATGATCTAATTTAAGGTTTTATAGCTTTTGAATATTGTTTATTTTTCGTATATTTTTTTTCGTCATTATATTATGTAACTAATATCAGCACTAAAATTAAATGCTATGCGATAGCAGTGATTTGAATATATATTTTAAACGTAATGTAAATATTTATTCATATTTAATAAAAAATATTAACAGACAAATCGAATAAAAATAAAACCATCTTAAAATATGCATTTTATTTATACGTTTAAAATATATTCTATTTTTGAATTTCAGGTTAATTATAACATCAAAACTCGGAATTTTGCAATTTAAATTCAATTCACTTGGTATTAAAATTAAAATAGAAACAGTATTAAAAAATGTACGTAAAATAAAAATCACATTATTCGATCTTACCACATATTGCGCCGCATTACGTATCATCCGGTCTATAATTGAGTCTTTATACTGAATAACAAAATTTAATGCTATGATATAAGCCCTCGGATCATATATCTAAGTCTCGCTAGCATAAATTCATTGAATTTAACTCTGACAAATTGTATTTACTCAAAACGGTTCAAGATTAACCGAATTTAATTTTATGTCAAGAGCTTAGTTAATTAAAATTAAATTCAACCATCATAATTATTAGCCATATACTACCATGGGCCGGTCTAATATAATTCATTTACTGTCTACTATTTTATTGGAAAACTAAACTAAATTATTGTTTTAAAACTCGTGATTGCAATTTATTAATTTATGACGAATAATTTTATTAGTCGAGAAAGATACTTCGTAAAATAAAAAACATTACATTAAAACCATTATTTGAAACACAAATGCAATTAATGTAATATACAACTAGTTCTTAATTCACCAAAATTATTGCCAAAACCATATTAATTGTACTTTAATAATTAATTAATAAACTAGTTATACATAACTTTAAATTATATCGATAGCCTAAAAAAACATGTGCAATATAATATTATAGGTCCAATTAAATCATAGTATTTCAGTTGAAGCATTTAATGATATAATAATAAATGTACGGTTTGGGATAATTTAGATCGAATAGAACTATTGAAGCCAGTTTCTTATGTTTATATTGTCAAGTTTCATGTATTTTGCCCAAAGTTTAATAGTTTTGTAGGAGTAACTTTAAAACTATTTAGGAAATTGAGGAGTATTTATATACTCCTCTTAAAGTATAACCTCTTCAATATATACTTCCAGTCCATCTTTACAAGCATGACCCGCTCATTATGATTCACATGAGTAAGTACCTCAAACAAATATAAAATGGCTTATAGGTTTGCTGATTTTTTTTAAATTTTAAACAAAAAAATTGTATTTAATAAAATGTTTAATCAGCAAAGTCTTAATTTAAGAGTTAATTTATGAAAATTAATTTATTATGTTAAACAAAAATAAAACTCAAATTACCTATTGTGTTTTATTAAATTATATATTAATACTGAATTTATCTTTTTTATTTCCGATCAAGTCTATTAAAACTTTTGTACAGTAGAAAGCAGAAAACATCTCAGATACAAGGGAATTCGTTCACCTAAGTACCTAATTACTATATACGATACTTAACTATATGATTGCCTTTTTATTTTTTTCTACAAAATCTTCCATTGATATTTAAAAAAATATCCCTATGACTATGATAGAATCTACTTAGTCGGACTTTCTATACTCGTACACAGCAGAGTACTACGCACTAGTATGATTAAATGGTATTCATGTTAAAAAGTTGAAAGTATATACAATTAAATAACGGTATGAAGGCACAAACGGTATAAACGGTATAATAGTGGAACGGTTAAATTTACGCCGCTATAGGCTAACTTTCTTTCATGTCTAAAATGATCACACCACCAGATATAAGGAGAACATAAGCACTTTGAATGATCTTTGAGAATCATGTAAGAAGATTAGATATTTCGCTAAACAGAATTTTAATTAAAGTTTATCAAACATGGCTAATAGAAAGAATACTAACACGGATAAACGCGACGACGTTGAATCGAAATAAGTTTAAAGCAAACGACAAATGGGTAGAAAATGTTAAGCTTGCAAAGTTAAATAATAGTAATGACCCAGCCTAATAAGTCACTGATAGATTTTGGATTGCCAGAAAATAGACAGCACAATACGTCCAAGAATAGAAAACGGAAGGTATGGAATCTAATGTTTAAATCTAATAAAAATTAAAAACAACTCTTCACTTGATTTCGATAACGAAAATCAAACGAAATTATGAATAAGTGTCCAAAAATTAATAATTTCACGGCGAAATAAAATTAATGGTTTCATTAAAAAAGTAAGCTCTTGACTGGTCAACTCTATTAGTGTTGTGGACATACAATACTCGTCATGAGAAACATTTTTCCACGCTACCTATGTGTACGTATATAAACGTTTTAATCAATACATCATATAAGTGAAATATATTATCTATCTAATCAAAGTTAAATATTTCAGTTTCAAAATTGTTATTGGAGGAATATTTTATTTGTTTATTTACATACATTATTTATGAAATTATGTGAAATAATAATATTGATTTTTTTTTTTTAATTTCGGACTTTGACACATATTTTTGAATGAGTTCAAAAGTCTAACGAGTGGATAAATATTGGAAAAAAATACTAATTGTCTGTAGTACAACAGTTAAGCTATACAAAAAAAAATATGTAGCTTTAGAATTGTTAATGTACTCAAATTAACTACATATTATATTGCTGTTGTTTTTTGTGATTAATATACCCGTAGGAAATAAAAAATAACCTTAATATTACGAAACTTTATTAAAAATAGATACAACGATTCAGACGATTAAGTTCAACAAAGACAACAATCATGTGTGTTAAATTTTAAAGAAGACAGTATTCAGAAAACTTTAATGTTAACTAAAAATAACTGATAATATTCCTGTGTTAGTAAATGTATTAATAATTCCACTCATTCTGGCAAATAAAATGATGGTACTGATATTATTATTATTATCGTTATAATACATATTTTGAACACAACATTTATCGTAAGGTAGTCTATACGATTTATAACTTTGCCAGATTATCTTAAACGTATGTAGCTTAGTTGATTTTTTTTCACACTTTTCGTGACTGAGTATTACAGAACGATTTAAACAATTAGATAAAATTTAAAATAATTTAAAACGTTAACACGATATTGTGATAAATTAATACTATAGGTCCTTATAATATTAAATACTACAGATGGTTTTATTTCGCATCAAAAAGAAATTTATAATTTATGGGTGTGAGCCATGGGACAATGTTTCCACTTAAGTTTGCACCTATACCATCGCGATTTCTTATATTTTATTTATATGTATATAAATAATACACACGAAAGTAAGTCGATGATTATCTGTCACAATACTTATGCAAATTACAATACAGTTTTTCCTGTTTTCGTAGCTTCCTTCCACGATCCTTAATTTTTTCTTAGTTATTTTCAATTACCTATAGTGATGTTTTATTATGTGTACAATCATGAATATTTCGCATTTTACAATAAGCTTCTTCTGTTTGATAAACACGTTCATTAATGATCATTGACTAAACGCCATTAACAACAAACGTTTTCGCAATGGCATAATAACAGTAGAGTTTAAGTAATGAATGTTTTAATTAATTTTTTTTTTTCAAATTTGTTATTGTTTTACTGTATATTTATTTAAACTTTATTCAGTAACTGTTCTCATCATGTATATATAAAAACAGATGTACAGAATTAATACAACTCTACTAAATATACAAATTGTCTTCATGGAGTATTCTCACATTACTGAATGCAATATTTTCAATGATTAAAATATGTGGTATGTATCTCTTTAAATATTTAAATTATAATAGGAATTTATTACATTCTCATAATATAAATCTCAGTTATAAGTATACACATAAATATATTTAATACAATTATCTTTATTATTATATCTGTAACTATATTATTACTAAGCAATTTCAAAAGTCTTGGTTTGCCGTACCTATTTATTAGAAATATTATTTTGATTTTCTTTCTGTACTTTTAATTTTTAATAATAATAAATTGAATATTTTGTCTTTCATCATACTAAAATATGTTTGTAAAAATTGTAATAAATCGAAAAAGTATTACAATTTATATTTTTAATTTATAATTTAAATTATAATAATATAAAATAATTTGGTTTTCAGTTTTAAATATATAAATAGTCTCTGTATCAATAAAGCAATTTTTAAATGATCAACAGTAGATCTAACAACACCAAACATAATTAATTTATATTTAATATTTTTACGATTACCGGTTAGATTATTATTATTATTTTTTTTTAATTTAAAAATTTGTCTTTAGCGATGTATTGGTTTGGAAGCTCGTAAGTGAACTAAACCTTTTATAAAAACATAATTATTCGAAAAGTAACTTTTAAAAATTGACAATAAGCACATAACAATATAAAGATCAAAAATCTTATATTATTTAATTATAAAAAGATAAATAGAACATTTTGATCTCTACAAATTTAAGTAAAATGATTTACATACTTAAATATTTTAGTATATTAATTTTTTTGGAAATTTAATAATATCACTTTAAAGCTCAATTAAATTAGTACTTAATCAAAATTAAAATAAATATATATATATATATACTAATTAATGATATTTAGTTTACGAAGAACGATAATATATATTAGGTAGTAAATATCTTCACATCAAAAACAAAAGAGAAACTTGACACGTGTTATTCAACAGTGTTCTAGTTTACCTCAATAAGTTTATCGTCTGAAACTAAACTGAATAAACATGTCTTATTCAGTATACATTCGTGTATTGTATAGATATTGGGAAATAAATACTAATCTACTTATTATAATATATTACTCATAAGTTTTTTTTTATTAATTTAATTTTTTTAGAAAATCGAATAATGTTCTTAGGTATAACATAGGTATATAAATATTTTTACTTCGAACACAAGCTATGCAAATAAACAATGTGTATATTAACTGAACACACACATGTATAATATACACCAATCTATACTTGATTTTGTCCCTAAGTGTACATTCCGTAAATCTACATATCCGCCTTGGTATTCCTATGAATTGAAACAAGTTGTTGCATTAAAGGAAAAGGCCCACACAAGATTCAAGTCATTTCTAAGCAGTCATGACTACAAAGAATTCTCCTTTCTCCGTGCTAAATTCAAATACCTTTCAAAAAAATGTTTTCTCGACTATGCCAAACATGCAGATACCTCCTTAAAAAGTAATCCAAAATAATGCTGGCAATTCATAAACAATAGTAGATCCGATCACAAGGACATCCTTAAAGTCGTTTCTCTTAATGGCACCTCCTCTTCTAACAAGCACAAGTCTGCTGAGATGTTTTCTTCCTGTTTTTCCTCAGTTTATTCTTCCAAGGTGATTCCATGTGACTTTGAATGTCCAGACATTTACTCATTTGATCTGCTAAACAACGTTTCTTTAAGCGTAGAAGATGTCTTCTAAAAAATATCTGAACTAAGTTGTAACAAATCTGTCGGTCCAGATGACATACTTGGTGTATTTCTTTTCAAGCTGAAATCCATTATATCTTATCCCTTTTGGATCCTTCTTAGGCAATCACTTGATAAAGGCATCTTTCCACACATTCTTAAACTAGGATCAATTACGCCAATTGTCTTCAACTATAGGCCCATCTCAATTTTATCGCATATTGCCAAAATGTTTGAGTCATTGGTCCGAAAAGATATTCTTAGATCTTTCAATAATAATATTATTATGGAATAGCAACACGGTTTCCGCCCAGGTCGTTCTACTATCACTAACAGCCTAATTTTTCATAGTTATGTTTTCAACGCTTTCCAAAATCATTTACAGGTGGACGTTATTTACACGGATTTTAATAAGGCCTTTGATAACGTGAACCATGCTATCTTAGTGAAAGTTCTAAAAGATTGTGGCACTGGAGAGTCACTTTTGTCTTGGCTTAAATCCTACTTAGTTAACAAATATCAATGGGTTAAACTACCTAATGTTAAATCTAATGTGTTCTTTACCCCCTCAGGTGTTCCCCAAGGTGAACACCTGTCTCCTTTGCTATTTTCTATCTTCATCAACAGCCTTAGTAAAACACTAAATCATTGTCAAGTTTTATGCTTTGCGGACGGACTCAAGATTTTTATGCAAATAAACTGCATTAAAGACAGTCTTCAACTACAAAGTGATTTAGATATATTTGTTGCTCTTTTTGTTAAATTAGGTTTGTCACTGAATCTAGGTAAGTGTAAAGCCATGACATTTAATAGAGCCCGCTCTCCATTAATGTTCTTCTATCATATTCATGATTCAATAATTTCTCGCTGTGATGAATTTACGATGGATCTTGGGTTCAAACTCTCCAGTAACCTTGACCCGGGCCTCCATATTGAAATGGTTTGTTGCAAAGCTCTAAGAGTGTTGGGTATAATAATTAGATTGTCAAAGGACCTTAACCTAACATCGTCATTGAATGTTTTATACTGTTCGTTAACCCGGCCAATTATTGAATATGGTGCCATTATTTGGGATCCCTATACTGCCGACAATGCTTGCCAGGTCGAAAGGGTACAGCGTAGGTTCTTGCGATTTACCAACTTCCTTTTAGGCATCAAATGTCTATTGCATGATTATTCCCCAGTTGCTATTCAATTTAATCTAGCCTCACTAGCAGAGCACAGGCGCATTATTTGTGGCAAGTTCTTGAATGGACAGATGATAGCGTTGATTCCCCGACTTTACTATCCTTAATTAATTTTAAAGTACCCCAACGCTCCACCCGCTCCATTATTTCATTTCATATCCCTTTTTGTTCCACCAACTACTTACTAAATGAGCCTATAAGGCGTATAATGCATAATACCAATTTGGACCCCACTTTCTCTTTTAGTTAGCTCTGTCATATCTATTAGTATTGAAATGCCCATAAACTGTAATATATCATTTTACTGAATAACTATACACTTTATCTATAATTGTATTTGTATATTATTATTATTATTATTATTATTATTATTATTTTCTCTTTTTTTTCTATCTTTGTAAACCATATTTTAACCTGTTTTGTATATGCCTAGCCCGTATATTTTAATAAATAAAAATAAAGTATATAATCTAAACTATTTAGTGTTTACAACTATTATCTCGATAAAGCCATACGGTGTTCACAGTTGAATTTATATTAACGACGACTAACGCGTAAGTATAGTGTTTATTGTTCACTAAACTGTATTACCACAGTCAGCAACACGGGTTAAATTTAAGACGCTAAATCAATAACAAAACTACTATTGTCGGGATGGAATAAAAATATATGTTAAATAATTAGTTGTAAATATGTCTGGTATCTTTACTGCATTTAAAATATATACATGTATGCTACACTGTATATACATCAAGATATTGAGGAAAATTTTTTTCGGCTTAAAAAAATAAAAATGAAAGCAAAACAACCACTTAAATAAATTACCTATTCAGTTAGGTAATGCGTGTAAAATATTATAGAAAATTATCATATAAAAACAGTTTGAGAAAAATATAAGACGGCACTACGTATATATGTAAAATGTGTGTACAAAATGCACGCTGAATAATATGAGTATTTTAGTTGGTTACGGTGTAAATAAATAATTAAAACAATTAGTTTTATTAGCACATATTAATGGCTACATTATGATACCGATTAAATTCAATGTATATTAAATATTACAGTAAAATACTTAGGAAAAATAAAATAGATAAATCGATTTAAAAAACTAAAACATCAACATTCATTAAACACCAATTTCCAGAACCTTTCCGGACATAAAAATGAGTTATATAGTGCTCATTAATTATATTTTACTAATAATTATTATTATCTTCAATGTTATTTTAAATAAGAATAGAGCTGAATTCACTTAGAGAAACATAAACTTATTTTTTTTTCTACAACAAACTTAATTAAGATATATATTATAAATGGTAAAGCATAACTTTATTATTACTTTTCTCTTTTTCTTCGTACGATTTTACCTTACAGCTGTAAAATATAATAAATGTTACACTAAAAATAAAAATATTTTAAATACATAATATTTTAGAAATTGAAATAAAGTCCACATTTTTATTTTTTTTAAATCACGATCTCTTAAGTATTATAGAATTTTATATTATCTGCAATATTTTATGCTACAAAAAATAAGTGGAAAAGGTAATACTATAATGACAACAGATTTATCTGTGGCGAAGGATTTAAAATATATATTTATTTGATATTCTCCCCGCATTTGACATGTTAAGCCAATCTATATACCAAGGTGATTTAACCAGGATCAATTTCTATACATAAATAAATGAGAAATTAAAATAAAAAAGACAAAGAGGAAAGTACAACAAATGTCCTACCATCTATAAAGATTAAGAAAAATAAGAAAAAATGTAAGTAGGTACTCCCAAAAGAACGAAGTCGGATAACGATGCATTACCTGTCTAGTATCCAAACCCTTGTTTATTTATTCAATAAAAACTAACAATTTCAAAATAAGTATACCAATCGGTCACTTACGCATATTTTCGACTGAAAATATATATTATTTTATTTACTATAAAAACAGAATTATTTAATTCGACGACAAGATATTGAATTGTGTACATATTGCATAACAATAAAAAAATGTATGGGTTACCTTTGAAATACATTTGGTAAGGCATAAAATAAAAATAAAATAAACGATTTAATCAAGTGAAACGTTTCTTTTCGAATTTTTTATTCCGTAGTAAAATTAAAATACATTATATTTTTACGTCATGAAATGTATTGTTAGACCCTCGAGGAATACGTATAACAAAAATTTTGATACAGTTTATTAATTCCCGAGGGGAATGTCATCTTACGGTACACCTACAATATTATTGTTAGAACGTTGTTTTTATATTAATTATTTAAATATATAAACTGTATTATAAAAACCAGAAGTAAAATTATATAAAACATTGCAAATTAAAGAAATATAAAAATATTGTATAAGTTAACCATAAAGTAAGCAAATTCAAAAATGTGTGGCGGTAATACAATTAGTTTAACATTAATAATATGAGAAGAAGTAAACGAAAACTGAACAAGACGTACATGAAATATACATATTATATCGTTCTAGTATCTACACATTATAAGCATTTGACGATGCTCATAAATTCGTTTTTATATTTATAGTATGGTAAAATATAGTAATTGATTTAAAAACCGTAGAAAAGAAAGAAATTCCGGTAATGGTAGTATTATTTTTACTATTCTTATTTGCACAAGCGAGTAGTTCATAAGATAATGTACAACTGAAAATTGCAGATACATAGAATTCGATTGTCTTAGTCCCGATATCTGATATCGTACATTTTAAATTTCACATAAACAGTTTTCTGTTCTGTTTTCTGTTTTATTCTTAAAAAATAAGCATATAAAAATAATACATATAATCTACAATAAAAATCAAATGAAAAAACAACTTATATTTAATGAATAATTATGGGTGATAATGACCAATACACTCTTAATTATCCGAAGTCTGCAGGCATAAATTGAGTAGGTATTTTATACATTATGATATCATTATTGTATTAAATTTTAAACCCGTTCGGCTCGTTCACACGACTTACACAAAATGTAAAATGTAATTTGGCCATTCTTTCGGTTATCCGCAGATTCGGTGTAATTACACTTAAACCGATTGAAAGCTTCAACTGGAACTAATTCAATTAGGTTATTTTATATGATAGCTCAAAACAATTGTTTTTGTGCATTAAATTTATCAATATAATAATTCTAAAACAGAATGTTCTATTGGATAATCATTTTTATGGACGATAACGTAATAATATGACTAAAAACTTTGTCTATGAATAATAGCAAAGTATTTTATTTTACAAAACCAGTATAAGTAATAACCGATATTATGGATAAACTATCCCAAAGTATTATTTTTTTATTTTTTTTTAACAATAATTTTTAAAGCAGATAGCATAGTTATTTATTTGTAATATGTATTTCTTTTTTTTTGCATATAATGTGCATGTACTTAAAAATAAAATATATAGACATGAGTTTTTGAATTAATATATAATATTATAGTCCAACCACTCTGAATAATCCATTTTAGTCCGACACCAACCACGCTATTCACTTTCTACCACACAAAGTCTAATTCCGGGTTTCCCAGATTTCTTTTTAATTTGTTTTCATTGTTCAAATATTGGCCTTATAAGCACAAACTAAAAATAACCGAGAGAAAATAATATTTTAGCGATGTTAAAAAAAACTCGAATTCTCTTGATATAACTTAATTTCAAATGTACGGTTTAAAACAAACTATAGCGATAAATGATTATTATTATTAAGGAGTTCCACATTGATTAAACATTTATAATTTAATTTAAAAATAAAATATCTTTTCGTAGTATAAATATTCTTTGATATTCAATTATAAAAACATGGTCAGTAATTCCGATTTCTTTATGTTTTTATTATCTCATTAAATAATTAATAAGATTGAAACATGACTTTAATAAACATATATTTAAAAAAAGATATAAATATAATTGAATAATTTATAAACATTTGACAATGTTTATGATTTTAAAACCATTGTTAAATTTTTGGAGAAATTGTTATTTATTTATATCAGTTTAAGTACTATAGAATGGATTTTATAAAAGTTTTGAAAACTAATGATGTTGTACAATGGAGCTTATTCGAGTTCTAAATTGTAAATATAAAACTTTTTGTGTTTATGGTGCATAATACTGATTAAGTTAAAAATAACATCTATACTTTTTTAAAACTAAAAAGTAAAATGCTAGAATTATACCATGGTTTAAGTGATAGTTATTGTGCTCTTAAGGGAATCCGTCTTTTAGCTAAATTAATGTATGTAAATTGATTACTGAACTTGGAACTTAAAGGTAAAATAATTTATTTTATATAACCCGTCTGTTTAGTTCACTCGTTACATAAATGTAATATCCATATAGTTATAAAATATTATATTTCAGGGTAAGTATATACAACGTATGTTATACATTATAATTAAATAATAAAATTTATTTATTATTGTTTTAATATCTTTATACCTGAAATCAATAAATTGCTAAATAAATTTCAAATATATAATACTGAAGTACTGAAGTGAAAAACTGGTTTTGAACTCAGTTTACATAGAAAGCGGTATAAGAATAATTCTTATGCAAATTGTATTTTATGTACACTGTACAATACATGATATGTATTGTTTATGATATACATATTAAGTACTACAAATTAAAATTATACCTATAAATGTTTATAACAGTACTAATCAAAACAGAAATATTAAAAATATCAAATATAAAATTGATAGTGATGTTTAAAAAAATAAAAATTTATTTAAAATACTATATGAATTTCTAGAAGTGAATGTTTATTATAATCTCACATTTATTAATTGGGACATAGTTTTTATTTTTTTTTTTTTTTCATTAAAAAAACCAAAGACTTTTGAAATTCAATGAACAAATAAAAAACTATTATAATTAATTTATTTAAATAATAAAATATAAAAATGAAATCGATATTTCAACACAACCAATTTTCAAGCAATTTTGTCGTAAAAAATGATCCTAGTGTAAAACTTACAAAAAATCATTCGCACACAAAAAAACTACAATACTATTGCGAATAAAGCAAATATAACATTTTCGCTTAATATATGAGACAAATCTGTGCTTTCATGCAAACAAATTCGACAAAAGTTCAAATGTGAAAAAAGACAAAAGGTAACTCACCGTAACGGAGTTCATAAAAATAAAATCATAACCCGTCAATCGAACAAATAAAATAAAAAAAAAAGTCGACTTTCAATAATATGAACAAATGGTTAGAGAAAACCAATTTCCAACGTTAAGAAGCAGCTAGGATGCTATTTATAACGACGCTACAAAAGGATACTATTTTTTTTTTAGTGTGGTACTGATCGTACGGATTAAAGCTCTAATAATTTTTGATGTTTAAGCAAGAGTTACTCAACAATGCGCATAACACTACTTTGGTCGCCACTTTACTACTTTGAACGCTATTTTTTTACAAACATTTACACTAAATAATATTTCTATTTTATTCTAAACTATATAAAAAATGAGATTCATTTAAATTTTAAAATCAAATTTTATACATCCAAACAAAACTTTGAATTTACATCGCTTACATAATAATATGTTAGGCTTCATAAAATCTAAGTTACGTTTTTGTACACATTGAAAGTAGGTTTAAAAGTTTTACTTTAAATATTCCTTTCTATACATTGCCAAAAAAGTAGGTAGTGTATTTGTGTAGCGTCCTAAATTCTATACAAATAGCGACGATTGTTGAGAACTTATTATTTTTTTTTCTTATTGTCAAGAGGCGTAGTTGTAGAATGTTACATCAAAAGTTGTGAATTCCGAATACTGCAAAAAAACTTTATATTTTTTATTTTATTTTTATGAAATATATGGAATAAACCCTTTTGAACGTAATGTACATTATAAAATATACATACATAAATTAGTTTTTACAATTTATGACATAACTTCCTAATAGCTAAACAGTTATTATATAAAAAAAATTCAAATTATATGAAGGGCCTACGTTGGAGTCGGTCATCATACGTCTGATAGGTTTATTTTTAAGATATGATACGTATAATCAGGATAGAGAAAAACACGTCAATTAAACTTATTGATCATTTATATAGGAAAAATAATTATATATATATGATATAATTTGCAAAAAATAATGGATACCTATAATTATTTATACATGTTTTAAATTGTAAACTGGAATTTTACAAGAAACGAAGCTTAACTTCCACTACTATGCTAATTGTACCCTAGCTGGTTTTTTTATCTCTGTATTTACATTTATAGGAATATATAACAATAATATTTTAATATTAGCATTAAATACAATCAAAATCCTGAGAAGTTGCTCTAATATATTATATTATTAGGTTTTAAATAGTTTTGAACAAACCTCGTTACTGATTAAACCACCGTAATGGATAAATTGAATTTAAATTCATCGAATAATCGTTGCATCTGAATTCTGCATTGGGATTGTGAACAAAAATGGCATATCTATATTTCTAAGAGTTTTTATATGCTTTATATTACTATTATTGAGTAACTCAATTTTTAATAACTATTTTATTATAATTACAGACATTTTCCCATTTTTCATATTTTTTTTAGTTTTCCCGATTTTTTGACAAGTATTATTATTGTTATTTTTTATGTCAGAACCAATAAAAACATACACACATCTATCAATATACAACCAATACGAAATATTGAGCGTTCCATTCGGAATCTAAAAAAATACTTCCATAACAAAAGTAAATAAATAAATATGCGTTTAAAGCATTATGTACTATACAATTTGCCATTGGGATCCGAACTTCAAATACGCTATTTTACTATTTATATTGCGTATTTGCGTATTTACTATTATATATTATAATATACGACGATATTATTAACAAAATTATTATTTTTGTAAGTAATTATATAATGATAAATGCTCGTGAAATTTACGCAAACCTATAACACTGACGAGAGCGCGATCCGCGAAGAAGGTTTAATATCGTTGAAAATCCTCAAACACACGTATAATAGTCATATTGTTTGGGTATACGTTAACAGGTATTTTAATACAATGTATTATGTTTACACGTAAAAACCTACCACCATATATAATTAGGTATATGGTTGCAGTTTAACGACCGAGAACTATCTCTTACGCCATGCCAGACACAAATTTCGGAGTTGGTATATTATAACGAATTTTCAAACGTTAGGATTGATGGCAACGATAAGGCGCACACACTACACAGACTTAATCACGCAAGTGACTCATTAGACATGCGAGATTGTCGGCCGTTAGTTTATATTTATATAGTTAATACTGTGTGTGCGGTTATTACGTCAAAACGAAATAATAGTGTCCTCTATGTATATTATAATAGTATAATACGTATCTAGGTTTTGGTACCAGTGTTATACCAGAGTATACCGGTATTTTATCGTCTATTCGAGTTGATTTGCTCGCAAACTTGCTGAACAAACCGCCGCGTAACATTATCATATTATTAACAAGCTGATAAAACAGCGGCGTACTTCCCGAAACAATTGCCGAATGCCTTACCCACAGACTGCTTCGATTCGGGTCAATGCGTCTCGTGCGTGTGCTTTATTGAGTTCTAATATACGCGCGTGTAGATGAAATCTACAAAATAATTATTTTAATAACAATAACACGTGTAGTTATTTAATAATAACGAAATAATAACGTAATTGAAAACGAAAATCCCAGCACGGGTTTTCGGTGATTGGCCTTAAGCGAATATAACGCTTACGCATTTAATTACGACGTGGGCCACGGCCGCGGTTTTCCTAACGTGGGTTATACTGTGTACTCGAGTTACATCAGTGACCTGTCGTCACGTGGACAACTTGGAACCGTCTTGAGTGTCTTGCAAATACTATACTAATTTATAGTGATGGCCAATAGAATACATTTTGGAGGTATTACATAATACATTTTGGAGATAGTATTTTTTTAATTGACGAGGAGTGGGCCGGCGTTTAAATAATGCAAATTAATAGTATTAACAAAATTAACGCTAAAAAAATGAATTTTTTACAAAACTAATTAATGACAAGATGCCGTGGAAAATATATTTTAAATACGGCATAGTAACACAAAACAAATTGAAAAAATAAACAAACGCTTGCATTTGTGTGTGTGTGTGTGTGTGTGTGTGTGTGTGTGTGTGTGTGTGTGTGTGTGTGTGTGTGTGTGTGTGTGTGTGTGTGTGTGTGTGTGTGTGTGTGTGTGTGTGTGTGTATACATGTTCGGTTGATTATGGTTTATTTGTGTTGACATTTTTTTTCCATGCCAGAATTAATTAATGAGTAATGTGTATAAGGACGTCATGTTTATTTCGACGAGTTTTCGCCTTTAATTTGAACTCTGCAATGCGTCCACAAAACACTTCACACGATGTCTGAATATTTAATTTAGACCACGGTCTTCTAAAAATAATATCAAAATAGTTTATATTGTTTTTTAATAGATCTATTAAAACTTAAACTTTATATTAAGCAAAAATTTACGCATAGTAATTAATCAATATTATACTTGATGACTATCATGCACGTTAATTATGTATACATACAGACAGATATACACAAAATGTAGGTATATAACTAATAAATAATGTGATTATAACTTCTAACTACAAAAATACAGTGTTATCTGTTTAGTGTGAATATGTGATAACTTAAATATACAATCAATCGATAAGTATAACAAAAAAAGAAAAACTCGAGCCAAATCATATGTTTCTAATGTCTGGCCTTTTAAAAATCACTCTGAACAGGATAATTAAATCAGTCTTATCGATTTTATATGTTTTTCAATTGATCAAGTTATACCTCGAACAGTCGGTATATATAGTTCTAGTTTTGAACTCATCAGTGTATTTTTCAGACCATTGAGTATAGATTTAACTTAGTTATAGTTCGTTTTCTTCAAACGCCTATTTTTCTAACATGTCAGAAAAATGAAAAGAGAAAAAATAAAATAAAAGAGATTTACTTATTTGTTTTGATAAGTTAGAAAAATGTTCGTAAAGAGAGCTACATTAACCGAGACAATTCTCCATTTTAAACTAAATAATAATAAAAAAAAAAAAAACAGGTAAATCACTCAGCTTTATGCTAGTAAGTGTCGAGTGTACCTCGTTATTAAGTCAGTCACTGTAATGGTAGACCAAATTGACCTAGATACAAAAAGAACATCTGCCCCAGGCCGAAACTTTTGAGAGATAACAAAATTTAAACTACCTATGAAAAAAAAAATACATACTGTATTTATTTATTTATAAATAGGTACGTGTTTTTATTTAAACATACCGTATAAATTGAAAACATTCAAAGAAGACTTAATACAATTTAAAAAAACATTACTATAACCAGCATCACCATAATACTTCATTTTTCATTAAAAGGTATAAACTATTATTTGCACTATAACGTATACCAATAGTTACATAATTTATAGAAACAAAATACTGTAAAACTGTCTTTAGAAAATAATAAGATAAAAACACACGCATCATTATAAAACCAATTATTCGTTGTTCTACTCAGAATCTAACATACTTTGTGTTCCAGGAATATTTAACAAACATAGTAACATGTGTAATGGAAGTTTGTTATAAATAGTCTTGTCACACCTTATAATATAACATAAAATGCTTTTCGAGGATAACTGAAGAAAAATACTGATATTTGTTTTAAATACTAATACATCCGAATTCATAAACAAATTAACTTTTGGTAACTGAAAGGATTACGACAACTATAATGTTGTTATCATAAGCGATTACTGTAGTCTGAGTGTTAACGGCATATATAATATGCATAATTCCTAAAGTTATTATCCACCACCATAACGCCATGACTCATCATTTCCGTCCTGTTTATAATGAGAATTGCAATAAATTCATAGTATATAATGAACTCGTTTGAATACATTTAGTTTATTTGCTAACATGTCCATCGTTCTTACATAATATTAAGCTCTATATAATATAATATTCCAAACACGTACTTTCATTAGATTGTAGGCTAAAAATACCGACGCGTTTTCAAACCGATATATTTATTTGTAAAATAGTATTTAAAAAATGGACAAATCTTAGACAACAAAATATCAATATATATAATGTGTATATATATGTGTGTGTGTGTGTGTGTGTGTGTGTGTATTTGAATTAAAGTTATAAAACTAAATTATATTGAAAAATAAATTAAATATTTTTCATGCTATAAGAGTATAATAATATAATCATATATATCACGGTTCCAAGTAGGTAAACAAATTCAAAAAAATTTATTTTGATTTTTCAAGATAACTGTACTGATCTTATTGTAATGTACCTTATAAAATATGTATCACTCGTATGAACGTTAAAGTATATACACTTGATAATATTCTAAGAAAATTCCTTATAAGTTATAATATTTATTTTATTATCAGCGTAGAATATAAGTAGAATAATTAAATTATTATGTTTATTTGTTTTCGTAAAAAAAAAAACATAATTAATATTTATAAGCACAATTTTACTGTGAATTAAAAATACGAAGATATTATGGTGGTTAGTGAAAAACCACAAAAGAAAAATTTAACTTACAGATAAAAAAATAAAATCTCCTATACATTATTATAAATTCAGTATCATCTGATAACGGACTCAAACCGGCGTGTTTTTCCATCTATCTAGTAATCAAAGAGTTTTTAAAGTTTATTTTATTAATATGCGCAGTATTTACAAGGAAGGCATGTTTTCTTTGTAGTAATTGCACATTTATTTATTTGTGCAATTAACGATGTACATAATTTTTATGGTTAATAAAAGAAAATACCTGATTTATATTAAAACATTTTTATGTATTTTAAATTCTGAGGATAACTCAATTTACAAAATGATTTATTAATTAATGTGCATTGCATATTTCTATATTTCTGTTAAAATATAACTTGGATATCCAATCAAACGCATTCATTTCTAAGGCGTAATATTATTTTACGACCTGGCATTCTAAAACTGTACGTTCTAGATTCAGTGGTAAATTCTAACAACCTTTTTACTCCGGTGGGACTTTTTAGCTAATAATTATTTTCTAGTGAGTTACCAAATTTAAAAAATATGAACAATCACAATTGTCTATATCAGAAAATTATACTGGTCTTGTTTTTCTCATTTTATTAGCTATATTGAGATTAGAATTATCAAGATTACAGATTACACATTGGGTGTTTTCAATATAAATATTATATGCATTATAGTTTTATTTAGTCTGATCGGCATGCTCTTGATAGTGCACATTATTGAGTTGATATTACATTTCCATACTTTATTTTGGAAATTTGTAACGGGTCACACGGAATAACTTCGTGGTCCGTGGAAGGTTGGGAGTCACAATTTTAGAGACTGATTTAAAAAAAAAATAATAATCCTGATACCCACATATTATTATGTATATTAGGTAAAACATATTCTTTACAAACATTTCGAGGGATTTAAACGTCAACACAATGACATAAGTACGTGTATATAGCAAGTACTTCAGTATAATATGTATCGAGCTTTTTTTTTTTCAATTGCAAACAACAAAAGTGTACATAGCAATATTTTGCTAGAACGCGCTTATTATTATTCCGGAAGCAAGAGAAAAGTCAGATCGTACAAGATATGCGTACGTATTCCGTTGCAGTGTTTTCAGTTTATCATCCATGCGTTTATACCTACCGGAGCGTCGAGCGCTCTATCTCTGAACTGTATACATAATTTAAACGCGTGGAGAGTAGGAACGGAGACGAGGGCGCCTTTTGTTTGACAGCATTTCCATGGGCAAATATTGTAGAGCCCTGCCAACTATGTAAATCACTGTATATTTCTGATTAACGAAAGGGCCCTGCGCTTAAAAAAAATGATATAGGTATGTACAATGAATGAATATTGAAAAAAAAAATTGTAAATGTTTCACAAAAATATTGTATTTTAATATTTGAGAAATGTAGTTTTTTTTCAATCATAAATAAATATCACATATTCGTAGTTTGAATATTATTTTTTATTTTTTGTTTTCAATAAATAATCAAAATTACAAAATTCAGTATAATTTTTCGTAAATATATTATTATGTTATTTCGTTTAAATCAATATAATATTTAATAATATTGGTTTAATATTCGACTTGATAAATCTATGATTAACAACTTTTAATGGTACTAACCATTTTTATTAGTACTAAAACAAATTATGGAATAATTAAATTTGAAAATATAAAATGTATAGAATCAAAAAGATAATGATTGGTTTATAAAAATTGTATTCGATAAAAATGTATTTAATTAACTAATTTAACTGGTTAAAAAGAGTTTAAAAATATTTTGTAATATTAAATCTAACAAACAATATTATATATATATAACAAAAATATATATTTGATTAATAACTAAAATTAATTATACTAAAAATTGCATAATAATATACAATATATTCTATTCGATCGCATTTTATAAATTAGAGTGATTATTAATTACGTAATATATAGCGTATAAATGTATTAATAATGATAAATGCATTGATTTTATTTTTACTTAAAGAATAAATTGCTTTTAATCTTTAGTTTTGCTAGTAAATTTCAAATATAAATCCCGACTATCCAATTTATATTAAAATTGAGTTCTTACGAAGTTAATTTATTATTCGATAAACAATTTAAAGGTATTGAAAACATGAATATCAAATAAAAATAATTTTTGTTCTATAAAATAAGTTTGTCAATTCAATTAGATACTATCATTAGTATAATATATAACATAATATACTTGAAATTTATAGTTCAAGTGTTTGGCATGATGTTAAAATGCCTAAAAAAAAGTAATAATATCAATGAAATTAATGTACCAACAATATTATGATAATATAATGTATAACATAAAGTATAAAAAGAGATTTTTTTTTTTTTAATCGTATTTATAATAATTTACAATTATATAATGTCCAGAAATATAATTTAATTATAAAAATATAATCATAAATAGTCGACTAATAACACCTGAATGTTTGTTTTAAGCATAAATATTACATTTATCAAGCATAGTTTTCAGGCACTATAATATTATTACCTATTAAAATCCTTCAAAAGATGAGGGGGTTACAGCAGGATTAATTATTCCTGTCTAATACAGGGGCAACGTTGTAAAATTGCATTTTATATTTCGAATACTATGGGTCACTGGTTAATTACAGAATACACAAGAGCTGTTTATTATAAGCTTGTTATTATTACATTTATAAAGAGCATAGAATTATGTATATTTATCGGTAGCATTATATAAAATAGAATAAATTTTATTCAATGGATTAATTATAGAATCATAAATATTCAATATTTTGTCTTTAAACGACTGACTTAAATGACCACCGAAATAACACACTGAAAAAACGTACTCAATTTGATTACATTTTATTTATGTATGACAAATAATATGACAGATTATTCCACCGCAATCTACTGAAATTAACAGTATAACCCCTTTTAATTTGATACAATATTGAGATAATAGTGTACATATTATTAGCAATAACTGATGTTTTAAAAGTGATCAATATAAAACAATTATTTTTTTTTAATTCGTCGTTTTTAAGGGTGTAGTAACAGTACACACTTGTGTTTAAACTGTTATCGGTTGTTTGAACAGTCACAACGAATATTCAAATAATAATAATTCAAAATATAATATTATACTACACACAAGTCAATAGTATTTTGACCATATTATATTTTTATACGCTATTAAAATAAGCAAATATTCGAAAACACGTTAATGTGAATTTATTATTAGATTTCATAAAATTATTTACTTATACATCTATTTGTATCATACTTAATTATCAAACATATTACGTTAAATATTAAACGAAAATATTTAAAAATAATAAAGAAGGTTATTAATTAAATTTTACAGTTCATCATTACATCATCAGCAGAGACAAAGAGTTTTAATTAATCACAATTTATATTATGTCTAGTGTGCACCAGCTATTATAAAACATATCCTATTCATCATAATCATTTCGATAGTAGATAAATGCATTTTATTGTACCGATGCTTAGGTTACGGAAAAAATGTGATTTATAATACTAAAATTCATACTGGTAACTTATTACGGTTTTTCAGCCGTTTCAGCGAATTTAAAAACATTTTAATGTATATTCAGCATTAGCGATGTTCACTAAATGCTTACAACTTGGTAATAAAAATGCTTAGGTTTATCAAAAGAATTATTATAAAACTAAATAAAATTATTATTTGTGTCACCATCAAAACAGATATAATTAGTTTATAAATTATAGAAACAATATTTCGTTTCATTGAATAAAAATCGTATTCACAGAATGATCAAAATATTATATCATCAATACTCAGTATCGCTCAATCTTTTTCGATTTTCACACTTAAACATATTATATAACCGTGATAATAGTCAACAACAATAAAATATTTACATAAAATGTTAAGCACGCGAATTATTTCCACTTTGCTCTGTCAAATTTTACTATCATACTCTTTATTTACAACACTAACGATGTTCTGTTCGTCAAATGTATCTATTGTTTCTTTCCATTAATATTTAATGTACATAACTTAACCTTTGCCTTTACGAATACAATAACCGATGTGTTATTGAGATGACTAAAACTGATGTATGTTGACATATTTTATCAAGTGGATGTTTACATTCATGAATGTCAATGCATTGAAGTCTGGAAATATTATCTTAAACAATTATGATCAATTAAATGTTTAATTAATAATCTTGTATGATGAAAATAACCACCATTTTCAATTTAAATTACAAAAGATATATTATTATTACAGTACAACTGTCAACTAAATGCTAAGAAGATATTGCTTTAACAATATTGATCAACGGTATTGATCAACGATTTTATCTTACCGAACATTTTTATTTAGGAAAAAATATAACAACAGCTTCTAGTTCAACCAAAGATTGGGTGGGACCCGTTTTGCTCAAAATCAACCTTTCCCGTTTTTCCCGGATACCCGTTACGACCAATTGCATTTTAGTCGTTTTAAAATTATGTTGAAAATGGTTTTTAAATAATTTTTGAGTTTCTTTTATCGTTATCCAGAATAAACAAGAGACGGTGAAATACAATATTTATACTTATTATACAGACTCATAGTTGTCGTGATCACATACTATTTTCCGATAACATACACACCTTTTCATCTCAGAATCAAATTAATGACATATTTTCGAAGAACATCTATTATAAAGGAGTTTCCACGTGAATATAACAGTTACCTCCATGACATATTAATTTGCAGTTGCTGGTTATCGAGTTTTGAGCTGTGGACTGTTTTAATTTAAAATATTTGCCTAAATCAACATTCAAAGATAACTATGTTTATAAAAAGTAAGCGAGATAAATATATGATGGCTTTTACTAAATATAGATTAAAATTATTTGTATGCGATGAGTGTTATGCTATATTTTATTCGTCCAATTATCAAGTGGTGAATGAAGGGAATATTTATTTTTAAACACTGACCATCTTCGACTGTTTAAGAAATATTAAAAGAAAAGATAATAATACAACGAAAAACGTGTACATACTTATATATAAATCTGTCGAAATAAACAGGTATGAATTTGTAAAAAAGTATGCGTAGAAATTTAAAAAAATATTTATATATACCTATAATAGTTATATAATTGTAATTTTAGTAGACAATAATAATGGTAATTTGTATTATAACTGTAATAATGTATAATTGAATATGTATTTTTAATTACTATAGCAATAACTTTTTACAAAAAAATCAGTAAAATTTAATTATATATTATATATTACCGACATAATTTTTAAAACGACTAAAATGGCTGATTAAAACGAAAAATTTCCAGAGATTACAAGATTACAAATACTCTAATGCATGGACAAAAAAAAACACTGCTCCGCATAAAAGTATAACTAAATAATGGCATTATATGTGCATTCATAATATATTATATAGTTCTAAATAATTATTTTTTTAAAAAAAAATTAAATTAAATATATTACAAAAATAGTAAAATTTATGTCTACCTAGTAGCTACAGCAACAATATAAATGCAATTATTAAGAATTATTGTTAATTTTTATTATAAACTTTCACATTTCTTGTGTGTACAACAGTCAGTTTATGTAAAATTACTAAAAAAAAATCACAGATTTCAACATTATACGATGCATAACCTAATCTATTACTTTTTAGCATACTAGGCAACATATATTATACAGATTTCCGATATCACGTCATTGAATACAGTCACGATATTTTTCACAAAATGTGTTACACGGCGTAACGTATAGGCAATAGAGGTACACAGATGCAATGAATAATACATATTATCATAAATCATAATATTCAATTGAATATTGCACTCTTATAGCTAGGGGAGGGGTTATCTGTTCGTGTCTATATAATATTTAAAACGTGAATGTTTGTATATTTTATATAACTGATTTAAATGTTTTAAAAAGTCAAATGTTTGTACTGTGGCTCTTTTTCCGTTAGGTTGAAATAATTACTAGAATTAATATACTGCACATTAAAATAATCCAAATATCACTAAAATAAAATATAATTATGTTCAAAATTAAAAGGTAATCAATTAAATAATAAAAACAATATATTGGACTCAAGAAAAGTGTTCCTTTTTTTTTTAATCACACAAAATTATTATGAACCCTATCCATTACTGGATATATATTTAATGCACAGATATTTAATTATTTATAAAAATGAAATTGACTCTCAATAAAAATGTAAAAATAAAGGTTTATTTTCAATGATGAAGAAGATACAATTTGCTTACTTAAATTGAAAAGAAATAAAAGCATAGTTTTCATTTAATATTCCATTATATAGATATAATATATTATATTATAATTTATTGTTTTAAATTTTTAATTAGTGTAAAAAATTATATTATACTATAATATTAGGTACATGCGTTTGTTCATTTTTCCTTATACCCAGGTACAACAAATTGTAAATGTTAAACTCAAAATTGTAATTGTATTTTTGATCAAATAGATGGATTATTATACATAATAATTCTCCAATAATAAACTTTGCTTCGTAGTGAATATGATGGCAAAAATCCTAAACGTATGATGCATCTTCAGACAAATAAAATAAATCCATTGGGGATACGAACAATCTGAACTATGAAAGAGAGATCATCCGGAAGAAAAAGAAATCGTCATGTATTAGGAGGCATCGGTTTTCGTACGTCTGACCTAATCGTAATTTTCCTTCTTGCCCCAATCTTTTATTGGAAGCCATATTTCTGTGAACTGAAATAATACACATTTATTTCCCAGAGGACTATAAAACCAATTGAATATACCTTGATTTACCATGTGGTCATCGCCAAATACAGAAAATAGAAATATACACCTGGAGAAATATCAAAAGTAAAAAACGGAAATCGTAGGTCAAATTATCGACATTTTTGACTTTTAAAAAGAAATGTATTAAGTTAAATCATCTATTTATATCTTACAACATGGCACTTGTGTAAATAAGAAAAAAATTATACAAAATAATTATTTTTTTAAATTTATTCTAAAAAATATTACTGATTTTTATTTATTTAGCACATGCTGATTTTGTGTCATCATATATATTCCATACTTATTAGTTATTAGTTCTATGTGGCGGTCATTTGATGATCCATATATAATTATTAGTTATATACTTAAATAATAAAGATCATGGTAAAAGTATATTAATAATTTATTAAACCAAGTAACATAATATTTTGCTGTAATATATTATTATTATTGAAAAAAAATTATACTTTAAATTATCTAAATTTTTATGGCAAATTATTCCTTAGTATTTATTAAATTATTTTTACACTAAATATTATGACGCTTATATTATACATTTTCATCGATGTACTTTTAAATTAAACCACATATAAAACGTAAAAACGATTTATTCTATATTTTTAAATAAATAACGATGATTGCATTAAAATTTTAAATGTCTTAATGTAATTTAATAATTAATTACATAACTTTTATAATTAAAAAACCATTAGCGGGGCATAACGGAAAAGTATCGTATAAATATTCGTAGTGTACAGTATGACTAATACTCATCGAGTATATGGTAGAATAAGTTTGAATCCAATTAATTGATTGCAATAATTAATTAATTGAATTTAATTGGATCTCACAAAAATAAAACGATTGCATAAATTTATCAAAATAGCAATTTTATTGCGTATACCACATATTATAAATTAACAAAAAAAAATAATACAAAACCATTGAAATTGTATAATATTATAATGAATAAACAAAATATTCATTCATACATATACATATCATTAAAGTAAAAATGATTTGATAAAATAGTATCTTGTTACTTTTTAGTTGAAAATGGTTATTCAAATGCGCCAGTAGAAATTTCAGAATTGAAAATTGTAAAAATACAGATATTTATATATATATATTTAGTTCTTTCAAATGTTTTCATGTTATATATTTAATTGTAGTATATCACCATTTCCAATAAACATTTCGTAAAATTATTAATTTTAAATAGCTAAACCATTGATAGTTATAAAAAAAAATCAACTCCATTACTAGTTAAGTCGTAGTTTAAACGATCAAGATTGCTAACTGTTATATAGTATAATATAGTAAATTATCCGTCAGTATTATGGCTTAAGATTTATATTAATGTTATTACATTACTATAGTATATTTCTAGACAATGAGATTATTAAGTAAAACGTTGCGCGTTTAATGTGATTTTGATATGAAACTGAACTCGTTACCCTTTTAAAAATATTAATTATGATATAAATACAACTCAATAAACCATATGTATATACACCCACTAGTTAATTAATAATGTCATCTGATGTTGCATAACTTTGGTGGTGCGCCTTCAATTATAATCATAATAAATTATAAATAACTTTAATATGTTCTGAATAGTGGTTTATATTTAGAATACGATAAGGATAACCTATACATACGCATAACCAAATATGAACGATTGGAATATTTTATTGTATGTACATTTTGCACTATATCACGTGTACATTATACAATAATATAAAATAATATATTATTGTAAATAATAATATCAAAAAATAAATACACCTTTATTAAGCATTGGACTTTATTTTAAAGAACTAATGATTTTTGTTTTTTAATAATTGTTGTAAATTTCAAACTTTCACCTTAAAATTCGATTTTATATTTATGATATTACGAGAACAATGAAATTCGAATGTAAGGTACATACATCGTTATTACTGGTTGTATGAATCATAATTCTGTACCAAATTTTTTAGCGCTTTAATAGAGAATTGATAGGTAAACATTGTATTTAAGATTCATATAGAGTAATAAACATATAATAGTTTCAGTGTTAATGGAAATATACATGAAGACAGATAACTGATAACTGAAATTATAAGAACAGAGGTTTGCTATGTTTTCCGTTAGAAAAAAAATTACTTTACATAGATAAGTTAAAAATGTTATTATTGTGCAAGTCTATAACACACTAGTACACTACAAATGATGTTAGATTATACTTATATATTTATATAACGTCGTAGCTGAAATAATCGACTGATTATTAATTATTATTGAACGGAAAAAGCTGTTCTTTTTAATTCTTGCGTAAAGTTTGATAATTAAAATGTTGATTTTCTTCGTCCAGCTATTTTATTAGTCCGATTCTATGAACGAATACGATGGAGATATACTAGTATTTTAATCGTATACAAAACAATATATTAAAAATAATATACTTAATATACAGAAAACGAGCGCCTTCGCGGTTTTTTATTTACTCTCTTACGCCTTTGACTTTCCATACTATTAAATAAAATATTTTATCTCACCAACTTAGAACTTTAGTAACCTAATTATTACTTAAATACTTCAAATAACCTAATAATATTTAAGTATACAATCTTCCTATATAGTATTTTACAAATTAGATTTGTAAAAACAAAAATCACAACAATTTTAAATATTGTAATTTTTAGTTAAATAGAGACTACATAGAATACTGCAATAATGACATTTTAAAATATAATAATTTTTAAACCAGTTAATGCCCGGACCGGTAACAAATATGATAAATATACTGTTATAACTATAACTATACGTCATATAAAAATATTTGATTTTTTTCTATTCATATATTGTAAGTTATAATTATTAAATATAGAACATACGAAAGAGTACGGCCGAACGTTGGATCACCTCATGTAAGAATGTATTATATCACATCCGGTCCTTTAATCTTCGATTTGCAGTCACATGCATGCCGATCCAATATAACCGTCCCGGTATTCAAAGCCATTCACTATTATGTGTTCACTGTATATATAATATGTTATAATATATAATTTATGTACCAAAATCACTAAATTGAAATATCATATTCTGTTGAGGATTTATGTCACAATATATATATATAGTTTTGATGGTGGGCTTCATAGGGGTGAATAAAAAAATGTAACACTACAATATTACTAAAACATAAACGCATATATGTTTAGGTATTTTATATTATACTAAATTATTCAACAAAAATATGAACAAAATCGTATAAAACTGCAACTAATCATATTCGTATATATAATCATACAGTACTATTCTGTATTATGTGTAAAAGCAATAGTAGAAAAAAAATATTCGATATTTTTTTTTTTTATAATGATTGATTATATCATAGTGCTTCGTTGATCAGATATAAATGCATTTTAAACATGATTCATTTGTAATATTAAATTTGCATTTTTGACTTATAGATAAATAATGTATTCTGTTATATGCATTGTATTGTTTACTCTAACAACTTAATATGCTTTAAATAACATTATCTTAATAATAATTAGAGCGAGTTTATGAGTGAAATAACAAAATGGTATAATTATATAGCAGTACAAAGAATTTAAAAATTCAACAATTTAAAAAAAATCGTTATTAATATTATAACTAATTACGTAAGTAAACTGTTTTTCTTTCTTCAATTTTTGGCATAAAAAAATATTGTATGCAAAATGAAATTTTAATATATTATTTAATTAATTTTCTTTCATAATACTTAGGTGCTTATACTACAATACTTTGTAATTTCAAATTTACCTTATAAATAAAATACAGTAGTTTATTATCATATCAATCAATTATTTTATTATAATCTTTTCTCCTTGATTCCCTTATGTCCATGAACTCTTAAGAAAAAAATTGAATCAAGATAAAAAGATAAATTAAGGCACTTCCCATTACTATAATTCATACTGTTTTTTTCAAAATGTCTGGCTATTGCATTGTTTGAATACAATAGCAAATTTTAATATAAACACACCCACACATATATATATATATGTGTGTATGTGTGTGTTTATATTTTATTCGCACATAATACATAAAGAGTGATTACTTTAACGCGGTTATCTTACTTAAATAATACTGAAAATAATATAAGAAAACGATTTTATAGTATATTTATTTTTTTTTTTTTTTGAGTTGATTTGTTTTATAATCTGAACTTGCAAAACTGTTATCAAGTGGGCACTGAAAAAACAGTATATGTTAATTAATTGAAACCTTTGATTTATTTTTTTTTACTTTTAAAATCAATCATTAACAGACCTTAGTTAATGCATACAATTTTAAAATTCAAATCAAATAATCAAAATCACACATGTATAGTATAGGTATGATTTTAATATATTTTTTGATTTCCGTTAAAAACTACTAAGAATATCAAGACATGCTTTCTCTTTAGGATTATAACCATTATAATATGTTCAATTTTCAGTATAAAAAAGTTCTGTACGAGTGCTTTTTTGCTATACTGGTGTACCCACAAAGTGTAGAGAAACCAAATAAAAGTTTTCCATGTCACTTTGATCTGAATCAAAAAAAAAAAAAACCACACATAAAAAAGATATACAAGGCAATTGTTGAAAATTCTTTCTTCCCTTGATATTGCAAGCTAGTGCGATATACTTTTTTTTTAATTTGTAAGAAATGATAAATCACTACAATCAAAAAGTGGTTCTGAGTGGATACCAGTTCAATGGTATATCTATTGTATGTTTTTTACAGTAAAAATGAGTGGTTCACTCGTTTTAAAACAAGAAGTTCGATTCGCCACCTGACACTTCTTATAAATAAATGACTTACAAAAATGTAAGTATGTGAAAATATAGGTACACTTAAAAATTAATTTCAAAAATCAATATTTGAATGTATTATTTAAAAAAATGTAGTGAGCATGCTTGATGAATCACCCTATGCGTTACCACCGACGATGGCGTTTGGTGTGTGTGTGTGGGTTTGTGTATATATATATATATTTATTTATTTATGCAAAAATGTTTATATAACAAATAGACGATGTCTAAGAGACGCGCTCGTAGTACCTATCGTTTAACCGCTTTTCGTTTGTAAAAAGTTTGACGCGTAACCAGAACCAACATGAGGCAACCGCGTGATTGATGGCTTTAGACAAGATAGTCGGATTTAATCCAATATTTTCACACACACATATTACTACTATACTATTATAGTTACTACTACCATGGTCACGGTCAGTGGATCGCCATAACTCATCGGCCTGCGTGTATATAATAATAATAATAATACATATAACGGTTTACCTCTCTACCGCGTACTCGAGTGAACACCCCTTACCTTAAAACACACACGCATCCACACTTTTCACCTGGTGGCAGGTGTGGGACGTCCCCACGGGTTCAATTAGGCTATACCCGTACCATAAGTGGGTATATATAGTGACGACATCGAGGTCGACGTCGTCATAGCTCTTGGGAGGAAACGTTCGTAACGACATTATATTTTGACGTAGTGCGTGAAAACGATATTTTAATACGTCTATAACTCGTGTATAAGCATTATGCTTGTCCAAATTTTAACATTTAACTTTAAATTTATTTAAGTATAATTGATAAAACATTCCGGTAAGCCTGAAACCCAAATATTTTTTTTTATTTTACAATTTGAATAATAATTAGGAATTTTATTATTTAATAAAAGGTATTGATTATTAAATATAAATTAAATATAATAACAGATAAGAAAATATAGTCCAACATTTTGGAAGGTGGAGTTCGGTTTTTTTGATAATATCTGAGAAATGCATCTTTTTATGATGGTATCTGTTTACGTCATGTATATTTGATCTATAGATCTATAACATATATAGGTGTGATTACTCTTTTAATTTTTTTTTATAATTTTTTTATAAGGATTAATAATAATGATTATTAACAAATAAACGTTTCTTCAAGTTTTTTTTTATTTTTATTTTTGAACACTAATACATCTAACGTCCACGGCTCAGAACCCAAATAACTTATTTGAGTACAAAACTATGACTGTTATATAATATTATTTAGTATTATTTTATTAATGTATTAGATTATAATTATAAGATGATAAATTAAACATTTATAAAACTCTAATAAATTTATAAATATTTGATTTAAAAAATAAATGTAAATTTATAAACTAATCTAATTTAACATAAGCGAATAACCTTACAGTTAATACTAAAAAAAATTAGTTGAAAATCATTTAACATTGTATTATAATGTCTCAAAATAGTTTAAAATGAAATGTATTTTTTTTTTTTTTTTAATATGTAGTATTTAGTTGACGGTTATTACGAACAATTATTTTAAAACTCAGTATTACTTATTAAATTAAAAATTTGATCATTCCGTTGTTGTTGAAAATAATAAGTCTGATGTCACAAATACATAGTCAAAATTTATACTAAAATTATTTATCTTTAGGTACATTAAAACGATAAGACACTTCCATAAATTAATTAATTTACTTACCCATTAGATAGCAATGGATTTAAACCAATGTATCAGTAGATAATTTATGTCTTAAATCACGGAACGCAAATAACTATAGTGCGAAACATTTATGATTTACCAGAACAAAAATGTGTTATCTTGGACGAAACCATATAGTTTATCTCTATACACGCCTTGGGACACACTATTTGTTCACAAATATTTACGCATGACTAATAATATTATCCGCGTGTAAATAGTGTTTATTGGAAGAATACGGGGCATTTAATTTAGAACCGGTCATGCTGTAGTGTATTGTTTTTATATTAAATTGACGCAGACTATAAAGTAGTCGGGCAATTGAACATTTCGTAAGCAATTAATCGAAATGCGTAATCATGAAACAAATTTCACCACTGCTTGCTTCTGACGATTAAGTTATTTAAATGGCGTTAAGTAATAAGTTCTATTAGTAAAGAATGATGTTTCAAACGCGACGTATTAATAAAACTATAGTGGCCAAGTGGTCTTGGACAATGTAAACATCTCATATATATTATGCACAATGGAAAAAAATTATTTAATATAAAATGCTCTTATTTATTTATCGGAACATTGATTACCCTTGTAACACCGATGAATCAGATAATTTTCAATTACTCGGATGCCCTATTTTTCATCATCTTTTGCTCTTTCTGCCGATCCTTAATTTCGCAAATTAATCGTCGTGTAATTGTACATGTACAATATTTAATTTTAAAAGTAATTTAAATTAACGCACTCCACTATTTAGCTTTAAAATATATGAATAACAATAAAAAACAATTACCAACGATTTTCTACACGGGTTGGATGATGCATTGAATGTGTCTGATCGTTTGAAGAAATCTAAATAGTTTGATAGTAAATGTTTGTCACTTCAAATAAATGTATTAATTCGATATACTATAAATAGAACTATTGTACAGTTCATTCGATAATATAAAATATATTTAGTTTGTATAACCGTTATAATTATCAACTTGGCGTGACAAACTATTTTGTCCATACTCTCTCGAAAAATAAATGAAAATTGTACAAATTGTACGAATAATTTATAACAAATTTGGTTTAAACCAACTATAAAAGGCATTGTGAACAATGACCGAGAATTTCTCACAATGACCAATTTTCCATTTTGGCACGTAACATAATATATATACATAGTATAGCATGTTTTAGGTAACGTAAATATATAATATTCTTCAAAAGTATAGGCTATAAAACAAACTTGTTGGGCCATATAAACTTTTACTTTTACAGACAAACAAAGTCATTGGACTGTAAAAACTTTTGCGACCGGTACCTATCCTCCAAAAATACTTTCTAGATCACACCTGTGTATCCCAACAGTCATGAAAGGTCGTTACAACCCTATAAAGTACAAATAGAATTTGAAAACATCCTTCTAATCACGTTTTCGGCCCTACAAAACAATGCATAGTATTATAATATATTTTAAAAGTATAAACTATATATAATATTATATATTTTACTAACTCGTGTAAAAAATTCAAATTATTAAATATCAAATATTATAATAACGTTTAATATTATATTCTATCATGTTATTTAGACTTGACTGAAAAACAGTAGGTATACCAAAAAAAGAATAACCTATACGTTTTGTCTTTATTCAATGTATATTTGTATTTACACTGTACGAGTATACGTTATTTGCTTGCATTGTTTGTAATTTAATTAAATACATATTATATTAGTTTGTGCCACAAGATATACAACTAAAATAATATACATTCTACAATTATTCGGTATGTATATACATACTGTTGATTATTTTACCTGTATATATAAATGCTAATTTATAGAATTATTATTTCACAATGGAATTAATATAAAGACCAGCCAAACAGATTAAAATAATATTTAGATAATCGTATAGAAAATCTATTATATTATTTATCCTACAAACTATACTGCCTATTATCCATAAAATAAAAAATTAATATCAAACAATATCATACTAAAATTTATCTTGTGTGATCAGTTTTAATAAACATTTTATAATTGTATATATTATGCATGTTTTAATCATTTGTATATAATTAATTTATCATCAAAAACATAATATATGCATTTCTTCTTCGTATTATGTGAGGTAATATTTCCACAATTCATTATAATATATTTTAATTATTATTAATATAACCGTAACTCACGCGTCAGGTGATTTTATATTCGTTTGTATTGAAAAGTATCTATTTGTAAGTAATAAATTGTTTGATGAACGTACGAAGAAAACAATATAAAATGCATATAATTTAATAAAGGTACATTCAAAATATATACAACTACTTTAATTCATTTTAAGTTTTTACATCCGACAACGTAGTAGTTAAACTTTACGATATTAAAACGATTAATAATAAATAATAATTAAATATAATTACAGATTTAGAAAACGTGTAGGCGGTTATAATAATTCCAGAGATAATATTATTCAATTTCATCTTATGAGAATAATGTAGATATTATTTTACTATTTATAAATTTTACACAAACAACTTTTATATCTTAAAAATAATAAAAACATGTATAATAATTTATGATGATTAGTATTCTAAATACTATATATTATTAAATAGTTGTTTAAATACATATAGACCTGTGGATTTATAGTTATCGTTTATAATTTGATATATACGAGATATACTTGACATAATAAGTTAATCAATATTAACGTCTTAAATCTATGTGAATACAACACATATACATTCGCTAAAATTTTATAAACCGTTTATTTTAAGAACACAGTAAAACTGTAATGTAAAAATAACTTATAAGAAATTACACCATTTATTACAGAATATTAAAAAATAAAAATGATAAATGATTTTTTTATAAAAATCATTATAATATTTTGATAATAATATTAATAATATTTTTGTTTGTATGTCATACATTTTATAATTCAGTTTATAGTGTTCATACACATGTCACATAATATTGGGGAGTTAGTAGGTTATTCAAATAAAAAAATCCCATGTCGACCATTTTAAATTGTCCCAAGATGTTGCGTAAATTTAAACGTATATTAAACTACTATATATGCAAATATGCTATACATAATAGTGTAATAAAAAACCTATAATTATATTAAAACTGGAAAAACACAATGGCCCATTTGTACTTACGCAATTTAGTATCCCAGAAGTCACATTAAATTCGCTTAGAATCTACCATTATCTTTATTTTACAAGACACAATGCACTTGTAATTTAAAGGCCATTCACAATTTTTTTCTTTCTATACAATACATGCTTGATTTTAGTTATCTCTTGAGTTCTATATTTTTGTTACAAGAATATAACTTTTTGAGTTGACGGAAAAATGAATATAAAGGCTTATTTTAATATAATATATCATTATTTTGAAAGTAAAATATAAAAGGTTGCGTTATAACTTATCTGAGAAAAATACTACTGCAAAAATAACAATTCGTTTAGGGGGAAAAAAAAGTTAATACTTACTTAGTTTGATCTTCCACACTAAACCTATAACCCGTGTGCATCGACTTCGATGCATACTTATCAATACATATTTTGCTCTCGTTCTAAGCTAGTTATTATAACTTGTAAAAATAAATCATCTTTCTTGTTCATTAAATATAATCCATATAAATATTTTCATTTTAACATAAAAAAAGGATTTATAACTATATCCATACGAGATATTATAAAATAGTTACATTTAATAAGCTAAAAATGTCTTGATTACTCTGATAAAATGAATAAAAATTATATTCTCTTCTATAAACCTTAAATATTACACAAGGGCAGATTAGGGTGGGCCGAACATGTATGGAGAGAGGAGTACCAATTTATACGGATAGTTCCAAGATGGATACCTTATAAAAAGCCGACTGAAGGGAAGACACCAAGACAACGATGGATGGACCGAGTCAAAGATGATCCGAATATATTTGGAGCATTGAATGGAGAAGAGATGACAATGCACAGAGAAACATAGAGTGGGATTATGAAAGCACCATTGAGCCTAAATGGTCTCAAAAAAGCATTAAAAAAAAAAAAAAAAATTATACGAGGGTTATTGACAATGAGTGATTTCCCCTATTAATAAATTCAGGATGCAAATGTATATTGATATAACAATTTATTGTGAGTACATGTGTTATGTGTAAACATTTTTATAAACAACTATATCATAATTGTACTAGGTATATATTTTTGCATTATTTAAAAAAAAAAAACATTTTGTTTAAGTACTCTAGACAAAGTGTCATATTTTATATAATTAGTATTATATCATAAATACTTTTCAACAATTAAAAGTTGAATTTTTAAGTTATAAAATATTCTTATATTTCTTATATTATTTCAAATAAATATAATACGATTTCATGCTTATTTTGACTTGAACATTATATAAATATTCAAATTAATTTGAATTTATACTGAAACGTTAATTATTGTAAATTTGTCCATGGTGTTTTCTCGACTATATAAATTCGATTATCTTGCTACTTAAAACATTTTATTGCATTTTGAAATACCCGTTTTCAGTTCACTTTTTTTCTAATCTATTTAAATTAAAATAATACAAGAGATAATCCAAAATAAAATAATGAAAAATGTTTTATTCTTTATATTTTAATATTATTTAAGATTTAATTTAATCACTCAATTTCTTCAATAATTTTTTATAAATAAATTTCTATAAATATTTCATTCACTAGTAAGTTTAATAAAAGGGTAAAGGCAGTATTGCCACTGTGTATAGCTGTATTAGTATGTTACACTGAGTGACACCCGTCCTGTATTATAAAGTTACAAACTAATATTCACGATAATTATTCAAACCACTGAATCTACAATGTATATTTATACTAATGAAAATTAATTTGCTTGAAACCTTGAAAAGTAATTTTTATAAGACGTTATAATAAAATAATATTTCATAGTCGTGTGTATTTTATTTTGAAATAGTTTTACCTATTTTACCAATTAAAATATTTATAATTATAATATAATTATTTTAAGGACATATTATTATAATTTAATTAAGAAGAAAAATAATTAAATTGTGGACATAAAAAAAAATACATCCAAAGTTAAAACGCATTCGCCTCTTGTTATAGAAATGATTATGTAAAGATTTGTCGTAGTGGATGTTTTAGTTACTTTCGGCGCAGAATCGTAGTGTTATGCTATAAAAATTAAAAATCAAATAATAAACACAGGAAAAACGAAAAGCAACTAAAATAGATCTAATGGAGTACTTTCATCTCATATTTTTTAAATAAAAACTTCTTAGAAAATAATACAATACAAAACATAATTTAAAATCAGTACGTTTTTCATTTCATTTGTCATCTAAAATAGTTGTTCAAATCATCATCTTCTATAATTATGAACCATTTATGTATATTTTCATAAATACACAACTTTTTCCTTATATTTATTTATTTTTTTTTTTGAACTTCCAATACATATAACAATAATCTTAACATTTTCACTGAAAATGTACTTGGAGTAAATTAGTTGAGTGCATTTTAGTGTTTCCAAGGGTTTCAAACTCTTTAAACAAACTTTACTAATTATACATTGTATGTAATGTATTTATAAGATATTATCATACACTACATATCTAAAATCGATATAGAGAAAACTATATACTATTTATACCTGTATATTCATACAAATCTAATTTGTTTTATCATTATTCACGCCAATTATTTGATTAAATACATAGTTAATGTTTTATTAATTTGATACTTCATATTTTTGCAATTACATCAGTTAATGTTCATTGTATAAGCATCGTTTTTATAAAGCAGTATTTTTTTTAAATGTAATAAATAAAAGCCAAGAAAATATATACCTTATTATACTAATTACATTGTTTAATTTTTTTTTTTTAGTTTTAGATAACGCTGCTCTTATTTTATTATAAATATATAATATTTAGTTATTAAAATAGTATATATTAATTTTTGAATTCAATATCATAGACCAGTTCTAACCCAACCTGGGTGGGTTGAGAATCCTTTAAATTTACTTTAGTCCAAGTTCCTCGCCTTTAAATGTATGTACAAACTAATTTTATTAAGTATCAAAAACGTTCTATGTTTCGCGCATAAATCAAATCTAAATTTAGAAATGGAATATCTGACAAACCCAAAAATAATATAATATATTATTGTAAAATTAATACATTCGTTGCTCATTTGCTTCACTCTGAATTTGAAATAGAACTTAAAGTATAACTTTTGTCTTAGTTATAAATAGCACCGTATTATTAAAGTGTTTTCTATTTAAAATAAATATAAACGCTATAGTTAATACAAAAATATTTTGTATAATATCTGTCTTTGGGGTACAAAACAGATATAAAACCTTTTAACCGTTTATAATGGGAATTTATAAACAAACAACTTCAATGCTTTCTCAGTTATCCAGGTACAACCTTCAAACATACGCCCTCAGGAAGTATACTGAAATCAATGTTTTCTGAAAATATATTTCGATTTTGTTCGAATAATATAAATACATTTAAATAAAAGAAATATAGAATATTAAACTGCACGCTTCCACGTGGTAGTCATAATCAAAACAGCCATCAGCAGTTTTTATATGATTCGAATGCATCTAGAACATAATATAAATCATACCTAAATATAGCAATACATGATTTTATTTTTCGATGGTCGTATAAGAATAATGCGTTTCTGGTTGGATATACCAATGAATTTCATAATATCTTAAACTCTCACGTATTCAAGATTAATTATAAATGAATTATAATAACAGTGTCATGTATCATAAAACGTTTATATCAGTGGACCGATGGTCCGTGGCAGTTCTAAAATTCAACTAAGCTAACTACGGAAGTGTTGATTAAAATTTATATTAATATAATTTTTAATACGTGAGGCTCCCCTTCTCGTCTTACATTATGAACTTATTCTTTATTTTTTCTATTCTATAACTATTCTAAATAAGATTTATTTGATGCTATTTACTTAAATTACTTAGTAATTTAAAACCGAAAAAAAAAACAATGAAATTTTTAAAATATTTAGACTAATTTTAAGCTATTTATAGGCTATATAGGTATACTAAAAACCTAATGTTCAAAAACTTAAGTGTTCGATGAAACGCGGGTATTAACTTTTAAGTTAAAATTGGCTGGTAATATGATTATAAATAATATACCTATAATAATTATTATGATATAAGCAATTTATTTTTGTCAAAAATTAGTTTAACTTACTATAATATTATTTACAGAAAACTAAACTAAATTACAAATAGCAATACCTATTCCTTAGAAAAATTAAAAGTATTTGTGTATAAACAGACAGATCTAAAAGTCTCCACTAAGTCTCACTTCTCATAAAAAAACATAATGTATCGTTAAATTCAAATTTAACACATCTATTACAGTAACCCGCTCAATGACAACAGACGCTCGACATAATATATTATACAGCTAAGCTATACAACTTACATACATTACAACAATTCTCTTGAATTTGTTTTCCAAGTTATATTAAAATTGTATAACATATACAATTTTGGCATTCATATTATTACAATAGCAATTATTTACAATCACATAATAACATAATATAAGACACACGTCAACCCTCAAAAGAAAATACATTATCAGTGGATCTTTATCAAAAAGAATTTGGACACCATTTCAATACATTTATAAAGGTACTGTATACATACTTTGTTATACAAATTCGAAACATTTTCGATAATTACTTAATCGATATATTATCGTAATATGTAAACAGCAACGCCTTTAGCCGCATCGTTTGCGGTCGTCCAAAAGATATATATCTGGATATAAAATATAACACGGATATTTATACATATATTTATACGATGAAACGTGCGATTTTGAAAAATGCATATACGGTTCGCACCTGTGCCGCATTCCTTGTTGCGGTGGATTGTTTGAATATTTAAACTTAAACGCGTACATACTACAAAGCCGTTGTGGGATAGTGAAATTATATATATATTATGCGGTCCACGTACCCGAGGCAACAGCCATATTCCGTTTAAATAATATAAATGTCGGTTTTTTATTCATAAAATTAAAATATATATACATTTTATTTTGTTATATTTTTTTTTTTTTAAATGTAGTACAGTCATTTATAAGTAAATTATTAGTGCTTTCAAGTGTATATGATAATTAGGGCAAACAAAGTTGTATGCTTTGTATTTTTATATTGTTAATTCTAAAAAATACTTAAATTATACCAAAATATTATATTTTATGACAAAACAATATTCTATGTATAACGTTTTATTTTAAATATTTAAGCATATATTTTGATGCATATTATTTATTTCATTTTTTTAATCAAGTTTAAAATAAAAACTACATAATATTTTTTATATTTTAAATTGAAATATAAATATCAAATATTTTTCTTTTTGAATATGTATTTCAGTATTTGTGTGGGTAAAAAAAGTATATTACGTTATATAATACACATATGTTATACGTATTATAATCAACGGAACGTGACATTTTTTTTTTTTTTTTGTAAACCTAACATAGCCAAAAGGCAAAAGCACTTGACCCGAAAAAGGACGTTCGGCTTCATCCTCTCGCGAGTCAGTATACCTACCATAGCTACTGTACCATATGATATTATTACATTTATGGCACGGGGCAACAGATAATATTATGTGCACTGTGTTTGGACATGACTTACGCATAACGCCGCGTTCCAGGTCCTCGTAGTAGCCTACGAACGCCAACTGTTGCAATACGTTGTTGGGCAGACGGTTTAACGTATCAACACGTCTGAGTCGTGACGTAATGGCCTCCACGTCTTTGGCGCTCCTGTCGGACGGCCTGAAACACGCACGAAATGCGAAATTAAAAAAATAAACTTAATGATATTATCAAACACAAGACATCCATACACAAAGCCCATAACCATCACATGATTATTGTTGTCGTAAAATTATTATTAAATTGTACAAGTACTAAATAATATGTACTACGTAGTACGTATGATTAATAGTTTTCACCGTTTTCAGGTAAAAAAAATACTCAATTTTGTTTTTTTACTGTTTTTGGTATGAATTACGAATGGCTGTTGAACACGAATCACTAGGATATTTTTTTCTCAATTACACACAACGGTTTTATGATAGGTCGTAGGTTTATAATATTATGAATATAACGCACTTAGGTACATAAACCGTCTAGTTCATTCATTTTCACATCCCATAGGTATCTAAGACATGTAATCCGCATAAGAGTAATTAATTAGTTTGTTGAAATCACATCAATAGTAATATAATGTCACTTCAAATGTAATAAAGGTACCTATATAACATAATTAATAATAAGCAAAGTATTATAGTACTTACCATATTTAATTACATAATATATACATATATTATAGTATACATTTAGACGAGTTACAACTTTATTTTATTATCATTATTATCGAGTTAATTTACAAGTCAGTTTTGGGGTAATGCTAAAAAATCAAACATAAATAAAATACAAACTTTTCAAAATATAGCACTTAAAAAACTTTTAAATGCTCCTCCTTACGTTTCAAACCACACTATTCACACTGATTTAAAAATGAAATTGGTACGCGAAGAAGCTATAGCTCATTACCAACGCTTCCAAAACCGTCTTTCCTCTAATAGCAACCCACTAATACGTAATCTTGCAGTCCTTTCGATTCCTGGAAACCCACCCAGACGTTTAAAACGAAAATGGTGTCGTGACCTACTTGCTCACCCCCCTCCCATCAACTAATCCAAAGTCAGAGCATCAGTTGCTTAAATTTTATATAAAAAAAAAAAAAAAAAATCAATATTGAGTGTCATTAGTGGACGACTTCTCTCGTCAAGCGTATCATGTTATAAATTACTCTAACCATATAAACTTATTGTGCCCATAGGGTATAGATTGTTTATCTCAAATAAAGAAGAAAAAAAAAAAAAATTTACAAGTAATATAAGCGTCCTTCGTGAACCGTGGTGTTGGTACATTAATAGATGGGTATACCATATACCATGATAGTTAAAAGATGTAGAACACGTCATACGTGTACATTTTAAAGAGAAATTCATTAATATTTAATTGCTAGTCTCAACCCGTAAATTTTATCATGTTTAATTTAAGTAAATTTATAAACCATATCAATATAATCACCCAGAAGAGATTTTAAAATTAACATTATGGGAGTATAAAAAATTAATCACTTATGTATTGTGAAAATGCATTTCTATTCTCGTGAGTTAAATATAATAGATATTTTCCACATTTCTTTAAATAGTGCATAATATTGTAATAAATTTGCTTTGTAAAAAAAAATTTGTTTAAAACAATTGTCAAGGGTGGGATTTGAACCCACGCCCACAGAGTGGACTGCGACCTGAACGCAGCGCCTTAGACCGCTCGGCCACCTTGACATTGATTTAATGATCGAAAAAATAATACAATAAATTGAACATTGTATTATAAATTATAGATAAGTTCCCATATTCTAAAACAAATTTAAAAAAATACTAAAATATTACATTTAGAGTACATTTAAAACAATAAAATAAAATACAAATGTATTTGGATAAATTAAATCGACAAAATAATATAATTCTATTAATTGCGTCTATATTATTGATTATAGGTAAGTACCTATCTAATTAGTAATACCTATTTAGTATTTACCTACAAATTTTATTATTTCAATAGATACCTAAGTACTTTGTAGGAAACTATACCTATACCAAATTAGTTGGCGATAATATATTTGAACAATAGTGTAAGTTTTGGATAAACCATAAACTTAAGTATCTATGAAGGGGACAGGGGCTTATTACTTAATAATGCTTCTATCATTACCAAAAGCTAAATAAGTACGTCAATACTTGGTAGTAAACCGTCAAGAAAAATATGGTTTTAAGCTAATAACGTGTAATATATTTCATTCAATTAGCTTCCATTAATTATTTTGTTTTGGTATACTTAGTACTTACCTTCCATACCCAATAATATAATATAAAACCGACAATCAGTCATTTCGATGAGATGGAAGATATTAAGTTATTTTATGAAGTTATGTTCTGATAATAATTTATTTATACCAGTGTGGTATCAGTATAGGCATAAATAGCTAGCCAATCATTTATTTATTTTTAGTAATTATATTAAAATTTTTATAGTACTTATCGGTTATCGCAACTACCTAACCAAATAAACGTTCGGTATTAGACGGAAAATGACGGAATTTTTTTAGTTGAAGATAGGACTGCGTCTACACTTATACAAGCAATAAAAGACAATATAAACCAAGGTTCAACTATTTATTCTAATTGTTGGTGTGGTTATAAAACTGATGGACTACAGAATGCTGGTTTTAATCAATTAACCGTTAGCACACTCACAATTTTGTCGATCCACAAACTGTTGCTCACACACAGACTTTCGAAAGGTTGTGGGATTCCTTAAATGGTACAACAAAAAAAGTACGGCTCGTTAACATAATATAGACAATTATTTGGTTGAGTTCATGTGGTGTCAAAAGCACGATAACCCATGTACAGAAATTTAAAAATTTTAAATTGCATGGCTGAACGTTTTCCACCTCGAGTTAATTATTTTTATTCTTAGTTTTTATTTGTTTTAATGACTTTAAATTACGCCAAGTAAAGAAAAGTAGTCGCGAAACTGATAAGTACCATTTTCATTACTATAGAAAATTTTAACTTAAGTACCTACGAGTGGAATACTTCAAGTTTCCACGAACAATAATTTTTGAATTATAAAAAAAAAACCAAGATTTTTTGATTAGAAATCATGAGATATTTTATATGTGAATACCCAAGTCCATTAAAACTTCAAATTCAGACGTTTATAAAAAATATTTGTAAAGTTAAGCTCGACTTTTTCCTATAATTCGTAAAAATATATGTATGAATTCTCATTTAAAATCTTAAAATCTTTGGTAGTAACCGGTATCAAAGTTGAAAATCAAATTAGCAAAAACAGAAAACAATTTTTGTTACGTAATTGTAAAATAATATTATACATATATCGCTCCGCTCGGAATCTAAAATTCTTTAACAACAAAATAGATGACAACAATATCTGCATAAAATGTGTATATTTTAATTGTTTAACTACTCGTAATAAAACCCAATTAAAATTTCTCAATTGAACACAAACAAATAAATTAGTGTCTTCGTGAAAACAATCAGTTCCAATTGAATTATATTTATAGATATGAAATATAATATATTATACGGAAATGACTGAGGTACTAAAGGACTGATATGAGGTCAAATAAGGTAAATCGACTAAATCAAATATTATATTGTAACGTAATATTAATATTTATGTTTGACCTCGTATCTCGTTATAATATAATTATTTATTTCATTGATTTATTAATTATTTTTACATCAAGATGTTTAAATTAAATAGATATGTTAACAAATAGATTTATTCAGTTTAACTTAAATTTGATATAATTAAAAAGCTAAGTAAAACATAAAAATTATAAACAGAAGTATAGGCATTATTACTATTATATATATATATATATACCTATATAAAGTTTTTGCTCAGTGAATAATATTTTTAACTGTATTTACATAGAATTTAATTTTTTTGTGTAACGAAAAAAAAATTATTTAAACAGATTATACTTAATCTAATTAGGGTTACAATAATTTGATTAATTTAGAATTTATATGAAAGATAGTAAGTAATTGTGTGTATTCCGGTTTATGAGATCTTGACTAAATATTGAATAATTCCGTTTTTCGTGAATAAGACATTCGGTTATCATGTATCTTATCGTTATAGAAGGTTACTAAAACTTATACACTTATAAAGTGAGTTCTTCACTTTTCATAAGGTATTGTTGGGTAATCACTGTGTGACCGATTCACATTTTGTTGATGGAGGTTTATTTTTTTTTTCGAGATGTCCGGTAGAAAGAGCCATATTATGTTTAACTCGTATATCCGCAGCTGTTACCATATTGCACTTATTGTCGGAAATTACTTTAATTTTAGATTTAGCGTCGTGTAAGATCAGGATATTTAAATTGACAGCATCCGAGGATTTATTGCCTCTTAACCTTTTTATCAGCTTTTTCGTTTTGCTTGGTATTTACATCAAAATAATTTAATATTTAGAATGTTTTAAAGTGTGTAGTTTGGTTTTGGATTTTTTTGTTCATATCATTTGAGGCGAAAATATTATATAATAATTATAATATTATTATTAATACTTCTCAAAGTGTGTTGTTAGTCATTGCAGAGGATGGCAGCGATGTGCATAAATCCTTTTTTATAATTTCCAGGGCATAAAAATGTTCTGCTATAATCTACTGTGTAGATGGAGCTAAAATTTGACAGTCTCAGTATAGTCACATGGGACTTATTAAAAAACTGCAATAGTTCTAACAGTGATATCCATTTTTGATCGACCAGTGCCATACTTCAATAAAATTGTAAGATGTGAATTAATTTTAAAGATAAAGTGTTTTTTCTCTCTTGGTTTATGCCCTGTGCACTGACTGTAAACCAGTTAATGATTTTTAGACAGTTAATTACTTCTTTAAATTTTTAATTTGAATTTAGATAAATATATTGCACTAACGTAAAAATAATAAAATATTAGGTTACCAAATCATGAAATAAAGTTCACACTAACCACGTGCTGAAAAGTTTTTTAAAATTATAAAACAAAATGCATATATTCTTCAGTGTCCGCAAGCTAAATGTTTTAAAAATTACAAACTAAAATTTCAAAAACATTGTTCATGTTTATAAAATAGTTTAACCCCAGGGAACCTTTGTGCATTTTTTAAAATTATGTTACTTAGCAAATTATCCGTTTAATTAAATTTTTTTGAAAGATAAAATATATGTTTATAAATGCATATTAGTATATTACCGGTATTACTGTGTAGTCGATATATTTTGTGCCATCGGCAACTATTATGTTAAGTACAACAATGAATACTAACAACTGGTTTTATAGTTTTAATAGTTTTTTTCAGACATTTAATTACCTAATTTATTCAAGACTTTATTTTTATAAAAAATTATACAAATTTATGATCATTCAGTGATTTTAAAAGCAACAAAGATTTTGCAACAGCGGAGTGAAAGATGAGTAAGCACACGTGGTAGTTCCAAAAACCATTACAATTTATTTTAATGATTTTATTTTGCTACACTATTAATATCATATTTCTGTGTCTACCTATATTTATCCATTTTTACATTTTAACGCTCAAAATGTACTAAATGTACCTAAAAAGAAAATATGTTCATTCAAATAAATACAATTATAATGATACTTATTATTATTATCAGTTATTACATTTTTCATCATATTTTTTTTACCATAAAATATTTGCAGTAACTTATTTCATTATGCAAATATATCGCATTTGTACTTCTACTAAGTTAAGATGATGGTCACGCAGTTAGGAGGGCTTATTTAAACACCGTGATCTCACCACGAGTCAAAATCAAAGGAAATATTATACAAACAAGTTCACATATTTGCCAAAAACTAGTCAACCAATCATCAAATGCCTCGTTATGTTATATAAAGGTGACCCGTTACGCGCGGATCTGACCAAACGAATGCAAACACGTCGACAATTTGCTCATTTTCTTGGTTTGGAGTTGAGTACTTATGCAAATCATTTAGTTGTATTTAGTATTTATATAATATTATGTGTTTAGCCTCTAAATATAGAATTATCAGAAGTCAAATACATAATTATTTATAATATAGGTAAAAATTATACGTTAATTCGATTTGCTGTTAATATTTAATAGGTATTATGGATTATAGGATATACCTACATAATAATTGTATTTATTTACTACACAAAGCATAACCGAGTGAATTTCTTTAATGTAATATAGTATAACCATACCTACCAGGCCGATCGAAAATTTTGAGTACGGCATCTAAAAAAGCCGCAAAAAAACAAATTTATGTCACGTTCATGCCACACGGACTAGCCGAGGACGCGCTCTTACATTCATAAATTCATTATATCCTATACTTTATTATTTTATTATAATTTCATACGAATGTTAAGCTATAAATAAAAATAATTCTATAGTTTATTCTAAACATAGAATAGAATGACTGTCTAGGTATTATAAAATACATTAATAATCATATTATTCATTATAATATTATTATGAACATAAAAAAATAAAATGGGTATACACATTTTAAATATTATTATGAATGCATATACATTTTTATATTTTACCGCGTACCTAAATATTTTCTGTCATAATGCGATTCTGAAGGTATTCGAAAACAATTTGTGTTCTTAAAAAATATAAAATATACGTGGAATATCAATAAAAAAAAAACCAGAAAAGTCGCTCTAACGTATATAGGTTGTAGTGTTCCTTGTTATTGAGTAGGTCGCTTAAATGGATGACACTCTCATATTGAATATAAAAAATGATTATAAATGGAAGTGGTGTGTCAGACTATATTTCTAAGAATATTTTATTTTATAATTTGATTTTAAGCGAAACAATACGTTAAAATTTTAAATACAAACACTTTCAAAAAAATTCCGGTATTTTTTAATAGCCGTAAGAATAACTTATCAGAAACCTTGTATTGAATGTTTAAGCTTTTATTAATTTTCAGTTGAAAAAAAAATTAACTATTATAAATCGAAAAACACAATAATAATTAGCATGTTTCAAATGTCTATATAAATAGTTTAAAAAAATCGATAAAATTTTGTAAATTATTAGTGAAAATGTCAAATAGTTATTCATTTTGGAGTTAAGTACATATAAAAATATACATATTTATTTTATTCAAAAGTAGATGTTGCATAATAATTTTCCTGTTTTTCCGTATTTTTTAGAATTTTTCCTGATTATTTTGTAAATTACAGACATTATTATTATTTTAACATCTCAGTAGGTGTCAATTTTGTATCAGAAAATACCATCATATTTAAAGATTAAAGCATTTTTTCCGCTTCAAAACTCAATAATAAACTTCATGAAAAAAATTACAAAATAAAATATAAACATTCAATAATTTGTAGATTTATCGAGCCGCTAAGAAAAAAAAATATATGTTTGAGTATTACACCTACCTTTAAAGAAAGTAAATATGCTCATTATACTTAAATCTTTGTTTGTATTTCAAATATATAAATTAATAATATTTATGTTAACAATGAACAGTGCCATATGCAGTTACTCAAAAGTCAAGATTGTTATAATACTCTAAAATAATGCTGTACTGTTATTTTTTATACTCTTTAATTACCGTTTCTCTCTACTGTTTTTACAAATATTATTTATCTTACGTCCTCAGTTATCTCTTAATATCAGCTAATCTTTCGATGACTGAGTGGAAGATATAACATAATATATGTCATTATGTCATACTTCCTTGTATACTGGAGTAAATATAGCTATAATTCTATAGAAGTATACTTTTGATCGATTTTAGAAAAAATTTATTCACATTTAATAATTGTGCAAAACATAATGCGTTATTTTAATTTGGTATCTGATGTAAGACATTTATTTATTACCATATTATCGTGTATATAAATAATACATACAAATATATTTCACATGCATTTGTATGCATATCCATTACTCGTGGTCACAATATTATTTATGTAGGTACCTCATTAATAGTCATTTACGGAGAAACAACTATAATTAAAAACTACCATGCTGTAATATTATACCCAGCAAAACATACTAAGAAGTAAGTACACAGTATAACCAAAATCTGTTTAAAACTATATTTTAAACAATCCATCACAATATCTTATAGTATGTTTTTTTATTTCTTAAAAAAATATTTTTTTTTATTAGTGTTTAACTTAATTAGTAAGTATAATATTATATATATTATGTGCAATAAAAACATTTATGAATAATATGAATTTATTTTCTTAAAATAAAAATGAATGAGCATAAATACAATACTATTTGATAGAACGCTTGAGAAGTTAAATTTAACAAATAAAGGATATATATATATATAGGTAGATTTAGAAAAAAAAATATTTCTAAGCATTTAAGACGTATACCTATTATTAGATATAACCATGTAATAAGAAACAAATAAGTAAGTCACTGTGATATATGTCTGTATAATAGTTATCAAGTGCGATTTGTTCGTTAAAATTTAATTTTAATAAATAATAATATACATTTTTTACTATAAAATAATTTTATAATTTTTATAATTTTGGTGTTAAAATTGAATATCAAATGCTTAAAAAAAAATCTTGTAATATATTGAAATTGTGTATTTCAATTTTCAGCCAAATCTTAAAACTATTATCGACACAATCAAAAAGTCTACAAAAATTATAAATAAATTTTATAATAGCTTAGACTAGCATATAGACAATTTTTAAATTTCATTGTGTATAGAATATAATAATTTAAGTGCAATTTTTGTGTTTTGCGTTAATGTTTTTTGAATTATAACAATTTGCTGAAATCAGCTTTAACTTAGAGCCCTTGGTCCCGGGATACCAGATATGATAAAGTGGTACTTTATAAATGAGTAGTTTAGTTTTAATTTTAATGTTACTTTTTGTATTTTTAACATACGGAATCGATTATTTATTATTCGAAAAAATTCACTTAATGCGTATAATATATTAATATGAAACAAAGTTAGCCTACGATCTAAGTTTATGCCAAGGTACTTAGATGTTTGTGTTGCGGAAAAAGATTAATAACAAACTGCTTTCTGAACATGGTTGAGGTGGAGAGTGGATTTGATATGACGGAACTTGGTTTGATTTACTTTGAAATTTAATAATATATTTCAATCAGTTATTTAGATCAAGATGATTTTGTTGGTCTTAGGCATCAGTATGTCACTGAGTTTTTGTTTATTGTGGACTTAGATAATAATATAACCTCGTTTTCAGTAAAGTCAATAACGGCTGTATCTGATCGGAAACGTGTATATAATATGAGAATGCATTACACCATATAGACCGCCAGCAACCCAAAATAAATATCAATTTGATAAATCAGAATAATTGGATTCAACACGGTTTTATGATGAGCGATTAACTCACTGACCAAGTATGATTTTAATAGAAAGAAATATTTAGGGGAAAACATAGTTTCATATTATAATCAACGTACAGCATTTGTTTATTATGTTTATAATAATAAAGAGGATATTTTTAGGTTATTTTCTATAGATAAGGGTGAAAATGATTGATGAATTATGAGGGTATTAATGCCCCAGAAACTATTTAAAATATTCCTCATTTCTCATTCATTAATTAATTTACAGAAAAATAGTAAACGCTTATAAAATAGTATGCCAAATATTTTATACGGTTTCGCGGTTTATCGGTTTTTTTAAAAAAACTATGAGTATTCAATTTTAATTTAATAAACTATCAGAGATGTATAAATATTAAATACGTATACGTATTTTACATATTTTTTTTTCATGGCCCTTCACAGCCTTTCATTTTTAAATCCATTTCTTTCCCAGAATTTTCAGATGTACGTATCTACAGGGACGTGTTGAGTTGACACACGCATTTCGAATGCATATCGAGCGCAGGATTCGTTACACTTTACACCGTCATGACCACGCACGTAGACCGTTAAAACTATAATACAACGATACACGCAGATATACACCTGTGTATACAGCGACTTCTCTCGCCCGGCACGTATTTACATCGGCAAAGGCCTTCTAGGAACAACGCGACGTCATAATATCAATCGATGAAAGCCCTAAGCCACTCGTACATAATCTATCGAACAACGTTGTAATGAAACCATAATACCTATTTCCACCCGTCACATCAATACTACGCTTCTATATACGAGTACTTCCTGCATCGAAGTGAGTTTTTTACCACTAACCAGTTATAGTTTTCTTCGAAAATGTATGCGTTTTTGAAATTATAAATATTATATAGGTATTATACTTTGAAGTCGCATTACAACACAACATTTATATTTTTTACAACTTTAATCGTTATGAATTATCGTTGTTCAGCTTTTTAAGTATACATTTTTAATTGCATACTCCGAAGCAGATTATTTTTTTTTTAAATTTTCAATGCGCTAAAAAGAAAACGGTTACTTGCTTCTGTGAGTAATAGGTAATGATTGTTATTTATCGTTGAATAAGTCAATGTAAATATATATTTTAAATTTGAATTAATAGATATATATGTATAGAAAGCTCGGTGTTTAGCCAGTTAAATTTCTTTATGAAAAAATTTTCATTCTGTTCACTTTTAAAAGTTTCATTAAAGGTTATGGTGGTCTAAATTATCTTGAGAACAAACGGGAAAATGTACGATATAATATGCCAATTAAATACTATTATACATTTTTTGGTCAATCATTTGGAACTATTAGGACATGTGTATTTTAACTTATGTCATGTAAATATAAAAGAAAAATGTTCACTATTCTAAAAATGATGAAAAAAAAAATGATATATAATTGGTTGTTTTCTCAATTAATTTAAGTCATACATGTGTTATTATGTTTTATATATTGTATATTATTCGGATAATTGTTAATCTATTTTTTTTTTTAAATTTCGTATGCATTTTGTTTATCATATGTACAATTATTGTAAAACATTTTTGAGTGAATGAAACGGGTAGATCAGCGTTTGTTATTTAATGTAATTTATAATATTTACATTATATTGTATTAAATTATTACTGTAAGTGTAATTTAATAGGTTGATCTAATTTTGTTAATAATAATACATGTAGGTTAGTAAAGGTGTGAATATAGGTTTATGGTATATATAGATAAAAATCAGAGTAAATATTTTGAAAAATTAAATTTTATATAGAAAATGACAGTATAAGACACGATAGGAGTAGTAGTGAGTTTCAAATAATTGTATATAACATATTTTTGAATTTAAATTAAATAAATAGCAGCGCTTGTGGAAAATCCTTATTTTTTGTAGAAATTGTTGTAAATTATTGTATACTTCAACAACAACCGTTATTATTTATTACACCTCTTTGTAAATATATATTAATTCAAAATAAATAATAAACTATAATGGCTAATATTTTATCCATACTTAAACTTTTAATTTAAAAAAACTGTATTAAAAATGTTATTATAATAAAAAAAAAATTTTATACCTATGTGCTTCAAGTTTCAAATTTTCAAATTTTTCAAGAATAAAAATGCATCAAATCGTCAATTTTAAAATGTAATATAATAATTATAAGTTGACATGGTATCAATTTTTAATATATATATACATAGTTTTTATTTTTTTATAGAAATTTTAAGTTAACGCAATTAGGTTAGGTATATAATAAAAATAAGCTATAAAAAACAAAAACATATAGGTTATAGGTATGTTAAAATAGTTCAAATATATTTTTGAATTGTTGAATAACGACTATATTAAATCATATTTTAAAACAAAACATTATTATGACAGTAGAAAGATGCTTCAGTTTCCTGTGATTATATTTAATGAAGTCATCGGGGTACCTTTCGACACTAATTTAATCGTGGGATTTGAAAAGCAAAACGTGATTTAAAATTAATTCTTTAATTCTGTTTTTCATTACCAACTTTAAAACTTAAAGGACGATACTTTAATTTAATAGATGGAATTTACTTTGAAACAATTAATTCAACTTTATAAATAAGTAATTATCCACATATTAATTTCTTAATGTTTATATAAATTCTGAATTGTTTTATGTTTATGGCATAACATTTGTATATAATGGGTCTTAAATAATAATAGTGATGATAATGATTGTTTTTTCAGTGTCATTTTATTTTAATTGCATACGTTTACTTAATTGCTCGTAGATATTTGAAACATATGTAAAAGCAATTAATTTCATCGTAATTTTAAATTATAAATTATTTATGTTTAAAATCGACTCTAATTTAGTGATGTATTAGAGTTGTTACATAATATGGATATAATAATTTAACTAGTTAAAATTAATTAATTAATTCACTATCATCTAATCATTATATAAAAATATAAATGAAGTATTCAAATCAATTAATTGTTGTATTTATTTGATATTTACATGTATATATTTACATTTAGTTCAATTAGTTTAAAGTTTATGTCACCAGAATTATCTAAAATATTAAATGGTTTATATTTAATTAAAAGCAAAAAATAATAATAATAATAATTCGATGTAACTGAACACGATATTATAATATTTAAATCTTTAATAAAATATTGGCAATTTCTTATACTTTTTTTAATTATAATTTATTTATGTCGTAATAAGAGCATAAATACCATATAATCAAATATAGCTACTCCTAATTATTTTTAATAATTAATTCAAAGTACATAGTTTTTTTTTTTTTTTGTTATTATACTTTAATATATGAAAAATAAATATAATGAAAAAATAGATGCAGGTATTATAGGTACTTACATCAGGTTTTGAGAATACTTCGTCATAGTGTAAGTTACTGTGATGGATTTATTAAATTTGAATTCAATAATAATATATGAATAATAGTTCTTAGCGAGAACTGTCTATTTGCTCATATTACATGATTCTCCACTCAATACATAAAAATGACGATAATAATATTATTATGGTACTTATTCTTCATCAAATATCAATAATTATCAACAAAATTACTTGTGATGTTCCACTGGTGGAATCCCTGCGATGATGCTCGAGAGTTGGAACACGGAAATTGTTATTGTCTGTTTAAAACATCATGTTTTTATAGACATAGGAAGATTAAGGCATACTATAGGGTACGCCTTAAATTTTTGGAACCATACAAATTATATGAAGATGATACAATGGATAATATTTTAATACTTAAAATCTATAATTGGTAATTTATGAAAATCGACTAAGATTAATATATTTTAGTTGTATAGACTTATTAGGTGTGCTGACTCACATGAACTATGATAACCTGGAAAATAAATCATTGATTACTGTTGACAATGACGCACGAATGCATGAACCGATGTTATCAACAATACATAACAACATATATACACATACATACATACATACATACATACATACATACATACATACATACATACATATATACAAAAGTCAAACTTGCCACGCAAAGTCTTTACGGCACAGTAATGTAGACGATTACACGTACCGCATAAAGTTTTTACGGGTATAACGACGAACAAGTTATTTCACACAACGACATCATAGGCATATGAATAGCGTATGAAACTTTTGTAGTAACTGCAGAAGTAAATATACGCGTGTGTTTTAGTTCGGGATGACCAATTCAGGCCGAGTTCACATGTACGACGATTCGCGTACAAATTTCAGTGTCATATTTTACATTACGTAACAACTGGGAATTTCCTATTTTTGACTCCTGAGTAAAAGCTAAATCGACTTGTTTATAGGAAACTACCTTCGGTGTTAAAGATTATTTAAAAATTATTTTTAAATTAAAATTTTTTACATGTTTGTGTATTTTGTATTGATTTTTTGATAATTTTTAGTGTTCGAGGAAAAACCATTTTTGACATTTGTATGTACGAGTTTTGAATTATCAAACTTTATTCAAAATCTCATCCTAATTGTAAGCCATAATAACAAATTACGGTTTAAAATGTGTGACCTGACAGTGATAATGCTTTAGAAATTCTCAACAACTAAATCATAAACTTTTATCGTGGCTAAACAGATGAAGAGGATTTGATGTCGATAACACGCCTTCCAGATTTACGGCTCATTAAATCCTACACAGACCCCAAATTGAGTTTGAGCTTATACGTGTATCAGGTTTGAAGGGGAGTATACAAAAAGGTGTTTCTGCGAGTCAAGATGAGTATACGGCGTGCAGATGTTGCGGCTATTGTGGGTCGTACACTCGTACAACATGTTGGGCTATTTAATGGGGACCTCGTCGGGTCGTTGTCAATGGTAACGGTGAAAAATGCATGACTCCGGTGAAAAGCGGACATACACATCTACAATACAGAACACAGTTTACTGGTATATTTGTATGAATCGTATTCAGTTTTATAAACAATGAACACAGGGTTTTAAACAAAGATATTTTATTTAATAGTAGGTTCAGGTTATTAAATTAAATTAGGTTATACGCTATTCATTGTAATGTTTTAAGAAAATGTTAAACATTTTTACAAATAGAAAACATATTTCTTGCATTTTATGAGCATACAACTTGTATTAGCTATAATTAGCTGTACATAATATAATCATAGTAATCTAAAAACAATGTGTGTGAAATTATACTAGCAGTTTTTTTTTATATAAAACTAAAAATTAAAAATATAAATGTGCTCAACTATTAAACAACAATAACTTAAAATCATCTAAGAAACAGAATAAAGAAATAACCTTTACTTTTTAAAATTTTAAAAGTGTAATAAACACAACATTTTAGAGTTTACTAACAATTTAACAAATTTATTATTTTTAAAGTTTTTTGTTATTTGGTTTCAAAAACAACCGAGAATTGAAAAATTCTAAGATTTACTATCCGTGTCCAATTACAAATCTAAAAAGAATGTATATAAAGCTTTTGAAGTACATCACTATTTCAAAAGATTATTTCGGGGAATAGATCAATCCTTGTATAACCAAAAGTTTATTTATTCTCACTCAGCGTGTAAAAACAAATCTTTGCTATTTTTTCTTTAGGTATAAATAATATAAGTTTTACAAAATAAATTAAATACGTGAATTATTATAAAAACTAAATTTAAAAACATTATTTTAAAAACATTTTAGTATTACCAGTTACAAAAAATCATTAAAAATATTTAATTACTCACAATAAAGCAAGATAAAAATAAAATATCTTTAGAAAGATTGATTACTAAAAATACTCAATCGTCAAATCAGCAAATTCTATTTAAATACATATACCTTCAGGCTATGAAATATAGCACATCTTAAAAGTTATCTCGGTCCACAATCAGAAAATTACATTCCTCATTCACTCTACTTATATCATTAAAAAAGTATCAAATTTTACTTCTCGTCTCGTAATCATAGTTTAAATTCAATTCGATACAAAACAAAAATGAATAAAAAATGTAAGAAAGTAAGCATAAAGTCATGGATATCGTTAACTTAAATTAATAACACCTAAAATCTCTCAATCCTTTTATCTTTTTAATGTAAATAATCAAGTTACAAAATACAAACAGTTTAAGTATCTAATATTCAAATACAATATTCTTGTTTATTCATAATTTATTATTGGATAAGAAAAATGTATTTTTTTCATTAAACACTTCTTTTTTTTATATATATTTATATCAAGAATATTATTAAAGAAGTTATATTATATATATTTGATTTCACCTCAGAAGGTACAAATACCGCAGTGTCAAAAAGAAAATTCAAAAAGCTGTCAATTAAGTAGCCACTTTATTGTATGGTGGGTGTAGTGGATGTATAAGATTTTAATGATAAATTATTCTGAGCGGAGGAAGTCTGCATTTTTGGTAAACAAAATTAACAAAAAAATATTGTTTTTATTTCTATTCACTCGATATGTTGTATTGATTTTTATTTTTAATCAGTCTTATAGACTTTACAGGAGGATTTAACCAAAATAAACTAAACATTTTTGAAATTACATTCTATAAATAGATGATTCTAGCAAAAGTAAACAATCAATATATCTCATTAAGCATTTCCATTTTTAGAAATACTACTTTTATATTTTATTCATTCTAAAATGATATTTAAAAAAAAAAATTGTATTTCTAATATTTTTTTTAAATTATTTATTATTGTTTAAATTTTTTCACTTTTTTGAAAAAAAAAAATGCACTTATATTTCATATTTTGAAGCTGAATATTTTTTAGAGATATTAAAAACGATTTAAAAAATAAATTACAAATGATTAGTTGCTTAGTGTTATACTTATATAAAGTTTGAATGTGTGGATTGGAATGTGACAGGTTGCAAGAATACGTTTAAAATGTTGATCAACTACTCATTTAAACTTTAAAAACTTATTAAAACTGATAGAATACTCATATGAAATTCGATTTTTGTATATTTATTCCAAGAAAATTGTTTTATTTTTAAAACAATGAAATTAAACATAATTCTATAATGTAATTTAAAACACTTAAACAATTAAAACGTTTCAACAGAGTGTAAAAAAATTAAAAATTTTCATAAATGTTGTTTTATAATGAATATATTATTATCATCTAAATAATATTTAAGACAAATAAATAATTTTCGAACAGATTGCCGTTAAAAAAAAAATAGAATATTTATTTTAGCAACCAGGATTGTAATAATTAACATTTATTTTGTAACCCATAATAAGATTATTCAATACGGACAGGGATAAGCAGCATTAAGTTTTATGTATCAAAGTTATATAAGATAGTTACATTTAGTTTTAACTTGTAATGATTAAATATTTACAACATTTTCTAGAAATTTTAAAATATAATTCGTTACCACTTGTGTTGTATATTTTTATTAATGATACATACAGCTTAAATTAATATTTAAAATAGTTATTGAAACCGTCTTGTATTATAATAATACGATAAATTTTATGTTTATATTATACTGTGTTGGATAACTGTTAATAATTTCTATATTTTATAATCCTATAATTATTCATTTGTAACAACTATAACTTAAAAATTTTAATATAATAATATAATTTAGTTACATAAATGTAACTTGTAACCAGTTACCTACTCAGTAAAATAAATGTAACTATACCTAACTATGTATATATATATATATATATAATTTCCTGATTACAATTATAGGTTAGGTTAGGTTAAGTCAAATTAAATAAATTATTGCAATGCATATTACAACATATCAATTGAAACATAAAAATATTAAGTTTCTAAAATGAATATTTTTCATATATTTTTATATATATTAATAATTATATCTTATCTAAATCCAGTGAATCCACGGATTATTCTCGCTCGTATCTTAAACCTTATCAAGTATTAAAATTAAACCAAAATAAGAATACCTATATTTGTATAGATACTACTGATACTTGAACACTAGCGTAGAATAAATGTGTACTTTTAATTAATGGTATATGATTGCATGTAGTATTATCGGATATTTCCCTATTACATATCATAAATGAAGATCACGCAGAAAAGTAAACAATTTTGTTGTAACCTATCATTAGATTGCACCAGATCTCCAACTACATATATAGGTAATAAAAGAAATACACCTTAAAATTGCTTTATACATTTTTCATTACATAAAATATATAAGTATAAGTATTTTTATCATTATCGTTTTCATTTTAACCGTGTGTAGTATGTTTACACTATTACTAGTAGGTACAATACAAGAGTTATTCGGAGCACGTAAGACGCGTACCATACTCATTCTCGTAGAAAACTAATGCAGCCACAGAAGCTGTATTCCTATAACGCAATCCATGAAAACAATTTAATCTAACATGGAAATGGAGTCTTGAATGAAAAATTGAATATACGTCATGAATAAGGTTCAGGACTTAAAGTAATTACATCATAATATTATTCGTGTTAGGCGATTGATCACAGATGATTTGGATATAAAAATTTATTTTTTAAAGTTAGCTACGTTAACGTAATATATTTATGATATTTTTCCATTTGCTCATATTATTTATGGATAAATTATTAAATATCAAACACTTGAAAATCTCATTGATATACTTTAGTAATAATAGATCACATTTTAAATATATATTTTTGGTTTGACTATGGCAATATTATTTTTTAAACTTTTTTTTTATTAAATTTTATCATATTTTAAAAAATATTTTTTTTGTGGCAATCACTGTCTAAAATCTTTAGCTCATATCCGAATGATAACATCTTTTCACCTCAGTAGGCCATTAATTATAAACGCTGATATCTTATTGTTTTGTTTGTGTGATCCTAATGGAAGATTTAAAAAATTGTTTTTAAATATTAATATAACTGTAGTGTATGTTCAATAAATTACATTTTTTGAGCCGTATAATATAACAATATCTTTTTAAAATTTGTATTATTAAAAAACTCAACCCCAATCTAGAATACATTCGTATTCAGAATTCTATCCAAAATTGAAAGTTTTATGGTTGATTTAAACGGTCTTACCAAAACAAATATGATTCAAATACCTAATAGTTTCTACATCAAAAATACATTTCATAAAATAATTGTTATCAAAAAATTTAAAACTGATGTCATTTACGAATTTTGATTTAAAGAAGTTCTACGCTACTTTATAGATAAGATTTTATTTCATCGAGATGACCAAAGAAAAAAAAAACTTACATAAATACGCTAAAATAGTTAACACTTTTGATTCTAAAAATTGTAATAATTGGTTATGTAGTATATTTGTATATATTTTTTTGTTTCCTACCGAATATTTTTCCAAGTTACAAAAACATATTTCCTATTTATCGTTCAATGTTTTTATTTTAATAAAACTATGGTAAATACATCAAATACAAATTAAATTTATATAAAATAAAAGCCATGTTAACTATATACATTTTTTTTTTTTTTTTAATGGTATATATGCGTGATTAACTTTTATATGATTGTTTGGTATTTGGTAGTAATAAAAACAATTTACAATGAGTAACCCTGAAATATATATTAAATATTGTAAACTATGATAAAACCAATATTTTAGTAACCACAAGTAACTTTTCTAAAAGCAAAAACATAAAATCCGGCCTAATGCATTTTAAAGTTCCAGAGTAATTAAATTATGTTAAAAGTACTTACCTATTATATAGCTATTTGAAATATAAGTAAATCTCAGAATTTCTGATCAATTAATTTTAAAACTTTTGATAAATTTATAGTTACCTATATGTTAAAAGTGTGTATATTTAGTTAATGATAAAGCACTTGGTAACTAAAACCTAATAATAATTTTTAGTTTTTTTAATTAATGTTTTTTGAGTATTATTTGAGATGCATAAACTCTATAATAAAACTTTTGTTCAAAGTTTATAATTAGTAGTAAATAATATGGATCCATAGCTTTAATAAAGATGTGGTTATATTAACTTTAAATACTTCCACATACCTATACTAAACAAGAGGCTTCAAAGTTCAAATACAATTTTCAGACCTTTTATTAACACATAGGAAACTAATACGTCGTAAATTAATGTTTTATACTTATATCACATTTTGAACAAATATCATTTTGTTTTTTGAACATTTATCACATCGTGAATAATATTTAAATTAAGATATAAAACCCTATTTCAAGGAAAATGAGCAAGTTTTCAATCATAATTGAATTTATTTTCTACAGCTCTCCCTAATCTGATATATTATATAAAATGATAAACCATAATAATGTATTATAAAACATTTTTAATGAAAATTCCAAGGAGCCTAAACAATTTTTTATAACCTTTACAGTGTTCAAAAAGCGTATAAGTGCTTATTGTTAGATTAAAAGCAACTGAGTATAGCGTGAGAATAATTTGCAATGAGAATTGAAGTTTTCTATTAAAAAAATACTGATACGCTATGCATTATGCTAAATTTAATTACAAAATGTTTAGAATTTGAGCATAGTAAAATTTGTTTTGTATAAGATTAATATAAAAAGTATTGGGGTTGTTGTTCTGCTGTATAATTTATTTCAAGTATGCCTTGTCATTGAGAAAGTTGAAATAGTAATATATCTGTTATAATATTTTAAAAATCAAGAACATAATAAGTGTATAATTCAGATACAATAAAAAATTAATAAAAAAACACACATCATTGTAAAACCAATACATTTACTTATCCGTTCAGAATCTAAAATATCAAAACTTACGGATAGGAATATTACATAATAATATATTATAGTACAATTATAATAAATGTAAATAAATAAAAATTATTTTATGTTAGTAAAATAGGAACACGTAATTTGAAAGATATTATTTTATTTTGAAAAAAATAGTGAATTTATTATTAACTATGAAATAAAATAGGTAAAGAGATTTAAATTTTAAATGTATAGCATTTAATATTTTAAGATTAATATATTTTTAACCAATTATACTAATTAACCATTATTTTATTTTAAATATTTTTATATGGATTAAAAACAATTTTTTTTAAATTTCGGGACACTCAGAACTCGAAGGTTTAACAATTCCCTGGGTTGATATAACACCAGAAACGTAACATAATACACACTAACAGTATTTATACAACTTAAGATTTTTCAATTAATATTTATCATATTGCAAAAAATATAAAGCACAAAAATATTTACCAATTCTCACTTGAAAACATGAAAAAATAATTTATTTTATAAGAGTTTCTAAATTAAATATAACAATTATTTATTAAATATAATTATACTAAATATTATTATTATATTAAATTTAATCATTGTGTGGATATTTCAAACATAAAATATCAAGTAATTTAATTTTACTTATTTATTCAATAGGTACTTATTTCATAATACTATAAGTGGTTATTAGTTTAAAATGTTTAAATGTATACAAAGTATGAGTTATAAATCTAATATAATTAAATCTGCAATTGTTATATAGAAATGCTTGCCTTGATGGATATTTAAAATGAATATATTAATAGTATTTACAACGAAAACCAGCATTATATATACTTATGAAATGTGAATTCCTTTATTCTAATTGAATTATTATCTTTACAACGTTGTTTAATATTCGTTTGGTTAAAGCTACGGTTAAGAAATACAAATCACCAGTTGAACCCTTCAGAAAATATCTACCTAGTTAACTACTTAATCAATTGTCTGTACCTTAACTCTTAAGATATATTATAGCTAGAAATAAATGCTGGATTTTGTGTTTGTACAATATAATTGTTTTATCACATTTATTATTTTAAATTAATAAAAAAAAAGTAATTGTAAATGCAATGAATATATAACCCAACCTAACCTATTATTATTATACACCACAATTACATAACAAAATGAAGCTAATATTAGTTATTACTCGTTTGAATTTTTCAACTCGTTCTTTTCTATTGTGTATACTGCGCACAATTGCTTCATACTATAGTTTATATCACCACATCAAGTATAAAATACATGTATATCAAACATACGAACGAATATATTGTAAAACAATACGTATAAAAATAATATGCTTATGTTTATATTTATGTTCCTACATAAATTAAAATTTATTTTTTGGTAAATTCTTCATCTTCGATCGACCATAAAGTGCTGTAACTATGACTAAAACGTCAAACTTTCTATCTCCCACAGGTACTTAATTTATGTGATAAGATCCAACAAGCCTTTACAAGTCAGGCCCGTAATTTTCGGGAAAACTTTCGTCGGGATATTTTCACGTCACATACATATCATAGGAACATATAAGTATGTTAGCCCTTAATAACCATAAAGTTAGAGAAATTCATCAGTACACTCAGTTAAGGAATACCACGTGAGTAATTGAGTGGAGGACCTCTCAATGTGTAAATGTCCCTTTGTATATACTCTTAATGAATGTTTGTATAATATAATATATGTAAATTTATACCAATTATTGAATAAATATTTTTCACAATATACTCGATTACATATTAAAAATTAAACGAATTAAAGTGGACAATTCGATATATTATATAGTCCCTATTTTTTATTTAAACCTGACACGAAATCTGTAATCTGAAATCTAAAGAGTGTAGTACTAATTATTTTAAGAATTTAAGAAATTAGTACTTGTAAATACGTATATATAATTACATAAATATAAGGTATAATAAATTTCAACTAATTACCTTAGAAGAGCAATATAATGTGAATCAAGTCCAAGCAAGAAAAATAGTGAAAGACAACTGTTGAATCAATTAATTTTTAAATAAAATATTTTACATAAAATAAAGTATCTATTAGTATTTGTATTTGACAAGTGAATTTTCTAAGTATTATAAAATAATAATAAAGCTTAGATACTAAAAGAAATTGTAAAGTATTTAGTAGTGTGTGTTTTAGTATTTATCTATATACCAACCACTATTGTTATTGTATAATGTTAAAGAATAATACGCGTATTAATGTGAAACAGTATTACGAGTGAATTATATGAAGATACATGGCTAACCTATTTAGGGCACTGGATAAAGGGTATTTAAATATAAAATAACTCAACCAAAAATACTTTTTTTTTCAAAATTATTTTTGTAAAAATAGATATGCAAATTATTATTGTTGTACACATAATTACTCATTAATAGTATATCTATTTATCAAAATTAATAGAAAATAATAGCAAATGTAAAATTAATATATTATTCACTCTAATTTTCATTTTAAAACAGTAAAGTTTTTATAAAAAATATACTAAGTATTAAATGCACTTATAGAAAAAACGTAGAACAAAATAACAATTCTACCCTTTCTAAAGGTACTTTTCAATTTTCACTTGTTTTCATAGAAAAACTACAACCTATTTAAGTTAAACTGAATAACAATAAGGAAAAATACAGATTATAGTTATTAAGTATTCGTCTATCTCACCACTTAACCACAATAGAGTTTTGCATTATAAACAATTATTAATTTTAATATACCTATTATATGGTTATTTTATAATTTATAAACAACAACAAATAACTATATTTAAAAAATTATCCTAATCTTATCATTGTTTATAATTAACCTAAATTATAATGATTGGAGATGAGTTTCAAAATTGAAATGCTCATTTAATTAAAAAAAAAAAATTATAGATAATTGAAATATGTCATTGAATATTAAATATTATAATGTGATTACTTTTACTTACAAGTAGTCAGTCCACTTGTTTTTGAAAATATTGAAATATTAAAAAAAAAAAAAATTATATCTAATATACATAATTTATTTAAATTAAATTATTTATAAAATATAATTTCACAATACAGTTATTGATTCAAAATAAAATAAATATCTATCCCTGAATCCAAATCCTAAAAGGATCTTGAATAGCAATTTAGCCGGGAATTAAAACCAATTTTCCAATACATTGTTTCAATATATATAAAATACCATACTGTGTATCAAATATTTGAGAATCTTGTACATAAATATTATGAAAAATATATTACATTTCACTTTTTGAAGAATGGTGTCGGTTAGTAATTTTGACTTCTTTAATTTTATTTTATTTTGACCTCTTTAGAAAATCATTTAAATTTTTTATACATAAAGATTAGCAAGCGCTACCAGTCTGCTACCTCGATTGGATAGTAAATAATATACTAACATATTATTGATATTAACATAGTTGTATTTTATTAAATCATTTACAAAATGTTTCCAGCATATTAAAATACGTATTATTGTACTCCAGTGCTTGATGAATACGTTTATAATTTCCATTTTATAATAATCCAAACCAATGAAATTCTTATCTCGAATCTCTTTAGCATGCTTATCAATAAATATTTATTTTTATTCGTATCAGATTTTAACGTATAGCAATAGACAATGTCAACAAAATAAATATTTTGTAGTGATTAAAAGTCATCGATATTTAAAGTTATTTAATATGATAGTTTAATATATATTATATATGTCTTAAAAACAGCTACCATCATTCAAATAATTTAAGTCACGGATTAGTAGAGCACGAATTTATAAGCACTAAACGTACCACAATATGCCACATAATATGCAGTGAAAAAATCATAAAAATATGCAAAAAAAAATATTATTTTTAAATTTATACATTTAAATAACTGTTAATTTATTAATGTTAAGAAAAATGTTTTTATTAATAAAAAAATATATTATTAGAATTTTCTATTTGATGAGATATTATTTTAGTAAGACAGAGACAACATATGCGAGTATGGCGATTTCTTAACTAATAATGTATTAAGATATGTTTGTATTATAGCCTTAAAGCTGTATAATATATTAACAAAAATTGGTTATTAACTTATGAATGTGGTAAAAATGGCGGCAAATATAAACATAACTTAACTTTGTACCTATAAAAATTAAATTAAAAAAAAATTATATCTACTTATATTAGATCTTATATATTTAACAATACATATCTCAGATATATAGAGTGATTCAACCAAGCCCCATAATTTTTTCTTCTAATAAGTAATTATTCTAATTCTGATCCATGAAATTTTTAAATCCCAAAAGTATATATCTTCAAATTAATGAAATTTGTTGTGCTACTTAAGAAGTCCTCTATGATGATACAAATTTCCATTTTAAAATGGAAACCCCGTTTTTTTATTGTGAATTATTTAGTAAATAATTTGTTTGAATATTTTGATGAATCTAATTCAAAATTTAAACGAGTAGTTTCTCAGTTATTTAAATGTTTAAAAGTCCTTAAAAAAAGTTTTAAAAAGCTATAAATAATTTAAATAATATTAGATCTAGTATTTATTATACTAATTTAGAATTTTAAATTTACACTCAAATAAAACGTATTTCGAAGACTAAAATAAAATAGATAAATAATTAATTAAATGTTTATTTTATTTTATTTATTTCTCTAATACCATAAAATAAATTATTTAAAATGCCAGAAAATGCAATTATTTACTAAATTACATTTGTTAAAGTCTGTTTTTACTTGGACGTATTATAAGATTAATTTAACATTTCAAGATTAAAAAATAATTTTAAATATTTACCACAAAATCTGAGTACCTATGAAACTATTATACTGTGTATCTAGATGACTATACATCTATACGTATATTAGTTTATTATATTAATTATAAATTAAAACATGTATTAAATAATTATATTGATTGAAACTAAGAAATAGTTTTTTTTATTAAATATTACGATTTATCTATATTGTTAATTATTTAATATTAATCATCCAATGTTTAGATATTTCTTCAATACATTATACATTTTATAGCGAGTGACACGTGACAACACATATATTTTATCTCAAAATAGGTTTAAAAGGATTCAGGTAATTACAACAAAAGTGTTGTGTGTAGAATATGACGGATAAACATTAAGCCTGACAAATACCTATCCCAGGGCATTTATTTGTTAGATTAAAAATAAATAAACATAATATATTATTATTTTTTATTATCATGTTTAGTAAAAGCTTAGATATAACTCGCATATATGTATACTAATAAATAATAATATTATCATTTTTAAAATTATTATAAAGGTAATGTGTATCTTACATTGGCATTGGATATAGATACCTTTGCAACTATTTTATGCAGCTAAGTTATACAATAATAACATGCATTATGTACCTATTATTCAAAAATAATAAAAAATAGAAGCAATTTTTATACAAAAAATAAAATGTATGTACACAAAATAATAATAATATTATACTATATTTTCGTTTAAACAAATTCAAAACTTACAAATATATACTCGTATATCTTCAAATTCAAGAATCTATTTGATTTTTTACGATATATTTAATATTATTCGTCATTAAGCATTTAAAAAACTAAAAAAAAAATTTAAAAAAATGAAAGTTTAAACCTTCGTATTATGGTACTTTATCATTTACAAATATAAGTTGTATTTTGTTATACATTTATTATAAGTTAGTATGATAAAATAATATGTATACATCATATATATATATATATGTGTATGTGTGTGTAGAACAACAATAAATATCAATGATTAATAATTAATATAAAAGCTATAAAATTATTATACATAATATTCAATAAACAGAACAAATAATATAATTATTCGTTCATAGAACGGTGGGTCATACAAACGCATTTTTATGCAACTTGGTATATTCAAACAGTAATTTAGGTTTAGGAGCATAGGATTTTTTTGGCCTTGGCCGCTCGTTTAGATATTATAGCCATCGCAACAAGTAACAACTATTATCAGAGAGCCAATTACATCAGCAGGAATTACTGAACCATAACTTCCTCGAAGCCGGATTCCAGAATTAAACTCATAACTCGATAATGAGTATATTCAACACTTCCACAGCGTAGGAAGCAAAATATGATGAAGAATTACTATATACAACTAGGAGAACAAATATTTTGACCGGTAAAAATAAATCAATAATATTTGGTAATAATAATTATAAGGTAGAGTATTTTTTTTTTTTAAGGATAAAACTTAGTAAGTAAGCGGAGCTATCGAAATTGTTCATATCTGAGACATTATAAAATTATAATATTATGTCTTGACAATTATCTCATTTTTAATATAAACTATTTTTATATAAATGTATGGATTTATTATTATTTTTTTATGTTCCCGTGCTATTAAATAAAACAAATTTCACATAACTTTAAAATATTGACATTAAGTAGCCGCATAAAGAATTATTTCAAAAAAATAAAGTATATAACATCATATTTTATATTAAATGAATGTTTACTTTGGTCTTAACTCTTTTTTAATGAACAGGTTTACATTAATACTAGGTATATACCTATATATTAATCATGTATTACTTCCTTTTATTATTTTTATATAATAAGTAGTTGCTAATACTTATTATTTTGAAAATACAATTTTTATAAGCAATAAATAAAAAAATAATATAAGTATCATATCTAACAATTATAGAATTAATTTTTTTTATAACTAACAATACGCGTTGAATTGTATGATAAAAACGATGAAGTGGTAAAGGTATACTTTATGAAATGTATCATGCATTACAACTTCGCTTATCAAAACATTAAATATGTACATAAAATACGAAAATATTTTTTAAAAAAATTATACGCACTTATCACCATAAGATATTTTTAAAAAATTAGTTATAAATATTGTCAAGTATTTAAAAAATATTTCTTTGGAAAATTGTATTTTCGAGTATTCGCTATTAAAATAAGCATCCTGTATTTTATGTAAATTCGATTAATAAAGTTTTTTGTAAAAATGAAAATATATATAAATATTAGTCAGGCTCGTATTTACCCACAGGTATGTTGGTCGTTATGAGTAAAACAAGTACTACAATATTGATCTGTTCACAGTTTGCCATGCCAATAATCCCAGGATAATAAAGGACCCAGTCATAAAATTCGATACAGAAGTATGTGAACTTTTTCCTATACAAGTATATATAAGATACTAAAAAAACAACACGTGTATGCATATTGTTAACAATAAATAAGTTCAACTTATTGGAGGTTCAACTGAACATTTAATAATTTACCAACAAATAACGCATTACTAATTAATTTATTTTACGTAAAGTAAACAAGTATAAAATTGCCAACAAAATTAAATATACAAGTATTCAATAGAAGAAATATTTTAAATATTCAAATAGGTAGCTATTTGTAATAATTTTTCAGGGGTAAATATTGATGATAAAATACTAAAGTGCATATTAAATATATATATTATAAGCTGAACTTAATTTATTTTTATTTAATTAACTTGTAGTATTATAAAAATCTACTCTATTTGTGTATTAACTTTTGATTGTTTAACTGCATTATATTATAATTTATTTTTTAATTAGATAGTTGAACAATAGTTTTTGGGTATTTCTCAAAATAATAATAAATTGTTATTGTGTGCACTATAAATTATAATTTACTTCTATCATCTGTTAAATATTTTTTTTTTGAATAATTGTAAAAATCTTTTATTTGAAATTTGTATAAGATAGAACAACATCTTCAGTTCATAAAAAAGTTTAATATAATTTGAAATTCTTATATTTTTAACGTTTTTTTTTAATTTTAAAAATCAAAATAATTTGTATCAATTCGTGAAGAATTGATTTCGTGCTAGTGATTTTTTTTTACCCGGAAACACATAATATATAGATAATCGAATGTCAGCATTTTAGCGGAAATGGATACGCCCAATTACGAGTATAATAATAGCTTACATATCAGGTTGTTTAACGGAAGATATTTATTAACCTGGTAGACACTAAATTTAGTGCACGGATGTTAACACCTTAACCCTCATTAAATGCATGCGTATAAGTTATAATTCGATGTACCTAATATTATATGTCCAGTAAAAATTCTTAAATGTATACCTCCTACCTAATTTAAAACAAAAATGTCTAAAATTATTTTGTCGTTGATTTTCATATTTTGAGATGATTTGTACCACTTTAGAACATTTCACACCTAATCTTCCATCCAGTCTAACCTCCTTTCCTACCTATAGGCTTTTTCCTCCCAATTCGTGCCTCCCCACCTAATGATTCCACATCCTTTTTTACTATGTCTTCTCGTATTGTTTTGGGTCAACCAAGAAATCATTTCTCAGTTTCTCCACAGATTTTGTTACTCTATCGTTCCAGAATTTTTGATTATTCATCTTTGTTGAAGCTATATAGTATATTTTCTAGTATTCAATGTAGTATAAATATAAATAGTTCTAATTAATATAAAATTAACTCGATAAAAATACCTAAAAATTCCTTTTATTATTTTGTTATTAAAAAAAAAAAAGTTATAATTTAATATATGTGTTGAAAATTAGTAGCACCTACTTATTACTATAATAAGTATTTTGATGATATCAAATATATTTTTTAAACATTTACGCGCATGTTGAATAATATTGAACTATATACACAGAATAGTTTTTCCAATATAATGATGTACCACTTATTTCAAATTTTAAACAATAATCCAACAATTTCTTTTATTAAATCGGTAATATAATATAATTAAAATGAATCCATCTGAGTGATCTACCAAAATAAGTGATTTACCCGAGGTAGAATAGAATATCGTATTTCATGCAGTATATATAAGAACTTCTTATGATAATTATTTACGTTACAGTTAATTTTTAATTTATTAGATTAATCATTGAGAAATTTGAATAAAATATATAAATCACACAATCAGATTGTTTTAAAAAAAACTTTTCTTTAATAACTATTATTATTTATTTACAGTTATAGTCCATATATTATACCAGTTTTTCATTTTATAGAAATCATTACAATTCATATATTTTACTTCAAAAATAAAAGTATAAAACTTTTATGTATTATATTTTGTATATATCTATTGTTACTAAATGCCACGTACCTACAGAAGAAAAAATTTAATCTTCATATTTAAACTTACAAATTTTAATACTCAACTAGAAATAAAATATAACGATTGTAGACTAAAAGCATAATTTTTTTCAAGAATATAAACTTCATTACAACTTGCCCAGTTCATCATCTTGACACTCAGCAATCGTTAATATGAACTGTACAGATTATTCTATATTTTGGCCTTTGGATAATTACTAATCATCAACTGAATAAAGAATTATGACTTAATTAATAAATAGTATTCATTAATTTGTATTTGGTATTATCCGCAATTAAATTCAATTAGGTTAGGATAGGATAGGTAAAATTTAAAATCGTTTAAGTAATTTTTGTTCCAAAACTTTAAAAAAATATATTATGTACCCATATTATAAGTGTTTGCCATTTAGTATTTATGAAAATATTTACATAAGATATAAATTGTACTCTCAACATTTTTTTGTACATAATACACTAACAAGTAAAACTGTAATTTATCTTTATATTCACTTAGTCTAAAATTTAAAAATATTATTTTTATTAATATGATTAGTTTCAAGTTGGATTATAATTTAAAAAACATGACCTGGTTCATATTGTAATATAGAAAAATATAATTTGTAGAAAAATGAATATCACCGATAATATATTGTTGGCATAAACAATAAACATTTTTATAATACAAATATTTACATAAATTTACAGAGAAATAACAGTGTAGGAAAACTGAATTATTTAACTTTTTACGGTATATACATATATATATATATAAGTTATATATAGTGATTCACATCAACAATCATTTTGTGCATACGAGTACTTTCTTACGCTTCCTTATCAGGTAATGTTTAAACTAGTATTCAATTACTTGACTGTTTAAAACTTGCTTAAATATTTATTTTGAAACTAGATGGCTTGCGAACGCTCGCTCATTTGCAGTTTTCAAAGTTATTAAAACCCCTTCGCTAAACGAAGATAAGTTGGATACTTTATGCTTATGGATTCTAACAAACAATTTTCCAATAATATATCAAACTATTTAAAATAAAAACAAATTGCGTAACAGGAAGCTTAGCTATTATAAGTGTCAGATGTTCTAAGGGAAAACTCTTTTGAAATAATCGTATTAATTATTTAGACGTTTATGCATTAAATGTGTATATTTAACTATTGAATTGTAGGATTTAAATCAATTTATAGCTTATACATTTAAACATTTGCTACTTTATTATTTAAAGTATAATGTATATTAAATAATTGCTAATACAAAAGTAGAACCAAAACCATAAAAAAAAAAAAATCTGTAGGCTACTTAGATTTGTATTTTCTAAGCTGAAAAATATGACCAAGCTACCTCTTTACACATATTAAGAGTATCAAAATAAATTTAAAAAATAACGTAATATGTCACATTTAAATATTAATATGATATAAAACCAGGTAGATAATTTTAATAAAATACATATTTTATTTTAGTAAATATAATTAAAATTATATATTATGTTAAATTTTATGCTAAATTAATTTACAATTTCCTTTTGAAAAGAATGAAAAATTGTACTGGAAAATCAATGTAGGTACAAAAAATATAAAATTAAAAAATATTTCATTAAAAATATATTATTATATATATCTCCAATAGATTTGTAAATATGCATAATTTATCTCAATATTTCTTAAAAAAAAAGACAAATGAGACAAAAGAGAATATATTTTAAACAACAACCATAGGGAAAAAAATATATTCCAACTCTTTATAAATAATGAGATTCTTTTGTTCCAAATTTAAATTATGAAAAAGGTTCAACTAGACAGAATAAAATTTAAAAAAACAACAAATTTTCTAACTACAAAATATTATAATATTATAGGTACAATTTAAAAAATTATCTCATCAAATTAAACACACACATTAATTGATTTTTTTTTTACTTTTATTAAATATCTTTTATTTTTAATATTTAAAATATATTACTAGATAAGTAAGTAAATTCATTTGATGTAGTTAAAATGAAAACATTAATTTTCCATTTTAAAAAATGATAAAATTTTAGTAAATAGCAATTAGTATAATATCTATAAACTAAGTTTCCTCATGATTGAATTAAAAACGTACTCGTTAAAATTTGAAAATTTATATGCTTGAATAAAGAATTTGTTAATTAATATTTTCATGATATTTTAATACACTCTAAAATATATTGAATACTAATAATAATAATAATTTATCTGTATGACATCATTATGACAAATTGTTAATACATCTCATCATAAATATACAGTGAACATAAAATAATTATAAACTATATACAGTTTTAAAATACATATTCCCTATTGGTTTCATAAACTACAAATGTTATTTATTGTCGAAAGTTTAAATTTCTAGGCTGTTAAAAATTAAGAATTAAGTAATAAAATATTTGTATATAATTTTTGGTACTATATAAATATCTTCATACCCGTAACCCAAGTTTTTATAAATATTTTATAATTAATTATGAACATTACGCACCTCACACACATACACACTTATGCAATACCTATGTAATATATTATATTTTTAACACACATTACTCATTTATGATGAATTTAATGATTTTAAAATCATAAATTGTACATGTAAATTATACACTTTGAAATTTATTAAACTTTTATGATTGTAGGTATAGTATATAAAATAAACACAATAACTACAATAATTCAAACGTCTATATTTTGTTTTTAATTTTTATTTTTAAATTACATAATATTTAATGATACTTCATGACAAATTGTCGGGAATTTTTTCATTAAACCTAGGATTTTTAACCTATTTAACCTTTACAATTTAAAATCTTGAATTTTACGATAAATTAGTAAATAACACGTTATTTTGTAATTTTGACGTGTTTTTATTTGATATACAAACAAAATAAAATTTAAAAACATATGTAATAAATTAACCTGCAAAATATATACTATCCTAAAAAATCAATAAATTAATTGTTCTGTTAAAAATGTAATTTTAATCGTAAAAACAAAAAAAAAAAAATACTTGAACAAATCTTAGACGATGATACAATATGGAAAATCCGTGTAATTTGAAAAATTCAAGTTCTGTTAGAATAAACAAACAAGGATGAAAAAAGAAAAAGAAAAGAAAATATTACTTTATTTTTAAGAATATCCTAAGAATTGAAAAGGTGAAAAATGTCTGACATTAACTAGAGAAGAAATCAAATGAAACAGACAAAAAATACAATAACTAGCAATACGGAACAAAAGAGCACTTGAAAGAAATATTATTGATGAAAAATGTAAGAAAACTACTACAACAAATCAAAGAAAAATTACAGAAAATATGAATAAATCAATTGATTAATTTTTCAAAAATATTTAGTAACCCACTTATTAATGTATACGCACTTTGATAGCAACTGTACAAGATACAAATGATCTAAAGACAGTAAAATACATTAAATACTATATAAACCTATTATATAATATTATAATATACAATTCACATACCTATTACCTATCATAATATTATATAATTTATTATTTGTAAATTATGTTTTGTTTAAATATTATTAAAATGCCGTCTACATTTCGATAAATATTAAAATAAAAAGTGTATGTAAGTATATGTGTATGATTTCAACAATGCTTATTTTTAATTTTTTGAAAATGGTTAAACAAAAATAGATGTTAAATTAATCAATGAAATACATTGTACATTTTTTTTTTCAAATAACATTATTACCAAGACATTAAAAACTATTATAATCTCTCATTTTGAACAACTATAGAAAAAACAGTCTATAAGAATAATATTTCGAAATAAAAATTTACAACAAAAAATATGATAATGCATCATAATGAACATCAAAATAAAATTTTTTATATTATTATAATTATTAAGTTGTATCTACCTATATACAAACTTGACTCAATGAAGATCAACCCACTAGATTTTTCTCGTGCTCATGTTGCGTTTTGTAGTTATACACGGTTCCAGACACTACGACAGTATAATATGTAATCTTATAGATAAAACGTTAAACTTTGAACTAACCACTTCGTATAATAAAGTCCTTTACTCGATTATAAATCAAGTAAATAAACAAAAATAAATCAATTTTCATCAAGTTGAAGGATCCCCATTATTACATGGGTCGTATAATACACGGTTTTATATCCATTATATGAGTAACAATAGATTCCATATGTACAAATACAAGAAAAATTCTTTTGTTAGGCGTTTTGAAATTTAGTTATTGTCAATTTTCTTAAATCCACGGATTTAAAATAATCGTTTAATTAATAAATAAAAAACATAGTGAACAATTATTAATAAATAGAAATATATGTATTAATAAATTAATCATTGATATGATTTTAAAATATAAAAATGGTTAGCGATAAAAAAAATAAAAAAAGGGGAATTAAAATTAGTAGACGATACTCAAATTAGTTTAATACATTCAAATTACATTTTTTCGACACATTTGATGGCCAATTTTTCATTGAAGACTATGTCAATTAATTATAAAATCTTATTCGGAAAAATATAAGACATAAACAAGGACGTAACTTCCTTTAATATTTTTAATTTTCAAGAAATATGAATTATTTTTAGTTGGGTTCTTAACAGCGCAACGAAAAACGGGACGCAAAATCCAGAATAAAATATACCATATATTGATAAATTATACCAATTATTAATAGCATAAATTTTATTTACAATATGGGAAAAACAATTATACTAGAATAGCTACGCTATAGTACTTTATTATGGTGAATTGTGTACAAAAATATTACAATTTACAAGTGTTTACAAAATAATATATCATTTTATATAACACAAAGACACCAAGTGCCCGAGTGATATTTTAAGAACTGTTAATTGCCGATAATTTGTTTTTATTTTTATTTTATAGAAGCTTAAACTGTTGTTTATACCACCACCCCATCTTGGCACGCATGACAATTGTTAACACAATGATTTTCAAAATCGATTATTATTATTAACTCATAGCTGCAAGTTTAATTTAAAATTAGGATTCTAAATATTTTATTTTTATACTTTAAAGACCTTCATCAATTTATTCATATTTATAGGTGGTAGATAACTACTCCTATTTTAGTATTTAGTCTTTTTGTATCAGTCCACGAAAGGAAATATTTGTGAAAAAAGATTTAGTAAACTGAAAATTATTAAGAAATATCTAAGGTCTACAATGTCACAGGAAAAATTGACAAATATGAGTATTATATCGATTGACTGTGAATTGGCTTCAAAAATTAATTCTGAAAATATTATAGATGAATTTGCCACTAAAAAAGCACGAAAAGTGAAATTTTGAAATGTATAAAAGTACAATTATTTTTTAAATTATTATATAAGGTTATAATAAGTTTGGCAGTGTTTTTTTTTTCTTATTAAATATAATAATTATTATAATAGCTAATAAAAATAAAATAAAATAACAAATGTATAAATCTTTTATATGTGTAAGTACGTGGGCGAGGGAGAGGGGGTAAATAATTTTTACAAGGGCGGAAATATGTTAAATGGCCAGGAGCGTAAATTAACATGCTACGGGCTCTGGTTCTTAACTATTATAATAAAAATAAAAATGAATAATGAACGATAGGTTTTATTTCCATATACGTCTTATGATTATTCCATCGAATCATTCTACTAATACTACTAATTTCCCCCAACTTATTTTTCCTCGTAGGAGGGTTACACTTGTAAGTTGTAAGTCCCATACTCAGGCCTAAACCACCTGATAATTTTTCTTATTTAACAATACCGATTTTTTGTTAATTAGATATTTCAATCAAACCATATGCATGTACATAGAAGCGTAAACAGGTTTTTTTGTGGGGAGGGGAGCTAAATGCTTTTAACTTGAATTATTGAAAATCAAAAACGAAACAAAACAAAAATACTGATAACACATTTACGTTGATTTGCCGTTAACGTATATTTTACTGTTTTAAATTATTAAAATTTGTGAAACAATTTCCATATTTGAATTTATAAATATTTCAAAACTATATAAAAAAAATACGACCAACGGGGGAGGCCATAGCCCCTTTAGCCCCCCCCCCCGCGCGCTTGGCTACACCACTGCATGACATAACACAATATTATAGTTGTACACTTGTACACCTATTATACGCGTTATGACTTATAATCATCGTAGTACGCCATGACGTATGTAAGGTAGATGGGTGAAAAGTACCTTTTGTCGATGGCCGTGATCCATTCGGTAGCTGCCATTGGAATAACAACAGTAACAACTACGACGAAAAAATAAAAATAAAAAAAAAACCGTTTAATATATTTACGATATGCGGTTGGTATTCGCGCACTACACACGCGATCGAGTGACGCGTTCAATTACAGTATATCGGTCGGTAAATGCGATAAATCGAATACAAAACTAATAATATTGTCGTCGACTGAAACGTACACCACACTACGGGCAATATACGCACAAAATATAATACTATATATGTGTGTGGTGAATATGACCGGTAAGACTGCACCTGTACGACACGATCGCAATGACAATTATATCATATCATTTCACCGCGCCGGTTCCGGCGGTACCGATGACCGGTGACACGACGTGCACGACGACGACCGCGGCGGTGTACACATCGCGGCGCGCGTACTACTACGACTGTCGTCGACGCTACCGCGACGTGTCGGCCTCCGAGCCCTCGTCGTCGCGGAGGTATTATTCCGTGCGCCCTGCGCGCCGCACCGGCCGAGGGATTGCGCGGAAGTTTCTACTTGTTGAACGGCCGGCGGCGCGCCGCGTAACTGCACGTGCGACACGGCCGCGGCGGACGGTGCCCCCTCCCCACACCGGTCCCCTCACCGCCCGGCAGCCCGGTCGGCGCGGCGGAGAAAAGTGAAAACCCGATGAGTCGCCTTCCGAAAATCGCGAGCACTCGCCTTTAATCAACTATACTCGCTCGTTTATTCGGAGGACATAATATTCGAATTACAATAATATACTTTGCAGGCGGTTCCTCGTACTGAGACGACTTCCACTGAGGCGACAATGTCGTTATTCGGAAACTATGGAAGTTGTACATACGAAATGACGTAATGTGTACCTGCAGAAGTTCACAATCTTTTTCACGGAACACGTCAAAATATATCATATTATTATTGAACGCTTTGCGCGTATATTAATTGCGGACCGTATTCGCGTACCTACCTAAACAGTTTGAAAACTCTTGGCATAATATATTATGATATTAATGATTTGTTAAGTCCATAAATAAAACCTAAAAATAGAAGTCACGCGTGATCGCAGTCAAAAATATTTTAACTATACCTACTCGTATTAGAACTTTTATAGAATCACTACAATTAAAAATGTCTAAACTAATAATTTGTATAAAAAATAACGTAATATTAGTGCTGTAAAATTCATAGTTTATGCCGAAAAATGACAATATTATACACGGTGATCTGCAGTGATGTGTTTGGGGCGGGGGAGATTTCAAGGGAGAGCAATTGCACGGGATAGCACTTTCTGTTGCCATATATTTTGCATTTACCATTTTTATAACCGATTACAGATTTATCATAAATCTATAAGTATACATTTATACTTATTAAAAAACTGATTATTCTATTGAAATGATTTTGAACGATATAATCATATGATTGTATGAAGGACTATTGAAACGAGCCGCGTGGACAAGTAGACACTATTATATACAATAACGTGTAATTTTTACACAAAATGTAAAACTACTTTTCCACTTTTTTCATACATCAATTTTTATCACAAATATATTTTTTAATTTTTATAAAATATTAAATCAAATTTAGAGGAAGATAAAAGTTAATATTTAAAAAGCGGGGAAGTCATTATCTCAACTAAACTTCAAGACTATTGCCTCATTCAAATTTATTTTCAAAAATATTATTGCTTTATTGTCAATTAGATTGGTATAGACAGGGGTATATTAAAAGAAGACAGCTTGTCTCTCCAGGCTACCTGTTTTTTTTTTTTAAAGCGCATACAATAATTTTACAGTATAATTCGGAGTATATAGTATACCTTTATAATTATAGTGTCAAAGTCAACAAATTTATAGTTCAAGAACTTTAATATAAATAAAAAATGTTAAACAAATATTTGGATTGAGTTTTGATAATATCAATGAATAGTGGTAATATGACTGGTTTATATTACGACCACCCAGAAAATATTTGTTCGCCACACAGGTCGATTTAACAACCTTCACTTATTTCTCTTTGTAATAATAACATAATAATATACGGTGTTAAAGGCGTTAAACTGATGAATGCTTTATTATATACATAGGTGTAAATTATAAATATAGAACAGGCTTCGCCCCCCGCACCCCTTACATAAGCATTTTACAAAGTTATTGTAACGTTTATTATAGATAAATGATTAAATGATAATTTAATAGTTAATTCCATTTTCTTTATATCAATTAATAATTGTTCAAGAATAGTCTGATTGGAATGATTTTTCCAATGAACTACAATAATAGACACTAAATTTTACATCGCACGTCGCGTAAACCATTTCTAGAAATCTATTTTGTCATGGCGTATACGCGTATACATAACATGTTATCGTTGATTCAGAACCCAACTTAGACGGCGACTAGGGGGCTGCAGCCACTGGCCCCTGTTGATAATCTAATATTATAGTAGTACTGTGAAATTTTATGATATTATTGCTTTCGTTAGACATTAACTATATAAATTAGTCACGTTTTTTAGTGGAATTTAAAAGTATTTACATATTATAAAAGTATTAGAAATTTTGTTCACTCATGTTCACTGTCTTTTTTAAATTATATTAAACAAATATTAAAGACCTCTAAAATTATATTGCCCGGGCCCATATTTCCCAAATTTGGCTCTGATCGTTATCGTTATAAAATATTAACGTAGCTCAACCATTCTAATTTTATTATAGATTTACAATACAAAATTCATGCACGAACATTAAATGTAAATATGAAATTTATTTAAAAACTTAAAAAAAAAACAATAGAGGGGCTATACAAATGTTTGGAGGTACTAAGACCCCCCTCCCTTCCAATTTACGCTTATGGTCGTATCGGATCAATCGGAAAACACGTAATTACTTATTACCAATAATTTGTAAATGTATACGAATTGGATCAAAGATTGTTGGCGCCGTATGCCCATTTAACAATAGTATTCAACAAACCGGCCGTTTTAATCACTTGATAAAAAACACAAATATAACTTTGTAGACCCTATATAACTTATAAGTGTAGCTCACAAACAGAATGTAGAGTGGATGGAGAGAAAGAACTAATAACTACTAAATGAGGCAACTACAAAAACGAAGAAAGACTAAGAGAAACTTTTTTGATTCATATTTAGAGTTTAAACGTGGAAAAGTAAACTAAAAGGACGCTATCTGTTCACCAAAATGCTAAAACATATAACAGAATTTTGGCAACTTGCATGATTATATCTATGTAATCTACATATTAACATACTAAATGAATTAATATGTATACTATAAAATAAAGTTTACTTAATAATAATGCATTTATTTTTATCTTTTCAATGTCAAATAATTTGTCTAGAATTTACCTAAATAATTTTGTACCGAAAATACGAGAGAAATAAGTAAGTAGTAGATATGTTGGTGGTGGGGCTATATTTTCTGGACGGGCGTAAACTAAAACCGTATTTTTAATTATATCTATATACAAAAGTGTTGTATAAAAACTATAACTATATTATGTTTAAAATATTTTAAATATGCATGGATAATTTTGTTTTCAAAAATTATTTTAGATTATTCGTTAGTTATTATTTAAAATATTATAATCAAAATATTCTAAATTTTTTCTGAATTCAAAACTTACAAAGAATATTTGAGAAATTTAGTTAAATATATAATATAATGTGATTAATGAATGATATTGTTATACGTATAACAAACATTTATTGTATATTACCCATGATTTTAATTGTAATATTATAATAAACATAACCAGGGGCGGATCCAGACCAAGATAACAGGGGGGGGGGGCGATTTTTAGAGAGCACACATTAATTTTGATAAAGTATTTATTTAGGTACATACATATGTTACTTTCCACAGTCTCGTACAGAACAAAAAAAATATTTTTTATAGTAGATTATAGTAATAAAAAATATATCACTATAATTTTGTTACCCTTGAAGTATAATTACGTCAAAAATTAAAATCAGGAACTTAAACTATTTTTTTTGAAAGAACAGGGAGGGCGATCGCCCCAATCACCCCCCTCTGGATCCGTCACTGAACATAACAAGTGCATATTATTTATAATATTTTAGATTTAAAATTTGGAGTATATTCTATATTAATAACGTAGATAAATTATTTTTATTATTCTTTAAGTCTTGTATAACAGACATTTTACCATTTTGATGTACCACTTGGACACTTAGTACATTTATAATTTTTAGATAAGACGTACAAATTATAAATATAACATATTATGTTTTTATATTAAATTATAAAATACAAATTTTCGGAGCAATATATCATATCTTGTTTGTTGATTCTAAAGGCTTCACTAATTTGTTTAGTGGTGTATTCGTAATTTAGTATAAATTCCTAAGAAGTTATTATAATATAAATGTTATGAAATTGTTATCTCAGATTTAGTACTTGAATTGGAGGTGTGCCCCACGGACGGTGTCCATCGCTGTCCATTTTTTTTAGCGTTCCCCTTCTATTTATTTGGAACGGAACGCTGGAAACGCAACATTTGCCGTAGTGAGTTTATAAATCACCAGTTTTTCTGATGCAAAATATACATAGCTATGAAAAAAAAAATTGATAAATAATCAAATCGGTAGGCCGCGGCGGCAACATTATCTAGACCTTTTTTCTAAATGACTGCTGCGATACTGGGCCTGACTATTGTGAACATGACTTATTTATCACGTTTTATTATATAAATAGAAGATGATATCAAATCTATGAGTGTTTTTTTCAACACATTTTACGATTCACTTTGTAACAGCGATTGACCACGATTGAGTTAATTGCCCATGTTTTATAGGAAATATATAAGAGAATGTATTCATAATTAGGAGCTTATAAACAACAAACCTAACTAAATTAACGTGGATAAATGTATTTCAAAAAAAAAGTCTTGTATAATAAACAATTATTATACGTTACAATTTTACAACCATTAAAAAAAAATTAACACATTCATAATGTGTACAACTGTACAATGTTTCGAACAGATTCGTATGTCATTCAACGACGTCGCAGCCACCGAATAATCGGATCAGAATCGAATCGCACGCGTTGTCAAATCATTACAGTGGCACACGAGACGGGCAGCTCAAACAAGAACGATACACTCGTAACGCGGAACTCTGACGAGTCACTGGAACTGTGCCATCTGCTCACTAGATCCGACGTACGCGCGATTCGTCATTTCTGCGGAACGTACCCCTCCAGCTCTGCGCATATCGACAATGACGACAACGCACAGGGAAGCGGGGTTTTACGAATATACGTTTTGTTTGGGAAACATAATATACTTGAACACTTACGAATAATGTATTCCTACTAGTGGCTCTTCATTGCATAATACGGGAACAAAATAAATAAAATATGCGTTAACGCAAATATTTAATACAGATGTGTCGATCTGCAAAATTCGAACTAAAGAAATGTTGGAGCTCCGAATAGGTATGAATAAAATCACTATTTAATAATACGAATACAAGCAATATAATGTGTTGGCAACATAATATACTAAAAACCAAAAAGCCTTTGACAAAAAATATAGATACTACATAGATGCCTTCCATGATCGCGCAAGTCTGCCCGGGGTGGGTCTTGCTACGACGGAGGACAGACAGTGAATGTTAATGCTGGCCGTTTCGCCGGGCCTTTTATACCTGGTTCATTAGCGATAAAACAGGACCGGTCTCGTGTTCTATGACAGATAAGACAGATAACAAAGAAACCGTCGAAACCCCAATAGTGCAATCGCCGATGAACGCACAATTTAAATAAAAGTTATTTTAAGAATAAGATAATTATAATAACAATAAAAATAGTAATATTAATAATAATAAGATTAGGAATAAGAATAATAAGAATGATAATTAAAAAAAAAATCATAAGAATCTAGAACCTTCCCCAAGCTTCCCCGCACACCAAACGGAAAAATTCCACCTAGGACAAAATATCAAAGAATTATTTATTATGTACTATGCAAATCGAAAAATTTACAAATGTATTATATATGTTTATTTTACTAAATCAATAAATTATAACTGTTGCCTATATAAAATCCTACTATAAATATTATATTGAAAATATTATACAATATACAAATTACTAATGCAAATAAATACACTATTGATATTAAAATACAAAATTAAATAACACACATCAAAAAAACCTAACTAATATTTTTTATTCTAGTAAGATAGTTCACGAAATTAAAAAATGTAGAATATAATTTTTTGAAAAACTTTTATGTAACTATTTTAAACTGTAATCATTACGAATACCTCCAGCTGGCTGCTCTATAATTTAAAATTTTTATTTATGTACCTGTGTTACTCGTCTGTAAAGCTTCGATTAAAAGCCAAATTTGTGGATAATTAATTCGCACTAATGTTGGATCGCGGACGCCGATCGACGTACGAGATATTTATTCTATTTTTTTTCTTAAATTTACACGTATATAAATATATAATATACGTTTGATTCGAAGACCATTTGTCGGTGTGCAATACTGTTTTTTTAATTCAATAAATTGCATTTTATTGTATTTATATAGTTTTGTTGTTCTCGGTACCTTGCTTACCTTTACGTCATATGTCTTCATCCACGGGTTGTGCTGTATATCATAAAAGTGTTTCTCGACGACGTTTGTGTCGCACAGTACTGTATTCATGCATACGGGTGATGGGTGTATATGTAATAATACAATATGATAAGTTTTTTGTAGGTTGTATTGACGACTGACGAGTTAATAACATGTTATATATCTTTATAAATCGTAATTTAAATTATAATGTCATTCATGGATAATGTAATAAATAAATAAGTGTTTCTTTATTTTAAAATATTTTTTTATAATAAATTGAATGATTTTTTAGGTTTATAGGTGGCTGAAAGGGATTTGGGGGGCTTTGCCCCCCCACCACAATAATGTGACATTGAATTTTGTGTGGAACGCTTGTTCATCCAACATCCGCTGAATACCCCTTCTAGTTTATTTCCAAATCAAGCATTGCTTGGATTATAGGACATTAGGTAATTATGTTTATTATAATTTATTGTATATATCTAATTATATAAATTATCATTTATATTTTTTAACTGAAAAAATACCTAAATCAAGGTGAAAGATATATGGATCCAGGTTTGCGGCCTTGATTAAAAAATATAGTTCGCAATCTCCATATATTGATTATTATGAACCAATCATGTAACGTCGACACCACGATGAACATTATAATTAATGTTCCTTCTGTGCTCCGAGGGCAATAAAGTTATCATCTGATCATTGTTAATTGATAATAAAATATTTTTATATTTCTTTGTTGTATTTTTTTCCTACAATAATTATTAATATTAGGTATGTAAAAAATTCATTTTTATTTTAACATTTGGTATTTATAATATATTGGAGGGGTATTACATCACGTCACAAAAATAATTTATCTATAGTATATTGTATACTTAATAGAACTTATCAATTCTGAAATTGTATATTATTCTATACTAAACTAAATTAAATATTCAATCCAATTACTAAATCACTAATTAGAGAGAAAATCATTAAACTTGACAGTGATTTACAAATGAAAATGTTTATGAAAAAGGTTGACAAGTGGATTACATTGGTAATACATACCACATCGTGTATATTAGATATGTTTCCAGTGAATCACTGTTATGGGTTTGTTAAATTTGAATTCAATGATTGAATGATTTATCATTGTACAAGAAAAACGATTCTGACCGGAGACTATTGGGCATAGACCAACAAATTGCGTTCCTTACTTTTACGGTCAATATTTGAATTTATTGCGTTACTTTTTTCTACGGTCAATATACCAACCACGATTGCATTAAATTGTTTTACCGTCAGATATGAAAATTATATTGTTGTTCAATCTTATTCAATCAATGGCGTGCCCAGGGATTTTCGATGGGGGGGGAGATATATGTTATAAGAAAAGACTGGATTTAATTGCATTAAAACACACAACTCTTTAATTATACCAAAAAATATAAAAAAAATTGTATAATAAATTGCACTGTAAAAATACCAGTCATATAAAAAAACTTTAAATTTTTAATTATAATTAAATTAATTTTAAAAAAATTATTTTTTTCACTCTATTACTTTTTCGAATTAAAATGAATAATTAAATATATTTCCAAATTATGTTCATTAAATTGTATTACTTAAAATATATTTGTACAGAAAAAAATTACGTTCTACTTCTAAAATGTATATAATATTATAATAATAAATATAATTTATAAGCAATAACTTATTACTAATAATCAAAAGCAATGACTTATAACAAGTAACAACTCTAATATCTAATAATTTGTTTTCCGAAAGTCAGCAAAAAAAGTCAATGGGGGAGATATAACCCCTAACCCCCCTTCCATCCTCAGGGAACGCCATTGTATTCAATTGACATTGAATTATACATAAATGATCTGTGTACTGAAATGTTTGAAAACTAAAAACTTATTTACTAATCAATTGATTATGTACATTTATGTACATTTTATAACAGTATTAGGAACTTTATGAAATGTCACATTTACGTATACAACTATGAATTTAAGTGATAAACGAAAACAAAATAATAATAGGTACATTTATTGAATTTGCCTTATTCTATTTATTATAATAACTATTATTAATTTAACAATCATGATTAGGCAGTATGAAAAATACAATTATATCTTGTATCTTGTATCATGACACATTTTATATTAGTACCTATCTTGTATCTTATTTTTCCAAAAGTTACAAGATACTATTATTGTAAGCATTTTTTCTAAATAGTACCAAAAAAATGTTAATTATATTTGTAGGGCTCTCAAAACTTACAATAAATATAACAGAAAATTGTAATAATTTTTTTTTGTCTGTGTATTATAATTAATATTGTATTGTAAATAATTGTATGAAGGATACCTGAAAACTGAAATTTTTATGAAAAATTGTCCAGGTGCAATCGAGCTGAAATTATCGACGACGAAAAAAATGACCACACAATGCTATAATTTGTAAGATAATTTGAAAAACATAAAATTAAATTAAGGTATATGTCCGTATAATGGCGTATACCTATCTAGTCATACAGATAAGCACTAAACTAAAATTTTCATTCTCATAAAATATGAATTCGCTACCTAGGTATGAGTATAAAATTTATTCTAATAAAAACTAAAATGAAATATTTTTGTAATTTATCAACTTTGGTGTATTTATAATTTATAATATAGTTATTAGTTATATTAGTTATAAATGTATAATGTGTATTGAACTGTTGATTATTATTATTATTATTTTCTTTTAACTATTATTTATATTTATGATTTTATATGTATTTATGTATAGACAGTTTAGTGCATAGACGTTTAATAGTTAAAACAATTCAATTGGAAATATAAAAGTATATCATGTATCTTATATCTAGATACATTAAATGTATGTACTATGAATCATGTATCATGATACCTTTTTTTGAGTATTTTATCCAAACCTGTTAACATTAGCTGCTATTTAGTCAATCGGTCTTTATTATATTATTATTATTTATTATTTAATTATTAAAAAAATATGCATTTATATATACCATATTATATTAATAAATATAACTTAAAATGTAATAACACCTTTTTTATAAATACCGTAAAACAGTTAAAATAAGTCAAAAATTACATTACGTACAGTAATAAAATTAATAATACGAGTAATATAATGAAATGTACTTAAAAGTTTTAAATCCCATAAATATTTTTCTAAATAATAAAAAAAATGTATTCGTTGTTAAAATAATTAATTTAGTACAATTTTGAACTTGAAATGCCAATAAAAAATAATTGTTTTTATATATTTTTTAGGTTTTAGTGCTGGTTTCAATATGAACTTCTTGTGAGGAATCTCATATTAAATTATCAAAGCTTAGATATAAAACGAAAACTTTTTATGAGTTTCTAATTACAAAATAGTTGAACATTTTTTGCGATTTTTACGAATTTCGTCAAATACATATAAAAAAATAAGGTCTATGTATTTTTAATATTTTTATAGGGATATATGAACAGCTTATGTAAGATCTTGTATTAAATTTTCAAGAAATTTTACCCAGTGAATAATTTTTTATCGTCATTTATAGAAAAAAAAAATATCTCAGGCCTATAAATTGAAATGATTGAAAAGACACTAAATTACCGGAGACAATTATATGTCTTAAAATCAATTACTTATTATATTATAATTTAGTAATATATTACCTCTCCGATCCTTGTTGCGACATACCTGTGGAAACCATGGTAGCGTCTAAGATATAAGATGAGGTGACCGATTTATATTTTAAAACAATAAGACTTTTTCCTTTAATTCACTACTGTTAATTTTATTTAACTTTTTAACACAGATTAATACACGTATTTTAAATGTGTGTGTATGTGTGTAATATCTTATAGTTATATTTTGTGGCTTTTGTCCTATTCAATATATGCTGTAACTTATTCTTATCCTTAATGGCCAACAATTATTATAATTATTTTATTACACATTTTAAATTTAAAAAGGATATAATAGTTTAGGCACATAGCTGAAAAATGATCAAAATATTTTAAAAATTCTACCATGAAAAAAAAATGATAAAATAAACTAAATTTCGTGGAAATTTCAAGTATCTACGGTCATTTATTTATTAATAATAACAAAAATTGTTTGAGATGAGTTATTGTATAAGTTAATATCCATTGTATGAATTTTAAATTAAAATAGTCACTAAGAAATAATTTAATTTTCTAATTTAGGACATTTTAAACATTTTATTGATTACTTATCGTATATACATATACAAAAAAAAACACTTCTTAAAATAAGTACATTCAAAGACTTTTTTTGTAACCAGATATACAAATATTTAAAACATTAAACGGTAGAGTATAGGAGAAGCTTTATTAGTGTAATATTATCATAATTAAGCTAAGTTTTTTATAGCTTGGTGTTGGTGCCATGAGTTCAGAAGCCACCCATGAGAGTTTAACAACAAAAATATAAGTTTTTAATCACTTTTACCGTTGCATAAAAACTATTAAGTACCTATTTTCAAAAAAAAGCGTTAAACTTTATGCTAGAGTTTAAAGTAAATTTATATTTACTGTTTTTTTGCTCCAACTCAAAATTCAAAAACCATAAATTATTACCTAGTTGTTGAAACTAAGACTAAAAAAACCTGCATAGAAGTTTTTGGTTTGGAATTAATTTAAATAAGCTTTGAAGTGAAAATAAAGATATACTTACTTAAAGATATTACTTTCATGGAATTAAATATTTATAAATATATTTATAATTAATTATAATAATATAAAGCAACCAACGAGGATTTCAAGTATTACAAGACACTAGCAGTACCTATACTTACTTAAATTAATTTATTTTCAACAAAACATAATAATGATTTCTGAAAATCTATACAGGTATAGGTTTCTTTTATACAAAAAATTCCTTTGAAGCTTTTGAGAACTTTCTAGTTTATACTTTACACGCATTTGACGCTTTGGGACCTTATATTTAAATGCAAAAAAAGATCTCTGTTTAATAGTTAATTAATTTCATTATTTTTTATATAGGATATAGGTTTTATACTCATATAATATTTGTTTTTCAGATACGTACATAAGTTCTACTTAAACTTAACTATCAACCAAAAATAAATAAATAAATGTACTAGGATAATTTTATAGAACAATTGCCTAGATTGACAATAAAAATCGTATCGGCTCAAATAGTCCTTGAACCAGCTCTCAATTTTTAATACATACAAGAATGAGTGGAATCTGCAGTTTATTTCATTAATAATTCTTAAAAACTTATACATAATGCGTTAAAAAGAATAAATATAAAATATAAATGTGATGCATTTTATATACGTAATGTATTACACAAAATGAATAATTAATATGTGAGATTCTGAGCGGGTGGATGTTTTCAATGATAATGTCATAGCTATACTAAAACCTGGTCAACCTTCCGATATTCCCTCGTCGTATAAAGTATATAGACCATTATTCAATATTTATATTACAGATCAAACTTCTTCCCTTGAAAATTTTATCACTGAATATGTTGAAGAGAAATCAATTCTTTAAGTTCACGAAAATACAATCATCGTACTCGTATCTAACAATATCGCTAAAATTGTATTATCATCTTTCTCTTAGGTACCTGTTGAAATCTACAGGTGTCAAAATTGGAAGGTAAAAATTGATTAATCTAGTATAGAGACTATACTTTCAAATAAAGAAATGTTCCAAATTACATTTAACAATATCTTAATAATTCCAACCTCACTATAGCCCAAAATACCTTGGTGTACTTTTCGAAAAAAAATGTATCTGATAATTTTGTAAATTACAAATATTTATCTATTTAGTACCTATTTATATTTGACTATAACCTTCATCAACGTCTAATTTTTTCGATTTAAGTCCAAAGTTTATATATTAAAAATAAAACAGTATTTTTGGAGTATTGACGTGTATCATTGGTTAATTTATACCAATTTTTTTTATTATATATTTTTGACATTTTTGACACATCCTAAGGGTCCTATCACTGGATAGCTTCCCTACTCACCGTCTTCTTGTCCGTCATTATTTTGTTTTCCTATTTACTTATTGTATATACTTTTTTTATACAGATTGTAAATGTTATTTATATTTTTTAATAAAAAAAAAAGTTATATTTCTTCTGTAAATGTTCGTTCATAAAGCTTTTGTCGTGTCCACATCATATTTTTTAAATACTTAACTTCTCTATAGGCAATAAATAATAATATATTAATATGAAACAACTAGTCACCCTAGGACCCTAAAAATATATTATAGTAGAAAGGGTAACACATAAACAGTAAGATAATAATATATTGTTTGAAGTTCTTCCTATATATTTGGAGATTTTCTCATTTTATTATGATTTATTATGCGAACCAACAACTGATTCGAAATCTGTAGTAATACATTAAATTGAGGTCAGAGTGTGATACCTTACTATCAAACACTAAAGGTACTAGCTAAATTAAAATAAATGTTGTAAATAGTTGGTACCTACCTACTTTGGCATTGGAATAATTGACATTAATTGTAATATAGGTAACTTACAAACTTGTAAATTAGTTAACAACGGATATCTATCGTTGATAAAACATTATTTAATAATAACTATTTGTGAAATTACAATGTTTCGTATAAGTAGATGTGAATATAAGGGAAATACTAATAATTATTAATATACTTTTAAATTTGATAATTACTGGGGACCAAATGGTGGGGATCAAACGTCGTAGAATCAAGTTGTGCACACTCAATAGATAACGATAATATATATATGTCATATCATGTAAACAAATGATAACATAATTTTGCGGCTGGATTCGTGATAAACTGATAGCAATAAACAAATTAATCGAATATTGAACACATTACATTTTTAATTTTTATACACAGTTCAAAACAAATTACAAAATTACTTACCACCTGCCTAGTGCTTGACTTTTATTTTAATCGTTTAGTTATGTGTTCGACGTACATTCTTAGTCTTAAAAAATGAATTAAACGTTTCATTATCTAATTAATAATATTTTTAGTGCATAAATATGAGCTTAATGGATCAATTATTTCCAGCTAATCACAAAACCACATTTGTGGTGGACCACACTCCATACCTTGGATTGGCTAGTAATTCACATATAAAAATGGACTTCACCAAACGGCCATCCGGCGGAGTACTACCTGCGCCCATATTCAAATCAATGTGGACGTGTAGCATTGAAGCTGTACTCGAATACTGCCGTATCGTCTGGGATTTGTTCCCAGAAGGGAAACTTATACGTGTTATTAGTAGCGACACGCAATCTCGCAACTTGAATAATTGGTCATCTAGTCAACAAAACGTTAACTATATGCTGCATCATTTGTCGTGTTTAGGGCCACCTGCAAAACTTGTACCAAATCCAAATCGAGACTACAGTGTTGTGTACGGATTTCGTACCGCAGCTGAAGCAATGACTGAATGTACTACAGCGCAAATGGACCAAGCAGCTAAGAAAAATAATATTGAAGTTCAAAACAAGTAATTTGTTTTAATTATTTTAAATTATAATTGTTCATATAACTGCCGGTACATACTATATATGATTTGGCACATACATTTTGTATAAAAAATTTAATTGAGTTATCAAATTGTTTTTTTATTTGCTTAATTAAAATCAAATGCCCATATCACAAACCTATTTTATTACTAGAAGAAAAGGAGATATATATTTTTTTTTTAAATTATCCGTGTACAATAATAATTAATTTTAATTTAAGTTTGTAGTTCCCTAAATAAGAAAAACTTTTTCCAAATGCCATAAGAGTGTTAGGTTAGAAAAAATTGTTTTGCTTATTATTTATTTTATACCTTAATAATATTTTCATACCTTAATATAAATCTTTAAATATATATTCAACATTTTTAACTTTCACTAATATAAAAAGTACTTAGCCTATTTAAACAAGTAAATAAATAACGCATAACATATTAGAAAATATTTAGGTATTTAGTTCATTAATACGTAGGAATTGTTATTTAGATTGATTAAATATAATTTTTTGTGTAGAAACTATCTTTATTTTTTTATTAATTTAATAATAATTAATTATAGGTGTATATGTATATATATATAAGAAAATCATTTGAACCTTAGTTAAACAAAGTGTTATGTTTAATATGATATTGGTTATATTTAACTCCAGTAATTTATGAATTAGATTATTGCTTAATTATGCTTTAATGAATTGCTGAAAATGTTCATTCATTTTTTTAAATTGTTAAAAAGTTATTAAGAATAATAAATTATTGCAATAAGAAATAATTATCAATACCCATGTTCTTATTCAATTTTTTATATATTATTTCAGGTGTAGAACAATTATTATCACATCAGCCAGAGATAACCCGTCAATAGAGAATCTCATGTCCATGTTTCATAATGAAATGATCAAAAGCAACAAATATGCATCTCAACCCAATTCAATGTCTATTCATCATTGTCATTTAGTAATAATTAACACATATCCAGATTCTATTACATGTGAAGTAACTGATCGTCCATCTCATACCATATCACCAATGTTGGATTTGGAAGTGCATTCAATTCCTGCGTCAAAAATTGGTATTAAGATATCAAATCTTTTATTAAAACACTACAATTTAGCCAGTACAACAGTTACTGGTATCCCAATGAAGGAAGAACAAAATGCCAGTTCGTCAGCAAATTACGATGTAGAAATATATCATGCAGCTACTGCACATACAACTATTTTAAATGCAAATGTAGCTGATGCTAAAGCAGTGGTCGCTAAAAAAGAAGGAGCAGACTACGAAACAATTAAATTAAAATGGTGTACGCCTAGGGCTAATAACAACTTACCGGATATTCACAGCTGTACAACATTACATAGAATCACTCCAGTTGATATAAACAGCAGACCGAGCGCATGTTTGATAACATTTTTACTGAATGGTCGGTCAGTTTTACTTGAGATGATTAAACAAGGTGGTGGTAAGAGTATGTCACATGTTCTAAAATCGTACAATGGTGAAATATACATACACACAGTATCGTCTGGTCGGACAGTACTTGAAGATCCACCGGCCATTAGTGAAGGCCCAGGAGGGAAAGTAACCCAGTACAGAATAGCTGATTTTGGTAATTTCATGAAGTTAAATTTACTGCAACCAACAAAAAGAAAACAAACAGAAGATAAAAACAATATTGATGATGCTAAAGAAAAACTGAAAAAACAAACTGCATATTGGCCACTCATAACATCTTCAACTATAATATATAATTTGAAACAATACACTGAACCAATGTTGTCATTAATGGTTAAAGATAACTTAAGTGATCAGGAAGTAATGAATTGCAAACAATGTATTTATGCTTTGATGGCAGCTGAATCTAAGAATGAACACCTTATTACACCCAGTTTATCAAATCCACGAAAAATGATGAAAAAAGATGACCAATACAAGTCTATGTGGGCAGAGTTAGAAACATTCTTAAAATCAAACTTATACACTGAAAATCACTGTAAAGTATTGCAATGTTTATTTGAATGCCGTGGTAAACTTGATGAAGAAAAGATCATTGAGAAAACTTTAATGCGTTTCAAAAAATCTTTGGCTGACAGGCCGAGTGTAATACGAGCTACTACCGATTCACCTATGTCCCCACCATTAACTCAACAGACAGGAATAAAACATAACATAGCACATAAAAACGTTGATGTTGATCCAAACAGTGTTATGTATTTGCAAATTATTCAGGATCAAGACAATCGTAGAGTTAACCCTTCTTCGCGACCTCAGTTTGCTGGTAGATTAAAATCTATTCAAAAGAGAAATGGTAATTTATTTGCAAAACTCTATCAGCATTTAGACGATGACACAGATGCCAAGAGTGTAAAATAATATTGAAAATATTTATTAATTGTTTAATTTTGGTTTCTCATAGTAAACCAAGTTTTGTATTTTATCTGTATTGGCATGCATATTATCTGACTCAAAAAAATGATGTTTTACTACAAATTAAAAATCATTATAAAATATTTTGTACTGTAAAATATATATTTTTTTTTATTATTATTACTGTTGGTTGATTAATATTATACAATATTATTCTATATTAATAATAGTAATAGCTAATAATTTATTCTACTTTCTATCAAACAAAAAGACAACAATAATACTATCATAATATCATTATAATTTCACCTCAACATTGTTGTTAAAAAATTGAATGATTCATTAAATAATTAATGTTAATAAGCCACATTGTATATAAAACACAACTGTTTAAAATGTAGTAATTTTCAACCTTTATTTCACAATATTGACTCTTTACTTAAATCTAAATAAATAGCTACTCACTCAAAACAATTAATGGGATTTTGAAAAAAAAAATAATTAACAAATTTAAATCTATGAAAATTATTAAATTTACATTTTACTATTTTATTGAAAAAATAAAAATTACAAATCTATTTCATTAATAATAAATAATATAAATAAAGTAATGTTTTTAACAATACATTGGTTGAAAATATTTAATTTCAAAGAATAATAATGTTGTGGAGTAAAGTTGATAAAAATGTGAAATACTCAAATACATATTGTAGAAGGGATCAAAGCTTTTGTAGTTTTTTTTCAAACATAATGAGAAAAATGCTTATGGTAGGTAGATACTAGGTATATTGGTTATAATTTTTAAGCACAAATAAATAATATTGCTCAAAAAATTACTTTGACCAATAACTTCGAATCATATCTGCTCCCTTTTCACCGACCATTAAAGTAGGAGCGTAAAGATGTGCATGGGGAATATGTGGAAATATCGATGAATCCACTACTCTTAGCCCTCGAACTCCGAATACTTGTAATTTATTGTTGACAACATCTCCCATCCTGCATGTACCGCATTGGTGATGATAAGTGTGTGTCAAATGTTTTGATAAACAAGTCCAATAATCGTCGGATCGGAATGGTAAACTGTTGCACTTCGGATACGGTACAGGATTCAGTTTAGCAGCCACATCTTTAAACGCCTGTGTTTCTTCTACCATCTTAACTAAATATTTAAGAGCGTATATGTTGTCTTCTAGATCAGTGTTGCTGTCATAATAACCATACGACATAATCGGTGGATCCAGTGGATTATTGCTTTTCAAAGTTACGCTCCCGCGAGCATTTGGTTGTAACAGCACAGTAGCCATGATAAATACGTTTGGTTTATCAGACAGAGGACCAAAAATTAATTCTAGACCTCTACCCGATGGCGCTCTTATATAAGCTAAGCCATCCACTCCCCTTGGCACTGTAAGTGGTCCTTGACCATACTTAAACCATTCTTCAAATAAATGAGGGTCTGATGTGGTTGTTTGATTGATTACTGGGCTTGTTTGGTTTATTATGAACTCCAAAGCTAAACAATAATACAATTTATATTATAAATTGTACATAAACCTAATAAGTAAATACATATAAATAAATACAGTACATTTTTAAAATAATATTAATATAAAAAATAAATAGGTATTCTAAGTATGGATTATTAAATAATTTTTATATTTTAAATTTTAAATTTATTTAGGTCAGTGTGACACTTCAATAACAAAACAAATATGATGTATAACTTTTTTTTAACCAGGTACACGAAAAATATTTTATTTTAATATTGGTGGTTTGCAAATTATCATCATTTATCTACAATCTACATATTAAGTAGGTAGGTAGGTACCTATATTAATATAATATATAGAATTTAACATACCTAACCAAATATCATATAAAAACAAAATAAAAGTGTGTTATGGATAAAATAAATGGTTTTTAAATACAAACAAAAAATATTTTATAAAATAGGTTGTTTTCATAACACACCTTTTTATGGACGAGTTTTCACTATATATTTTTGTTTTTAAGCCATTTAAAAGCGATAAAATCTTTGATTTTGAGTTTTTTATATTTTTAATTTTTGCAATCAAAATCCTTAACTCCTTTACAACGTCACATTCTGATACTTAATCTCCTGAAATTTTTGTCACAGTATTACAGACATCTTTCAATTGACTTTGAAAAATATATAACCATACTTAGAATGATTAAAAAAAAAACTTTTTTTTATTTCTCGAATTACGATTTTAAACCCGAATATAAATATCAATTATTCTTGCAATAGCTAATAACAATGATAGCCAACATTTTTTTTATTGTCTTTACACTCTCAATATTTTTATATTCAACATTTGCATGACCACGAAACTTCAAATGTTCAACCCAAATTATATATTGTATATATTTACTGTAATAACAGCCAACAAGTAACACATCGACAGTTGATTGTATCACGTTATATTATACAAAATATGAGCAACGCAACCAATGTCACAACTATTTGTTTCTAAAATGTCATTTAAAAATGAAAAAAAATATTTTTTGTCTTTTTCTCATAACACCTCTCAAATTAATATTACAATTATTATCACCAGAAAATGCAATAATTTTACCCGATAATATTTTCTTTTTCAAACTCTAAATTATATTATAATATATTAATATGATAAAATATCTGCTATTTTTCCTTTTTAATTAACCTTTTTAAAGACTTTAATTTATACTCCCAACATCTGAGTTTGGATTGGAATATTTGGAATAATTTATTAAAACTGAAAATACACCTTCTTTTGGTATTATGAGAACAAACAATTTATCAAATTATTTAATAACACGTCACTGCAAATACGAGTTGGCAGTTGCATATAACTTTATAGTTAAGTATAAGTTATAATTTAAAATAGTGAATTAAATACACAATTTAAAGTTAACCAAAAAAAAAATTATTTATGTACCAACGAAAAACATATACATATATATTGTATATTGTATATATGTATTTATGTTATTTATATTTGTCTATGATGAAGAATGAAAATAAAATGGTGTAAAACTAAAACTTTTAAATCTTGGATTATAATTTCTAAAAGTAAAATATATACCAACTGTTCCATAGTGATCTTGTAAATGTTGCCCCACCTGTAAATCTTGAATTACTGGTATTTTATGATTTTTTAAGTGATCTTTTGGTCCGATTCCTGATAACATTAGCAGTTGTGGTGAATTTATTGGCCCAGCAGACAAAATAATCTCTTTTTTAGCAAATACTGTCCTCTTTTTGTCTTTTTTTATAAATTCTACTCCAATTGCTAATTTAGTTTTTGGATCAATTATTATTTTTGTTACTTGGCTGAATATTGCTACATGGAGGTTTTGACGATCTTTGACTGGTCGGATAAAGGCTTTAGATGCGCTTACCTATAAGACAAAAATTTATTTAACTGATAATAACTAATAAACAAATAATGCGTTATAAATAATCCTAATGGAAGTCGTTTTCTCACTTTAAAATGCACATAAAGATGAATTCTTTATCCAGTAAGTAATATTTTGTAATCACAAAGGATACATTAAATCTTAAGATAATATTTTAAAAATTTTAAAATGTCTAATTTTTATGATTTATGAAAAATAAATTAAAATAAGTATAAGTATCTATAGGCGGTATAGCTAGATAAAAAAAAAAATATATATTACGTAATTATAAAAAATACGCGAAAAAAAAGAATGGTTTGCTAAATAAATTAACTGGCAATGTTCAAACGATCGAGTGAAAATATAATACTAATATTTATTTATTAAATTTTAAAGATATGCATTTAAAATTATAAATATATATATATTTACTCTGCGTCCATTTATTGTTGTGGCTTGTAAACGCGATGATCCATACTCCGGATCAACTGTATAATCAATATTTGTTTTTAATCCTAATTCTCCGCCAGCTTCTATAAATTTATCAACGAGTGGTGAATGATATCTGACTCGTTCGACATGTAGGTTTCCTTTTTGCGAATGGAACGGTGAGTTTTGATATTCAGGTATAGAATTGTTTTCGGATTTCAAAAAATAAGGCAATACATCGTCGAAAGCCCAACCATCGTTTCCTAGATCTGCGATTATATCATAGTCTTCTTTTTTCCCTCTCTGGTAGTACATATCGTTTATTATCGATGATCCACCCATGCCTTTTCCTTTTGGCCAAGGACAACGGTTATTTTTAAAACCAAAACAACCATTTTTAACTGGCTCCGCGATGTATCCCCAACTGTACTCTGATGATTCTAAAAATGATGCTACTGCCGGTATATCTGTGTACACAGTTTCGTCTTTTCCTGCTTCTAATACTAGTACTAACCAGTTCGGATTTTCAGACAGGCGATTTGCGACTACGCAGCCTCCAGTACCAGCTCCGACGACAATAAAATCATACTCACGTAATATAGGTCGAGTACCTAAAAAATTGTTTTCCCTGAAAGGAATTCCTTGTTGCTGGAACGGCCCATAAATTGACTGGAATAACTGTGCAAATATTGACGTAGTAAATAATGTAAATGATAAAAAATATACGGATATTTTAAGAAGCATTTTCATGATTAAATAAGTATAGAATATTTTTGAATAAATTCACTTGAATACTACTTGATCAATGGTCATTACACAGTACACCTTTTATACATAATAATGGCAGTATCAAAACCTTAAGGAATACTGTTTTCTGTAGGTCAAAGTCTTCTTTATATATACTTACCTACCAAGTGTTATACAATATTTAAAAAATATATAGTATTTCTCCTACTAAGCATAACCACAAAATATATCGATGTAGTACTGTTATATGTATTATATGTAAATTGCAAGTAGGTGTTTTAACTTCTAGATGTAGGCTATTAGAGTTAATATATTAATGTATTTATTAAAAACCAGTAGTTGCTACAATTTAGTGTTAAATTTATGTTTATTAATGTTACAAAGGAAATATTTAATTTAAGTATAATTTTTTTTTTTTTTTTTATTACCCACAATTATTTATTTTATAGATAGGTAATAAAGGTATATACATTTTAAAAATGTTTGATAACTTTAAAACTCGTCACATAATATATATTTAACATAAATAAATTAAGCAGTAGATAACATCAATATTAAATTTAAATTATACTTAAAATAAAATAATTATATTCTTAGTTCTTATATTATTGTAACTACTGTTTTTTAATTGTTGTAAAACAAAAATTTAAATATTTGTGGAATTGAAAAAAACATGGACATATTTATTTTGGAGGACCGGTTTTTATGCAAATCATCTGTTCATAACGCTTCAGTCCGTGTGTAAATAAAATGTTTCTTTCTGTTATAATTTTGAAAATAATATAATAATATTTTCGAAACCACTAAGTCGCTTACATACTTACATTAATTTATTAAGCTAAAACTTATCATCAAAATAATATTATTAAATAGAAAAATAAAAAGTTTACTTTAATACAATTTTTTATTTATTTTGTAAATTTGGTATAAAACTATTAGTTTTGTTTACAATAATTACAATAATACTTTATTATATTGCAAAAATATATAAAGAAATTAATCAATACGTAATACGACTCTAATAAATATTACTTTGACCAATAACTTCGAATCATATCTGCTCCTTTTTCGCCCACCATTATACTAGGGGCGTAAAGATGTGCGCTTGGAATATGTGGGAGTATCGAAGAGTCCACTACTCGTAGTCCCTGAATTCCGAATACTTGTAATCTATCGTTGACGACACTTCCCATCCTGCACGTAGCACAGTGATGATGAAATGTGTTAGTGAAGTGTTTTGATAAACACCCCCAATACTCGTCAGATCTAAATCGGAAATGTTCACATTTCGAGTACGGTACAGGGTTTAATTTGGCAGCGACATTTTTAAACGCCTGAGTCTCCTCTACCATTTTTACAGCATACTTGAGTGCGTATATATTGTCCTCGAGATCATTATTATTGTCATAATAACCATAGTACATAACGGGTGGCTGCATTGAGTTGTTGCTTTTTAATTGTACACTCCCACGGGCGTCTGGTTGCAACAACAAAGTACTAATGAAAAATATGTTTGGCTTATCAGTTATAGGAGCCAATACGAGTTCAATCTCTTTGCCAGACGGTGATCTAATGAAAGCCAAACCGTCTCTACCTCTCGGTACTGTAAGCGGTCCTCGGCCATACTTTAACCATTCATCGTACAAAAACGGATCTGCTATACTTTGTTGTGTCAGAACTGGACCTGTTTGATTCACTATAAATTCCAAACCTAAACAAATATTTTTTCTTGATTTAAAATAGAAAAGTAACATAACATTAACTATAGAAAATTATTTATATTTTCAAGTGTGAAAGATCACGACAAATTTCTATAACCGTATCAATATAATTTAGTATATAATATATGAATATAATGAAGTTTATAAAAATTTATAATATTTAAAAAGCAATAATTACATAGATAAAAAAAAATTATATTTGAATACCTAAATAATAAAATAAAATATAGGTACCGATTAAACCATAGTGATCTTCTAAATGTTGTCCTACAGGTAAATCTTGGATAACAGATATACCATGGTGTTTTAAGTGGTCTTTTGGTCCAATTCCTGATAACATTAATAATTGTGGTGAATTTATTGGCCCAGCAGATAAAATAACTTCTTTTCTAGAATATACTGTTCTAATTTTTCCCTTTTTAATAAACTCCACTCCGATTGCTTTTTTAGTTTTTGGATCAATGAGTATTTTTGTTACTTGGCTGAATATTGCTATATGTAAATTTTGACGATCTTTGGCTGTATGTATAAAAGCTTTTGATGCACTCAACTATAAAATAAAAGTATTAAATTAACACAAATCACAAGTATTAAATCCGAAAATACATGGATTTTTTTTTAAAATAATCTAAATTCAGTAGTTAAAAAAGAGAGTAAGACGTTTTCACTTCTTTTTACTTATTTTCCCTCCCCCACTTATTATATAATTTAAAATTATCTATCTCGCTTAGTTGTTAAAAAATAAGCGGTTATTATAATTTATAGCTTTCATAAACAATCGTTAACTAACTTTTTTTATAAAAATTATAAATCGAGATAAAATAAATACATTTTAACAATTGACACCAAAAGTAGAATAAAATATCACTTCACGCAGTATAATTTTACTACAATAGTATAATATGTAATTATTGATAAATTAGATAGATATCTGCATTCTGCAGTATCATTTACCAATGTTTTATATATTTAAAATGTTTGTAGGTACCTACCAATAAAATATATCTCCTGAATGCCACTTTTCCACCATTTATTTACTTTGAAGAAATCTTGTTTACAAAAATACAATGTTTTTATGGTACTCAAATGATAGGTTTATATTTTTAAACCTAATATTAATATTATATACTTATGCTGTCAAATACTCAATTGTTTTATATTTTATTTATATAGAAAAAAACGTAGGTATAAAATAACAATATTAAATTAAAAATTTTTTGGATAAAGTTATAATATAATATATAAAGTACTTTACGAAAATATATTTTAAATATTTAAGCGTTTTATATTGAAAGTAGGTATAATAACTTCGTACAAATATTTAAGCACGATTGATTTCCACAATAGAATAAACAAAATGTCAGTACAAACTAAAAATTATAAGCAGGTAGTAGGTATGTACTATTATTATATTTAAATATGTCGAATTTAAATTATATATTTATTATAGGTATAGTGTACATAATGTAATAACATATTAAAGTGAATCTAACCCTCCATCGTGGGGGCCTGCTTAATAAAGTCGATAGGAATGTCAGCATTTATTTTTCAAATAAAATAAAAATGTTTACTAAAATATATATTTACTCGGCGCCCATTAATAGTTGTAGCTTGTATACGAGATATTCCATATTCCGGATCAATTGTATAGTCAACATTTTTTTTTAATCCTAGTTCACCGCCTGCTTCAATGAACATGTCAACAATTGGTGAACGATAACGAGCTCGTTCGACGTGGAAGTATCCTTTTTGTGAATGGAATGGTGAGTTTTGATATTCTGGTATAGAATTGTTTTCAGATTTCAAAAAATAAGGCAATACATCATTATAAGCCCAACCATCATTTCCTAGTGCTGCAAATGTATCATAATGGTCTTTTCTCCCCCTCGTGTAAAACAAAGCATTAATTATCGATGACCCACCCATGCCTTTTCCCGTTGGCCAAGAGCAACGTTTATTCTTAAAACCTAGACAACCGTTTTTTGTCGGCTCTGTGCTGTATCCCCAACTGTAGATGCTCGATGTTTCTAATAGAGACTGTGCGCCAGGTATTTCTGTGTAAATGGATTCATCTTGTCCTGCTTCCAGCACTAGTACTGACCAATTTGGATTTTCAGATAATCGATTTGCGACCACACAGCCGCCCGGACCTGCGCCAATGACAATAAAATCGTACTCACGCAAAATAGGCCGATTGCCTAAGAAATTGTTTTCCCTAAAGGGAATTCCTTGTTCGTATTGGCCATAAATTAACTGTGTGCGCATTGAAGTAGTAAATAAAATTAAAAACACGAATATTAAAAGATTTGATATCATGACGAATTAAACATTAAAATCTGTGTACTTGACCATCAATAAGAATATTATATTCGCAGTACCCTTTCGAACCACAGTTAATACTGCTTTATGTAGGTCAAGCTTTCCACTATTTATAATGCACCTACTAGTCGTTTAAAATCACGGAAATATACACTGTTTCTCCTACTAAATATAATCAAGAATTATCAACATTTTATACAGTTTACTGGTTTAATACAAAGTATCACAGTACAGTAAGTTATTAAAATTTTCAATTCAGGTAAATTATAAATAACACAATACAATACAATGATACAAATCACAAACATTCTTATGCAGTTATATACTTTTTAAACATTAATCACATAATAAATTGTATTTAATATTTTACATGAATTTTGGATGGTCTGTTTAAATAGATGTTCGTGAACAAAGACAAACTTTTAAGCGGTGATTTTGTTGATCTTTTATAAACAGTAAAGTTAAATGGATCGGCCACGGTATAACCAACAGTACGGTTGTACAAAGTGCTGGTCGCTAGTACTTTCTACGCACCACTCGGTCAGGCGAATTGATCTTAAGCTAACAAAATGACACTTGGTTAAGCGACGGATAAGTAAGTAATACATTTTTAAATTTATATAAGTAACCCTTGAACTATCGGCACTTGATGTTTCTCTACATGAACGACTGAAGGCTTCTTCCATCAGTTATATAATATGTATTCAATGATTGTAAACAGCACGTAGTTTTGTACAGTGACGTACTCACGGGGGGGGGGGGGTTCATGGGGTTTGAACCCATTGGCCGTATTTTTTTTTAACTATTTCATATGCGTATCACAATATAATATTTTTTTACCAACAATATCACGATTATTGATTAAATGTTGTTTATATGTAATAGGTAATGCAAAAGACTGTTGTTTTGTCTCAATTTTTACTAATAATAATGAAGTTAGAAACACAATCATTTTAATAACAGATGATAAAATACAGAAGCAATCGAAAATGATAAATTAGTAAAATATTTATTAATCTATTTTAATATCTACCTACATTAAAAAAAATTAATACCAAAAATAGTTAGTTATATACATTTCATTCAATTACATTATCTATCTTTGCGCTATGGGAAATAAAAATCAATATATAACTCAATTTAAAAATTTTGGGAGGAGAATGTTTTGGATTTTCCGCCACTCGCGGCATACTATATAAAATAACTATTTTAACATTATTTAATAAAATAAGACTAACTTTTTTAACTTATAAGTCAATACCAACGTACCATAAGTTCGAGGAATAAAAAACTTAAAAATAATCTAAATATTTTGAAAATCTCATTGTGTATAGTAAATAATAATATACATAGAAATGAAAAGTTTAGAGTACCTATCTAAAATTTTACAACGAATAATAACTAAACCTGTTATTTTTCGTCTAAATATTCGATATTTTTAAAATTTAAACTTTAAATATCCCCTCCCCACCAAAAAAAAAAAAAATATGCGTGAATTTTTATTTTTGAGATTATTAGCTATTTGAAAATTGTATACATTTTTAACAATAAAATGATTTAAATTCGTCGATATTGACGAGTTTTATTAAAAATTGGACTTAATTATTTAATAACATCTTAACTTATTTAAAAAAAAAAATAATGTTTTGTTTCTTTGAAAATATATTTTTGAATACTAATATATTAATAATAAAAGTGTTAAACATTTTGTAGAATCATAATAATATATAATTTATATTATACATAGAATGTTAGAATTAATTATAAAAAAATATTGAAAATCTAATTTCTAAAGATCTAACATGTTGTTTTTGTAGCAATTTTACAACATTAATAATATGTAGGCATAATTTTTGTTTAGTTTTATTATAATAAGAACAGAAATAAATATCGGCCATTGGGTAAAAAAAATAAGGTAAGTATCTTATCGTCGAAACCGAGACCGGTTTTCAACTTTATCCACCACGGTAAATTTAAAATTATCGTTTCATCCAATATAAGTATACAATAAAGCATATAGTTTTTTTGATTTTTACAAATACTAAAATAATATATTATTAACAGCATTTAGTTAATGAGATATAGAATAATAATATGATAGATACCTAGGTAATCAAAATTGATAGAGTAAAGTTTTAAGCTTTCGTAAAATGTTTAACTACCTACATTATTAATCAATTTCTATTGTCTCATTAGTCATTTACAGAAGAGGATTTTTTTTAAGAGGACGTTATACCCGCGCATGTGTAGTGTCTTTGTCCTATTAACATATCATAGCAAATTTGCATTCAGCAGAACACATTTTGTCAAGTTAGCTTTAATATTAGAGTAAATTTACCTATTATCAAATTTAAAGCTAAGAATATTATATAGGCAATGCCTTATGTTTTTATTGATATTATCATTTTAAAGCGAGTTATGACAATTTTAACGTTTTAATATTTTAGATAACTATAACTTATTTTAAAATTATATTATTAATAAAATCATATGATATTTTCTAGATAATATTCTTAGCTTTAAATTTAATACTAAGAAAATTGAATCCAATATTAAAGCTAATATCACAAAATGTGTTCTGTTGAACGCAAATATGCTATGATGTAAGTTAGTAGGACAGAGACAACACATGAGGGTATAAAATATAACGTCCTCTTAGATAAAAAACTGATTTATTATGCGTTTGCAATAAAGCAATGTTTATTTTACTATAATAATTATAAAGTCATTAGTTTCAAAACCCTTAATTTCACATTAATTTAATTAATAATTCACTCATATTATTTTGACCAATAACTTCGAATCATATCTGCTCCCTTTTCACCAACCATTAATGTTGGAGCATAAGTATGTGTACTTGGAATGTGTGGAAATACAGATGAATCCACAACTCTCAATCCATCGATTCCAATTACTTGTAAGTTTTCGTTAACGACATCTCCCATTCTACACGTACCGCAGTGGTGATTTGAAGTACTCGTCACGTGTATTAGTACGCAAGCCCAATAATTGTCAGATTTAAATGGCAAATGTTCACATTTTGGGTATGGTACTGGGTTCAATTTAGCCGCTACACTCTGAAATGCCCGTGTTTCTTCTACAAATTTCACTGCATATTTAACGGCAAATATATTTTCTTCAAGGTCAGTACTGTTGTTGTAATAATCAAAGGACATAATAGGTGGGTGAATTGGGTTATTGTTTTTTAGAGTCACGCTTCCCCGAGCGACAGGTTGTAACAAAAATGTATTAATGTAGAAAACATTTGGTTTATCCGTTATTGGTGTTAATACTAGTTCATGTTCTTTTCCTGCTGGTGATCTTATGTATGCTACACCTTCTCGTCCTAGTGGAACAGTGAGTGGTCCTCGGCCATACTTGAACCATTCATCAAATAAATAAGGATCTGATACACTTTGTTCAGTCAGAACCGGACCCGTTCGATTTACTATGAATTCCAAACCTAAACAACAAATACAATATTGTAATATAATTATTAATTAATATGATATTATACATGTTATATTTTATTTCAATTAAATTATTTACAACTTTCAGTCTTGATAACTTGTGCACTAAATATTGTAATCAGCATATAAATATGTTAAGACATAAAATAATTTTTTTAATTGACAATTTTTAATATCAAAGCTGGTTTTATGTTAAATAATTAGTTATACCGATTAAACCATAGTGTTCATGTAAATGTTGTCCTACTGGTAAATCTTGAATAACTGATATACCGTGATGCCTTAAGTGCTCTTTTGGTCCGATCCCTGATAACATTAGTAACTGCGGTGAATTGATGGGTCCAGCTGATAAAATTACTTCTTTTTTAGAATATACTGTTCTGACTTTTCCCTTTTTAATAAACTCCACCCCGATTGCTTTTTTAGTTTTTGGATCAATAAGTATTTTTGTTACTTGGCTTAATATTGCTATATGTAAGTTTTGACGATCTTTAGCCGGGTGTATAAATGCTTTTGATGCACTTACCTACAACAAAACAACTTACTATTATATTTATATTAAAATGAAACACAAATATTTATATTTCCGTGAAAATCAGTGCCAATGTTTTGCAACTGATTTGCAATTAGAGTTATATAATTCATTACCAATAATTATCACTACAATAATTCAAGTCTTAATAGATAGAAATTACCTTCACGTAACTACTTCTATATAGCCTACCTCTATTTTTTCCCTTTCGATATTTCATCGGTTCCAAACAATGCAAAATGTTTAAACTATTTGCAACCTAATTAACACACGATTCTCATGTCAACTTATACATAGATTGTGGATGAATATATCTTAAATAATAAAAATACAGTATCATAATTATTGAAGATGATATAAAATAAAAATACTTGCAAATAAAATTTTTTTCTAGTTTTGTTTCAGATTTTAATTATATAAAGCTGGTAAGTCGCTCTTATCTCGTTCAATTTTCCCATTTTCGAATATTTTTCACTAGTATCACAAGTCCTTATAGTTATACTATTCGTCAGTCGTCATCTATCATATTATATTCTTTTCAAATTATTCCTATACATATTGTCATTATAAATTGTATTCAACACATTTACTACATTTATCAAGCTATCATAATTAAAAGTTATTTTTTTTATCTCAGTCGTAATCTCTTTGTTTTTTGTAAATATACTATATAAAAAAATTACCATATCATTATTATTATTATTCATAGGAAATGGTAAAAGTAAAATATTTCAAAGTAAGTAAATTATAGAACAATTGTAATGTAGATATGGAAATCACATATTGGAGCATTTAAAAAAATAAACAAAGTGAATAGTGATACATATATTAGTTTGAAAAGCAAGGGCACAAAAAGAACAAATTAATAAATACCAAATTAGGTATATACCTACAACTTAAAATAAAAAATAAATAAGATAGGCAAGCGGGTACCACTTTGCTTTACATTAGGTGTCGAATGAGACTTTTATGGGTGCATTAAATTTTATTTGAATTCAATGATACCTATACAGTATATATATGAATGTATTTTTTGTAAGTTTTATTATTAGCTGTATTATTTTTTTATTTTATAGTTTATAACTACAAAATATTTTGATATTTTTACCGTAAATAGAAAATAATAATATGAATATTTGGTGAATATTTGAAGTATGGTTATTTATTTTCGAGTTACCTGTACTATAAAAACAAAATTGATTTTATCAAAAATTGGATTTGTGTGAAAATTTCTGTTTTTGCTTGATTTTTTTTTCCATTTAAAGAAAATTACTGGTTATTAAATTTAAATTTCACCATTTTAAAATACAAAATATTAGATCCAATTTTCTATCAAAAACTTCACTCAACATTTAAAATCGAAGTATTTTACTGAATACTTATCGTGTATACATACAAGAAAAACCTCACATAATTGTATAATCAATACATTCATCGTTCTGCTCAGAATCGAAAATTATAAACAAAAAAGGTTAATCGATTATATGTTATGCAAGAATTATCGTACATTGATATACATTTTTATTATTTGCTTAATTATTGATTTATAAAATAAATTTTTTTAATCATAAACAACATAAACAACACAACCAATATTTTTTACTATAAATACTAACATTAATATGATTATTTTACCAGTCCTAAATCTGAAAAATTATTAATTAGTTATTATTACTTATTAAAAATAGAGAACGAAAATTATACACGATTTTTGTTGAAATTAAAAAATATAGTAGAAAATGCCTACCTACTTGATCGTTTCGTGTTCGGTAAATTTTAACAATACGTATTATTTTAAAAATAAAATTAGAATTCCTTCAAAAAAATATTTACCTGCGAGTTATCATAAATAACGACAATAGCAATATTTCGTAAATATAAGATTTTAGTTAAATTATAAAAACTGTTTCCAAGTAAACCTGTTATATGCAGGGGACAGTGGCGTAGCCAGGGGGGGGTTAGGTGTTGGACACCCCTCCTTCAACCGTATTTATATCAAAAATATAATGTTTATAATATAGGAATACAATGATTTGGTCGTGGTAAAATGTATTTTGTTATACCGAATTCACATTACCGACCGCATTGGTGATAATAATCATTATCATTCAATTATTTTATTATTGTATCACGGTTGTAGGTTGATTTTATTTTATTACAGAACCCCACCCCCTAAAAAAAATCCTGGCTACACCACTGGCAGGATATATGGTTTATTTGTGTATCATAAAATAACTGATACTATATACCCATGTGCCTATATTATAGGTATTGGGTATATGTATATTTACTCGGCGTCCATTTATTGTTGTGACTTGAGAACGTGATACACCATGTTCTTGATTAATTGTATAATCAATATCTTTTTGTAATCCCAATTCAACTCCGGCTTCGATAAACATGTCAACAAGTGGTGAAAGATAACGTACTCGTTCAACATGTAAAATTCCGTTTTGTGAATGGAAAGATGAGTTTTGATATTCTGGTATAGAATTGTTTTCAGATTTTAAAAAATAGGGTAATACATCTTTGTAAGCCCAACCAGGATTTCCTAGTGCCGCAATCGTATCATAATCTTCCTTTGTTCCCCTTGTGTAGAGCAAAGCGTTTATGACAGACGATCCGCCCATGCCTTTTCCTTTTGGCCAAGGACATCGCTTATTCTTAAAACCTAAACAGCCGTTTTTAACTGGTTCAGCGGTATAGCCCCAATTATAACTTGTATTTTGCAGTAAGTTTGCTGCTCCTGGTATATCTGTGTATAAAGTCTCGTCTTGTCCTGCTTCCAATAATAGCACTGACCAATTTGATTGTTCAGATAAACGATTTGCCACCACACAGCCTCCAGCACCAGCTCCAATCACAATAAAATCATACTCACGCGATATAGGCCTATTACCTACAAAATTGTTTTCCCTAAATGGAATCCCGTGTTCCTGATATGGTCCATACTTTAACTGGTAAAATTGAGAGCGTATTGAAGGTGTAAACGAAATAAAAAATACGATAGTAAATTGTACAACATTCATTATGAAACTAGCATAGGTAATATTATGATTACTATCAATTGACAATTATTGTCATTTCACTTTGTAATAAAAAAAAAAACTCTAGTAATATCAATATCAAAATTTTCATCGAAACTGTTTTCTGTAAGTCAACGTCTCCACTATTTATAGCAGGAAAGTACTTTATATTTTGCTAATTTATATTACTCCTACCAGTCCTATACAATTTTGATAAAGAAATATTGTATTTAAATTAATTTTACCTATACGGTTTACAGATTTCTTTTAATATCTGTATAAACTAAGTTGTATTATGGTTTTGATCTTTGAAATGTAGGTTATTTGACTTTATATTTTTTACTTGATTTTATAGTATCAAATTTTTAATATTTTTCTTAAAATGTTACACAAGAATATTCAATAATAAATTATTGTACGTAAAGAAAATCTATTCAAAAACTGTTTCCGCAGTTATAACTATCTTTTACAAACTAATACCTGTATATCGAATTATTGTCAAAATGTCACTATCATTAATTTTGTCCCTCAAATTTTTTTAAAAATTAACTATTGATAATAAATATTAATTAAATTATACTGCTAATTATAATCAATGATTGCATTCTTTAATTTATATAAGTAGCGATAATAACACTAATGGCCAAATTATCGAAGCAAAATAAGTAATTCAATTGAAATAAAGGTAGATAAGCAAGTACCGCTCTACTCTAAATTACCTTGTAGTTGAATGGGTCCCTATTATGGGTGTGTTAAATTTAAATTCAACGATATGTCATTCATGAGTCATTATATATGAAAAACGATTGTGAGCGGAAACTGTTTGTTAACATATATCACCATTCACGAAGTACATTTTATAATGGTTTTTTTTAAATATACCTAGTTTTAAGATAATTTATTTAACATTTAGTATTATAGTTGTTGATTTGCTGTTTAAGTTGACATATTTTTTTCAGAAAATATTTTATTTATTACCTATTTATTATTAGTAATAATTATTATAATCATAGGTATATATTTATACTATAATATAATAACAATTTATATAATTCAAAATGTAATAACATAGTTCTGTAACTATAAAACAGTAAACACAAATAAATATTATCTTAAAATAAATCAAAAATGTCATTGCATATAGAAAAATTCATAATAATAATATAAAATTTATAATATAGCTAAAAGTTTTATGTCCTTGCGATTAATATTTATAAATTATTACAAAATAATTAACATCATTATTCATTGACTCATTGTTTAAACTAGTAATTCGTCCGAATTTGAATTTAAAAATGTCTTAAAAAACTGTTGTATTTTTATATTTTTTAAATTAAATGGTTTCAATATGAAGTATTTACGAGGAATCTTGTTTTACATTTTCAAAACTTAAATTTTTATGCATATGTATTTTTAACTACAAAATAGTTTGTGATTTTGACAAAGTTCGTTACAATTTTAACTTTAAATGTATATAAAAAAAATTATATGAAAAGAATTTTATCACTCCTTATACTAGGAAATAAGAATCCTACATTTCTTAAATATTGCTTTTAACTATGTAACCTGTAACCTATCGGCAATATATAGAGCCAAATAGGTATACACGAGTCTTCCTAGATTGTAATTATACCTCTTTAATAATGTTAAATATACCATATACCATTTTATATTATTTCTTTATATAAATACTTAAACGTAAAATAGAAATTTTAGTTATTTTGTTGTAATTTAAAAATATTATTTGTAGATATTTGAAACTGTTACATATATTTTATAATACACATAATGAATTTTTCAAAATATTTAAATTAATTTTATGATAGTATTGCCTATATTTAAACCACGAAGTCTCAAACCCATATTTCTACGATAAGTCGATATTGTAAATACTATTGTTTACTTAAAAGTTAATTAAAATTATGTACTTATAAAATAGAAATAATAGAAATTATAATAATAAAATAAAGGAAATATTATCGACAAAAATTCCTCTTACCTACCGTTATATCAATAGTAAAACAAATAATTATAATATCAAAAAAATCAAGCAAAACGTATATTTATATTTAATTATTAATTAGTAATATAAACTGACTGACCATTTCCGCTCAGGATTGTTTTTTGTTTGCAATGATTTATTATTGAATACAAATTTAACACATCCTTTATAGTAACCTTTTCACTGACGAAATACACTCAACTACTACTGTAAAGTAGAGTGGTAACTTACTTCTCCCCTTTTATTTAAAATGATGTTAGTGTAAAACACGGAATTAAAAAAACAATTATTTATATAATTCTAAGTGTATTTATTTTTTCATAAAGAACTATTGTCACTTGTCAAATATAATAGATCTATAGTTTGATAATTAAAATACAATAATATGATTTTAATGTACCTATATTAATTATTTAAATACAATGATAATTAAATAGGTACAACTAATAATAATTATTGTTTTGTAGTGCAAATAAATATTTTATTCTAATAAATTATTTTGACCAAAAGCTTCGAATCATATTTGCCCCTTTTTCACCAACCATTAAAGTTGGGGCATAAGTATGTGCGTGCGGAATATGCGGAAGTATTGAAGAATCCACTACTCTTAAACCTTCAATTCCGATTACTTGTAACTTGCTGTTGACAACGTCCCCCATCCTGCATGTACCACATTGGTGATGCCAGGTATTTGTCTGGTGTTGTGATAGACAAGCCCAATATTCGTCCGACCTAAATGGTAGATGTACACATTTCGGGTACGGTTTTGGGCTTAGTTTACCTGCGATATCTTTAAATGCCTGTGTTTCTTCTACTAATTTCACTGCATATTTAAGTGCAAAAACATTGTCTTCTAAATCAGTAGTATTGTTTTCATAGTAACCATAGGACATAATGGGCGGATCCAATGGGTTTTTGCTTTTCAAAGTTACGCTTCCACGGGCGTCTGGTTGTAACAACACAGTAGCAATGAAAAACATATTTGGTTCATTTGATAAAGCACCAAATATCAATTCAATTCCTTTGCCGGATGGCGCCCTTACATAACCTAAGCCATCCACTCCTGCTGGTGCTGTTAATGGTCCTCGGCCATATTTGTACCATTCTTCAAATAAATGCTTGTCTGCAATGGTTTCTTGCGTCAGCGCTGGTTCTGTTTGATTAACTTCAAATTTGATAGCTATTTATGGTATTAAAAAAAAATATATATATATAATATTATATTTTTCAATACATTTTTAAGTTTAAAATAATAATAGTTAAGTGATCATGTTATTTTAAAAATGTACAATTTTTCAATTGTAATCTCAGAAGTCAAGATAAAAAGAGTTTGAATGCGTATTACACTCGGTTCTACTGTACACTTTACTATTTACAGTAATATACCAAATAGTTAAAAATATTTAGTTAAATTAATTGGAATACAGAACTAGGGTAGTACCTGCCACATGGTGCAATACAGATTATACATATTATATAATAAAAAATCTGTATCTTTATAATGTATATTATAAATTTATAACTGTATGCGTGTATAATAGGTCCTTCAGTTACTTAATCATGCCCTGTATATAATTTTAGATTCTGAACGGAGTGATGAATGTATTGGTTTTACAATGATATGTGTTTTTTTTACGATTATTTTTTTATATTTGTGTCTGTCATCACGTTTTAGAGTAGTATTAGTACTTATATTTTTAACTTTAGCCACTCTTTGAAAAGGAAATTGAATCAAGTTGGTACTTGGGAGGGGGGTAAAAAGCGTCAGCAAAAACCCTAAAAATATAACGGAAAAACGGGAATTTTTAGGCATAACCAGTTTTTGCCAAAACCGATTTTTTTATTTTGTTGTAACTCAAAAACGAATCATTGTAAATACTTGAAATTTTCAGCAAATATTTATGTTTGGTGAAAAATATTAATATTTATTAGAGTGGTCCTTATTTATAGAGGTAAGAAAAAAATATTTATTATTTTAATGTAGGACTCCCTCACTTTTTTCATTATGAAAAGAAAATAATTTTGGTTAATTTTGGTCGTGACTACTCAATCCTTTCCCGTGCCTCTAGGGGTTGAAAAATAGCCAACAAGGGTAGTTTTATTATTTTTTCGACCTAACTAAATAAATACATGTAGTTTAGTATTAGTGTTCCGACGTTGTCACGTTGTTTAATTTTTTGCAGCTCTAATTTCGTTCTATATGTTTAATAGTTTAATACTTATTTGTATTTGCTATTCTTTTTAAGACTAATAATGACTACTAGGATCATAGACGTAGCTAGAGTCATTAAATTGAGTGAGCTCAAACCTCAAGCTCACAGTTAAAATGTTTAACCGAGAGAATGGATTATGGCACTACACCTTCACCCTTAATAAGCAAGAAAGTATATTAAAATTATCAATACCAACATTTTCAATAACTTGCCTATTTTCAATTCCTATTTCATTTTAGGGGGCTTGAGAGGTTGAATAGTGGGCTAAGCCTAACCAAGCCCTCTCTATTTACGTATGTGACGTGATAAAATATATTTAGTCGACCGTTATACCAATGAAATAACTGTAAGCAAATTACCGTCCAATATTCAAATATTAAAAACTTTATTTTCCAAACTGCATTCTATACGTTGTAAAACTTAATGTAAGAGATAGTGCAAAGTTTGTAATTAAAGAGGTTCATATTTTGGAAGAAAACATGAATACTAACTAAAACGGAAAAAATTGTATTAATAAAGTAGACTTGTTAAACAATGAATGAAGAGAATTACAAAGACATGCAGGTTATTCTGCATAAGACTATATTATCTGCAATTAATCATACATTATTAAATAGGAATAATCACAAATGTATAAAAACATTAATTTTCGATACAATTGTGGTAAATACTGGTCGACTAAATGGTAAATATATATTATTGGAATGACTTTTGGAAAAAAATGTACTATATTTATTTCGCTATAAACTTAAGTTAACCAAAACAAACGAGAAAGGATTATGTAACATTTGAATATTTTTGTTCTTTGTATATATTGAAGCAGGGTTTGCTGCAACATTAGCTTCGACCGCACCTTATAATGATCTTAATTTTACTATAAAAACTTTATAACTATAAAATAAATGATGAAAGTATATGAAGAATTGCATTTAATAAATTTAAAAATCATTTATGGTATTTAAGTCCTGAATCGGTTGCTTTGGCTTTTTTTGATATTGATATATCAGTCAAAACATAAAAGAATAAATAGTTAATAATAATTTGTTTAATATATATTGAAGTATTAAGTGTATAAATTGCATTAAAATATGTTTTGATTTAGTTTTAATTACCAAATTACCATATTTTTTTTTATGTATACGAGTATAATGGCAAATTACCGTTTTTTGATTATAATATTTATAATATTTAATAAATTTGACTCCAACAATGAATTGAAGGATTCAATGAACATTTTAGATATAAACATTTTATTAGGAAATATAGTTTTGTATAATTTTTATACAAATATATTTTTTATAATTCTATTTTTCCAATAAATATATTTGAATAACTAAAATTTGTCAATTTTGTTAAAAAAATCAAAAATATTGTTCTTTTATGTTCTATAATTTAAGCTTTATGCATTTTTTTGTTAAGTATCATATTTATTTAGTTAGGTCGAAAAAATAACAAAACTACCTTTGTTGGCTATTTTTCAACCCCCCAAGGGCACGGGCAGGGAGTGAGTAGTCCCGACCAAAATTAACCAAAATTATTTTTTATCACAATGAAAATTTGAGGGGGTCCTACATCAACAATTTCAAAGTTCAAAAATAAGGACCACTCTAATATTTATATTTTCAAAATATTTTGACTTTTTTTAAGCTATTTGCTGACAATTGAAATTTTTGATTTTTCTAAATTGTTTTTCTTGAAATGCTAATAAAAAAAATTTGGCTTTCCAAAAAATCTTTAAAATTTAATACAAGGTTTATTATCAGTTGTCCTTATCGTATTAAAAAAAATCAAAAATAGTTTGTCACAATTTTTGTTTATAAGAATTAAAAGTTCAAATGTTTACGAAATATATCAAAATCACGAAAATTTGTAAGGAACTTTGAAGTTGAAAATTCATAAAATTTTTGTGATTTATACCTAAGGTTAAAAAACCTAATACAAGGTTTTCCTTCAAATAATTGTATAAAAGAACTCCACTGTTAATATAGCAAACATTTTGTGAGCGTATGAAATTTAATGTTTTACGAAATCGCGTAAAACAACGATACATTACAATTTAAATATAGGTAATAATAACATAATGTATCCTACTAATTATTCTAGACTGACAAACCAACTCTGTTCAGAATCGCTTTTCGTATATAATGATACCTGTCATTTCATTCAAATTTTATACATCCATTGTAGTGACCTACTCTCCATCTTTACTATACATCAGAGCGATACCCACTTGTCCGTATTTTTATTTTTTATTTTAGTGTTGATAAAAATTTGTAGGTGTGGTCAAAAACCTTTATAATTTAATTTAAAATCTTGCATATTATGTTTATATGTCAGCAATTAAAAAAACTTAAGTCGTGAAATCATGTTTTTTTTTTAAATAAGCATTTCAAGTTCACATTATTTTAACCAAACTCTTCAAAATCACGAAAATTGACATGTCATTTTATAGTTTAAAAATGCTGAATTTTTATAATTAACTCTTGAAAATTTAAAACGAATGGTGTAATAGAAAACTATGTTAATATTTGTATATCCTATAATTAACAGTAAGTCCTTGTTTAGGTTCTTGGAAAACAAATTACCGAAAAAAACCGCTAATTAAGTGAAATACTTTTTACATAAACATTATTATAATATGTTTATGCCAATAAATAACAATGAATTATATTAAATTTATTAATGATATGGCAAAAATTGTAAAATCACTTAACATTTTAATTACAAAAAACTTTTTGGTAGGTAATAGGTTATAACCGGTATTAATCACAACCATAACCGCAACCTCAGTTTCATATTTTTAAGGTTTATGATTAAAACTAAAACCTAGGGAATTTTTTTTTGAAAAATCCAACCGAAACCGGAAAATACATAAAGTTTACAATACCTGATTTGAATTACACATTTTTACAAAATTCATCAAAATCACAAAAAGTTATAAAAACTTAAATTTTTATAGTTAAAATATAAAAATTGAATAGATACAATGTATATTATAAGTAGATATTTCATGCTAAAACTAAAAAATTTAAAAATCTATTAATTATGAAATCTTAATTATTTTTTATAGATATATTTGGAGTACATAGTTAAAATAAGATAATCAAATAAAATCACATGTTTGACAAAAATGAAAAATGATTTTTCGTTATAATTCCAAAATATTATTCGTAGTCTTAGAACATTATGAATATATTGTGCAATTATGTTATTAATTATTAATAATAAATAATAATAATATGTATTAATATATTATTTTACTATATTTAATGTCATTTTTAAAATATGGAGATTAGATGCTATTTATTTATATTATAGACCTATTCACATTGTTTTACTGTAAGCTGGTATTAACTCGAAAGTTAATAACATTAATGAAAATATATAATATTAAAATAATTAAATACTAATAATAAATAAATGCTAAAATTAAATCAACCTACCGTAATACTAATATTAAAATAGATGACTTTAATAGTAATATAAAAAAATATACCTATATGTAATATCATGAAATATAATTATTAATAATATAGGCTGACAGACCACCTTTATTTAGAATCGTTTTTCGTATGTAATAATATATCATTCAATTCAAATTTAACACTTCAATTACAGTTATCCACTCAATATTACGTGTCCATAATACACAACAGATTGATACGCCCTTTTTTTTTAAAGTTCAATATTATTAAAATTTTAAACACAATTTTTGTAGGGTAAAGAATTAAATTTAAATTATTGATGGAAATTTTCATTGAAAATTGGGAAAAATTAAGCAGAGTAGCTTAATCCGACGATTTAAAACTGATTCTCAAGTACACAATTACTTAACACAGACCCGTGGGGGGCTTCTCCCTCAACAACATTATTTATATTTTGAATAAAACTTTTCAGCTACACAGATATTCAGATATTTCAATTCCAAATCTAGTATATTTTGATAGTAATACCAAAGTCCTACATGTTACAGTACTAAATAAAAAATAAACAGCATACATAATTTATTCAATATACTAAATACATGATAAAATTAATAAGTATTATTTTTGATATTAAAAATTGTAAAATCCGTTGTATAATTTACGTAAATTAAAATCCACATTTTAATAAAAATTATTTTGGACATGTTAATGCTGTCCCACCATTTCAGTGAAAAAATATAATTGGGGTACTCAAAAAAAAAAAAATAAATAATAAAATGGCAGAGGAGCTCTGTCGCCCTATGCTCCCAATTCAAGCGTTGATTTTCAAGTAAAAAACTTCATAGAGATTTTAATAATATTTTCATATTTATTTTATCTGCTAACTAGGATTATCAATTAGCATTATATAGGTCAGGGTACTAAGTAGTCCAACCTTTTATAGTTGGTGGGTCAATTTACACATTCACAAATAGACCGACCAGAAGAAAAAAAATTATATTATTACCTATTCATGTTTTATTTTATATAATGCACAAATTATTACATTACAGATTAAGTTACTTATAATTAAAATTAATTAATACGATGATTGCTTTGTTTTTCAGAAGCCAATTTTTTAATATCAATTGAACACCCTGTGGTGGCTAATCTGATGCACGATTCTAAAGATCTATCGTGAATACGGTTTCTTGATTTAGACTCTATGAAATTCATTGTAGAAAATGGCCAATTTACAAATACACGTACTTCCAAATAATGATAAAATTTCAAGAGAACAATTTCGTTATATTGGGAATAGTAATAATTATAATATTATTGTGATTTTAATTTTTAATTAATAAAAAAAAATTAATTTAATTGTTAGGGGGGAAGCAAAAATAAACGCTTTGAGGACCATGAGTTGGACCCCCTGATAAATATATTCCATATATTATAGTAAAAAATATCGAGTACCGTTAAGATTTGAAATGGATATTTAAAAAAAAAAAATTAGACCCCAAACTCTAAAAGATATAACATTATTATTACTTGAAATTTAAAATTAACATACCCAATGTGCCATAGTGATCTTCTAAATGTTGTCCTACTGGTAAATTTTGGATTACTGGTATACCATGATGCTCTAAGTGCTCTTTTGGTCCGATTCCTGATAACATTAGTAACTGTGGTGAATTGATAGGTCCAGCAGATAAAATTACTTCTTTTTTCGAATATACTGTTCTTATTTTTCCCTTTTTTATGAACTCCACCCCGATTGCTTTTTTAGTTTTTTGATCAATGAGTATTCTTGTTACTCTGCTGTATATTGCCACATGAAGATTTTGACGATTTTTGGCTGGCCGAATAAAGGCTTTGGATGCACTTACCTATACAATAAAATATTTATTTAGCTGGTAAAAATCAAATACATAAATAAACATTAAACATAGTTATTCACCAACTTAAAAACATTGGTATTTTCTATTATTAATAAATGATAGTTCAAATTTTAAATAATAATTATGGTATACAATAATATTAATGAAATATTAAAACAAAATTTCATTATTAAATGTCGTTAATTATGTTTAAATATAAAATCGTTTCGGGGTTTTCTTATAAAATTAATTGACTACGGGTACCTACTACCAAACTAAAACAATTTCATCATACTAAGAAGAAACAAAATAGTATCAAAAAAATTAGTGAAAAATGGTACTATATTATTATTTGATGGATTATATGAAAAATTACAAAACATTTAATGAATAAATAATGAAATAATTTTACCTTAAACGTGATTTAGTTGTTCAAGATTGGACCATTAAATTTTTTTGACCATTAAATTAATCAATTTTTTCAAACAACCCGACTACTAGTGTCCTTATTATACTTAAATTAATTTTATTCATAAATAACAAATAATATATACTTACTCTATGTCCAAGCAATGTTGTGAGTTGTAAATGAGATACTCCATGCTCCGGATCAACTGTAAAGTCAATATTTTTTCTTAATCCTAATTCTCCGCCAGCTTCTATAAATTTATCGGCACGTGGTGAATGATATCTAACTCGTTCGACATGTAGGTTTCCTTTGTGTGAATGGAACGGTGAGTTTTGATATTCTGGTATAGAATTGTTTTCAGATTTCAAAAAAAATGGCAATACATCATTATAAGCCCAACCATCATTTCCTAGTGCTGCAATTGTATCATAATCTTCTTTTTTTCCTCTTGTGTAAAACATGGCATTTATTATTGATGATCCTCCCATGCCTTTTCCTTTTGGCCACGGACAACGATTATCTTTGAAACCAAAACAACCATGTTTTGCCGGCTCAGCATTATAACCCCAATTATAATCTGTTTCTTGTAAATATAGTAGCGCCGCTGGTATATCTGTGTATATAGATTCATCTTGCCCTGCTTCTAATAACAGTACTCTCCAATTTTTCTCTTCGGATAAACGGTTTGCAACGACACAACCTCCTGGACCGGCTCCAATGACAACAAAATCATACTCACTTAATATTGGTTTATTATCTATAAAACTGTTTTCTCTGAAAGGAATTTCTTGTTGCTGATACTCTCCATAGTTTGAGTGAAACAATTGACTAACAGTTAAAGATGAAAAAAAAATTAAAGTTGTGAATATTATAAGAATATTTTTCATGATGACGTGACAGTCTAAGTAGCGATGGGTCTTGGCTTTAATTAATACTGATGTCAGAACTTCGTGTTAGAACCACGAACAATACCATTTATTTACTTTTTCTCCTCCCTACTATATATACTTTTTTATTTAATGGTTTTTAAATTTTTATGCAATTTACCCATGTTTCTTCTCATGGCAATCAAGAAATGTAGGTTAGTATTACTACTATTACATGAAGTTATCTGCGTATTTTAAATATTTTAATGTAAAAAAACCAGTAAGTTAAGTAGGCTATTCGAATAAATAATTCAAAATGGTTAAACAAATGTTTGTATATTTTTAATATTTTCCAGTTTCTAAAACTGCATTAAATTATTAAGATTCTTGATTAAATAAAATTAAAATAGTTTTAAATATAAATAAAAAAACAGAAAAATAGGAAGTTAATCATTATGTTATGCCTAATATAGGTATATTTAATAATGTTTTTTTTTTTATAAATACCTAGTTAGTTTTAAAATCATTTATTTTACTTTTAGTATTTAAGTTGACATATTTTTTTCAGAAAATATTTAATTTATCATCTTTATTATTACTATTTAATTATTATAATAATATAATAACAATTTATATAACTCAAAATGTAATAATAACATAGTTCTGTAGCTACCTTAAAACAGTAAACACAATTAAATATTATCTTAAAATAAATAAAAAATGTCATTGCATATGGAAAAATGCATTTTAATATAATATACCTAAAACGTTTATGTTCCCGTGATTAATATTCATAAATTATAACAAAATAAAGAACATCATTATTTATTGTTTAAACTAGTAATTGTCCAAAATTGAACTTAAAATATCTCTAAAAATTATTGTCTTTTTATATTTTTTAAATTATATGCTTTCAATATGAAATATTTATGAGGAATCTTGTTCTAAATTTTCAAAACTTAAATTTTTATGCATTTGTATTTTTAACTATACAAAATAGTTTGTGATTTTGACAAAGTACGTTACAATTTCTACTTCAAATGTACCTATATAAAAAAAATTTTATGAAAAAAATTATATCTCCTTATACCAGGAATACTAAATTTCTTAAAAATTGCTTTTACCTATGTAACCTATAACCTATTATCAATATAATATAGAACAAAATGGTATTTACGACTATTCATAGATGGCGTAATTATACCTATATATTATATACATTAAATATATAATTTTTTTATTATTTATTTTTATAAATACTTAAACGAAGACTAGCAATTTTAGTTATTTTGTTGTAATTCAAAACTATTTTTTGTGGATATTTGAAACTGTTACATATATTTTTTAATATACATAATGACTTTATTAAAATATTTAAATAAGTTTTATGATAGTATTGCCTATTTAATCCATAAAGTCTCGATCCTGTACTTATTAAATATAAATAATAGAAATTATAATAATAAAATAAAGGAAATATTTTCGACAAAAATTACTTCAACCTACCGTTATTCCATATATTAAAATAAATTACTTTAATATCAAAAAAATCACGAAAAACATATTTTCATATTTAATTACTAATTAGGAATATACACTGACAGAATATCTTCATTTGGGATCTTTTTTTGTTTAGAGGTACACTCGACTTCCTTTGTAAAGTAGAGTATTAACTTACTTTTCCCCTTTTGTTTAAAACGATGTTGGTGTAAAAAACAAAATTAAAAAAATAATTATTTATATATTATTAAATTTATTTATTTTTACATACAGAACTATTGTCACTTGTCAGTTGTCAAATATACATATAGTGTGATAATTAAAATATAATAATATGATTTTAATGTGCCTATATTAATTATTTAAAAAAAAAATGATAGTTAAATAGCTACAAATGTACAACTGCTCACAGAATACAATATATAAAAGAATAAATAAAGGATAAAATTACATTAAACATAATAAATAATTATTGTTTTGTAGTGCAAATAAATATTTTATTCCAATAAATTATTTTGACCAAAAGCTTCGAATCATATCTGCCCCTTTTTCACCAACCATTAAAGTTGGGGCATAAGTATGTGCGTGCGGAATATGCGGAAGTATTGAAGAATCCACTACTCTTAAACCTTCAATTCCGATTACTTGTAACTTGCTGTTGACAACATCCCCCATCCTGCATGTACTACATTGATGATGCCAGGTATTTGTCTGGTGTTGTGATAGACAAGCCCAATATTCGTCCGACCTAAATGGTAGATGTACACATTTCGGGTACGGTTTTGGGCTTAGTTTACCTGCGATATCTTTAAATGCCTGTGTTTCTTCTACTAATTTCACTGCATATTTAAGTGCAAAAACATTGTCTTCTAAATCAGTAGTATTGTTTTCATAGTAACCATAGGACATAATGGGCGGATCCAATGGGTTTTTGCTTTTCAAAGTTACGCTTCCACGGGCGTCTGGTTGTAACAACACAGTAGCAATGAAAAACATATTTGGTTCATCTGATAAAGCACCAAATATCAATTCAATTCCTTTGCCGGATGGCGCCCTTACATAACCTAAGCCATCCACTCCTGCTGGTGCTGTTAATGGTCCTCGGCCATATTTGTACCATTCTTCAAATAAATGCTTGTCTGAAATGGTTTCTTGCGTCAGCGCTGGTTCTGTTTGATTAACTTCAAATTTGATAGCTATTTATGATATTAAAAAAAAATATATATATATAATATTATATTTTTCAATACATTTTTAAGTTTAAAATAATAATAGTTAAGTGATCATGTTATTTTAAAAAATGTACAATTTTAGTAAGCTCAGGAGTCAGGACTGAAGAAGTTTAAATGTATATTGTGTTCGGGTCACTGTATACTTAACTCTGTACAACAATAAACTAAATAGTTAAAAATATTCAGGTTAAGTTATCAAAGTATGGAGAAGTAGGATAGTACCTGCCACCTGGTGCGATACACCTATATAATAAGAATATGTATCTATATAGTATATAGCTGTGTGCTTGTACATGTCACTTAGATTTTTAATCACCCCCCGTATATACATTTTTATTTTGTCTTACAATATAAATTCTAATTCAAAATCAATCATGCACAAACAAAATTATTTCGGGGGTGGGGCAGTTATCATTTATTTTGTATTTTATTGTCTAAATTTATCAATACCCTTATTGCTAAATGAACCTTTTAAACTGTGAACTTCATGTGGTCATATAAAATAAATGTGACTTTTCGATAAAATTTTTATTTTGGTTATAGGTAGATAACTAATGAAAAATAAATAACAATCTTGTATTCAATATTAATATCTTAGAAATAAAAAGAGAATATTATAAATAATCATAAATACTTCAAGTTTTCACCAAATATTTATGTTTGAATTTCATATGATTAGTATATTTTTTATAGTCTTTTGAATCTTTTTGAGTTATTTATAGACAATAGACAATAAACGTTGAAAATTTTAGTATTTTTTTATAAATGACTATAAAAATTTTTCATTGAGTCAAAATTCTTTAAAAATTAATACGAATTTCCATATAAATTGTCTTACATATTTTGTATAAAGATATTTAAAATACATTAGCACAATTTTTTCGTACGTATTTGAATTTCAAATTTCTACAAAATTTACCAAAGTCAGAACTTTATAAATCAGATATTTGAATTTAATATGATACATCTTATTTAATTTGCATTAGATAAATATATTGGAGTAAAATATATATATATATAGCTGGAATCGAATCCCATTAAATTTTTAAATAGGTTTATTTAATAAAAAAAAATGTAGATATTAAACTTAAAAAATTTAGAATTATTATTAGTTTAAATTTGAAGTTAACATACCCAATGTGCCATAGTGATCAAGTAAAGTTTTTCCAACTGGTAAGTCTTGGATTACTGGTATACCGTGATGTTTCAGGTGTTCTTTTGGTCCAATTCCTGATAACATTAGTAACTGTGGTGAATTGATAGGTCCAGCAGATAAAATTACTTCTTTTTTCGAATATACTGTTCTTATTTTTCCCTTTTTTATAAACTCCACCCCGATTGCTTTTTTAGTTTTTTGATCAATGAGTATTCTTGTTACTCTGCTGTGTATTGCCACATGAAGATTTTGACGATTTTTGGCTGGCCGAATAAAGGCTTTGGATGCACTTACCTATACAATAAAATATTTATTTAGCTGGTAAAAATCAAATACATAAATAAACATTAAACATAGTTATTCGCCAACTTAAAAACATTGGTATTTTCTATTATTAATAAATGATAGTTCAAATTTTAAATAATAATTATGGTATACAATAATATTAATGAAATATTAAAACAAAATTTCATTATTAAATGTCGTTAATTATGTTTAAATATAAAATCGTTTCGGGGTTTTCTTATAAAATTAATTTACTACGGGTACCTACTACCAAACTAAAACAATTTCATCATACTAAGAAGAAACAAAATAGTATCAAAAAAATTAGTGAAAAATGGTACTATATTATTATTTGATGGATTATATGAAAAATTACAAAACATTTAATGAATAAATAATGAAATAATTTTACCTTAAACGTAATTTAGTTGTTCAGAATTAAATGTCCATTAAAATTTTTTAACCATTAAATTAATTAATTTTTTCATACAACCCGACTACTAGTGTCCTTATTATACTTAAATTAATTTTATTCATAAATAACAAATAATATATACTTACTCTATGTCCAAGCAATGTTGTGAGTTGTAAATGAGATACTCCATGCTCCGGATCAACTGTAAAGTCAATATTTTTTCTTAATCCTAATTCTCCGCCAGCTTCTATAAATTTATCGGCACGTGGTGAATGATATCTAACTCGTTCGACATGTAGGTTTCCTTTGTGTGAATGGAACGGTGAGTTTTGATATTCTGGTATAGAATTGTTTTCAGATTTCAAAAAAAATGGCAATACATCATTATAAGCCCAACCATCATTTCCTAGTGCTGCAATTGTATCATAATCTTCTTTTTTTCCTCTTGTGTAAAACATGGCATTTATTATTGATGATCCTCCCATGCCTTTTCCTTTTGGCCACGGACAACGATTATCTTTGAAACCAAAACAACCATGTTTTGCCGGTTCAGCAATATAACCCCAATTGTAATCTGTGTTTTCTAAAAATTGTAGCGCCGCTGGTATATCTGTGTATATAGATTCATCTTGCCCTGCTTCTAATAACAGTACTCTCCAATTTTTCTCTTCGGATAAACGGTTTGCAACGACACAACCTCCTGGACCGGCTCCAATGACAACAAAATCATACTCACGTAATATTGGTTTATTACCTATAAAACTATTTTCTCTGAAAGGAATTTCTTGTTGCTGATACTCTCCATAGTTTGAGTGAAACAATTGACTAACAGTTAAAGATGAAAAAAAAATTAAAGTTGTGAATATTATAAGAATATTTTTCATGATAATGTGACCATTTAAGTAGTATTGGGTCTTGACTATGATTAATACTGATGTTGGAACTTCATATCACAGCCTCAAACAATACTATTTATTTACTTTTTCTTCCTACTATATATACTTTTTTATTTAATGATTTTATATATATATATATACAAGTTACCCCTGTTTCTTCTAACGGCTATCGAGAAATGTAGGTTAGTATTACTACTATTAAATTAAGTTATCTATGTATTTTAAATATTTTAATGTAAAAAAACCAGTAAGTTAAGTAGGCTATTCGAATAAATTAATCAACATGTTTAAATAATGGTTGTATATTTTCATTATTTTCTAGCTGCTAAAACTGCATTAAATTATTAAGATTTTTGATAAAATAAAAACAAAATATTTATCAATATAAATACGAAATGAGAAAGATAGGTACCTAATCATAATGTTATGCCCAAAATAGGTTTCGAGTGTACCACCTAATCATTAAGTAAGTCAATTTATAATGTATACGCATGTGATAAACTTGAATTTAATGATAAATTATTACATATTATACAGAAAAATGTTGATCAAAGAAGGTCTATACATTATTCTATATTATAACAAAATACATATTATATACTTTGATATCATATTATTTCATGATTTATTTAATATTATTTTTATGATAGCGTTTTTGGTATTGCTATTTAAGTAATTTATTTTACTTTAAATCTTGAAATTAATCTAAATATTTTGAAAATATGATTGTGATAAATAGATAAAATATAATAGTCATGAAAAAGTTTTAAGTCCCTACATTTAATATTTTTGAATTACGAAAAAATAAAAATAATAATTCTTTATTTAAATATATTATTTCAACCAAATTAAAATTTCAAATATCTATTATACACTTTTAACGAACCTTGTATTTAATTATACTATTTGAAAAAAAAATGCTAATACAACATTTGTATTTTGAAATTTTCAAGTATCTAGTTTCTAAGTATCTACGGTACAGTTTTTCCAGTTTGACGTCACCCAATTTATGAACATATGTACACAATTTATCAAAAAAAAAAAATTAACATTTTATATACCTTTTAATAATAATATAAAAATTATAAGTGGATATAATAGTTTTTTATTGTATCAACATACTCAATCAGAATAGTTTTGTTTTCTTTTAAGAGGACGTTATATACCTAGTACGAAATGTGTTGTCTTACTAACGCACATCATAGCAATTTTGCGTTCAACAGAACACATTTTGTGATGTTAGCTTTAATACTTGAGTCAATTTTCTTAGTATCAAATTTAAAGCTAAGAATATTATCTAGAAAATGCCATATGTTTTTATTGATAATATAATTTTAGAATAATAGTTATAGCTATCTAAAATATTAAAACTTTAAAATGATAATATTATCAATAAAAGCATTTTATATTTCCCAGATAATATGTGCTTAGCTTTAGCCTTTAAATATGACAATTGGTAAATTTTCTGTAATGATATTAAAGCTAACATCACAAAATGTTTTCTGCTGAACGTAAATTTGCTATGATGTATGTAAGACAAAGACAGCACAGGGGTATAACGTTCTCTTAACATGAAAAATGTATGTAGGTACTTATTGCACTTACTCATTTTCTTCGCATTTTCGGTCTATTATTTGTATATCATTATTTATTACAAGTAAGTCCTGATTTTTTTCCTATGTAATTTTGAACCATTATAATGGTGTAAAAATAAAATAAAAAATATGCATATTGTGTTTTATACAATATACTATGTTATACTGTATGTCTATAGTCTAAATATCTTAAGTTCACGCAGTGAATTATTACTACAAACTAAAATCATAATTTTTATTTTAACCATAACAGTCAGTAGACTTTTCAGTTATTTTATTATTTATATTCTGTAGAATATAGATATACCTATCCTGGCTATCAGGCTATCCTATTTATAATATATTGATCGATGTCATTAATCCCGTAATTCGGCGTAAAATTATAATAATAAGATAATTAGATAGTAAATCAGTTGCATTGCCTTATAGTTGTATAAATTGCTATGCTAAGAAGACAAGAAGCATGACGTAACTAATATTATCATCGTTGTCGGCAAATTGAACTTTTTTTTAAAACCGTTATAAACTTGTTTTTTGGTCGAAAAACTGGGTGTCGGCCGAATTGGGAACAACCCGTATCTACAAGTTATACGTTTTTGAATCATAATACATAAAGAAAATCGTTTTTGTCAAAAACTGGTTTTGCGTAAAAACGTTCGATTTTTCCCTATTTTTTTTTTTGTGTGTTTTCCAATTAATAGGTTGAAAAGTGCTGAGGAATTTTTACTTTTAATCCACTACCCTTCGTTAAAAAAAAGGATCAATACGTACCTAATATACACTTACCGACCAGGATAAAATATTAAAGTTGAAAATCTAAGCATTTTTATTGCTCTAAATTGCGATGAATGATAAAAATAATCACTCACACACAAGCATCATTGTAAAATAAATGCGATTATTGTTTAGAATCTAAAAGCTAAAATTTCAAATGTTTAATATACTATGTTATTTATTTGTGAATTTTTATCATATTATTATTTATTATTATTCTATTAAGTAGATATCCAAAATAATCTTATCATATTGGATATTTACAACATCATATTGAGAAAGTAAATATTAATTATTTTAATTTTATTATACTAAGATAGTAAAAACAAAAATCGGTTTTTCATTAATTGTATTTTGTATCTGCTTAAAATAAAAATTTAAAAGTAAGAATTATTGTCCTACCTACAAATTGTAAGCTATTTTTTCTGTTTATTTCTTTTTAGAGTATTAAAATTAAATTATTTTGAAATCTATATTCAAATCAGATTGTTATAATTAATTTATATTTGTCCCCACCAAATGAAATCTACGTCAACGTCACTAAGTATCAATACATTATATAATATAATAAAGATAAATGACATAAATTATTAATAAACTACAGGCGAACTAAAAAAAAACAATTTTTTTATGTTGATAGGTATAATCATAGATTATATAATATATACACTAGACAGATAGGGATTTTCAGTAACTAAAATTATATTTATAATAGTTGCCGACAGGTATCGTTCAATCGTTGTATGAATGAACATTACGCTTATTATTATAATTATTGGTAGTAAATAAAATATAATATTCCTAGACCAATTTGTGACAGTTTCGGAAATAGTGATGATTCGATATTCTCGTATCGTACATGTTCTTAGATTATATTATCGCACTATCAGCCTTAATTAATAATACATCGGCTGTATGCAATCAGAGAGTAATAATTTTTTTATCACAAAAATTAATTTACTTTTCAATATGATGATTCAGTAAAAACGGCTTTATGTGGTAATATTTTACTGCACAAAAGACACAATATTAAGTATAAGTATAAGTTTAAATTGAATATATAATCAATGGTACAAGTACATAATAATATTGAAGTGTATTGTCTGTTTGTTTAACAACTTAATTTTATATCTCATTTTTATTAAAATTATAAAATTATAACTTGAGATATCTTACAATCAGGTTTTTTAAAAGTATAGGTGGTAACAGAAAAAACTCCATTTTTACTTTCATAATCATTAATATGTATACTTTTAGAAATACAACAACTCACTTTCATAATCTTTGTTGTTATACTTTCTAAAACTTTAAAATTTTTTTTTTTATGTCGGGAAGATAATGTAGATAGTTTTAGACCAGTACTTAAAATTAATTCATGATTTTTAAAGTAAATATACAGAATGTATACTATAGATTTTCATTTAAAAAAAGAAGTTGATCTCTAACTATAGTACTATATTTGTTGTATAAAATATAACATTTTAATACTACTTTTTTATAAGACTTATTATATTATACACACGTGAAACGTACATAAGTATACGTATAAATATTACTATATATTATTTATAGTACCTAGTTAATATTATAATACTTCAAATAGTTCGAATACCTAACTTAAGTATTTATTTTAATGTAAAATATATACACATATAATATATATATATAAGTAAGAAAAAATTAAAATAACTATTCTGTAGTACCTATACCAAAGATTAAATATATCCTGCGATATAGTACGACCTATTATAGTACTGTATCAATGTATCATAATATTATTGGATATATTTTAATCTATGATAGTGTATACCAGTCGGCAAGCGCGGATCCTAGCTAAGAGGGTGGGGCAAGTGGCGATAGCCTCCCCCTTCCCCATAGACTCTACCACATTGGAGCTGATAAAATATCGTTAAAAATTGTTAATAATACACTTAGTTGTGCTCCCCCCCCCTCGTAAATATATTCTAGATCCACGCCAGGTAAACTATACAGCATGGGACGCCAACCTTTTCAAATAAATGAGCTACATTTGAAATTTTATGTTTCTGGTGACCAGTGACCGATGTATTTAGGAGGGAAGGAAATTTGTTTGATGAGAAAAAAAATTCATCATAATCTAATACGAATATAAACTTGTTCCTTTTTTTGATTAGAATGATAACTTTTATACTTTTTATTTGCTTTCATTTTATTGTTGTTATGTTTTATTGTTTAAATATAAAATTATAAATAAATTCGAAACGTAAAAACGAAAATATACGAAACATAATGCATATTATAATATATATTATATGACTGTCAAGTTGAGTTATAAATTTATAATTGACAATAATATTATAAACTTATAACTAGGGTTCGGGTCTTAGAAAGTTAGAAGTTATAGCAGTACCTAACCTAACCTAAAAAGTGATCTAAGGTTAAGATAATCCAGTTTTAATCTCGAAATTGACTCTCTCGTGGGGAACAGGCAATGTAAAAAAATCATATAAATTACAGTTTAACCTTTATTAGCTTATAATTAAATTGAATACAATTGTTTTTTAAATTCTTCTATTTCTTAAGACCGACGTATTTATATACATAATATGTACATACGACATACGTGCACATATATGTACAATTAGTTATTAGTGGGCCTCGAAATTTTTTTTTCAAAATTGGTGGTCTGCACAACTAAAAAGGTCGAAAACCGCGGAGTTATAGCATTCAAAAACACTAAAATATGCGCTTATATATATGACCTAAAAAACTTAAAAATATGCACTAAAAATTAATAAAAGCATTTAAAAAATAATTAATAAGAAAGATTTAATATTAGATATGAAAAACAAATTTGTTATTATTATTGGACATTTTAATATTACAATTAAAATTTATAAATCAAATTTCTTAAAAATTAGTTTTTGATTGTTCTAAAAAAATATATTTATAATATATCGGTTTAATTGTTGATGTTAAAATACAATTCCTATATTTGTGATTGTGTTGAACTATTAAATGTCTTAGAAAGTTTTCAAACAATAAACCTCTCCTATATTATCGGCAAGAACAAACATACTTGTATGCCCAAAATTAACATTCTACGTCAACGTATGTTATGGGAGCATACTTGAATACTTCCAATAACCCAACTCGGATAGCCACATTTTCTTTATTGTTTCAAATTGCTTTAGCTAAGTATTTATAAATCACGTTAATATGCAATATTTTGTGACAAATATAGCTACAGTTACATAAATATTATTAGTTATTACTATGCTCTAAACAAATGTTTGTAATTATTAATCATCAAACATTTTAACTAAGACATTTCAAACAATTATATTTTCTATAAATTGTAAAAAATTGTTTAATATACGTCAATATAGCAAAAAAAAAAAAAATATGCAAAATAGACGAAAACAAGCAAAATAAAATATTATATTTTAATTTTCTGTACTATAAAACATATTTTGATATCACTCTGTTATATTTTATTACATATATGATATATTATGGTTATTCAAATATTTTTTGTTCCGAACCTTGCTAATAACTAGGGCTTGGATTTTGATATAAAAAGGCATCTTTTTTTCTGGTGTTTTGAAACGTTGGTCTGTAAGTAAAAAATGTATTTTGGGCGATACTGATTATTTTAAACTATTATTATTTGTTGCATTTTTTGACGTTTTTAGTGCATTTTCTTAGTTTTTAGAGCATTTATCACAATTTTTTCATAAAATGAACGAAAATTGTTGTGATTCATAAGAGACTTTCGGCAAACTGTCAACGATACGAATATTAAATTATATATAGTATCGTCGATAGCAATTTTATTATAGGCTTTTCCCCGAAAACAAATTAAATAAATATAAAGGGTTGAGCATACTACAAAATATTTCAAAAATTATAAATAATAAAAAACCTGATGAAAATAATAAATCAGAAAATATACCCAACGACGAACGATATTTCACATTTTAAATATGCTCCAGCATCATCAGTAAAAATATTGAAAGAAGTTTTTCTACTTACAAAAGTATATTATCTGACCAACGAAGATCATTGTTGTTTGAAAATATAAGATAGCATATCATTATACAGTGCAATACCAATTTTGTTGAGGTTATTAATAATAACTAGCAAAAACAAGTTTAAAATATTAACATTTCTATTTTAAATTATTATTTTAGAATTAGAATGAATGATTAATAAACTAGAAGTAAAAGAGAACTGCACAAATAACAAATAACAATATACTATTAAAAAAAAAAAAAAAAATATAAAAACAAAAAAAAATACACTACTGTACCTAATTTTACATTTTTTTTCCGATTTTTAAGGTATAATAAATATAATTTAAATGTATTTTTTGAGTTTTTCAAGTCATTTTTGCATTTTTTGATATTTTTTAAGTCTTAGGGCATTAAAATCCCAGCCCTACAAATAACTATTTCGACCCGAGCCGTTTCTAGGCGAACCGGGTCACAGTTAACGAGCTGTGTTTCAATGATAAAAGTGGGGTACATGAATTGTGTCATAACTGTTTTATAAAGTTTTACACAAGTTGTGTGCTGATAAATTATTTAATAAATTTTAATTTATCAATTTTGTGATTCTTTTTGAACTATTTATAGGCATAAGACATTTTTGATGGCTGGGTCAAAATTCTTGAAAATTTAAACTTGGAGTTGACAATTAAAATATTTATAAAATTGGTCAGTCATGATAATTTTTGAATTTAACCATAGGGACACCCTCAGGAATTCTTCACTGTCTCTTTTAGGAACTTATAATTATTGTATAACTATTCTTATTTTTATTATTTACTTATGTTACTATGAATGACTTTATATAAGTACCATGTAGTGTATTATTGACTTTTATAATTATATTTTAAGTTATTTTACATATACATAAATGTTAAAAATGTACCTATAAAATAAATTGCAAATCAGATTCATTAGGTACCTATAACACTAACACAAAAATCAAAATAAATTCTAGTTTTTAGTTTTATTTGTCCTTTTTCTCTAGTTATACCTACATACATAAATAATTACAATTATAATTTAATAATAAAATAAAATTTATTGATAACATATAGTTGTAGATTTATATTATATATTGTGGGAATACAATTAATCCGCTATCAGTAGTTGTGGGCATGATGTTGAACTTTTACGTTTTAAGTTTATATCAACTATTCCATTCTATTGATATGTTATGAATATTCACCTCGTTAAGACGTTTAATTTGAGGTGTCACATGCAAATTTTTTCGGCAAGAAAATAATTTGTAAATTTATGCGGTAAAGATTTACCGAGCTTACATCTCTAAAAAATATATTATACATTTATATGTTATATTGTATTTATTATGCAGATATCTAGGTATATACAGTGTAGAGTACAGTCAAACTGTCAAAGGTTAGTCCGTAGGCCGTTTATTGTAATATGTACATTTAAGTGAAGTATACACTTTTAGATCGCATTTGTTGTAATCTACCAACTAGAAAGGTAAGAAAACAATGCAATGCATTTCTATTTTCTACTATTCTTTTTTTTTTTTGACGGAAAAGGGGCAAATATATAGGCAATTTAAATAGAAAGCAATACAATATGTTTATCGGAAATCGATTCGTCAATACACAAACAGTAATATGGATAATAAAAAAAGAATGAATTCATTATGATTTATCTACATATAGGTGATCGTGCTGCAAATCTGCAATAATAACACAGAATAATAACGCCGATAAGGCGACAATACTGCACCGCGATCCGCGGGCTGTACATTACACCGGTGTATTGGACACTGCACAGTGTTACAGTTGTGTTGCCAAATAGTCTTATCTTCTACATGTCGCTTATCAGCATATACAGTGGTACCACGAATTCAGATTTTAAAAATGTTTCAATTAATCCGTGGTATTGTTATATTTCATATGCAGTACCACTGAATAGTTCGGCGTCGGCTACAATGTTTTGAATAAACATATTAATAACATACCAATGTAATATTGTTATCTACTTACTACCTATAATGGTACTTATTTAAAATGTCAGTAACTATTCAATAATAGGTATCATATTATTTTTTATTTTTTTACTTTTCAACACACAACTGACAATTGTGCATAGTGTTTTATTAATTTTTGAATCAATTGTGACTTTTGTTTATTACATATTATTTACATTCAGTTTAGTCATTATTACGAATAACAACCAATGGTTTTTGTGTTAAATAATGTTAGCGAATAGTAATTAAAGATCAAGCGTGAACTACCAGATAAAATAAAAACTCGTAATTCTATTTTATACATAAAATTGTTGTATTTATGGTTGTATGTTAAGAAACATAAAAACATTTATTAATAATATACAAAAATGGGACAAATACACACTGTTGGACCTAACAAAGCTCTAATTGTTTCTGGTAAGTGATGACATTTGCATGGACTTGTATCTACATTGATATTAAGTATAATTAAATAAATAAATAAATAGTTTATTGAATTTGTCATTGTCTGTTTGACCAATAACTTCGAATCATGTCTGACGCTTTTTCCCCAACCATTAAAGTTGGGGCGTAAGTATGTGCACTAGGAATATGTGGAAGTACTGAACTGTCTACTACTCTTAATCCTTGGATACCAATTACTTGTAATTCATTATTGACAACATCGCCCATTCTGCATGTACCGCATTGGTGATGATAAGTGTTTGTCAAGTGTTTCGATAAACATACCCAATAATCATCTGATCTAAATTCAATGTGGCTACATTTTGGGTATGGTTCTGGGTTCAGTTTTGCTGAAACATCTTTAAATGCTTGTGTTTCTTCTACCAATTTTACTGCATATTTAAGTGCATATACATTATCTTCTAAATCAGTATTACTGTCATAATAACCATAAGACATAATAGGTGGGTGCAATGAGTTGTTATTTTTCAAAGTTACACTTCCACGGGCATCTGGTTGTAATAATAAGGTAGCGATGAGGAATGTATTTGGTTTTTCTGATAAAGGAGCAAATATTAATTCAACATCTTTACCGGATGGTGATCTTATATAACCTAAACCATCTACTCCATTTGGTGCTGTAAGTGGTCCTCTGCCATATTTAAACCATTCTTCAAATAAATAAATATTTGATAAAGCTTGCTTGTTGAGTGATGGACCTGTTTGGTTTACTAAGAATTCCAATGCTAAAAACAATAAACAATACAACATTTTCAATTAAAATGTAATTAATCCATTCCTCGAGTTATAAAATAAACTAGATTAATTTCAAAATTGTTTTAACATATTAGTATTTTACTATTTTAGTATGTTCATTATATAATCACTAACAATAATTATTTTATGACTTTTTATAAAACATTAAATCACTCAAAGTTTCATTCTTTGGATACTTAATGTTTGTTGGATATTAACATACAAATTTAAAACTTACATGAAATATAAGTTTGAATTTGAATTTTTCAGTTACAATTAAAAACTTCTATGATAATTTATGAAAATTTGAAGTACAAAATATTAAATTAAAACTGACATTTACACCTACTTATTATTTAAATAAGTGACATTAGATTAATTTAAATTTATACAGGCTCATGAATACTTTTGATATTGTTTATATTATCCTACTGTGATGGATAATTAACTAACATTATAATTTTTCATCTATTTCATAAAAAAAAAAAAAAATATATATACATTTCAATAGTTTAGTTTAAGATGGTTATCATAAAAACATTTTTTATTGGAATGAATTGATTAAGTTATACATTTTTAGGAAAATTAGAATTTATCAGCTAAGTATAATAAATATTTTACAAATAGTTAATGATTGTCACTTAAATATTTAAATAACTGGATTTTATTATAAATAATCAATATATATATATAGTGATAATGTTTTAACTAGTTCAATTTATAGTAATAAATATTATGCTTACTATAATTTATTCTTTGGCAAAAAAACTAAAATATATTAATTCTATTCAAGATATCAAAAAAAAAAAATAGTATTTTTTAACTCGATTTATGCATGAACAACTCTTTTTTCAGATTGATCATTTGTATATAGCTCATACATGCATCATGCGTCATTAATACAATAAGAATAATTGTTTAATTTTCACATAGAGAAATAAATAAAACAATTTAAATATTAAACTAGGTAGCATGTAATAAAAATAATAATGTGATTATACCAACTGTGCCGTAGTGTTCTTGTAAATTTTGTCCTACTGGTAAATCTTGGATTACTGGTATACCAAGATTATTTAAGTGATTTTTTGGTCCAACTCCTGATAACATTAATAATTGTGGAGAGTTAATGGCACCAGCAGATAAAATAACTTCTTTTTTAGCATATACTATTCTATGTTTTCTTTTTTTAATAAATTCTACTCCAACTGTTTTTTTAGTCTTTGGATCAATAAGTATTCTTGTTACTTGACTGAATATAGCCACATGAAGATTTTGACGATTCTTAACTGGGCGAATATAGGCTTTAGATGCACTTACCTATAAAACAAAAATTAATTATTTAACTAAAAAAAAAAAATAACTTTAAAGCTTATATTTTTTATGAATTAAAATTGTACCTATTTATGTGGTTTTATAAGTTTATGATTTATTATTTATAAGTCTTAGAAATAGGTACCTAATATCTATTATATTAACATTAGAAATGGTTCAATTAAACAGGAATTTGTCTAAATATCTAATAAAAATTTCTCAATTTTTGTGGTACATGAAAAGTCACTTGATGATATGCTTCATATTATTTTCATTCTGGACATATTTAATGATTATTTTAGTTTATAAATGCATGCTTGATTTGAAGTTCTTTAGAATGTTGCCCTCTAATTAATAATTACCAAATAAAATTATTCATATTTCGCACTTAATACAAACTGTTATTATTAACAGAGTTAATAATGACTCCAAAATTAATATTATTCAATATTTTTCTTGGCAACTAGAATCAGGAATTCCTCTAATTATTATTTGTATGAACAGTCCACTGGAAAAAATCCTGATATCTCGCTTGTATAGTCTGTTAATGGGTATGCTAAAGATCACAATATATGATCTGTCCAGCAAGAGAATGTGCCGATTCTGCGCAACCCCTCGTGTCACCATGCTATCAAAACTAGTTCGCTTATGGCTGGGTATCATTGGAGAATGTAAAGAAAAACTTATTTTGGTTGATCTGCAGCGTGTTCTCTTGCTGGACAGAGTATAGTAAGGAAAAGTAATTTGTTTTTTTATTTATTGTTAGTTTTGGCAAATCTAATATTATTTTATATTATATACTATTATTAGTATAATGTTAAAAATATAAAAAATTTGAATAATTTGAATTGAGGAACCATGAAACAAGTTTTTAGCTAAGATAGTATTGTATAGAATGAAAGGAAAAAAAATGCATAAGTTCATCTAATTCTAATTATTACTATTCTTCATTATTATTAGTTGTTATCTGGAAATGGAAATTATGCTAATACAGGAAATAAATAATTTAAAAATCTACACAATATAATTCATTTTTTACTGCCTTATTATTTTTTAATATTTTTAACTATTTAATTTTTAATCATTACTTATCCCTTATACACATGAGTGGTACATGAAAAAAAAAGTTTGAGAACCTTTAGTTTAAATTAGTGATTCTCAATCGCCGGACCGTGGACCGTCACCAGTCTGCAATTAAAAGGGTACTTTAATATACCCTAAATCGCGGACCTAACCGGTTTGCGACCACAAAAGGTTAAGAACCACTGGTCTAAATGACCAATATTTTATGTATTTTTTTAAATTGTTATTATTTTGACTTATGCTGGTAAAAAATGTATAGTTTACTTATAGGAATCAACATAATTCTGATTTTAGATCACAAAATATAAATAATTCACTTTATGACATTATTAATAGGTACATTTTATATTATTGAAACATAGATTGATTATAGTCGGCTTTGGTGCAAAACAATTATGAATTATAATAGATTGGTGAATAATTTGTTATTAATTAATTTAGTATTTTTAATCATTAAATCTTAATATGAATTCTAATTTTTTTTTATTCATTTACTCAACCAAGATGCATGTAGGTAATGACATTAATTTTATTAGTTTTATTGATATTGTTAAGATTAATATATAGATTAATGTTTATTTATTAAAATTAGTATCTAGATAAATACTTAAAATGAACAATAAATATGAATATATGACAAATAAAAAATAGTAAAATAATCTAATACTGATTAAAATAATAATTATACGTAAAACTATGATAAATATATATGCAGAATAAATAATTTTACCTGAGAACAAATCTTTGTTAAAAAATTAGAATTAAGTTTTTAAATTAATTTATACAAATAAATTAGGGTCCAGATTATTAAGTTTCTATGTATCATAGCTAAATATATAAATGAAATTTAATACTAGTTTTTTTTTTTTTTTTAATTGAAAATATTTTGGGTTCTATTGAATATTTAGTTTTTTTTTTAATTATCTTGGAATATTTTGTAATTTATAAGAATGAAATATTTATATATTTTAATTTTTGTTGGAATCATATTTCAATAAATAAATAAGTTTAATGGTAAGAGTGATAGTTCTTCAAAAATAATACACCTCTGCTCGTTCTTGAATGGTTATTGATTTAGAATTTTTATAAGTTTAAAAGATATTATATGACTAGTTAGCTGATAAGGTTAGCAAAATTATATAGTTTATTTTTATTCATAGTTAATAAATATACTTACTCTATGTCCATTTAGAGTTGTGGCTTGTAAATGAGATACTCCATAGTCCGGATCAACTGTGTAATCAATATTTTTTTTTAATCCTAATTCTCCGCCAGCTTCTATAAATTTGTCAGCAAGTGGTGAATGATATCTAACTCGTTCAACATGTAAATTTCCTTTTTGTGAATGGAATGGTGAGTTTTGATATTCTGGTATAGAATTGTTTTCAGATTTCAAAAAATAAGGCAATACATCATTATAAGCCCAACCATCATTTCCTAGTGCTGCAATTGTATCATAATCTTCTTTTTTTCCTCTTGTGTAAAACATAGCATTTATTATTGATGATCCTCCCATGCCTTTTCCTTTTGGCCACGGACAACGATTATCTTTAGAACCAAAACAACCATTTTTCGCAGGTTCAGCAGTATAACCCCAATTATACTCTGTGTCTTGTAATAATCTCATTGCTCCTGGTATATCTGTATATACAGATTCATCTTGACCTGCTTCTAATAATAATACTGACCAATTTGACTGTTCTGATAAACGGTTTGCAACAACACTGCCTCCAGGACCTGCTCCAATGACAATAAAATCATACTCACGTAGTATTGGTTTATTACCTAAATAAGTATTTTCCCTAAAGGGTATTCCTTGTTGTAGATACTGTCCATAAATTGACTGAAATAATTCCACAATTATTGAAGATGTAGAAGAAATAAAAAATAGATATATTATGATAATAATTTTCATTATAAACCTAGAATCAGTGTACTTGGCCATGAACAATGAATGTCAGTGTCAAATCCTTCAAACAATACTGTTATTTTAGGTCAATCTCCCCTCTATTTATACTTTTCATTCAACGTTTGCAAATATACTGTTACTCCTACTAAACGTGATCAAGTAATATTTTATATCATTCCATATAATTTACTGGTTTAAGATTGACAATCATGCGCTAGGTTAATGAACTTTTAATATAGGTTATTTGGCATTAGGTATATATATTTTTTTTTGTATAAACACATAAGGAACCAAATTCAAACCAATAATTTTTGGATATTTAAACTTATTTATTTTCTAAAATAAATTATAAAGTTACTCAATTATTTGATTATCTGTATTAAATTTCAACTTCTACTTTAAGTATTTTGTATATTTAATTCTTAAAAATAACATATATTTTTTTCAAAATTACTTATAATATCTTATAATATTGATTACAATATTATAATAAATACATTTATTATTAATTATTATGTGTTTTAATACTACATAAATTAATTATGATTTGACTGGATTTGAATAATTATAAGATTAGAGAAAATAGTACAAACCATTTCACTTTTTTACAACTCCTTTCACCTTTAAAAAATAACCCAACCCATCTAATTGACAGGAATTATATATTTAAATTGTTTATTTTTATGTATGATTGATGGATTGATGTTATAAACTTTTTACCAGTTACTAAGTACTAACCAACAGTTTTCAAAGACATTTTCTTTTTCTTATTTTGTTTTTGCTTAAAATAATCATTAGTTTATGAATAATTATAAAAATACATATCGGATACCTATTTAGAAAACTGTTTTTTTTTTATGTATTTCCGTTTTCCCTTAGATTTTTTATCCCATTTTATAAGTAATTTGTATCTTCCTTAAAGTCCTTATTAAATCAAAATTTCTACTTTTATTATTAAAGATTAAAAATCAACATATTATCTGTCCTAAAATGTGATAAAAAAAAATTCACACTGTAGAACTAATAATATCTTCAGCTTAAAACTAAAATTTTATTTTTATTTGCATATTAAATCAATTGTAAATTATATTTGTATTATAATTTAGGAATTATAAAATGTTATTATTTTTTTTTAAAATAGCTATTAATATAAACAAAATATGCAGAATTGCAGAACGTGACGATAATACTTTTAAAAGTTACAACATTCTTATGATATTTGCCAAAAATATTTTTTCTATAAAATATAATAATTTTATTTAATATGAATAAGCTTCTGTAGTTCAAAACAAGATATAATATCTGAAGTCATTATAGATGGTTTTATATTTAACATTAGAATTGTATATAATATATGCATAATTAAATAAAATTAAATAACAGTTCCATTTCTGTTAAAAATTAAATAATTTCTTATTGTCAATATTTTACGATTTTATATTTCTCGACAATTATTTTATCAACTAAACAATTAATACAAAATATGAACTGAATTAGCAAGCAAAATCAATTTTAAATGTAGATAATGTTAAGCGCTGCTTATTGACCACTTATTTAATAGTAAATTTCATAATATTTATATTTATTATCAGTGCTTTGGATTATGAGATGCTCTTTAAAACTGACCAATATTCAAAATAATTATATCTATGATTCATAAATATGTGTTATAACTTTATAAGTATCAAAATATATAGGTACACATTTAAAAATATAGTATTTTAGAATAGCAATGTGTTAATTTTTAGGTACATATTCTGTATACCTATTTATTTATTTAAAAAATTTATATGAATAAAAGTATTTTATACATAAAGTTGTATAAAAAATTAAAGATGTGGTCTAAAACTAAAACCATAAAAATCACATATTATTTTCATTATATTTTTATATATTTATAGTCTTATTATAATAAAATAATTATAGGGTTTAGCGTGTTTAAAGAAGTATACATTTGATACGAGATTTAATGATCTTATTTAGCGAAACAAAATAAATCCCGCGGCATCTTTTATTATTAGGTTTAGGTACCTATTGACTTTAAATTGTTGTGTTTTATTTCTCAATTATATGTCTCTATTCTAATTTGCGTGCAAGTAAACTGATCCTTAAAAAAAAGAGGAAACGAAAACATTTAAGTTTCTATTACAAGTTGATTGTAGTAGATGTTTACCAATGATAATCAAACTTGATTCTTTATAGTGATTATCGTATCTATATTATTAGAAATCATATAGCATATTAATATGTAATATACGTATGTCCTATTAAATTTAAAATTATCGATAATTAACATTGGTAACTACTTTACATTAAAAATATTTTTAACTGGACTGAAGCATAAGTCGACAACATTTCAGTGTCAGCTTTAAATTAATTGCTAATATATTTATTTTTATTTAGTTAAGTTAATATGTGTATAGGTATATTTAATGTCTTACCATTCATTTGCATTACCAGTTGGTCACGATCCAATCATTTAAATTGAATTACCATAAATTAGAGTATAAATCTTTAAGTCAGCGGTTCTCAAACTTTGGTACGCGAAAGATTACATGATAGTACGCGGAGTTCCGTTTTTCGATAATAAACCCATTCAATTATTTAATTCATATTTTATTTTAAAAAACTCATAAAATAAAAATTATTATTCTGTAGTTGTAGTATTTCACTGCCTTATTATTTAAAAAAAAAATATATTTAACTGTACAATTTGGATTTTTGATCGTTCTATTTTTAGTCATTAGTGGTACGTGACTAATTGATAATATACCTAAGTTGTACGTAAAAAAAAGTCTGAGAACCACTGGTTTAAATTATATTTTAACCATTTAAAAATTTTCGGGGTAGTACCTACCTTACAATATTTACTTATTTTATTATTAATATTCAGCTCTATTCATTTTTTCGTAATATCTAACTTTAAATATTTCGTATTATATGACTTGTTTTTGGTTTTTTTAGGAAGGGGGGATAAATATACTTTAATATACTTACACATTTAAATACTTTACCTATTAACTATTACATTTATTTAAATTAGTTATTAGTTATTGTGTGTATAAAATTCAAACGATAATATGCACTTACCTATTTATGTATACTATATTATATTCTTATTTATTTACTTTGTATGGTGTATAAAACAAACGTATTATACTACTGCAGTAATACATTATAATTTTAAATTATAATAAATCATAAAAAGATAAATAATAATAAAATAATATCAAATAAAACCTTAATTTTAATTGTTTAACTATAAATCAAGTTGTTTAACCACTATTGCCTCTTTAGTATTCAATAGACTCCTACAATATTTTGTTCAAACTATCTCTTTGTGTACGTTTTCACCGAGAAATTTATAGTTTGTTCTGATTTTCTGTCGTTAATGCATTATTCTTATAGTGCCATTTGAATAAGAGAAATTCACTCCTTCTACCTGATATAATTAATTATTGTAGTCCATTTTTATTTTGGAAATATCATGCTTTTTAATCGTAAGGATTTTTAAATATTAATATTTTATATACTCATAACTCGCTTAAAAATTGAAATACCGTAAAAAACAGACTAACACAGGTAACGTTCTTACCTTAAAGTTTGATAATAAATTATTTGACTCTATTATAATATTTAAGCTAAATCTACAAAATTGGTTTTACTGAACGAAAGTTATACATATTGTGCGTTTCTGAAACGGAGACAACACATGCAATTGTGGCGTCCTGTTAATCTCACTAATCAATGATAGCCAATAGTCGATAATCGATATTATGATTCTATCGTATCATAGATCAAAGACCACCGATATTTTTTAGTAGGATTAAAGTAGACCAGCCTGTTTTTAACGGGTATTTACAGTATACACTATACATTATTTAATGCAGAAATATCTGTTTTAAATTAAATATAATAAGTATGTATAGTGACTGAATAGTACCTAGGTACCTAATAAATAAAAATATTGAATATATAGTAGCATAACGTTACAAGTTTTTTTATTTTATATTAAGTTTCCTAGGTATTGTTAAATTAGACTTTTACATTTTAATGATTTCAAATTGAAATATTTAATATTTTATCTCCTCCCCCCTCGTCAAGTAAAAAATAGTTCATAGTTACGATACTGATTTTAATTTTTTTAACCGTTTAGAAGGTTTACTTTATTAACTTGACCAGACTTTTTAAATTGCCTAAAATAAAAATTTACTATGATAATTGTATAGTAAAAATAAAAACATGTATCTATAAAATATGAATGTATTATTATATAATACAAAGTGTCATTTAAAACATTTACAATTAAATTATAATTAAACATATTATAAAATAAATTACTCTTAATACAATTATTTTATTTTACTTTTTATCACAGACAATGGCTTACCTATTTAATTTTTAAATATCTAACTTAAACGATAATACCCCAATCTTCTTTAATTAGATCTGATCCTTTTTCACCAATCATGATAGTTGGTGCATTAGTATGCGCAGATACAACTTCAGGCATAATTGAGGCATCAATAACTCTTAGTCCTTTGAACCCATGAACTCTTAACCTTGGATCAACCACAGCTGTAGGATCTCCTATTGGTCCCATTTTACATGTTCCAGCCAAATGATATATGGTAAATGTCAGGTGTCTGGCTGCACACTTCCAATAATCGTCTGAGTCAAATCGAAAATGTTCACAACCTGGTATGGGTTCTTTCCATAATTTTGCATCAATACGTTTCAAGGCATCCATTTGTGTTAATTTTTCACTTATTCTTACACCTGCCACTATTACATCCAGATCTCTTTCGTTAGCAAAATAATTTGGGTAAATTGCTGGATACCGAAATGGGTTACGGTCTTTTAATTCTATCCATCCTTTGCTTTTTGGTCTCATAATCATAGGAAATATCATAAATGTATTTTTTTGTTCTGTATTTTTAAAAACACGATTATATACGTCGTCCTTAATGCCAAATGATTTTTTAAGCGTTTCATCTGAACTCACCGCACCATTTATAAATAATAATTCGAGATTGGGGTGACCATCAACATTATTAGGACGATTCAAATCAAAGAAAGCCAATGCTTCGGTTCCTCCTGGTATTGATATAGGCCCCTTGTGATATTTTAGAAAATCGTGTATGTTATTTGGATTTTCCAAAACCCTTTGCGTTTTTATTGAACTTGTATCGTTTACAGTAAATGTTAAGCCACCCAATGCTACATGATCCATAAGATTACGGCCTACTTGTAGATCGCTTAAAACATTAATACCTTTTGATATTAAATGATCTTTTGGTCCGATCCCCGACAACATGAGTAATTGTGGAGAATTAATTGCCCCAGCTGAAATTATAATTTCTTTACGTGCAAAAACTCTATATTTCTTGTTTCCTCTATAATATTCTATTCCAATTGCTCTACGGCCAGTTGTATCAAACAATATCCTTGTCACGTGACATTTTTTTTTTATAAATAAATTTTTTCGTTTGCGTATTGGATGAAGAAACGCTACATTGGTACTATGTCTTAATCCGTTTTTCATAGTCAATTGATGAAAATTAAAACCTATTTGACTTTTTCCATTTAAATCTCTTACAGGATATCCAAGCTCATACCCGGATTGAACAAATGACTTAGCTAACATACTCTTGTATGGCGATTCTGATATAGAAAGAAATCCTCCCTCTTTATGGAAACCATAATCTCGAAGAGTGATATTATTTGCATCCTCTGATTTAAGAAAATATTTTAGAACTTCGTCTGCATTCCAGCCTAAAACATTTTTAATAAAATATGTTTTATTTATAAAATATTGTTTGTATAATTTTTAATTTTACTTACCAACATTTCCTGCATTGGCCCATCCATCATAATCTTTTTTGTGGCCCCTGGTATATATCATATAGTTAAGTACGCTTGAACCTCCCATTACTTTACCTCTTGGATAATTGCACTGCCTGTTGGAATGACCTAAAACATTGAATTTTATTTTTAGGTGGGTGTTGTGGATCAACCAGGAGAACAACAGTTGTTGGTGGTTGGGCATGGGCTTGGTGGCTTATTACAGATGTTCAATATCTATCTCTTGAGGTAATTATAATAATAGATATAACAGTATACATTTGTCATTATTTAAATGTTATATATTTTTGTTATTTAGGTTATGACTTTAAATCCTATGTGTGACACTGTTGAAACCGTTCATGGAGTTCCATTAACTGTAACAGGAGTAGCTCAGTGTAAAATAATGAAAGCTGACGAACTTCTACAAACAGCATCTGAACAATTCCTTGGACGAACTACTAATGAAATTAAGCAAACTGTACTTCAAACTCTAGAAGGTCATTTAAGAGCTATATTGGGTACTTTAACAGTCGAAGAAGTGTATAAAGATAGAGATCAATTTGCATCTCTTGTAAGAGAAGTTGCCGCACCCGACGTTGGTCGTATGGGGATTGAAATATTATCATTTACAATTAAAGATGTTTTTGATGAAGTTCAATATTTAACTTCACTTGGAAAATCACAAACTGCTGCTGTAAAAAGAGATGCAGATATTGGAGTTGCACTTGCTAACCGCGATGCAGGTATTAGAGAGGCCGAATGTGAAAAGTTGGCAATGGATGTAAAATATGGAACAGATACAAAAATTGAAGATAACTCAAGAATGTTTAAGCTTCAAAAAGCTAAATATGATATGGAAGTTAACACTGCAAAAGCTGAGGCACAGTTAGCATATGAATTACAAGCAGCCAAAATAAGGCAAAAAATCAGAAATGAAGAAATTCAAATTGAAGTAGTTGAACGAAAGAAACAAATTGAAATTGAAGTGCAGGAAGTTGAGCGTAGAGAAAGAGAACTGAATTCTACTGTTAGATTGCCTGCTGAAGCTGAAAGTTATCGTGTTCAAGCAATTGCTGAGGGAAAGAGGTAAAAAAATTTATTTGTTAATTAAAAAAAAATATATATAATGTATAATATTTATAAAATTTTTTAGAACTCAAACTGTTGAAGTCGCAACAGCTGAAGGTGAACGAATTAAGAAAATTGGGCTTGCTGAAGCTTCTGCAATAGAAGCTGTTGGTAGAGCTGAGGCCCAAGGAATGATGTTAAAGGCACAAGTATTTAAACAATATGAAGAAGCAGCTGTTATGTCTTTAATTATGGATGCATTACCAAAAATTGCTGCTGAAATAGTCGCGCCATTGTCTAAAACTGAGGAAATTGTTTTATTAAGTGGAAATAGTAATGTAACAGCAGAAGTCAACAGATTAGTTGGGCAATTACCTCCAGCTGTTCAAGCTTTAACTGGTGTGGATTTAACTAAAGTCTTATCAAAAATTCCTGGTGTCAAATAGAATTCTTACATAGAAATGTTCTTTACAATTTCTATTAAATTCTTTATTTTTTAAGTGTATTGTAACATGATCAAAAACTTATATAAGCTTGTCAAGCTTCTAATGCCATTATTGGATTTAAATATTCGTTATTAGTTTTGCCATTTTTTGGGAATATTATTTAGTCATTGTATGTTACCCATTATATTTAATTTAAATTTAATTTTGCTTGATTGGGTACATTTAACATTTTACAATATTTATTATTATTCTTTAGCTTTATTAACTAATAAAATTAACTTTTTACTTTTCCAACTTTCAACGAATGTAATTAAATTATCTATAAATGTGTTTATTATATATTTTTAATATGTGTATGTATATTTGTATTAACATTGAAGTTAGACATTATTGATAGACAATCCTATTGAATAATTCTAACTATTGTGTTTTTTTGCTCAGCTAAGTGCCGTGTTGATTAAAATGTGTTGCACGGGGCTGTGAATTGTTACCAATTTATTTTTATTTTATTTATTTATTATTTATAATATTAATATATATTTTTTTTTATATTAAAGTATAATTAAAGTAATTTACTATAAAATTGTATCATTATGAAACAATTTCACCCTACCCATTATATTAACACAGCACTGGCTTAGTATTATTTTAAACGTATTATCAAGTTAAATCAAACATATTTTTTATAAAGTTTTTCCAAATTTATACTATGATAATAAAAATATTTACTACTATGTCTTAAAAGAATGGTATGAAATTTAAAAAATATTTCATTGTAATAGTACATATTTTTTCAATAATTATTTTCATAAATTGTATTTATTTTAATTTACAATTAGAAAATATTGTTATTAAAATTGTAGTTAAAAAATAATCAATTTTAAAATTAGATGTAAAACATCTACAAGTTAAAAAAAATTCATTTGTATACATTTTAACTTTTATTTATCTGAAATAATACTTCTTGGTCCTTTTTTATTATCATACAAAAGTTAAAAATTGTTTGATATTATTTATTTGTAACAGAAAAAACAAACATTTACATGTGTATGTTAAGTATGTAGTTAATTAAGAATTTAGTATTTCAGTAAACCTTAATTTCTACATAAAAACAGTATTATAATTTTTAAACAAATTGTATCTGTTTATGAACATTATGTGTTTTGGTGTTTTGTTTAGGAAAATTTAACGACATTTTTCGAAAAATAAATACAACAGTTTATCAAATGTTTTTAAGAGTTATCTGTCACCTATCACTTATAGATCGTATTACAGTGAAACCTGTATATAATAGACAGTCATGGGACCAAAATAATTGTTTGTTATAGCTTATAGACAGATGTCCATTTTAGACATGTTTCAGTGTTTTATAAGTAAAATTAGAAACATCTGTTTAAGGTAAAACTAAAATATTGTACGTATATCATATTAATATTAATGTATAAATTTAATTTTAAAATTTACCAGTATGTTCACCTTTTGTCTTAACTTGAAAAATTTGCGCGGTACGATAAGTGCCATTGCTAAGAGAAATATGTAAACTCTGACTGTGAACCGATAGAAACTAAATAAAAACATTAGACTTACTTAATGTGGTTTTTTTAATCCATTATAAACAGGTCGAAATACATTGAAATGCCTATCTTTTTGCTAAGACCTGGTTATTTTGTCTGTTGAGTCAGATTTCACTGTATTACAGTTCATGATTTTATAACTATTAGGTTTGAAGCGATTTATAGGTTTTTAATAAAATTAATAGGTACTTAAATATTTTATGATAATATTTATTAAATAATTGAATATGTAATATTGTTGTCGATGAATAGTTAATACGCTTACTTGTATACATATTATATAAGCTAATAATTTGATAAAATTCGTAATATGTACCTATAGGAACTTATTAAATCAAATATACTCTTTATTTGTACATAAATACTAGTGTATTACCTATACAATAGTTATCAGAGGGCATTGTTTTGTACTTCCAATTAGCATCAGTGAACTGTAGCATGTTGGCTAGCAGAGGGACGTCCATCACGAAGTGTTCTTCTTCGCCGGCTTCGATCAACAATACATTCCATGCGAACACCTGAAACAAGTGTAGGCGTGCCATTGTAACATCTATTGATTCGCATTGTTATTTATTGGGACGCAAAACCGAACCGTCTTTTCTAAGTCGCCAACAATAGTTGCTCATTATAATTATGCTAAGTTATTTAATAAGTACCCTCTCGTCGCTCATTGTAACCTAGCCTAAGTATTGCGACAACTGTGGTTAGGTAATATACTAATGTCAACATTTGTTGATAAAATAATTATTTGGGCTATACTTGAATGTCAGTCGATGACGTTTCAGCACCCATATATTTTACCATAAATTTTATTTTTAGTTTACCTACTACTTTATTTATTTTGTATTTATTTAATATGAGCTTTTTACCAACAAAACAAACATACAAATAAAGTTCAACAAAATATCTCTAAAAGTATTCAATAGTATAAGGTAATCTATTATACTTAGGTATCGTAATGTAAAGAATAATTTTTTTCTTCAAATATTTAAAAATTGGTAGGTAGGTACTAATAAAACTCAATAACAGTAGATACTTATTATGCCGAACGTCGCTATCTCGAATTTTTCGTTACCTATCTCGGACTACTTTGAAATCCCCTTGAAACTACCATTACACTTAATGACTTAATAGCCTTTTGCTCTCGATAACTCGAAAAATAAAATAAATCGTTTTTCGTAATCTCGAATACACAAATAATATTTTTATTACTATAAGAACAAATTATTCAGTAGTGCATTCAGTGATTGTGATTTCACGAGTTTGTAGTCAATACTTGTAGTCGTTCGTATACAATATAGTGAAATGAAAAATAAGCGTAAATTAAATGTCTTTACAATTAATTTTTATATTCTTACAAAAACTAAAGTAATATTAAATAAACTTAAAAGACAGATTTTTTAAAAAAAAATTCTTTATTCTTTATTGTAGTTTATTGATAATATGCATGTAGTATTTAAGTATTAAAATTATGCATTTTAAACATTCAAATTATTTACTAACTTTTTAAGAATTTTGATGAAACTCTATCTCAATGTTTTTAATATCTTGAACTTTTTCACGTTCCCCTTGAGATTCAACATAACGAGAATCTACTATACTTTTAGCACCTATTTCATAGGTTTGTAATTATAACGTTATATAGCAATATTAATAATAATATAATAATGTATTATACTAAATATGGTAATTTATGTTTATTTATTAAATAATTGTTTATTGCAATTCAGAAACATAATATTTTCAAAGCTATCAGCTATCATCCATTATGTTTATGTTGATTCTTTTTTGTCATGGTCGCTCCACATACCTACACTAAATATAGTTATTACTGTTGTGGGCAATAATATTTTTCTAAAAATAAAAAAATAATTTAAGATAATAAATAAATATAAGTAGCTAGTTAGGTATTTAAGAAAATGTAGGTACCCTAATTCAAAACTAAAAATATATTTGAATTTAAATACATTGTCCAGATACTACACAACGCAGCCTAGGTAAATAAAATGTAAGAAATGATTAATACTATATAGTTTATAATGTATTTATATTTCATGTGACAATAATATGTTCGCTTACTTCCGACAGTCGATTGGCCACTACTGCTCCAGCGGAACCAGCGCCGACTATGATGAAATCATATTCCTTCAACTCGTATCGTTCGTCCCGCGTCTGACGTTTAACATAATCTATACCTTCCAGTAGATAATTATACAAGTCTTCGAAAAGTGGAGGATACTCTGTGACCGTACTATCCAGTTGACTGACATGCGCTGCGAACAGCAGAAAGATGATGGCCGGCTTCCACATTAGGTATCTGTTCGTAGAGGGTCATTCGCAGAAACCACAAATCAGTAATATCCTAAATCCGTACACACCTACAACATTACACACAAGTCTAATGGTGATTATTGGGTTTTCATTTTTTTTTAATACGCATTTTGAACTATTATTTTCAAAACCATATATTATTATGATTGAATAAATTAGAGAAGTATATTTTATTTGTAGTTAATTTGTATGGGTAAGAACTATAATTTATAAGAGCTAGCTTGACACGTTGTTTGTTTTATACCTATGATTAATAATTTTTAATTTCCCACCATGTAATTATAACATCATATTAAATACGTTTTAAATATAAGCGGTAAAAGTAAAAATAATGATAGGTAAGTATGGCTAAAATAAGGTCGTCAAACTTGACTCAAATCTATAAAACCAATAATACAATATTGACCCAAATTATGCAAAAATTCGTAATGCATTGGAATATTTTGTTCTCTGTGAGTATTTTAAATATTATAATGTCGTCATATTGACACTGTGCCATTATGTTACTCACACGGGGTGGTTATTTCTTTAATTATCTAGTTCACTATCTCAAAAAGTATTAAAGTTTTCCGAAAAAATGTATTCTCCATTATTAGAATTTATTACAAAACAACATTTGTTTCTTTCCATTTTCATAGTCATATTTTTTTATTAATTATTAATACAAAATTGTTTTCCTTGGGTGCGTAGCTAGGAATTTCAAAGAAAGGGAAGAGGTTTTATTCAAAATTAATTAACAAAATTAATAACTTTACGTATACTTTATTGTACGAATACATTACAAGTGAATAAATAATGGTTTATGAGAAAAAATTTAATTATTATTATTATTAATAAAAAAACAAAATGTTATTTTTAAATTATCTTAAGAGGACGCTACACCCGCATGTGTTGTCTCTGTTGTACTAACATACATCATAGCAAATTTTTATTCAGTAGAACACATTTTGTGATGTTAGCTTTAATATTAGAGTAAATTTAACTATTATCAAATAGTTGACCTAACTTAACTTAACCTACATCTATAACACCCCCCCTGGCTACGCGCCTGATTTTCCTTAATAATTCTATTGCAGCATTTGCATAGATTATAAATAAATATTATGTATTTATAATAATAATAATAATAATAATAATTCTACTTAAGTAAGTATAATTCGTCATTTGACGACTTATTTGTTACATTTCTATCGGTTCAATGTTTGGAAAAATAACGAAAAAAACAAAATTTAATTATGAGTATATATGAGCCTTTATTGAAAATTGGAGAATTCTTTTGGAAAATCTTAATCCTTTTAAATATATTAAAATTAGATAAATTATGTAAAATTAAATAAATTATGTTTCTGAGTTGATAAATATCAATAAAAATTTGATATTTAGAATAGTAATGAATATAATTTGAATTACACTTATTTTTTAATTCAAAATTACCTACCTAAATTCAAGGATTTGAAAAATCATTGAACTCGTACTTATTGTAACAAAAAAACAAAACAAAGATTTTTAACTTATAATTCATAATTTATAGTAGATAAGATATCATGAATATTAAAATAATTAAAATAGATTTTTAAGAATATAAGTAGTAACTTTTTATAATATTATACATTTATAGTGTACACGTATATTATAATGATACCTATGTTCTATATAGCTACATATGTTTTGAGTTTTTGAAATTGTTTGGAGGTCATAAAAAAATTATCAATTATATTTTTCTGACATATTATTATACTTAGATACTTAGATACATAATATTATTTCCCTAATTATAGATAGTATGTAATTACAATTTATTTGTTTTTATACTATACAATATTAATAACATTTAAAAGTAATTAAAACTCACATCTTTAAATTATTTAATGAATTAAATGTAAATAGTATTTCTAGGTTATAATTATAAATTATTTATATAAATTAAAACTAATCCATAGAAATTATTGTTTAAATGGTTAATTTATTGTGCTGTTTAGTAATGTTTATAACGTGGTTGTGTTGTATTATAATATATTTAATATACATATTTTTCATAATAAATATAAATTTACGACAAACGACCTTGGTGCCAAATTCAGTATTACCAGTAGTGTACATAGTCATAGGTATATACAGTAAATCCTTGAGAAAACAGAGTCGCTTGGGACCATGCAATTTTTCCGTGTTAATAGGGTTTCCGTTTTGACAGAGTTCAAAAAAATAAAATTTGAAAAAAGTACTAAATAAATTGTCCGTTATACCGAAGTTCCGTCTTATCGAGGTTTTACTGTAATATAAAAAGGAAAATTAGCTATTGTTGAGTTCTCATAATATGGTTCAACGGTTGAATCAGAATAGGTATCTGTCATCAGACGACCCAACAGCGATGCACTGAGCAAATGGATTAAAATGAATAAACATTTTCAGACGTTCTGCATTTATTCTATATTAGATGGTAGGAGGTATGCAGATTTCACAAGATTTTCGGGAATTTAAGTTTATAATTAATTTCAACGTGTTAAAGTGCATATTATTTATTAAATATTGTAGTAATTTTTCGCAACCTACCACTTGCCAGTTGCCGAACTCTCTCCCCCCATCTACATTTGCAAATTGCTAATTTTTAATACTATAGCATAAAGTAAATTGTCCTGAGATTATAGGTGGTGTTGGTCATTACTTATTTGGAAACCACACTACAATATATAATATAATTATATATATTATATTTTTTTTTCTATTAATTAACCTGTTAGGGCAATTTCACAAAAATATATTAATAATATAGATATAAATTGTAAAATATTTTACTGCAACAAAAATCGCTAAAGATAGACGTTGTGGACAACAATTTTGCATACCTACCTACTTGTAATAAATATTAGGTAGGTACCTATGCATAAGTATGCATCATCATAGATTGTTACTACACAGGTCTCCTGAACGGCCTAAGCACTTATCTCAACGTTCTTAGTAAAAATAAAACATCTCAAAAAATGTAAACAGACTTAACATCGTGCATGAAAAACGATGTAAACATTTCTTTAATGAATAAGCAATAGCAATTTCATTCTTATCAGCTATTCCGAAATATCTTTTCCAGATGTGATTCGTGATGAACTTTACGGCTTCACTTATGATCAAATGAGGTAATTAAATCAACCCCTAAAAAAAATTATCTCTCAATACTAAAAGTCATAAATGTACTACAACAAAAAACAAATAGGTTTCCCGATTTTTTTCGATTTTATGATGTCACGTCTATTCTCTAAACCAACATCGAACAAATTAAGATTAGCTGTTTCACTCCTATTTAATATTTTTCATAGAAAATTAGTCTACTTAAACTTCTACCGACACAACACTTCATAGGTAGTTACAACAATGTGCAGCTGTAAACGCTGACGATAAAGTTATGCCCATTAAAATCCACTGACTGCTTAGTGATTATCAAATTATCTTAAATACACAAGCATCATGAACTGTAATATCAAAAGTGGAAGGTAAAAATAATTAATATAAATCATCATGCAATATTATTTCATAGGTACCTACTAGGATACGCTAACATGACTTATTAGTTATTTCTATGTTTAACATTGAACAACATTTTAATATCCGTTTCAGGCGCACTAAAATATCTTGTAAAAAAACTTTCACATATACACACGCCATGTACAATATACATTGCACAAGTATCAAATACAATTTTACCTGTGTTTACATGTCGAAAATTTCCTGACTTATCCAAATCTCGAGTTAACTCGCTTAATCAAAATTCAAATAACTCAAAACAAAATCGTACAACTGATCACAAATACACCATTTTATGTTAGAAATCAAAATTTACAAAACGTGTCTCTAAATCACTCAATCAACTTCTAAAAATTTCTCTAAGAGGTAAAAAAGAAAAAAGTGTACCTAAGTCATTTGTAATTTTTATCTAAATTTGTACGAGTGTTGTCAGCGGGCGGCTTCTCTAAATCAAGTTTTCACCAATATTAAAAAGTTTAAACTTAAGTATTGTTTACTGTAAATATAATATACTTTTATTATACCAAATTTGCATCGATCTATGATTGTATAAAAATAAATAATAATAAACAAATTATCGGTATAAAATAAAAATAAGTAATTGGATAAATATTTAAAAATATTTGGGTACCATTAAAAATAGATAATATTTAAATAAAAAAATATTCATTATTTCAGAAAATTAAAATAATAATAATATCTACCCTTAAATATCATGATACTATGTATTATTTGAATTTTAAAATACTTTGATTCTATTTATTTTAAATGTTTTGTTTATTTCTATAATTTATATTATATGCAATATTAGACATATAATCATTTCTGTCCTGTATAGTTAATTACGCATTTTTACGTAAAAATCAATTATACTGTGTATACCTAAATATTTTATATATTCCTCTACATCGTGTATCTTGTAATATTGTATCTTGATTCAGTATTTTAATTTTAACACATGTTTGTATCATACAGTAGAAACCATTTGTATTGACACCGATCATAATAACATAATGAATCCAGTGGCGTACTTAGACCTGAACTTGGGGGAGGGTTATCCCCCCCTTTTGTACGCTACTGATAATGATTAATGACAAACCTAGTGTATTGACCTTAATAATTGAAGATTTCGGAAAAACTTCTATATTGTATTTAATAATTATTAATTTGTATTGGTTATTATAACGTTTGTACAATGATCAGTCGGATGTTATGATGGTTATTTTTAGTTATATTCGAAAAATATATATGAATAACTCAATTATTTTTATACAAACAAAGCACAAACTAAAAAACAATTTTTTTTTTTTTAATGCAATGTACGTTTAGTTTTAAAATAATAATACAACTTTTTTTATGTAAGTATTGAAGTCATAATTTTTAATGATTATAATATAACACATTCATTTTAATATAATATTATGTTAAAATAAATTTATAATCGATTTTTTAAATGTTATTTTATTATTTTGGTTAAAATGACAATCGGTTAATATTATTTATTTTGATTAATACATTGAATGACATTATAAAAAATGTCTACTGTAATTACATTTTTTTTTATACCTTACACAGTTTAAAGAATACCAATGTTGTTTTCTTGTAGATTAAATGATAGCATGATTAATAAATTACATACAAATGAACATCATTTAGCTGTTTATGATGATTTAATAACAACTATAATAAACCATTAAAAAGTAATGAAGTAAGTGTTATTTTAATTTTTTTATTATTAAAATAAATGTAAAATGTAAATAAATATATAATTTATTATTTTAATCTAACAATTTAATAATTTTATATTTATAGGAAATACGGAGAATTTTTAACAATATTTCGAAAACTAATGTTACTAGAATTGTGGATAGTATCCAGTACAATCATAATACTTTGGTTTATTTTAGTGGCATGAAAATTAAGAACAATAGATAAAAAAAACTATTTTAGCACAGCGGTATTATACATACCTTATTTGTATATGATATTAATTTACCTATACATAATGCATTATGTTATACATTTTGTATTTATAGGTAATAGTTAAAGTTAAATGTATACATAATTCTTTTAAATTTTTTCCAGATTTTTCTTGAAACAAATTTTGTGATATCTGTTGGATTTGCATTCATAAAATGTTTATTATCATTCATATAATAATTAATAATTAACAGTATTACACTAATGTTTCTGATGTGTTATCTAATTGATATCTTGCACAAAAAAGTAATTTCAAATTAATATAATGAAATAAAAAAATTACAAATTATTTAATAATACATAAAGTAATAAGTTTTGTATACAAAAGCTAAAATAAAATTTAAAAGTATTCTATACGAATTAAAACAATTGGTAATTCGTATTGAACATTAAATGAATACTCTACTTTATATATATATATTTTTTTTTTTTAGAAAGATTCTGTAATATTTTCATTGTATAGCAGTAACTGGACAGAAATGGATATAAAATGTAAAAAATTGATTTTGTTAACAATGAAAATAAATAATGTTCATCGGCAAAAAATACAATATACAAGAGTACGAATTATTAACCTAGAAATGTTTTATAAAGTATGTACTATAGTAACGTTAAATTTTTTAATTAAAATGTATACTTATTGTTTTCATACAAAAATAATTGCATTATTATTATAAACTTATGATTTATTTATTTTTTTGATTACAGACGTTTGGTACTTATTACTCGGTTATATCGGTGCTTGTAAAATATATAAAAATAAAATAATTTTTTTTTTTGTTGATAATAGTAGAATAATTCATTGTTCACTTTGTTTGAATTAAATAGGTATTGAATTTATATACACTTAATAACTACTAAAATATATTGTATTCACGAATAAATAATTTTAATTTATTGTTGGAGAACTTTCTTTAAACTGTCTATCTATATCGATTGAACTTCCTAGAGAATATTCTCGACGAATTGCTGGAAATTTCTCTTTGTTTCTATCAAGATTTGGAACTCGAAAAAGTAAAAGGTTAAAAGGTCGTTACACCTTTTACAACAATATCTTTATATTTTTTATTTTATACTGATGTCTCATATTGGTAATGTTGTTGTATACCTTTGTAAACCTTCAAAAATTATTAACATATGTTAACCTGGAAATCTAGCTGATAAAATGTTAAGGTGATCATATTCCAAAACGTGTCTGATATACGGATAAAACAATATATTTATCTTCTGCCAAAATTCTACAAAATTTACTACCAAATTTGCTTCCTCCCAAAGATGCCAGAGTATATATACTTGGTTCTCCTGCAGTGAACTACAGAGGATATCCAAGGGTATTCGAAATAGACCGCAGTATACGTAAATTACAAACAAATAATTTTGCTATGGATTGAAATCACGTATTGCACTAAAGAAAATAAATAATATTTAATTGAATTATTTCGTAGAAAAAAAATTCGTTTTACATAAAAATATAGAATATGGATGTGTTAGAATGCAAAATTATTATAAGTGTTTTATTATACTCAATTTAATTTTATACAATATCTAATAACCTTGAACAATGTCAATCGATGGAAGTGAATATTGTAATATCTATATATTATGGTCTGGAAATATTTTGATCACAACATTTGATAATAGCGAATGACGTGAAAGCCAAGAGGAAATCATCGGATAGTTGTGAGTATTTAAAAATATTTTTTTACATAATTTAAAGTCATAAAAATGTAGTTAATTAAATGTTAGAAAAACATTATAGTTTTACTAAGTACTCTTTTATTAAGACGAGGTTCCTTGAAAAACGTTGGTTCACTATTTCATTAATTTAATCACTTTTTTCCTTTATTTAAGATATACAATCTATAAAATTGATTTATAATAACCAAATTTGATGTAAAAATTATTTATCACGTATAATAACTTAATAAAAAGAATAATTACCCAGTAGCCAGCAATAAAATATAAAAGTAATGTGATAATCAAAAGATTAAAAAACTTAAAATATATCGATAAAAATATAAATTCATTTAAGGTATTTTTTGAATGATTTAAAAAAAAAAATCTACAAAAATGTTAATACTTTTAGATATTATAATAATAAGTGTTTACTTTTAAAAGAATCTATTCGTATTATTATTTTTATTAATTCGTCTGTTGTTTTTTCATGTGTACTTTCCTATGTGTAACCATGAATAATACGATTGACTCATTGTAAAATATAATAGTTGCGGTAATTCGAATTAAATATTCATGATTATCTTTCATCCTATTGACCACCTACGGAATCAAAATCTGTGATGTAGTTTAGTTATCAGTAAAATAGTAACCTTGCAGTTATTCCGATCAGCATAATTTAGAACAATAACCGAATATTTGCCCCATGGTTCATAAGTAACCTCAACTACACAATGACCTTAACATACTCATTACCTAATATATTTTTACAAGCCCTAAACACTATTCAATAATTAAAAACCACTAAGATCTGATTATATATTTTATTGGTTATATTTTTGTGAACAAAAATCGACTGAAACTAATGTCTGGCAGTAAATTTCATCTTATTTACTTATTGCATTATTGGTACTTTTGATAGATCAAAATATAAAACAAAACAAAAAAAAAATTATATTTAACTAATTTTTAGACATGGTATGATTTTTAAAATATTTTTGCTCAGTTTATAATACCTACTTAAAGATATTTTTTAAATATTTTTTGATTTATTTATAACACAATTTTTTTTTGTTAGTCAATAGGTTGAAAATATAATTTATCGTTCCTTTATTCTTAGGTTAGATTAAGTTATGTAATCTACTTTTTTTACTACAATTAAAAAAATATTAAAAATATTTAGTTACGGTTTTTTATAAGTGTTTAAAATTCTAATTTTACGAATAGTGATATTTACTTTAGCAGTTTTGGTTATTTTTTTGTAATTTAAAAACCTAAATAATAAGGAATTAAAATTTTTTTATTTAAATTTTTTGTCATCACGCACCTATATTGTTATTTTATATACGTACCTATACGATTAAATTTTCAAGATAATTAGACTATTACATTTTATGCTATCCACATTGTGATCCTATTCACTTATAATTTATGTGTTAATAATAATAATATATTATATAACGTTATAATAATATTGTCACATAATTATTATAGTATATATATTGACTGTTCTTGATAAAAACTAGTTTAAAATAGCACGTTAATAATGGAAGAATAAATTATAGAATATCATCAGAATGAAGATTAATATATTAATATATCGTTTCCGCTCAGAAATATTTTTTGTATACACCTAATTATTATTTATTATTGACAAAATTATCTTTTTATTTTATTTTTAGCTTTAGTAAATTTAAGATATTGTAGACAGAACAATAAAATAATTTATATTTACCTATACTTGGTTATCGAGCAAATAATCATATTATAAATGATTCGTTAACAATGTCGTTTGCCTATATACGCACACACTATAATGGTATATGTATGAACAATGTAAGTTCAATAGTAAAATCTTAGTTTACCAGTAAATTAATCTACTCATTGCACAAATGACTATAAACGCTGGAAATCTAGTTGATATGTATAAATGTTAAATTTGAAACATTTGTATTTTAAGTTTTATATAGTAATATCTAATTTTTAGTCACGATTTTTGTTTTGTATGAGTAAGACGTGTGTTTACTCTCAAATGCGATCGTGATTCGTGATGCAAGGGCGTATAAACGCATATAGCCCATTGTCACATAATTTTTCTTCACATATAACCTGTAGCCTACTTAGGCATTCGATAAGTGTGTCATAATGATATTTTAACTAGGTACGCGAATAGCGTAAAAGCAGATTACACCATTACACAATTAGAAAAGCGAAGGATACGAGCGTGGTATGTTGTCGGCTCGAAAGTATTTAGAATTTTAAAACTTATGTATGTCCAAGTTAAAATTTATACAACGAACAGTTCAGTCATAAAAAGTTAGAACTATAAGTTATTAAGTTATATCAGACAAGTACTAAAATTACTTTGACTTATTATTATTGGCTTTAAAATGACATTAAGTATTGAAGCAACTATAGGGTCTGATCAATAACGAATTCTGAACACACTGGGTCTTATTAATATTTATTAATATTTATATTAATAGCTACGTTATTAAGGTGCTTATTTAGTTTTAAATATACTACCTACCGGCTACCTACTATAAATAGAACTTATAAATAATGAGTTTTAAAATTTTAAGTGGTGTTGCTGCACACTTATTTTACATCTAAAATTTAACATAATTTTGTACTTCTTGTATTGTACCCATAGTATATAGATTTAAAATGTATTCTTTTTAATAATAATAATAATAATAATGTGTAAATTTAGTCTATCATAAATAAAGCCTAAGTATTATTCTGTGTTGATGCGCACAGTACGCTCAATGTGTTAGTGTGCGTATGTAAACTATCAATGTAAACTGATGTAAACTTTTAAATGTGTCAATTGTGAAAAATATATAACCCACTCAGCGTTAGTCTGGCAAAATATAAAAAGTTTAAAAGTTTTCTTGTGGTTCCAAAATGTGCATACAAAAAAAATTGTATATTTAAATAAAACTATATAGTTATATATAAAATAATTCATATTGTTAAAATTCATTATTCTCAAAGTTCGTGTGTGGGCTTGGTATGGTTCTATAGGGACAAAAATTGTTTTCAACATTTAAAATAGGTAATATATGTAATGATGGCAATGGTTTTAGTGTGGTAACATATGCAGTTTGTACAATGTAAACAAAGTAAAAAAACAATAAAAAACTAAGTACCAACCTCCTGTATAATACCTATAAATTATGTAGTTTAACGTCAAATCAAACTAATAGATGAAAAAACTGTCACAGAGAGGTTGTGCTAACTGCTAGTTGTCGGTGATGTATAAAATAATCAGAACGATTCATTTTTCGTAATACTAATGGTTTTTTTTATGATTGATAGCTGCAACGATGTGATGAGTACCTATGATATAGAAAATTATAAGTTCAACTGGTATCCAGATACATAAATTTCAAAGTCTCAATTCTCAAGATAGTTGTAGAAATTTGACTTATTTATATTTTAAACATTGTGGAAATGTATATTTTATCTATAGATACCAATATTTAACGAATGGTTAGAAAATTTCAATCATATACGACGAACTGTGTCTACAATATTTCCATAGGTGCTAAGTCAGATGTTCATAGACTTTACCATTTACACAAATAGACCAATTTAAGGTACGTACTTGTAAAAAAAATATACACGTAAACATACACGTACATGCCTTTATAATATTAATATAATATAACTATTGATTACACAGTTTTTGTAATTAATACTCTCAAGTTCTGATTAGAGTTTTAATTAATATGTAATTATATGTTATAACCATAGCTGTTATGTCTATTATAGTTATATACCTACTATTTTCATATTAATTGTTTTGGTAAAATGGTTTGCATTGTAGGTATTTGGCCCTTTATGTAGGTATTTAAAATTGTATTACATTTAGTTTATTAGATTACTTTGCTCAATAAATTTAATTGAATCTAGAATTTGTTGATGATTTGGTCAAAACGAGAAACCAAAATTAGGCACCTATAACTCCTAAGTGCAATGTATAAATCCATCAAAAACTATAAGTATAATACGATTATTATTCATTGAATTCTGTTATAATTAAAGGTTATGACATTATGTTTCTATTACTTGTACTAAGAGAATAATTGCTATATTATAGGTGAACTGACATATCGGTGGAAATTTCAAAGACATCAAAAACTAATGGTTGATCCTAGTTTGATCTATATGCGAAGTCTATAATTAATAATTATTACTATTTATTTTAATGTTGACATCTATATAGGCTGTTCATTGATTTATTTTAGTTTTGCATTTCAGTTATACCAAATACGTATTTCATCATTTATTTACAGTAATATTTTTATGTTAATATGAGAGATTTGTTCAACTAGTGGAGAGTTTCTGTTATGTAACTGTAGAGTCTTGTTTGTTCATTTTGTTCTTTCATTTCATTTATTTTTCTGAGTTACCTAGTATCTGTACAACAGTTATTAATTATTGGTTACCGTGCTTTGTAGCTTCATAAATTAATTTTTATTTGACACTAAGGTACAATCTTTACAAGTCTTAACTTATTATATTATTTACTAGTTATCATGTATATTACATTATATTTTGTAATTTAATTTTTATAGCCAATACGAGTATACGACGTACTCACATTTAATTAATTTTACTTGTACCTTAACCCTCACAGTAAACTCGTCGTATAGTACACAATACAATTTGAACCCGGTCTTACGTTCTTTACTATGCGAGTAAATGTAATGTCTAATAAATTTAGGAATAACAATGGTTATGAAATAGATAAAAATTAGATTATGCTTATTTCCTAAGACAAATTTAATACCTAGACAAGGTCGCAAAAGCCACACTGCTGCTGAGAATTATCATAAATAAAAAAACTTAGGCTTTTACTGAAATGTATTATTTTTATGTCTCTTCATTTTCATAGTTTATTAATATGTTTTCATTGATTTATCAGCTTACATATTATTATTGTTTAATCGATACCTAACTAGTTTTGTTTAAGGAAGTTAATAATATTTAAATATATCGCAAGATTTAGCTATTATTTTTAATCGAATGCGTATGTTATAGTTATTCAATATTAAAAAAAAATTGTTATAGATAGGTAATTATATTATAATATTATTATGGCTTTATAATAAATTATGATGACAGCAATGATGTGTATAATAATTATAAATAATGACATAGAAAAAATGTTGAATAATTTACCTGTAGTTAAGTATACGTATATTTCATAAAAAGTTATAATTACTATTATTGCAAGTGATACAATGTTCTATGTATTTATCTTTACGCATTTGAAAAAGATAAAAATCAAATTTATACTTTAAATGTTGATTTTACAATGTAAACATATAATATTATATAATTTAAATTATTTACTGTTATAATTAGTAATTGCTCAAGGTAATCAAAAATCCTGTATTATAAAATGGATCTATAAATACCTAGTATCACATTATCACTAGTTTAATATCGCTAATTTAAATATTACGATTTACAACACATTATTATATAGTACCTATCAATAATAGACCAATTAATGATAAAATATGATCATGAATTCTGGATACACAAAAATCTAGCAATTTGACTGCCTTGTGTATCATACATATGATATACGTCAAACTTTAAATTATTGACCTTACCTTATATTTTATTTAAATTTTCCAATTTCGTTTTGAGTATCCATATAATATGACACTATAAGTTTTCGAGATTATATCTGGATAATTTCCCATGTCATAAATTCTTATAAAAACTTTAGTGTCAAATATATGATACTCAACCAGAGTTCATACAACTATTGAATGAATACATGATGTTCAAGGCGTTTTCAGCAAGATTAGTGAAATTGGTAGGGCAATCAACTTGTCAAAGAAAATTTCAATTATTACCTATGTACATTGAACTCCAAGCAAGGACATTTGTCGATTATAGAAAATATCTTTTTTAAGACAAAAAGGTATAATTGCACATAAATTATCGAATTATTTAAATATGTTTTTGACAACAAAACTATTTTACTTTGAAAAAATTTGCACGTAATTAAACAAATAATTAAATTTTAATTCTCTGATGAAATTGGCGAGGATAAAACAGCTAATCAAAGTATTATATTATATTACATTTACTATTGTGTCTTTTAATAATGTTGAGGTTTTACATCAAAAAAATTATTTATTTTATTCGGAAGATACAATTTTGAAATGGATAAATTTTTTCTTTAAGTCAATATATTTATTAATAGTTGGTTTAAATAAAAAAAAATAAAAAAAACAATATTGTTTCTTAAAAATGTTATCATAGAATTAAAATGTAGGTAATACCTATGAGATTGGTTGAAATTTTAAATTCTACTGGATAATGTCATACAATTTTGTGTGTAGAAATGTAAATAGAATATTATTAATAAACATTTTTTGAATAGTGAAAGATCACTATTATACAGGCACCTTTTTTTTCATCATTACAGTGCGTTACTGTTACACAGTTCAAAAATCACTTTTAAATTTGCATTGTATAGTAAAAAAAAAAATGCAATACTAATGCAAGTACCTATATTTTAATTATATATTTACTGGAAAGTATTAACTGATTGTTTATCTGATAACTAGTATTGGTTTGTGCACATAAATTTGTAATTATTTGCATATAACCAAATCCTGGAAACATTAATTGGAGTGTAAAAATGGGCTCGTTGTCATCTAGGTCAAGATCGGTAAAGAGTGTCGTCATAATATTGTTTTCCATTTTTAAAAATCTGACATAACGTTTATATATTTTTTTGATGAAATTATTATTTCAATGCAAATTAATTAAAGTTTTTACTATCACGCGTATCTATTATTTTTTTAATGTCATTATAGACATTGTAATATGCTTGTTTGATGGTAAAAAATCAATGTATTAAGAAAAATTGTGTGAATCCTAAATCAGAATCAGAAAAATTTTCAATTCATAAATTTAATGTAGATACAATACAATATTGTAATACATAGTTTTAGTGCCATAACAATTTATTAGTTGTTCAATATAAATGTATAATATAGAAATGTATTCGAACAATATTTTAAATATTTACTTTCTATTCAAATTTCAATAATAACCGAAATATCTTTTATTTAAAAAATAAAACCCCTTTCTGTCAATAAATAGTAATAATAATAATAATATATATATAATAATTATATATATATATATAAATTTGTTTTATCAAACATTATTAAGTTTATAAAATAAAATATTAAAATAATAGAATTGATCAATATAAAATATTTTACTAAGCTACAATGTCGTTGTTCGTTAAAATGTTATACTCATTTTCTGAAAAACATTCAGGTTTATGGAAATATTTTTTTTATATATAATTTGAAGTTATGAATCTTTGACAAAAATAAATGTATTTATTATATAGTATTATATTTAATAATGACAGCATATTGTATTTTGAATTTCATATTCCAAAGCAAAATATGCATTGAAGATTTTTGATATGCAAAACTTGAATTTTGAACGAGTAGTTAATAGTTGGTTAAAATTATAATATTTAAAGTATTGTAGAGAGAAGAGGTATGATATAAGCCACAAAGGTACTACTTCGCAAAATATCGTTTCACTTCTTCGCTTACCCATATTTTTAAATACTATTATAAGTTATATTTAGTTAACTATCTTGTAATAAATTATATTTTTGCATTAGACCAAATTTTTTAGAAAAAATATTTTGTTTTAGTAAATTATAAAATTAAAAATGTATGTCATCATTTAAAACAGTAAAAATTTAAAAGTGATATTAAGTGATGAAAATGATGAAAATAGAAAAAAAAATTGAATTTTGTAATGATTTAAAATTATGTAAAAGAAAAAAATTTCTAAAAACGTCAATACTTTTTGAGAAAACATATGCTTACGTTTTTAAGAATCGTCTTGTATTTAAAATATATATCTCTTCTAATAATAAATTCAACAAATTGAGATTAGATACTATCATTATTATAAATGTTTTTAATTGTACAATTGTACAAGTTAATACCGATTTAATGCTCATATGCATATCATATAAGTTTAATGCTTTAAAATAATCAAGAATGAGTTTTAAATAGACGATACCATTAATTGGTGTGATAAATTGTAAATAGCCTTAAGTATAAAATTGTATTCACCAGTATTGGAACACTGCACACTTGCAAAACTTGGATACATGCGTAGGTATACACGAACACAAACTCACGATATTATAATCTATTTTAAACAATAAATATTAAAATTAATACTTCATATTCAGAACTAATTAAAATTTCTTGTAGCTAATGTGCGAACCCAAAAAGTATACTGTTTTTGATATAAGGTACGGGTCTTCGATGCGTACTACTCGCGAATGTTACGCACAATGTGCGACGTGCCTTGTGACATTGAGTTGTCTTCCACCACAACGCAGTTATTCCTTATAGATACATTTTAGTAATCGGATTATGACACATTATTAATTTGTATATGATGTTATTATATTATTATAGCTCTATTCTAGATGAATGTCAACGATTTTTTGACATGCACTTTTCTCGCATAGCTCACAGTAAATATTGACCCAAATAATTAGGTACATTCCTATATGTTAATTTATTAATTAATATAATATAATAATATTATATATTATATAATATATATATTATATTATATATTATTGTAAATAGGGTGTATACACTTATGTATAGTGATATATAATATTACAATAAAATGTACATGATAGTTCGTTCTTTAACTTTAAAAAGTTATTGCGTGTATTTTCTATCGAATGTTTAGATGTAAAATTGGATCTAATATATATTATCCTTAGACAATTGTTAAAATTTATAAAATTTTGATAGATTAATGTTAATCATTATAATTATCAAATAATTGTATTTCTAATATCTTCTAAATAAATTGGCCCTTAGTACAAAAAGTTAAATAACTAAACAATTACTCAATTAAAAATTGAATAAGGTACCTAAACATCAACATTTTCACGAAAGTCATCTTATTAACAATTTACAGGAAAAAAGAGTGATTTTTGTTAAAAAAAAAGAAGCGTATATCACCAGAGCATTCTTTAAATGGGATAAAAAATGTAAGTATTTGAAAACGCTATTTTTAAGTATACTTAAATATTCCAAAAATTAGTATTTAATTAAAATCATTGTTGATATCAAACATTTTTAAGGGGGGTGTCATATCTCTTTGACACCTTCCCCCCCTCCCCTGCGTACGCTACTAAGCATGATTGATTAATTATCTAGTATAATACGTATTATATTTATATAGTCTCGTAGTAGAGAACTTCTTTACAATAGTAACGTAAATAAAATAGTTGACTTACCAGAAACAAAATAAACTGTCTATCCTAATGAAAATATTTATTCATTTTTATTAAGTCCTTTGTTCGTTAATAGCATTTCAATTGTTATTTTTAGGCTTACAAATATGTTCAATAGTTTTTATTATGCAATCAATTAATTTGTTTACGTAACTTTTGAAATAATATTTAATTAATATATATATTATATTTTTTTTATTTTATTATTTTTAGAATATTATCTTAAATTTAAAAATAAACACTCAAATTGTATTTTTTGCAAAATTCTCATACGTATCAACACGTTACAACGTTTTTGAGTTTGTCACGCGTTTTTTACGCTCGAATCACCTACTAAAAAAAAAGTGGTGTGACACATCGATTTGCATGAAAACACTGCAAGATTAACAGTGGTGATAATTGTTTGTTATAATTTAACATATTATTTAATTAGCTAACACATTATTTTACATTTAAAGTAATTAAAACGATGAAATAATAACACGATTAGGGTTTTTAATTAAGTGATATTATTTATTGCCATGTTACGTGTTTTAGGTGTATAAATAAAATATGGTAACTTTTATTCATAATAATATCATATTAAGATAAAAGAAACCAACTATTTGTGACTTGTGTATTTAATACTGAAATAATTCCAGTTTTTGGATATCACAGTAACATAATTATTTTGACTCAATAAGATAAACATTTTATTTTTTTCTTATTAATCAGTGTACCTACAACTTTTATAAATAAAAATTGTTAATAAAGTAAAAATAAAGTAGTTTGATTATTTAACAATGTGTTAATTAATCATGTATGTTAAAAGATAATAAATAAGTAAATAACTATTACCACTGCAGATAATCTTGCAAAATTCTCATGCAAATCGATGTGAATGTGTTATACTATTTTTTTTTCGTCGGGGATTCAAGCATGAAAAACGCGTAACAAGCTCAAAAATGATGAGAAGTCTTGATGTACGTCTACGTATGAGAATTTAGCAAAAAAATACAATGAGTGTTTATTTTTACATTTAAGATAATATAAAAAAAAAAATAATATGAAAAAACCCAGATTTTTAAAATAGAAAAATATTTCAAAAAAAATCGTCATTGGGCCATCACAATGAGTACTCGTATACTAATGACCTCATTCATTTCAGAAACACCCGTATAATTTAAATATAATAAATATGTGCAAACTATAATGGTCAGTCTTTGGAACGTTTGTTTCAAATTTGCATTCGTGTTTTACATTTACGTTCATTATAATGTTTATTGTATAAATATTTTAAAAAATAACGTAATTTTATATAATAATTGATTACAGGACGTGGATTTGCATGTAAGTACATTATTTTGTTGAATTCGGTTTTCTTAATTGAGATTAAAAATAAGTACGTTTCATAACACCTTAACTAAAATAAAAAGAATTCATTAAAATTTTACATTTTGAAATGTATTTTCTCAAATATTTTACCAATAATTACGTATTTTGTTAAATGTTTTGTATTTTTATATTTACCTATTCACAATACATGCCAATATAATATCATTGACAATAATCATTATTCCGTGGGAAATATGTTCCATCTGTCGTAAATCGTAATAGAAAACGTCGTAATAAATAAAATAAAAATACATACACGATTTTTAATATCTCAATAGTACCTGGTATTAAATCTATTATTCTAGCGAATAGTATTTTTTGTTCGTTTATTTGTTATTGTATTCAGTAAATTTCATGTGTTTTAATATATTGTTTTTGGAAAAAATAACATCATTAATATTTACATAGTATGTTATTTTTATTACATAAAAATCGCGGCCCATAAAATAATATATGATAATATATGGTGACACGGTGCTTGAATCAGAAAAAAATATATAAAGTTTAACACAATAATGATATATCAAAAATAGTGATTAAAACTATTTTATTTTTATTGTAATAAATTATTTAATTATAATAATGAAAGTAAAAAAAATAGTTGATATCGGTGCTCAGTGACCTAAGCTATTCGTTTAAAATAATTAAAATGGGTACCTATATCACCTACATAATAATTAAAATACATACAATTTTTACTAGTTTTTAGTTGATTTACTATTTATCATTAGTACTAGTGGACGCATTTATTTCTGATTGAAGTCGAAGGGAATGATGTATTAGTTTTATTCTTGTCTAAAAAACAGTATCACGTACATTCAAATGTTGAAAACCAAATTTTACAATCATTATAATTATTTTTTATTAAGGCTTTGAATATAAATTTTATTAGCCTGCAATATTTGAATAGTTAATCGTACGAGTTTAGTATAGTAAATCGTTATAATAATTTTTTTTTTTTAAATATGAACATAATTAATTTCTATGGTAGCGTGGCATCGTTGGTCCGTTGTTTTATGTATTATTCATTGTGAGCATGACTATCTTGATGAAATCTATAATTTTTGTTTCATATCTGATGCCGAATGCTTCTTTAAATGATGCGGTATATTTATTTGATTATATAATTATTATTCTTAGCAATATGGCTTTATTATTTGTTATATACTTTAAAAAAAAGAAGAAGAAATTTATAGATCTTGTAATCCTAGTAAAGTTTACAGTATTAATATTATAGCTAGTTGAATATGACAGATAGTCGATAGATGATACGCCTATTAGGTATAATATATACAATATGCATGATTTTATATAATAACTTATATCGTGTATAAATGTATAATAATATGTAGATAATTGATACAATACAGTAACAACGTAGATAAATATCTAACGAAAGTAACTAAATAATATTTCGACAATAAAATTAAATGATACTTTTGATTTTATTCGTGTTTATTGCTTGTTACCTATATAATAATTATTTATAAATCGTTTAAATAAATGTTAGTTTTAAAATGGGAACGTACTAAACAACTGACAAATGTTTTTATCCAAGCACTGATGGTTCTAAATTAGAGTTATATTGGGACTTCTATACTAATATTATCTACAACCTTTAATTAGTGTTATACTAAGGTTGTAGATAATACGCGGGTTGCTTTTCATTTGTATGATAAATTGTATGTATTCATGTATTTAACTGTATGTATTCATTACAGTTATTCGTATTAAATAGAGTTTAAAATGTTTTATTATGATACTATGATGAGGATACCAATATCAGTGATAGAATGTTTTTCAGATTTGAGGGTATCTGTAAAATGTTATCTGCAATCAACTAATATTTATAAGTTATAACAAAAGCATTTAGATAAAAATGTCTAAAAAAAAAATCTTTTTGAAAAATATTGGCTTTTATAATAGATATCATCTAACTATTATACGCGAAAAATTAAATTTAAATACAACCGATCTATTTTGAGCACATTGATCTAAAATATTTATCTAACTAAAATCCACTTTAAAATATTTTTCTTTTAGATTTAAAACCATCTAAAAAAATTGGAATTACGTTGATATTATTAATCTATTATTTTTTTTATTATTATTATCTTCTATAATTGTAGTAAGATATAATTGTTTATTTTATATATACAATATTATAGAAAAAATAACAATTATATTCCTTAAAAGTATTGATTTTGAAATATAAATAATAATTATACATTTTGTAATATTTTAAGAATAAATTTTATAATGCAATTTGTACTTTTTTTGAAGCAATTATATGATTTTATTATGCAATTATTGTATTATTTTCATTGCAATTTTGACATATTTTCAGTGCAGTTAAATCCGGTTTTTAATAATAACATAATACGATCAAAAATTAAAGATTTTTATTGTATCATCATGTTAATACTGTTGAGGTTTAAAATCTTGACACTTTAATCAATTTATTTATTGAATAATGTTTATTCAAATTCGTGTAACTGTTATTAATAATATTTTTATAATTTTAGTAAAAAAACCTGTTACGTAATTACGAATAATTATCGGTGGATATGTAAAATAAATAATATTTTATTCATACAACTTAATGATTTCAATCTAGTGACGTAGTCAGTTGTTATTTTTTCATGTTTTGTATAAAGTGCCAAAAAACTAAAGAGTACTGTGGTTTATAAGTTTTTCCATAAAACTTATTACAACTGGTACTTTTATTGTATGCATCTCTCTATACATGTAAGTAGTAACAATTTCAGTTTTAAACCAAGTACAAACCATGAGAATTAAAAAATCGATTGAAAACATATTGTTTTCATTTTTATTTATTAACTAAAATAGTAACAAATCGATACAATAAAATTGTATACAAGTTATTTGAAAGTATAGATATTCACAAACGTGTAATTCGAAAAGATATAGCCGATAAAACTATTCTCAATCGTGTTTTACCTAAAAACATAATCACAATCTCTTTGCTTATATACATATCAAACTATCAAAGTATAAGAAATAAAATCTATTCAAATAAATGTATTCTTTTTATGTTCTGGTTCTTAAATTTACCTAAGACTCTATCAATAGAATCAAACTTGTTCTCTTAGGTTAGGTTCAACTCCCCGAGGCTGAATATGATTCGTTCATAAATAAACATTAAAAACATAGATGGTTATTTCGATATATATATTCATAGGCGTGCGCAGAACTGTATTTCGTAAAGTGCCTACAATATTTTTGGGTCCTTTTCTTAATTTGGGCACTCTCTTAACAAGATATATATATTTAAGAAATTATAATGTTTATGTATAAATATTACTTACAATTTTTCTTTTCTTCACCAACTATAGCTAAAATATTATAATATTTATGTATAAATAATAAATAAAAAAAAAAATGTTTATTTGAGTTTATGATTTTTCTTGCTCTTATTTTTTATAATAGAATATAATTAAAATAATAATAAAATACTGGTTGATAGTACTTAGTAGTGTTAAAAATACATTACAGATATTAGTTTCTACTTAACAATTTATCGTTTTAATAACTATAATTTATATTTTTCACTTTAATTATCATTATATTCATACTTTTTATGTTATTTTTTAATTATATATTTTATTTATAATTAAAATGATATAGATTATTATTATTATTTTTATTCGTCTATTTGTATTGAGTATTTAATTCACTTTTCAATTTAATAATAATAATAATAAATAATTTATTATAATAGAGAGAAATAACAATAAACATAATAATATTTAAGTTTTTTTTACATTTATAGTATTTTAATAGTACCTATATGTTTAAACTTTACTTTTACTGTTATATACTTACAATTTGTTCTGAGTAGAATAAATTCATCAAATAAACTTCATATTTTCTTTAATTGCAAATTATTTTTAATTTTTTTCTCTCTGTTTTTAGAATCCCTTTTAGGTAGCATGATTTGAATTAAAAAAAAAAAAAAATACTTTTATAAGTAACAATGTTTTTAATGTACATATTTAGTGTTGTTAAAGCTTATTTGTTTTTGTGTTGCATAAAAAAATCTTAATTCCAATTTTTGATTGAAGGAAGTCTGTTATTACTTATTGAAAAACATACATAGATTATAATATTTACTTAAAATAAATAACTTATAAAATGTTTAATGAATTAAACATAATATACCCGTATTTATATTAATGAAAGACAATGTTTGCGTGTGTGTGTATACACGATCCACAATCAAGTCTATCGTTCTATTGGTTCTGAAATTTGGTATATATAAGTAATCCCTACGCTAAGATGTGTTGTGTTCCGAAGATAATTTGTTTGTATATGGTTATCATTGATTACAAGAATTTGTAGAAATATTGTAGAAAAAATAAAATTTTACTAAATGTAATATGTGTAAATAACATTTTACGGAATTTAATAAGAGGTAAATGAAGTATTTATTAGCATTATTTTATTTATCATGGTCTACGACTTAGTACAGTATCGATCGATTTAGAATATAGAGATTGACATACCGTCTTTTCTCAGAATTGCTTTTTGTATTATGTAGTGAATTATTATTTAAAGTAACATTATGCAATAAGATAATGTTTATATTTTAGGCTTTGAGAGGAGCGATGAATATATTAATTTTACAATGATGTACGTTAGATTAGTTACCTAACCTAACGTGTTTGTGTGTATGACACCATCTTTTAGGGAAGTAAAAATAGATCGGTTTCAGGTAGCAAATTGGATTTAGTTGGTAATTTGGAGGGAATGGTCAAATTCATAATAGCTATCCATTTTAATAATTGATAAATGAAATAAGGAAAACGAGAATTACTACGCTAAACTAGTTTTAGACTAAATTGATTTCTTTACTTTGTTATAATTTAAAAACTTGAAATTTTTTTTATATTATTAAAATACTTTGATTGTATTTGAGCTATTTATAGGCATGAGACATTTTTAAAATATTTTATAATGTTGATAAAAAAATATTCGCTGGTTTAAAGTTTTTAAAACTTTAATATATTATAATAGGCAATAACACAATATATTACTGATCATATCATACCATGATTCCGGATCTTCAGGCTTATTTATTTATATCAAAAAGTAATTGTAATTAATAGTTTATGAAATATAATTTTATGTTTACAAGTGTTCACCGTCTAAATGTGTATTTTGATTATGTCACTGTTAGTTTTCAATTCGCTTGAAATAATACGTTGCTAGAGAAACCAAAAAGCCTTGCATATTTTTGGTTATACTATTTTTTTTTACCCCCAGACCAATTAATGCCAATGGTAAAAATACACTGTGACAACTTTTTTTTATCTTTTTTTGAATTTAAAATGTTTACACAATCCGTCAATAACATAAGAATGTACAAACTATAAGTATTTTGTAGTAAATATTACATTTATAAAATCTTCATACAATTAATTACGTAATAATTGTTTACAAAAATCTTTTTTACATACAATTATTATATTTTTTCTAATTTTTTTAATAGCTCTTTTAAACTATAATTACCTTTTAGTGTACAGGTTATACGAGTTTGTCGTTTTAAATTATTCGCATTGAACAACATGTTTTCATTATTATTTTAAATTATTGTTACTTTATTGTATATTATAATATTATATTATGAATAAATACATATGTTGATTTATCTAAGATATTTGTCACATCACATGCCAATCTCTATCAACAATTTTGAACTCCAACCTTCAAAACAGCCTACAGCTAAAGGGAAGATTCAACTAAAGTAAGTATAATATTGTTTTGTCGATTATTGTTTGAAATAGAGTATTATTATTGGAAATATATTGAAATCCAATATTAATTTATCACCTTGAAAATATTGCATTCACGTTGTGATGAGTCGGAGTCGGTCAGTCAGGTTAGATGTATAGGTATACCTATAGAAATTAAAAATAACTTTTATACCTAAAACCTTGAGCTTCATAGTATATTTTAAAACAAAGACAGTTGATTAAAAATAAAATCGTGCGAATTAACAGTTCAGTTATATAGACTTAAAAGGGTGTGATATTAAAATGTCATTTTTATAATATATCATCATTGTAAATTAAATTTATCGCAGTAAATTATGTATACAAAAATAGTGGGTATAATAAATTATCAGTGTGATCTATAAATGTTTAATACATAATTTTCTTGATGATCTTACTATTTTTATGAGAGTAAGTAAAAAATAACAATAAATCGGTTATGTGTATGAAGTTGATATCTGAATCATTAGAATCAATGACTAGATGATCCGACATTTTAAAATTACTTCTGTAATTTATTTGCTGTGTAATTTTAAATATTGTGCTACATGTTTGTATTAATGTACATTTTTTATAGATATAAACAGTACTCGAAAAAATATTATTGGTGTTAATTTGCATTGATAAGTTTTGTTTAGGTATTACAATTATTAAGATACACCAATAATCAATACAACGATATTGTTTTAGTGAAATAATAATAATTTTTATTTTTAATCGAGTTACTCTAGCTAGATTAAGTTATTTTATTAAGCCGCGAAGTTGTGTTAAGCCGCAAAGTTATTCAAGTCGTGAAGTTGTGCTTTTTCACTGAATAACTCGCTAAAAAACTCGCGTTCAGGTCGGTGTCGATTTCAAATCAACCTGATAAACACAGCCTCCCGTGGGGCCATAAGGTTTTTCTGGCCACCGAAACCCGGTGAGTAACACAATTACATTTCCTCAGCCACGTGCGCTCCCAAACAACCTTGTATTCCCTACACGTGTCGCCTCATCACCGGCGGCGGCTGACGCACTGCGTAACCGCGCGTGCAGGCACTTAGCTAAGTACCCATATCTTTGTAATTACTTATATGATAAGACAGCAGACGTCACGGCATCGTAGGGTAGGTTTACCTACGCTACATACTAAAAGTCCACCCCCGCTTCGTTTTTTTTTAATTAAGTATATCTCTGCGGTTCAGTGTGATAGAGCCCCGTTTTTTCACGAGAAGTTTCCGATATTCATCGTATACAAGTCTACTCCCGAAGCGAAGACAAATAATTCTTTCCAAGAGATTTGAAGAAATCTTGGAACCCAGTGGTCCGATCGCGCTGAGACTTGGCAACCGTGTCAGTGACCAAATTTTCCCACCTGCCAAATCCCGCCGAATTCGGTAGGGTTCAGGAAAAAGGGTCAACACTCCCCCCCCCCATCACGCAATGGCTAACAACTCAAAAAGCACTGACATGGAGACTTCCACTACAAGAGAGGAATGGGATCCAGCTACACCGACTTTCAGGTATCCAAGGGCGGGTGTCCTGGAATCGAGTGTCCTGCAATTAAAACTGGTTGAGTCAGGGTAAAGAAATCTCGGCTCTCCGTTTCAGGATAAAAAGGATTTCCTCTTCCTCAGAAGCGCCCTTAACGCTACAGGAGCCCTGTTCAAGATGGCCCACGCCGAGCTACGCGAGTACGACGCGAAGGGCGGCAGCCGCGAATGTGCCGGTGGCATAGTGACACACACAAAAGCCGCGTACGACCACATCGATAGTCTGCTCACAAAAAAAGGGCAACTTACAGATGATCTAATCCGCCAAGGACCCGCCACCAACAAAAAAATCCAAGAAAGAGACCGCTGAGGCCGAGACTGACACAGACGACCTCCCGGCCCAGCCAACCAGGAAGCCGACCGTGCAAGATGCCTCAACGGATACAATTCTGACTCCCAGCTGGTGGGATAGCGACAAGGTGGCCGAGTCTAAGGCAGATAGTAGGTAAAGGCCCCTCCACAAAATTCCCGACACTGCAAAGCAGCGCTTCTATGCCTAAGACACCGAGAATGAATCCACCGTGGAAATGGACGCCGTAAATTGGTCCACGATAACACACAGACCACCGAAAACCAAAATATCCGCTGAAGAGATCCGCACGTCAGCCCCCTTGGTGCTCACGAAAAGAGTGAGTGTCGCGAGAATATACTGAGAATATTAATAAATGTATACATTTTACAATAATATTTGTTTTTGTGATACAATTTAAGTAGAAAAATGATTTGATCTCTACTTTGAGGGTATTTCTTAAAATAATTAGAAAAACTAAAAAAAAAATATACAAATTATTTTATAGTCAAAAATGTATTTTCCTACAACATTTCCGTCGTAAAAATTCAACAAATTATTTACCATGTGCTTAGTTTCATATAGTCCCTTTAAGTGTAACAAATAATTCAACTTTCTTAAAGCTTAATTCTAATGACTTATCATTGGTCGTATCTAATTAAGTCACACTGAGTAATATTATATTTTAAAAACGATAGGAATCTCTGAATTTCCACTTATATTAATATATTAATATATTTTTTTTATAATGTTCGTTTTTAATTTTCAATTCATCTTAAAGTCTATTAAATTACTAAAACTTGCCAAGGTAATTACTAACTAAGCAAATTTTATAATATTGTTATTTTATCGCTCAAAATCTAATATATTTTAGAATATTTCAAATTAAAAACATTAGGTTATTTTTGAAATAAATAAATGATATATTTACAATTACTATTAAATTTTATTTTTTTTATAATTAAATTGATTTAGCAAGTCAAATGATTGTATTTCTATACACATAACTAATAATTATAATAATTAAGTTTATCGTATAATCGCTAACCAATATAATATTATATTACACTTTGTCATAATCGTTTTCCTAATACGGCGTACCATGTTCTTTTTTTTTATACATTTTAAACAATTTGAAACTAATAAATGCATCAGGGACAGACTCAGGGTAGGGCTGAGTGGGTCGCAGCCCAGGGTCCCTAAAAATTTGAGGCCCCCATAATTTTATGAATTTTAAGTTAGGATATAGAAAAAATATTATGATGATATTACTTATTCTAGTTACACTTGACTTGATTTAAAACAGTTAAAACTTACTCTAAGGTGATAACAGGTAATTTAAATGTTAATTTAGATATGAACATAACACTATCTTTTTGAATTGTTTTAAATATGCGCCAATAACCAGTGTGGGTGTTGAAAGATCATTTTCTTTCTATAAATATATTTTAAATAACCGACGATATAATTTTAAGGAACACAATTTAGAAATGTACATAGTTATAAATTTTAATTCAGAAAAATAATGTATTTTAATTATTGAATACTTTCAAAAACTTTATTTTTATATAACTTGTAAATGTCTATCATGTTTGTAAGAAAATAAATAATAATTATACATTTTGTAATATTTTAAGAATACATTTTATAATGCAATTATTGTATTATTTTCATCACAATTTTGAAATATTTCCAGTGCAATTAAATCCGGTCTTTACTTATGAGTAATAAGTTTAAATCAAAAACCTAGATAAATAAATTAAAAATTATAAATTATAATATCTATAATCATATAATAAATAATAATACTGTGTACGTGACAAGATCACACGTAGCATTGTCAAATATAATATTAAATTCATCTAAAATTTGAAGGCCAAAATAAAATTAGCTCTCGCAGTATTAATATTTTAGATCTAATTATTACTCACAAAAAGAAAGTTATGTGAGTTTTTATATAAAATATAGTGCCTTTGAAAAATTAACAAACCAACATAATATTTGTTATACAATTTTAAAATGATTAATATGTACCAGTGAATAAACAAATATGTATAATACAATATTTAATTATACAACAAGTCATATTAATAACAATACATCATTATCAAACATATAAGACTTAGGAAAGTAAAACAAAAAGAGTGAGTTTTTAATAAATTTATGTTTTATGTTCATTTTTTCATCGAATTTTCAGATTTTGAGTGGAGTGATATTAATTTTACAACGATATTGATTTTTTTTAATCATGTCTGTCATTTTGGAGCGGTAGATTTAAATAAATTCTAAATTTTGGTGTAACAAAAACGCCTCTTACTTAACTCCAGACGAAAAAGTTTTTACCCACTGCTAGGCAAACAATCCAAGCTAAACCTTAAGAATAAACTATTGCTTTACAAAACCCTTCTGAAACCCATTTGGGCTTATGGTATCCAATTATGGGGAACGGCAAAAAAATCGAACATATATAAAATGCAAACGTTCCAATCAATAACACTTCGTATAATCACCAACGCTCCCTTTTACGTTACCAACCATACTTTACACTCTGATCTTAGACTACCGACTGTAGCCGAAGTGGCCACATCCTCCTACAAGCGCTACCGCTCTCGCCTTACAAACCATCCCAACCCACTTATTCTCGCCCTCATCTCCGCAAACATTCCAGGTAATCCTCCGAGAAGATTAAAGAGATGCTGGTGTCGTGAATTAGATACCTAAATTTGTCACTACTTTAAATTAAATAAATAAGAAAAAATAAATAAAATAAAAAATACTTAAGTATGTAAAATATACATAATGTACTGTAAAAATAACCTTAAATATCATGTCGAGTGTTACCGCTGGGTTGCTGCTCACCTCACGCATTCACAACAATTGTAATTTCAGCCCATATGCTTATTGTAACCATTATTACAGATTGTATATATTCAAATAAATGTTAAAAAAAAAAAAAAAAAATTTTTGGTGTTGTTTTCCGGTAAAAAAGTTGATCTCATTGATTCCTCGGATAGTCAAGAATAAAAATAAATTTAGTTTTTTCCTGGTAAATGAACAAATCAATAAAACAGGGATATTTACAAAACAATAATTTTCGTAAAATTGAATTATGATTTTTTTATAGTAATTAAGAAATAAATAATCATTAACTTCAAATTTTAGTTTAGAAAAAATATATATACTATTATATTTAAGAAATTATATAATTTCCAAATTTATCTTTTTGAAGAATACATAAAGATAAAAAATATATATACCTATATATTGAATTTATTTTTTAAATCGTGAGTTTTAAAATTGTGTATAATTTAATATAATACTTATAATAATGGGTCGCGGATCCAAAAAGGTTGAAGACCACTGCTATAGATTATCTTTATATATCATAATAAATATTATGATAGTTAATAGAAGTAATAGGTTAATGTTATATATTTTCAAATAAAATAATATAAATTATTTATTGTAATATGATACAAAGTTAATTTATAATTTAAAAGACAGCTATGAGAAATTTTTTTTTCGCTGATTGGATTTTTATGAATATACGTCGTGCACTATTTTTTGATCAGTTAATTATTCCAAATTACAATAGAGTTTTAATTTTAAAGTTAAAAATTAGTTAAGATAATAAAAGTGAATTAAAAATTAATGGAAAAGCTAAAATATTGTGTACATAAAGACCTTCAAAAAAAATTTTTTGTATATTTAATTGTTTTCTCTTTTAATCTATCGTTTTTAAATATTTTTTCAAGAGGTTATTAATATTTTGTAAGAGGTTGCATTGCAACTAGTCATTAAATAATAACAATTGATTATATTTTTACTTGTGGTTTTTTTTTTTAAGGTTGGACGTAAAAAATTTAAAGAACACATATAAATACATTAGGTATGCATTAAAGTACTAGTAGGTTAATTTCATGCATATATTTTATAGTTTATTCATTTCGTTATAATATGCTCAATGCTTTATGATTCTATTCGACTAGATACTATGTTTATATACGTCGGCCTTCACTTAATTACGGTTATACATTAAGTTTCAAAAGCTCACAGTAAAAATCTTTAACACGATCACCGAAATCCTAAATCCTCTAACAGAATATTCATAAAACTGCCTTTATAGAGCATTATTCGCCTACCGTCTATCTTTATATTATAATTGATAATGTGGCGGATAAACGCTATAATATTGTAATAAGTATTGTTATTGCTTATTTTTTTTTTTTTTGTGAGGGGGAGACGTCTTGTAACTGTTACAGAGATATAACATTGATTGACGTTAGTCATACTTACTTAATTGAGCTTTCTGTATTGCATAATAGTGCATCAATATTACAGCCACATTTTATAAAGGTACCACATCTAAACTTAAGTAAAAGTTGAACTCATTTAAATCTTAACTTGAATATTAAACACATATTTAGTTTTGAATTATTTTGTCAGGTTTCTTAATTATCACTGACGAGAAGTAGTGTTATAATGAAAACGTAAATAATATTTTTTTTTTTACGATTAATTAATTAAATATTTATATTAATTACTCACAATATATAATGTCAAGTTAATCATGCATACAAGTGGAATTGACTATTATTGACAGAAATTTATAAACATAATTGTTCATAAAGAAAACAATTAAATGCAGATAAATCTTATCGGCTATCATCATCGTACCATTCGTACCTACCAGCTGAGAGTAAAATTTTACCTACATTCTACTAACATGGCCAGAGATTAAGGAAAACAATAATTACCTGTTGATTAAACTTTTGAAATTAACCTTATACCTATAATGCATTTGACATTACTATTTGACACTGAAATTTGTTTGACAATAACGATTAGTCTTTGCAGAATAAACAATAACGTACATAAATCATATTATGTGTTTTAATACTTACCACGAGCTCATAATATTTATTGTCCAACAGTTATTCGCTAATGCTAAAAAGGTAATTGTTTCACCTTGTTATTTTAATAATTAACAACTAAAAAGGTGGGCAAGTGGGTACCGCTCTGCCGTATATTATCGTAGGTATCAAGTGGGTCACTGTAATGGATGTGTTAAATTTGTATTTTACGACATATCATTCTATCCAGATTACGATTCTGGAGATGGTCTGTCAGCCTATATTACAAAGTACGTTTCATTATATTTTTTTGAAATTACCTTTTATATTATATTTAATTATAATATCATTATTGTTATTTTCAGTCCCGTTAAAACACGTTTTTTATTTTTACGTTCTAAAATTTAATATTAATATGGTAATTTTAGGATCTTTTTTTAAATAAAACTTGTAGCTTAATATTATTATTTGTATTTTTGCAGTATCCAAAATTATATAGTAAACTAATAAAATAACAGTGTATTACATGCAATTTATACAAAATCTCACGATCTCATTGAATATGTCTACACGCAACGACTAAAATTATTCACAATACGATACACTGTGTGTAATACTAAATTAAAAACTATACAGCATTATAGCAGTGATAGCAAGAAAACCATATTATTGCAGTATAATTAAATATTACAATATTTGATATATCTCAAACGCTTGTATTACTCGTTTATTTACACAAATAGTCTATGGGCTGCCACATAATATACATGTGCCGAAGTATTCTAATTTAAAAATGTCCAAAAATAGTCTGACAGTTAAAATATCGAAAAAGCAAGTTTTCTATACTCCAATAAAACACAAACAATAATATTGTTACATTTAAATACGATTTAAATATGTTAATTTACTATAATACCAACTTGACTAATAGTAGACTGCTGATCATAATCTATCTATGTTAATATACACTTTTAAAATGAAAACAACAATGAACAACAGCAGGCGTTGTGTAAAAATATATTATTACTAATTGAAATAAATAGGTACTAATATGTTATTTTACCAGTATCCATATTAACTTATCAATGATATTATGCAGTAATAAGTCAAACGTCTTGAGATTATGAATTTTTATATAAAAATTATAACAAATTATATAAGATCTTGTTTAAATTTTTAACGATTTTACCTCTACCAGTTACTTGTTTATCTTAATAAATAATTTTAAATAAGTTTAAAAATTCAAACATTTATAGTTCAAAAAGAAACAAAATATTTAGAAAATTATACAATTTTTAAACTATTAGATAACTATAGTCTATAAGTTTGAAATATGTGTGGTTAGTATTCATTTTTGAATTATATAAAAAGAAAAAAAACATCGTTTGTAGCTATAATTGTACGGGTATAAATCCATTATCGTAAACATTTGAACTGTAAATGGTCATACAAATAATAATATGAGTTTTTGTCAAACATTTATTTTTTTATACGTAGAAAACACAATGAGGAATCATATATATTCCATTTTCTAATCTTGAATATAATAAAAAAAAATTCATGAGCTTTTAACTTTTACAAAATAATTTGTAAATTTTCGAGGTTTAGACGAATTTTGTCAAAATTCAAAATGTAAATATTTGTAAAAAATATTATAATTATACATTTTCGAATTTTTCAACTAGTAAATGGAACTCTTATTAGAATCTTAGTATTAAATTTGCAAGCATTATTACTCGTTTATAATTTATTTATGACCATTTATAAAATAACACTAAAAAAAAAAAATGAATTGCCAATAAATAGCTCAAACACAATTATATATATTGTACAATATTTTAAAAATTATACCATGTATAAAAAATAACAATATAATCATTTGGTAGAAATTTCAAGTTTTTACGGTTATTTGTTTTATCGTTGCAAAATAGTAAATATAGATATTTTTAAATGAAAAAATCAATTTTAACAATTTTGTTTACGATTTTTCATATTATCAAAAAAAATATGGGGAAATATTTATTTTTGATGAAGTATTACTTTGAATTTATCACCCAACTCAAAGCGAGAAGCTACCTCCAATTATATATAAAAAAAATATATTTACTTATTATAATGTTTTTACTGACCCAAAAGCTTGAAGTACACATTATTATAAAATTAATACATTCATGGCTCCGCTTGAAATCTTAAAAATATACACATTTTACATCAGATTTTTACTTTTCATATTAATGATAGATCAAAAGATCAAATATTTTAATGGATTTTCAAAGTTAAATTTAAATATAACTACGCACAGAAAAATAAAAACTATCCTAAATTAAAAATTTTTTTAGAAAAATAAAATAACTTATTACTCATTCTGGTGTGATTCACGTTAAAATAAACCTAGAATTTAAATACTACTTTACAATATATAATACACAATTAAATTGCATATTCGTATAATGTTTTAATGTATATCTATACTTTTTTGAAGAGTAAACAATTATTTGTTTTTAAATAATACATCATAATTGTATAACGCATACCTATAATTTTTTAACTGTTTATTATCAAAAGGACAAGTTGAATTTAATTAAATTATCACTTAAAGCAAAACAGTTAAATTGTACATGTTGAGTAGTATTATATTCTAGTAGGTACTATTTGGTGTCATTTTCCAAATTTTGTAGTTAAGGTTACTTGTAAGCTATATAACAGTATGTATTAACACGAATGGACAAATGGATTTATTTTAAAAAGTTATGAACAACATTGTAATGGGTGTTATAGTAGTAGTCTGTGAGAATAAATAATTAGTTATTTTGAAAAAAGAAATAGTATGTTATATTAAATTTAATATTTTAAGTTGATTGTTCATTTATTATAAAATAGTCATAATAGTGATTAATTAACCTAAAAAAGTATAATTATGTAGGCTTATTATAATAACAATTAATTCTTTTGTTTATTAATATTAATTTATGTTAAGACAAATGTTGTTTCACTTATTTTAATTTGTATCCTACCTTGACTATTTAAATCGGAAATTGTACGCATTATAATTTATGACTTTCCTGTAACAGAATAATAATTTAACATTTTATTTAATTTTTTTTCAAAACATATTTCCTTATAGTATTAAAATAAATATAACAAATTTATTTTTTATTCTATTGACAGTTATATTGGATAATTGTCATAAACGATTTTTTTAACGACACTTTCACGCGTATTATAATACTACGACTACACGAGTAGTTACACGCGGTTATCAATTAAGTGTACTATTTACAAGAAACCATATAATATATTGATATATATTTTCACTATATAGAACTATACTTTATTAATTAACCATATTATTCAAAATGTCACAGAAATTATGTTTCACTATTTCAATAGCTATATCTCTATTTGTCTATAGATTTAGTTGTAGTATTTTTTTATTGAATATTATTATTATTGTTATTATATATTATAATAATGTCCGGTTCCTTAGGGTCTAAAAATCAAAACAATCCATTTCGAATATTTTACATACAATTCTAAAGAAATTCAACATACGTATATCCAATTGGCATGGTGTGGTTGACTATAGGTACGTCTTCTCAATGACATTCCGAATTGATGCACACTTCTGAATTTCAATGAGACATCCATTATTCTACATATCCTCCATTATAGTATTGTTACTCTAATGTTGTTCGAGGTCAGTTAAGTTGACCTATAGGTACACGCAGCCATCATGGTTTGTTTGAAATTAAGTTCAGATTTAGTAGTAGTGTATTTACTACCTAATAATATTATAATCCATTAGATATAACTCGTACTTATAACCTATGTAAATATTGCTTGAAAATATGTATTTAAATGATGATTTTAAAATAATTTATTTTTTCTATTTATTGATACTAAATTTTCACATTCCTTCTTAATATTATTTTATTATATTTATAGTACTTATTTATATTTTTCCTATAGGTTTTTTAAATTTAGTGCATAAAGATTTTTCTTTAAAAATGTATTATTTTTTGAATTTTAAATGTTAATTACGTGATATACACACAGCATATATATTATTATATTTCTATTAAATATGAAAACTTTACAAAATAAAAATTCATATTTTAAATAATAAATAATATACTGTTAAAAAGGCAATAAACATTATGCGTACAAAAATTAATTTAGACTTTTTCTACTGAAAATGTTTTTTCGTTTTGTATATACTATAGTATACTACCTTAAGAATAAGGCCACATTAAGGGTGCTGTTACTTGGTGATTTTGCTTATCCTGTAGCTATTACTCCGACATTACTCATCACATTTACTCATTTTATTATATTTTACATATTTTAAATATATTATTATATTATACAGGTATTTTAATAATGAAATAAATAATTTTGTGTAATAATATCATAGTGATAGTATACTCAATCGCTAGTCTTATAAAATATAAAAACCTTTTGATGATGTATTCTATTCACTGACGTGTCCTAGATACATAGTTTTGATGGTAGTCGCCTACGCATATAAATAGCGATTGTGCAATTTATGAAACAATTCGTACAGGTTGTACATTTTTTATGTTTTACGGTCAACAATGGTCACATGTAAAGAAGACAGTATTAAGTGGTATTTATTAATGGATTATGGCAACTAATGGTGTAATACGACTAGGTACTATGTTGTATATTGTATTAAAGTTAAAATAAATTGTAAGTAAAGTGATATCATGTTGTTTCAAGCGGTCCACGTTTCCACACATACCTACTGCGTTGCTCATAAATCATAAATAATTACTTATACTTCATAATGATGGATATGGCCAGTGTGGATATTATAATTGTCACAAGTTTCGTTTCAATCGTATATAACAACGAATTCATAATCGGATCAATTGAATATAATATTTACGTATGAGAGCTTTAATATTTAAATCTTGGTGAAAAAAAACGTATGAAATCATGTATAATATATATTTTTATTCTAAAGTGTAACGCACACCTCAAAAATAGTTTCCGGAAATCAATTAAAATATAATGTTGTGTAATGTGTTGAAAAATGAATAAACGTATAATTATAATTTATTTAAATTTATTTTTCAAAGTGTTTTGATACATATGCCTATATTATACATATATCCTTTTAATTAAGTTGCATGCAAATAATGTGATTTAAATATTTACCTAATTTCATCCAATAAAAATTATTATTTAAATACATGTCCTTTAATGGGTTCAAAGCATCGTAAGACTATACGACTGTAGGTAACCATATTATGCTATAACCTTGGCCATTTCCTCTAAATTTCGTGTACATTTTCTCGTTCCCCGTATCGTTGTTTAAACTTTTTACTTTGCGGTTGCTGTTTGATAACCAAAGCAATTATCCGCGAAGAATGAGGTGAGTCGACGACATGACAATCTACCGTCGGAATATTATGTATTAATCTTTTGATGAAGTATTCTATTCACTAATAAGCGTCGTCACGTTCTATATTATGTATTATGTTATACACATTTTTGATTTTAGCCGCCAATACAGTCGTCGCAAACTCGTATACATAAATTGCATTGTTCAGTTTCGTTCTGAAAACGGATCATGTCGATTGTGTAATCGATTTATATAATTATCCGACTAATAGATTGTTATTATTATTATTAATTTTCTTGATGATCGTATTAATATAGCAACACTGAACCGGAATCAGATATTATAATATAATAATACGGTTACGTCGTCAAATGCGATTATGATGTAAACACGGTATTGTATACCGTTATCGGGAGACAGACTGAAGAATATTTTATAAAATTTTTCTTTTCACGTCAACTGTACACGGTGACATGTTGTATTTTAGAAATAAGACAATTTAATGGGATGTTTTACAACAAGAAGAGTAATGTTTATTGAAATTTGCGGAGAGTACATGGGTATCATGTCCTGCGCATACCGTACACCAATTGTAACTGGGCCACGAATACACAACTCGGTTTTGAAATAAACGCCTTGATACGATTTTTATTGTTGCATTTTACACGTCGAAAACCCACCTAAGTGTGTCACGTCAAATCTAACATCGATAACAATGTCTGTTAAAACTAATCTGACATTAAAAATACGTACAATGAATATGCGTTTTATGTGTGGTTAACAAGTATTTTTTTTCTTAATGTTTTTACTAAGTATAGTTCAATTAAGAATATAACAACTCAACATATTGAATTTATGTAATGAGCAATTATTCGTGTAATGCTCACGATTTTGCTAGTTGTGTTTTGTTTGTTAATCAAGTGGTTTAAACTGCAAATTAAGTCGTACATCTCAATTTTATTGTACACCTAGCTTACTATATGATAAATAAATGTCTCACCTTCTAAATAATTTATGATTATTAGTTCTGTTACATAAAATGATGTACAAATTCACAGTATAAATTAAATCGGAAGAGTCGAAAACTTTGTTCAGTTAATCGTTAGATGCTGAAAATAGTATATTATTATTATGATTATTATGGCTGTTGTATATTTGAAAACAATAATAATGTTACATTAAAAAAACAATCTTGATATTCTGTATAATATGTGGTTAACATCGTGATTGCTGAGACTTAGTATTTGTCAGTAATTTTCTTACATACATATATGTATAGGAAAATATTATTAAATCAAACTTGTGTTGATTTTCAGTCGATGTACATAATCTATATCATAACATAACTGTATAACAAGTTATAACTTTCATTGTTTTTCACTACTCGAAAAAAGTTAACAAAAAATAGTTTAAAAAAATATAATATAGACAATACACCCAAAATTATTAAGTAAAAAAATAAGAAATGATTTTATTTTTATAGCGTTTTGCTGATTATAAAGTTGAAATTTAGTTCATAACTGAATTATAAAGATATCTTATTCTACAACCTTGACCCTATAGGAATACTATGTTAACTAGTCTACGAGTGCAGATGCACGTTCCTTCGTCGTCCTCGCACACATTGTCACTATGGTCGCCAAAAGAATTACCGATGACTGTAGTTTAAACCGGTCGAAGAAACTTAACCATTAGGTGACTAGGTGAGTCTGAGTCTCCTTCGTTCAAAATGACTAATTCTTTTGGTAAGGCTGATTTCATAATGAAGATAATATGGTCACTCGTCGTCAGTGTATTTTTTGGTCAATAATTATTTGACTCACAGTTTTTTACCTTATTCGTATTATTGTTCTTTTTAAAATAATGGATTTTTTTTTTCAAACTAGTTTTTTTTTTATTCTGAATATGTTCATACGAATGAATATGCCATTTTCCACATTATTTGTATATCTATTTTTAAGACTAATATATATATTATAATAGAAATCTATTGATATGAACCATTAAGATTAATGTTCATTTGACGTTAAATATGTAAAATAATTACCTATTTCTTTGAATGATTAAACTTTAAAATAAAGTTATAATTGAATATATTAAATATTTTTATTATATAACTATTAGTTTTATATAATATTATACAAACTATACTCTTATTATTTCGGTTTTAGAATCTTTACAGAATATAAGTGAAATTAATTTTAAGCAATTATCATTAAATAAATAATAGTTTTAAATAGCTACGGAAAACATTATTTTGGTATATTATAATTATCAAATATTGAACTAGTAAGTACTTAAACATTTATATGTACAAGTTCGAAGAAAATATGGTAAATGTGAGTGTAGTACCTGCTATTAATAGTTGCTAACATTAAAATAATTCAATTTTAAGTCTGTATTTTTATTATTATTTTGTATAAATAACAATTATCAAGTACTTTTTTAGTTTTTACATTTCAGGATACACTGTTACCATATAAATAGTAAGTAATATTTTTTGTTGTCCTTATCTATATAACGATTTAGTATTTTACTATTTCAGTGTCAGCACGAGTGATTTTTTAACAGGAAATAATTTTTTATTTTATTTACTCGTCATTGTATTTGAAAATTACTTTGTATTAAGTATTTTTACTTACTATGCTTTAAACACATCAAAGTTATTATTGACTATAAATTATAATTTAAGTAATCTTAGAAAATACTATTATAAAAAAAAAAAAAATTAAATTACTGAGAATAAAAATAAGGATTTAACAGCTATATTATTATCCTTCATTTACATTTAAATTGGCTATAAATAATACATTATTATATTTGATTAAAGTTAGTTATAACTAATGGCTTAACTAAATAAAATAGTTTATATAAAAATATTATTTTTTTTTAAATTATTTACATGGCATTTAGGCTTATATTTAAATTGTGGTATCAATGTCAGAGCTTTTGAAAAAAAAAAAACTATGAATTTGATGAATGTTCTGTTCCCTGTGTATTACGTTCGTTGTAGTAGGATGGTTAAAGATGATTTTCTCGGTGGCGTATAGCAAATAATGAGAACTATAGTTTTATTGTGAGGTGTTTTACTGTGCTGGATACGTTGGATTCAACATGGTTATTTTTTGTTTAATGCTTTATTATAATATATTGTATTATATAATGTGTGAAGTTGGTGTGTCCTTCTTTGGATTGAAGAATCGTTATTTTAATTTAGATATTTGTTTAGGTTTATTTTTATTCTTTTTTGGTTTTATGGGTTTTATTAGTTTTATAAATTATAGTAGTATCACGGAAACAGTGTTATCGATTAAAATCTTAAGAAATTAAATAACATCTATAAAATTTAATGGATACTTCTTATAACGTCTATATATATTTTTTTTATTATTGCGTATATCTATTACCTATTAATAGTGTACAATTTTAGAAGTTTAATGTGTATGATTACAAATTTTAGAACTTTTTAGTGCATTATTTTGCACAAGTGCATATTTATTTATGCGTTTTTACTCAATGAACTTCCTTTAGTAATCAAATTATAGCTGTTAAATCAATTATGTTTGATATTACCCTGAAGTAAAATCTAACTAAAAAATACTAAGTCATTGTAATAAAAACTAGGAACTACTATAGTACTATCTATTAAATTTGATATAACAATGTATATATTAGGTACTATAATAACTAATAAGTATAATAAATAGTTATAATTTTATATTCTGGGATATAAATTTATGATTACCTAACATACAAAATGATGATAAATGAAAAAAAATTATGATATATTAATATGTGTTCGTTATTTCATTATTCAATGTCTTTAAATTGATCTAAGAATAAATTGGGTAGTTGAGTACAGGTGTAGGAATAATCTACAGTAAATGTAATTATAAGTTGTTTTCAAAAATTCCTTGAATTTTTAATGATTACACAACTAACAAACTAATTACAAAATAGGAAATTACAATTTAAATAAACTATATAAATTTTAAATTAAAAATAATACAAAATAATATTATAGGTACTTACCTATAACTATAATTAATTGAATATAATTATTTTTTGGTATAGGCACAATAAGTAAGTACATACATAATAAATAAATAAAAAGAATTACAATGTAATACATTTAATTATTTGTTACATCGTTGATAACTTTGTATTTAAGATATTCATACTACTTATTCCTTGGAATGGAACAATAGGTATAATAATATATTATATACTGGCATATACAAATCAACTTAATGGTTACTCAACATTCCCTTTTTAGTATATAATCGTATATATATTTTATTTATATTAGTCATATTGGTCGATACAGTACAAAAAAGTTACACCATATATTATTGTTATGGTTGCAACTTACTTATATAATGCATACATAAATATTACATAAATTATAATTATACAAATATTATTTTTTTTATATTAATCGACTGCGTTATAGTTATTCATATTGCTATTAATTTCTGATAATATTTTCCAAGTTTAAACCATAAAGGTTTTAATAATTAATATTAATTTTTTTTTTTTTGTTTTAATAATAATAACGAACTACTTTAAGTACATCATGTCTGTTTGATTGTCCAAACAGTTTGTCATAACGTACTGCATACTAGTTAAATGTCATTGACCATGATGCTCATATTGTGTAAGTATTACACTGTAAGATATATACATAAATTTATTTAAAGACTTATGATATATAAGCTAATGTATAAGTAGGTAAATATAACATTGATATGATGGATGTATATTAATTATTTTTTTTATTTAGTTTGATAATTGACAAATTGTTAATTTCACAACAATAAAATATTTAGGTATAAATGTTTTCGGTACTGTAAGTTAGTTCTTAACACATAATATATTTTTCATTTTGAAAATATTTATACTATGAAACTAATAAATTATTTTTTTTCTTAAAAGTAGCATAATGTATTTTGATTAGTTTCTTCGATTTATGATTAATATAATACATATTTAAAAATCTTTAGCGTTGATAGTAGTTGTCGGTTTACACCTATTTTCATCGTGGTATTTATGCAAAAATTAACAACTAACTAAACTTTTAAATTAACTCTGAATTCAGGTTATTATTGTTGACTGCAATATAATAAATACATCAAGTAATGTAACAGTTAATAGCGATGTAATATTTAAAAAATGTAAAACTAGTAAAAACTACTAATACATTTATTAGCTTTAAAAGGTTATTAGAGACGAATTAACTATTGAAATAAACTACATAATTTTATCATTATTAACTTAATAATACATTGAAATAAAACTTGTTTTTGAACTGTCTTATGAAAAAAAAAAATTAAACAAAAAATAATAAGTACCAACATCTTTATTATTCATTTGTAAATAGTATGAACAATAATATCATAAAATATATGCAGTTTGAGTTGTACTTAATGAGAAATATTTTTGATCAATACAATTAATATATTTGTATAGAGAGTAAAACAATAGAAATAAATATGTAGAGTATCCAGAAATAGGTAAGACATGCATAATAATATTATAATATAGAATATAGATTTAATATTACAATAATATTTATAGGAGATCATGGTAAAAAAATTTTAATTAAATTAAAATTTACAATTAATTAATATTCAGTCATAATTATTATTACCTATAGCTACTTATTACTTTATTATTATTATTATTTTTAATAATAAATAATATCATATTCATTATAATAATATTAATAAAATAATAAAACATTAATAGCTTGTAAAAATTATTTAAAATTTAACAAATTAATGTTTATGTATTCGTAAAAATAACTTTCACTAAATCGTAATTAGTTTTAAATTGAAATAATGCCGCAATTTCGGTATTAGTATTATTGTGCAAGAAACAAATAACAGTAAGTTATATAAGATGTACTTAATTGATTGATTATTGATATATTTGATTTATAATTGCTAAATGTTTTAATAATAAATCGAATTTACTATTATTTATTTTGTTGTATGACCATCAAAACAAAAAAGGACACATTGAGTATATACCTATATATATATTTTTTTTTGTTCTTTGGACTTAGATTTTTTTCTATATACAATATAATACAACTGGATATTTTAGCAATGGGGGGGGAGTTAAAAAATATTTGGAAATCGAACAAACAAAAACAAATACAAATAGAGAACTATAAAATACAGACGTATAATGGTGATGACTTGGATCATTTATATTGTTTTATAATCTATTGTTTATTTACTGGATGAATTTTATCTTTAATAAAACGATATTTATTTGTTTATATTATACGCACTATAACTAAATTCTATGATATGATCTATTTCAGTTCCTATTAATAGTTTAAGAATATTTATGAAAATGTTGATATACTGTTCAAATTTAGGTAGTATTTTATCAAATTTTTTATAAAACATAAATTTAGATGTTGATGAGTATTAAATAACATAATAGTCCAACACAAAAACTTAACATTTTAATATTTATGTACAGTAAAAATGGTAACAAAATTTTAGTACAGTTTAATATTGTAACAATATTTTGTACATGGTAAAAGTATAGCAAAAAAAAAAAAAAAAATGTGAAATGGCACAAGTAAAATAATACGTAGTGGCATGGTGTCATCGAAGTAAAACACTCAGTCCTTATCAGCTGCGTCTCTTCAACCGTGGTAACGTATGTTATTGGAAAGCCAATCCTGTTTGATCATGTCAGATGCTTTTTCGGCGATCATTATTGTCGGCGCGTTCGTATTACCGCTGACGATCGTAGGCATTATCGACGCGTCGACCACCCGTAAACCTTGCACGCCATACACTCGAAGTCTTGGGTCCACCACGGCGGTCGGGTCACTGGGCGGTCCCATCTTACAAGTGCCCACTGGATGGTAAATGGTCATGCTGAAGTGGCGGATGGAACATTCCCAGTATTGATCGGAGCCGAACTCGAACCGCGCACATCCTGGTATGGGCACCCGATGGAGTCGTGAACGGTACTGTCTGAAAGCTTTCCCCTGGCCAATCTGTGCGTGAAATAAATCATCAAATCGAAAATCAATATTATCGGTCACCCTGTAACGATTCGATGATACATAATACAGTAGAACGTCGATTATCCACATGTCAATTATCCGCACTACCAAATTTTGGTACAAATTTATTTTTAATTTAATTCAGTTTTATCATTCGTTTAGTTCATTTTATCGTGTACATATTATTATGAAACACGAGATTATTCTATTATCTACTACGGATCACTTGAATGTATATCATACTATAGGTACTGTAGTGAGCCGGTCTCGGTGGAGATGGCTCAGCACGATTTAACGACGAAGTCCACTTTGTCGTATAGGTCTGCATCAGCTAGCGTTGTAATTTTGAAGTCAATAAACAACACGTTTATAAGTATAATTTAGAAATAATCGTTTATTCACTGAGACGATGGTTAAAAGCCAGTCCGATAGATTGTTAAGTGTAAAACAACGCCACCGGTCTATGCGTAATTGTGGTTCAAGTATGTTTAATTTAATAATAATACTACAACCCTTTTTATACTAAACTATATGGGCGTAGTACCTCAATATATAGGCATGTGTCATGATAAACAGGAAATTCATCTATAAGTTTCTATTTCGTGTTTACCAACACCAACTACCTAAATACATAATTTAATAATAAAAATGTTTATAATACGATCTAATAATAAAGTGATTATGGATAATAAATCTAATAGACACAAAGACACTAAAACAATATTCTAATCAGCTCAAAGTAATAAAAATAAGGAAAATAGTCGGATTACTACAGTACGTTAGTAGTTTCACACAGTAAATTAGTTTTTAATTTTATTTTTAATAATTGTTTGATTATCCACACCCCCTCAGTCTCAATTAGTGTATATAATCGACGCTCACTGAATATTATTTTTGACATCGGTCAAACACTCACTTTTACTGCCAACTTGACGCCCTCCACCAGAGTTGCTATGTCTAGAGGATCGTCGAAGTAATTGGCGTCTATGTAAGGATAAGCCATCGGGTCTCTAGATCTGAGTCTAATACTTCCTCGAGATCTTGGTCTGAGCAAAAGGGGCATAATGGTCCACGCATCGTTTTTGGCTATCGGACGAAAAACTTTGTCGTATATGGAATCTTGAACGCCCAGGATTTTCCGTACTTTAATGCCGTCGTCCGAAGCTATACTAGCTGGCGCCATGTGGAATTGAATGTCTGGGTATTCTGTGTTGTTGGCATAAATGGTAGGAATGAATCCGAGTCCTTCAACACCACCGAGCGTAGTCATCGGCCCATTTTCTCGAGTTAAATATTCCATTGTAACAGGAACGGGCTAAACATTGTATACGTATTAATAGTTAAAAGTTATAATATATTAGATATTTTAAAAAACAATAAAGTAAATGAAACAATTAAATAGACCTTTTTTAGTGATTAAAATCCACTATTATTTTTTTTATGTATATATATATATATTATTTATGCTATAGGACACATTTTTTTTTTTTACAAATAATCATGTATAATTAGATTATTAACATTAATTATAAATACTTTGTAGTATTATTTTTTATGAATGAAAAATGCATTACAAAATTTGATTAACGAATTAGAAATGATAACTGCTTACCTTTGAAATGTAAATGTTTATATAAAATTTAAATAATAAAACAAGATATTTCAGCTCCGATCTTAACATATTCAAAATTGTTTGTTTTCAAAATATGTCATTTAAATAGTAGGCAATAATTATATTAATAAGCTGTAAGATTTTTTTTTTCAAAAACATAGTTATAATTATACTTTAAATTATTAGTATCGTACGTGTTTATACGATAGATTTAGGTTTATTTTTTAAATAAAAATATAGTGGGATCTACACTTGCGATAACTTTTTTATTTTGCATAATTCATGAGGATTTTAGTTACCATAATATGAACACATAATATCAATTATTATAATAAGCATATTATACAACATGTTCTTAAATCGATAATATATTATGTATAAAAAATAATAGTTTAGAATGAAACGAAATCGAGTACATAAAAAGTTAAATAACTAATAAAATTATAAAAAAAAAAATCGTTTCTCCCAGCAATTAACGTCGATATCAAACCGAACGAAACATTCCCGAAATATTACCGTTGAGAGTATATGATAATTCATCATTCTAGTACAAATATTGTACGTACATCTAAGTAACTCGTAATTATAGGTGATGTGGATTAGGTCAGGTTAAAGGTTACCATTAGGCACGGATCGTGAATGCCTAAACTTTTACTAGATATAAATGATGTAATAATAATAATTCGTAAAAACGCGCGCTCACGGTATAGGTGCACAAATCCGTTACGTACCCTCAGTCGATTTTGTACTATGGCCACGGGCTTGTCCACGATGAACGTCAATCCGAACATTCCAACGTGGTCCTGCAAGTTGTCGCCAACGCGCAGGTCCTGTAGCACCGGGATTCCCAGTCGTTGCAAGTGTTCACGTGGTCCGATACCGGAAAGCATCAGCAATTGCGCGCTGCCGATGCTGCCCGCCGACAGGATCACTTCCCGTTTCGCGTGCACCAGATGCACCCGGCCGTCTCGCAACAGTTGTACGCCTGTCGCGCGATTAGTGGCCGGGTTGATGATAATCTTAGTCACGTGAGCTTGCATGGCCACGTGCAAATTGGGCCTGAGCCTAGCCGGCCTGAGAAAAGCCTTGGCAGTGCTGCACCGCGTACCTCTTCGGATCGTTCCCTGTATAGAATGGAAAATAGAAAATAATCCTATCTACTCATATTATGAAAATTAAATTTTAGTCTTATCGCAATGCCGGATTGGGCCATCGAGTTACTGAGTAAAACTTAGTGGGCCAGCTATGATAGTGTGTTTTGTAATTTTTTTTTTAAATTAGTATAAACATTTAAATTTAGTAGAAAATAAAATTTAACCGAATCATTAAATCGTACAGTAGCTGTAGCTGTAATCAAACGTTAGGTGAGCCAATACCTTGCCAATGCGGCGCTGGTCTTGTTCAACATTAAAAATGGTCAATATTTACAGTTAAAATATTAACAACATTGTAAGTACCGTACGTACGTATTAAAAGTAATGCAATTTATTAATTACCTGTGCGACCATAAACCCGGTTTGATATTTGCCGTTGATGTCTCTGTTCGGGTAACCCGTCACTTCCTGGCCGGCTTCAACAAACGATAACACTAATGGACTTTTCCACGGGGCTTCTTGCACAGTCAGTAAACCACCGGCTCGGTGATACGGCGATCCGGGCCTGGCCAAGTATGGATTTCGGTTATCTTCAGATTTAGTGAAGTATTGCAATATTTCACTGTAGCCCCAACCTTCGTTGCCCAAGTCACGCCACCCATCGTAATCATACCGGTTGCCTCTGACATATAACATGTAATTCAGCACGCTTGACCCACCCAATACCTTACCACGGGGCCAGTTGCATCGACCATTTTTTAAGCCCAAACATGCCTTCCCTAGAAACAGATTTACAAGCAAATTATATTAAGAGATTCTTGTATTATATTGCTATTAGGTCTAAGTTCCTTCTGAAAAGTACTAAACAAAACATTACATGTAAATTATTAATGTCATAAATTGGCATTTTATAATTAATGTTCTTATCAATCGAAATTTGTTACTTTTTCTTTGTTGTAAAATGAGTTCTTCAATCGTTGCCTAATCGTAACATAAATAGTATATACTTAATTATTTTAAACCTACCTATGTACATATATATATATATTTTTTTTTTCATCAAATTGAATTCGATGGATTATTTATTAAATAGAAATATCGATATATTATGTATATAGTCTACAGATCATCGAGACTTACCCGTCGGTTCGGTTTTATACTGCCAGTCTAGACGAGATAATTGAAGATAGGCCGCTAATGAGGGGACATCAGACAATTCGTTTTCATCCGGACCGGCTTCTAATAGCAATACACTCCAGTGTCCGATCTGATGATTGATGTGAGATTTACAAACACAAATTAACGTTTGAAATAAAACCGAATTTCTAGTGACTATAATATAATATTGTATACCTCCGATAGCCTACTGGCGACGACAGCTCCTGCTGATCCACCGCCGATCACGATAAAGTCGTATTCCAGCCTGAGTGTTTTCTGATTGAATGGTCGTGACTCGGGATCATAAATGTCATACCGGTAGTAGGCCATAGCGGCTATCAACACTGGTATCATCCATACGCTGGTCCCAACAATAGTCAGGCCAGCCTTTAAAGCTGATCCGGCGGCAATTAAGGCGAATATCATATCCGCTACGTGTGGTCACAGTGGTAGTGCCATTACTTGCAGATATGGGTTCTAAAACCAATTATTAGAATGTTATTGTCAAATCGTGTTCGATGTACAGTTTTTTTTCCGGTGAACATACATTTTTACGTTAACAGATAAAAATAAGCAGACATTGTACCACCGTTATTATGATGTATGTTCTTTTAGTTTAGTAATTGTTTTTTTCAAAGTCTTTGAATTATATCTACAGTATGTACTTCACGATGACTAAATCATCTCATCCTATCGTATAGTGTCAACACCATAAATAAACGGACGTAGGCTGTAGATATGTGTAACGATTTATTTGTTGTTTTTTTTTTTTTTTTAAATATACCGTTTAATTATTATGTAAATAAGAATTTCTTGTAAATACAACGATTAAAATAATTTAATATTTATGTTTCAAAAAATGATACCGAATGTGTTCTACGAATGAAAACGTTCAATTATTTTAGTTTATAATAAAATGGACATATTGCTACACAAATTGAATATTATATCTTTTAGTCGAGAGAAAACGTCGTAACAGTAACATTTAAATATATTTCTTATTTTCACATTATGTTATGTAAAATTATTGTTGGTAGTACCTACATATGATTTTAAATTGTTTTGAATATCAGTATAATTGTTTTTTTTTTCATTTTTATTCATATTATTATTAAATATTATTGTATTTTGAGACAAGAAAGAATGTTCGTATTCTTTGTGGTATAATACAGAGTCATAAATCCAGTTTTCGTTTTCTGTATTGGGCTAAATATGATTAGAATAGTGAAAAACTGCCTCATTGTAAAATTACCGAGCGAGTAATAATAATAATATAATAGGTATAGACATTGATCACAAATCAAAAACAGTTTATTGTTTTTTTATTTGGAGTGCACATGCCTACCTAGGTTATTATTATTATTATTATATAATAATAATATTCGCTGTTTATCGTAAAATTTTTCTATTTAATAAATTTTTACAGAATCGTAAAAATGATTAATACCTGAATTTTGGATTGGTGTCGGTGGAAAAGTAGCAGTTAACGAATCCCTGGCGTGTCCGTCGATACACATTGTCCACACTGACCTAATGTACGTGTTTTTCTGCAGCGATTTGCCTTTACATAATGTCCAAACCTCCCTTCGGCACCTGCACAAATCACACGGATATTATACCTACATTGTTTCGACGGTTTTCGTAATACGCCACATTATTCGGTTATTAGTCGTAGTCGTCGCCGACCGTTTACTACCTGTATAATGTGCTTAATACGATTTTCTGAAATTGCGTCACATACGAATGACAATTGGAACGATAACGTTGTAATTTGATTCTATCGAGGTCACCTGGTTTTAAAATATATGTATACATATTTAATGCACGTGCAAGTTTTTCGAGGGGGAAACAAAATGTATAATATAATAATGATGTAATCCAAGGATACACTTTCACCTGACCGGCAATCCGACTGACCCCTACGGGCGATATACTCGCGTATAGGTAACCAGTCTCATCGTCTGCCCACCGGCCACCGTGTTTGTTGTGTGTCCAATTATTACATAACTATTTATTATTATTATTATTGACTATTCTCTTAAATCGCGTATGTTTACAATCGAGAGTAAGTTTCCTGTTTTACGAAAGTCACACGTCATCGCAGTGTGTTCGTTGTCGGCGTGGTGTTAAAGTTCACGACCATCACGGAATACCGTGTGCGCAATATAATATATTATAAATAATAATAATAATAGCAATATTTCGTTTCAAACGAATCGTGAGTGAGGTTCATCGGTCGTGAATAACTCGTGCACAAATACAGAATCCGTCTTACGGTAGCTGTACATATATAAATATAATAGCGATAATATAACACTGTTATGCACTGTTAAATCTATAATTGTACTGGACAGTGAAGTTTAGCGCGTGAACTGCGGCGTGTTGAGAGTTTGAGACGATATTGCATCCGATTTGCATAAATTATAATATTATATCAGTGAAAACATTGAGTTCACTTATTATATGATTTGTCTCTCCCACGAGTGACATTTCGATATTATGTTTAGGTATCGAGTTGTAAGCATTATGTAAATTGAAAAAAAACACTGGCCATAATAATGATGCGGCAAATTCATTATTACGAAATCAAGAGTCTATAGACAGTTGTATTCTCTGTGTGCTTGGTTGCCCAGTGAAACTGTTTACATAAAAAGAAAAAAATTACAATAGGTTATAACTAATAAGCGAAACGGTATCTTCCAATAGTATATATTCTTATTGAATATGAACGCATAATCAACGACCTAAACAAATTTTAAACAATTTGTAACCAAAAATCTTCTTTTCATTCTTAATTCTTCAGATGTAATATGTTGGATATAAGTTGGACGTTGGCCGTAATATGTTTATGACAAAATCAAAGAAATAATAGAAAAAAAAACTTTCTAGATTTTTCTAAATTATGGTGTAATTAAAAATAAAGAAAAAAGTCTTACCTCTAAAAAGTTCAAAAACCGTATTTTAATTATTATTCATTAACAATCTTTTGTAGACTGTTCTAACGAACGAATTGTCTAAAAAATCAGTTGTATTTAGAGTATACTACTGTTCAAATCATTGCATGAAAAAATGTGCATGGGTATCAAAAGAAAAACATATTTAATATAATATATTCTGTTAATTATTCAAATTATTAAAACAAGAAAATTATCGTTTAATTAAAATTTTGCTTGGATGGTTGCTTTTAAATATAAATGCAATTAAAATTAGAAAGATATAATATACATTTTTTTTTAAATTAATTGAATCGAAGATGAAGGTAGCTATCGCCTATATACGGGTATGCTATTTTTTTTTTTACTGACGACATATGAATGTTTCGAGGGGGGGAGAAAGGGCTTATTTTACACGTTATTCAAAAATGTTAATTTATGATGCAGTTCTGTACATTGAAAATTCATTATAATTTGTAATTTGTAAGAATATTTTGTGACCAAAAATAAAATAGAAAAAAAATATTTTAAAATACTATCTACATATATGTAATTTCAACTATTTTTCGATGATTCAAGATTTATTTTTAATTAAATTTTGAGTAGAATAATTTATTATTATATTTGAATTTTCTAGAAGTTCTCACAAACAATATTTTTTTTTCTTTTAATCTTACGATTTGTATTAAAACATGTAAAATGAATCGTTATTATAATAAAATTATAATAGAAGAAGACAGAAGAGTATATCAAAACAGTGAAAGCATTTAAACCAGTCATGTATTAATTGAAAAATGTATACCTACTAATTTAAATTGAATAAAAAATTCACAAAATGTTTTATTCTATACTTTACAATGTCATCGTGAAATTTGGATTAGAAGAAATACATTTTACATTTTATACACACAAATATGCTTATGAATTAAGTATTAAAGAATTAAGAGTACTTATTTTATACAATTATTTTATACGAAAGATGCATTTTGACATTTTTTATTTATTACATTGTGAAAAGCTACATTTCCAACTCAACTCTTTTCAGTAAATCATTTTTAAAAAGTCAACGACTAATTTACATGAACTAACATCGAAAATAAAAATAAATGTATTATTGTACTTATATTAATGTGTAATAATACAAATATAAAACAGTTTTTATTTTTATTTTTATTCAAGGCGGTGGCAATTTTCACTATACACGCAGAATTTACAGTATTTAAAAAATTATTACAAACATATATTTTATTTTACTCGTAAATTTATGTATTGCTTACTAGTTATAATTCACAAACAGAGATATTGTGTGAATTAATTATTAGTTTCTTATCAAATACTATATAAGTTGTGCTATAGTTTCAAGACGAATTAAAGTGAATATAAAAATAAAAGGGTATAATAAATTTAAAAAAAAATAACAAATACATACTTCGTTAGAAAAAAAATTTCCTGAAATATATTGCATAACGTCGTATTATTTTAACATTTTATGATGCTAAAGAGAATAGAAGAAACCTTTAATTAAAAGTGTTAATTTTTCAAAACGAATGAATAATAAGTTAATTTGTGCAAAAAAAAAAAAATAATAATAATAGAATTAAATAATTGTTGGTATAAAGTGAAATGGAAATAAAATAATATAAATATATACGACATAGGTTTTAATCTACATTATTATATTATGGTTTATGAGCAAAATGTTATACGTAATACAATTGTATAATTGTGTATAAAAATGTTACTATTATATCATATCCACGTTGTAGGTAGTTATATATATACACGGTTAGGTTTTGATATATAAGCATTGCAAGAACTATCGTTTAATAATATTAATGATTTAATAACGGCCAATAATATTTTATTTTCATACTGAATAAATTTAAGCTCACGAAATTATTTTAAATTATGTAGACAGTATAACAAATCATCAAATAGTAAAAAATAGAGTTCAGTAATTCCGATTCCTACTTTTAAGTGTGGTTAATCCACAGCACAATTTTATCGAGTGAATAGATGTGTGTAATATTGGGATTAAGCATTTACATTTTCTGAAATTAAATCAAGTTACAGAATTAAACAGAATCCAGTTTTTTTGTTCTCCTGTAAAGTTGATAAAATTGAGATAGGTGGTGTTGCTTCTTAAGCGACGATATATATTTAATACATGTGCGTGTGCACTTTTGTATTATAATATGACAGTATATTAATGGGGTGGACACCTATAAACATTTTTTACCTCAGTAATTTAAATAACAGTTCCGCGCTATTTGTATATTTGCGATTAGAGATGGTGTCTTGAGCTATGCTAGCCGTTAGGTATAACGATATAGTGTAGAGCTGAAATAAGTCGTGTTCCATAGTCCAGTTGGAGTTTCCCCCAAACTCATAGATTCTTCATATTATAAATAATTTATAATATGTTCGTTTAAGAAAAAAATACATTTTAAACATTATCAACAATTTCAATAATATAAAACCATTGTGTAATGTTAACATTAGTTAATATTAACATTACAATATATTTTCAAACGGAAATTCAAAATTTAGACCAGAATAAAAATAAAAAATGTTTCCACGCATCCCCATTATAATATAATATCCCCATTATCCCCTGTGTGTACCCACGATGTTTAGCCACTGGTATATGTGTCCTAGGCATACAATCAAATTAGGTATTTTACTAAATGCCTATTTTAAGTCTGGAAAATAGTAAAAAGGAAATATTTTGTATTATTTTAAAAATGTAACTATATTTTATTCTCAATTATTTATTGCTATTTTATACCAAAAAAAAAAAAAAATAATAATAATATGTAAAATACGTAGGTATATGAAATATTTTTAATTTCGAGTATTTCGGTACAGTGGCGTATATAAGGATTTTTAAAGGCCACGCGACACTAAAAAATAGACGCCCACTCACAGACCAAAGTGTGTTCTAGAGAATTTAATTTTTAGCTTTCTTAAAAATTAAAGTTGTGACAACCCATGCAGCCGCATTATTTGAGACCATAGATATACTTGTACACCACTGTTTCTGTACTAATGTTTTAAAACGTCAATTATAAATAAGTCTAGGTAAATACTTATTTGGTATGATAGTATGAGTATAAAAATCGAATAAAAAGGTTATATTATAATTATAACTTTTTGTTAATTTTTAGTTATTATTGTTGTTACATTGTTTGGTGGCATTTGCTGGAACGCATTTAATTTTTTTTTTTTTTTAACAAAAACACCAATTGGTTTATCCATAGTGATTGTCTATATTATGTATTTATTTACACATTTAAATATACATATTTTTGTTATATATATAGAACATCAATAATTAATTTCGTAATAAGAAAATATAGTTAAATATTTAAAATAATTCAATTTGTGTAATTTATATTATTTGCCTGACTTAAAAAAAAGGCATCTAATTAAATGTCTAGGTGGATATTAAAATTACATAAAAATTAAATTCTTTGACTATTTTCTTTTAGTTCGGCATTTAGTAAAATACCCGATTTGACTAAATGCCTACGTCATATTACGCATAACAATATATCAGAAAATATGATTTGGACGGTCGCAGTCGTCCGAGTTTTCGGAAAATGGTGGAGATACACAATATTGTGATACATTCAACAGCCGTCAAATCGTTATTTTAACCAAAACAATATTATTTAAACATTATAAACTTTGTTATTTGTAATACCCACTCTGAGCGAGAATAGCAATATTCTGGGGTGTGTTTATTCGTCGTCCGCCAACTACTGTAGCGGGACGGGGACGCGGAACTGGAAAACGATGCGAATGATTGATGATTCGCGGGCACGACACCATACACACGACGGCGAACACTCAAACTATACACATTTACGAAAAAAAAAACCCCAAACTAAATTTCGAACGCACAGCGAGACGGCGGACGGTATAAGTTCGAGCGATACAAACGGTCGGGTAACCGCGGCGGCCCGCACAACGACGACGCTACTGATATACTGCGCGGACGTCGCGCGGCTGTTGTACGGAAACGTGTGTAGCGCGGACGTTGACGTGCGTCTCGAAGCGCGGCGGACAAACGTACTTAAGTGCATCGCTAAACGACCATAGCCGCGCGGCACAGCAGACCGCAAACGCTTTCCCTTTCTCCGGTGCTGCATCAGGTGTCCGCCAGCAACACCGCCGCCGCCGCCGCCGCCGCCGCCGCACGCGGTCCGTTGCGCAGAATCCACGCGCTGTGCCGATCACGACCATATAACATTATTATGGTTTATACCGAAAAAAAAGAAAAAAAAAAGGCCAATGCGAGTTTTGCGGGCCGAGTCGAATTTGAATGTTTGAATTTTAAATGCTTGAGATTAACGTTGCGATATCATTGAAAAAGGCGAACGAATTCTCCGGACCTGCTACCGTCAATGTCGTTCTAAATAATATTTTTGATAACATGTTATGTCGATACGTCATATACGAGAACACCCTTCAGCCGGTGCGTTTCGTACGAGAGGCGAGAAAACGCGTGTGTCTTCTGTGATATTTATAACGTAGTGTTTATTGCAGTGGCGTTATATAGGGTTTTTAAAAGGCCATGCAACACCAGAAATAGACATCCACTCACAGACCAAAGTGTGTTCTAGAGAATTTAATTTTTAGTTTCCCTAAAAGATTAGAATTGTGACAACTCGTGCAGCTGCATTATTTGAGACCATAGATATACGCCACTGGTTTATTGGCATAGTATCAGAGACCGGAGTATTGTAGATGAGATGCTGCAAGAGACAATAAGACAAGTACATGAACTGCAGGTTTGGTTGATACAAATTGGTGCTATAATGTATATTGTACATTACCTTATAAATTATTTTACCGTGTTCGTGCTTACCTATTTATACAATATTTTTTCAACACTATAAAAAAAAAAACTAACTGAACAAGGAGAAAATCAGTATCGGCAATATCTTCGTGGAGTATATTTTAATTTGAAATGGCCAATGTTCAAACGAAACTAAATCAAAATGCATATTAAGCTTAGGACGTGCCATAAAATGAATAATAACTCTGAAAATATTGTCTGTCATGCACACCTTATTGTTATTGTATCGGTCAGTTTTTTTAGAATCGATTATATACAACATCTGTGCGCGTATTAATCATATATATTTATACATTAATTATTTTTTAGCGAGAGCAGTTTCAGCCAAGCTCCACCCAAAATTCAGTGGGCAATTAGAAACACCGTACTTGCGAGCCTCTCGTTCGATGCGAATAATGTACGTATAATAATATAATTCAGAGTGTTACGTATATTATTATTATTATGGTTAGGATTTTTATGCAGTAAAAAATTGTAAAATATACATTTTATTTACCAAAGTAGGCAAAAATATGCAAAAAAAATTTTTTAAATATTATTTTATATTATTACGTGTTATTATTAAATTATGTTTTTTTAAATTTTCAAATGCGAACAACTGGCGAATAAATCAAAAATTTATATTGCCTGAAACATCACACGATGTTGTCGAAGCATGTTTAAAGACGTAATTTGTCCTGGATTTAAAGTAATATTTACATCTTTTTCTTCCGTTTTATATTCACCGTTTATAATGTTACACATTTTAAGAAATATTTTGAATCACTTATTCTTCTTTGGTTTTAAGTCCATTTTTGTTTGATATTTATTATATATTTGTTTTATATTTACGATAATTCGATAAATAAACCAATAATAATTATAGACGTTCCTTAAATGAATACCATTTAAAATTAACAACATTCCCAAAAATTTATATACATGCAATTATATGCATTATTTTCAAAATATACAAAAAAAATTGTATTATTTAATCAAGAATAATCCAAATCGTGAATATATCTGACACCCGAACAATTTGGACTTAAGGAAAAAAACATGCAAATGCACAGAAGTCGTAGCCCTAATTATTATTATTTTGTATGTATTATATTATTATAAACGTTTTGAATGGAATACGTTTTGATTAAAACGAAAAATGCCAACCTTTTACCAGAATCAGTCACAGAAACAACCGCAAGGGGGGGGGGCAAAGTAGCACGAGTCGTGAATATAACTAAAGGACTTCTGAACGTGAAATTCGCGATCCACATCGCTGGAGCTGTTATGTAGACACATGCTGTAGGTTATGATATAATACGGCGTGTAGTGTGTATAATATTATAGACACATATAATTCTGAGCACGTGGCCGTCCAGAAATCAAAAAAAATAAACCTACTCAGATGCATTACACGCTGTTACGCGTACAGCTTCCGTTTGTTACACACAAATATCATAACTCGTTGTTGTTGTTGTTGTTGCTGTTGTTGTTGTTTTCGTCGTAGTCGCAGTCTCCCGATTGCCTCTGTACAACATACATTATTATTATCGCACAAGTTTGCGTTTGCCAGATCACATCCCCCGCGGGCTCGTCATCGTCGGGGCGCCGCGCGTACTTTGCGGTCGTCGCGTGTCAAACCCGACTGCGAACCCCGCGGCGCACGTGACGATAATAATGATAGTACCTACACACAGGTCATATTATTACGAGTATGATATATAACCGCGCGCAGAATCCGTTCGAATCTTTCGCGTTTTGTTTTCAGCGATTTCATTCGAACGGCCACGTCGCGGTGGCGTCATAATATAATAAAACGGTCGTGATAAAGTGACCCCCCCCCCTTAGATACATCCGACGTCGTGGCATTCGCTTATACCGATATAACCTATTTTTTTAGGTTTATAATATATGTAGGTGTGCCACAGTGTAATTATGTACTCGTATGTGATACGAAATTTACAAAACGTGTACAGCAACTTAGTAAAAATCTTGACAATTCGTGATCATTAATTTTTTTAAATCGTGTTTTAGATGATGATTTCAAAATAAACATTAGTATGATGAAAATTTTACAAAACCATTGTACTGAGTTGTTAAAAATTTTAAATTGATTTATAATAAGAATAAAAGAATCGTATAATTTAGGAAAAAATATTTGGAAATTGCGGTTAGTGAATAAAAAAAATACATTTATACGGTTAAATTAACGTGATATGATTTTATTTCCATTCAACGATACAACTAAAAAAAAGTGTTTTATACAATATTTACTCGAATTTTAAATTGTTTAAAAAAACCTAACAAATTCAAATTTTATTCTATGTTTAAAATATCAAGAATTTTTGATTTTATTAAAGTTTCTATCAAATACATTTTTCAAGTCTGTTAATTTTTTAAATTATTTAACACTCCAGTTGGATATTATTTTTTTTAAATAAAAGTAATATATTTTAATATTATGTACATAATAAAATACATTTATTTTAATCAAATTACATATATTTAAGCACTGTCCTAATTCATACGAATATATTAACGGTATTTACATGATATATAATAATATCAAGTAGGTATATTATATTTTCTTATCACCTGTGTGAATTTCAAGCACACGAAACGCGCGTAAACAGTTATTATTACGTTTTTTTTTTTAAAAAAAATTAAGATTTTCTTTTTTCACACGAAGTTGTAATAATATTCACATAGACTTGTTACAATTTATATTATATACTGTATACTATACGCCGGTAAATTTGTAAATTTAAGTGTATCATAAATATTATTCTCTCTTTTGGAACATTTCGAAATCGCGGTTTATATCAATGTGAATAGGGTATCACGTTTTTTTTTCACATCATCTACATGGTTGACAGATGACACATCACTTGTCAGCTTACACTAAATTATTTACATATTTTGATTATTTATATTAGATAAATCTATACGTTTAAATATATATATATTTAATAAGAAATTAAATTATTTATAATACCTATTTACCTATAGGTACAAAAGGTTCAATTACTATGTATAGAATTTCAGGTGTTTGGAATTGCTATGTGGCCTCAGTCAAATGTGGAAAGCAGACGATAATGTGCTCGAGTTTGACTAGTGTACGGTAAATTTTAAGCGTATTGGAGATTCCGTCTAATCTACCGCAGGTAACTGAGGTAACAGTGTGTGACCAATATTTCGAGCCTAGCTGTGATAGTAATACAATATTATACACGCCACGAACGGGTAATTATATTATTACGTTTAAACGGTGTATAATGTGGTTTTTAACGCAGCCGTTTTCAGCATACACTCCGGTACAAGCCGGACAATCGGCGTCAGAGTGTATGTACAAATTAAGTGATTTTTGTGATTGGCTATAGGCTTCAAATAAAAATTTATTAAACCTGCACTATTACACTCTCCTATTTATGCGTTACACGACGATATTGGATATTATCGTGCATTGTGGATGAACGCAGAAACAATCATGATAATATTATAGCAATATAATAATTATTATCGAGTATAAGAGGTATTCTGACAATGTTAGTATTTCCGTAAACCATTTAGAAGGTACCAACGATTTGTAGAAATCAATTACTTTTTAATGCCTTGTCTCGTATTTCATAAGATTAGATATGTTTGAATATTTAATCTTTAGGTATTTTAGATATTTTTTTTTTCTGTCGATTCATCAAAACATCTAAACACCTCTTAAACCGTCTCTATAATAATAGGTTGTCAAACAACTCTTTGTAGGAATAAAAAAATTCAATATACGTACTATATTATATAACTATTTTTAACTCGACTCACAATATTCACGTAAAACTATAGTATTTTCTATTACTATTGACATATTTGTATATATTTTTTTCTGAAAAATTCTAAATTTAATGTAAATTAAATATATTATAAATTTGTATGAAATACTAAAACTGTAGTTATATTCAATTAAATCTTATAATATTGTAAGAGAAAATTAAACGGCAAAAAAGATTCTATTCAAAAGAAGTATGTATTATATATTATTATAACGTACGTTATTATTATCTAAATCATAACCATAGTCCATATTATACACAGGTATACTTGCTTATATCATAAAACTATTAGAGCGTCGAAATGAAATGAACGCATCATGTGTTGCAGAATTTTTCAATCTTCTTTATGTTATTTATGCGGTAACGAATGTCTTAAAAGAAATAACAGTATAGATATGTTGCAGTGTAGGTGTAAATTATAAATCATTAAATGATTTATGTTTAGTAATTAGATAATAAAATAAAATCATATTAGTATATTACTGTATTATTTTTTTTTTAAATTTATTCTGTTTTATATTATTACATATTTTCTTAATTTAAATTTTAAAATAATAAATTATACTTGAGATATTCAATATTTTATAATTATATATTATAGATTCGATTCTATAAGCCATTTAGTTGTGATGAGCGGTGAAGGCCTACAGTACAAGACACTTCCGGTGTATCGTATGTTTTGAGACATGAGAATTAAAATATTATTTGATTTTTTTTCGATCAAATACCACAATGCATGGATTTATTGGTTTGTAACATAATTATTAATATTATAGATACCATCTAATTCATAAAAATACTAACAATACCATGACTACATATACACAATAAATAATATACTATTATTGTAATTACCACAATTTACATATAAGATCTTTTAATATATATTGTAAATATTATAGTATAGAAAAAATTCTTAATGTATACAATTTAAATTGTTGATTCTCGTTTTCATCTGTTACCTAAATTTTGTATTAGTCAAAGTAAGACTATATAGAGTTTGAATTTACCAACCCAATTTATATACTTTTTCAATCAGTTAAATTAAAAATGTAAAGATTTTTAATTTATAAATTGCAACAATTGAAGTTTACTAGTTTTTATTATAATATTTTGCAACAAATTCGATTGAAAATTGTATAATAGCTAATATCTTTTAAACGCAGTTTTATTATTAACTTTTAACTTTGTTTTAATCACCATTGCGACTCCGCAATAGTAGTTAGTAGCTAATGTCTTATCAAATATGTTATAGCGAGTATGGCAGGAATTTAAAAATGTATACATCTTGAAATTGTTTATGTGGTGTTGGGGGTATATGTGATAATTAGGGACGAGGCATCCAAAATGTAAATAGTAATAATTTTTTCTGAGGTAATTAATTTATTTTGTGTAAGCATATTTAACCTTCCCTTAAAATCAAATCAAATTTTCACCTATGAGTTGGGAAGTACATACAATTTTTATGATAGTATATCATGTAACATAGTTTCGTTAATATATCTCTCACCAATACAATTTTATAAATATTTGAAATCAGATTATTTTTTGTGTATTTTTATCTCCTAACACTCATTGATTTAATAAAATAATATCAATACCACATAAATAGCTCAACAGTCAGCAGTAAGTACTAAGTACAAACAAAATTAATTTTAATTTGTTTTATGAAACGACAAGATGGATGTTTTTTATTTTCAATTAAACATCAAATATTGACAATAAAAAAATAACAAAACACACATGTGGTTATTTCTGAATTGCACATAAGTTTTAAAGACTATTACGGTATTAATCAAAATTATCAAATGTGCAACATTCAATTCTACGAGTAAATAAAAAAATTAAACCATTCTTTTGTACATTAGGACTAGGTATAGCCCATTTTAATAAAAGAATGAAAACTGAAAGTGTGCGTTAAAATTGTAGTCAGTTGTATCATTGTTATATTATGAAATAAATACAAAAAAATACTGCAGCATTGATCATTATGGTTTTAAACTCTTCCTACTTCCTATATTCACTGTGTGATATCATTGTACAATAGATGTACACTGATATAATTAGGTATCTATACTGTCTATGAATTGAATGAAAGTAGGACAGTTTTACAGGTTTCATAAATGCACTACTTGAGTGTCGGAGACAATTTAACTAGGTATAGGTATTAGTGTAACACATTGCATAATAAATAGAGACAACGCCTCAAAAAATTGATTTTTTTTTAAACATTTTTAGAACCTTAACTAAAGAACTACAAAAACTAGTACTTCAAACTTATAATTGATGCATATAATTAGAATAGTAGCCATTATATTAGATAGGTACATGAAAACAAAATAACTAAACAAATGCTGTATTATCATTATATAATAAGATATTATATTATATTAATATCTATATTGACTTATTATCGACAAAAATTAACATTTAAATTGATTAAATGATTAGTTATATTTAAACTGTTTTTATTATTTATATAGTTAAATTTATTAAAAAAATTAGGTTCTCAGAATTTATGTGTAAAATTTGTGTAAAAAATCAAATACATTTTAATTAACGCCCCAAAACGTATCATTTCCAGCTGAATAGTATAATATAATTGAATGTAATTTAGCGGATTAGTTTTGTTATTACGATCATACGATCATGGCATATCTGTTTCACAGATATGAGCATGAATAAAATAACGAAATACCCTTATTTTAATACATAATAATATAATTTTTACACTAAATATAATATAAGTATGTATAATAGTTAAAACTAATTTATTATTAATTAGTATGAAAGTTGTTATTAAAATAATATCAAATCAATTATCAAAAGTTTAGGGTATAGGTTATCTAATTTTCAAATTAAATTAAGCTTATTTTTCATATATTTTTATTTAAAAGAAAAATACTGAATAATTATGTCTTTAAATTATAATATTAATTAGTTTTGATCACTCCTGAACAATTTGTCATTTTGCAATTACGTGGTATTATGTAGTGTCAGTGACACTCGCGGTTATATGGTCCACGTAAATCATGGACCATCGCCGTTTTCTGTTTTATCGTTAGGTTTGTGTCGTCGTAATCATACCATTTGTATTTAGTGAAGTTTCTCATTTACAATTGGTAAACAACATGCATCGTTAAGATTGACAAATTACACTGCATATTTGACGTAAAGCTAAGATTTAATATCTATTGATGCATTGATTTTGATAGTATAATATTATAATTTGTATTGTGTCGAAGATGACAATAAGAATTGCATAAATATATATTATACGTTTCCCTTGCCAGTTGTATTCATAAGGAAATGAAACTCTAGAACGTCTTTTAAGATTTAAAATAAAATTTACATTTTAATATTTAGTATATTATATACATTATATGTATCTATTTATAAATACAATGTATCAACATCGACGTGTAACTAATTGATATACGTAGATAAAATAATCGAAAAACAATAAAAAATATCAAAACTATTCCTTCTAGAAATAAAAATAAAAATATTATTAAATTAACACAAAATGTTTTTATTTGATTATTTTAATATTATATATTACAGCTTACAGGTAAGTTACCAAAAATATAAGTCCCAACTGAAAATATGTGTACATAATAGAAAGTATATGAATGACTAATACACTTAACAATAACAAATAAAAATAATTATAGGCTGCATCTTAGTTTTGTCCCAAGAACCTTTCTTTTTTTATAACATTTCCGTCCCGGCTAAAAAAAAGCTAAATACGTAGTCTATTCGGCTCTCATTTTACAAAAAAGTAATTTCCCAAGTGGCTTCGATTTTTGTACAACACAAATTTCTTTCCATTTTATACAGACTTAGGATTGTCTCAAAAGAGCTAGGTGTGGTCAAAAATGTGTTGGTTTACATTTAGTAAATTATGAAAATTATATGAAAAAAACCATATATTATTTCAATTAAATTTTAGTGTTAAAATAATAAAAAGTTATGTGAAAGAATGTTTGTATATGTAAAAATATCAAAACATCATACATTGAATTTTTATATAATCCATTCGTGTTTTTTTATTTGATGAAAACTCGTCAATAATGTTTCCAATGAGCTCCTGTTTTTTTTTTAGATCATATTATATATAATATCCACATTACATATAACTTTAAAACATCTTATAGAAACCAATACTTTGGTGTACAAAATTAAAAATAATGTTATCTTAATAAATGTTCTTGCTATTCTGAAAACTTCAGTTTACAAAACTAAACCTGAAGTTACAATGACACCTTGTAAGTATCCAGCTGTAACAGTTAAAAGTAATACCATATATTGTTACACAGTCACAGTCAGTAGAATGTTCTATACATAGGTAATAACTAATAACTTATTACTAATAAGCATTACATCAACATAAAACCAACACGTCACCTTTAGCCGACACTCTTCTAACAGAACGCATAATAGAAGTTCGTGAAAGAATTTTGTCGGACGGTTTAAAACGATTATGTGAGCTAGGAATAGCCAAGACACTTTAAAGTATAGGTCGTGACACCGCTCACAAGTCTTGGTTATATTTAGAGTTTTTTCGTAACGTAATAGTCACCACTCAATAATTATTATATAATTAATACAATTACTAATTAAAAATTAATATGTTTTTAATTTATTCATTTTTATTCCAGCAGTATTTTTTCTATGGATTTTTACTTTGATTTTTTAAGAATTTTTAAGACATTTTTTAATATTTATTATGGCTTTGATTGTTTTTATTTTTACATATTACTATTCTTTCTTGTATCTTTAAATATTTATACTCCTAAACTAAAAAAGTATTTACTTTGGTATCAACATTTTTGTTCGTCTGACAACTGAACTATATCCGAGAAAAAACGAATGTTCCAGTTCTTGGTTCAAAAATAATGTAATAGCATTAGAACAATGTCTGGAAATGAAATTATATACAGAATGGATGCTATAATGATGATTACTAACTAAATATAATATAATTATTAAATATACATTTGAAACAATTCAATGTACCAATACGAATATTTCAAATTGTAATTCAAATTATTATCTTTTCTGAAATTATAGTATTTCAAACATTTAAGAGAAATGCATAAAACTGTGTGCAGTTACAGTGAACATAACGGTTGATCGCTTATAGTTTCTCTCGTTTATCGTTGCCGTAATATTTTGAATTGGATTAATTCCGCGTATATCGACAGATAAAGTGCAATCGTCGCATATTTCTACGAAGTATTATATTATACGTTTTTCAAAAAAGGAAAGAAAAATGTCTTCACGTTATGCGTATAAACGATTTCTAATGGTGTTTTAGGTGTGCAACAGGCATACGCTATTATTCAATACTCATCAGTCATCATCATATTATATTAATATAAGCGTATAACTCTATTTATTATCCAAATGCAACATAAATGCACACCGCCAGCACGCGACACGAAGTCTACCTATTATTATATTATACTTAAAATCGTCGCGTGTGTCTATGTTGTGGAGATACGTTTTTTTTTTTTATAACGACAACAACAGTAATAATTAATTTATTTCTCGTTATCATCACGCAAAAGCATAGGTAGTAAGTACCTATAGTATACTTACACCCACAAATCACGTGTCGTGCAGCAAACCCGTACGATGATAATAATATAGTTGGAATCGTGGAAGTTATGAGAAGGAAGAACCCAACATAATATTACATTATATATTATGCTTCACAGCTATAGTGTAATAATATTATCTTTTTCGCGCATAAATATTACACTATATAACATTATTATATATTTGTATACGCCTATATGTATACATAATATTGCTACCGATTGTAAATGACCCAGTCGAGCTTGCATAACTCGAGTTTGGCCCGTTTGGGACCGGTTTATCGCGCGCTTTGCAATAATAATAACATTATACGCACTCACATAATATTATTTACGTACGCATTAAATTATTATGCACAATCGCACGCGTGTCTGCCGGCACATTTAGGGTCACAATTATTACTATCGTTTCCTCCCCGTCCACTGCTATCAGCGGCTTTTGCCGTAATTGTCGATGCCCCGAGAGCACACACGCTAAAACGCGTCGTAATAACCGATTCCCGTATAATGTCGATAATAATAATGTTTATGTGTACGATTCACCGAGCGTATTACATGCGCACCTATATTAGACACGTATTATGTATTATAACGCGTACAGGATGATTCACAAGCATGCTTAACCCCTTCTAATTCTTCAATATTATAATACAGTTATTCAAAATTGTATTTAAAAAACAGCAGTTCATGTCATTTCACCACAGGACATTCCTTAATTATTCGTAGCAAACATATCCGTGTTTACGGATCTCGCCTGTCCTGCACAGGCATTACCTGCAAAATTTGATCCAACTTACATTATACATTTCTATATAAGTTTCTGATTTCATATAATTTTTTTTTAATTTTCATCATGTGGACTTGTAACGTTTATAAGACTATAAAAATTGATAATTCTAGTCCAGTCATCCCATCCTCATCCTGGATATGCCACTGTTGTGCACGACTTGCAAATGAGGCCTAGACACGCCTACGGTAGCAAAACATTTCAAGGATTTAAAAGAAACACGACGGTCTTTGAGTTTATTTAAAAATTCCAAAAATCATAATTTTAATAAATTCATTAAGGAAGGAAAAAATTGGATAAACATGCTCGGCGAATCTCACCATGTGCTATATAATGTTATCGTACCATTGTTACATCACGCACGCACGCCGCAGTTTATATTAAACAGGACACACTCGTCGGTCGTCATCACGGAAGAACGGACGGTCTCGGTTCGTACACAGCCTTCGTTTACCTATATGTTGTTGTTGTTGTTGTTACTGGTCTTGCGTCTACGTGATAGCGATCGGGACGAATACTGAAATGCAAATCGTCGTCGCCATGACGTAATAACCGCGTCTCCGACCGAAACTTCTAAAAAAATTTTATATCGACATCATCGGCCCGGAAACGGCTGCAGATTATATAGGATCGTCGGTTTACGTCCGCGTACCGGTACCCATCATGTATACGTTTTATACCATATAATATGAATACGTGTAGCAGTGTAGTACTTTTAAACACACACACATTATACTAATACAGTGTATATGTGTACCTATGTTATTATGATGTGTATATTATAGGCGCACTAGGCGTGTACGATGATTGCGTCTGCAGTCGATGATTTTCGGCGTGTTTCAGTGGTATATTATTTATGTACGTAATATAATTATTATACGAAATATATTATATATATATATATTATATAAATTATATACCCATGCGACACCAGAATATTATATCTGCTAGAAAGCGGAACATGACCGGACGACGGCGGAGACAGCGATAAGTCAATAATGACGGAGAGTGAAAAAGATAGTAGGGGTGGGGAGGAAGGAAAACAAAACTTTGTATTGAAAAATAAATAAAAATTCTGTCGTCTTCCACGTGGAACGCGTGCGCACCGGATCCACCGCCGTTCCGATAGTGAAGCAATATTTATGTATAGGTAAAGATTTTAATTAAATATTTTTCTTTATTCCTTTGAACTCTATGGAAAGGTCGAATTTTTGTTTTAGTTATCTGCAGTCATATACAATTCACCTGTTTTCGCGATTTTCTCTGAGTATAACCTATAGGGAACTTGATAATAAAAATATATACTTTTAAGTACGATCACAAGAATAAAGGAATCGATAAAATAAGTCGTAAAAATGGTTTTAATTATAAAAAATACTTAAAAAGTACCAGGTCAAGACAGGTAGTACCACTGAGTGTCTGCCCATTAATGCTAAACTAGTGTTATTTATAAATACTGATAATCAAATTTATTTATTACCCATACTCGTAACAGTATAGATTATAAATATTTTAAACAAATAAATAAATTTAAAAAAAACTATAAAAATAAGTGTTTGATATTTAAATTTTCAAAATAAATTAATGGGGGTCTAAGTAAAAACAAGAATTGTAAAAAGATTATTAATTTTACTTTTATTTTAGATGTAATACCTTTATGAGTATGCATTATAAGATTATTAATAAGAGATTTTTAAGAAATAAAACTATAGATGTGTAATGAAATGTTTATAGATATTATGTAATATAAAAAGTAAAAAATGATATTTATTATAATACATCAATAACATTATATTATTATTTATCATCATATAAAATACCTCAACCACAATTATAAACGCCAAGCAATACTTAACCATAAACTTGAAAAAAAAAACCAAACAAACTCATGTGGAAAAAACCCCAATATAAAAATTAATCAGATTGTAAACCTTAAAAAATAATAGTGTCCCAATAATGATAATAAGTCTTTTGCGAATATTTAATAATTAAATTAAATTAAATTTTAACTAATACATAAATAATAAAACAAATTCAACAAATACGTATATTAATCAACGGCACAATATTAATTGATGCAAGTACACATTTTCTTTTCAAGCTCCAATTCATAGAAATAAGTAGAATTTCTTAATATCTTCAGTATAATAATGTGTACTTATTATGTTATAAAAGTTTAAATTAAAACGGGAAAATTGAATTTTCACACAGTTATTATTACGAGTTTCAAGTTTCAAATTCGGTGAATAGAAGAGTGCACTATAAAGACTGTAACATACTTGCTAAATGTGCATTTCTGCACATCAAGGACCATACTGCAAATTCTAAATAATGCCTAGCATTAAAGTCTTTTTTCAAAAATCCACTAAAATGACCCCTGAAGTCAATAATCTGATAAGTGATTACCAAACTCATACCAAAAACAAATTATACACAGATGCTACCAACAACCTTTATTCGCACACAGAACATATATTTTTAGCACTCTTTCACGTTTAATTTCAACCCATATCTCATTAATCAGTCCTTTAATTGCCATTTTTTTCTTCTGAACTAAATTAACTTGTCTCTAAATATTGTATCTCTCTTTAATTTATTTTGGTCCAATACTCCATCATACTTGTCTTATTCATTACTACAAACCATAATGATCATAATATATTAATATAATTTAAACATTCAAATATTCAAATAGTGTTTCAATATCAGCTTAATAATATAGTAGATTCTTATTCTGTCGAACATTGTTTTTTCGAACTACATTGAAATCTTCTCGAAACTATCATTACACTTAGTAGTATTTTTTCTCGATAACTCGAAATAAAATTAATGGTTTTTCGTTATCTCGAATACACAAATAATATTTTTATTACGGTAAAAACAAAAATTAAGCAGTACATTTAGTATAGTGATTGTGATTTGTGATTTCACACGTTTATAGTCATTAATGTTTGTAGTCATTCATATACAATATAGTGCAATGAAAAATAAACGTAAATTAAATGTCCTTACAATTTATTTTTATATACTTACAAAAACAAAAGTAATAGGCAGGTACTGAAAAAAGTTTAATGACAGATTTTCAAAAAAGATTAATTCATTCGTCATTGTAGTTTATTGATATGTATGTAGTATTAGTACTTTAAGTAGTCAAATTATGCATTTTAATCATTCAAATTATTTACAATTTTAAAGAATTTTTTTAAAACTCAATGTTTAAAAGTTTTCAATATTTCAATATTTCTTGTTCTCCCTGAAATTCGACATTTTGTGTATTCAAGCACATAAAACGAGAATTTACTGTATTATAATTGTTAACTATAATAGTTTATTTTAAATTGTATCTGTGGAAACTAATGGTTTTATACCATTTGACAGTTTTATGAAAACAAAAAAAAAATAATAACAATAAAAAATTCTTAAATTAGTAAATTAGTAAATAAAAACGGAAAAACGTAAGCTTAAAAATCGTGTGCGATCGAGTTTAAACAGAATAAATATAAAAATGAGTAAAAAATAAAAACCCAACCCTCACAATCGTACTTTGTGGATTATTTTTACAAAATACCTAATATTATTTTTATGTAGGTACATTATAAATGTGAATAGCGCCAAGACGAGTTGCCGCATCGGGGTATGTAGTTTTGTGCACATACAATAAACATAATATTCACGTATGTATACGAAGATGGCTCGAAGTGAAAATACCATACGAATACACACTCATCGTCTCCTGCGTAATCGTGACCTCAAGCTCGGAACGGTTACACGACGGTTTGTCCGCGGTCTATGCCATCCATTGTTATTTATATAATAATGTTAAAATAACATACACGCGACCGCGTTCAGTGTTTTACTATAATGGCTGTACGCCGCGAACCATTATCCGAATATTAATAGAACAAACAATAATGACACGACGAAAACAATTATTATATTATTATGCACAATGCAAAAATCGTTTTTATCCGGTCAAACGTATATTTACCTACCTAAATAATGTATTATTATGATTATTGATCTGTTTACAAAAAAAACCATCACTGGAGGTCGCGTCGCGTGTGATTACCATCAAAACGATTTCATTTAAGAGATGCTAATTATTGCGGAGGATTACTTATTCATTGTTTTCTCTTTATCGGATAGGTATTAATAAACACCTTACGCGAAATCCATTATCAGTCGTTGATGCATCTGCAATTGATTGAACTTTTTCAACGGTAAATTATTTCCACCTTAGCTGCACCACTAGCTTAGCTTAGATACTTTATACTTTCTCGCATTAAAAATAAAAACGCAATAAGTAACATCGGAATTGACATATTTTATTAGTGACGATTTGAAAAAAAAAAATTTCACTTTACTAACATTTTTAGCCATACGTACTGCATACTACCTACACCTAATATGTGCAATACATTTGATTACCTACTGGACAATTATAATATATATATATATACACATAGGTATATACTATATATTTGGCTCGACTTAAGTAATACGTATATAGATATAGTCAGTATGATTTTGAATAATTATTTCGATTTCGCTCAAATCGTTAAATTGATTGCTTCGTGAACTTCGTAACGTGTAAGTAATCAACAAAAACCGCTGTTAATCCATCAATTTAAACACGCCCTACAATTAATACGTTGTTACTGATTATGATTTGTTTTCTAATTAAAAAATATTATTATTATTTTTTTTTAACAATAGTATTGATAAAACTATATTTCTTATTTGAATTCAATGTTATAAAAAATATACCGGAAATTTCATGACTTTTAAGATTTAATATCTTAATAATATGATCTATATCTTCCAATACAATATAATTAAAATATCTGATATCGTAACATTTACTTTTACTATATTATGTTTTATAAATAATATTATGCATAGGTGAAATACAACACGTCATATCAAATGCGAGAACTATTAATAATTAAAAACATCACAATACTTAAGTTTGAGTTAACATAATAATAATAATAATAATAATAATAATAATATGTTTATGAATGATCATATTATAGTAAAGTTTAAAATGTAATTGATCTTTATTTAGCAGACACGAGGCTAGCCATGTACAAACTTTTACCTCACATATAAATAAATGAATATAATATGATAAATATATATATATTGTATCGTTTGTATTGAGTATTGAGATATATACCAACAATAAATACATTTTTCGCACATGATTGAAAATTAATAATTAACAAGATATATAGTTCGAAAATAAAGTGTATTTTTTCAAAAATCTAATAATTGTCTTGTAACACAGTTAGTTTCAGTGAAAATTGTGTTCACTCAGCTTTAATAAATTAATTTTTTTGCCCGTATTACATATACGTCTGTACATAGGTACAGAAATAAATCTTCAATAAATTGGAAAACTTACTTAAAGTAATACAATTCTAGTATTGAATTTGAATATTATCGTGTATATATTTAAATAAAGTTACTTAATAACTAAAATATATAGTTTATACCATAGGTATTTATAAATAAATGTAAACAAAATATAATATGTATTATTATAATCACAATTCATATTATTATTATTATCATGAAGTTAATCATATATTACATCTGTGGTATATGTGAATTGAGTTCTGAAATGTGTTTATTTGTGGTATTGAGTTTATATTTTGTGGTTCATAACATGTTTGAGTCATGAACAAAAATAATATGTCGAGTATTATTGTATTAACCAGTAGATATATGTACACTATCATGTATGCGGATATTGTCGGTATTGGCGTATCATTCGCATAACATATCAACCTAAATATTATAGAATAATAAATAAAAATATGTTACATTGTTTTAACTTTCTTATAATATTATAAATTAATTTTTTTACGTAAAAAGTATAGAAGACAAGAAAAATTATTATATGATATCCATACAAAATGTAAGTACGTACAGAATAATTTGCAAGTTGGACGGTAGACGATAGGTTATATCGTTATGTATGTAACTGTAAAATATATACGCAGAAATATATTTGTGTTAATGTTTTCTTGGGAAATCATAATTCTACAGGACGAGTTAAGTGTTTTATTTTTCCCATGGCTTAAAATTATTATTCTTCATGCTTATGTTTAAAAGCCAGAAATATGATTATAATATTAAATACACACTGGTGAACAATACACTAGACTTTAAGTGAAATCTATCTGAGAACCTCATAGAATAAAATATTACCCTCTTTTTAATAATATGTGTAATAGTTTGTTTTCGCTTTTGTTTTTCCATTGTTTATTAGATTTCGTGCGATTTTGCATACAGAAAATTACAGTTTTTCCTGTAATAAGTATTAAACACTAAATATGCTGTTCTAAATAGATCTTTAATATTTTTCTAATAAACAAATATTGACAGAGAAATTTTAAAGAAAATTTTAATAGTAATAATATATTAAGCTAATGAACATTAATAAAAGCATTTTTTATATAATAAAATATAGTAAATACAAATAGTTTGATACGTCTTATTCAGGAATAATAAGTCGAACCTTTTTAGTTTTAAATTGTAATTGATATGAATTAATAGTTTATAAAATAACTAAACAAATATAATTTGAAAGGTATATTTTATTTCCGTATTAGTATGAGTGGTAAAAAACAATAGTATGGTTAACAGTTTTTGAATGTATATATATATATACCAATATTCGATATATTTATTGAACCGTAAACCGAATAAATGGCATTATTAATTAACACAAGACTAATTATATCTATCTGAATTAAAACCGTTTCCTATTTTGCATAAAAAAAAAAAAATATGGTGATATGATTATGGTGCTAAATAATATTAAAAATCAAATCAGCGTTGTAATAAAATGATCGGCAATTAGGCCACTGAAATTACAGAAAAAAAAATAGCCATAATGGTTATAGAATCCACTATAAATACCTAAAACACGTATTTTTATTATTATTTTTTTTTTTTTATATGAAAGCATTGTCTAATAGTTTTTTGAGTGAGAGCTCAATTATTCACAAGTCATAATACCTATGGACCAAGCGGAAACCAATCCAACACTACGGTGCAATTTGTACATTATGCAGACATACGTGAACCGAGAGAAAATGACAGAATATATTATTATATACGGATATAGAAAATATAAATCGCGACGATTTTCACAAGTGTCGTGTCAATCCGGTGTGAAATTTTTTTTATTCTGTTGATTTTTATAAACGACACAATAAATGTCATATTTATTACATCAGTATATGAATGTACAATTGTTTATTAATATTGCACATCTATTATATTCACTGTACATGTCCACTGCTGTTAAATTTATTGTAAAATATTATTTATGATAAAAACATGTTTTATATTCAACCTATCAGAATTCACAAAAAACTAAATTATTATTTATGCAATTATGAATATTATATTTATATATTTTAATGTGTATAATCTAACCTATGCCATGAGTTTTTTCATTTTATTTTTTTTGTTTTTTTCAAAAACAATTACAGAAAAAAAAGAAGTCCCAAAAATTGAATTTAAATTTATTATACGTACGAAAATCGATGTGAATCAGGGTTTATCAATATATAAATAATGAACACTTTACTATAACAATATTTTTCTAGTACATTTTTTAAAACCATAATATTAACATCATTTTTAAATAAAATCAATTTATATTCAATTTTAGGCCCTTTTACTACTGCTTAAATATGGAAGTTTTTCAGATAACGCGTGAGATAATGTTTATGACACATGTCTTGTGTCTGTTCTATCACTAATATTAGTAATAATATTACATATTAATAAATAAAAAGTTTAATTTTTGAAATATTACGATATTATCCAAATTACGTCATACTTATAAACTGGTAACTATAGGTCCAACCTGGTTACGATGGTTCACATTTCGATTTGCAACCGGTCAGCGAATGTATGTTAGTGGATTCTTCAACTATCAACTGTGCATAGTTGTAGGAAGACTATTTTGTTGTTTACCTTGTATAATAAGTAAATTTCTCTCGAGTATTACATATTATTATTATTATGTTATAGGTACCTACCTACACGTACCTATGTTGTAATTACAAAACTTAAAACAAAAAATAAGAGCACATTATTTTCATGTGTGTATCTACCTATATAGTCATTTGTTTTAAATGAGCTTCAGTAAGGAAACAGAAACTGTGTATTACTAACTTGTTTTGGTTCATTTGACCTCTATTCGTACAATACCATATCTGTTCAATTTCCAGTCGATAGAAAGGCAATATTATATAAAACTTGTGCAGCTCTCGCGCCCCAACGATCACAAATAACATAAAACAAATGAAAAGAAAAACATAACAAAATAAAGGAATCATGCTTATCGTTGTTATTATTTCTTGGGATTATCGATAGCAGCTTCAAATGTATTATTATTATAGATTTATAGATAGCATACATGTCTCACCATATTCTTTATTGTAACAATGTATTGAAATATTATATACTCTGTTCTTCCCACATAATTTACTCAATATAAATGTATGGAATGACATGATGAGTAAATTTAAATTAGCTTGATCATTGAGGTTAAAGGAGTGAAAGTTGATATAATATATTTTAAGCTGTTGACCACGCAAATTGCTAAGAAAAAACATAGATAGGTAAAATTTCAAATAATAAATATTTTATAGTCTTTGAACTTAAATAAAGTATACTTATTTTTATTTATGCTCTAATAATATATTTTTTGCGTTCTAATTATAAAGTTAAATAATAATGATAGTTTTATAACAAAAAACTTGATACATATTATTTTAAGATGATATCTTAGATAATAATCAATAAATAATAATAATAATGATAATCTATAATCAATTCCTTTAGTAAAATAATTTATCGTTAGAAATAATAATATGTTTATCTGCATATTGTATACATCCAAATTAAAATAAATGAAATAATCTATTAATGTGGAAACATTTAGCATATTGTATATTGATGTTACACTTAGCCTTGTGTTATGCTATTTTAAAAATTATTGCAAAGGTTACGTTTTCTAAACTTATCTATAAAAATTAAAAGTATTACTTACTCGTCGATGTGAATTTACGTAATCACATGTGCCTTCTAATAGTTTATGTAATGGGACGCGACTTACATACATTAACATAGGTATTTATTATGATAAAGTACTGGTATTGTAAAGTATTCAAATAAAAATATATAAATATATTTAAATACTTGAATACTTCTTTTTTTATTAAAAAAATATTCTAAATACTAAAAAAGAATAGTGTTTGTATGTTTATACATTTTTTAAGTATTTTTATTTTTAAAGTCGATTAATTGTTTTGGAAAAAAAAACATTTATATTTCGGTTTATAAATTATTACTTAAAAAGACGTATTGGTTAACAAAATTAATTAATTTAGATTTTATAGATAATCATAGAGTATAAACTCAAAATATTATTATGTAATTTAGTATTTAGTATTCGTTATTGCAAATGTTTTGTTTTTAATTTAAAAGAGCGGTCGTAGATTAATACACCAATATACATTACGATTAATTTTGAATTATACGTTATTACTTTTTAGTCTTATGATAAATGTTATTTTCAGAACGTACGAAAAATAATTTTAAGCAATTTAAAAAATATAATATTTGAAAAGCATACAGATAATTTTTAAGTATTCAAAAACATATTCTGATTAAAGTTTTAAAACATAAACAAGACTATTCTTAAGACAATCTAAAAGTCTAAAAAGTTCGTTCTAGAAATATCAGTATCTAAGGTATACTATGGAAAGTGTATAGGTATATATTATAAACTATAATACGCAACAGCTACAATAATGCATATAAATTGATAATATAATAAAATACATTTTCTTTATTGGCCTTATTTATATAATGTAATTGTATTGTTATGTATTCATTTAAAAAGTATAATCTTAATTTTATATCATTTTAAATTTCGTATTTAATTACAATTTATATATCAGTTTCTTTTTTTATACGATGTAAAAGAAGGAATTGTCTATAATATTGTGATTAGCCTGCCAAACAATAATCGATTAATCAAAAGGACTGTGCATAGTGGTAAAAAAAATTTGTCTTTAACTTTCAAACATATCGTGTTTAGTCACACATACAAGTATAACATATATCGGTACTTTCGCGATTCCTATCGTATCTTTCGCCCGAGTAGGAGGTATAATAATATCTTGACAATATAATAACGGAAACGTAATAACGTTTTCATTTTTGATAAAACATTATTCTTGTACAATATTTGGATACCTAGTGAATTATTATATACTTATTATTGAAAGCTAAACATTTGAGAGCAGTGTGTATAATTATTTTAATGTTATTACATTAATACTATGTATTATACTTATAGAAATAGGACTACATTTATTTAAATGCATTTTTATATTATGTCATACACCAATAATAACGTTCGTGCATTACATATTATTATATCCATTAATTTTGGGTAAGTACCTATACTAAAGGCTACAGGAACAATATTAAAATTATTACACAATAGTTAATTTGAAGTTGTATATCATTTCGTTTTTTGAGTTACGATAGTAACAGTGCAATTATGGTGCTAATGTATAATTATAGCGTTCGGTGGTTTAGGATCAATTCATTGTATTTTGAATCATTTTTATAAACGATTGCATTAACCGTACTTGAAATGTACCTACCAAAACAATATTTTAAAGTAGTGTACAAAAAGATTAAATTAGGTTTCCGGACACGAAATGCTAATTTTTGGCAATAGATCAGATAACGTCACGTAATCGCTATCGTTTATTCGTTTTACATTTTTTTTTCCGGCTTGTAGAATTAACGTAGGTAGTTGTACGTTTTCTAGATATAACAGATATAATAAATGCAAACGTTTCGTTTATTTAAAGAAAACCGTTTGTTAAACTCAGTCACGAGTGGATAAAAATATGATCATATAATTCATAATAATAACATTTAGTCAATTTAATCTTATACTCGTGGTTGAAAATAGCGGTAACATATTTTAAATATTATTCCTGTACTTGAATTTCTAGAAAGTATGTTTTTACAATAGAATATTTAACGACACATATGATTTGAATATCAAAAAATAGACATTGAGTTTAATATTGTACAATGTATGTCTATATTTAATAATTTATTAAGGTGTTAACTTGTTGTTCAATGAATATACATCATTTCATGATGAGTTTTTTTCATTACATGTATTTACAGGAATAATATTGTACATACCATCGTAAAAGTAATTTAATTAAATAATCGTATAATTTATAATATTTTCGTCAAATTGAAAAACGTTTTGGATTTTTCAACTATTTAGCTTCAATTACCTTCAAAATCTACCTAGTTGATAATAATTACAATAAAATGTTTAATTTCTCATGCGTATCATTAATAATATTAAATCAACCATTAAAGCGTATTCATTTAGTATCCCTTTATACAGACTGCAGTAGAAATTGATGCTTATACAATACATTATACGTTTTTGGTTAATATTGTTACTTGGAAATTTATCGAAATCGTTTTTATTAATCTTCCTGCGCAAGAACATTATAATAATTGTCGACTTCTTAAATTGAAATTCACAACACGTTTTTCGTGAAACTACCGATTACCGCGTGTATAGTAAGTCATCGAAGTCTACAACTATCGGTCGTATTCGTGCAGCTAATAAACGTAGTCGTAGGCAGTTGATAAAATAATAATAATAATATCGTTCAAATTAAAATTCCAGATTCGGTTATCCAACGCATCGGCCCCCACCCACGCGTTTATTTGATTCTGTAACACATCAAAACGTGACGTACCGACGTGACAAAAAACGCACCGTATGAGGTCTGTCGTTATACACATTCATAATATGAATTTATATTATTATATATGAGATAATGACAGATAGCCTATTACACTGCATTGTAACATATACACGCGCGCGCACGGTCGTAAATGTATATACCTAGCCCTTTCGATTGCCGTAATGAGAGAAATAAATTATTTTATGTTATACTACGTATATGTATATAAACTGGTTACAAATGGAACGGCTAAAAACCTTAATGCGTTTAATAAAATAATACATTATATTATCTATCTTATAGTTAATACATAATATATATATATGTATCGTACATAAGTACATTACACGCGTACGTCATAATATTATATCTCATTATTGATGAAAGTTTCGTCTTCGTACGGTGTCATATTCCCCCGCATAGACAGACGTTTGATTGAATTTTTAGGGAGGCTATAATAATCCAATGTAAAGTGATCCCTATCCCCTTTTAGTACACAAGTATAACGTATAAATTTCGATTTTTGAGGGGGCTAAGCCCCCCTAATGTCCGCCTATGCTCCCCCGTCAAACATGCACCACACGAAGTGCACGCAAATGCACCGGTGTCGGTGTCCCGTGAGGTGTAGATCGACTTGCACTACCTCTTGCAATTACTTGAAGTAGGCTTCAGTTCCTAGTTCTGCTTCATGGCCGATTTGGGGACCTAACCGGAGTATAAAACGGTTTGTCGCACTCTATCTCCGGCAGTCCCATCATCGATTTCACCGGTGTAAGTCGGGTGGTGGTTGGCTGGCAGTCTTCGGATTCGAGGTCTGGGTGGGTATTGTGACGGTGGATGTTTCAGCTACAGAGCCTGTTTCGCTGGATGCAAGGCTGGGCATTAACGAGTTAATAGTTAAAATTAAGTTAATTAACTCGTTACATTTTTTTTCAAATTAACTTTTAATTTAATAAGTTACTTTTTTTTTAAAAATTCATCATGTTAAACTTCAAGTCAATTTTATTCAAAAGTATCTTAATTAAGTTAATCTTTGTTTGAAGAATAATGCAAGAATAATTCAAAATTTTAGGGTTTATTTTATAAACACAGGGTTTTTGATAGCTAATTGGTACTAAGATGTATCGTTTTAAACTTTCCTGGTAATTTTCTTGAGCGTAAAGAAAAACTATCTAATTAACAAGATTATGTGTCTGGAATTTCTTATTTTTGCAAATTAGAAAATTTTAAACTAAGTTAAGTTACTTTTTTTTTTAAGTTAACAAAAAAAATATGAGTAACTTAACTTAATTTAACTTGATTCTTTTTAAAATAACTTAATTTAACGAGTTAAAAAAAATTATTCTTATCAACGTTCTTCATTTCCAAATTTTATTTATTCCACTGCTGCTCGTGTTCATAGGGCACCAGCACAAGATCGGCGATGAGGTCCGCCACCATCAACCTTTTTTCCTCTAGAGACATGTGCAATCGACGTTGTTGGTATTCGTATTTGGACTCGATCTTTCACACAGTGGTGGGTGTAAGGTAAAGGTAGCCGCTGTGGACAAACACGAAGCTGCGCTTATTGGATATTATAAACAATATAAACATGGCGTACAGCCGTAGGCATTATCTTAGGGAGTGGGGGGGAGACAACAGAAGAATTTTACCTTTTGAGATTTCGTGGTGTATGCAAATTTATCGTACTAAACTATACATTATTATTCACTTATTTTTTATCTTTAGAATTATACTTTAATATTGTTTTTATGCAATAACTAATTATTTATTAAAATACGAATATTGTAAATGTAAATAGATACACATATGTAGGAAACACATTATATAATAATGATATTTTGAACTCGATATTACATGTTCACTTGATCTTACAATACCTCGCGCAATGCTATATTACAGCGTCTACATGCATCCGTGTATAAATATATAGGCACTATTTGCAAATTATTTGGAAAGCTAAAGAGCCAAATGGATTACAGGATGAATACCGCGGTAGACTTTTGCAATAATATCCCATCCCACAGATTTAATCCAAGTCATGCGTATGCTATCAGCGCATTATATATTTCAAACATTGTAGTCTATACTGTGGTTATAGGTAGTATAACTGTTTCGGTGAAATATAATATCAATATTACTTTATTAATAAATTATATACGCGATGTCGACGATCGGTGGCGTCCTTGGTTTGCGTGTACACTGTTCGTACAAAACGTATAAACAGTAGCAGCGTCACGCAGTCGGTATCGAAAATCGCGGTTAGAAGAAAATGTTTGTTTATTGTATTATTATTATTATAATTATTAAATTTTGTTACACTCGGGTAACGTTTCCGTGGCAAAAACGCTAGAACTCTGGCAATCCCGTAGCCATGGTTCGGTGCGCCAATATATTATTTTATATACGTGCTGATAAATAATAATATCTGTTTCCGATATAATATTTTATAACCCAACGTTTTGGTTATAAATATTAGTAAATCGCAATTGGCATTGCACGCTTATAATATATAATACTAATATGTCTCGACAGCGTGCTTACTTTTTGTCTTTTGCTCAACGCGTCACGCGTGCACGATCATTGATCGCTTTGTAATATAACATAACCTATCCAATAAACAATTATTAAATATCCATAACATATTAATAAATTATAAAAAAATAGCTATACCTCTAATATTAATATGCCAGTCTGTTCTAGTACACAGAATTATATTCTATATTGGTCTAATGACACGTGAGGCCGATGGCGTATACAGCGTTTTTTTTTTTTTTTTTAAAGGGTAAAAGACACAAAAATTCATTGACGCTAAAAATAAGAATAAAAAACTGTATTTACACTGATAAATAATAATGCTCGAGGTCTATTGCAATATGGAAAAAATTGTAAAATTGTACAAAATGTATACTATAAACAATTGTTTTTTTAATTACATATTTATGAATGGCTTTTAATTTCTATAGATCTCTTATTATTTTTATATTAAGTTGAAATTATTTTAAACACTACTATCGATCAATAATCATCAAATGTGTATAAATTAAATAATCAAAAAAAAAAAAATGAAACAAATAAATAACTGTGAATAAAGTTAAATTTACGAAAAAAAAAAATAAAATATAAACAAAATATGTAAAATCAATATAATATGTCGATTTATAACACGTCTGGACAATTTTCAAGTGTCACGAAAAATCATTTCCTGAATTATAAAAAAAATATCTTATCTCACCTTACATCATAGTAAATCAAATATTATTTTCTTGCAAGAAAGCAATACGCATAATTTATAAATATTTTTATGACTTTATGGTACAAACATTTAGTATTATCATTGGGCGCGGTGTGAAGTATAGAAATCACTTTAACATGTTCGATCAGTATAGGAGACATGTCATGTGGTACAAATAAAATAGTTATCATCTCAATTACTATATAGTATTTTTAATTATTATTTTCTAACACTTAATTTCTGATTTATTATACATTTAGTGTTGATAGTGTTTTTACGAATACATTTAAAGCTCAACTATACATTTCTTATAAATTTAATTTATTTTAAACTGGTTCTGGACATTTAACATTAAAAGACGTGTAATAAATAATAACATTAATTTTACGATGAGTTTTAATTATATACTACGCAAAGAGAACAAAAAATAAACATATAAATACAAACATTATTGCTAATACTTCTTTGAATATTTTTGCAATTGGTTTCTATGTATTTTGTATAATATATAATTTTTAATATTAACCAATTGAAAATCATAGTATGTGTCACGTATTCACATTAGTTATTATGAAAATTGTAACACTGCATAGCCTTCGTGCGTTATAATGTTTAATAATCGAATAATCGTCCGAGTAAACAAAAAAAAAAAAAAAATGAATAATTTAAAAAGTGTATTGTATTTATTTTTACAAGTCAAAATAGGATAAATTATAACATTATTATCGATCACTAAATTAACCGTAGGAGGTCACAAAATAATAGACGGATATACCACTACTATTATTCAGCTGCAGATGTATCTTGTGGCTGACGAGATCATGTACATAGGTGATCATGTATTGTAGTTTTTTTTTATATTTTCTTATATCGTATACAATATACATTGTTAACACACATTTTCGTTAAGTCGCATGCGTGTCACGTTTTTATAGTTGTCATAGTATAAAGTAGTAAGTATACGCAGTCCGTATATGGGTTTGGTAGTCTTCCGCAATCGTATCAGAGCTTTAATCTATTAGAAAAAAAAACCACATCATAAATGCACGTCTAACCAAACTTTAATCTACCGTTTACATCAGCGCATAATTTGTATGAATCCTAATTACGTTTATTACTAATCAATCACTAAAATGTACGTATTCTGTCCTGCTTTAGGGTTTTTTATGGTTAGCTATTTTTTTTCTTTTACCTCATAAGTGCAATATTCTATAATAAACATACGAATAAGTTCGCTTCGTGAATTATCGAATACATTTTTATTTAAGAAAAATGAGTCACGATACTACAGTACAAGTACTTTACTGACCATTGTTGATTGTCGAGGTGTTTAGATCATATTATAATTATTACAATAATATTATGATACAATGAAAGCACTCAAAACTCATTAAAATAAAACACGAACAAATAATAATTCATAAAAGTAGATAGAACCAGCTAAAAAGTGCCGAAAAAAATGTATTTAAAAACTATTAACCAACAAGTGTATTTTAATTATTGTATTTGATGAAGAATTGTAAATCAATAAATATTGTTTGTTTTACTCGACGTTCACTTTCTTTTGTTCTCCCGTAGTTTCTGAATATTTCCAGTATTTCCTACTAAATAGTTGATAAAAATATACTTATTAATTATTATTAAAACATATCTGGTGCTATCTATAGTGTTTTAAATTTTCTGGTACAACAAAAATTCGTCTTTTACTTAATACAGTAGATTCTTATTTTGTCGAACTTCACTATCTTGAACTACATTGACATCTCCTTTAAACTACGATTACACTTAGCGTTTTGCTCTCGATAACTCGAAATAAAATTAATCGTATTTCGTTATCTCGAATACACAAATAACGTTTTTATTACGATAAAAACAAAAATTAAGCAGTACCTACATTCAGTACAGTAATTATGATTTCACGCGTTTGTAGTCAATATTTGTAGTCTTCGTATACAATATACTGAATATTAAACTGAAATTAAAAATAAGCGTAAATTAAATGTTCTTACAATTGGGATCCAAAACCGAAGAGAATACTAAGATGATACAATTTTTAAAATCCAGAGGTCTTCGAAAGGTAATCTAACAGTAATATGTAAACTAGTTTTGTATAAAATGTAACCATACTTTTCATTAATATTGTACTATTAAAAAATATATATTTGTAAAAACTGCAGTAAATACTTCAGCCCAATTTAAATTGTAACTAATGATCATAGTTTCCGAGCTTATATGATCAATAAAAAAATATAAAAAATGTCCTTACAGTTAATTTGTACATGCTTACAAAAACTAAAGTAATATTACAAGCTTTAATAACAGATTTTTAAAACAAAAATTAATTTATTCATTATTGCAGTTTATTGATATGTATATGTAGTATTAACACGAGTACTTTAGTACCTATTCAAATTTTACATTTTAAGCATTCAAATTATTTACTAATATTTTCAATTTTTTTTAAGAATTTTAATAAAACTTGATATCTTTAAGTTCTCGGTTCCTTAATATCTCGGTAACTGTTCCCTGTTCTCTTTGAGATTCGACATAACGAGAATCTACTGTATTACATTATCAAGACGATGTATAAATCGAAAAAAAATCTGAAAATTGATAGCATTCTATTCTTTTAAAACTTACCTATATAAAAATAATAATTATTTTAAATATTGAAATAGTATCAACAACTAATTTAGCTAAATTAATTATTTGATAATTTAGTCAACTCATATCAAATCTTTAATTGCAATTTCTAATGAACAATGTGAATAATTAAATTAATTAACGTAAATAATATTACAAGTAACAAATAAAAACATAATCGGAGATCTCTGTATCAATGTATATCCATTTTAAAACATAATCTTAATATAAATATTAAATACCAAAGTTATCTAGAATTATTATAATAATCTGATTTGAAAAATCTCAAATAATTAAACACTATACAATAAATCGTATTTTAAATGTACCTATAATTATAATTTAAAACATTAAATTTGTTATCTATACTCACAATCTATACTTGTATCACAGTACTACGGCCTACGTTGTTATAATTTGATGATGTAATTTCATGCTTTATTTTATTGTTAAACAATATATATAAAATATTAATGTATTGTAAGTACAACGTACATGTAATTACATTATGCCTATTACCTGTGTTATTTTACATAACTTTAAATGGAACATATTTTGTATTCAATATTTATTTTGATTAATTCAAGGTTTATTATTTTGTCTTGATAATAAGTTAATTTGTTTAGATTATTATTTTAATTTGTAGACAAAATATATTTCAATAACAAATTGTTTTTCATATGATATTTTTTAGTAGACCAAGGACAATTATTTACAAAACCATTTTATGTTAAACTGTTAAACTCTATATTTTCAGTTACCAAATTGGTGGACAGATAAACATAACTGTCTGTGCATACAATTTATTATTTTTATATATTATAATAGTCGATAAATGCACACGGATATAAAATATAAATTTATATTATAATATATTCAAATAAAAATGATATACCACCGTCCATCATGCCTATTCTATGATATCATCAAATTAGATACTTACTACCTATTAAGCAATTCTTATGTACCTTATGTCCTTATACCTATAATCATTCACAGTGTTATGCAGTGAAAACTATAGACAATTGTATTTTATGATGTCGTTGAAGTTACTACAACATCACTACAATTATTTTAATACGGGTGGAATGATTTATAATTACATACCATAATATGTTCAATCGTTTATAAAAACACATACTTTTTAAATTTGTTTTCAATGTTAAATTGTTTTTTTTAAACTACGATTGTATTTATTTATTTTTCAGGCGTGACGCGTGCTATGTTTTTATTTATATGTAATTTAAATTGCAGATTCTACGGCGTTTGTTCAAAAAATATAATTTTTATTTCAATATTATATAAAAATAACAATACTACTATTTAATAATATTCTCTAGTTGTAATTATTATAAGCACATTGATAATAATATTATGTGTTTATTTAAATATAATAGATGGCTTATTATAAGTTAATCTAAACATTAGAGCAGAGCGATTAATGTATTAATTCTATAATAATGTGTGCATGTGTGTTTTTTAATATTCACAAAAAGTAGTCGAAAAAACGAATTTTTGCTCAATAATTGATATTTTCCTGCATATTAATGTAAGTGTACAAAATTTTGACTATTTTCGAGTATGTTATAGACTTATTTATAGATATTTGAAATTTGTCAATGTTTTAGTTTTTTTTTTTATAAATTTGAAAGAGTCATGAAGTAAAAATATAATGACGCATTTCGGAAATTTTTTTCAAAAATACTATTGTCTAGATGAGGTATAGTTATATATACACCTGTCAAACCACTAGACCCCCAAAAAATTATTGCTAATCAGAAACACGTTGAAAATATAGTAAGAAACTATGTTTTAGAATCTCAAGGAGAACAGAGAAAAGCTCGAGATATCGAGTTTTATTAAAATTCTTTAAAAAATTGGTAAATAATTTGAATACTTTAAGTACTAATACTACAAATATATCAATAAACTACAATAATGAATAAATTATTATTTTTTTAAATCTATCGTTTAAGTTTGTTTAATATTTACTTTTGTTTTTGTAAGCATGTAAAAATTAATTGGAAGGACATACTTCAATTTACGCTTATTTTTCATTTCGCTATATTGTATACGAACGAGTGCAAATATTGACTACAAACGCGTGAAATCATATACACTATACTGAATGTACTCCTTAATTTTTTGTTCTTACCGTAATAAAAATATTATTTGTGTATTCGAAATAACGAAAAACCATTAATTTTATTTCGAGTTATCGAGATCAAAACGCTGTTAAGTGTAGTTATAGTTTCAAGGAGATTTCAATGTTTCGAAATAACAATGAACCACATAGTACGAATTTACTGTATTAGTATATTTTACTGATAATTATGTATACAATAGATTATATTATATTATATCATAATATTATCTCTACAAAATATTATTATAATCATAAAAGTTTCATATTATAATATGTCACTGCTGGATGTGCAGACTTTCAACTACAGTAATAAGTGTTATGACAAACCTATAATGGGCACCTATTTAAATGTACACGCGTATAAGCAACTTCAATGGACCTGTATTATAATTTTTGAATACGCAGCGTCATATTATATCGGTAAATATTTATCGAAACGCCGCAGTATTATTTAAAGAGAAAACACGGTAATAATTGATATTTACCTAATATTTATTACTACGGTCGAGTCAAAGAACGCGCGCGCGCGTTGGACGTTGGTGGGCCAGCCCAAGGGCCTGTATTCCACGATACCGAACCCAAGTGCCGACTAGTTCGTATGTTATTATGATACACGTACTGCTTAACGTCCGTCGTTCTCCGTATTATCGGAGACATCATCACGTCCGCCAGACGTTTTTGTGAAACTAATCGTAATAATGTAATTATGTGAGCTATCACTTAAATCACAGAGTAGATGATCAATAGAGTATTAGTTGATCGCCTGTTAGGGTACAAGCATGAATATTTATGTTATGGTCTCTCATAAAATACCGCGATTCTATATAAAAAAAAATAAATACCTAACAACACGTGAACACGATATGAATACTACATGCAGTTGTCCGATTGTAGACCAACGATGGCTCGCATGGCTTCCGTCACGTAGACTATTCGTGCGAAATTCAAGTCAAATAACAGTTGACTGCGTACGTATATAATTATACAGGCTAAGATCTAAATAGAATGTTTTAGTATGATATTCAGTTATCTGCTATTCATGATTCATTCTCTACTGTTGTGATTTTCTCCGATTCTAAACATACGATGAAATGAATTACGACTTGAGTTGGTACAATGTTTTTGTTTTGTTTTTATAAGCGTCAATCAACTGTCATAAGTCGTAAGCGTATAATAGTCATAATATTATGCGGTGATTGCAATAATTGAAAAATAGTCCAAGTAAAGAAGTTCGTGCGTATTTTTAATTTATACATTTGGTTATTGTATAATAAATGATAATGGTATTAACCATCACGTAACGTTTTTAAACATATTATAACCACATAGGTCGTATAGTTAGTTTAAGTCTTTAAGACAATGACTAGTGAGTAATTAAATTAATCATCATTATTTTTAATTTATTACGTCTGCAATAATATTATATAGTAAGTAATAATTTAAAATTATTTTTAAAGAAATATATGTATATTTTCTTAAACATAATAATATATTGAATATTACATTCATATTTCTACAGACATGCTAAAGTATTATTATACTAGTCGTAAAATATATATTGACAATAAAATTGAATGAATATGCAATTTTTCGTATTTTTATTGACGGAGCGGACTGCTCAGTATCCATTTAACTTATTTATTTACAAAAGATAAATTACAAATAAAATCAACTTAAAATCATTTTAAATAACTTTATTTAAATATAAATAAAGAAATAACTATATCATGAAAATATTACTCCAATATAACCACACGGTGATGAATAATGCATTATAATGATGTAGTTATCCAAACTTGTGTAATATTGTTTCACGTTTTCCATGTTCACGAGTTTGTATGTAAAATATGGCTCGATACGATGAGACTTCAGTCACGATCATAACTCATATTGTCCAATTAAAAATGTCCAATATGATATGTACAATAATACATGCCTGTTATGCGCACACAATAAGATGTTATTCATTAAAATCCAATTGTTTTGATCATGTTTTATATACCGCTGCCAGCCATATAAATAAATACATACTATTTTACATTCGTATTATTATTGTTTCGGTTTGCTTATGAGCACAACGCACGACGACGCTAACCGTTTAATCTGTCATTCACTCTTCGTTAATCCAATTGATCATGACGTTGTGTGAATTATTATTATGCACAATTCTAATATTGTCTTTAGGTACCTTGTAATCAATTCACGTATTGTAAATTATAATATATCTAATTAAAGAACTCATTATCCAGATAGAATTCAGTAAGCGGTTCACAAAAAAACTATTACGGTTGTAGAATTAATATTTAGCAGCGTTTCGAACAGTCGAAGGGGTCCATCGTAGATACACAAACCATCAAACACGTATTTTAAGTTGCATACTTAACCACTCAAATGGCTAATTGCAATTCGCAAGTGTAAAAAGTATATATTATTCAAACCCCCCGCGAGGTCCTAACCAATTAAAAAGAAATAATATAATCAGCTGTAGTCAATGACAATGGTTTCGGGGATGTGCTCACTAGGTTTATCAATCATATCTGCAGCTACAGGAGGTGTGAGAAAACCTCAGGCCGCTGTTAAATTAGGAAATTACTCTTAATAAGCTATTTAGCTAGAAGATTTGATAATATTTTTTTCTTTACAAATTTTAACAATATAATATCATGTCTGAATAAAAAAGTAAAATTAAAGCTTCTTATAGGCCACACAACCATCAAAGATAATTTTTATCATTATCATACAGATATATTATGAGCTATGAGTTTTAAAATTAAATTATTTATAAATTTATCTCCATTCCGGCGTTCAAAATAGATACACCGAACCAAAAATTTACCGGAAAAATTCTATAAAGAGCACTTTTAGGGAAAACTTTTAAGTTAGATTTACGTACAGTTATTACAATATCATTTTTAATTGAATATATAACAACTGTTTTTGTTTTGATGGTTTTCGTCTTTTGGATTCATCGTTTGCATACAGATCACAAGTTCGATTATCACCAGGGAGTTTCCACTAATATTAATATTTTGGCATAAATGGTTTTCTCCCGCTGCGGAGGCGCGGTCGTGTTATTAAATCGCAAGCGGTCGTGCACACTGTCATAAACTACAATTTACAATATCGATCATAATTTCACACGAACGATGACAAATATCGATCGGGTAATCGGTTATTTACCAGTTCACCACTGAAGGTAATTGACATAATTACGATATTACCCCATAAGTGATGATGTGCTCGTATATAGTAGTGGCAAACGTTGCAAAAACGTTTGCCACGTGACGAACTTTCCGACTTTCTAAAACCGGATGGCAAAATAATATCATAATGAGAATAATAATTTATGCGGCCATTTCGTTGGGTAACATAACGTAATATTATATATTGTACTACGCATAAATATATATGATGTCGGGCGTGGGCCACGCAGACATACGTCACAATATACTGATCCCGGTCACGTAGGTATGTGCCAAACCACGCGAGCACTCGCGCCCTGTTCTTGTAATAGAATAATTTACTTACTATACAAAATTAAACGAATGATCTTAAAAATTAATAGGAACTTAAAAAATAATGTAAATAATTAAGAGTGAGCCATATGTTTAAACAGTAATTTGGTTCACATATCAAATTTCTTGGGTAAATAGATAAAATAGTTTATTAGAGAATTAATTATTTCACTTGTTAACCTAGGTCTGCATGGTTACTTCATGTTACTTAGATTGATAGTGGCTCATTGGTCAGATACTGAATAATATGATATAATAAGTGAATAATAAATTAACAGAACTGAGTGTTTCAATACAAATAAATAAAATTAACTTTCTAACAAGGTATTAGATAATTATAATATATTTTTTTTAAATATCAGTGTTTTCACAAATTTAAGATAATAATTTCTTGATAACTTAACCATTTAACTCAACGAAAAATTAATTTTAAAATTTACCTTTTATTTATACTCGTATAAGTCGTACTCATACAATAAAAAAAAAATTAAATAAAAACCAATAGTAAGTTACTAAGTTAGAAAGTTAAAATCGATTTAATTTTGATTTACTAACTCGTTAATGGCCAGATCTTGGATAGTTCGATCGTAATTATAATTTATTATAATAGTCATTACGTCATAGACTCTGCGCGAACATTACTGCAGCACATCTATTACGAGCACCTACACCGCTTAATATTACGAGTGTGGCGAGTGCGCCTCTTATTAGTATCGCATCGAGATAACTCGAAGACAAAAGATTAATAGGTATACCATCAGTAAGGTTGTCTATGACATATTATACCAATGAATAGCAATGCCGGTCATTCAACTACAAAATAATATGTCCAATGGATGCTAAATAATTTTCAACTTAATATTCAATCATTCGTTTTCCTTTACTTCTTAGTTAAATTACTTTACTATATTTTCCTTATTAGAGTCAGGTTGTTTTAAAAATCTCTCCTTGTAGGTGTTCTCACACATACTATTATAGTGGCCAGTAGGTACCTATTTATCGTAATGGAACAATAATTATTATTATCGTCACCTTTTATCATTATTATTATTATTATTGTCGGTTCGTCGTCGAAGTGTAACAATATGTCGACGCCACGCGGTGTGCGACCGTTCGAGTGAGGCGAAGGCGGTAGCAGTTACTTTTTTCTTTAGAAAGTCGATGACGGACGATGCACCGCGCACATGCCGGTCTGCGAGTAAAAACCACTTAATCTCAATAAACAGTAAGGGGGAAAATAATGACAACAACGACGACGGCAACAATACTTAAACTCGTGTACGAAACATAATTAGGGTATACGAATTACTACGAAATGCGTGTGTGTACAACATTATATTCTATTGTATTATTAAAACCACGAGTGTTAGGTATATACAAAATGCACAATGCATAATGCATTTACATGTTATGTGTACTTATTACATAGTTTGATAACACAATTACAATGCACTCATTGCACTCTCTCCATACGTGATGCACTATATACTTTTTTGTATTATGTGCAAAACTTACTGTAGTTTGCTTTTTAAGTATTGTTAGGATGTGCAAGGTCGTCGTTTGTTTTGGTACTTGTGTTTTCAATAATACAATAATTATTTAAATTTCTAGCGATACAGGTTTCAGACACACGACATCTATTATAATACATTATTTATATAAACAGACAAAAATACACCAAGGTCTGTGTGTACCATAACAAATTTCCAACAATTTAAAAATATGTTTTTTCAAGTGTTTATATTATTCTACATAATTATTATAATAAAACAATTGAATATTTTTTTGGTGTGATAAAAAGGTTAAATGAATAAATAAATATCAAGTTTAACTTATATTTCACGGTTTATACGTTTTAACCTTGTGTATTATATATGTTTTCAATAATGAGTTGACATAGTTATTTTTTAAATAATGTAATTCAAAAATATTGTTCATGGGGACTTGTGACTTTTATATATAACTATGTTATAAGCACAATGTCATTTTCAAGATATTTAAATTAATTTAAATTTAATACAATTAAACATAAAAAAAATATCAACAAAACTCATTGTAGTCACACTTCTAAATCTAAAGAATTAGAATAAAACACGAGCCAACAGACATTGCCATCTTGCAGCCGATGAACACGAAGATAAACATTCCTTATTCACCATGACAGCACCGATCATAATGACGGACGACAAGTACACCAATGCCACCACTCGACGCATTCGGTGGTCGATTTCTGTGTGAGGGACAGGATACATTCTGGCAGAAAATAATGGATCTGAAGAACCTGATCACAATAGTGATCCATTACAGTATGGTTCTAACTTCTTGCTCCCCAGCGAGTTTTTAACGCTTATAGCGTTAAGAGATTTAATTACGGTAAGTGACTGTGTTAGTCACGCCGAACCAAGACTTATTTTAAGGATTTTTTAGAAGTGCCTATAACCTTTCATTAAATTCACTCTATATCATCCATAAAATAAAATTTCCCACCAGCCACATTTTAAATTTAGAGTTACACAAAATAATTTGATATTGATGATTAGTTTTCCTAGATATGCTAAACAAAAAAAACGGTTAAGTGTGTAGTAGCAAAATTTACGAAAAATAAGGACTGCAGTGGTGTACCGGAACGTTTTGACCGTGATCGGGTCATCGATGAGTAATGCCAGGGTTACACTCTGCAGTATTTGTCTTAGTCACCCAGCTCGATCAGTGGGATCGGCCGGCCCGACACAGACATCATCAACAGCTGTAACGACCGGAAAAAATGTATCCAGGTCAACATAGCTAGGCTGTGGTGCGGCACGCGAATATCGGATTGCTATCAGCAAAAACGCCTTTGCCGCGTTGCATAGTTAGTGCGTAATGGATTTCACGATCACCATCCTGTTCTGCCCATTGGTGTCCGTTACGCGTCCTCCGACACGGTCAGGTAACCACCACGAGCACCGCGCTCAGTCCGAGTTTCTGTTGTTCTTGGACTTGAAAAAAAAACGAAAATGCGTTTACACTTTGGTCGTTGGCTCAGTTTCACTGGTTATAAGCCATAAACTGGTAGTCACTGGACAGTAGTTGCATTATGACTTGCACTTTTGCTTTAGTACCAGCTCCTCCTTTTGTCTCGCTTAGGTTCTTTAATAAGGTTTTAACCGCTACCGTGCACACACACGTCAACAACAATGAAATCGTATTTGTCCAGTTTTTGAAACACCACAATCGATTTAAAATTCAATGATTTATTGTATAATATTATTACGTTAGTCCACTCATTGACTTCGCGTACAATATAAAACGATCATACGATTTGTTTATTGTCTACAAGTTACAATAATGTAGGTTATGGACACACTGGATATCACAGTTAATAACAATATTAATACACCACTGTTTTGAAATATTTATTAAGAATTATATTATAGACGTTTCGTATTCACCTTTAGTCCATATATATGATGAAATAACTATAGATTATAAGGGCTAAACGAACAATTTGTTAATTATTGATAACATTTTATTTGATAACCAGTAGAAATATTTCTAATAAATAGGAATATTATATTAAACTACGCCATTGTATCAAACTAAGAAAATCTAATATTTTAACGTAAATTATTTACTATAGTAAATATAGTATATGTTTCGTTGCTGAAAATTTCTATACTTCACTATACTTAAATCAACAGGTTCACTTGATTACTTCAATCTATATTGCATATGTCCATTAATTGACGACGCCTAAAATTCGTTTACACGACTTCATTAGTTAATCTCTTGCTTGTTATAATAACAATAAATAATTAAATAATTTCGTTTAAATATTATAAGTATTATTTCTTAGCAAAGCTCGTGCGCTTTCTGTAACGAACCGCCACTAGTGGAGGTAGATAATATTAAATAATATATTATTACACAGAAAAAATGTTCTATTTTAGTCATAAAATATTATCATACGAACGAATAAGTTCGAATTTAACCCAAGAAAAAACCTTATATTAATTATAAAACGTATAATTTATCTAAATAACGGATTTCACAAATTTAAAATGCCAATTTAATATGCTTAACACATTTTTTAAACTGAGTATGGAATACATATTTATTTATTATTATATTTAAATACAAAAACGAATTACTTTTCAAAACAAAATGATTCTCAATTATTTATAAAACATTATGCAAAACAATTTCAGGTTAAATATTTAACAGCCATTAAAAACACATATTTAAAATATACTTAATCAAATTAAACTCTATACACTTAGTTATAATAAATTGTAATTACAATAGAATATAAAAATAATATATTACACATTTTTGTACAAAACATAGTTAGTCACAAGAATTCAATATTATTATTCCAATTGATCCTATAACTTTCTATACTCCTTTACATAATAAATTATTATTGCATAGCATTATTATCACCATTTCTTAAATAAATATAACTGTTAGTTATAACTTTAAATTTAATCAGATAGTTACACATTATATCATATACATATTTTCATAATAATCTAAAGAGAAAAAGAAAATCAGTTCTCTACTACAATTCACATTTTATAATAAATATATATTATATATTATTATCTCACTGTTGAAGTATGAAATTCATCTTATTACATTTTAATTATTAAATAATTAATAGATACATCGAGAGAAATTAAATTATTCAATGGAAATATTTTTTTCCCTTTAAGGTTTCCGCACATAAATCACCTTCAAAATATTATTCGTAATGCATACGATAATAATAATGCACTTTTGTTTAATAGAACGTGATAAAAAAACTATAGTGAAGTAATTTGTCGGTTTGAATCTTCTGACGTAACGATATTTTTCTCTAAACACGAGTTACTTGACATAATTATGTAGATGCGTTATATAATATGTATTTGCATAGAGAATAATATGAACATAATATATTTAAACCATTCAGACGATGGATAGTCCAAATATTTAATACAAATTATAAATAAAAATAAATACGATTGAGCAACATCAATAACAAAAACAACAACAAAAACAATAACAACAATAATAATACTAATAATAAAAAAACATGGAAATCACATTCCGAAATCGGAAAAGCCGAAGAAAACACGCAACGGAAGACGGTCACCGCCACGCCATTGGCGTCGGACGACAGTCTGTTCTCGGACGACTACGACGACCAGTCTTCTTTGATCATGTCCGCACCTTTCTCACCGATCATGATGACCGGCGCGTTGGGATTGCCGCTGACGATGTTCGGCATGATCGAAGCGTCGATCACTCGGAGCCCGTCGACGCCGCGCACGCGCAACCGGTGGTCGACCACCGCGTCGGGATCCGTGTCCGGGCCCATCTTGCACGTGCCCGCCGGATGGTAAATGGTGAACGTGAAGTGCCGGAGAGCGCATTCCCAGTAATCGTCGCTGAACAGCTCGAACTTCTTGCAGCCCGGCATGGGCGTCAGCAGCGGCCTGGAGTTGTATTTGCGGAACGCAGCCGTGTTGGACACGTTGAACGCGATCCTGATGCCGTCCACCAGCACCCGGACGTCGTCCCTGTGCGCGAAATAGTTGGGCTCGATGACCGGATGCGCCAGCGGGTTCTTGGTCTTGAGCCGCACCCATCCGGAGCTCTTGGGGCGCAGCAGCAGCGGCAACAGCGTCCAAGTCTCGGCGTTCACCAGCGGCTTGTACACCGTGTTGTACACGGCGTCCCGGAGCCCGGTGATCTTCCGGATCTGATCGCCGTCCGAGTTAACGGAACTCGGGGCGAAATGGAACTGTATGTCCGGGAACTCGCCCGACGATTCCGCGTACTTGGTGTTGACGAACGCCAGGCCCTCGACTCCGCTGGACGTCAGCGGGCCCCGCTCGTTCATTATGTAGTCGAGCGCGACGGACGCGGTGGTGAACCTGGACTTTTTGAACGTGATCGGGTCGTCGATGAGGAACGTCAACCCGCCCAGGCCCACGTGGTCCTGAAGGTTGTGTCCCACTTTCAGGTCGACGAGCGGCTTGATGCCCAGTTCGGTGAGGTGATCGGCCGGCCCCACGCCGGACACCATGAGCAGCTGCGGCGACCCGATGGCTCCTGCCGACAGGATCACTTCCTTCCGGGCGGTGACCGTGCGCCGCTTGCCGTCCCGCAGGTACGTGACGCCGGTGGCCCGGAGCTTGCCGGCGCCGCCGCCGCCGCCGCTGCCGGAGAAATGCACGCGGGTCACCTGACTGCGGAGCGACACGTGAATGTTGGGCCGCAATCGGATCGGCCGGAGGAACGCTTTGGCAGTACTGCACCGGCTGCCCCGGCGGGTGGTGGTCTGCGTGAGCATAAACCCGTTCTGGTACTGGCCGTTGATGTCGCGATTCGCGTAACCCAACTCCTCACCGGCCGACACGAACGCGGTGGCGAGCGGCGTCCGCCACGGCGCCTCCGACACCGTCAGGTAACCGCCGCGCCTGTGGTACTTGGTCCGGGCCAGGTACGGGTTCCGGTTGTCCTCGGACTTGAGGAAGTACGGCAGGACGTCCGCGTACGACCACCCGGGATTGCCGGCCGCGGCCCACTGGTCGTAGTCCCGTCGGTTGCCGCGCACGTACACCATGGCGTTCAGGACGCTCGAGCCGCCCAGAACTTTGCCGCGGGGCCAGTTGCACCGATCGTGCACCATGGCCAAGCAGTACGGGTTGTCGCTGGACGGCGGTGCCGTCTTGTACTGCCAGTCCATGTCAGACAGCTGCAGATAGCCGACGAACGACGGCACGTCCGATATCTCCGTCTCGTCGCCGCCGGCCTCCAACACCAACACCGTCCAGTTTTGCATTTCCGACAGTCTGTTGGCCACGACGGCCCCGGCTGAGCCAGCGCCCACCACTATGAAATCGTATTCGTCCAGCACCTGAAACGGCAAATCGTTTATCAGTTTAATATTTTAAGTTCTCGCGCCCGTTTATATCGTTATGTTTACGTCATGCGTCTAGTACAATTCGTCGAATCCCTCTCAAAATCCGATTAGAAAAATAAAAATCGACCCCAACCCGGACAACTACTAATCTCGTGAAATAAAAAACGTACGTGTAACTAACATTTTTTAATAGATTGTTTACATTTTTGTATGGATTGTGAATTATGATAATATATAATATATAGGGCCCGTAAAAAAACCTCCTTTATTTAGAAATAGCGCGGTGTGAAGTCGTTGTGGTGGTACAACAGTGGATAGGGTATCGATGGATAGTGGTATACGTCCCATTTTTAGTAGATGTAATGGCAAGAAACAAACAAAAAAAATAAAAACAAATAAAAAACGAAATAAAAACGAACTAAAAAATAACAAAAATAAAACGTGATTTTAAACAAAATTTCTAAATTTAAAATTGTTAACGTGATCACCCTGTGATTACGTTCTTTGGGGATATTTAAAGGCACAGTGTACGACCATCTCCCCGCATTCCTACAGGCTACAAGCACTTAATAAAGAGCCAATCACCAGGAATTGGCCTTATTCATTACACCAGCAATAACACGGACAGTTATGGAAAACTATCGGGAAAGGATCTATGAATGTGTTAACAATAGAGGACACCACTTAACCGATATAATGTTTAAAATAAATAATTAAAAATGGCATAATATTTATTAGTAAAAAATAAAAGATTTTTTTCTATTTCTTTGTTTGTTTATTTGCAACTGCCTCTGGAAATGTGGTAGGTTTTGGGATTATGTATTAATAATATATTATGATTTAATAAATTTATATTTTTAAGACGAGCACGTCGCATCGGCTTATAAATCAGGCTGCAGTTACCAAACTCCTATCGTTGTTATTTTTCACACACATTTTTTAAACGTTAATCAACACATCCGATACGGTTTCCAACAGCATCGGTCAGCGGTTAAAAGTATTCACTATCATCACTACTGTAGCGACCGTATCATTATTTTGTCTTTATTACCAACTATTTTATCATGAAGTTTGAGCAACCGCTATATTATTGTTTGAATACCTTTTTGTGAACAGCTATTCACATTATAAAAATATCAAAGATGCTTAAAATGCAAAACACGTAAGTATAAATTAGTATTAATTAGTGAGAGGTGGAGAATTTACAAAAAGTCGCTATATGCATGGTCTATTGATTATATCGTACTAATTTATGTACTAGATACCTGCTATGGCTCACGTTTTTTTTTTTTTTATCAATTGTTATGTTCCACAGTCGATAATCGTTTAGGTAAATATCAATGTAACCGGAACAATGATCGAATAACCGGATAATAACAAACTGTACGTCCTAGATTTTACACTCGTCCGTTTAAAACGTTAAATATTATCCTATACCACCGGGGGGCGAATTCTATTTCTGTATATACAACACAGTTGAAATAACAATCTGGTTGTAGAGAGTTTAAGTTTGACAGACAAGGGCATCTGAAACTTGAAGAGTCACTTGGTACAATCGAAATACACCATACATTAAAAACAACTAAAATCAAATTACACAGAAAGTATAGGTATATTTGAAAATAATATAAAAGACGTTCAAACAACAATTGCGTAACATTTAAACACAATGTTTTTTTAATTTTTTTTATGCCATATGGTTAGAATATAATATTTTAAATTCTATGTATACCTGTTAACAGTAAATAATGATAACATATTGTTCATATTGATTTTTGAACACATTTATTCAATTATTTTTAAAATTCTGATACCTAATAATTATAAATTTAAATATTGAAATTTCATTTTATATTGCTAAATTCCTTAAACCATTTTTATTTATATTTAAGTTTAAAACTTTCTAAATAGATACTAAAATTAATGAATTTATAATGTTATATTACTTGCTTGCCAATACAACATTTCTCGCAACAGTATCACAATATTATATGACGTATGATTATAATTTATAATACATAATACAGAATGGAATTTTCAATAACACCTGCCAATAGAGCATTATTATTCAAAAAGCCATGTGTTATCATACAAGTTATTTACTATTAATATCGTAAAACTAGCTAGCAGTTATTTAATTAATATGTAAATATTTTATCATATAAATGAGGTTCATGGATAAAATTACTTGTTTAAATAAATTGGAATGATAAAAACTTAATAATATAATTCTAAGTTTTAGTAAGCTGATTAAAAAAATATAATATTATAAATATTGAAATTAAAATCGTATCTAAATCAAAGAAAAAGATTTAAATTTAAATAATATATACATATAAAGCGATTGAGAATATAACGACTGTCCAAATAAATATAATATGGAATTATATGTTCTTTATTTAAAATCTAAAATACGATATTCTCAAATTGTATGCCTACGAGTACAATAATACTGAAGTGTATTTTTAATAACAATTAACATGAAAATACTTGAGCTCGTTAAGAAAAAATAATTTTCCTACATTTTTAATTTCACTATTTACTTTTTTTTTTCAACTAAGAAGCTAATTGCGTTATTAATCTTAATTTAACATATGAATTACCAGCATGTGAAATTGTTTTATTTAACGCATTAAGGTATAGTCTTCACCGAGGTATCGCTCATCACATATAATCGTATTTTACGAGCTTATACACAGCTATTCGAATAGACTATAAATTATGAACTGATCTTTCTGTGAAAGTAAACAATATTTTAGCTACAGTATGTCGGTATTATTAGTTATTACCTATGCGCCATAATATGCTTTATGTAGAGAACTACAATATACTATGTAGGTAATATAAACATAATTTATTAAACCTAACATAGTCGTGAAAAGATTTACATACATCATCAAGTACGTGTTTAGCTCAATAACCAGTATTTTATTACCTGAATGTTATATCAATTCAATTCCTATCATATTATACAACTTGATATTATAGTGTATAGTTCTATAATGTAGTTACTACAATGAATAATGGTGATTTAACCACATTTCGATTCTATTTGATGTGTTTATTTTAAATTTTTACAGTATAAACACAAATAAAATCAATATAATATTATGGTTTTACACTTAAATTTCAAACAGTAAATGATTTTAGTTTTTCCATATTAAACATGTTTTATTATTTTTTTAAATATTTAAATTAAACAATTCTTTTTTTTACTCGTATCATTGATTATTTTTTTGATTTTTAACTACCTAATCAACTTAAATCGAATTGTTAATTAAATATTTGGAAAATGAACTGTTTGAATGAAAATGAAAGTGATTTGTAAATTTTTACAAACATCATATTATATTAATCAACGATTTCATGAATAGAATATCAACAACAATGACTAGAATACGGTCGATACCTTTTATCTATAATATTATTATATTATAAATTATAACAATGTTAAGGTTAATAATATATTGTATTGTGTAATTAAATAGTTACTGGATAAAATATTAAAGCTAAGTTAAAATGTAAATCAATTTCATTTTTAATTCATTTTTAAAATAACTAGTTTATTAATTTTCTAATTATTAACCTTTTAACTTAACTAATTTAAGAGATCATTCTAACAACTAAACTTTTTCTAGTTAATTGCAAAAATAATACGCCAAGTTAAAATCATATTTATACGTAAATATGGGCTACAATAATATTTCTATACTGATTAATTCATTATTTTGTTTGTCTGATCACTCTTAAAGTCTTAACTTTCAATGATTTAAATAAAAATAAACAAATAAATATTATTTGATTTAATGATTATTAAATATGGAAACAATTGTGTATTTTCTTATACGAGTAAATCACTTAAAACTAGAATGAAATAAATAATAATAATAAAAGTAATATATAAATCCATTGGTTTATACGTAATAAATAGCTTCACAGCAATACAGAATTAACTTACCTATAATCATTAATCATTGATAAAAAATTAATTTAAAAAAACTTCACGACAGAATAAATAAAACCGAAACAAATCCTCATATCTAAATCAGTTAAAACCCTCTAAACCTAAATCAATATGACGATTACCTCAATATATTATATTTCTAAGAGTACAAGACCAAATAACTTAAAAAATGTATAAATGTATAAATTTCATATTATTCCATAGAGAACGTTCACAAATAATTTTTATCAGGTAAAAAGTATAATTTTCTTGCGAAATTAGATTTAATTACGGAATACATTTTATTTTAACTTCAGTAATATTATACATTTAATATGAATCGATTTGTAACGCTATATGATTGTAAATTTTATTTCATAGTGATATACCATATTATTATACATACAGCATTTATGAAATTCAAAAAAATAAATGGTCAATAAGTCTAGAATATATTATTTATTTATCTATAATACTTATTGTTCAAAAAAAGCAAAACAAGCAACACATTAATAATACATTTAAAGGTATGTGTTTTTTTTTCATTTGATTTGTGTATATATTAATAATACACGCTATAATTTTTATTTATGGTAACATGAAAATAATTTTTCGTGATGTTTTGCATTTTTTTTTTTTATTATTGAAACGAGTTTTTCTATTTGATAATTCAGATCATATTATTATTGGTTTAATACGTGAGGATTTATTTTTATTAGAAAACATTGATTTAAAAAAAAAATAAATAAACAAATAAAAAAACACTAACTTATGATTTAGGTCGATTTCATATAACAAATATACCAATATAACCAATAGGTATTTATAGATACTAATAATATACGTCTACAATAAGTATTCAAATATATTATGGCGAAATAATGTTCAAATAGGTACTGAAAATATATTTAAAAATTCAAAACATAAAAAAAATGTTTTCATATTTATTATTATATTATTTTAATTTCTTGATAATATTAGTAGAAATAGAGTTTCAAAAGTATTATGGCACATAACTAAATTTAATGACTAAAATCAACATTGGAGTGTTTTATTTTTACAAGCCTTAAGTATCATCAGCGACCTTGTTCTCCTGTTGGCTATCAATATTATATTATAATATATTAATATGATATTTAATATTATCACGTAAGACCAATGTTAACAAGCTAAACAATATTGTAGATCATAACAATAAACAAAAGTAGCTTGTAACTGTCAACATTTCAAATGATTGAAATGATTCTCGTAAAAAAAATCATATTTTTTTTCGTCTTATGGTGTTTTCTTTATCACTATTCACGGTTTACTATCTTTCTTATACTTTTTGAAATAAAAATAAATCCTCTTATGTAACCAAGATTTTTATTGAAGTATCATAAAGTTATGATGGGTAACCGGTTGGCGGTTTCTATTAAAATGGAAAATATTAAATAATCTTGGCTATATTAACTTAAGTACCCATACATAAATACATAATATAGCAAATAATTATATAATAATAACAACTTTCGGGCGTATTACGGAACAAAAACTAAAATATGATTTCTAGACGATTGATTATGGGATTTATTAAAAATGATAAATTAAAAAATTGATAATATATTAACAAAAATAGAATGTTCTGAAAACATTAACACTCTTGAATAATTTAAGAATGGCTACGATAACAATGACATAATATATTTTTCAGGATTATACTTTTAGGCGAGCATTTATAAACAATAGGTAGGTACTATAATAAAGTATATAACATGAAAAGTTTGTGAACATATTATGATGACTAATCATACAGTTATTAATATCGGTAAACATTAAATACTATCGCTATCCAATATATTAAACAACTAACCCTACCTGTAAATTAAAAGGGTTAACGGTAGTGAAAGGAATCTGATACAGTTATATTGTTATCCGTATAATATGTTATTAAGCGATCATAAAAAAAAAATGATGATAACAATAATAGTAACGTCAACCTCATTCCCATATACCAAAATAAAGAGTCTTGAAAAAAAAATTTATTAGTTTTGTGTGTAATAATATAAGAATAGAAAAGACTATATTGTAATCTGAAAAACTAGGTATGAGAAAACAACGAGTAACAACAATGATACTATAGGTGTAATCTATTGTAGTCAATATTTCGACGTGTTATCGTACATTATCTGAATGAGGTGCCCTCAAATCGTCCGTCAACGAGAACAATAATTATTTGATTTTTGGACGTAGGACGTATCCACCTGCTGGTCTTCGATTTACACAAATTAGCATATTATTGTGATAACTAGACGGTGACAATAATAAAGAATAAATACAGATCATTATGACAAATTAACCTAAAGAAAAAAAGGACAGTGAAATTTAAGATGACAGATGAGTGGATCGTACCATTTATAAACCATAATACTATGCCCAATTTATCAGCGGTCGAGTGAAAATAAATAAACGTCGAATTTTCTAGTAAATCTAACGCGTGGGTCAAGAAGTACACAAGCTACTATCAAAGGGACAATGCAGTTACTGTGCCCAACACAGAACCACATCCTTATAGTGATAAGGTTAGAAAAGGATGCAATATTAATCGCAGATGATCCCGTGCAGATGTTTCCACCACCACCCACAGATCTAGAGAATACGAAATATTATTAACTTCGCGTCTTCGAATGCTCAAACCGCGAAGTCACGGGATCAGGACGTATGTTTATAAATTAACTATATGATATTTACCTCCTGAACGTCTATCACCCGCGACTCGGGGTCGTACATCGAATACCGGAGGTACGCCAGTCCGACGACGAACACGGGTATCATGCCAGCCCCAGTCCAAGCGGCGCTGTTGATGGCACCGGATATCAACGACGCCATCGCTGCTGGTGCTTTCGGTTTTGTTTACTTTAAATGTGTTTAGGACTTCCGATTGATCTTCGGCACCGACGTGATCTACGCGCCGAACAACGATAGACACTATTATCGGTTTCGTATAGAATTTAGTATGAAACTCGAGAGTTATCGGAACGGTGCCGCGGTCGCGGTCGTTCCGTCTTGTCGTGGGCAATATCCGTTCGGGGCACGCTGACCGACCCGGGCGGTCTTCATGTTTTTACGACGATTTTCCGGTCCACGATAGGTACGAAAGCCGATAACCGTACCTGCACTCGTCCGGGTGCCCGGAGTCCACCATCACGACAACTGCACGACTGTTGCTTTCTAAAACCGTAAACGCCAACTAAAAATAATAAAACAGTAACGATAATATTACTACTACACTACTAATGATGATGATAATAATAATAATAATAGCGCGACGACTATATGGGGACGCGACGCGCTCGAGGACGAGTGAGAGTTCTTCCGAGACGAGACTAGACGACTGCGGCAGTTTCGCCGGGCCCCGAGTCCCACCACCGGGAACGCATTTCTATAATGGTGTGATATTTATTTATATATATATATAAATTACACATTATATTATATTATACGCGCGGAATTGAACGTAGACCGCCACCGCCACCGCCACCGCCACCGCCGCCGCCGCGTACGATATTAACGTTCCCGTCGCGTATTACCGTAAGATTTGTGCGTTCAAATTTTTTTTTTTTATACTTCACTTCCGACGCGAGTAAATAAATATACGCGTATACCTACGTGAAAGTGGTCACGACCCGGCGGGTTCGGGTTTCGTGTGTAGTATGTATACCTGTAATATACCTACGTATAATATTATTATATATACACGCATGTACAAGTTTAATACACTTTTCGTTTCACTTTATAACGGTCCTTGAAAACTGTGCACGTAATCGCAATCTCCTGTCGCAAATTTATCGACTACCTACGTGCTTATTAAAATGTACGCGTCTAAGACGAAAAATACTTATTAATTGTTTAGTATTGGTGTTTATGAGCCTAAGAGTGTATTGGAGCGTATACACGATGTACATGGCATATAACTACTCATAACAGTCACAACTATATTTTTAACGAATTGCGTTTACGAAGAAACAAAATTAATTTCAAGTATACTGCAGTGAATTGCGGGCAATAAGTATAGGTATTATTGTGTTTAACCTAATCTAACCTGAAATTGCGATACATTTTTTGAAAAATAGCCCATTCATATTTAAAAAATTATTTACCATAACATCCTTGCCCTTGACTTAATCTACACCGAGTCGTTCATGCTAAGATACACTTTCAAAATATCAGGGTTACCGTCTTACCGAACGGTTCCGTAAAAAAATGTTTTACGAACATTATTATTGTTCGTAAACAAAATTAAAGTGGACCGAAACCAATTGTTTCTTTAAGTTATAAAGTCTATAATATGAAATAACGTCAATTATATATACTAAATTTTTTCACGAAAAACGTTATAACGTAATAAGTTTTTTAGGAATTGAGACGAGGAACCTTATAAGTTATTTGAACAATTACACGACGAACTTTATTAAGTAATATGTTTTTCAAACTTTTAACACAGAGAACATCACGAACTAAACCGTTCTCCGAACTTTAAAAATAACAGTTACAAATCAAAAGTACCTAACTTCTAACCGTGTGGGATTTTAAATTATTTAAGAATAATATTTGACATTAACATCAAATAGTAGAGTGTATAACATTATTAATTTTTATTTCTCTATTATAAAAGATATTAATTTTTGATTAAATTGATTAAATAAAAATAAAATAATTGCATAATAGCGATAAACCGATAAGGTATAAAAATATAATATTCAAAACGTCTAAAGAACAAAAACGTAAGAGGACGCAACATAATATGTTGTCTCTGTCTTACAAACGTTCACAAAACAATTCAATAATGAGAACGTTTAACTTAAAACTTTTTTCTGATTAATGTCCAAGAACGAATAACTTTATAACATTTATTAAGTATATAATTCAAGAATTTATAGTTTTTAACGTTTTTCTAGTAAAATATTCGGTGAACCATTAAATTTATAATATATATTTGTTGAACATAATTTAATTTAACGTTTATCGCAAATAAACCACAAAAATGAATTATTGAATCAAACCATTAACTAACGGTTAAGGTCATCCTGCAAAATATGTTAAACATCGATTTGTTTAAAATATAGATGATTTCTGCCATTTCTGGACATCGAATGTGTACCTAAATGTAGATAACGATATATAACTATTGTGTAAAGGATCCAATGCAGATCATATTTATTAGCGTGTTCTTAGTTTTAGCATTTTTATATCAACTTATCTGTATTTAATTAGTTACCTACATCGGCTACACCACAGTTATTGCAAGTTTATGTTTAAAATCATTGATATGGAAAAAATGTATTGTTTTTTGTATATATTATATAATATATGATTGTTGGTGGTGTTTTCAATTAGGTACGTCGGATCAATAGGAGTTTCCCAAGATTGCCTTAAAATTAATCTTATATTTTAATGTCCCAAGATCATTGAAATGAAGTATCATCCGAGTACGTTCCAATAAAAAAAAAATCATATTTTTGACGTAGTCGAATGCGTCTCAGTTCAAGTTAGTTAGTCTAGGTGTATGAAGGTGAACTAGCTTATAGCCAAAAAGTATTTGGTTATTATTATTTTTGTTTAGGTATAACCATTTTTATATATTTTAAGTTTAGGTAAGTGAACTCATCATTAAACTATAAATACATTTAGTGTCCATAACTCTGTTAAACATTTTTTGAAAATTTTGAAATTAAAAATACGTTTAACTATTTGTCTATTATGATACTATTTCATACGTCAGTTCACTACTCACTTATTGACAATAAATGAGTCGTGTTTGTGCTAAATTATTACGAGTATCAAAGATAAAATAGAATGGAGTTTCCTCACCATTGACACAACCACACAACCGTAAAAATTACGTATATAATAATTGTAGATAGATACATTTATACTATAATTATTAATTATATTTTATAGTTATCGTAGATTCTACCACTTAAAAGTTTTGACTTTGAACTGAAGATGCATTAAGACTAATCAATATAATTTTTTGATAAAACTACTGAAGCTCTCTGGCTATAAAAAAGAATATATATGACGCACATGGGTCATTCTTGAATCAGTTCCGCGAATAACTCCACAATAACGTGTTACATGTATGACGCTTAATGGTTTTAAAGTAAAGATGACATATTACACTTCAATAGTTAAGTCCTGAGGGCCAAATTTACACCTAATTTAATACAAAAAATAATCAATTTGAATTCAATATATACAATACCTAATTGATCCCAACAAAATTAATTTAAAAATAAAAACTTTTTCCTTAATGATTTTACAAGCTTAGAACTACTATCAGTACACAATATACAAACAAGCTATAGTTATCAAAGTTATTAGAGTATCAAATTATGAATATGAATATAATTATTAATTACTAAATACAAATAACCTAGTACAAATTTATTTTATTGTAACTGAATTTTTCTTACACACTATTATTATTGTCAAATATTGCTACTGATAACCGATATTCGACTAGACCACTGATCCACGAAGCAAGTATTCAGATTTATATAATTAATTTCAAAATATTATTATCATGCATATATGTGGTAATTTTTATTTATTATCCAAATTAAATATTATATTAAAATATTTTGATTTTCAAACATTTTGAGTAAAATACATTAGTGATTTTGAATATTTGAAATTTTACACTTAACACTTAAAGTAACACCTCATCGTGTATATCAATAACAATATTATGATAATATACACACATATTTTATTGTAAGATCAATTTGTACCTCTAACGAACATAAATAATAAGTTGGAATAAATATTGTGTCGTATGTAACCTAACTTAGATTTAAAATCAAATGTTGAATCCATTTTTAGAACGGCGTTAATACTATACTACTTTAGTCTGAAAATAATTTGTTTAAAATAAACATTTAAGTTAATATTCTGCCATAGAAATTAAAGAGTTAATTTCATACGGCGGTTTGAAGTTAAAAATAGTATGAAATGATGGGTATACCTAAATTGCCTATTTGTAACGCCTTAAAATCAAACCATCCGTATTAGTCCCATAAAAGAGTTAATTTTCATATTAACGAAAAGAAAAATAGAAGTTTTTATATTTCTTAATACAAAAATATATTAAATAAATATTAATTAAATAGTTGAATTTATTTATTATAGTTATATTAGCTTTATTTATATCCATAACTTAACTGATAATTTAGTTTATTTTAGTTATCTGTAGATATTATAATAGGTACCTAATCAGTATTCATTCTCAAGCTTTAATTATTATGAACTATAACCTGTTATCTGTCATTTATAAAATGCATACCTATAAATTATACTAAAATGGTATGAGGTAAGGTCTATGATAACACGTTTTTATGTTTTCGTTAGAAAGCTCATGTATTATTAAATATAAAAACTAAATTTGAAATAAATATTGTGTTTAAAATTAAAATTTCTAAATTAAATTATATTCCATGTCAATATTTCAGTATTCAACTCTCAGTTAAATATAATATTTAAACATAAATATAATGATGGACATACAAGTTATTGTGTATTATGAATTATTTTAACACAATAATAATACAACATTTTGAAATATTGTTATAAATAGCTAGGTATACTTGTAAAAAAAAAATTAACATAACAATATTGTATAATTTTAATTTCACTCTAAATAATTCATAATACCCAATACATTTCAAATAACTATATAAATACATTTTTTGTTATAAGTAAGTACATATTATAATGGTCCAATAATGTGATTTACTCAAAAGTCATGTTCGTAAGATTTTGATTTACAGTGTTAGATTACAAATATTACTAGTTATACATACAACATATTATTATACAAATAAAAAGGAGTATAAATGATTCAATACATTTTAATACAATACGTAAGTATACAACAAAGATATCAAAGTGATTCACAATTATTATGAAATATATTAAAACAATAAGAAATATAATAGTAATGATAATAATACTAATATTTATAACTAGACTAGAGTGAATGATAACATACAATTAGTTTTGATAAGTTTTTCAAGTAATTCAACATTAAGTTACAAAATGTTTTAAAAAAAGTTTAAACCATAATTGCGACTTTAAAGGTTTAAAGAAGAAGATATCCATAAAAATAGTATAACCATAATAGTCGTTTGATCTTATTAATTATCTACCTATACATTTTTATAAAAATTGAGCAACAAAACTTGTCATAAGTATTGAGACGATCGAGGACTTAACCTAAATAGTCTACAAATTCAAAAGAGTGGACTTGGTCCTAACTAATAGTAATATTAGCACTCCTTCGTCTTCTTCTTTTCGCGTCAATACCATTCCAATAATTGATTATCATGTCGGAACCTTTCTCACCAATCATTATTGTCGGGGCGTTGATGTTACCATTGGTGATCTGAGGCATAATGCTGGCGTCAATCACTCTCAAACCCTGAATCCCGTACACTCTGAGCTTGGGATCGACCACGGCAAAAGGATCGGTAGGCGGCCCCATTTTACATGTACCTGCAAAACGCATAACGATTAGAAACACAAATATATAATATGATATTAAAGCGATTAGATTTATTATCGTATACAGTATAAGTTCTATGAATCCAGTAATATAAAAAAAAAACTTTAAGATAAATCCAAAAGTTCCAAACTAGAGCACCGCAAACTTGAATTAAGAGTGCCGGTAAATTACTTAAAATATAAATAACTATCGTACATAATAATTACAGTGTTTTACAATTTAAACCAAAAAAAAAATATTATATGGCAAGCGTGTTTAGTATTGATTTGGCATTATTATCGTTTCGACGCGATCCATCATAAAATATTTGATTAAAAATCACCCGGCTACTCATTTACGATAAATTTGAATATTTTTCTTCTATATTTTCATAATCTTATAAAATACTTTTGAGTGCTACCATTGAAGAAAGGTTGGAAACTTCTAGATTAACTGACTGATTAAAGTTTATATAATACGAATTATATTTATATGATTCAAATTTCATAAATGTAAATCAAAATGAATTAATCGGCTTTGCTAACAAATATAATATAATATTATGGATCAAAAATCAATATAATAATAAATATATTTTACAATTGATATAACTTATTTTTAAATCATTTATCCATAGGATTGTCAAATGCAATCAATGTGCGTGGTACATATTTTTTTAAACGTATATTATTTTATAAATCTTATTCGTCACATAATCGTAGTTATGTAACTGTAACGTATAAAACTATATTACGAATTGTTTGAAAATCTCGCACCCAATTTCTTGTGGTACCTATATGTATAATACATTACGGCGCCGATCGGAACCAACTATGGCTGTAACCGCCACGGTTCATAGGTACTACTCACCCGACATGTGGTATATGGTCATGGTGTACTGACGTATCACGCACTCCCAGTACTCGTCGGTGAACAGCTCGAGGGTCTTGCAACCGGGCACCGGCTTGGCGTGGAATCGGGCGCCGAATCGTTTCATGGCGGTCGTCTCACCCACCGCCACCGCCGCCTTGACGCCCTCCCGCAGCACCCGCAGGTCGTCGGGGTGCGAGAAATAGTTGTGGTACATCAGCGGGTACTGGTGAGGGTTGTTGCTCCTGAGCAGTATGCGTCCCCTGCTCTTGGGTCGCAACAGCATCGGGAACACGCCGAACACGTCCTTGTTGTTAAGGTCGCCCAACAGCTCGTTGTAGAAATCGTCGCGCAGACAGTGAGCCTTCCGGGCGGCCGTGCCACCGTCCGAATTGGTCGACGTGGACGTCAACATGAACTCGATGTCAGGCCAGTCGTCCGACTGGTTACCGTATTTGGTCGTGATGAATGCCACTGTCTCCAGCCCGATGGACGACGTCAGCGGTCCTTCGCCCAGCACGGCATACCTGCGGCATCCCAACCAATGAACTTAAATTGAAATATTAATAAACAAGAACAACACGTACGCGTAGCCCGGCACGTAGGTTCTATGGATTAGAAAAATCGGTTTTTGGTATTTAGTTGAATTATTATCATGAGATGTGGGCCAAAACTGTTATATGATTACTATCTTAAAAAGCAATTAAGGTTTATCGATTATAAGATATGATACGCAATTTTAACAAAACGTCATTTAATTATAATTAATAACGCCTATTCAAACGTGTCGGAAGACAGCTAATTATTTAAAACCGTATTACAATTGCAGTGTAATATTATAATGATACGTAGTATGCGTTTTACCGCTGTTATTGCAATTTATTTAGATGTTCTTTGATGGCTGAAATGTAGGTATCGCATGTGCCATCTATAATATTACCATTGTATGTATTTGTAGATACGACGTAACTTATCAAAGCAGTCGTGATATTATGCCATAAATGTTTTTAGCGTATGCGGACCTACCTAGACGCATTTAGATTTTAGATAGAAGGATTCAACGAAAAATCAATAAATTTAATGTTACTTTTAGGATCTATTAAAATGTACTAGAAAGAGTTCGTAAAAAGTTCTGTAAAGCTTGACTATTTCAAAATTAAATTATTACAGATAACATGTGATAAATGATAATTATTCATTTTTTCTAGAAAATTACGAAATTCGTGAATTAATTAAAAAGTATCATCGAGAAGGCAACATGTTGATTGTAGAAGTCTCTAAGAAATTATATGTGTTATTTAGTTATTTTTAATCGTTTTCATACAAATACATGTATAGAATATAGATACATTATGCATCTGTATAAAATATATAGTTTGTCTTAATATTTTAAAAATTGTATTTAAACTTAAACACTTTTTGAATTTAAAAAAATTGTAATGTTTTCGGTTTATAATAGTTTTGCAATATTGGTTCCAAAATCTTAATAAGATACCTATGACGAATCATTTATAAGGCAGTGATGCGAGTGAATGATTATTCCAACACCCACCCGACTTCGATAACTCTTGTCTTATATTCGATAGGTACCTATACTTATCTTTTTATATTACGTATAACGTATAGTATATACACATATATATATACGTTTATATAATATAATAATTATTATTACTTGCATCATCATTAGACGTGTCTATTATTAAAGTAATTTCACTGTAGCAGTGTATGGGCTGTAAAATTGTTTTTCAAAGTGATGAGATTCATTTTCAAAAATGGTATAACGAGGCGTTTAGTGGAACCGCGTGCTCGACCGCAGTGTCTGACAATCAAACGGTTTCCTCTTGGGTACAAAAAATATTTTAAATTTACCTCAATGCTGCCGGTATGTTAACTACACGGTTCATGACCAAGCTAACTGGATAGTCAATGGGGAAGACTAGACCGCCAACGGCCACATGGTCCATAAGGTTTTCACCGACGCCCGGTGAATGATGGATTACCGGTATATTGATACTTCTTAGGTGTTCTTCCGGTCCGACGCCTGGAATGTAAAAAAGAAAAAACTAGTGGCATAATCATTTTAATTGTATATAGTACCTATACGGTCTATACGGTCTGCGAGCAAATCGTCATCAGAAGCCGGATTACAAAACGGTTGCTTTCACCGCGTGGTAAGTCTATACGCGGATCCCCTTGCGTGCGCGTATCTGCTCACGTAGACACAGAAAACAAACCGACCGCATATTATCGTATAATATTATTATATGCATCTTACAGCGTTCGCGGACGCACACGCAAAGTTGCGCAACTTCAAGTATGTGTGTAAAATCAAATCTGAGTTCGGTTAAAAAAAAAAAACACGTTCAATGTTAATACAATAATTAAATGATGTTTGTAATTCGCGTTTAACGTAATAATAATTGTATTATAACGTTGTATAGTGTAATTATAATATAAAATCAATAATAATATATATATATATATATATTATTATAATTATAATTATTATTATCGTAAACAGGATATTCCTTATTTCTTTTTTTATCGAATATTCTTAATATAAAAATAAGTGAAAATTATTTTACGATTACGAATTTTAAGTAAAAGTATGTGTAATAGTCGATAATCAATTAAAATACGTTTTTTGGCTTGATTTGTTTCATAATAGCCGAATATTTTTATGATTTATTTAATGTCTTTTTTTTTATCCAACTCCAAGTTGTTGGTTAGGTATTTGTTTAGCGTCTTGATTACACTTAAAATTGCAATAGATTTTCGAAAATATAACGTTATGGTTAAAAAAAAAATGGCAGACGATAATATAATAATATATTTCTGGTATAATCACGAATCCTCACCCGAGAGCATGAGCAATTGAGGACTGTTGATAGCTCCAGCGGACAATATGACCTCTCGTTTGGCCAGAGCAACCCGCTTTCGGCCGTCCCGTTCAAACTCCACCCCATAAGCCCGTTTGCTGTCCGAATCGATGAGTACTTTTGTCACGTGTGACCACAATGCCACGTGCAGGTTCCTCCGCAGCCTAACCGGTTGCAGAAACGCTTTCGATGAACTGCATCGGTAACCCCGGCGCATCGTGAACTGGTACAACCCGTACCCGGTCTGAATGTCGCTGTTGGTATCCCGTATCTCGTAACCCATTTCTTCGCCAGCTTGCAAGAAAGCGATACCTGTAAAAAAAATAAAAAAAACCCGATTGTTAAACTGTAGCGATATTATTATCATAAAAAGACGATTATATAAAATTGGAAACCTTATTCAACTGCACAGATAACAATTTGATATACGTTTTCTATGGAAGCTAATGGATATTTGGCAATATCCGAATACGTTGAGGCTTCTCCGCCAAAGCCAATATAGAAAACTCAGTTATTTATTTGTGAAGCTTCCAGTCCCACCACCTCAGTTCGTGAAAATTTGTTTGTATTTCAACAGACATATTATACTGCGGAAGTCTTGAAAATATTATAGCTGCAAGTCACTTACGCCATTTTTGGAGTGCTGATAATAGTCTCGCGGCTCCACGAAACGGCGTTCAAAACGGACTCGATACATAATAATTGTATCAAACTACTAGGTACAATAATAAACGGGTTTGAGCTGCAAGTCATTTGATTAAATCATTCCTGCCGATTACATTTCAATTTTGATCTTTATTTTCTATTTTATATATATATGAACATACTGACAGTATTACGTGTAAAATATTATATTCTTAATAATTATTAGATTTTTATATGCATAATATAATAATTTTAACAAAAAATAATCACATTTTACGATTTGATCATAAATATCAATATGATTTTATCCATACCAGTTAATGTATTTTAATATCTTCATCATCAAACTTATATTTTATAGACATAAAATAAAATACTGTTAAATGTTAATAGTATATTTTAAAAATATATTTATTTTATATAGATACTTTTTATATATTCTATAAAATTGTGATAGTGATATTTATTTATGAAAATAAAAACAATTTCAAGTAGAAAAAATTATAGGTTATTTATTTATGTACAAAGGGTAACATAGTTGGATAAAAAATAAAGTTGAAATAATAACCATTTTTAAATGTGGAAAAAAAGGAAACTCGCTGAATTACTCACTATAAAATGACTTATTCTCAATATAATTATTAATATCATTAACAGTTACTTTTTTGTTTAAAAAGAGTTCGTTTGTAGGATCTAACAGCTATACAGCGAGCATATTGTTGGATTGTTGGATTATTACTTTATTGTTCTTAATACATATAAAACAAGCTCGATTTTACCAACTATTATTAATTACCGTGTTTAAATAATTGATTGTGTGTTAACACAATACAAAAATTAATCACTAATTCTTTACGCGTGTCATTGCACTGTATTCGGTCTGTCATTGGCCATGTAACCAATGTATTACTGATACAATAATGTGACATAATAATATTTACGCTGTACTCGGTAATAAAAGCGTCTCGTTTAATAAGGCGATGCATCTGAACCAAGGACGAGGATTGTGGTTAGGAATATATCACGAAGAAAAAGACCCGCCCACTTTTCGAATTTCTCAACGTTCACGTAAATATCAAATTGCCATCTACTCATCTGCTTGCCTACATCAAGTAACTGACGTGTACGATTCGACACACACGCGTAATAATAGTATATTTTTACACATAGTTATCGCGAGTAATGTCCAAACGTATATTACGCATATCAAATATGAGATTTTGATTTACCCAAAGGCGTGTTCCACGGCGAGTCTTGGACGGTCAGATAACCTCCGGTGGCGTGGTATCTGGTGTTTTTTGCCAAGTATGGATTCCGTTGGTCCTGCGATTTTTTGAAGTACGGAAGCACGTCCTCGAACCCCCAGCCGGGATTGCCCATCCTCTCCCAGTTGTCGTAGTCTCGCTTGTTGCCCCGCACGTACAACATGGTGTTCAACACGCTGGAGCCGCCGATCACCTTACCTCGGGTCCAACAGCACCGATTGCCCTTCATCGCCTGGCACGCCGAACTGTCCGGCTGCGTCTTATACTTCCAGTCATACTTGCTGCCGTGTAAGTACAACGATATGGCTGGCACGTCTGTGATTTCGGACTCGTGTCCACCAGCCTCCAGCAGTAGTACGTTCCATTCCGGGTTCGCGGACAGACGGTTGGCGACCACGGCGCCCGCCGATCCTCCGCCCACAACTATGAAATCATACTCAGATCTCAGGTTTTTCTCGTTCACCAAACGGTTTTCCGGGTCGTACAGATCATAATTGTAGTAGGCTAAAGCGGCCAAGAACGTAGGCAAAAACAGTAGTTTTCCACCTCCGGCTACTTTGGTTGCGAACTTTATGGCACTTATGAGCACTGTGCCTGCGTGCACCATTTTGAGACTAGACGTCACATTCTATTCGTAACCAATATGATGAGTAATCCTGCGAACATAAAATTGTATGAATTAAAAATTGGGCATATTATTGTTTATCTAAACTTGCAAGTAAATCGTAGATTACATGAAAATAGCATAGTACAGAGTAGGTAAGTACTATTATTGTATACTCACACATTGTGCGCAGTAAATACTTCGAATTATACTATATTTTAATATTTTAATATCGTGTTACTGTGGTAGATTGATACGTTGGATATCAGTGATATTACGTAGAAAGTAAAAGTTGCTTTATTATTAACAGTTAAAACCAATTTCTCGTCGAAGAGGGTAATTGTTTTCATAACTTACTATAAACTGTTAATGAATTATATTAAATGTATTTAATTCGTCAAAATTACTTTAAAAATATGCAACGTTAATATTTATTGATTTTATTTTCGAGCACATAATCACATTTTGAAAAATATGTGTTAAAATATACTTAAGTATAATTACTTTCCATAGAACATTTTAGTGGAACACTTATGAAGCTAATTGTCTTTAATTTATATTTAAAAATTCAGTTGGGAGACGTTTTTAAAATCCATTATTTATGTTCAAATACGATACATACATAGAAATAGGAATGTTTTAAGATCCCAGAAAATGTTTTTTTTTTTTAAAATATATATTACGTAATAAGCTAAAGTGAGATTTAATCTAAATCTGCTTTTTATATTATTTAACTTGAGAGTGTGTAAATTATGTTCCGGATCGGAAAGCAGAGTTAACAATTTATGGGGCTTGAGTTAAACTTCATTGTTATTTTTTTATTATTTTGAAATATTTATTAGTTGTAATAAATGAGTTATGTTTTTAAGCTAAATTATATAACTTTAATAAACAGAAATTAAAAATAATTTAATTTAATTTCTATATTATATTTTTGAAAAGTAAAAATTATTAAAACAAAGTATTTATTACGTTGATATCAATATTAATTTTATAAAACTAATGCTAATATTAAATTTGTATTATTCGTTTCAAATCAATCAAATTTAAAACATTTACATATTAACTTTGAACGATGTAAGAAACTAGGAGAGAACTAAGAACCAGTAAGAACTTGGAACTATTGAAAACACGTGATATATTTAGCCTTGTTTAGTTGTAACGCGTATGTAAACTACAGTGATCGACGAACGAATGAGGATTGAAAATTCACTTGGCAGTGGTACCCAAATGTGGTATTTTCTTTACTACACGTCATGAATACACACATGTACATATTATACAGGAAAAAATGTCTACATCATTGATGTAACGATATGTGGGCCTAGATTATCAAAAAAAAAATAAAAATAAAAATAAAAAATAAAAGTGTTGGAATGTAGGAATCCAACAAGAAGATTCTTTAGTGTAGTTCCGGTGCGTGATGCGATCGGAATAATTTTAAGTGGAGTCTGGTTTTTTACAGTACGTTTTGGTTGTGTTAAAAAAAATAACAGGTTGATTATTCGGATTCTTTGATTATCCTACTATCGGAAGCATAGCTCTCGGCAAGTGAATATTATTAATAACGATTATAACTATTCAGGGCATGATTGAATTTTCATAATATTGGACGATATGACTGCGCCTTGAGACAAATCAAATTGGCTATTGAAAAGCTTTGAAACGATAAGTAATTAATTATCAACATTTTTATATAGATGCATTATAATGTAGTGAAAGAGAAATTTACTGAATGACACGATTCGTGGAACAATATTTACTTAAAGTGGTAGCTTATTTAGAGTTCATGGTCAATACTTTCAGTTTTATTTTTTATTAATATTTACTAAATTTAATGATAATAATTTACAATTGAGATTTAACTTATACATATGATGTACATAATGATGCGAACAGTGACAGTCATGAAATCAATCGGCGACGCATTATCAAATGGAATTTTTTTTATTATTATTTTTTTTTTTTGTAAATATATATATTATATTAATATATAATGTGCGAGCTCGCTGCTCATGAATGACAGATGTATTTATTCAACGAAAATCATCGCGTTTTCATTATGTTGGACGTGTTTAATAATGGTGTAACATATACAACCTTTTACCATAATGCCATAAGTAGGTATCCACCTATCAGTTTGTAATTATTATGAGCTATAACCAGTCATTTATAATATGGTTTGTATAATGTATACCTACGCGTAATCATACATTCTAAGCCCAAGATAGGTAGTTATGTTTATTTAAATATATTTTTTTTTTTTTTTTTATTTACATTAACTTTACGTAAACTATTATATTTTCATTTATGCGTTCGAAAGCTTGTGTAAAATAACGAATAAATATTTTGTTTGAATTTAAGTTTTTGTAATAAATTATACCTACCAGTGTCATTCAGATTTATTTCACAACAACAATTAAGTAAATGCTGGAACCTATTATTTTTAATTGTAAATATGAATACAAGTCCGAAAGACATAACTGGAATAGTTTTTTAGAACATTTTAAAAATGTTATTATTTGTTAAATAATAATGAAAAAAATAATTAACCACACGCACGTGACTATTTTATTTTTACACTATTTTGCAATGAGCGTGGACACAAAATGGTGTCATTTCGTGACATAAACATCCCCTCTCCTTAAGTAAGGCCAAGGCCACTCTCTCATTTCCCCAAAGCACAAAGCATACATAACACTTTTCAATTAACTAAAAAAATGTGACATAATAATCTCATTAATTTATCGTAGTCATTATCACAAAGTATAATTACGGACCAGACACTGTTTTAGTAGAGAGATAAGTATTTAATTTTTTTTTTTTTTTTTACTGTTATTATATTAATTACTAATGTAAAATTATTACACCGTGTACTGAAATGAGTGTACATTGAGTAAATATATATCGGAAAAAGCGAAAACAATTCAACTTGCTTGTTTTACGTTCGATAAGAGCGAATAATTTTGAACTCGATGAGTAATGTAAAATGAAGTTCTTACGGTGATGTATATAGGTACATTTCATGGTCACGAGTTCAAACGGTTGGCTCCATTAAAGTCAATATATTGGCGTACGTGACAATACCACACGACTGGAGTTACGTACGAATGGCAAATATTTAATGATAACCCGATTATTATTGGTGAAAGCCTTATACAACTTGGTATTTTGTCTTTACTGGGTACAGCGTTTAGATACATATGTACAAACTGACGACATAACTGTAGCTATTGCTACACCGCGATGTTTTTTTTTTGCCGCCGTCTTGTTGCGCTGTCTCTGTGACGTACACGCGATATTGTTTTAAACAATGATAATAATTAGCTATCGAAACGAAAATATGTATTTTATAATAATTCTTGCTTTACCGGATCAAATAAAATGACGTGTCTAAATGACATTTTTCGTCGTTATTGCGAGACGACTGAATGCGTATTCGCAAACAGAGTGTGTTCAATGCACGAGAATAATGCGATTGCGCAACTTTAGTACACGTTTTAGCAGAACTATCGAAAACACCTTATCTAAAAGAAGAAAACTGCGATGGTAACCGGAAGTCAGTAATTCCGATGACGCCAAAACCTGAGTTTTTGAAATTACTGTGATATCGCACGAACACGTGCAGCACCATGTAAACCGGTTGCGGTCGTTAATATTCCACTTTCGTTCTTACATTTCAATACGATACACCTATAATATTATAGGTATGTATCTTATATCGTCCATAACGCTGCATTAAACCCGTACAGTGTATATCATGGCAACACTACGACCGGAAGGTATATAGTTATTATATATACAGTATCACAATATTATTATGTTATAATATTGTAGCCTATAGGCTATATACCTACTACGTATGTGCCAGTGCAGGTGGTGGTGGCGGCAGTGCCGGTGGTCGGCACCACATAGCATTATTTTCTCGACGACCATCCCGGCGTGGTGAATCAAATCGTCGCATTCGAAACGCACGAGATGGGTAAGATAAATCGATCGATAGATCTCTCAGACGGGCCGACATACACGTACAACTACGTCCAATCGGTCGTAAATAAAAATCATATAGGCGTACCGGTGTACAATAGAGACGTAGTCCGATATCTTTATGCACTCACGATTCACATATTATATTTTATATATGTGTGTGTGTGTGTAAGCGAGCGTAGCGTATGTGAATTGAGATATACACACATAATAATATAATAAATTATAACATATGTTATACTGATGATTTACCTGCTGTGGACGTCCTGTTGAGGTGGTGGCGAACAGCTACCTAATATATATATATATATGTATATGTATATGTATATGTATTGTCGTACACTTCGTATATGTCACGTCGGTCGGTTTGTTATATTATAATTGCGACGATTTTGTATTATTTACCGACGACGGTGAGACGCACTACAGCTGCAGAGCAGTAACCGGACGAGGAAAATATTTGCAAAACTGCTAAAAACCGACGATACGGATTACCTCGCGGTGGTTGTGTGCTCGTCAGAGATCGAAAACGCGGCAAAATGATTTGAAAAATTTTAAAAACCAAAAACAACGCGACCGAACACAGATCCGCGGGGCACCGAACAAGAGCCGCCAAGAACACCGGCTGACCGTTTTTCAGTGGACGCACGCCGACGTTTGAACGTGCGTTTATCGGTCGGCCGAGGCGATGCGGTGTCCGTCCGCGATCATTTCCTCTTCCCTTTGGCTGTCGCAGCGCCGTAGATCCCCTCCCCACTGCCGGCCCGGTCGAGTAGTGAAAGTAACCACCGCGCGCGACCAACGACCACGTCGTCATAATATTGTTATAGGTGCGTACGCACATTACGCATCGATGATGTATTTATTATTATTACTATTATTATTATTACGCGACTGCATAATAGTGTATGCGCTTGGATTTAATCGGCAGAATATACCTAACATTATATTATTATTATATTACAGAATTGAAAGAAATAAAAACCGAAAGTATAAACCTTAATAATTGGTCTCCTGTGACTACATAATATTAGGTATATTATGTATATCAGTAATTACTGAAAATCGAAATAGAATGTGCCGTGTTATATATAGGCACTTATAATGCATCTTAATAAATCGTCTCAAATCATAATAATAATATTGTTGTGTGTTGATGTGTTGCGAATAATTGTGTTTCGCAGACAATGGAGCCGTCGGTACCTCTGCAGTCCTTATGCACGTCATTATACTCATATAGCGTTATTAATTTGCGCTTGTGCGTTGTTATCCAACGAGACCGTTTGCAATTGTAAACAGACGACTGCCACGGAGTGCACAAACACTAATAATGATGGGCTTTTTTTTACTGAGCGCGGCGAATCGACGGCAAATCGAAATACTATAAACATAATAATATATTGTCGGTAAATTAATTAGGCACATGATACGTGTGTGCGGTTGTTTGATAACGCGGCCGATGGCATAGCTTCTATGGGCGGGCTGCTGCAAGAGGATTAATTGCCGCGAGCGCGTTAAGATATTTGAGGAACGAGATTTTTCGTCATTTAATCACGTGAATATTGAATATTTCGTGTTATGCAGCACTAAAATGGGTACGAACATTTCGGTTACACAAAGTGTGCTGTAATAGCTCGGTGAAGAAATATTTGTGAAGAAAATAATCGTTAAAAAAATGTAAACGCTTTGGACCTATAATTATACGAAAACATTCTTTTCCTATACGAGCCAAAATATGCTCAAAATAATTTGCGGTTTAGGTACATACACATTTTGAACAACGTGTTATTTATGTATATACCTACATGCTACTTGTAAAAATGTTATCGTTTTTAAATTATAATGGCCAATGCGTTTTGTACGTATTAAATAAGTATATTTTAATAAAATTAAACAAATAAATCACATTTAATATGCAATTTTTTTGTTTATTTGCATACAATATATTATTATGATGAGTTAACTTAAGAAACTGTAATAAAAACAAGAAAAAACAAATTTTATATTTCTATTGATAATTTTATTAAATTTTACTTGTTATGTTTAAATTAATATTTGTGTTGAAAATTTAAATAGTTCACTCATTTAAATAATTATTGCAACAGTACATAAAAATTATTATTTCATTTTAAACACTAATTAATTGCTTTTTTGAAGATTTTAGTCACTTTTTATTTAATTATCATCTAATCTAACTCAACGCCCAAGCCTCTAACAAACATTTCATTAACTCCACTTGCAAAACAACCATTCTAGACCCTAAAAACAAATGGGCGATAACAATACTCGTATTATGTAATATGAACATTGGACAAAATGCTGCAAGACAATATGATTCGTGTGATTTTACAAACACTATTATACGATAGGAATAATCGAAACGACATAGTCTTATTAAACAAAAAACAAAAATCATTAAGCCTCTGGCCTCACGTATAATACGGTATAATGGTTCGATATTTAATACTGTAAAACAATAAGTAATTAGCTTGTCTTTGTAAGGCGAGGGCTGAAATACGTCAATTCTCTTCGATAACACGACCGAGCACGACACGTTTCAGATATTCTATATATGATTATACCTATAATATGTGTCATATAAGAAATATACGTAGAGTGCCACATCGCTACAACGATATTTCAAAAATCCAAATGACTTTAGGCGTCGAATTTCCGGTCCTTCGTGACGATCGATGATGCAATTTTAATCGACTTCGTGTACGTACACATATTATAATTATTATTATACCGCGATTCAACGTCATTATAAAAACGATCGAATACAAATAATTCATTGTTTACCTTCTTGATTAGGTGCCCAACTTTAATATCATTATGAATTAAATTTCTGCATTTGATCATTATACTGAAATAATCAGGTACGATCTATGTTTTAAATTGTTAACACATCACATGTTTCTATTTATCGACTCGTTATTATATTATTTTTTGTCGTATAATTTTATTTTATAGCGTAACTACTTCATCTTTAACCTATAATGGTATGATAATGTGTAAAAAAACTAAAAACAATTATAAAAAAAGCAGACAATAATAATAATAATAATACATAATTTATATTTACAAGCCAAACTGGTAGAATTACATTAGAAAGTTCAATGTAATATAACGTTATAATTGATAACTTTTATGCAGATTGAAGATATATAAAATAAAAATGGTTAAATGTTCAAATCGAAATTACAATTTCATTTTCATTTTTCTTACGGATCAATAAACTACCAAGAAAATTAAAACTGTACTATAACATACAAATTAAATTTTATTTATTTTCTCAATGGTGTTTATTTTGTTATATAATTGGTATTGTAAGTAAAAATATCGTTTTTGTATTTATATATAAGTTATATCATCATGCGATATACGCAATGTTTCGTAACACTTTTTAAACATGTGGTTAAATTTAAATATTAATAATATTATACCTCATAAAATACTAGTAATTATAATCAATAAATGCTAAAATTTCAATTGAAATCCCATTATAAAATATAAAACATTAGCGCGTAGGTATAACTTCTTAGTTCAAACTATTATAACCCTAAAAAATTCTTGAATCAATGATTCTAAGTCAGACTATATATTATATTGCTAAAGGTCACACTATATTCTATTTATATAACTCATATAGGCGTTAATAACTATAATAATAGTTGCAGTTAGCATCAAGAATGTTATAATATATGTATAATATATACATTTATAACCAATGACAATTTTAGTAATCTTAGAAAACTAGGTATATAACTAACTATATATATATATATATATATATATATATACTTAACTATATACTATTATTATATGTGTATCAAGCTAAAAAATAATATATATATCACATATGCTTATTGTAAAAAATAAATACTTACAGATTTTATGATCTAAAATAAAAATTATTTTATTATAGTATTATTATTAATATATTTTATTTAGGCAAGTCGATGGAGTCAAAAGTCATTGGATGACACAGTATTGAATTCATAAAATATTATAAATAATACAGAATTTGTAGTTTAACAACATTTATTACTGTAGGTGAATTACTCATTTACAGACTACAGTACATCAGATTATATTATTTTAAAATTAGTAGGTACTTTATATTTTATCGAGTAGGTTTGCTCTTATTAAGAAATCAAGAGTTGATCGGACGTTGGAGAAGTCTGAGTTTTGATATTCTGACACATGACAGGCAAATATAATATCATTGTGTTACATTTAAACATAATAATTATAAAGAATAGGTTACAATCTTTGAATTTTTCATGCATTATTTTACCTTTACTACAGATTAAATATTATGTCCATTCTTAATTTTTTTTTGTTACAAAATATTTGTCTTGCATATTTTAATATTTAGGATGTTTTTCTATTTTAATAAAGCTTGCGTGCATATTTTTGCTAATATTTCTTGTTCATTTTTAAAAATATCATATCCATAACATTATAATTTAAATTATAATTATAAATTAATAATAGATAAAGTAAATATTACTTGGTCACTTAAAAATAAAAAAAATCATACATTTTTTTATAATATTTTGATTAAATTTATAAATATATTTTGAATAGTAGGTACCAATTCGCACCATAATATAATGGTACAAATTATAAACTATAATTATTCACTACGAACCGACTTAGAAAAAAATACCTGATGAGAATATACACTAAAAAGTAATCATATTAGATATATTTTCTAGAATTGTATTTATGTATTTGCTTATGCTCCGTAATATTTAAACCTACTTATTCACAACACAATTGATTTATTCCCTGCTTATATTTTATTTATTTCAAAAAAATAATAACCTAAAATAAAATAAAGTGTAGGACGTATAGGTTGTGGACCAAGTGAATAAAGATATTATTGATATTATTAACAACTTTCATTTTTACTAAGTACCTAAATATAGGTAGTTATAGTAACATAATAACGTGTTATATTTAATGAAATAAAACATGGGAAAAAATATTTCATTTATACAAACACCATTTTTAATTGTAATGTTGAAACTTCATTAAGCTTAGTTAAAAATGTACAATTTGTTTAGTTTATTATTACCTATGCACTATTGTCAACCATATATATTATATTATGTAATTTTTAGTAAATCAAAATAAAATAGATGTTACAAAACATAAATAGTTATAAGAATAATAACGAGCTATTATTTTTAAAACAAAAGATGTTGAAAAAATATCCTTATAAGTAGGTACTGCCATAATTGCGTGACCAATAGTGTAAGAGTCAATTATCTTTGATAAATTTAGAACTCCTGCAGTTTATACAAATGATCCGTGAATCTGCTTTCTTTTGTATCTAATTAGTTAAATAATTGTACATAAAGGTTATTTAGGCTTTTTAAAGATTAATATTGATATTATTTAACTTATTATTCTTAACTACCATTTTAATGTATGATAAATAAGTAAATATTTTTTTGAAATTATTATAGGTACACTAAATTCAAGAAAGTATTGAGATAATTGACATGATAAAACTGTAATATTCTACGTTGTATACTTTCCTATATGGTATATACTAACTATATACACAAATGTTTTTAACATTATTCAAATTTTCAAAATCATAATCGACTATCTGTATATATATATAGGTAGTAAACATTATTTATTTTTATAATATATTCTACTACAACAGAACTCGTAAAATATAGACACAATGGATAACAATAGTCTGTATCTATTATACAAAATAGATGGGTAGGTATATATCACTATTGATTACCACAGAAGTCCTCCAATCGTAACTCAAGCTCTTAGTAAAAAATAAAAATAAAACATTTAAAACAATGTTGAAAATATTTAATATTAAAAATAATTAAAATTTATATTTAAAAATATCATTTCATTTCATTATTTTGGAAAATTAAAATACAAATTATAATATTTACCCTTCAATAACATAATGGTACATATTAGTTAAATTTTAAAATAATTTCATCCTATCCATTTCAAATTTTTTGTTTATAACTATCATTTATATTATAGAGTATAGACATAGACTATAGACAATATTAGGTATATTATTACAATAATTTCTCTGACCGTTATAGTTTATTACGTATAATAATCCATAATATACGTATATACTGGGCAAATAACTAAATATTTTAAAAATTCCTTTATGTCACGTACCTTGTAATATTAATTCGTCCTAAGTAAATTATGTATAAATAGAATATAAATTATTATTCGTGTTTCATGTATTGGTATTCATAAATTCAATAATTATTACATAGTGCACTCGACGTTCAAAGAAAAATACTGCAGTAGACAGGTACCGATATAAATAAAAAATTAAAATATCTGTATATATTGCTTACTAAATTATTTATAAACTGATTTTAAACGTCCTTCAAAAATTTACTTTATATTCTCGGTCAATCAAAAATAAAATAAATGAATTTCTTTAGTTTGAAAAACTACGTTTAAAGGTTATTTCATAGTCGGTCTCCCATTTTTATAGTCACAATTGTATAAGGGTGAAAAAGTCAATTTCTTTATCCGATTTCGTCGTTTTTATGAGGCGATGTTTGTATGATAAAAATTAAATATTAAATATTTATTTTAATAATTGTAATTATTGTAATTGTTCATTAAAAAAAAACAAGGCACTAAAAAATAGTGAAAACTATAAATCAACTTCTGAAAAATGTGTTTAAGGTAACACAATTTAACATCATATTATAACCTAATTTTCTGAAAAGATTTGTTTTCATATTATTATATGTAATTAATGAATATTCAATTTATGCGATATTGGTATGTTTGTAGACAAGCAACAGATATACTTAACAATCGAAAATGATGGAGAATGGCGATGATAATAAACTTATGATTGTCAACGAGTTGCTAGCAATTTCCCTTTGGTTCTATCAAAATTTTTACCTGGAAAAAATAAAGGGTCGCTTCACCATTTACAATAGTATTTTTGTATTTTTAATGTTATACCAATGTCTCATATCAGTAATAATGTGCATACGTGGCTTTTATTTTTGGGCGAACAACACGGTCGAGGCCCTGTTTGATTTCACAATCGCGATAAACATACTCTTCGGTAACTATAAGATATATGTCATTATCCGCTACTCAAAAGACATATGGAATTGCTTATCAATCACGCAATTCAACTTTACAAAATACGGCAAAATATGTATTTTAGATTTGTGGTGAAATCGTTTCATACGAGTTACGTACATATTTACTGTATTGGTTTTCTTACTTCTGATCTGTTTGGAAACGTATCCAAAGGTATTTAATAACACTGTTTTAATGATAAAAAATTATAACGGCTCATCCAGTAAATATCACCTGAACATAATAAACTTGTATTTTCTTTGCTCGAAAGAAACATATAACACATATTTTAATATATTTTACACCATCGAATTATTTAATATGATAATTTTCGTACTTTCCGTCGTTGTTTTTGATACCATTGCGATGACGCTGTGCTTAGCAATATCCTGCTAGTTGCAAATTATTTGCTACGCATATGAATTGATCGGACATAAAACATTGCACTCTCCAAATAGTAAGTATAACTTTCAACTTTTGTTTAGTTATACTCGGAGGATACAGTTTTATCTTTATTCAGTATTTACAAACACTTTTGTAATATGCCGTAAAAACCATTTGCTATGATAACAGTTACCTATAATAGGACATACCGGGTGTACCTAATGACTTCAAATGAAGGACTCGGCGAAACTCTTATATAATATATACTAGCTAATTTGTATCGATTATTATATATAATGATTAATCGAATGTCATAACGGTTTTTTTTTTTAGTCGTATTGGAAAAATCATAAAACTGTGTATGAATAAGTAAATGATTTTTATACAAACAAAGTACAAACCAAGACAACAAAATATATTTTTAATAAAATGTACGTTTAATTTAAAAAAAAAAATAATAAAGCATTTTTGTTTTATGTATTAAAGTCATGATTTGGTGATACAAATATAACACATTCATTTTAATACAATATTACGTTCATACAAATTATAAATAGGTAATCGAGTTTTTAAATTAAATTTTATCATTATGGTTATAACGACAATCGGTTATTATGATTAATTTTGACTAATACATTGAATGTCATTTTAAACGATTTTTACTGTAAACTGCAGTTAATTAATTTCATATATTTTATATCTTTTAAAGAATATCGATGTTTTTTTTTTTTTAGAATCCATTGATAACATGAATAATAAATTACATACAAATGAACATTATTAGCTTTTTACGACGATTTAATGACTATAATAAACCATCAAATAGTTATAAAGTAAGAGTTATTTTTTTTTTCTATTATTTAAATATAAAAATTTACAATTTATTTTTTTTATCCTTCAATCCAATCATTTTATATTTATAGGAAATATGAAGAATTTTTAACAATATTCCGAAAACCAATTTTACTAAAACTTTGGTAGTGTCCAGTTCCATCATAATACTTTGATTTATATTAGCGGTACGAACATTGTTGGATACTTACATCTGATAACAATAAATAAAAAATAAAACTATTTAACATAACGTTGACCTACTTAATTTGTACACAGTATTTATTTTATTCACTAATGTACATTATGTTATACATTTTGTAGCCTGTAGCCTTATAGGCAGTAGCTGAAGTTAAATGTTTATATAATTATTGTGAATTTTTTTCCAGAGTGTTGCTGAAATAAAATTTGTGACTGGAGTTGCTTTAGTAAAATCTTTATTATCATTAGTTATCAATATCGTTGAAATGTTTCCGCTGTGTTATCCAATTGATATTTTGCACCAAAAAGTAATTTTAAATGCGAAAGTTTTAAAAGTGAAATAAAAATATACAAATTATTTAATAATTAATAATACATAAAGTAATATGTTTTACATACAAAAACCGAAATAAAAATTGAAAGTATTCTATGTGAATTACAATAATGAATAATTCGTATTGAATATTAAATTACTATTATTTACTTCATAAATTTAATATTTATATGTTTTTTAGAAAGCGTCTATACTATTCGCATTGTATAGTAGTAACTGGACTGAAATGGATATGAAATATAAAAAATTGATTTTATTAACAATGCAAATAAATAATGTTCACCAGAAAAAATACAATATACAAGAATGAGAATTGTCAACCTAGAGATGTTTTATAAAGTATGTACTATAGTTATGTCATGATTATAAATTAAAAATCATATATTATAATTATTCATAAAAAAATAGAATTTCATCATTTTTATAAAATTGTTTAAGAATTACTGTACAAAAATAATAAATTGGGTATTGCGTGTAAAGTTTAATAAACTTTATGGCTTAGCCTTTTATTTTTATTTATTATTATTATTATTTTTTTTGAATTCAGACGATTGGTATTTATTACTCAGTTATATCAATGTTCGTAAATTATATAAAAATAAAAACAAAATTGGTACTTTAATTTTTTACAATGGTATAATTCATTATTCACTTTGTTTGTAGTGTAATCATTTTCAAAAATTTGTCTGCTTACTGCCATGGAAAAAATCATAAATTTATCTCCAGTCAGAAATATTCAAAATTATAATCGACTATCTACATAGGTAGTAACAATTATTTATAAAATAATTAATAACCAACGGTTGCTACTTCGTACTTAACTTGTACTATAGTAGTTAGTAGTAGTAGTTATACTAGTATAGTTATAGTTATAGTTTTATAGTAGTTCTCTTATCTTTATTGTAGTATTCAATATTGTTGTTCACACACATTAAGAACTGGTTACTATGATACCTTCTATGTTAAGATTTACCTAAATATGAAACAAAATTCATTATTTTACAATAGTAAATAAAACTAATTTCACAGGACTATCAATATTGTTGAATTATTTTTAGTTTTAATTTTTATAAAATAAAATAAAAGAACCTCGATAATAATTTTAAAAGATATTTAACTATTTATTTTATATTTTAGCAAAAAGAATAACAACTAATTTAATATCCAAACAATTAAAAATAGTTTAAAGTTAAGATAAAGTCATACCACAAATTTTGAAGTGTAAAAAATTTCATACCAAAGAAATAATAATAACTCGTTCTTAAATGATTAATTTAGCAGTTGATAGTCGCGATGTATCGTTTAATTTTTGACGTTTTATTAATATCAACTTAAAAATATGATTCGTCATATTATTACAATCAAAATCATTGTTACTACAAATTTACTAAACCAAATTTAATACTAACTGTAAATTTATCACATTAGGCATTGCTGTTGCCGTTTACCAAAGGATATGTTAAGTAAAAAAAAAAAAAAAAAAAAAATGATAAATAGCGTATTTGTATCAATGCAAATAATAGAAATACATAAATTTGAATAATAATAGTCAAAATATGTTCTTATTGATAAATTAACAATTCCGTATGCATGTTACACTATAATTATATATTATTATATAATAAAACATATACTAAATTCTTAATTGTATTTGTTATCCTTTATAATTTAATGGGTTTAAAATAGTTTAAAATAATATTATAATAACATTAATAACAGTAAAATTATTGAGTAAAAAATTGATTTAATCAGTAATTCAAGTTGTTTATGAATTATTATTATTTTTCAAATTTTGTTAAATACAGAATATACCTCTATCTTTATATGCTTAAACGTTACGTACAAAGTATGTAGGTAATCAAGGCCAATAATATGCAACTCATTAGAAAGAATTAAGTATACCATTTAACTTTCATATCCAAAAAAATGGCCAAATCCTCCCACTACTCGTAATATAGACATGACGAGAGTATGAGACCATGACACCTAAACATAAAATTTATTTATTTATCTGTAGTAGGTACATATAATCAATATTCAGCGATTTTGAATAAAAATACAGCAAATATAATATAATTAATACAAATAATTAATATTATTTTTTTAAGTTTAAATTAAACTAAGTAATATGTTTACATAATAGGTGTATACTTACAAAATAAATAATAATAACAACTGTATCTATAATAATTATGACTTACGATTTTAAAATTATTATTGTATATTATATTAATAATTTACAAAAATAATTCATATCTACATATATGTTTAAAAACTTATATCAACAAATTAATATATACCTAACCTAATTATAATGATGAGCTTTTAATTTAAGTTTACATTGATGTTTTCATTATTTCACTATTGAGATACAATATATAAGCAACAATTTACTTATAAGTCATAAAAATTATTAGTTGATAATATTATTTATTTTATTTAAATTTAAAATAGCATAGCTAAAATATAGAATGTTAATATAAATAATAAGTAGTTTTTGTTGTACTATAATATTTTGAGCAATAATTATTATTTCCGTTGATTAAAATAATTACTAACTATTGTACTAAAATATAAATAGTTAGAATATAAAACTATATTACAAAATTAGTTAAGTACGCAAAAAGAATAAATATAGTTTTATATTATATAGTCAATACTTCTTAATTTTATATACATTTTACGTTTAAAATTGTAAATATCTATACGAATATTATTATAAATTACTTATTACTATAGTATATTTGCAACATGCATGTCTTACAAAATTATCGACATTTTACAAAACAAAACTGAGTAAATATTTAAGTTTTTACCCTAGTAATGGGTACATGAAAGTACCTTTTTTTAGTTCCTAAATAATGTAATTTAGTAAAAAAAAACATACGTACTAGTATACATTTATTATTCTTAAAAACGTATTCCGCTGATTTATTATATTTTTCTAAGTTCAAATTATTATCACCACATAGATTTTATATTTTATATTTCAGACATAGGTACGTACTAGTAAGACATATAACTCTATTTTATGATTTTTTCTGAGGTAGAATTATAAATGATACAAATTAAAAATTAAAATATTAAAATATGTATTAATATTATATGGTTACTGAATACGATAATATGAATAGAAATAAAAGATTAAAATTTAGAATAATTAAATAGGTATCTAATAACGTGTACTACTTATTATTATATAAAATGTATAATATTATAATATTTAGGCACATTATTACGAGGATCCGGTTTTAGCCAATTTATGTTTGCACTATGTTGTATAATGTAAAAGTAGAAAATGTTATATGTTCAAGTTTAATTCATATTGATGTACAAATAATGAGTAATAGATAAACTGTATTTGTAAATTAAAAATATAAATTTAGTATTCTCTAGGGTTATACTATTATCCCGAATTCATGACCATAATCTTATTATGTTAGCATAATTCTATAATATAGAAATATAATTCCACATTGAAAACATTTTGTAAAACGACAAATGCACTTTAGAAGGTACTCAATACTCATTACCTGTTCAATTAAATTATCATATATTTAGATATTTAATAGAAAAATAAAATTAGGGGAAAAGCTATGAGAAATAACTATGTTGCATATTAATTATTATTATTATGAATAAAACACATACCGACATACATAGTACTTTTATTATGTAAGACTATAATTGGTATTAAAAGTATAATGCTATCATCTCAAACATACGTTTGTTAAATATTAAAATGACTAGATAGTACCTACTTTAGAAGATATAGGACGAATAAAAAATAATTTTAACGGATTGGTAACCTAACCTAACCTGGATTGGTTTTAAAAATAATGTACTGCGTGAATGGGATCAACGTATTTCGGTTTTAATTGACTTGAAATATACAATATTTATATTTATCGAGTATAAAACACGCAGGTTAGATTAGTTACGATATACTAGAAACAACTGCCCAATTTGCAAGCTAATGCCAAAGCTAGCATTTTGTATACCTGTCTTTATTTCTTTAAATGTTGATAAGTTAGAGAGTGTTATAGATTTTTTTTAATGTAGTCAATACGTGTCATGATTTAATCTATATGAACTATAAAAATACTACAACCAAATTATTTTAACAATTCTTTGTTGTTTTTTTTTCATTTCATTATCAATCTAATACTTATTATATTATAAACATAATACGTATTTCCATACAGTTTACTAAGATTTTGAGTTTTCTATATTTCTTATGAATTTCTATAATATTTTTATATTATTATATTATTTTTTAATTTAAAACGAACTAAACAATAAAGTATAAATAAATACATGCTGTTTTGACCTGTTTCTGTTATTTTCTGCAGTTTGCACTGAATTAAGCGATTTCTGCTTCATCACGAATCATGTATAATATATTGCAATACCTACTTATTATTACGGTCACGATAAAATTAAAAAGAAAAACTACGTAACTTGTATACCTAATAATAGGATACATATTATTCAACTAACAACTGTATGTTGATAAGATGCACATTTTTATCTTTAAATCTTTTACAGAAACTTCGTATTGTTAGTTTTATATTGTATTCAGTAATAAATTATTGTAGGTATAAATGTATAATAAAATAATTTATACATAAAAACTATGATAGCCTAAAAACACGGATTAGTGCATACTTTTTGATTATAACTTATACGTTTTTACTTATTACCCGTATTAATTATTAAATATTTTCACTAAAATTAATAATTACTATACTTAAATTTAGTGCACTGTACAACATAATTTCTTAAACTATAATATAATATATGAGTATTTGCAGACATTTAAACATAGACATATCTTCTCTGTATTTTGTTTTATTTATTTGTCGTCCTATTTATGCAATTTTTTCGAAAAAAAAAGATCCTATCGATATCCCTTTGCGTTAATTCGTTTGTGTAATAGATAAATTTTACAGAATGGTCAGACAGAGATCACCTTTAAGAAGATGCCACATCACTTGTAATTTACCTATGAACATGGTTTTGCACGGAACAGACTAATATCTTAAGTCAGTATTCACATTAGTTTAACTAAATTTTTACTTAACATACAGAAGACATTTACATAATATGTCGAATCGAATCATTTTTATTATTATTATTATTTTTTTTTTTTTTGATAGCTTAAAGACAATAGCATTCATTTATCCATACAGATTAATTAACGTTTCTTTATGTTCATTAAAAATTATCGTGTTTTGGTATCAATAAAATAAAAAAGTAGTGTGAAAATTCGGTTAAGTTATATCTACTGTAAATAATGTACTTACTCGTAAGTTTGTCCTGTGTGAAACCGTTTTCCTTTACAATACAATATTATTACGCAATAATCAACAGCTGTTGTTATAACTGACATGGGATCACTTTTAAAATACTTTTAATTAGTATCTAAATATATTTAAGATTAAACATAATATTTTAATTCTTCTCAAATTGCATTAAAACTGCCTATATCAAACCCTTTTAAGTGGTGAGTGCGCGGAGTCGTCTTAACTAGATAACGTCAACCATGCACGGGTTGTCTCCGTCTTACAAACGTACAGCATAACACATATTTGTTCATCGGAAATGTTAGTTTTAATATAAGAACGGATGTTCGTTTTTAGTTTTTTCGATATTTTAAGCTAATTACACACAACCAATTCTGATGAACGGAAATTTTCTATTCCACAAAGTTTGTAAACCAAAGTCAACACATGCATGGGTAGCATCCTCTCAAAAGTAGTCCAAAAAAGAAAATGACTACTTTTTGGAGTCGACAGCCATGGGTCTCGCCGTCGAAGACAATAATGCCATACAATATGTAATAATAAGATACCACGCATCTCGTTATTCCTTGACGACAGCTCCGTTGTCGTGATGCTGATGCCATTTATCCTTGATCATGTCAGACGCCTTTTCCGCAATCATTATGGTCGGCGCGTTCGTGTTTCCCCGGACAATAGTGGGCATGATGGAAGCATCTACCACCCTGAGACCTGCAACCCCGTGCACGCGCAGTTCCGGGTCGACGACGGCGTCGTCGTCTTGTTCCGGTCCCATCTTGCACGTGCCAACCGGATGGTATATGGTGGCCGTGTACTCGGTGGCCACACACGCCCAGTACTCGTCCGAGCCGAACTTATATTTTTTGCAAGCCTTTGCCGGCACGTTGACTAACATGGCACCTATTTTACGCATTGACTCCGTGTTCACCAGATTCGCTGCGATTTTCATACCTGCACATATTATTTAATATTAAAAACAATTCTCAGGCGATGTCATGATATACATAAAATAAAATATTAATAATTAATATAGGTAATAATTATATTTTAATACACCGCAAATATATATATATATATTTATAATACAGGGTATGCTTCCTGTTCTTCTGTTAAGGTAATACGTCAAAACAATATCATCAGCAAACCTATTTTTATACCATTGAGGATATTAATAAACCCTTCAAATGTCTTTCTTAATACAATTTTATCTCCTATCATCAATTTGAAATACCTACTATTTTTATTTAATAATGCTGTAATAAGCTACTTTGTATACACATATTTTAATATTATTCATTTTTATATTGCGCAAGACTCTAGCCTCTGTAACCACTAAATTCTAGTTACGCTCATGGACATGATATCTCTTCTATCCAGATGATATAATATATTTTACTAATGAAAACTATGATGTACAATTATCGAACATTTTTTACTTTGTGTATTACTATATTTCTTATTAGATGAATCTAATAACAACTTTTTTTTTTTACATAAGTCGTAATTATGTGTGATTGCTTTGGTGCTATTGGAATATACTAGTACACTAGAGTGTGGCAGTGACAAAAAAATCCTAATTCCTATCAATATTTCACACATTCTTCGTAATATATATGTAGTATTTAATATTTTTAATTTTAAATAAAATTTTACCGATGAGGAAAATATCCGGTCAAAAATCAGATATCTTAAACAAAAATATTAAAAAGTATTCAATAAGCTTATCATAGATATTATGTATTATTCAAACATTATTTATTATCAGCTGTTAACCTTTGATATAAAAAATGTTTTCAGGGTGTTGACAGTATGAAAATAAAATTAATTAAAATTTAAAAAAAAAATAATATATCTAAAAATAAAAAATTTTACCAACTTCCTCTTCGAGAATCGTATATAACTACCTAACCTATATTGAATTTATATGGATACGGTATTTTATACTCCAAATAAGAACCAACCAGCAAAAAGTCACCTGTTAAGTGTTTTAGGTACTCAAACTCAATGTTTTATAAGATTTAATATTTTAAAATTTCTAAAATTAATTATATGGAAATATTTGTTCTGAAGTCCAAATACAAAGTTTTTACATGAAAAAAAATTAAATGCATTTTCTCTAATTTACCGGCAGGGTCAATTCCAAATCATACATTAACACTATTCGCAACGATAAGATATTAAAAATAACATAAATAATATTAATTTTGTATATCTACATTGTGTACTTGTGTAACGAGAAATTATTTATTAACACGCAATTACATAGTAGACTGTGGTAATTTATTATAATTCATAATGTTTTGATGGGAGATGACAATGCCTTTTTGAAATTAAAGAATTTTATTATGATATTACACACACGCACATTCACGTGTGGATATGTACATTGTAAAATAGTCAACTGGATACTGTTAACCTGATTTTAGCACTAGAAAACTAGTCATTAAGTCAGTACGAATCGCAGTTTAAGAGGATGAACATTACTTGACAAAATGGTTACTATTACATAGTATAAAAACACTATGATGGTGACCTAAAACGTTACGTAATTACTAATGAGTAATTATTTCGATGAATGTTCGGTTTTGCAAATGTTTCGATTAAGCACCGTCTATGATAATATTATACAGCATATGTAAATAAATAACAGTGTTATATTTGAAAATGTACATTTACGTCAACGACTTCATTAAGTATTTAACGGGTATACATTTTAAAAAACTGGGTTAAGAAGAAGCAATCCTAACTTAAATTAGAGATTGTTTTAATCGTAGTTGCCACATTTTATATTTTAAGGTAAGTACCTTATGTGATTGCGAAAATCGATTATGGTAACAATTATTATCAATATTTTTGTTTTCATTTTTTATTTTATGTTATTTCTGACAAGCTTAGTTTCATTTCTACTGTATCAAAATAATACTTTATATGCAATACTAGCTGCATAGTCTGACTACGTCAAGAAAAAAATTAAAAAACATAAAGTACAACGCTACATCGAATCGGTATTATCGATATAATATATTGGTTTTAATTTACCTTAATTCGCGACAAATTGGTATCGGTATACCTCGTTTTATGAACTAATAACCGAGATGGGCTAAGTTATAGCAATTGGTATATTTTGTAACGTATTATAAACTACTCTACATTTTTCCGATACTACTAAAAACAGTCGCTAACATTTTCGTAAAAATCGTAGTTTTTTGAATTTAAGAGCTATAAACAATAAATAATAATACGAATATAAAGTAGGTAATTTATTTTTTTGTTATATATAATTTTGAGTAACAAACAATAAATTAAAGTTGTTTTATTTTATTTAAAATCAAATTCGTACATACACATGGTTTGTCGGCTAGTCCGTATACTATTTTTTCATTTGTTTCTGTAACCAATAGCAATGTTAAATATAAATTAACAACTATATTCGATTTTCGTGGCCCTAAACGAAATTCATGTTTGAGCCAAGTTGTAAAGTATGAAGGTCGAAAAATATGCTTAAACACCCTGTGAGTCTCAATAAATCTATGAATAAAACTTTTTCATTGAAGTCTAATATAGATATTTTCTGAGATTAGTCATTAGTAAAAACTCATATCATATTATAAATAATATTAAACAAAATATTGAAATTTTAATTCGTATCTGATGAAATGATTTTAGATATAATTATATAAAGAAAAAAACTCAAATTGTATATATCATATTTATGATGCATTACATCAATGTAGTTAAGCTGAGACTTAGACCAATCAATACTATTATTATTTCAATATTAAAACTATTATTGTATTATAGTAGCGATTAATATTGCATTTGAATTAAATTAATATTATTATTTGAACACTAACAAGATATTATAGTGTAGACAAAAATATCACAGTTCATAAATTATTATATAATGAAACTATTTATTCCAACCAATAATTTAATAGTATTACGATTGATTATAAAACATGTTCTATAGGTACTTATAGTCATTAAAAATAAATATAACATAAGAATTCTATCTAATATACCTTTATTACTGTAAAATGGGTTAAAATAATTGGTACGTTCCCGTTAACTATTAAATTATAATTAATAAATATTTAATTCTAGTTTGTTGTTTGATACTGTTATATCATAAGAAAACGAATATTCAAAAAAAAACCGTGCTAACTATTATATAATATGACTAATGTTTTTATTTTTAAAATGTATCTGTGAATAGTTTATGACAATAATATTTAATATGGACATTTCCAGTGTTTATCTGTGGATTTTAATTTATATTATAGCTACGTATATAATAGATGTGTTATATTATTTATATTACCTTCAACAAGTATTTCAAGATCGTTCCCTTTAGTAAAGAAACGTGGATAAATCAGTGGTTGACCCCATATTGGATGAGTATGGTTGAGTAATATATACCCTCTACTTTTTGGCTTCAACAATATCGGTCTTACATTAATCGCTTCGTAATAAGAAACAGGAGACATAGCGAATTTTGTGGCATTTGCGGGGTCGAGAATCCAATCTTTCTCGTTACTATTATCAAATGCATAATTTATGTCCGGGAGATCCGGTGAATCTTCATATCTATAAGGAATATTGTCAAATGTATGTTAGTACATGATAGTGTTTCTTAAAAGTGTTTATGGGAATATTGAAAAATAATAAAAAATAAAAAATAATAAATAAAAATAATAATATTGATATAATAATTAGTATTATTAATAATTGTATTAATATGCAACAATATAAGATGTCAACCACAAACGAATAATGTGTTGCGTTCAAGTGCGCCGTATAACGACAGTGTAAAACAGTATTTTTGTGTAATAATAATTTACTATAACCAGCGTACTTTGTCTGAAGGAATACGCCACATTGTAATGGGCCAGTGGCCGCCAAAGGACCTTTTCGTTTTTTTTTGTACAAAATAGCGTCTTCCTTTTTCTCTTTGAGTGGTTTGTCAGTGGCGGTTTTTTTCACGCGTATTACAATACCGTCGCTCGTGACATGGTCCTGTAGATTCTTACCGACAGGCAAATTCTTCACCACTTTAATGTTCATCTTCTCCAAGTGTTTTTTGGGCCCGATACCGGAAAGCATCAGTATTTTAGGCGAGTTTAGACTGCCGGCACTCAGAATCACTTCTTTTTTCGCGAATACCGTTCTTATTTTATTCTTATACAAAAACTCCACCCCAATAGCACGTTTCTTTTCAATCAATACCCTAGTGACGTGTGCGTCTGTTAGAACAGTTAGGTTTTTCCGTTTTTTTCTAATCGGTCTTATGAACGCTTTATTGGTGCTCATCCGTTCGCCGTGCCTAGCCGTCGATTGTAAATGAGTCACACCTATTTGATTTTCGGCATTTACATCTACATAAGGCAAACCTTTCTCTTGCCATGCCTAAAACGATAATATAAATTACAATGAAATAATTGATTTAAACGTTAAAGATATATTTTGTTCTTGTAATATTACTCATAAAATGAATTACTTAATACAATTAAAAATTACTGGTAAGTGGTAGTTTATTTAATTATTTAATAAATATTATAAATAATTTAAAAATTTATAATATTATATTCTATATGAATAAAATAAGATAACTTAAACGTGTAACGATATAACAAAAATCTAAGTGGAGCAACAAATTTATTGACTTTACAATGATGTGTCTGCATTGTTTATTTTTTGTCTTTCATCGCCTTTTAGAGCAGTAAAAATTCTTAAATTTTCAACTTAAACATATTTTCTTGCAGCAAGTAAATTTACGTATAGTCGCTCTTTATGACGTCAAAAGTAATCTCTAAGTAATTTTCTCGATAACTAGGAAAAACAATAAAACGAAAATATAAAAATTTCTATAAAAAAGATTTTAGCAAAATCTATTTCCTTATTTATCTGTTATTTAAAAGGAATGATCGTAGATATTTGAAATGTTATTCAAATATTTATATTAATATTTTCTACGTACTATATAATTTTAAAAATATTTCGACTGTTTTTGAGTTATTTATAGTCATTTCACATTTTCAATGCTATTTTTTGGATTTTTATCTATTAATATTAATAACAAAAATTGTCACTAGATCGAAAAGATTGAAAATTTAACATAAGATTTCTCATAACACATTAGTGATTCATACTAAAACTAAAAAATCTAATTTTACTATTTAAACACAATTTTTGGTATAAATATTTAAAGTTTAAATTTAGATGGAATAAATTATTTAAAAGAAGAATAAAATGTGTTAGTTGTTTTGTTATAATTCAAAAATACTATGCGTGAGGAAATTAAAACTTTAATGTATATTATTATATTAGTATACAGTGATGTTTTCAAAATATTTTACTTTTTTTTTTATGTTATTGCCTATTTATATCACGAACTTATTTACACTGGTCTATGGTAAATCCCAATTGACTCAAAAATGAATAAGAAAAATATTATTATATAAATATGAAAATACTATTGAAACAATTAAATAATAATAATATAATATAATATAATAAATGCAATATTTTCTGCAAACGTAAATTCAAACTACATATTACTAACAGTAAAATAAATTACTAACATTATTAAAATAAATATATCAGAAAATATACTTAGTTTTTCGAATACAATGACTCATCATTGAATTCAAATTTAATGTATATATGTATTGAAATGACTTGCTCAATAACGATGCATAGGTACTTGACACCTACTGTACAACAGAGCAATTACCTACTTTCCCCCTTTTTTTTTATACCCAATATTTAGTGAACGTTAAAGCTTTTTATACCTTAATTAAAGATACCGCTGTAGGGTCTACATATGGAAACCATTCCACCGTAAGGTATCCACCTTTACCATGAAACTTCGGGTTTTTTTTATAAACTTCTGGATCTTCATTATCCTCGGATTTTTTAAAATAGTATAGGACTTCATCATATCCCCATCCTGAAAAAAAAAATATTTTTATAATATATAAATTTATATTACGATAAAAATTAAAGATATATTTATTAGCTTCTAATATGTTGTATCTATACGTACATAAAAAAATAAAAGTTTCTATTTTTCTTTTTTTTTACTTTGACCTCTATATACTAAAAAACTACTGGAACGTTTTTTAATAAAAACTTTATAAAGAAGATTTTCAGCTTCATTTTACAACCTATAATTTATACGAGTATACAATCTATGTATCTATAGAGTGGCTCATTAATAATTTTTTTTTTTTGGCTCACAACAATCGATTTTTTTTTTATATAAATAGCATTTTCAGTGAACACAAATAATAAAATAATTATCATGATTGGATATAATTCTCTGTGTTTTAGTGTATTTTATCATTTAAACATTTTAAACTATTAAAGCCATTCTATATGAATATAAAATTATGAAAAAGCTAATTAGTCGTTAAGTATGTTGAAGTTTATAAACTAAAAAAATACTCGAAAGATTTTAGCAAAACAAAAACAATTATAAAAATAGATTGTAATATATAGATGTTTGGGTAATATATTAGTCGAGATATATCTAAATTACGAATAATATGCAAATTCGCAGTTTTTGACCAAGTGTTACCAAATTATATATATGTACATATTATTTTAGACCCTAGACGGATCGTAAGAGTGTATTAGAATATAAGCCACGAATAACAACTATCATGTATAAAATTCAAAGTATATAATATCAAAATAAAAAAAATATTTAACTGATTTTTACGATTCGGGGGAGATTTCAGATTATAAATTATGAACCAGTTATCTTATAGTGGCTTACCCGCTATTATTACCGGTAAAAATATATATCTTAGTATAAATCTATTATACTTATACATATTTATATATTTATATTAGCTGTATAACCTGAATTCTTCCGGAATATAATGAAAAAACATAAAATATGGCAATATCAGTAATATACCGGTTTTAGTGAACCTTGATTCACGAGCAAATCAGCATCGATGCAATCACACGTTATAAACTAATTTTTAATCTGAGACAGATTGGATAAAGCATTTGGTATATTAATAAACGTTATATAGTAATAAACCACTTTCTAAACTTTACTGATATCTCTAAAAGAAATGTATGTAATTTCATCAAAATTTGTTTCGGAGTCTACAAGCATAAGGGCATTGTCTTGCTATTGTACTTTTGAATAACAAACACATAGATTATTTTCTTTCATTAAAAAAGCAGATTTTATTTATTTTTTCTTTAACCAATGATAACCCTATGCATGAACAAAAAATTATTCGATTTTTGTGAACCAAAATTAAATTCATGTTTGGACCATCGTATAGAGTATATAGGTTGAAAAAGAAGCGTATAACAACCTCAAAGTCTTGGAGAATTTATTGATATATTAAACTTTTATTGAAATCGTTCCAGTAGTTTCTATCAGGTCAGCTGTTAGTAAGACAATATATTATGTAGGTAGGTACCTATATATTGAATAGTAATTATAAATAATATGTTCATTATCAATACCATACAAGAAAAAATAAATCCTCAAAATATATAAATTATCACCATATATAACATAGCCGCCTGAGAATCAAGTTAAAAGAAACAATCAACTGTTCACGGCCATCAATAGGTATACAATAAATACACACGGAGCATCTTATTCCCATAAGAATGACGTAATTTTGATGATACTTTCTTTTGACACGCCCTGAGATATGACGATCAAACGGATTTGAACGTATTATGTACATACTCGTAATATCGAATTATCAAAAAACTGTACGAGTATGATTTTTTTTTTTTTTTTTAGGTACTATTATTAGTCTCACGCAGGTTGGTTCTTACCACAAAATAACATGTTTTTAAAAAATAAAAAGTGTTATATAACAATAAGCTATACAACGCATGAACGCAAACATTATAGTGTATACATATTTAAACATTATGGTAGAAACGTGGGTGTATATCATCATCCATCGCCATTATACTCTGATGACAGGTTTCATAATAATTTAAAGATCGTATTTATGGTAAAAAAAAAACATATAAACATAAATTACAGTATAAATAACATAATATCATACACCTTATTAAATACGTAAAATAATATGATGGCTTACTGATAAATGATATTCCGTATTTAAGTTATCCCAAATAAAACCCATCATATTGTGTTATTACCATCAAAAAGTGATTATTAACTATTCATCTTAATAAAAGTGTTTTAGAACAGTGTAAAATGTTATATTATTTACAATACGCTATGTTAAATCCAACTAAATAAAACATATCTACATAATACATAATTAATACCAATGTTTCGTAATACTGTTAGGTATAATATTATCTATCTATAATATAATTATATGAGTTTATTATAAAATATATATAAATATAAATACTGATGGCATATGTTTAAATTGAATATATTAATAGAAAAGAAAAAAGAAAATAAGATGTTACGTATTCATTTCAGACCAGTGAAACTGTACATGTGAAATGTATAATATGGTGTTATATTTATATACTTATCTGATAATGTACGTACCGTCATTGCCCATACGTTCCCATTCATTATAATCTTCCATATTGCCTCGAGTATAAATCATATAGTTGATCGTGCTTGACCCGCCCATTACTTTACCCCTAGCCCAATCACAAACACCTCCTGGTCTAGACCTACACATGTGTTCATCAGGCTGTGTTGTATAATTCCAATCGATCTTGCTTCCCAATTGTAAAGGTGCAAGACCTGGCACAGAAGAAAATTCGGGTTCCTCAATACCGGCTTCGAGTAGTAATACCTATTGAAATGCAAAAACAATACTATAGTTATTAATTAATGACATATTGTTTAATGAATCAATAGTGTAATTTTGATTGTAAGATATGCCCATATATTATAGCAAACTATAATATTATTCACTAAGAATATTAAATATTTTTGAAGTTATTACTATATCGTATCCTGTTGTTTTTAATGTTGTACATAAACTAATAGCAAATTCAACTATGTCAACAAAATATAAAAGTAATTCACAAGTCTATAGTAACAGATATTTTTTATTTTTTTGTCATATTTATTTTTCATATGTACAATCTGTATAAAATATATTTAAAATAAGCACAATAGATGGAAGGATATATAATAGGTCAAGGTTGGCTTGAGTGAAGGAGCACTTCGTTATTAACAGATGTAAACTTTAAATGGTAAAAAAATGTATTTTATAATTTTATAAGGCAATAATTGAGGAGAACCCCCCTCCCTCTTCATCATTTCATCATGATTCAACCACTTTTCAGGAAAAATTATGAAGTACCTTTACAGTCATCCAACATCTTAGGGGTAGTTGCAACAATGTGATTGATTGTGGTTCTAGTGATATTTTATAATACCAATGTATAATATTATAATATTTAGATACCTACCAAGTAGGTACCAATATTTACAAAATAGGTAAGGCTTGAGTAAAGTATGAAATTCACGTTCTTTCAAAATCATTGTGGATCAGTTCCTGTAACTACTTAATGTAGCATAAAATATAGATACCTTCCAGTCTTTAATTTCCGACAATCTGTTGGCAACAACGCAGCCCGCTGACCCGGCACCGACAATCACGAAATCGTACTGTTCGTCCACCGCTCTTTTTCGCCTCTTATTCTGGAACACTGACATAAACATTTCACCGAACAGATGTTGATAACCATCCAAGAAATTCAAGTCGATCTGTGTGTCCGTGGTGGCGGATGATTCAATTAGTACATTTTTATCATTCGTCTTCGGCGGCCCGTCAACGGTGTATCCGAAGAGATGCATAAGAAACCGTAGAAACACGAAGTTCTCTGTATGACAGGCCGAAAGTGGCTTTCTGGTCTGTATACACATTTCCGACGAGTCTTTAGGCGTAAATGGCGTGGGGTAGTGTTTCGTCATGGTTTTCAGTAGTTTTGTCAAGTCTGTCAGCAATAACGGACGAATGATGTGACGATGAAATTCACTGTAAGAAACAAATACAAATATTACATAATATGTATGGGTACGAATTCCGATATTATATTTAAACATTTTTGTGACGTTCGAGTATACATAGAATAGCGCAATCGAGGTACTCATCAAACAAATACAAAACGGAGGGAAATAGGTAACCTCTCTGCAGTATATAGTTATAATAGATGTCGAGTGTACCCTGTCGAGTAAGTCACTGGTAATTTACGTGTTAGATTTGACTTCAACGATAAATCATTGCACATGAAAAACGATTTTGATCGAAGATGATCTGTCAGCAAATATTACTAAATACATTTGATGACATACTAGCTAGATTACTCGCTTTCGCTCATGTACAGTTTTGAAATAAATTGTTACAGCTATTTGATTTAACTCATTTTATACATGAGGTGAAAAATAATTATTTACTTATTATTTAAATTACTTTGTATGTGTTCAATTCATAATATGCACATGGTTTTTTTTATTATGATTGAAAATTTATTGTTTGCTTCTAAAATTTGTTTCCTAACCTTATTTTTCCAATTAATAATATTGCTATAACATAATATTTATTGTCCTATGTGTTTGTATTTTTTATACCATATTTCTAGTAATAATAATAATATGATCTGCAACTAGCGATAACCATTAAAATCAACAATAATATAACATTATATTTTTTTGAGTCTAATAAAAGTACGTGTGAATTACACATAGAAACATATAAGGGGTTGAAAAAATAAGCTGAAAACATCATTAGAGTCTCAAAAAATCAATTTATATAAATTTTAGTAAAAATGGTCCAGTAATTTCTGGTATATAGAGGTCAAAGAAACAAATATTCATTTAGGTGTATATTGATATTATAATGCGTATAAAATCTTATAATATACATAACATTTTCAAGTCTCAACATATAACATTTTTGAAGTACAAAAAAATAACTAAAATTATTTTTATTTAATTTTGTTCATATTTGAACAAAAATACTTAAATAAAAAAAAACGTGCACATATATCTTCAAAAATGTTAAATAGATATTAAGCTAAATAGTATTTTATTGAAAGCTAAAAAAAAAAAGTTAATAAAAAAAATAGCTATTATAACAAGGTGTGAAATGTATTGCATTTTCAAGGTTTTTGACCGAACGAAAATATTCATCGATTTTTGTAGAGGAAAAAACTTGATACTGTCAATAAATAAGTTAAATAAATTCAAAATATTTTAAAAATCAAAACATTTATAGAAAAGCTAATATTTCAATATTTGGTATAATTTCAAGTACCTACAATTATTCATTTTTGAAATTCAACCAAATCATGCAGTATTTTCATTCATTCGAAAAGAGATGATAGACAAAAAAACATCATTATAAAATCAAAATAAAACCAATAAAATAAAATCAATAAAACCTCGGCTGAAAATCTAAAATAGTAATAATGATAAACCTAAAACTTATTAAACATGTATTAACTTAAATATTATAACTCGTACAGATTATGATACATAATAACTTATACTTTAAAATTTTACGACTGACTTATATGAGATATCTCATTTGTTATAAAATATTAGATACTTCAGTATATTATATTTATATACCATTATATTCCATTACCGTTTTTACATACACGCATTTTTATACCAAAACAATCGATTACATTTTATAGTCTAAACTCCAAACAATATATCGTCAAAAACCATCAAAAAACCAATGGTGATCGTATTCTTTTCGACCAATATTCATCTAATGGCCACCCGTGTCAAATTCAATTTCTACATATTTTCCTCGTTGCACAATTCATTATACCTATACATAAATACTTAAGGTTTACACAGAATACAACGTTTAACAGTATTTCTGCAACGTTTTTACGTTCAATTGCACATTTTACAGCAGTTTAATTTCTTCGTAGCCTACTTTTTCAATAATAGGTGCATATATTTTTTCCCAAATAAATATTTACAATTGATTTATTTATTTTATATATTTAGTATTTTAAATGGTTAGTGATTTTATATGCAACTCTTTATAGTATAATCAATAGTAAAAATCAACTATATTCTATAACGACTAACGATTAACGGATTTAACTTATAAATTATAACCGTTTATGGCCTGCATTAAGATTATTTCATTAGCACATTCGCCTTAAATAATCTACATTAAATTTAAAAGATTATATAAAAATAGAAACTAATAAATACTTAATTCATTGAAGTATATCATTTTTCAATTTATTTCCTAAAAATAACAACATTTATACAATATAGATAATATAGAATATAAATAATTAAAAATAAATGTTCATAACATAAAATTTAGGTAATATTATAAAACTATTTAAAATTTATTTCTCTATAAGAGGAATTCTAAATTGTTAAAGAAAAGTCTAAGTATATCAAATAAAACTGGAAAACTTACTCTATTGTAAAGTTTTGAGCGTGCTTTATAATTTATGAAGTCACTGTAATAGATTTTTTAAATTTAAATTCAATATTATGAATCATTATTGTATACAAAAAAAGAGATTTGGAGCGGAGACTTAGTATATCAGCCTATATATTTAAGAATATTTTATGATATATTTATATAAATAACTATAAATAATTTATTTTTCCATTAGAAAAACGGTTTGTTGAACTTAATAAATAGTTGAACTACTATTTATTAAGTTCAACATTTTGACAAAATTATCATGCATATCTTCGTATAAATTATATAATATTGTAATACCTATAACAATTTATAACTCAATATCACCCTACTACAGAATGATTTTAATAGTTTCGCTAATTAAATAGCTTAAAATTAATCTCGACATTCTATGAAGATTTCTTTGTGGATAGAAAATAATAATAAACGATTCGGAACAGTTAAGTCACCACGATAAACATTATTTGATTGACCACAAAATAACAGAAATCATTAGCGAAAATTTAATTTTTCTCTTTTAATATTCAATTTCACTAAAGTTGTTAAATCAAATAAATAAAAACAACTGTGTATATACCTATAAATATCTGATATTTTTAAATTGCCATAAGAAAAATTTAAATGAAACGTTTCGTATATTAAATTTTCAAGATTTTGATCAAGGAAATTTTTTGTCATCATTTATCAAAGAGAAAACTGAAAAATATTTATAAACAGTAAGTTAAGAAAAGTCAAAATATATTAAAAATTACACTATGTAGATAAAATATTTGGAAAAAACTGAAAATTTAAAAATACAAACATATTATATATAAATATTATCAAAAGCATTTTTTATTCTTCAAAAGTGATAACAAACAAAAAATCGTTTTTAATAAAACATCATTTCAAAACCAATTTATTATTAATCCCATTTAAAAGCATACATTGTATTAAATCTCTCTTATTTCACTTAAAATCTAAAAACTCTGTGTCTAAATATCGAAAAACTCTAGATCTATCCCTTCATCGTAGACATTTTTATTTATTTTCAGTACAGAGTCGTAAAAATATAATTATTCCATTTAAATAATATAAACATTTTAAGTATGATTTTGACCTAAACAATAAAGTGTTTTGAACTCTACTGAAATACATGTTATGATAAAATTTATTATTACCTTAATAATTGGACTTTTATTGTTGATAGTATTGAAATGTTTCACTAAAATACATAGAACAATTTAATTTTTACACGTAACATAAACTAAACAAAAGAATTATTTTTAAAAATGTAATGAACGAAAAACTACAAAATTAAAAATTAAACATTCCTCGTGATCCGCTCGATATAGATTGATCGTTTTGGTATTGCTGAACCAAGCGTGATATTTTTTTCCCTCCAAGTGTCAACAACATTCACGATAAAACCAACAAACGATAATTGACTATGGCTATGATTCATAGCCACATAGTTACGTGCTCTAATATTGAACCAAAAGTAAATTGTGTATCACAATATTTCTTAACCAACATTAAACTATCATTTATAGAGATATAACAAAAAATTCTAAATTTTCTACCTGAAAAACAATATTTTTTTTTTTTGCTTCATTTAACACAGTATTTTTAAAATGTAAATTTATTAATTCATGTATATGTATTGTATAATAGATACAATTTATAATAAGTAAATACATGTATATAAGCAGGTATAATGATTTTTTAACTTGTCATAGTTATAATTAAATTAAAAATATTTATATATTAATAAACAATTTGATAAAAGTTTTTTAATGTTCATTAAATACATAATTTATTACCTATAATATTATTAAATGCAAGTATAATTTATTTTGCCAATAGTAACGATGTATCAACATGTTTACACTCACCGAATACTAAGAAATTGATTTTAACTTTAAAGATATGAAATCTAAAAATGAATGTAATGAAACAAGAAAACAATTTAACGTAGTTTATTTTGAATTATACAAACTAAAAACCATAGATGTTGGCAGTATTTGAGTAAAAATATTTGAGTACATGTATTTAAATACTGTCTTGGACGTATTTGTATTTGAAAATCAAAAACTTTTGATAAACAAATTATTCATCACTCAACACATATTTTTTTTTTTTTGAAAAATATACTATTTTTCTATTTTATTTATATTTTTCATTCCTAGATGTTGAGAACCCCTGTCCCCTATTGCCGATGTCTCGTTCATTTTTGAATGTGATTATTACAAAATATAAATGTACTTAAATGCAACAAAATTTTTTTGGAAATGATTTCTTTTTTTTAATTGCTTTTTATATCCTCGTATTTTATATTTCATGAACAACTGTTCAATTATTAATTGAAATACTACTACCTAATATTAAAGAATTGCTATAATATAACAAGTTTTATTTATTTTTATTTTTTAGAACACAATTAAGTAAGTGGTACAAAAAGTTCTAATTATACCTAGTTGAATGTAACATGACAATTTTAAATTAGTTATTACAGCATTAATTTGGCAAGCTAACTAGAAGAAAAGTAAAAAAAAAAGTATTTGAAAAGAATTTAAATACATGGTAAGTATTTGTATTTGTTCTTAAATATGTTTTCTTGAAAGTATTTTAAATGTATTTTAAATACTCTCTGAATGGATTTACTTGCATCTGTATTTAAATACAATTTTAAAAGTATCTTTTACAATACTGGAAATATTATATATTTATTGTAACACTATAAAAAAACCTTTTTAAGATGTTATTAAATGCAGTTATTTATACAATATTATAGTTATATTATTTGTATATTTTGTTATTTATTGACACAAATAATGATGTTTTAATAACAATATGATAATATATATATATAATTATTTATATTATGTTAGTAATACTCATTTACGTAAAAATAAGTAATATTTTTATAAGTTCTTTAAATGCGTGATTATAATTTTTATTAATCACCCGATATTATATAAAATTCTATATTGTTAAATTGTATAAATTATAGAAGTCCTTATAACATGTATTTAATGTTGCTCTTATTTATTTTATATTATGATTCTTTAGGTGCCTATTGAATATTTAACAATCACGAATCATTGAGGTATTTTTGAATTTTTTTTTATTCTTTTTAAAAGTGTATTACTAAATGGATAAAAAGTAAACCAAACTATTGTCTGTAAAATATTTGGTAAATATCACAAGTAGTACTATAAAAAAAAATATTGCATAATATTTTATATTGCATCAAAAAATATTTAGCAATATATTTTAAATTCGTTTGTTTATTTTATGATAAATTAAGTTTAAAACATTAAAATGTGTAGATTAATAACATGTCGAATAAAGATAATTTTACACTAATCTCTAAAAATGTTAGAAATATATATTTTATAATTATAGTAGTTACTTGTACTTATTATGGGTACTATTAATATTTTATTAAAATCCATTTTAAATCAATTTAATTGAATGTTTTGTTTTAAACTTAAAACCCAATAATACATAATTTGATAAAACTAGAAGATTTCAAAAAAAATATATTTAGAAATTATTTTCTTTTACTTATATAACTTATCATAAATATGTATGTATTTATATTAACCACACTCATCTAAATAAATAAAATCAAATAGTTGCACTTAACTCAGACTTGACCTAGGAGTTTTGCTTCAGTAAATATCGATAGTAAGTGTCGATATAGTTGAACGGTTATTGTGGTGAGCCACACACAGACTGCCGACTGGTAAGTTACGTAGGTTGTAGATAGCCTTGACAGAAAGGGAAAAATCCCTTAAAGGATTATCCAAAACAAATAATGATATGTGACCTTCGGAAGAAATTTTAACAAAAATCACGACGTAATCTTTAACCAAAATAACAACTTTACCTGATTACTATTACTGATCTAAATATAATATCTTCAAGTATATTGGCGAACATTGGCTTTTATAAATATATTTAAAAAATCTGATTTGAGCTCCTATGTCGTATCTTTCATAAAAATAATAGCAAAGATAATTCTAGTTATTTCGTATTTCTTAAATGTCAACTCTTACAATAGGTATGTGTGCACAATAAAAATTGAATTTTTCACAGTAGTAAATTATAAGGTATCAAGTTGAATTAATGAAAAAAAAACACAATTTATTCTTTATTAATTAATATGGGTTTGATTACTATTTTGATACTATTTGTATTCAATTCGGGACTGAGCCCACTAGAAATAAACTACATTAACAATAATTCATTGTATTTTTTTTATCCAATAAAGATATTTTCAAAATGTTTCGTCTTAAATACCTATTATTCATCTATATAAACTAGAAATAAATAATAAGCAAAGATAGTAGTTGCATAATTCAACATTCAACAAAACAGGTAAATTTTTTTAAATTCTTACCATTTTCTTAAAAATTATAAAAAATACTACCAATTATTTTTTGTAAATTTTATCTAAGTTTGAAGATACTCTATGCACATTTATTTTTATAATTTACCATCCGACTGCTGTATATTTAGTTATTTGTCGATTTTCTGTTACTTTTATAATAATACATTATAATTTTAAACAGAATATAATTTCAATCTAGAACTCTAAGGTTAATTTTAAATATTTTTCATTTAGTACTAATATTTAATTTATAAATCTTAAAAATTAGAATGCTTGGATAATTTTTTTGTTTAACATTTTTAATTTGAATTACATTACTTTCCTCATTATTAAGTAATTAGAAATAAATACCTGATATAACTTGAATTTTTGTATTCTTGTCTGAAACATTTTAATACAATCTTTATATATTATTTTATAAGCATTTCAAGTTTTAAAAACATATTTCACTTAAAATCGAATACTCGTAAAAAATTAAAAACAATATTCCAAGTGCAAGTAACATTTACTAGGTGCGCTGTAATTACTAATAACTAATTATTCATAAATCTTTTTTAATATTTACAAGAAATACAAAATTTAAATTATTATTAGTGTAAAATCTACTAAATTATAATTTATTGTAATGTTAATTATAATTAGTATACACTCCATATTCACTTACGAAGTAAATAATTAAATACTTAATAGATTTTATATTAATAATTATTTATTACTGTGTTACATTTACTTTCATTATTGTTTTTTTTTTTTTTTAATATAACGAAGTATCATATAGTAAATATTTTATTATACATTTTGACTTTCATATACATAATACTACAAGTGTAAGTTGTTATAATAACGTCAATTCACGCATGCATAAACTACGACCTGTTGTTTATATCATTATATAATTATACGAAATGACCTTTGTGTGTTTATTCAAACATTAAACAAGCTTAATATTTATTTGTAAATAAAAAATTTTAAAAGAAAATAAAGTAATATGCCGTACATATTTTCGTTGGATATCACAAATCAAATTTAAAGTTGATCAAAACTGTAACTGGAATGGTTACCAAAAATGAACGTTTCATCATTGTGTACCGTTTTATTATTATAATGACGAAATGTATTTAAACAAAAATCAAAAATCTAGGACATATTACATTGAACTCATTTGTTTCGGTTCGATGATCGTCCTGGACCCAAATCGTTTTTAATCATTATTTATTGTTTATACGAACGCGCACAACGTGATACAGTTTTCTCCGGACCCCGCGTGTGTTGAGAAATACACCAAACCTCTTCTAAATGTCTACGAGAAACTATAATAATATAAAGCTGTATATTTAATATAAGCATTTATATACAATTATTTAATGTGTAACATTGCATCCGGGTCCGGTCACGATAAAATAAATTAATGAATTGATGAACTTAAACGTCGAAGATACAATATAGTACCTATCAGTATTGTATACATAATGTATACAGACGAGATGGGACAATGACTAACGATACTTTTACAGTAATAATAGCTAATAATTGTTCGTAGATATAACATTGCGTAATAATAATGTGATTGTAATATTATAATAGTCGTTTAACAATAAATCGAAACTAAAATGACATTAAACAAATTCTAAATAATATGTTTATAATATGCTTACGTATTATATCAATACTAATCTAAACAATAATAAAAAATTATAAAATATCATTATTATTATATTTTCTTTAATTTATTTTTATAATGAATAATGCTGTAGTGCCATAATTTTTTCCAAATATTTAAATGATGAAAACTGACAAAACTATAAAGTTACTTTTCCAGAATCTGACGATTGTCAAGTATGCGTCTTACATATTTTAAATATTAAAATTACCCGATTATTACTCGTTTGGTTTTCCTAAAAATATGTACTTCTGTTAGATTATTAATTTCTGTACGGGTATATTAAATTATGTTCTTGGTTCTTATAATTTTTTATCATCTTAACTTTTGTCCATAAATATTAATTCCAAAATAAAATCCAGAACACAGTAAAAGCAAATGTTTTATTTAATTAAATAACTTAAAACCATTAACCTTCTTATGCATAAAGGCTATTTTGGTCTTGAAAATATATTATGTTTTTTATATCTTAAAAGTCAAGGTCGTTAATAAATTCTAATAGTATATACACTTCTTACTTATTTAGAATACTTATTAGGACTGTTTTTACATCGATGATTTGTTTTTCGACACAAAAAAAAAATACACTGAAAACACGTGTGTGTAATCGCCTGTACACGTCATCCGAGAAACGCAGAAAAAATAAATAATGGCAAATTAAAAATACAACGTATACAGCGTATGGCCTTTGCGGCCAGGTTCGCGACGACTACAATATGTCGCAAATAATATTTGTCATATCATCGTGCGGTCGTTGGCTGTTTGTACGGCGGCACGTTGTTCTCGTGCACATATGCACTCCACGTCTGCTTGACCAGATCCGAGCCCTTTTCGGCCACCATTATGACCGGCGCTATGGGATTGCAGTTGGGCCCGGTGGGGAACACGGACGCGTCCATCACCCTCAGGTTGGCCACGCCGAGCACCCGGAGCTCCGGGTCGACCACCGTCTCCGGGTCGTCGGTCGGTCCCATCTTGCAGGTACCCGAATGGTGGTTCTCGGGCCTCGTGTCGGTGACCACCACACACGCCCAGTACGCGTCCGAGTCGTACTCGTGCTGCGCGCATTCCTGGTACGGCGTAATGTCCGGCTGCATGTCCCACTTGCTCATCGCTCGCGTGCGCATCAACGCCAACACGATCCGTATGCTCTCCACCATGGCCAGCACGTCCCGCGGGTCCTGAAAGTAATTGGGCTGGATGATCGGGTCGTCCAGCGGGTTGCCGGTCCGCAGCGCTATGTAGCCCTTGCTCCTCGTCAACAGGTACGTCGGTCTTGCCCACACGTACGCCCTCGCGCCGTCATAATCCCGGTACGCCGGCCCGTCCGGATCCATCGGGATCTTGTCACAGTTGGGCGCCAGACCGTCGAAGTACACCTGTGCGTCGGGCACCTGTATCGTAACACACGCGTAAACGCATACATATATTAATCACGCCGAAAAGATACAACGTTCCCGTCTAATTTATACGTATAAATAACTAGGTATTTAGGTCATAGTGTCGATCGTCGGATTGGTCTTACGTATAGTAATGCGCACACACGCCGTTCGAACGTCGACAGCCGATCGCGGCGAGTTGCGGGTTACTCGTACACGACGACCTAACCCATAGACGTGTTTATGGGTCTTGCCTGGTCCTGCACAGGCATGACCTGCGAAATTTGATCTAACTTATTACATTATAAATTGTGGTGCAAAATATAACCTTATTTTTTTCTCAGTTTCTGATTTCATATAATTTTTTTTTTAATTTTCATCATGTGGACTTAAAACGTTTATATTTATAATTATAGTACTATAAAAATTGATAATTCTAGTGCAGTAACCCTATCCTCCTGGATATGCCACTGTTGTGCACGACCTGCGAATGAAGCCTAGACACGCCTATGACCTAACCTAATACAGTGGACGCCCGATAACTCGAATCGGTTAGGGGCGAAAATAAAATTCGAGTTATCGAAAATTCGACTTATAGAGGTTTGAGTTATCGAGATTCCACTGTATATTTAAGAAAATACTGCTCACCCCGTCGACCGAGTACGAGGTGGTCAAGAATCCTGTGGTCTGCGTGAGTCCCGTGCTGGCCAGTGGGCCGGTGCGCGTGGCCAGGAACTCGGACACCGCGTCCATGGTCAGGTAGTGCGCTTCCTCGGATGCGTTTACCGTGGCAGCGACGCTGACGGACACGTGGTGCTGCAGGTTCCGACCGACCGGCAGATCCTGGAAAACGGTGACACCAGCCCGGAGCAGTTCCTCGGCCGGCCCAATGCCAGACACCAGGAGCAGGTGCGCGGAACCGACGACGCCCGCCGACAGGATCACTTCCTTTCGGGCGCGCACCATGTGCTCGCCGTACTGGTCCACGTACTTGACGCCCTGCACGCGATTGTTCAGCTTGTTCAACACCAACCCAGTCACGCGACTGTTGATCTTCACGAACAGGTTAGGTCTGTCGTGAGCGGGCCGCAAGTACGCCCGTGAAGTGCTCATTCGCAGGCCGCCATCCACCATCACCTGGGCTATGGAAAACCCTACGACAGAAATTTACAATAATATTTGATTATTTGATTTTGTCTATACTTTAATGTCATACCACATGATTTAACAGTAATATTTAAATTTTCTTATAAAAAATGCTCGATCTGGTAATGACGATTTTTCAAAATAGGGTTGTATATTGTATAATACGAGCACGATTTGGCATCACGATTTTACATTCTCCCAGCACAATACGCATTACACACAATAGCGTATTGTATAGGTACGGCTGTCTGAACTACAAGTGTTTATTACCGTGTCGGGTTTATTTGAAAATGTATATAAAAAAAAAAATATATACATGCCCAATGTTCGACTACACAACGCGTTACTATTCAATGCACCACCGCCGGCCAAACATATATATTTTCATCAATAATAGCTGTGCCTACTATATTTCACACAGTAGGCAATACTGTTATGAAATCGACCAATAAACTGTTTATAATAATAATACATCATATTATTGTACGATTTTGTATCGTAAGTGTTACTTAAACGTCTAGTCGACAATTTTTAGTACCCCATAATCCACATAGTTAGTAGACACGGATAACGCGATACACGTGGACGTATTTAATGTACATAATATTTATTAATTCCTGCCAGAAGAAAGAAAAATAATAAACGGGATAGATACAAAGACGTATTATTTAACAAATATACCTATTTACGTTATTTTCCACTAAACTATGGCTGCACGTACGTTTGTGAAATCTATTTTAATGCGAATTCGTCACTACTGACATTATGTTTTATAACAACTTTTTCGTATTCCGTTATCTCTGTGAAAATATTACAAAATATAAATTAATTCAATTTAATCAAAAACGTGTTTTTATTTCCAGGCCGATCGGTTGTTCCTCTTCCATAGAATTAATACTATAGTCTCGAGTTCTCGACTCAATAAACACATAACTGCAGTAATTTTCCGATTTGTGTGTGAATCGTTACATTCCGATTGCATGTTAACCCATATTATAATATAATAATTATTAGGTATGTGTAGCGTGGTTTAGTTTATACTATTGTACACAAATGATTTGCATCTTAAGTTTAGCAAATAATACTTAACTCATAAAAAATATAATGACAGTTTTTTTTATAAAATTCAAAAATAGGTAATAAATAGAGATATTTTTTTTTTTTACTCTGGTTTTGTGAAACTTAGATGATGGTAGGCGATATAAGGGGTAAAATTAAGGAAATCATTTACCTCTTCACCGGTGACATACTGTCAGGAGGAAGAAACACCCTTGTTTTTTAGAAAGTGGCAATTGTTTTAAGGTTAAGTCCTCTCTCTCACTCACTATATAACACACTCATTTAATTGAATAATAAAATAAATTAAGTATAATGTTAACCATTACTGTAACTGATAGATTGACAATATTAAGTTATCGATTTTATATAAATATATATTTACATGTGGTGTTAAATCGAATAAACATAATATTATATTTCAAACTAAAAATTGTTAAACAACCTTACTCCCTATCATCTTCCCACGCGTTTCTTTATGGTGACTTATTGTACAAATTCACGTCACCATTCACAGCTAAAAAATCTAATAATCGTGTTCGCATATTTATGTGGTGTAATAAAAGAAATAGATTCAAATTACAAGCATTATTATAATTTTTTGGTACAAGTGAAATTGGCGCTTTAGGACATTTGACACATATTATACATATCGATTCATTATAAGGCTTGGAAATTAATAATTATATTATTTGTCTTGATCGTACTTTGTACATGCTACAATTACTTTGATGACATCCGATTGGCTGCACATTTATTTTGAAATAAGTATTATACATTTATTTTTTTTTATTTTTTTATAAGATATTTATAATGATTGTAAGTAACGATAATTAAATACGAAATTATATTTTAAACCATTCATATAATTTATTATAATATATACAAGGCTGCTTAGTGTACCAGTGTTAGAATTTTATGAAATTGGAATACTCTAACAAAATAAAAAATTTTAATAGGTCAAAAAAACACTGGTATCACCAAATTTTCAATTTATCTCCTCAAATTAATATTCAAATTTATTGTGTGTAAATTAATGAAATGGCAATGCAACAAAAATCATAAACCAGTTTTAAATATATCGCTATTTAATACTATCCTCTGTGGTCACAACCATAAAACTTTATATACCTACACGTATTTTCCCGTCCTAACATACCGTTATTTTTTTTTGTGATGCAAACTCGTACCTTTAGCAAACATTCGATAAACTACTTTTCATAAAACTTTCATCCGTCGTTTTTATTTTAAATATTATATTATTTAATCTACGGATTATAATATATATATAAAATGTTTACTGTACTACTATGGTTTAAACATTAATCAAAAAATATTTACTCTTAATATTTATACATACATTTCCTATAATCTGTATTATTTTAGTTTTTTATTTACTTCCGATTTCCAAATGTATAATATAATCGTATCACGGAAAATGAGTTAGCAGCTGAATGTGGCATATAAATTCCAAGCGCATACTTTATTATCAATCATAACTTCATAGCAAATCACGAGATCAGATTTGTGGGAATCAGGTTTTACACTATTTTAACTGCAGCAAGGCATCGCATTTCAAGCACGTACACAACAACTATAATAACCATAAACACTATTTGGGCTTATTTCAAAATTATAATAATAATACCTGTAACCCCTCCTGCCAACCGCGTGTGCGTTGCATTGCTGCACATGTAGTTAAAAAAAAACTCTAAATTCCTCGAAAATTATTTATGAATGGTATAACACACTCTGATGTGATATAGTTGCCGTTAAATTATACTCGTGCATTATCATATCGTGTATACATCAGCAATAATGTACGCACCTGTTTGATTGCGTCCGTTAAGGTCACCGGTTCTGTAGCCCAACTCGGCACCGGCCTGCACGATGGACTCTGCCATCTCGGGACGGTGAGCGAACCGCTGCACTGACACGGGACCGTCGAACCCGTGATACTCGGGCTCCACCATGTCGGTGTCCTTGTTCCTCTCGGACTTCTTGAAGTACGGCAGAACGTCCTCGTAGCCCCAGCCCACTACCCCCGAGTCGCGCCATCCGTCGTACACGCGCCGGTGGCCCCTCGAGTACATCATGCCCGTCATGGCCCCGGTGCCGCCCAACATCTTGCCCCGCGGCCACGCGCATATTCCGCCCGCGCCCAGGCACGCGTTGCCCTGCGGCTCGGTCAGGTACCGCCAGTCGAGGTCGGTGCCCATCGCGGCCGACGCGAACGCCGGCACCGACGTGGCCGACGGCTCCTCGGGCCCGGCCTCCAGCAGTCCGACCGTCCAGCCGGCCACCTCGCTCAGCCGGGACGCCACCACGGAACCGGCCACGCCGCCGCCGACCACCACGAAATCCAGCTCTTCCGGATACACCGGACCGGACGGAAACGGCCGGCGGCCCGTGGCCCGTCGACACGGGTCCGTCACCGAGCACTGTGACCGGATCACCAGGTCCACCAACGACATGAAAAACGCCAGGCCGCCGGTGTTGCCGCACGACCCGGACAGGAACGACGAGTCGGACCACGAGCACTCGCAACTTCCGCCGGAAGTAGGCATGACGGTCGGCAGTGTTCGTTATGTCAAGCGGCACCGGACGATGTGCAATTATTTTAGCGACCACCACAAGTGTATAATATATTGTGTGCGCGCGTGTGACGTCGGCAAATCGACGAGAGAACGCGGATTCGGGATTTAGCGCACGCTCGCGGTCGCCGGACGTGTGTGGTGATTTAGGTGCCGGTGCTGTAGTACAGCAGTGAAACGAGTCGAGCTACGACGACGGTCCAAGTATAATAATTATCTGCCGCAGTCATTTCATCCGTAACCAGTGGCTCCGGAGACGTATTCTACACTGAACTCGGTGTGTTCTGTTCTTGAAAAACATAAACGAATATCGATTGAAAATATAATATATCGACTTGGCGCTTAGATGTCCCGTGGCCAATCAACTTTCTCTATTGTTTCAAGCCCAGTAGTGTAGTGTTATAATCATAATAATCCGCAGAGTGGGCATATAAGAAAGTAAAAACTGAGGAGAATTTTTTTTTTTTTTTTTTACTTTCGGATATCCCAGTCGGACGACTAACGAGTTCTCCAAAAACCAGTTATGAGTATATAAATGAAAAATATAGGCTTTTAAAAAAATACATAATCCGTAATCAATCATCCTCCCAGAAAATTCAATTTGAAATCGACGTGTTTTCGTTGCTAAAATACATTCTCGGGTATCGCTTTATTATCATTAATTAACATATTATAATATGCGTAGAATACACATTGTGCATATTATTATAATACTATTATAACATGCGATACACTCGCATACTTCATTCTCAATATCAGTATTACTTTCAGTGCCTATACGTATTAACTTACATAGCACCCATATAAATTTGACTTTTTTCGATGAATATACTGATATAATATTAATATCGTATTAAAATAAATAATTTATATTTTTCATTTTATTCGTCATCATATCTCGACTATTATTACAAATAAATAACAATTATGTATACACACTTAAGCTAAACTATTAACAGTTCATAATAATATTTATAAGATATTAAATACGGTATTTATAATAGTATAAAATAATAATTTACTTAAATTTATTTTGAAATCATCTATGCTTACTCGTCAGTTTCTGAGATAAATATTGATATTTATTAAAAGTGTAAACAATTACAAATTACATTCGATTTACAATTATTGTTGTACGTTTTGTATAATAATGTACGATATACATTTTCATATTTGAAAAATATATTCTCGCAACAATTAATATTATATCTGAATAAACTAAATTCCATCCATATTAGTAGGTACAATACGATTATTAGTGGTAATAATCGATAATTGGTTAGTGATTAGGTATACAAAAAATATAAATATCGATAATAACTTTGTCATTTAAATTTCATTTCTGTAAATATATCTATCAATCAGATTATCTCTATACTCAGATGTACTCGGATAACGGTTTACCACCATCTCCTGAATGTCTTCTTGACATATCGCGTATTAAGTATTTTCGTGTGTCCGGCCCAATCTTGTTTGATCATGTCAGACGCCTTTTCCGCTATCATTATTGTTGGCGCGTTGGTGTTGCCGTTAACAATCGTAGGCATTATAGAAGCGTCTACCACCCTCAAACCTTTGATGCCTCTCACCCTTAACCGTTCGTCCACCACGGCATATTCGTCGTTCTCTGGACCCATCTTGCACGTGCCGACCGGGTGGTAAATGGTCATGGTGTAATGACGAGCCTGGCATTCCCAGTATTCGTCGGACAAAAACTCGTAACTCTCGCACCCTGGCGTAGGGATGTCGTGTATAGTGGTATTGATCTTGCTCATTGCCACTGTCCGGCTGATGGCGTATCCGATTTTGGCACCCTCCACCATAGTTTTGATGTCCCGCGGGTCGCTGAAGTAATTTGGCACGATTTTCGGCGCAGCGTAAGGGTTGGAACTTGTGATCTCAATGTAGCCTCGGCTGTACGGCCTCAGCAGCAACGGCGCTATCGTAAAAGCGTCTTGGTATAGTATGGGTTCGAAAACTTGCTCGTAGTACTCGTCGGTGATGCCAACGTCCCGTTTGTTCAATAGACCACCGTCGTCGTTGTCCCCAGCCGTTGCCATGAAAAGCTGAACGTCCGGCCAATCGAAATCATCATTATAGCTGCAACGAGAAAACCGCATATAACAGAGATAAAATAACAAAACCGAAACAAAACTTAGAAAACTATGTGGACATAAGCTCGCTCACCGTGTGTTTACAAAACCCATGACTTCGCCAAGCGGTATCCTGTAGAGCGGTCCCATTTTGTCGCGGAAGAATTGGATGAACGAGTTGAGCGTCAACACCCTCGGTAACACTATCCCCAGGCCGAGGGGGTTGGATTCGTCGGGTGAATCAAATAGGTATGTTACTCCGCCCATCGCGATGTGATCTTGCAGGTTCTGGCCCACGCCGGGTATGTGTTTGGTGATTTTGACGCCGGCTTTGCGTATCTTGTCGGCAGGCCCTATCCCGGACAACATCAACAGGTGTGGCGAATTTATTGCGCCCGCCGAGAGCACTACTTCTTTCTCGACTCTCACCAACGTCGGTATTGTCCCAAGTTTCGATATCAGTACACCCGTTGCACGGCCGTTTTCTATTACGATTTTTAAGGCATGCGTGTGTAAGCTGATATGAAGGTTTGGACGATTTTTGATTGGCCTCAAAAACGCTTTGGCCGTACTGCACCTTAGTCCGTCTCTTAGAGTTCCTAAAAAATCATATGCGTTACACAATTCAATAAACTTTTAAAACTCTTAATGCGAAATTTAAACACCGACGTGGGTAATAATAAATATCAGAAACACACGATAAATGTTTCGTTTGTTGCCTACCGCATTTTATTAGTTATATAATTAGTACCTTGAGATCGCGTGAATCCTGTCTGACTCTGGCCGTTTATATCGACTTCGTCGTAACCGACCTCCTTGACAGCTTCCAAAAAACTTTCCACGATCGGTGATTGCGACCGGAAGTGCTCCACGCTCAAGTATCCTCCTGTACCGTGGTACTCCGAATCCACGAGCTCCGGTATCCTCATGTCCTGGGACTTGATGAAGTATGGCAATACATCCTCGTAGCTCCAGCCCTCGTTTCCGGCGTCTTGCCATGCGTCGTAGTCCTTCCGGTTGCCCCTAACATAGAACATAGCGTTCAGGACACTGCTGCCACCGATAACTTTGCCCCGGGGCCAGCTAGATTGGTTCCCGTTGAAGCCCAAGCATGACGAATGACTGGGTTCTGTTTTATACTGCCAGTCAACAGACGTACGCTGGAGGGAAGGATATAGCAGCGGTATATCTGACAATGCCGGTTCGTCGATTCCAGCCTCTATTAATAGAACCTAAAAAACGAGAACGATTGTTATTACTTGTTAATTGTTATAGTATTCGTTTACTTTCTAGATACATATTTTTTCTCATTACCTACGATCGATTCATATATCGCATACCTATATTTGCAACTATAGTTTAATTGTATTTTAAATTGCATTTTTATCAATTACAAATTGAATACGATTATTGTTTTAATAATAATTTAACGCGTTAGTAAATAGAAAACAATAATTACGATTTTAGAATTTTTTTTATTTCGCAATATCTGTATGATTTATAATTTCATCTACTATTCATTCAAATTATATATAATAATATAAAAGTATTATTATGATTGTGTTATGATAATAATACATTTTTTAGTAAACTTATTCAAATACGTTTCAAAGTTTGATTTCACTGTTAAATTAAAACTGTGATATAATTTACAAATTAAATTTAAATAGGTTTAATTTGATTGATTAATGATTATTAATCATTGTAATTTGTAATGAATTTATTTTACGTAAACACAATATTCTATTCTATACATTTGTGACAACATATTGAAAAAATATAAAAATAAGATACAAAATCTTTATAATATAATTTTTAAATAAATAATTAAATTACAAATAAAATTATTAAATTTAATTAAGTACCCCCAAGCTCCTTATATATTTATTATTTAAAATTATAATTTATAACTATATCAAACTTATAATAAATATTATATTTTATGTAAAAAGATATTTTTTACTGAAAGTAAGTAATTTTTACGAGAAGTAAATAAACAAATTTCCAGTATATTATCAATTAATATGTACCTATAATTTTTATCTGTAAACATAAAACTACTTTAATGGCTAGCAATTTAAAATCAAGAATTATAAGCTTATTTTCGCATACATTTATACAGCTCTGTTACCCCAGCACTGCCATGTATGAAACTGAATATAAAAATTTTCCAGTACTATGTACTTTATTTTGTACAACCAAACTAAAATTTTGTGCACCTCCCCGATCACGAGAAAACACGATTTCCCTGTGTCCGTGCTGTGATTTTTTATTTTATTACCTTGTAAAAATTTAAATTTAAAAAGCAAATTACTTGATAACTATATTAAACAAACATTAAATATACATGTTTAGTAAGTATTTTGTTTACTCTAAATGACAGGTGAAAATAGAGGAAGAAAACCTAAAATTGAATTCATCAGCATTATCGAAAACGAAATAGTTAAGTTTTAACATGACATTTTTCAGAACGGAAATAGTAAGATTCATATTATTTTAATTAATATTATCACTGTATTATAATTTAAAATTTCGAAAATGTGTGTACTAGAAAAATATCCTATAATGGCAGTGCATAATACTAGTACCCAATTAATTTATTTGCAATTATACCACTAATTTTATTCTTATCATTGCTTAGTATGATGAATCGAATAAATTCACTATAACTGCGTAGTTACTTCTCGGTTTTTAATAATTTAGCAAATACAAAAATTACATAATTTAACCACTAAATAAAAGTATAAATAAAATAAAAATATCTTCTCACCTATGAACTCGTATAATCGTGCATTATAAACATTTTTGACAGGTTAGAGATACACATTTTTATACAATATACTCAATATCAAAATAACTACTTAAAAAAAAAAAAAACTACATAAAAATGTCTTCATGGTATTGCACCATACGCGTTGACATTTGACACTATATAATATACACTAGATATATAATGAACAAAACGACTCGGGTTCCATTTTTCGATTGTCGCGTTTCGTTTGACCAAAAACATAAAAAAATATTTTATTCGTTCTATGTAATCTAATTGTAAACATAAACATACCTGTACGTTATATCCTACGCGAAACTGATTGTAGCGGTGTTATCTGACGGTTTACCGGTTTTGTCATAAATTACAATCTAAATGACAGGTTATGATATAGTAACTTACAATTTAGACGTTTTAGTATTTATCACGCTATTTTGTTATTCTCCGATATTGTAATTTGTAACACTGTAATAGTAAAATCGTTTAATAAATCGCTCTTCGCCAATTACTTTTAGTTGTGTTGGGCTTTTTTTTTAATAAAATGTCCTTGTTCTCTGTCCCCTCCCGTCAAATCATCCAGTTTTTTGTATTCAAATTCACTTAATGTTTTTACGGAATATTGAGTCGATTCAAACTATATTTTTTAGAACATGTGTTACCTAACATGACGGATTTTTACACGCAATCAATTATTATTGTTATTTTCAATTATTCAATTTCTTATTTAAGACATTTTGTGTTTTTACAATAACATCAGTGCACGCACTCAACCGCTACAACCTTTATCGCGATAACGAGGAGGGGTTAGGTGAATATGTTTTTTCATTACCGTCCAGTTGGCGTTCTCGGACAGACGATTGGCCATGACGGAGCCCGCGGAACCGCCGCCGATCACCACGAAATCGTACTTGTCGCCGATCTCGGCGATCCGCCGGTCCTCGAGCCGGTGATCGATGTCCTCGATGTCGGGCCGGAAGAACAGTATGGCCACGCGGAGGAGCATTATGTAGCTGACGCTGGGCCCGTACGACATGGCGATCCGGGCGGCCAGCCGGGCCGTGAACGGGTTGGGCGCCATGCGCGACGGCGGCGACCGGTAAATGGACACTGCCGGAGGCGAACACGCCGGCGCGCGCGCGTGCCCCGCTACCTGCGCAGGGGAATCGGAACACACACGCACACGTCGAGCACACGTACGCGCGCGCGAAATTCGGACGGCGGCGGACGAGATTCGCGATTCGCGGCTGGCGATGTGCAGACGACCGACAAGGCGATAATGACATTATCGCATATTGTCATGTCCGTCGGCCGAGTATGTGTATAATAATATTATACACACGTGTGTACCGGAAAGACGACGCGATAGGTAATAATATAATATTATACTCGTTATTATTATTGTTATTTTTTTTTTCGGGTCTCTACTTCGCGTCGTCTCCAGTCATGCGACAACAACAATAATATCGTTGTGTACCTGTCGACGAAATGTTTTTACACTCCATCCAGTGGCGGTTCGTTGTTTGTTTTTCGCAATATCCACTCGTATGAAAAATACTCGTGCAATGATAATATACACATGACATGTACATTTTTTTAAAAATATTCCGGTCACCGCCAGGACCATTAGGCAGGATAGGCAACTGCCTAGGTCTCCGTTATTAGAGGACCTCGGATTTTTATGAACCTTTTTTTTTTCATCGTATTAAATAAATATAAGAGACATATAATATTTCAAAAAAATTAAAATAATTAATCCTTATCAGCGTAAAATGTAAATGAAAATAATAGGTACAAGAAATCTGTACCCTGTAGAGATGAAAAAAATTTATAACATTATAATTATGTTTGTGAAAATATATAAGTAAATACTAAAATGTAATAAATTATTATTTTGTTCTATACAACCCATTTGTGGAGAGGAGCTATGGCTATATACGCTACTGTTGACAATAAGGGGCCACATTTTTTATTTTGCCTACGGCCACAAAATGTCTAAATCAGGTCCTGGTCACCGCGTAAAACCCTTGTGATTTGAATTCGATATTTCGGTACCTCTAACACATAACTATCGTTATTTTACGCGAGTACATAGTTTGGTATATGTACATTGTACATTATAATCATTGGTGAGCTCCGAAATAAAATATAGAAATCCGAATTTTCGATTTTGAAAGTCAATATCCCAAGTTCGTAGCAGCAAAGTTGCATCTTATAAATCCATCTATCTTCTGTAGATCTTTTGATATTCTATCCCGACTATCAAAGGCTTATCATGTATAATGTGATATCGTATCTGTATATGAGAGTTAGCAAAACTTGCAAAACCTTCGACACACCACACTATACGTACACTATACGATAATGTACTTGACTATGTGCGCAAAGTTTTTAGAAACATAACATTATTATAATGGACATTTTTTCGAATAATAATCGAATTTAATGTTAGTTATCGACATTAAAAAAATGTATCTGTGCTCTTTTGACTAAATGTGCAAGTGAGTATAGAATATAGTATACGTTGAACCGTGGAGAAACGACGTTAAAATCGGTACATTTGATGGTATATTTGCAGTTGTACGCTGAGCACGGTCAAATGGAACAAATTTAATAACCATATACCTAACTGTGTAATAGTAGGTAAATAGGTCCAATAATAAGAGTTATATAAGACCTCGTTTTTTGTGTAAAACAAACCATTGCCATGTGTCAAGTGCTATTGAAAAAAATTTATCGATTATAAATTAAAATAAACTTCTCATATTCGATAATCTATCATAAAGATTGTGAGCCGAATACATATATATATATATAGATACACTTTAATATTAGTTGACGTATTATTAAAAAATTGAAAGCACAAATCGTAATAAAACCAAAAAGATAAAAAAAAAAATAATAATAATATTACACAAAATAAAAAAATTGTCTACAAATTCCTGGCCCATTTGGTTGTGTAATCATAACCAAAGGTATATTCAAATATTTTCTATTTAAATAATAAATATTATAATAAACGCATAAACACTATATACAATTCGATTCGTTATACTATACAGTATAAACAAACGATCAAGAAAAATTCACATAGGTAGCTGAAATACATGAAATTTGATATAATATATTACATACATAAATACTGTATAGTAATAATATCAACTACAGTCTATAGTTCATAATTGAAAACCACGTAATCAACTAAAATTAAAGCCGCCCCCGGAAACAAAGATGTATGATATTGTTACGCAATGTGGATCTATATCAATAATAATATACAAAGTAGACATGTCTGAAATCGTTTTAATTTTTTATTTACACGACAATCACAAGGTTTACTTTTTTTAAATTTAATTTCAATTTATTCTATACCTACTAAATATCGTAGGACTTTTATTATAAATTAATAAAGTTGACTCAGATTTGATATATTTTCTAGAAAGCATATCTTAAGTTGAAATTAAACCATCTCAAGCTTATTATTTAATATTGGTTACAAAAATAAATAATCACCTGATATCGTTAATTTAATATAATGGAAAATAATAATACTGAAAAGTTAGAAAAATTATTAATCAGTTAATTATAAATCATATACTTACTTACACGTGTGTTTATGTATTTATAAAAAAAAAAAATTAAAAATGTTGATTTAAGTATTTTTGCTTTATACTAATATACTATTAATTATTGCATAATAAATTTTTGTCTAGTGTACATTATTCTAACTATTCATTCCAATACATTCGCAGTATACTAGCTGCATACCTATTCAAAACTAAATTACAATAAAAACTTTGTTTTCGATTGTGTCTAAATTAAATGAAAGTCGTTTCAATTTGTGTTCAAGGTACATAATTAAATTAGCACATCAACTAAAAATGTTACTAAGAAAAATCCATCGTCTTCTCCAGTCAGAAAAATTGCTTAGCCAGCAGTACCTAAACGTCCTAAACACCTATTATATAAATGATAAAAATAAATATAAACATTTTGTATAATTCATTTGTCCTAGATAATAGGTAAGTACGTATAATATAGTTTTAAGAAGCTATAAAATAACATTAAAAAATTTAAATAATCATGTGACTGTAAATGATACTAAGTATTTTTAACATATACTTAACGTAAATAGGTCATTATCATCGATAATAGAATAAGTATTTAAATAATTATAATTTCAAGACGTTTTCTTTGTGATCACATATATTATACAAATTACGAAGAAGTATAAAATAATGTTATAATATTATATACTTTTTCAACTATCAAAGAATATTCTTCTATATTACATATAGCTATGCAATCACATTTAATTATTTGACAATAAAACATATTATATATTTTTTATTATAAAAAATCGTTTAAAAAATAAAAATTCTATCGTTTTTTTATAATTTACAAGAATGAAATTAATTTAACTGTAACATTCAAAAATTTAAAAAGCAGTAGCATACATCAAGATTAGTAATATATAGGTAAATGGTAATATTAATAATAATAATAATAATAATAAAAATGGACAAGTCATTCGGCAGTGAAGTACACTTTGAGTATTTCTCATATTATGTGAGGCACTGCAAAATATATATATTAAATTTGAATTCATACGAAATAGGAATCTGTAGTAAAACGATTCGTCAATCTCAATAAAAAATAATAAACATAATATAATATAATATATATATATTATTATATAATTAGTATATTAATAATAAATTCCTATTTTAGTAATAAAGTATTTTGAACTAATTTTTGAGAAAACATCGCATATATTATATAAATATAATAAATATTAAGATATTATACGATAGGTATACCTATTATTTTAATTAACTTAAAAATCAATACCTGTGACTTACCTATTTAGAATGGAGTAAATAGCCTTAAATTAGTAAAAATATTTTGAAAAATTCATTGTGTGTTTAAAAAATAATAATATATATATTATGAACAAATATCAAGTTCCTACAATTAATGCTTTTTAAATACCATTATAACAACTAAAAATATAAGAAAAAATCTTTATTACAAACAAAAATTGTGTATTGTTCAATTTACATAAAATCAAAAAATGACAAATGTTAATAAATAGCTAAAAATAAGCAAAATTATATCATATGATCTAAAAAATTTTAATCTGAATATTTAGTAAAAAATTCAAGTAGATATCTGCAAATGTTAATTTTTAAATTAGGTACAACAAAATAACAAAATTGATGTTATCAAAAACTAAAGAATTTATTTTTCCTGAGATTTTTTAAAATATTAGGATATTATGTCCCTCTTCCTCCAAAGTACTAGCCATATCCAATTTGTTACCAAAAAGTAGAATCATGGTCAAAGTTAAAAATAAGAACATTTTTTTTTTTTACTCCAACCCGTCATAAAATTATTGAAAACAATAGACACACATCTACGTACATTCATCGCTCTGCTAGGAATCTAAAGTAATGAATTTCCTAAGAACCTACTAATTTAATTGTTGCAATATGAGCTCGGATTAAAAAAAAATTGTTGCTTTCATAATATATTGTATTTTATTGTTGACACATTCAGGCGATAACAGCAGTACCATCTACCGTCGTCATATTGAACATGTCAACAATTGTGAGTAGAACCGCCAGCGAGTGCTAAACGGTGTTGCCGTATAAGATTTTTATTTTTCATTTTTTTGATTTTCAACTTCTAGACCAACTGACACTACAATTAATATTGTAGTGACTTAGGAAAGCCCAAAACTGAAAATCTTAAAAGATTAAACCTAATATAGTAATATAAACCATCGCGCATTTACATATTACTTCGAGAATAGGTTATGGTTATCAACAACAGTATTATATTATATTCTCTAATATCGTCAGGCAAATTGAGCAAGTAAATATTCTAGGAAGTTATTTTCGTTCTTCAATTTTAACTATAATTTAATAATTTAATTTTAATGTTTTTAAATAATATATTGCTTATAAAACAAGTTTTTAAAGCTAAAACATTGTTACTCTTAAAATATAGAGCATAATTATTTTATATTTTGTTTTTTATGATGTAGGTATTATTTTTATTCTTGTCTTTCTATTAGATTTATTTGTATTATAACTATATCTATTAATTTATAGTGTCAATAAATATGTAATGTTTTGTTAATGGGCTTATAGCCGTTGATTATTAAAAATTAAAATAAATAAATAAAGTATACAATTTACTAAAAAACTTTTATCACGGAAACGGTTAAACTTTAAAACCGATCGGCACCGGTGGTGGAGTTTAAAATCATAATTAGTTTTTACGATATAATTATATTTATATTATAATTTATACATCAAAATATAATAATACAACGCTCTAACGAGATGAACACTTAAATGAACTAAATTTATGGATATCTATATCTTTGTAATAACTTATATGACCACGAATAATTGACAAATGTAAATCTTACTTTTAGATAATTTGATTTTAGTTCAGTAGAGGCATAGAGGCTGATTATAAAAATCAATATTTATTTATACTATTATGTATTACATTTTTTTGTTATATAAGCAAGCATTTTCAAAACTCGAGACTTACAAAATAATAATTTAAGAGTTATTCAATTATTATTGACTATAAAAATATTATAATTCTACTTAATAATCATATAAAAAATAAAAATAACTGAAATATTGCTAAAAACTTTGTGCAAATTTTAATACATGGGAAATGTTTTAGAAAAACTAACAATTACTTATTGCTACTTGCTAGAATCAAAATGTTTATGAATACTACATGGACAACAAAATTAAAACACATATAGAGGTATTATAAGTGTATAGCTTCATAGTTATAATTATATTATAATTACTACTTCAAATAATTTTATGAAATTTCTTTGTGTTATTATTTATTCTACATAAATTTATTATATCATGTGCTTGATATTAAAATAAATATAACGCGCCCTTTATCAACGATTTTTAAATTAAAACAGGATACGTATTAAAAAAAAATTAGTTAAATTAGCTCATAAATAATATTGAGAAATGTAGAACTAAATCGCTTATGAGTTATGATGAATCGTATAAAATATCATCTTTACACTCTATTGCAGAATGTTTTTTATTTAATCAAAATAAAAAATAAATGAAAACATCCAATAGTGTCTAGATAAATAAAGATAATACAGTATTCCGAATAAGTCATCATTTGCAGACATTATAATTATAAATAATTTAAAAATAATATCATGAACACAAATAATTTCGAAATGTCAAAATGTTTAAATAGTATTTTTTTTATACATAAATTAAAATGTATTTTATCATAATATAGGTATACGAATAAATAAATAAATAAATAAATAACGTATTTTGCACAGGTCGGGATCATAGTCGTGCGCACCGTGGGTTCCGGGTGTGCCTGGGCATCCCCCCCCCCGATATGTAATTGGAGCCCTAAAATTTAAGTCCTATAGCATATATACGGGTCCGTATTTTAACTAATGTTACTAGAATAAAAATTATATTTTTTCTAAAATATGTTGTAAAAAATTATGTTTTGTGATAAAAAAAAAAAAAACAATACAACTTAAAATATTTTAAATTTTCGTGGTAAAACGTATTATGATTATAACAGCTAGATTTTATTGACTACAAAAGTAAAAATAATAAATAAAATATATTGCAATTATCTTGAAAATAAATTTTGGATCCAATTATCTAATGAAATATTATATAACTTGGTACTAATAATAGTAGTAATACTACTGATCAATATGTGATATAATGTAAGTAATGTTTATTTATGCATTATAATTAACTAAAATATGTACTTGTCTTGTTAAGAGAGGGCCCGAAAAAATTGTAGGCGCCCCCCGAAATTCAGGTCTGCGCACGCCTATGGTCGGGATGACAATAATACCTTTAAATAGTTACAATATACTAATAGAATAACGAAAAAAAAACAGAAGAAAGAAAGAAATTGTCGCGGTAATAATAAGTTATTATAAGACCCGGAAAAAAACAATATTGTAGACGTTCGCGCTCAATTTTCAATCACAGTCGTCGCGTGTCACCGTTTCCTGCCCAGCCATTTCTCCTTGATCATGTCCGCGGCCTTCTCGGCGATCATTATGACCGGAGCGTTGGTGTTGGCGCTGACCAGCGTGGGCATGATGGACGCGTCCACCACCCGGAGACCGTGGATACCGTACACCCGGAGTCGCGGGTCCACCACCGCGGTCTTGTCCCACTCGGGTCCCATCTTGGCGGTGCCCACCGGATGGTATATGGTCACGGTGTAGTGCCGGACCATGCATTCCCAGTAGGCGTCCGTATACCGCGGTATCGTAGCGCAACCGGGGAACGGTATGTCGTGCAGGCGACTGCCGTACCGGCGGAACGGCGTGGTCCGGGACATGGCCACCACGAACTTGACGCCCTCCACCAGCGTGTCCACGTCCTCTTGGACCGTCAGATAGTTGGGCAGAATTCTGGGATACATGGACGGGTCGGTGCTTCGTAACAGTATTTCGCCTCGACTCTTGGGCCTCAGCAACATCTGTAGATAAGTGCAAAACGTTGATTATACGGTTTTATCACTGAGCAACGTCGCAGGACTCGCGTCTGAGGGGTGAGTAGATATCTGTGATTTAATAGATACCTATTGGTCTAAGAATGTGACTAGTTTGCGTCAAATAAACTAATAAGGATACAACGAAGAACGTTCAAATATAAACCGTTTTAAAACTATGGTGAACATAACACTATAATTTCAGCTAAGTCTATGAAATAATTTTATTTGAAACGATTAATAATAAGAAAATTATCAAAATCGGTTTATTTAACAAGTTTATAAAATATATTCCTCGAATACTACCGAAGGTAATAGTATAAACGTCAGAAAAAAAACAGTATAATGAACACTGTGATAAATTTCTACAAACGATACATGCATTTGACTTAAGTGAACAATTCAGCTAAACAAAATTTCGAATATTATAATATTGATATAAAAATGTTTCAATTCAGCAGGTTTATGAGTTCATGAGGTATTTGAATTATTAGCTCTTATGTATTTGGCGATCCTTACACACTCCGTGAAAAACCTATTTGTTTTTCGTATTTATTCAAGACATTTCACTTACAGGTATAGCAGACCACACGTCTCTGTTGTTAATCGGTTCGTAGACAGATTTGTAAAACTCTTCTTTCAACCCGTGTGCTTTCCACAGTTGTACACCGCCATCAGAGTTGGTGGAACCAGACACAAAATGTAATTCGATGTCCGGTGTGTCCATTGAATGATTAGCATATTTAGTGTTGATGAACGCCAATCCTTCGACACCGCCCATGACTGTCAACGGTCCGTCGCCCATTGTAGCATAGTTTAAAACCGTTTGGACGTTTTCCACTCTCTCTTGCGTTAGCGACACCTGTACAATGAACAAAAAAGGACGCGGCTATATTATTTTAGTTCAATACAAAATTACTGTAACCAGAAAATTATTTGGGGAGGGACAAATTTTAAAATTGCATAACAACACACGTTTAATTAATAAAAATTGGTTCATTAGCTAGTAAAAATTGAATAAATAGCTTCACCAGAAATTATAATTGCAATTAATTAAGGAGAATACATTTTTAAAATATATAAATTCGATTATTCGATGTTTAAACCTTCCATTAATATAAAAAAGCAAGTGTTCTAACTATGGCTAAAAACTGGAATCCTTAACTAAAAAATCTAAAATGTTACAATAACTCAATTCAATTTCTTTAACTTGTTAAGGCAACATCTAACGTGAAAATGTTATCTATACTCGTGGTACAGATCTGTACCATCAGTTCTGTATTATCATCGATGATAATTTATTGTATTTTTACTCGATAATAATGTTAATAAAACGGTTATTTTAATTTAAATAACTAATTATTTAAAAAAAAAACTAAAAGAGCACATGACCCCCTCCTTCCCACTGGTTACACCAATACCGCAGTGGGCCTATACATGCGTCAACCGTCATTAATTTTAATCGAATTAAATAAAACGACGCTTTTATTATCATATTAAATTGATCAATGTGCACAATAATATCACCTCTTTGTTAATCAGAAATGCGAGGCCACCGAGTCCGATGTGGTCTTGAAGATTTTTGCCGACATCTAAATCGGCTAGAACGGGTATACCCATTTCCGTCAGATGGTTCTTGGGGCCTATGCCCGAAAGCATGAGCAGTTGCGCAGAACTAATGGAACCCGCCGACAGCAGCACTTCTTTGTTGGCCCGGATAAAATGTCGCGTGTTGTCCTTGATCATTTCGACGCCGAACGCGACTTTCGTCTCGGGATTGATCGCCACGCGCGTGACGTGAGCGTTGATGGACACGTGCAGATTCTTCCGCAGTCGGGCGGGTCGCAGGAAAGCCTTTGCCGTACTGCATCTGGCTCCCCTCCTGATGGTCCCTTGAGGCGTCATGAATCCGGTTTGCCGTTCGCCGTTTATGTCGCGGATGTCGTAGCCCATTTCCTGGCCGGCCCTGACGAACGCGTCGGCCAACGGCGTTTTGTACGGCGCCTCGGACACCGTCAGATATCCGCCCATCGAATGGTACGGGGTCCGCGCCAGGTACGGGTTTCTGTTGTCTTCTGATTTTTTAAAATAGTAGAGCACGTCGTCGTACCCCCAACCCGGATTTCCTTGATTCAGCCAGTTGTTGTAGTCCATTTGGTTTCCGCGCACATACATCATATAGTTCAACACGCTAGACCCGCCAAGCACTTTGCCCCGAGGCCAATTGCAACGTTCATCTTTCATAGCTGTAATACACATGCGTGTTTTCCATTTATTATGTCTGTAGACGAATAGTTTTATAATCATTATTATATCGTTGTTTTTTAAATAATTTTACTTTAACATCATATTATTATGTATTATACATACGCATGCGTGCGTCATGCGCTACTTAATAAATTTTTTTTTAACATCTTTAGTATCAAGCGTCTATGAAGAAAGAATTTTAATATTAAGTTAAAATGTTAAGAGCTATTTTTTTTATAATTACAATTAAATAACCAAATATAATTAATTTTATAAAGTTTATGACTAAATTTGCTGCAAAATTTTGCAATTCATTTTTAAGAAAATTTTGTATTGAAAATATAAAAATACCCAACTTAAAGTATCATTCATGTTGATTTTCTAACTATAGAATAGAACTTTATAAAACCTCAAGATTACCACTCTTCAAAAGAGTGTGGTTGTGTAGTTTAATATACTAGTATCTAACATTTAAATAATACTAAATCATTTATATTTTATACCGTTATAACTTAAAAAATTTTAGTAAATTTATCAGAATAAATTGAGTCCACAAATATCTATCTATATTAATTTATTACTCACCCAAACATGCTGTATCCTGGGGTTCGGCTTTATATTGCCAATCGAGCTGGGTGAGTTGCAAGTAGGCAGCCAACAAAGGCACGTCGGATAGTTCAGTTTCATCTCCACCAGCTTCTATTAATAATACACTCCAATCTTCGACTTCGGTCAACCTATTCGCCAGCACCGCACCTGAATAATTAACGGTTTTTTTTTTTATATATAAATATTATAAATAATATATCATTTTGAAGAGTGAGTCCCATCGCGATATCGCAATATGAAATATTACGAAAGTACACCACGTATAGGTATATTATAATATTATAAGAAAAATATAAAATATGTTTTCACCTGCCGATCCAGCGCCGACTATAATAAAATCATATTGGTCAAGAAGCAAATTTCCGGGTTGATCTATAATCCTTGACTCGGGATCATTTACCTCGTAGTGGAAATAAGCAATAGCCGCGACCAAAACGGGCAGGAACCAGGCCACTTGCGACGCGGCCCCTGCAATCGCTCCGATGGGTAGAACTTCCACGCCACTCATAAGTACCGCATAGTATCACAACAGCTAATCTAAAAACATAAACAAGACACAAGATGGGTCGCCGTGGATGTTTGAGGTCACTATCACTATCGGTGGTGAAACTAACCGATGCCAATTGCCAGTATTATATTTTATACCATGTACGGCGGATGTGGCGAAGAAGAAAGGAACGGCGCCCGACGTGACAGCGAGCACGTAGACGTATGTTATAATAAACATGTCGCTGTAACCTAATTTTCAAATGTGCAAAGTCGGACGGACAGGATATAAAAAATATGAGATGATAAAAATGTGCGGTTTTTTTTTTTTTCACGAAAACTATATTTCAGTTAAATTGGTTCACGTGATAAAAGTAGATCAGATTAATAATAGCACGTACAGATCGTTCATTATACCTATCACAATATATGATTTACTGCGATATATTTTTCTCGCGGAACACGGCGGGTTCGATCACTCGAATTAGTTTTACATGACGTCATAATCGTTAATAGTCTCAAGATTCGTCAATTCATACAGGTGGGTTCGGAAATATGTTTTGAATATTATAAACACGATTTTGTCCTTCACGGATGTACAATACGATGTTTAAAATAATTAACTACGTCATTATGATATGTATAATGTCTTTGTATACAACAGAATATATCTTAAATCACCTACCAAAATGTTTTCCGGTTAATGTTTTTGTTGTATGCAATGAAACGTTGCTTCTGCGACGTCAAGACATAACTCAGTCGATAACGTATAGTGTCAAAACAAATGCATCGGCGATTGACGGCTCACGCGACGATTATATCTACATAATTTACGTAATTATATTACACTACATGTCGATAACGCGCGAACGTTAGAGTGATTCGCGAATCAAAGTGAACACAATAGACTCACGCAGGTGCGTTAATGTCACCTCGGCAATGAAATAATTAATTTAACGATGGCGATATTAATAAGATGATACTGTACAATATCGGTAAATCGAATACGTACAATATAATATAATATACGCGCGTTCCTGAGCAGGTTACGAACAACGGACAACCTACCTCCTCTACACGTCCAGATCAACGACCTTACGCACTGACATTGAGATGAGTATACCTACAGAACCGCGCGCACATATATAACGGTATTCGTACAAGACACTTAGACACCCACCTCTCTTTTGCTTTACGAACCAGTTTGAATTAGATATAATTACGTAGGTATACGGTGGCGCTGCGGCGTGTCATCACGAGCCCTAACAACCGGAAAATTGGATAAACCTTTTCCATTTCTCTCAGACGGATGATTGCTTCCAGCGCGATCGGGACTACTACGAGTATGACGTCAATTCGACTACTCGGTCGGGCAAAACATTATAATGGATTTAAACTACATTTTTTCGAATGGATATTTTTTTTTTAATATTATTATTAAATGATCGTGACAAAAGTAATTCACATCGAGTGATATTCACTGAAGTTAATATAATTATTTCGGATCAAAAAATATACTTGAATCACACTATATTATGTAGTAGGTAACTACTTGCCTATATACTAGAGTAAACTTATAAAATATAAAAATGAGATACTTAACTTCAATGTAATCGTGATGTATTTATTAGGTTCGTTATAATTATTACAAGCCGATATTTTTTAGATAAATATATAAAATATGTTACATACCAAAAAAACGAATTTCCTGCTTTGAAAATATTGTTATTACGCTTTTAGTCAAGACTAAATCGTTTTATTTGTAGTAGAGTTCTTTTATCGGGTATCGATAGATTTTAATTTAATATAATAATTATTCTTATAAGTAGAATAATATAAATACATGATGCATATGCCTAAACAGTATAGTATAAAATAATTATAAAACAATTACATTTAAATTAGATAATCCCACGTTTAATATATTTAACACAATATAATGATATAATTATCATTAATAATGTAACATCATTAGTGAAATGAATATTATATCATTAATTTTTCGAAGGACGTAAAACAATATAATTCTAAACTAATTCTAACTAATAAATATTTTCATAATACATATTATAATCACTTGATTCATGAAGTATTTAACAAACATTATAATATAATGAATCTTTTTCATAGATACTTGTGTTAAATAACTTTAAATATTGAACAAATGTAAACTGTTATTTTAAATAATATACCTACCTAAAGTACACACGTGTGTATACATATTATTTTATTACAAATCGCTAGTCGCGTAATGTTTCCAATCATTATACATTTTTCTTTATTAAATAATCCATAAAAAGTTTAATACATTTTATCTGTTTGACAAAACAAAAATATAATAATATTATTATTTATGTTATTATAAAGATCAGACGAAGATATAAATAATACTATAATATTATTATTACGAAAATAACTTTTTTTTTTTAATTGAAACATAAAGTAAACAAATAAACTGAAAATCAAAAATTCCTTTTGCGTATTGATAAAATATTATAAAATACATATATGTTTTCATAGGACAAGTTTGAGAGGCAGGTAAGTTTATTTGTACCTTTAATTATAGTAAAAATATCTTTGTAAAGTATACATGTATATATGACAAGATAAACGTTATTATATTATAATAGCTACCTAGGTATTGTATTAAAAAAAAAATTATTTCTTTATTATGTTATGAATGAACACTAATTTTATCATGAACTACAATAATTAATAGACACATATTTTATTTTTCACGCTTCATTACATTTTAGAAATTCCAGAAACTTGATCCTGAAAATAAAACAAAACAATAATATAATACAGGTAGATAGTTAAGTTTACCCTCAAGTACTATCAGATTAATACCTCTACGGAACTTGCATATTCTACCAACTTAGTGACAGAGTTTTTAAGCAATGATTTGAGTTCATCGAAAATTTTATCAGATTCAATTGAATCATCATTGTAATTTTGATCAAATCCAACAACTTCGTTCAATATATAATCAATAGTGATGTAAAATTTTCCTGTTGCTTTATCGGGCGTTTTCTCGGTCACGTCAGAAACTTTATTTAGTCTTTGCAAAGCGTCCAACCAATTAGTCAATTGACTTTTTAATATCCATATCTTTTCCGACTTTATATCATCGACCTAAATAAAAATAAATACAATATTAATAACACCTTATTATATTTAATGACATAGATTCGTAATAAAATAACGTCATTTAATATGGACAAGACTAACTTGCATTTGTCCGCATCCAATTTTTAGCACTCGTGCTAGTTAGCTCCCCAAGTTAAAAAAATAATATTTTTTTTTTACTAGTTACCTCCTGACGTAACATAAATTACATTGTAAACGAAAAAAGTCTGTGTACTAAATAATACTCTTGTTTATTTTTATACGCTGATTAACCAAAATGTATGTAGATACTTTCATGGCAATTTACAAATATTTACCTGGATATATAGATTATTATTAACTTACAATTTAAATTTAAACCATGGATATACAAAATATATATGTTGGTATCTCACGAGTCACATCAATAGAACATCCTTAATTTGTGTGCACGTTTAGTTATCAACTATTGGCATTTGGCATATTATTTTGGTTTGAATATGTCTTAATCATTATTATATGTTATAATATTTTAATAATTACTTATAATTTTATATGTGTAAAAACAATTAAAAATGATTACCTTACTCATTTCAAGTTATACAGAATACCTGTTTAATAATTTTAGACAGGTCATTTTCCACGAACTTTGTAAATGTATCGAATGCTTCGTTGGTAATCGTCTTAATTTTTTCATTTTCTACGCCATATGATTCTATTTTTGACAAAGAATTTTTTATAGAATTTTGGGCATCAACTATCCATTGATTTTCAGTGACTTTAATCGGTATGCTACTATCCTAAACACACGTGTAGATAATATATATATTAAATATTAAGTAATAAGTTATAACGAACAAGGTATTTCAACACCTACTGGCTTAAATAAATTATTTCAATAAGCCATATCAATTTTGGAGCAAAATAAAAATGGAAATTTAAAATATGCGAGTGGATCTCATGCAATTGTCAACTAAAATTAATATTAATAAGTTCTATGGATCAATTCGACTATTCAGATACCTTTACACATAACACATACGCTTATATATATTAGTATATTACTTACGCATTGGTAGTATAAATAGTTTACAATTTTAAATGTATGTTTTATTGTATTTATAAAGATAACTATTTTAATATTAACTATTGTCGCTCAAATATAATGATGCCTTAAGGCTCAAGATAATTAAATTAAACACATATCATTGCCTAACCTACTAAATTATACGTTTTTAGAATCGGGTAGTTAAAATATTAAAAATGTATAAACTGGATTAGTAGGTAATGACTAATGATTTATATTACTTACTTGCGCGGTAACTAATGTTGCCACCACAAACAATGTTGTATACACAATGATAATATTTAAAAAAGCCATCACTGTATATACAATTATTTTTCAGTCTAGTCGTGACTAAAAATGTAAAACTGTCAATTGAGACAGCCAAGATTGATACTCCCTTTATATACTAATTATCGAGTAGAGAATAGGTGTATGTAATTTAAACTTGGTCCCCACTATAGCCAGACACAGAGCAGACATTTTCTAATACATAACCATTTCATAGGTAGATGCTCATGTTATCTAATATAGTAAGTAATATGTTATCGAAATAAAACCAATACAGCTATTATTAGGTATTATTATAAACGGAATTTATTTAAGTTTATCAATTTAATTTTAATCTTAAATTTTAACATGAAATGGTTATTTCTTATTGGCATTTTATTTATTTTATTGGTATTATAATTTATAACCTATAGGCATTATACAACTATTATTTATTACAAAATATAGAATAGGGCGAATAGGCGCTTATATATATTAACGTAAACTATGTATCATTTTATCATACATAAAGGCATAATTTAATGGTCTCTATAAACATAAATATATTTTAAGCCCTTATTATATTTACAAAAAAAAAAATTAAGATGGTGAACCTATTATTTAAACCAGTATAATATACCTACATACTATATTATATTATTATTTATTACTAAAATATTATGTTAATATACCATGTTTACGTTTAATATTAAATATACCTACTTGCCTAATTTGAAATTTATAACTAAACAAATAATAAGTAATTTAATAAAATTATCCGAATATTTCTAACAAAAAATTATTAATAATAAGTACTTATCTACCTAAGTGACCTAACTACTTTAAATAATAGTTTTATTTATTTTCATATAATTGTGTGCTTATTTAACGTTACTTCTTGAGCAAATATGTTAAACAATAAAAATAAGAGTTTTATTTGATACAGATCATCAACTTAGATAAATGGATATAATTTTATATTTAAATAAATTACCAACATTGAAAAATATAATTTTATTTTTATTTCTGTATAAACAAATGTTCAGAGAAAATTGAAAAATTCTATAGATACAAATTTTTTTAAGTGATATTTATTTAAAAATAAGTGTATAATCCATAAATTATTTAATTCAAATATTTATTTCTATATACCTACATCTATACAGTATTTTTTTTTAAAACAAAACCAGATAGGTACGTATATAACTACAGTTTTCAAAATACAAAAATATAAATATAACATTATTTGTATTATTACGTACAAAATAGTATGATTTTCAAGTTTTGAATTTTAATATCTTTCTACTAAATAATTTTATATTTTTTGTAAGTCAAAACCTACGACAGCAATAGCTGTATTGAAAATGAATAAAAATAATGTAGTACCTACATTCATTAATATAGTAATACTAGTAATAGCAGTATATAATATTAAAAAAATATAATTTATTACGAATCCTTCTTATAGCTTTATTACATTGTTATCAAGAATTTGTCACCTGCAAAAATATATTTACATTCTATTTATATGTATATATTTTAATTCTGTAAAATTTGAAATGTAACTATTTTAAACAAGACAGTATAAATAGTAGCTGGTAGGTGTAATTCATAGTACAAGTTTGTAAAATTTAGTATCTACCTACCTAATTAGTTATACTTATAATTAATTACTAATTACTAATTAGTATATACTATAGTAATTTAAAATTATAAATTGGATATTTTTTTACTAAAACAAATAATAATAGTTATACGTTTTTTCATATTGTTTTTTGAATACCTATTTACTCAAACTAATTTTAAAATTCATATTTAAATTTTGACTTAAGCACGAATAACTGCTTAAAAAAATTATTTATTATACAACAAACCGAACGTGTTTGGCATAGGTATTTAAAAATATTTTCTTTGGTCTTTACAAAGGACTTAACAGACCATTATTGGCATTATGATTCGATTTTTTTGTATAAAGCATACAAAACATAAGTGTGCGACACGGGTTTATTACGCTATTTATTATAAATTAATAAAACCGTTTTTAATTTACTTTTTTTATTATTTATTAAATTGTATTTAGTTGTGCTAAGAATTAATTTATTAGAACATACAAAAATGTGTTTAATAAATTATTTTTTGTTATCAAAAATGTTTTTCAGCTAAACTTTTACATTTTCAAGTCTTTTTTGTTGCATTTTGCTGGTTAAAATGCATTTTTTTATAGCATTATTGGTAATTTTTTAATGCCTTTATTGTAGGTTTTAGTGCATCATTTTCCTAGCCCTAGTTATGACGTACATTAAAATATTAATATAATAAATAATAATAATATTAGGTTAGGTTAAAATGATGCATAACAAAATTTTAAAAATTAAAACAGCATTAGAATTTAAATTACAATCATTTTCTCCTCCTGAAAAGTTTAGTTACGACCCGTTTTCTGCGGCAGGCGATGTACTACTGCTTTGTTCGTTTTAACAAAAAATGAAAATTTTTCAATAACAGTGTACACTGAAGTGTTTATTTTGGGAAAGTTTCAGCATACACTCTGTTTGTTTTGAAATAGTATAGGTTTAGTGTGTACACAATACACTATCCACACCAACTATAAAGTGCAGGTGTCGTACTGTAGTATTGGACTTACGGTGTGGACTGTGGACCCAGTTATCATAAATATATTTCCATATCACTCGCTCAAAACCGTATCTGAGAGGAGTCTAAGGGGTCTGAACCCCTCTGAAATTTTTAAAAGTAAAAATATTTTAGTTGTGAATATTGACTAAACATTTTTAGCATTTATATTTTAAAAAAATTTTGGACCTCCCCCTAAATTTTTTTTCAGTTACGGTCTTGCACTCGCTACATGTCGACCACGATTAAAAATATACTATGATTCCGATATTAATGTATTTCATTTCCGATTTAAACAAATGTCAAATTCCCACACCTGAAACGTTTATTTAAATTGGCACACCACACACCACACCGTCCACAACCAACACGACTTCCAACACACTATAGTATTAACATAGGTTTTTAAAACAAACAAACCATTAACTAAGAAGATTAAAAGTTATGGAACAAACCTATTAAATCAATCTAAGTATTAATAATACTGCGGATTTGTCGATTATTATTTATTAGTCCGTGACAATTTAAAAATCGACGAGAATTAAAAAATAATTCACTGATGGACTGGCGAGTCTATAGTATGCACTATGCTGCGTATAAAAATTCATCCATCATTCATTTGAAAATTTGACATACGTGGTGTGAGCTCGTCAGCTAGGTAAGTACACGTTATTTTTTTCCTAATCATTTCTGTCCATTATTGTCACATTGGAGACCGACCATTGTTATTTATTTTGTTTTTGCGTTCGAGACAATCACCGTGTTTAATGTGGCTATTATTATAATATTATACATTAGACGGTACTATGTTTAGTACAATATTGTTACGTTGACCACCATTCATAACGCCCTATCGTCTTTATGTTTAAAAAGACGAACACATGTACAAAAAAAATTGCTTTAGAATATCGATATTTTATTTATGTTTAAGTACAATATTAATCATTTTGAAAATATTGCATACTAACAATTCTTTCGACATTTTTCTGGATTATTTTATTTTCTGGTCTTACAGACCGTGTCTAGAACGGCTTTCGTCTCCAATGTGTATAGTTACAAATAGTTAAACGTAGAATTAAGGTTATTATTGTTTTCGGTAACTTTTAACAAAATAACTATTAATAACTTTGTAACAAAGGCAGTTTAGTTTAGTTTAGAGTTTTTTGATTTTTTAATTTCGAAAAATTGTATTTTTTAAATATATTATTATATAAGGTATTTTGTTTATATTTTACAATCTAGTCTTATTTAAAAAAATAAGCAACTTCGATAAAGAGAAGTTCTAAGTGACATATGAAATTTTTGAAGAAAGAAACCAACCATTAGTGACACTAAGTGACACTACCTACGTATTTTGAATTTCTATTTTATTTTATTTATTCTTTTGTTACAATTCGTTTATTTTTAAAATTAAATTCGTTTAATGTTAATTTAGAGGGAGATGGTATTTTGCGCCACATCTAAAAATTAATTTTAGTAATTTGCGCTACGACAGAAAACGAAATAGAATATGTAATCCATACCACACTTTTAACTTCATTTGTTGGAATTTAAGTATACTTATATACATTTATTTATAACTATTATATGGCTAAATTTTATACATTGGAATAATACTTATTTGATACTTTTTTTTAATTACCTTTAATAATTTTCTAGAAATGTATAACTATTAAAATTAACTTGATTGATCAATGATTAAAAAACAATAATATGTTATTTTGTAAAAAAAATTGTTTAGTTATTTAAAAGTGGCGCAAATTACAATTTGAATAAGGTGAATAATGGCGCAAATTACATGAATATTTTTTTTCTTCAGGTTGTTTTTGACACAAATTACATACGCCCGATTTAGAAGATTGCAATACTATCTTCGCTTTAACTGTCTTGGGAAGGTCGTCTTTAGCCGTCTTTCTGAAATGGATAAGGTTGATACTTTGATAGATTTTTTATAAAAGGGTTAGAATGAAAAGATAGTTTGTTATAAAATCTTTTGTAGAAAAATATTGCTTTGTCAAGTACTGTTGTTACGTTTAAGTCATTTAAGTCATTACGGAATGTAAGATCAGAAACAAAGAGTGTTAAAGTGTTAAAGTGTTACTGCGTTAGTTATTTTTCTAAGGGAAATATATTGAAAAGTTTAAATTGTTGTATGTTTGATTGTTTTGCACTACCCCAGAATTGAAGCCCGTAGGTCCAAATGGATTAAATTATAATTTAAACTTTAATTTATCTCAGTAAGTATCAAAAGTATTATATTATGGTTTATAAATATTTTACTTATATGAAATGAAAAATGTATCTTAAATATTTAAGTTCTTATATACTTAGTTGTCAAAATAAATAATAATAAAATATTATATTACTGACATGTTAAAATACCTTCATAAAGAATTGATATAATATTTTAAGTTAAATACAATTTAATGAGTTCTTTGCTTTTTCGTGGGAATATTATAATTATAGAATATACGATATTATATCTTACATCGATTAGAAACATTTGAAATGTTTACTGTATAGGTAGGTAGATATTAAACAAAAAGTAATTGATAAACGTAGGTGATTAGGTACCTTTATAGCTATACGGTTACCTATACAACTATAGGTGTATAATTAACAACTTGCCTTCAAACGGAAGTTTTTTTAAAAGTATTATGAAATCTGAAAACATAATATCTTTATTAAAGCATTTATATAAAAGAATAGTATAGGTAGTTAAGTAGGCACCTAATCCGCTAATCGCAATCTTGATATACCTATACTTCGTGGCTCGCTACCTACGTTTTATTTTAATTTGTAATGCGATCGTATTAAATAAAGTCTTTTGCTTATCGTAAATTAGGTAGGTACATAATGGTCAATTTTCATTTTAATTAGTTAGTTATCAGGAATATACATTTTTGTGAATAATATCATATTATTATAATATGTTTATTGTTTATGTGTATCAACTAGCAGTATTCACTAACTAAATATAGATATTATGAACCCAAAAAAACGATAGATATGGAAAAAACGATAAGTTAAAAAACATCAAATATGTTTTACATAAATTCATATAATTAATTTATAATTAAGTTAATTATCAAATTAAAATATCAAAAGTATAAATAAATAAATAATAATAAATCATAAATATCGTATAGAATATGATGCATATGCTATAGCTGTTAAAAACAATTTAAATTTATAAAAACCATAAATATAATTTTCAAGCTAACTGTAAAATTATACAATACATAACATAAACTATAAATAAAAGTATAAAACACAGTATAATAGTTCAGTTAATTAACTTATATTTTTCAAGTAATTCTTCATTCTTTCACTCTGTATGTAATAGTAACCTGTAAGTAGGTACTTTTTTTTTTTGTATTGGATCGAAATCATGCATTACATATTATTACATACTATATGAAAATTAACAACTTGATTAATTTAACCCAGAAAGCAAAGCTTATGATCGACTAAATAAGTTACAATACATTGACCAGTATTAAAGAAAATAAAATAAAATATTACATGTTAACAAATATAACTAAAACTAAGTTTTACAGATAACTATCTGATAAAGTTACACAATAAAGTTTTTATTTACACAAATTCGCTTAATAACCAATTTTTAACAATTATTTTAATGTACAACATATTTTCAGATTTTAAAGTGAAATGAACCTACCCTAATAGTATAAATAGATATATATTTTGATGCAAGTAAGTTGTAATTAGTAATTAACTATAATAGGTAGGTACAACTATCGATTTAAAGTAAATCAAGCTAGAAATTCAAACTATACTTCAATGACGAGTTTGAGAACGAAAATTTCAAATGCATACCTATGTTTGCTGATACAATTATAACATTAATTGAATAGAAAAATTTTTCATTTTTATATACCTGACTATATTTACAATATTATAAAATTTATAATAAAAATGCAAATGCAATTATCTAGAATAAAAATTACGCTTTTATTTTATTATATATATATAAATATGCCTACTGCCTACTATACCCACCTATCTATTTTATACTGAATATTATTTAGATAACGTTAATATATTATTTTCTAAAAAAAATTATACTAAATAGAATAGGCCAAATTTTCCACAGTAATAAAACTCTTTTTTGCTAATTTAATAAGTTTACTATTTTTCATACCTGCTTATATTGGATTTTTCATGTGAATATTTGCATGCATTGGTTAATTTGGTTGTAAGTATTTTATGAACTTTAACTTCTATAATATTTATGTAATTCTTAGTTATTACATACCAACAAATATTCCATAAAACTAATTCGAAATAATACAATTCTTCATTAGAATTGACTAAATAGTATATAATATGGCATATTCCCTTTTACAGTTTATTGATAATTGGTATTGAGTTGAGTATAAGTTAATACATATACATATTTTTATAATATATACAATTTTTTTAGTCAAAAATTAGTTGAAATTACCATATTACTAATAGTAATATAAATATACAATAAAATATGACTTAGAAATATAAGCTGACAGACCACTTCTGCTCAAAATTGTTTTTAGTATAGTACAATAATTAATTGATGGATTCTAATTTAACACATCCCACAATACAAATACCTATTCAATAACAAATTAAATATTGTTACATACAACATTTATAATACTACAGACCAACTTCCCTGAGTTTTTAAATTAAAACAAGCATAGGATATTAGAAGAGTTTTAAGTTTTAAAAATAATACTTTGTAAATAATTCAATATTGCACAACTTTTTAATGGATAATATAATAAATAAATAATCTTTTGTATGGATATTTATCAATGTTCTATAATTTTTTATTGTTGACACACAATACTAACGAGCAAAATAAATTGTACAAACCATTTAACAAATAAATAATACATACCACAATATATTATAGTGTTCAATAATATTATTAAAAATGCAACAAAAATCTCACATTGTATATTAAATGTGAAAATAATACAATAAGTATAAATGTTAAGATAGAGAATAATATATGTAGATGTTCATAAATAAATTTAATCCATGAACGTGATTATAGTGAAATGTGTTTAAAAAGTTGATTACACTTAAACAATAGTCTAAAAGGGAAAAATTAAAAATATATATTAACACATACATTACATAATATATTTGGTAGGTACACACAGCTTAGTCATTATAACTATCAATTACACAAATTTACACTAATACTTTAAAATAAAGTGAATAAACAATTATATTAATAATAATAATAAAAACAAAAATAATATTATATTATCATAAAAATAAATAAAATATAATAGAGTAGGTATACATGTTTAATACAATAATATAATATACATCAATCACTTTAATTTTCAAATTTAATTCATAACATATTTGATGATTTTGAGACTATCTCCTTATACATTTACTATTTCAGATTATTTTTTATTAAGCTAATAAGTAATAACTTTATATATTATATGTTTAAAAAAAAACATACAATTTTATTAATTATTACAATTTAATTTCACTCATAATATATGAATAATAATACATAATATAGTTAAATTTTAATATAAATATTTATTATTTATCAATGTACAAAAGCCAAAATAATTGTATTCTGCATATTTATTTTAAATTTTAGCAAGATACATTTAAACATCTAAAACAATTGATTAAAAGCAATTTTTTTTATAAAAATGTATATGTATTATTAGTTATACCAATGAGAAATTTATGTATTTTTACTTTATTTAAAAAAAAATCTATTTGAATTAAATGAAAATAATCAGGATCTAAAGAATCTAAATATTATTTTAAAGTAATATTACATAAAGTACTTATGAAGTATAAATACATTAAATATATATAATAAACAGAATAGCTGTATAAATATTATTTTAGTTACTTTATACTTTTATAATTAAATATTAATTAGATTAATATAGAAAATTTAACTTCAAAGAAAGTACAAATTAAAAAAATGTATGCATTTCAAAATATAATTACAAATAATACATTTAATAAGAAAATTAATTTTACAGAAAAATAAGAATAATAAATTACATAAAGAAAATGCTAGTAATCACAGATATTAATGGATGGAATTTATTATTTTCCAAATTCAGTTTTAAACAACCACGTAAGCAATAAAAACTATAGCAAAAAGAAAGATCAATACATATGTATTTAATAAGAATAAAATTAAATTTCACGAAAAAAATTATATTTTTTCATATATCAAAGTTAAATTAGAACTTGACATAAACTACAAAAGATCAGTTCAAAAATAAAAAATTGCACTCAAATTTAAAATGGTTTTATCATATTTAATCACATTTAAAAAAATTATAAATGTTTCCTAATTATAATTATTTGATTGTACATAAATACAAGTTGTCTTAAGGTATCTCTAATATAAACAATACAACCACTATAATCATTTAAAAATAATGAATTATGTACATACACATTTAATTAATTATATAATAATTAGATAAATGAATAATCTTAACTGCCTATATTTGATTTGATAAAAAATACATTTGAATACAGAATAGAAACTATTTACTATTTAGTAATCATTTAATATAAATATATATCTACAATAAGGATTGATAATGTTAACCCATGATAACACACTTCGGATAAAAATATATATACCCCATATTTAATTGTTGATAATTTATATCACCAATGAAAATAAATCTAAAAATTTGTACATTTTTGTAACTTCATTACTAATAGTTTAATTCCTATATTAAGTTGTATAGAACAGCGGTTCTTAACCTTTTGTAAATCACGGACCCTTGAAAGATTTTTAGAAATTGCGAACCCCCCTTGCCAATTTTCTTATTTTTACAAAACATTATATGTTATCATAACTAAAATTATAATAATTATTTTATATTAAAAATTACATAAGTTAACATAACAAGACATACATATTTATAATTATTTTTATTGCACTTAATTTTTCATAAAAATGTAATATAAATTATATTATTTTTATATTCTTAAAATTTAATTTTTATTTACTTAATCCGATAATTGGTGACTTGGTGTTGCATTTGAGACACAATTTTTTGAACATCGGGCTTAATACTGGAAAGCTTTAATTTTAATTCAGATTCTACGATATCTATTCTGTTTTATTCTTAATATAAAGAAATGTGGAGAAGGCTTTTTCACACAAATAAGTTGTAAGGAATGGAATTAAAACTTTCAGGGCTTTACTTGATAATTCGGGATAAACTTTTTGAAGATGAAATCAAAAATGTTCCAACAAATTTTGATTGAATCATATTTCTAAACTACTATCTGTAGAAATGTCTATAATGCTGTCTTTTACCAATGATGTCAGTTACAGTTCATGTATTTAATGAATATAAATTTCAAAAGGTTGTAGAATCCAATTTCTACTTATATCTGGAACAGAAAAATAATCACAGAAAGTATGTTGTATATCAACCATATGTTTTATGAAATATAAAGAATTTTTATCAGAAAATTCTTCTTCAATTGATTTAATAACATTTTGGAGGTTTGCAAATGGATCGTAATTCTTTGTTGATAAGCGGACGCTCCATAATTCCAACTTTTTCATCATTGCTTCAATCTTATCTTCAACTTTAAAAATTATAACATTTATTTCTTGAAAACTTAAGTTGAGTGCAAAAAGTAAATCTGATAGGTATGCTAAGGTAGCTAACCAAGAATAATCATTCAAGCGTTCACTCAACAAATACAATTTATATTTGATAAAAATAATTTTACCTCATCTATCAATTCATATAGACAAGAGGGCATTTTACCTCAGGATAACTAACAAATTTCAGAGTGCAACAGAAGTTCATAATTATGCCTTTTTAAATTTAGCAAACGGTCCATTTTAACTTAAATGTCTTAAATATAATATGAAAAATATTACGTATGCAATAAATATACCACTGCTAACTTAAGTGCGGTTCCCCAATATACTTTATATGAACAAAAAAAACTGATAAATAACTATTAATAATAAAATTATTTAGTATCTAAAACTGTAGATACTTAATTGCATCAAATTCCTTTAAATTCCGTTGTCAGTGTAATAAAAATAAGATAGGCCTTATAATTAATTATATAATAAGATAATATTAAATATGACAAAAATAAAATAATGACTCAACAATATTGTAGTAATGAATTCATGTCACATATTGACTTATATTATATGTTAAGGCTGCTGCGGATCACAGGTTAAGAACTGCTGTTGTAGAATATATTTTTTTAGTCAATTTTACTTATCTTGTTTGCCAGCGATGTAACTACATGAAGAAAGGGGTGATGTGATGATATATCACCTTATGAACCTTTATTTAACCGTGTTAACATTATTTTTTTAATTTATAACATTTATTATTTTGGTACACAAATTGTCACATGTTCTGTGAATTTGAGATCAGACATTTTCTATTCTAACTATAAACAAATTATGATAAAGAATCTAGTACCTATCTAAATCCAAAGATCCAAGAAAATTAGACTGATAAACAAGTATGAATTACTAAGTATATTATAATAAAGTATGAAAAATTGTTTTACACTTGACACTGTAACACTTGGTAAATATACTAAAAGGGGCAAAATTAAATATTTTAAAAATAGGAATGCAAATTGGAAAAACTTGAATCGATAAAACAAAATAGCATTAGAATATAAGTACACTCGTGAACCATTTATTTATTTTTTTTTTTTTTTGTAACGTAATACCTAATTTTTTGTGTTAGGGTGGATAAAAGAGTACTATTTTCCCCCCTCAAAAGTACCATGGGGATAATTTTTACACCCACATAATCCTCCCAAATAGCATCTATAGTTTTATTATGATCCTGGTTAGCCCACAATTTGCTTTATCCATTAATACCTAATTACTTATAGTACATATGTTCAATACATAAATGAGTATGCAAAACTGAAAATATGTCTTGTTTGATTTCTGCAGGAATATTTCGCGACATTTATAAATCGGAATGTTTAATAATTTCTGGTGTATATCCACATTGTTATCATAACTCATCAAAAAAAACTTTTTCGCAGCTGTCTCGTTGGAATTTGAACAATTTTAAACCACTTTTAACTTCATTTTATCATCTTAAAACTGTATTATCTTTTCACTTCTTGTGTGAATTTCTACTTCCATTAGGTTAAGTCACACGAGACAAATAAACACTTGCATCGTTTTTGTGTCTTTTTTTTATAGTGGCATTGTTTATGTTAATGATTTCGTGAACAATATTCAGACATGTCTTGAAAATACAACATTAGTGCAGGTATGATACTTTTTAAAAAAATTAACCCAAACCGAGCATCTTCTCATCATATTATTATTATTACAATTAAAATCTTTATTATTTTCTAACACACAAAATTTGGTAAATTTTATGTTTTAGTGTTTTTACCCCCGACAAATGTTTATATTTTTGCAATTAAGTTGGTGTCTATGTGTGTTGTCAAAGGTTAAATACTTTTAACTTATACAAAAATTATAAGTTATTATTTTTACTAACAATTTTTCTAGTAACATTCTTATGACTTCAAAATAAAATATGAACAAAAATAAATTTAATAAATATTTCACATACTTTACTTTACTTTACCATCAGATCAAAAATTTAATAAAAATATAACACTCGTTCTTGTGCAGGAACACTAAGCAGCCTCCAACCACGTTTGATATTCATGTATTGTATGACAGCACGAATACAAATTAAAAATCCAAAAGCCATTACTAACCACCAAAGCCATGTATTTGAACGACTTTCTGGTGATAAATCAGACATCTCAGTATTTCGTTTAACTATCATCGTCCATTTTGCTAATGATAATCCAAATCCAGCAAGTGCTCCATAACGAGCTGCTACAGTTTGGCATAAACACATTAATACCAAGAAACCCACCCAATTGAATAGTAAAGCCACTATAAAAAAAAAAAAAAACAAAAATTAAATTTAAAAATAATTCATAAAAAAAAAATAGATTTATACCCAAAAAAGCAGTTAAAAACATGTAGTCTGTGCCTAATAAATTAGTATCAATTTCACACGGATTAGGTGCAGCATCAATCGTAAGAACAGTCAATGTTTGTGCAGGTATCTGAAAAATAAATTAAATACATGTTTTATAATACAGCAACAGACTGGATAGGACAACCCTATTTGCAAATTTAGATAATGACCCAAAAAATGAAATAAAAGGGGGCTGTTTGATATTTCACTCACAATAATTCTTTTTATAAAACACATCATTTTGTCACTTACATTATTTAAAAAATATACTTTATCATAAACCTTTAAAATAGTTATTTTAATGTACATTCCTGAATACAGTGATTATACTTAACACATAATACCTATAAATAAGAATATACTGATTTGTGCATCCCTTGTAACCCGATTTCTCCATTACACAATAAAAACTAACGGATGATTATAAGAAGATTGCTCACCGCCGAATAAAAACTGGTCGTATATACATTCTAAGAAGGAATGAACTAAATAGTTATTAAAGTTTGCATCTTCATAAGTTTTTAATAGTAATAGAATATATCAACATATTATGGTATATTTAATATATTTTATTAATTACATAATGAATATCCATGGACATTTTTATTGAAATATTAAAATTATTAGAAAATATGTGTCCAAATGGAAAAATAATGTTGACAAAATAAAAACAAAAACATTCTATTGTCTTCAAATATCAAGACGATAAGCTCTTGTATTATCAGGTCATATCTATACTAAAATTAAGTCACAATATAAACAACAATATAAAAATCACGTAAATTGTGTTAGATAATAAAATATTTACTTTAGCCCAGTCAAATTAGACCAAAAATCGACAAAGTTTGGAACTAATTCCACGAAAGCTGGAGTTTAATTTTTTTTTTAGATCATACCTTACTTATAAACATACTAAAAGTCCTGACACCTACCCCTTGTGCGTAGCCCCCCACCCCTCTTCAAAGGGTGGCGCACCCCTTTCACTTGTTTCGCTTATAACTCGTTAGATTTTTAACTTACGATAAAAATACCCATGACCAAAATTAAAGACCATACAATTTACCATAGACTTGTGCTACTTTTAATATATATATGTTGCGATAAGTGTTATTTTTTTAAAAAATATAAAAAATAATTTTTTTTTATCTTTTTTTTTATTGTGTTTTAGCCAAAACCGTCAATGATACGCTGAAATGACCTATGACAAAAGTTAACGAGCATATTATTTTACATAATGTAATGTTAAATTATATTAATAATTTTAATTATTGTAAGTCGTACATTTGAAATAGTCGTATAATTTTATAAAATATACAGTATGAATAATGTCATTGGATTATATTAACGTGTATATTATATTATTTATATTATCGCAATGGTTGTAAAAGATATAATTCGTAGAATCGGAATTGTTGTGGATGGTGAGCCGGCCATAGTACACGTGTACACAAACAGGGTTTCAGTGAACGTTGAATCTTGAGGGGATCTATTGTTGTATTGTAATTAATTGTTATAAAGCACAAGAAGTCGGCCAACAGACGATGAACAATGTTATAGGTGATAATTTTAGTGATGTCAAGTTACAACGAGCAAATCGCGTAGTCCCTTTAGATTTTGCTAAAAAACTAACGGTTTGTATTAGAGATGACATTTTTTCAATTGATCCTTTATTACTCTTCCAAAGAATAATGATAAGAGTTAAGACTGACGAAGAGCTCAAAGAATGTTTTGAATACGAGTTATCACCTATTCCTCTTTCATTGTTCGACGAATCAGGTCAAATGCGAAAATCTAAAAAATCAATTTTATATGATGTGTTTCTAACTACAACAAACACATACAATGTTCTGGACAAAAATGTTATTGTAGTAATCGATGGAGGTTTCTTATTGCATCGTGTTGTATGGCCTTCAACTTCGACGTATGGAAATATCATAGAAAATTATATAAGCTACGTGAAAAGACACTATGGATCTAACTGCATAGTTGTATTTGATGGATACGCAAATACCGAATTAAATATTAAAAATTCAGAAAGACAGCGACGAAAAAATATGTATACGAGTACAAACATAATTTTTGAAGAGTCAATGGATGTACTAACCACTCAAGAAAAATTTTTATCCAACACCGAGAACAAAATAAGGCTTATAACAATGTTGACTGAAAAGTTTTTGACTTCGGGTATTCTTGTTCATCAAGCCGAAGATGACGCTGATTTACTTATTGTCAATACAGCTATACGAAACACCGACGATAATATCCAAGTAGTGGTCATAGGAGAGGATATTGATTTACTTATACTGTTATTAACATTAAGTCCTCCAAAAAACACAATAATATTCGAAAAACCGGGTAGAGGAAAAATAGAAACAAGATCTTATGCTGTTGGAAGTTTACAAGAACATTTTAAAAATGAGATTCAATATTTTATGTTTATCCATGCGGTGGGTGGATGTGATACTACTTCGTCATTATTTCAGACAGGCAAAATAAAACACCTGAAAACAGTTCAAAAACACCCGGAATTACACGATTCATTATTAATATTTAATAATGAATCGTCATCGCCCGAAGAAATTGAATGTGCTGGAGAAAAATATCTTTTAGCATTATATAAAGCTCCAGCCCATATTACATCTTTAAATAATTTAAGACATCATATTTTTCACAAAACCGCAGCTTCCAACAAAAAACAAGTACAACTAGCTAGACTTCCGCCTACTATCGATGCGGCACGAGAACATTTACATAGAGTGTATTTGCAAATACAGTTGTGGCGTGGTAATAGATTAAATCCACAGAATTGGGGATGGAAAGAAGATAATGGCAAACTAAATCCAGTTTTCACGAAAAAGCCACCAGCGCCGGATACTCTTTTAAAAGTGATCAGTTGTGCCTGCGCAAAAACATGTGAACAAAATTGTAGCTGTCGAAAAGCAGGATTGCTATGCTCGGTTATATGCAAGCATTGTCACGGAGGTTCATGTTTAAATCAGCAACCGATCATAGATGATGTAGAAGAGGACCATATTGATGACAACTTTGAGGACAATATCGATGAAATATTTTTAATTGGAAATCAAAAAGAAGAAACCAACACACCGACAATAAAAAAAATTAGACCCACATAATATAATTAATAAGGTACTGTATGATTTTAATAATTCAATACATAATATAATTTAAATAATTAAATATGAAAATATTAAGTATATTAATTAATTTTGTTTCAGGACCCAAAACCCAACACTATTTTTATATTTAACTTCATAGCTTATAGTCTGAAAAAATAAAAATAAATGTATAATTTCCAATTTTTGTAAATATTTTATAAATTACTGTATGTAATTAATAGTTTCATAATTAACTTTTTTTTTATTTCAATTTTATAAATATGTATGTAAAATAAAATAATGTATTTTCATTGTAAATTTTATGGTCTTTAATTTTAGTCATAGGTATTTTTATCGTAAGTTGAAAAGCTAACTAGTTATAAGCGAAAACAGTGAAAGGGGCGCGCCACCCTTTGAAGAGGGGTGGAGGGCTACGCACAAGGGGTAGGTGTCAAGACTTTTAGTATGTTCATAAATAAGGTATAAACTGCTCATATACCGAAATTCAGCTTTCGACATTTTTTTTTTAGTATATTGTAATTAGATTTCTGATTCTTATATTTTGTAATTGTCAACAAATTGTTCAATTACATCGTCACTTTTTATATAAAAAACATTTTTACTTATGCTAATTAAAATTGTTAAAATAATTTAACGTTATCTTATGTAAAATAATATGCTCGTTAACTTTTGTCATAGGTCATTTCAGCGTATCATTGACGGTTTTGGCTAAAACACAATAAAAAAAAAGATAAAAAAAAATTATTTTTTATATTTTTTAAAAAAATAACACTTATCGCAACATATATATATTAAAAGTAGCACAAGTCTATGGTAAATTGTATGGTCTTTAATTTTGGTCATGGGTATTTTTATCGTAAGTTAAAAATCTAACGAGTTATAAGCGAAACAAGTGAAAGGGGTGCGCCACCCTTTGAAGAGGGGTGGGGGGCTACGCACAAGGGGTAGGTGTCAGGACTTTTAGTATGTTTATAAGTAAGGTATGATCTAAAAAAAAAATTAAACTCCAGCTTTCGTGGAATTAGTTCCGAACTTTTTCCTAATTTGACTGGGCTACTTCTTATTAAACTAAATATTTACTTTAGAGTTTAGAGCTATCAGGCAAATTTTAGTTTTTATAATCAATGGTATGAATATTAAGCTATTACTTTATTTATTAATTACTATTGAAAAATATATACCTAACCTACCTAACAAGATACACCTTTTCTTTTGAAAAATTAAATAAAAAAATACCTATGTTTTGATAACAACTCAGACTAAAGTTGTCATTTTTAATGAATTAGCAACAATAAATCAAAATGTTTTATAATTACTTCTTGTGGTAATGGTCCTATGCTAGGAGGTCCTCCAATAACTCTTCCCTGAAAAATGTTAATTGTGTTATTGAAGCAATATTAATTATATTATTTTTAATATAAATAAATAGTAAGACTAACAGGTAATCTTGGAGATGTTTCTCCTTCCAATCGCTTTTCCATTTGCACTTCTTCATAAGTTGGTAGCTTTACAAAATCTGGGTTACAGTCTTCATATGGTGGGGGGGCTGAAAAGTCTAATCTAGGAGGCTGTGCATCATAATGCTAAAAAATATTAACAATTGAATATTCTATTTATTTCTTATTAATATAATTTAATTACATACCTGTGGTGATATCGGTACATGAACTGGATTTTGCTGTATTGTATCAACATTTCTATTTTCTGATTCTACTGTTTGAGTATTATTTGCAACATTTGTATATACAGGAGGAGGAATATCCTATATAAATCACATTAATAATTAATACTTCAATTTCTTGAGTACAATTTTGAGTTTTATGGATGCATATTATACAATTTGTAATGTAGTTTACAATTGCATACATTAAGAATTAAGATATACATTTTTTTTTTTTTTTTAGATTGAAAGGATCAATGTTGTATACCTTGTTTTATTATCAATACAATAAAGTAATTAGGAATTATGATTTGTAACATAATAATTCATTAATGATTCAATAAACCAATGCATAAAATTAAAAATATAAAAAATAATCAGAATACAAAATATTTTGTTTACCCACTCTTAAAAATAAACAATTTTCAATGTGGACTTTGCCATTAATTAAAACAAGACAATCATCATAAACCATTCATCAATTTTAAATTATATCTATATTTTTACAATCTATCTATAACATGTTATTTTATGGATATTTTGCATCAAACAAATATTCTGTGAATATAATTTGTATATTTAGATGTAATTATCAAGCTTTAATCAAAAACTAATAACTTAACAGTTAATATGAAATCAAAATTGTATGCACCTACTTACATAGTTTAAATTCTAAAAAATAAATAGGTATAGATACTTTTGTATGTGATATTAAATATCTATAATTAAAATAATTTAAATAGTGCAATAATTAAAAATATTGAGTATAAGTAATGAATAAAATGTAAAATAATTCATATTACCTATTTTTCAAACAAAATATTATTGTAAATAGCTAATTAGATTATTTGTGTTAAAAAAAAAAATAATGAATCAAAAATGTAACAATTTCAAAATAATTGTATAAAAGTTCCCAATTTTCAAACATTATTTTAATCCTATCTTTTTCAAAACTAATATTTTAAATAATAATTTTTTCAAATACTAAGTACTTAAGCCCAAGTACTAAGATAAATACTTAAGACACAAACTTCATGCCACAAGAGTATGTTCTTTATTTCTGCTAATATTTAAGTATAGATTATGTAATGGCATAAAACTATAAAAGCAAGTTATCTGCTTACCATTATCATGCACTTACATGACAAGTACATTTTTTACTTAAATTTAAAATAACTTTATACCAATAGGTATAATTTATTAATAAAAATTAAAAGGTTATCATTTAGTAATCTGGTATCATTTGGTAATCTTAGTTAATAAATGGGTTAATATTTCCATTTATAACTTTCATAAAGTTTAGCTACAATAGTAAATATATGTATGAAATAATAATATTCAAATTGTATTTAATAATACTAACCATGATATGATTTTCTGGTTGACGACTCATTTTTGACAAAAATTAATATTTTGTAATACAAAATATACCTAATATTGGAATCTGTCATAGAGTTACTTCGGCATTTATGAGCAAGACGCGATCGGATCGTTAAACTCTAATCGAACAACAGTTTGGCGTGCTCCAGTTGTTCAATATAGCTATTGTAGGTCCAGCAAAATCTCAGCTCCAAAACGAATCGTACAGAATTCGATGGGAAATGTATTCAGTTTTTCGCATTTTACATGGGTAAACGGTTATTATTAGCAATCATACAAAACACCAGTAAAATAAAATAATAATCAACTAGGAGGAATCTAACTATAGTCCGAGTTACAACACAGCGAGTCGAGTGAAAAGCTTGAACATTGAACAATGAACATATGTTTAATCGTTCTGTGGAGTTTTTGATAAAGTATTGATAACGACGAACGCAGTACGTTCGTGACGTCAAGCCGTCCGAAATCGATAAGCCGTAAACATATTATTATTAATATTATTATTCATTGAGGTATATATTTTTATTATTTTGTAATACAATGTTAGTTCTCGGTTTATAGTTTAAACGTTAAACTTGACAAAACAGACATTATATTATTTTGTCACGAGTTATATTAGATAGATACGTGTACTTGGATGTTGTATTTAATCATTGTTTTATTTTCTTATCATAATTATTGTGAAACACTCCATTATCGGCGGTAGTTACCATGAACTATAAAAACATAAAAATATATTATACAACTTACTGTTTTACTGGTCAAACGACTCGTTACGACAATATTATTTTGATTATATTATATGACAACAAAATTTTTTTTTACATTTTAATATATTTAAATCTAATACATGTATTATATTAGAAAATTAAAAAAACGCAAAAACGCTGTCGGTCAAATGCAATATTTATGAGTTTCATAATTTAATTATATGCCTACTGGCTACTACCTGCCTATTACAAATCATTGCCTGGACTGGTATCAGACTATGGTTTAATTGCTCCGCGTTCTCAGTAAAATACTAAAATATATCATAAATTCATAACAAAATAAATCACTCAACTATGTGTTTGATATGCACACCTCGTTCGAGTATTTCTTAGCTGCGACTCTATCGTTGTTCTCTGCATATCAATATATTATTATTGGCCGTTGTTCCACGTAGGTGAATAAACAATATATTAATATTATATACATCATAACAAGAAATAAACCGACCAATCAAAAGTGGTGAACTACGACATAGGTTAGGTGCAGTGACTGAAGATTATATAGGTCTTATACTCATTACTCTTACTATATTATGTGATCATGTCAATGATATAAATAGGTTAAGGATATAATAACGTTTTTTGTATTTTTCCCTTTCCCGTCCGCGGGTCGTAGAGGTCACTCGTGTTAAAATATTATATAGTTAACTATCTACCTATAGTTCTGTTTATGATATTTGACGATATAATATATTATATTTGTAATAAATGATGAATGATATAACACCATTGATTAGAATATATACTAATATGATTGACAAATAAATATTATATTTATAGCAATACGTATCCTACTATAGTCTATAGCACTTTTTTTAGATCGCGACCCCTCTGTTTTTTATTTTTTCCTAATGCGACCCCCTAAAAAAAAGTTATTTTATTCATCAAAATATGATTTAATGACTGATAAAATATTTATATGGTATACAATTTTGATTAATTTACATTTAAAAATGTAATTAATTTATAACACAACATTATTTTAAAACGTATTGTTAAGCATTCACAATACATTTAAATATAAAATACATAAAAAACATTTTAAAAATGTACAATTTAACTTGTTATTCACGTGTTAATGGGATAGTTGAGCTAAGATTACGCTCCTCGGCATGTTATTGTATAGATATAGAAAAAAATAAAAAATTATTCCTTCTTTCTATTTTTAAATAATATGGAAAAATCATTTTGTCTATTATTTTTGGCGACCTCTAAACATATCATTCGCGATCCCCAGGTTGAAAATCGCTAATATATTATAGGTACTAGGTAGGTATACTGTTATTAGTTGTTGCTTAAGACTTGTGAAAACAGTCTTGCGATTCACACTTACCAAAAGGTGGCAAAGAAATTTCGAATAACGCAAATATTTATAGTATGCTTATACTTTTTATTAAATTGAATTTTTATATTTTATGTATTTTTGTAGTATCTTATTCGCAAAACTATGGAATATAAAATGTTGACCTTTATTACGATTTACCTATTTATTTCAGCCGACTTGATGATATTTCTTGCGATAAATATAATGAAGCCATGTAGGTTATACATGTGAAAGTTATTTACACAAATAAATTGGTTAAATATACTATGATGTTTTTATATCTTTTGTGTATTGTTGTGTTACGGTTATAACTAGGTATCATAATATTATGTGTTGCGTGTGTTTGCGACCTATCAGTTATCATTGTACTATGTATTACAATTGCCATTTATACAGTGTCTCGCAAAGATTTACTCATTGCAATATCTCCTGAAATAATGAAGATATCATAATTCTGGTTTTTCGGAACAAGAACTACAAATATTTCATATTTTAATTTATTTTTATGTTTTGGTAAAAAGTTAAAAAATGTATTTTTTTATTTAATTATTTTTAAAAAAATTGAAGATAGCCATTTTGTAGAATTGTTTTACTGAAAATATTGACGTTTTAACATTTTAATTTCATCAATTTCCTGATTTTTAATATTTTTCTAGTTTCGAAAAAACTGCGAAATTATTATTATATTTATGTCTTGCCAAAAAATTGGACAAGATAATATCGAAACATTAAATTAGGTATTTAAATTGCGGACTATAATTTTTTCTTAAAAACTTTTTTACCATAGAATAAAAATAAATTAAAACATGAAATATTTGTAGTTCTTGTCCCTGTGAATCTAATTAAAAAACCAGAATTATGATATCTCCATTATTTCAGGAGATATCGCAATGTGTAAATCCTCGCGGGACACTCTGTATACCTAACGAGTAATGGTTGAGGTGTTATATTTTTTTAAATACAAAGTTATGTGACTTATAGTTACTATATTTTACAATGATTATGTTTATATATATCTTTGTGTTTGTGTATTTGTATACTTATTACTTACAGTATTTATTCATTGTTGTAGAAAGATACAGCGATATTCAACTTTGAGAATTGATACAGATAGCAAATTCGATTTACTAAGTACTTACTTTTGGAAGATAAAAATTCCCAATACTTATCAAAATAACTGAGAAAAAAGTACACAAGTTGGTACCGCTCTGCTGTACATTAGATGTCAAGTGGGTCACTATACTTATATAGTTTTATGGTTATATGTATTATATGTATATTTAAATGTATTGTGAATGCTTAACAATACGTTTTAAAATAATGTTGTGTTATAAATTAATTAAATTTTTAAATGTAAATTCATCAAAATTGTGTACCATATAAATATTTTATCAGTAATTAAATCATATTTTGATAAATAAAACAACTTTTTTTTAAGGGGTCGCATTAGAAAAAAAAATAAAAAACAGAGGGGTCGCGATCTAAAAAAAGGTTGAAAACCAATACTATAGACTATAGTAAGATAGGTATTGCTATAAATATAATATTTATTTATCAATCATATTAGTATATATTATAATCAATAGTGTTATGTCATTCATTATGTATTACAAATATAATATATTATGTCGTCAAATATCATCAACAAAACTATATATGGTTATATAGTTAAATTTGAATTCAGTGATAAATTATCGTTGTATAGGTACGAAATATAACACTATAAGCGGAGATGGTCTGTCAGCCTATATCACTTATGCATTACATGATTTGCTTCTTTATATAAGTAGCTATAAAAAAGCATTTATTTTTTCATTTATATTACGGTATATTAATATTATTGTCAAAAAATTGATTTTTTTTTAAATATTTTACGTAAAAGTTTTAATTCACCACGAATTATGTTTTAATTATAATTAATGACATCGTTATTAGTTATCCATCAATAAAACATGTAATTTCGTGTAGATTGGAACTTAATACTACTTTAATTTAACAGTGAACAAATTTTTAATTCTTACAACAAAATACTTATATTTTGTAAAATTTTGTGATTTTGACGAATTTTGTAAAAATTTAAACTTCTAATGACATATAACAAAAAAATATGCCGATCAATTTTAATATTTTTATACAAATATAAAAACAACTTATGTAAAATCTTTTATTAGCTTATCAAGAATTTCGAAAATAGTTTTTATTAGTAATTATTGAGTTTCAAAAATTTCAAATTTCAAATATTAATGAATATCTCAAAAAGAATATTAAAAAAATGTACTATGCTTAAGAAATGTAAATATTATTATTTAGTGAACATTTCAAGTGTATCCATGATTATTCGTTTTTGAATTTCAACAAAAAATAAAAATTGTTTGTAGAAAAATACATAATAGTTATTATACAGGTGAAAATCCAATGTAGACATCTAATAAACATATTTTGAACTTCAAATGATAACATATATACAATTAATGTGAAGTTCGGTAAATTGTTGATTTTTTTTACGAGTAGAAAAATGAGGAATTTTGTGGTGAAAAAAAATGTGTGAATATACAAAATAATTTGTAAATTTTCGAGATTTTAACAAATTTTGTCGAAATTCTAATTTAAACGTTTATAAAAAAAAATTGTTCTATCTGTTATCGAGTTACACAAAAAAAAAAACAAATGTCAAAAACTGGTTTCGCGTACAAATTTCGTTTTTCCAAATTTTTTGTTTGTTTTTTTTCAATTATTTTATAAAGTACTGGAAATATTTCCAATTTTTTTAAAGGTGTATATGTTTATTGTTTGTGGTCACGTTCATTAAAAAATCTAACACGTTTTGTTATATTATTTTACTATATTTGTCTATAAATAAATAAATAATTTAATCTTATATTCGAAGATAAGTACAATTTACTAGGTAAAAAAAATTAAAAACTAAGTAATTTAAATAACCTGTTAAATTCTCATGTTCTCTAAAAATATGAATTTCGTTCTCGTTCACACTCTATTTTTATAATAAATGAGTATTAAGTGATGTTCATTATAATATATATTATATATATAAACTCGTAATCACGTAGAACGAACGCATATTATTCTAAAACACTGCCCAAAAGTACAAACTAAATCCAATTTTCTAAGAGAAACTACTCACAACGTCGAAGATCAAACACAACTAAAATAAAAAATATGTAAAAGTAATAAACATCCTATAACCAGTATAACCTTAATCATAATATTTGGTATATTATGTAGGACATTTAGGTACTATTACTACTTACATACTTATATTTATTAACATAATATATTCATAATGATTAAATTTAAATTATGAGTAGATGACCTATTAATCAAATAATCTATTCTATAGATTATAGCTAAGTGTACTAGATTATGTATTAGTATTACCAATGTCATAACACTCATAACTATTATTATAAGTTTATTTATCAATTTTAAAAATAATAACTTTTAATGTTAGAGAAATATTCTATCATATATCTACAAATATACACTTTACTACTTATTATCATTGATAATTTATCAATTTTGTAGACAATAATGTAATTAATTTTTAAATTGTATTTTTAATTATAGTAATTATATGCGTTTATTTAGAATATTATCTACTTATTATTACTTGGTCAAATTAATTTAAGTGTATTCTACCAATTGAATATTTGTATGCACATACATATCGTCTATACATCCACCAAAAAGTTGATTGCCTAGAGAACGATTATTTTGCTTTCGTGATATTAAGCTGTGTTTTTAGTTTGTAAGATATCCGTATTCCCTGTGGAATTAAAATAAACCTGTTTACTCCCTTAGCGCCCTTGTTAAATATTATTATGATATAAAATTTAATATGAATACAAGATGTTCACCTTCGATTAAAATACTAAATGTTAAAAATAATTTATTGAAAATTTTAAATGTTATATAACCTGCAATTATAATGAATATAATATATGTGTTATTCAGTCAATAAGTAAAATATATTCATAAATCATTGGTTTTTATTTTTCATACATATAAATTATAGCTACATTAATACATAAGCAATTCATACAATTATAATTGTATTGTTTTATACTATTTCAATAGGTACTGCAATAGTGCAATTATTCTACTATGTCTAAATGTATTGATTTTTGTAAGTGCAAAAGTATAGTTCTTCTTTTGAGTAATAGAATAATATAATATTGTGTACTTTATATAGGTACTACATTACTGCATCTAATGTCCTAATTGTATTCCTATAAATACTCCAATGATTTTAGAGTGGCTAGAGTTCTGTAGAAATATATGTCCATGATTGTAATGCTCAATTCATTTTAAGTTCTTTCTTAGACTGAATAACATATATAACTTATATTATGTTTAAATGTTTATGACTATATTTCATACACATTGTTTTTAAATTAACCAACTTTGTACCGATGAAAATGTGTCAAGACTATAAACCAACCTTGTGTTTTATAAACTACAATATAAATTTAAATACTTATTTGGTTTGAAATCAATTTTTGCATTACTTATTAATTTATTTACATGAAACTTTTGAAACACTTAAAAATAAGTCACTAGTCATGATATACCCATATATGTATAAGCATTTTTAAAAATCAATAAAAACAAATTATGTTTATTATATAAAAGATATAAAATATAAAGTACTTTTAACCAACAACCGTATAAGTAAGTGAAATTTACAGTGTTTAAAAAATATCAATTAATTGTTCATTTTTTATAGCTAATAGGATTTGAAAATTTTATATAAGGTTCCTTGTATAAATAGTTCTTACTGAATGTAGGAGAACAATTTTTTTTTTATAGACATTTGAAGTTCAAATCTCGGCAAAATTTAATATTTATATAAAGTATAACAATTTTTTTTTTCGTAATTCAAAAATATTCCTGGGGACTTGATATGCTTACGTATATCATTTCATTTTATCATTCCTACGCAATGACATTTTCAAATTTTTTTAGTTAAATAATTTAAGTTATTGCTTATTTAATAAAAAAAATGAAGATAAAATTGAAAGTATAACTATTTTACACAAAAAATTTAATTGGGACAGTGTATACAATAAAAAATTTTAGTGGTAAAATAATTGACAATAAAGTGTTCTCAGGAGAAAAATTGACTAACATTTGTATATTATAATATTAAATTGTAATAACGGTATTAATAAAAAAAATTAATAATATAAAACATTTGTGATTTTTTTTTTACATTTATTATAATTGTCTATATTTTCAGCTATTAAAAATTAATAGATTCATTATATTTTTTAAATTTAATATTTTATACTTTATTAAATAATATATTTAGCTACACTTTCATACATGTTATAACTTTGAAACTTTGGAACTTCTGTGTATAATGTATACCGATAAATAATTAGTGGTGATTTCTAATAAGTAGGTATATATACAGGTAAAAGTTATAACTATAATAATTTTTAATATACAACTTTTCTCTTGTAGTAATATTAGTATAATTAAAGATTATATTAACCTTCAATAAAGAAATAATAGTATATCTATTCAATCAACATTTACATATTACATTATTACTTTATTTTTAGCAAAATTTTCCCAAAATAGTATAGAAATTATCGTTTTATATTATTTCAATTTTACAAAAAAATTCAATTTCACATTGTCAAATGTTCTAATATTGGTGTTCGACAATAAGTATTTTAAAATATAGTAAGTATATTATACTGTCGTGACCTTAACATTGAACGTGCACCGCTAGTAGTGTATAGTATATGTAGCATTAGAGCAGGTCTTTGAATGGTCAATGTTTTGTCGGAAATAAACAACTCAATAATTATTTGAATAATAATTTAATAAATTTATATATTTTGTTTCATATAAATAATATTCAATAATTTTATAAAAACTAGGTTTTTCAAATAAATAATAGGACGTCATCAATTAGGTATTGAGACGCACACGTAACAGTCATCGTTTTATAAAAAATAATAACAAGTCCCCAGAGAGTTGGCGCTTTTTATGAGCATCTCGTTAGCGTCGATCACTTAAGACATTTTTGTCGAGCTACTCTAGCGCCTACTGACGGAAACAAGTATTAAATTTAAAAAAACATAATTTTTTGTTAGGAAACATTAACCATAAGGAACAGACCAAACCGATTACAAAAGGAATATGTCTGAGTATGCGGTCTTCTGGAATACCTTGTTGACAATATCCTGCGCGATAGCTGCAATCGCTTCTTCGAATGCTGGTTTCAGTTCATCAAGAAGAACTTCCCAGTTTTCATTCAGGATGGAGTTCATGCTATCGCCTATTGTACAAACAATAACAATACATTTAGTATGGAAAATAAAAATAAAAATGTATGATAGTACTATACTACTATAAATACAATAGTATAACAAAAATGATTAAGTAGAATAATATACTCTTCAAGTATGGAGAACATACCTAATTGTTTGTTTCCATTGAAAAGATTTTCCAACTTGACGTTCAGTTTTTTGACACTTGCCACCTTAAGATCGACTTTCTTGATTTGAACGAAGGTCTTACCGTTCTTCTCAAATGGAGTGCCGGACAATTCTTTCACTTCCAATACGGGATCGTCTATAAAAAAAACATTACAGTTACAGAATACATACGACATTTTTAAAAAAAGTGACATTTAGAAAATTGTATTATAATAAGTTCAAAACTTACTCAAGACTAAGGTACACGGTCCATTGCCGGTGATCGGTAAAACGAGCACCTTGCCGTTAACCGTGTATTGTCCAGTGATCTCGAGTGGCTTTGTGAAGCTAATCTTGCCGCTCATCTTGTAGTTGTCCACATCGACTTTCAAGGAATCAATGACTGTGCTGGTCAAACCCATGATCTTGACGTCCTTTAACTTTAAGTCAATGCTGACAGCTTTGCTAGAGCCTTTGCCGTGTTCGATTTCCAAAGACGGTAGCTCGAACGGTTCGATGGCCGGAATCCTGAGTTTCGGGTACCCTTCGGCCAAATCTGGAATGACTGATTGGATGGAGGTCTTTAAACATTTTTCAAGGTTTGGATCACTTTTCTTGCACAAATTGAAAGATAATTCTGTAAATAAATAATTATATAAGTATTAAGAAAACCATAAAAATTATAAAATGTAATAATATAATACATAACGTCCAATCATCGTAAAGGTATACTAAAACTAACTTTATGAATTTATATTATAGCATTAATAGTCTTATAGCTTTTATTAATGAAATATTTACGTTGAAAATATATTTGATTGATTTTTCATCTATTTTAAAACATTTTTAAATGTGAAACTTAATATTTTAACTATACTAAATCAACGCGTAATAAAAGAAAAGATTACATTTTTGTAAGTATTAAAGATTTTTTTCAATGACTTATGAAAAAAATGTTTTAATCTAAACAAATTAAAAATATACTAAGCTACAAAAAATGTATTTATTAAAATTGTATTGTATATGATTATTTTTGTGTTGATGGAATTTAAAATACATTTGTCAAGTTATAAACATCTAAACAAAGCCAGGCGAATCATATAGGCAACTATATAAGCGTTTTTATTTTTAGAAATAAAATAAATATTTTATTATGTTGTTACTAAAATAATTATTGTTATATTTTTTAAGTATACGAATATAAAATTAATACTTTAAAATAAAATTATAATCTTTAGTAAAAAAGTAAAAAAAAATATTTATAATTTTTTTGTAATACTTAAATTTAAGTTCTTAGCGAATTGTTTGTGAAAAATTTCACTCATCAAATAGAATCGAACCTGGTTACTACCTACACAAATATTATAGTGTATACATATACAAAAAAAATTACTTACGTTTTTTCGGTGTGGGTGCAGCGGTTACAGAAGCAACGACGGCCAAAAACAAAGCACTAACGATCAGCAACGATTTTGCCATTTTTTTTAATTGGAAATATTTAACTTGTAAAATAAAAAATAAAAATATTTCAAATGAAATCGATTTCGGATCGAAATAGTGCAAATTATGTTTTGGGTTATTAGTAAATTTTGAAAAAACTAAGAAAAATCTTAATTATTCCCGAAGTTACTTCTGGTACTGAAACCGTCGAAAATGTGATACCGCAACCCTGTGTTCGAATACCTTTTATACCTCACGCAGCTCGCAATTCACGTTGACCTCCCCGGAACTCGTTAAAGACACACCCATAAACGCCTATATAATTTTTTCTGATGGGTAATGTTATGTTATATTACTTGTATATATTTTCAAATTTCAATAGCAAATATAATTCATCCACAATTATCAAGTTTAACATTTATTAATTTATACGTGTTATATGTGAAATAGGTACATTTTATTTGATTTCATAATTAAGTTTATATACGACAGTATCAATTCCATATATTTTCATATCAATATAAGAAACTTAATATTCATTGTTATACTACTTATACTGTTACATAATTAAGTAGTATTAATAAATATTTTCTGATTTTAAATCATAGTACTATTATTATTTATTATAATAATCTATTCAAATATAAAAACTAAGTAGGTACTTACATTTTAACGATTTATTCCAAAAACTTATGTCTTCTTTCATAGAACATATTTGGTATATATATATATATATATATGTATTAATTATCCATAGGTATACATAATTTAACTAAAATAATAATAAAAATATTATTATTAATAATAATATATAATTATATTATGTACAATAAACATAGGATATTTATATTAATACATATTTTATTATATTTATGATAAATCTATATTGGTACAATACTTTCACTCCAAATTTAAATGTTTTATTTGATTACTTACATTATAAATTTAATTAGAATATTAAATTACTCTATAAAATCTTTTATTTTATAAATTGTTTTAAGTAGAACGATCAATGTATTAGTTTTATTAGGTATGATATATGTTTTTTGTGTCTTCTGTCACATTATTTAGGAACAAAATGAAGTTAAAAGAACACAAACTTCCAAAAATATTTATAATTATTGAATAATGAGAATATTTAATGGTTTTTGACAAAATGATTTTATTTGTTTGATAATAAACAATAATGTAGAAGCTTGAAAACTGAAATAAAAATAATTTTAGTAAATATTTATAAACGCATATTTAGACATGAAACTATGAAATTACACCTATATAACATAGTTTTAAAAGTATTTCGGAACTTTTTGATTTTTTTTTTTTGTATAGAATTTGTTTTTATACAGATTGATAAAAAAATTGTTCTAAGTCAAAAAGTTATTTTTACAGCAGTTGAAAAATTCGAAATATATATTCATAATTTTGTTTATATAGTCATTAAAATTATCCCAATATTCGTCAAAATTTCGAACATTTACAAAATATTAGTTTTTAATAAAAAATTTAATTATTCAATTTTAATACATAAAGAATGAAAATGTAAAACGAAATTCCTCATAAAATATTCTTATAGCTAGTCATGAATATAAACACAAGTACCTACATATTTATTTCAATTATTATAAATTATGATATAATAATTAATATTATAATTATTGATTAATAAATGTGATACTTTTAGAGAAATTAGTTTAACATACCATATTAGTTTATTACTAAAGTATTATATAGTAATACATAGTATTAACAATTATAAAATACTCTAAAAAATCGGTGTGATAGTGACACACATTGTATTTGCTTAGTTTTTCGTATGCAATGATTTATTATTGAAATCAAATTTAACTACATTTTACAGTTACATACTCAATGACGAGGTACATTAAAAATTTACTATACAGCAAATAAGTGACTTCCCTAGTTTATATTTCTTATTTCAAGTGTTAAATTTATTTATTAATATCTATTAACTAAATAATATTTATAACTTATCTATTTAAAAATATGACGATGACAATTATTAAAAGTAAGTAAGTATTATTTTTGTGTATTTTGGTATTTATTTTGATTTATAATATGTAAAATATTAAATCATATCTAGTTTATTTTCCATTTAATTGTTATAGTCATCTATTTTTTAAATTAATCCATTGTGATATTTGAAATACGTACATAATTTCATAATTGTCATTTTTTTACAAACATTTTTATTTATATTTATTTTGGCTATTGTGAATTAAATTAATAATAAAACACCGAATATAATTTTAAAAACGTTTTATGTAATAAAAAAATATAATAACATGTGTTTTGTATAATATATACATAAATAAAATTAAAATGTTTTTATAATAAAAAACATCTTTTTCCTTGGATGTTAATAATTCATAGTTTATATCTTCCTATCGTGTATCCATAACCAACAATAAGTATTCTAATATTAACACTGTGTAAAAAAAATCCAGTAATGATCCCTCCCCCCTTCACTTATCCAATTTCCATGAGCAGCGACAATATGATTTTAAAAATTTTAAATTGTTATGTTCACGATGCTTAACCTTGAAAATAATATTACGAGATTCACGTAGACCAAATTACAACAACACCGCGATACCAATGTACACAGAAATGTATATAATTAGTAATAAATACGATAGCGCAGAATTTCTGAATTGTATACATACATTGGCCTCATAAAAATCATTCTATAGTGTGTCCTCCCCAAAAATTATTAAGACATATGAAAACGTCTATTTTGTGTGTCTAAATTACTATACCCAATATCGGCAATATCACACATGACACATCAGTTGTCGAATAACAGAGCAACAGTTATTTCATCTTGATTTTCTATCAGCCGTCAACAACACACAGTTTTTCTAAAGAGATAACGGCCTGTTCGTACCTATTTATATTCTGAATCATATCGAATTCGAACTACCGTATTATAATATTTATTGCATAACCCACTTGTAATGAACTAACCACTATATATACTTCTGTACTATCGGAGGTTTAACATTTAAGGAAGTAGAAAAAAGCTACTTTTTGATCGTGCGAGTGCGGTGGATATGATATGAAGTTGATAATCGACAAACAATTTGTAGCCGATGGTGCCATTCTGACTTCCGTGAGTGGTAGGGAGTGCAATTTAAGTATTTGAACACATCTAACCTTTTACCCTCGCCAGTGGTCTTGATTAGTTTAATTTTTGAATAAATATTTGTTGCAAACAGTTATTTATTGAATATAATCAGCAAATAAAGGATATTATTTTATAAATATTATTATATTAATTATTTAAAATTGATAAATTTCAATAAATATAAAATAATTCCGTCTAGTAAGTAACCGCTTTGCTGTATAGTAGGCGTCAAGTGTACCTTCCATATTTCTTTTTATGGATATTATGCATTTTTTTACTGCCTCGTAAAGGATAGATACATTACATAAATTTGACGAATATTTTAAAATAGGTAAAATAGTGTCCAATTTGAGCCCTTATTTGGTTGCTGCTTAATCTATAAGCCTACCGACACGCAACGTCCTAAACTGTCCTTTACAAATTTGGGGAATAGAATATTCCAACACTAGAGAGGCAGTTAAAAATTGCATAATTTAATTTTTTTTAATTATATAATATGTTTAACTTGTTTAGTTTCTACGCGTAAAAAAAAGATACATATACGCAAGGGCACCCGCAGGCCAAATTTTAGGGGGGGATAGCCATGCCGTATCCAAGGGGTCCGCCTCTCCCCGAAATTTTTAAAAGTGGAAATATTTTAGTGGTAAATATAGTTTATTGACTAAAAATGTTCAGCATTTATATTTTAAAAAAATATTGGACTCTTCGAAATTTTTTTTAAGTTACGGCCTTGGGGATAGCTTTAATTTTTATTCATAATCAAACACTTCTATTAATGTATAATGTATTAGGTTTATTTATAAAAAATGTTTAAAGGTAATATAATAATTAATAGTATATTTTACACTTATAGACGTATAGTAACTATATTAACTAATTGAACACAAATTGTAATTTTATTTTATTTTTCCAAATTCATTAATAGCTTTTTCAGATAAATTAAGTTCTTTGATTTATTTTTCTATGTAAACTTAACATACATAATCCGGATAAACGGTTCTCACACATTGTTGAACGTAACCAGGTTTTAATACGACGTAATTTTCTGAATGTCCTTTCTATACAAGTTGTTGGTAGAATAGTTATATTAATAATAATACTTCTCTTCAAAGTTGCATAAAATTCACAATCTTTAAAAAAAAGAAATATTTTCCTACCGACTATATATTACCTATATCAAATATCCATACACCTTGGTACCAATAATGATTTTTGGGATTTTAGAATATTTAATTTGGATATAATTATTTTAACTAGCAGGAAAGCTAGGGGGGAGTTGTCCCCTCCCTGCACCCTTGCATTTACATGAATTCTTACATAATGGAAAACAATTATATTATTCCTACATTATTCATATTGATGAAATTTGTTTATTGTTTTTTTTTTAAGATATAAGCATTATTTTGACTATATTTTATCATATAAAATATTTTATAATATTATATTTTATTAAAAAAATAATAATCTAAATAATCTAATTATCACATTACAATGTATAATTATTTAACATTTATATAATATAGTATAATAAATATAAACAGCTATTTAAATTATAATATACATTTATTAAGCCATAGAACATAAACCAAAGTAACATTATCGCATAAAATTAAACTGCACGAAAATGTACCGTCAAACTAATGTTCATTTATCATTATCAAATTATCATTACTGCTTCTGCGGTATCGTCCTATTTCGCCGAATCCTACTATACCGACAAAAAAACTAGTTTTATACGGATTGATAACAAATTCCATTTGATGTAGTATTATAGTATTTGTATTATACTAATACAAATTTTGGTCAAAAGTTTATTAATTATCTGGGTCCTGTAAATTTTCCAATATATCTATGTAAAAAAGATTATTTTTTTTCTATAAACATCAAAAAAATCAAAAAATGTATCAATGATGTTTTATTTAGTGAATTACAACAGTGTTTATTATAAGTAATAAAATATAGTCTTTATTTTTATTTTATTTTTTTTATCTCTCTTATTTTTATACAGCGTTTGTTTATTTAATGTTGTTATATTAATAAGTAATTTAAAAATCAATTATGTGTACTGTTACTCCCTACACCACCACAAGCTAAAGTTAAAGGTTTAGGTAATTACTAATTTTTATTATTTTATTTAATATTTTGTTGTTATTTTTGTGTTAATCAAATAATAAAAAAATATTTCAATTAAATATTTCAAATATTTCATTATATATTATAAAATGATAAATTAATTTTTTTTACTAACATTTTGTCGTATAGGTACATAGTTAATGCTTAAATTATTTAATTTATTTTTACGATTTCACGACTTTATTTGAATAAACATATTATACAATTATTATTTTAACGAAACAAAATTCTATTTATATTTCGGAGAGATGGGTTTCGGCAGGATGAGTTTCGGCAGGATGTGTTTCGGCAGGATGGGTTTCGGCAGGATGGGTTTCGGCAGGATGGGTTTCGGCAGGTTGAGTTTCGGCAGGATGGGTTTCGGCAGGATGGATTTTCGGTGAGATGGCCTCCGGGTTCGAGGTCGGCATGGGTTTCTTAGCTAGCCGGTATTGCTGGCTAACAAATGGCTCCCGGGCCTTCCTTTTTTGATTCGGCGCCTGAAACTTTCTGCGTATAAAGGGTTTTTCTACCGTTTCCGGCTTCACGGCTGGTGCGAAGAGTGGTCCTGACGCCTTGGTCACCGTTTCCGGCTCCTTGGCAATCAGGACACTGCGTCCACTAATCCCTACGAAACGCGTTTTTTCCGCTGGTGTGGAGAGTTTTGTTTGTTGGATGTTCGCTTTTTCTCGGTCAGTCCAACCTCGACGGTATATTACTGCCCAAATCGGATCCCGCAGCAGTTCTTGCAGGGACATGCAGTTCACTTGATCTATTGTTGGTCGCTCCTCATGGTCACCGGACACGGCGGACACCACTCCCAGCTGGGAAGTGTTGTCCGCCACATCGGTGGACCATTTTGCGGCCTCTTTTTTCACGCTTATTGTATCTGGAAATAAGGATGGTTAGTACAGCACAATTTTCTTTATTAAAATAAAATGCTGTGACGAAACAATTTTTCGTAGCTGGCTGTTCGTTATTTTGAACTACCGAACTACGCAAATGATGTTTATTGCATAATTTTTTTTCGCATTTACTACCGATCGATATTCGTTTGCAGACCCCCAACCTACACCACACAAATTTTCTTCAAAAATAAATAAAAGTACCTAACACTTAATAAAAATTATAAGATAGTTAAATTAGCAATTATTCAGTCATATTTAATCTATACTATGGTTATATACTGAATAATATTGTTTAATTTAATTTTACATGTGTGGTCGTAACACTTACCTAGTTAAATATCAAAAATTCAGGTTTATGAATTCAAAAAAACAATAATAATAACATGCTTTAAATTTAAATATTAATTTTATGCTAAAGGTAGAAACTTACAGAAGTTAAAAATATTTTTGTAATTTTTTATAAGCCATTACATTTTTTTATTAAATATTCAAATTATACTCCCCTCTAATATAGCTAATATTCTTAAATAAATTATTTACCAGATATTTCAGAATGTTCCGAAGAGTCCACGTGACTATTATTATTGGAAGCACCATTTTCATTATTGCGTAAATGACCTGAAATCTGCACAAATATACTGTAATATAAGCAAATTGCACTATACAAAATTGTTCTTAGAGCATATATAGTGTAAAGCAGATGGCTGAGATGCAATAATCGGTGATAGATATAGTAAGTATCGACAAGCGGTAGTGAGAGGATATACTTACATTTGATAAATAACGACCGAATTTACCATTCATGACGTATGACCGTAGATAAGGGAATGCCAAAAAACTTATCGCAAGCATAATGATATTATATTTTGTACTGGTAATGACGGTAATGTAAGTAACGAAAATATCAATATTAATATAATAAAATAATTACAATTGTTTACATGGTTATTTTATAAACAATACGTACGATGTTTATAATTTTCGCTGTCTAATGGCCAGTATGGGTGATGAGTGATGACACCCAGAGTATTTTTACTACAATTTATAATATATTACGTTTTATATAGGTAGGGAAATTATAAGTTATTTGAGATAGATTAGGTACTATTCAATAATGCACTATATATAGGAATATATTAAGTATACAAATATTACAAAATGCTTACAACATAAAATATATATAAAGTTATAATATTACGCTAAGTGATGATAATAATTTTGAAAATTAATTTGCATAATTATTATTAAATTCAATGTAGGATTCAAAACTATAAATAAGAATACACTTATATCTACAAGTAAGTGTATAACGCCCGATACCTCGGCTTTAATTTACTTTTTCAGATTTCAGATGTTTTAATAAAAATATAATATTGGGACAGTATGTGGTGCCCTTAAATCCGTGATCATGTAGGCTGCAGCTTATACTACCTAATTAATTCCTTAATTACTACCTTAATTCGAGTTTGACCACTACCGAGGTTTGATATTTTTGACAACAAATCCAAATTCATCAATTTTTCTTGAATGTTATGAAATTTTATTGTCATTGTATCAAATAACCAATGACGATTTGGAACATATCATAATGAACTTGTATAAGTTGGTATACCACTTTATTGGTATAAAACTAACTACATACCTATTAGGTATTTATATGTATTTTTAATATTCAATATTTATTTAACAAATATTAAACACATCAGGTCATAGCCCATATTCGTGTAAATATAATGATAATATGTATTTTTTTTTTTTTTTAAAACAAAAACATCTGGAATTAATTTAGTTAAAATTCGTTGAATTATTTTATTTAACTAACTATACAATATAGTTACTATCTTCTTATTTTTAATGTATTGGTCTCTAAATAATTTTTTGGGACAATATATCAATCAGAATTTGCTTCTTAATTTTATATTTTGTTTGACGTTAATTAGGTAGTTAATTTCTATAAATAAATATTTTATTTTTATTGTATGTGAATTACTCGAATAATTACAAGCACTTTAAATACAGAACTATCTATGCATATTACATACATTTTTAATCAATCAAATATTTAATATTATAAATAAATATGACAAGTGACCAATGTTTGTTTTAAACCCGAACCTCATTAGCGCGCATTAAATTTTTTATTCATTTAAAAAAATATATAAATCTGTCACTAATTTAATTTTTATAACAGTCAACTTATAATTTAATAGGTAGATCTTACCAACGATCATCCAATTATAAATTAAACTATATAATATATTGTTTTAATTTATATTTTATGTTTTGATTATTTTAAATGTTTAGTAGTTAACCACTGGTTTATATCTTTTTTTAACTTATAATTTTTTTTTTAATTGTCATTTATAATTTATTATATATAATATATAAAAAATAAATTTAAGCTAATTTGTAAAAATTAATAATTTTGGTAATTAATATCAATTTGCCATCTTACGCATATCATGAAAGTATGTCGGGTTTTTGCCAAGCTCTTGTCTGTCTACATCCAACGAATATACAATTGATGGATGTAGGATTTTCAGTTTCCACATGTTTGACATATTCTCGGTAGCTGATTTAAATAATTGTATATATAGTACTAAGTAATTACTATATAAGACATAAGCTGAATTATTGATATACAAGTTTCCATAGACGCACATTATGTCTTAAACTAGAGAGTACTATAATGTTTTACCCTAAAGTGACCCCTGGGTGGCTTCGAACTCCACATTCCCTATCGGTTACATACCAGATATACATTTTAATTATAAATTATTACATTAAAAAAGTACCTAGTGAATCTGATTTTCACTAAACAATATTTTTTGTCCAATATATTATAACCAACACTGAATACTTTCCTTTATAATATGAAATCAATGAATAACAATAATAACTGTATTATTATATTAATAAATTATATATTTATAAATATAATTATGTACATATATAAATGTATAACATGGTTTTATTTTTATAAGTACCTATAGCCGGTTTAGGAAAACTAAAAAAAATTACAAATTAAAAATAAATTATATTAAATCTAATTTTCTTGATTTTTTTTTTTTGCAAACCAGTTAATTTTATGTTTATTTTTTCATCCATTTATGAGTTCTCTTTCTATGTATAAAGACGAAAGATTAATAAATCTACTCTGCACCATATTGGTGCGTAACCAAATCAAGATGCGGCACATTGACGAAAATTACTTTTCACATGTTGGCATATTACTGATGAGTAGAGACCGGAATTATATGCTCTAAAAATGTAGCAAATATGATGCAAATATGCAAAGCAAATAGGTCAAAATATGCGTTTATATGCTCAAATATGCATCATAAATTTATATAACTTTTAACAAATAAAACAAGTAAAATAATATTTTGTAACAATTAGAGTGTTGTACCTTTCAACATCTAAATCAATGAACAAAATATTTAATATATATATATATATATAAACATCACTATATGTTTTGAAAAAATTTAAACAAATAAAATATAACAAAATTAGGAACAAAATATTTAAACATAAAATAACCATTATTTTTTGTTTTCATAACAATTAATAACAATATACTTTTCCATATTTTATGGGGTTATGTTAGTTCTTTTTTCAGTTAATATAATTTTGTGTGTCCTAAATGACCGTTCAACGTCCACAGATGTTATAGTTGCATATTTCATGCAAGAACTCATCATGAGTATAAAATTTTAGGATAGGAAAATCGTGAATTTAAATCACGGCTTAGATAGGATAGGATAGGATAGGACATTAATTTATTTTTTATTATCAACACGGTATCAAATTAGTAGATAAGAAAAAATGCTATACTGTTTTAACAGTAATTTTTTTTCGCCAGGATGAAAGCATTTAAAAAATCCAATTTCCAAAATAAAAACATGAACTAATTTGATTATTTACGAAGATTGTAAAAAATATATACATTATAATATGCACTTATGAAAAAATATGTCCAAATATGCATTTATATGCAAAATTAAATTTGGTCTATAGAATCAGTTGGGTCTGAATCGCCCACCTTTCAAACCCTCGTATTTGTGCATACACTCAGTATGAACATGCAATATGCAAATGCATAAAATTCTGGTCTCTACTGATGAGTGATGAGATTTATAAGATTATTGTAGTAACTTGAATTAATTTGTAAACGTTCAGACATACTACCGGACTACATGCGCACATGAGAACTTCCAGCAAATAATTTTTACTAAGACAAATTTTTAACACTATTATCTACGCTATTAAACTTTTATATTAAGTTCCTGAAACATCATAAAGACATTACTATTAAAAAAACTTTTTTATTGACTAAATTGCGTTGTGAGATTTATTTACTTAACATTTTATTAGTTAAACCAAATTTTAAAATAAAATTATAAATTAAATATTGACAAGCTGATAACTTATGATGTTTAGGTCTCGTTTCCAAAATCTAAATGCGTTATAAATAAGTAACATACTACAACATCGCAAACCCAAATACCTAATATTGTACTTATAATATTATGTATATATAAAATATATACGTCCAAGGCATTAATGTATTACCAATACAAACTCATTAAACTTAGTCTTATAAATACAAAATTACACTTTAAACAATATTTTTAGCTCAAAATAAGCTGGGGGTGCTAGTCCGCCAATGTGAGTTTCTTATTTCTATAATCATCTAGGTATATTTTATGAGATTGATTAAATTAGGTAATTTCAAAACTTTTATAGCAAAAAAAACATTTTAACTTTAAAAATAACAATAAATTATTAAATGGCAATTACAGAATTTAAAATTTATATACAAAAAACAAGATAATATGATTGCATGATTGTATGAATATTATATCATAGATTTGTGAGATTATAATTAGCTTTATTTTTATGGAAGTAAATTTTAGGATATCACCTATGTTTTCAAAAACGTACAATAAAATAAAATAATAATAAACAATCTAAAGATATTATTATACTGAGATAATAATGATGACCTTAACAATGAATATTAAATACCTAGTACCTAAATCTTAGAGCATAGTAGTACTATTAGAGAGGTGATTTGCAGGACGACAATATTACGTATATTCACGGGAAATAAATTCAACGCAATAATTACTTGAATAGGTAATAATTTAATAATTCGAATTATATTTTCATATAAATAACATTCAATAAGTTAATAAAAACACTAGGTTTTTCAAATAAATAATTTGCAAGTCATCAATTTGTTATTGAGACAAGCGCATAATAATATAGTCGTAGTTTTTATAAATAATAAAAACAAATCCCCAGAAAGTGGGCGCTATATGTGAGCATCTCGTTAGCGTCGATCACATTTGACATTTTTGTCGAGCTACTCTAGCGCGTCCTGACTGTGACGTGTAATAAATTAAAAATAACAACATTTTTGGTTAGGAAACTAAAACAAATACAACAATCCAACGAACTACAAAGGGAATATGTCTGAGTACGCGGTCTTTTGCAATGCTTTATTAACAATGTCTTGTGCAATAGCTCCAACAGCTTCTTCGAATGCTGGTTTCAATTCCTCTAAAAGAACTTCCCAGTTTTCGTTCAGGATGGAGTTCATGCTGTCGCCTGTTAAAATCAATAACACGGAAATTAGTGAATTGAATAAATACAAATTATCGGTTTTTTTTATAATGTTCAGTAACGATTATGGTGTATTATAAACTTTTTGAATATAATAAACTTACCTAATTGTTTGTTTCCATTGAAAAGGTTTTCCAACTTGACGTTCAGTTTTTTGATGCTCACCAACCTAAGTTCGAATTTCTTGATTTGGACGAAGGTCTTACCGTTCTTCTGGCTTGGAGATCCGGATACTTCTTTCAATTCCAATACGGGATCGTCTATCAAAAACATTACAATTTTAAAAATCAGGAATATAATATACGAAATTGTAAAAAAAAAAAAAGTAGCATTTAGAAAATTGTATAATAATTAATAGTAATTTCAAAACTTACGCAAGACTAAGGTACACGGTCCGTTGCCGGTGATCGGTAAAACGAGCACCTTGCCGTTAACCGTGTATTGTCCAGTGATCTCGAGTGGCTTTGTGAAACCAATCTTGCCGTTCAATTTGTAGTTGTCTACGTCGAATTTCAAAGAGTCGATCACTGTGCTGGTCAAGCCCATGATTTTGACGTCCTTTAGCTTCAGGTCAATGCTGACTGATTTGCTGGAGCCTTTGCCTTGGTCGATTTCCAATGACGGTAGCTCGAACGGTTCGATGGCCGGAATCCTGAGTTTCGGGTATCCTTCGGCCAAATCCGGAATGACTGATTGGATGGAGGTCTTTAAACATTTGTCAAGGTTTGGATCACTTTTCTTGCATAAATTGAAAGATAATTCTGTAAATAAATAATTATAATAAAATTATAAAAACAATAATTGAAATCACGCGGTTTGTTATAAAATATTATTCTATGTATTACATATTTGATAGCAAGTCGATTTAATAAGCTTTTTGTATCTACATACTACAAATAAGTATTAATATAAGTTATTCTGTATTTATTGTCTAAATTATGACTCTTTATTGTTTGATTATTATTGATTTATATTGGGTATATTGTCTGGTAAGTGATATTATGCAAAACATTTAGTTTGTAGTCAATTTTTTTTTTAAATCAATTCGATCTTCACAAATGGTGTAAAATAAAAAAAAGATCAACGTCTCTTATAAAGTTGTAACAAGTCTAAAATTGTTATTTAACAGAATTTGCACATTGTACCTAAACTGTTTTAACCTTGGCCATTTGCCACCATGTTTATGTTTTAAACCTTCCGGGATAAGTCACTATTACTGGTAGTGGCGCCGAAGGTGATAATTAAGACTAGTCGTGTGAAATAATTTTCTTACTTCTCACTAAAATACATATAAATGTACTAAATGTACCTATAATTAATAATTGTTTATTCATGTATCCATTAATGATGAATTTCGGTGAAATTTATTATTATTGACACAAACTATTAATATGATAATCACTATACATATATGCATAATATATAAAATATGGATGAGATTGAAAATAAAAATATTAATTATTAATTAATAGATACTAAATATTAAAATCCGTGTTCAAATAGTTTAATAAATAATAATATTTCATAGAATATTGCTACCTATACAGTTAATGAATTATAATAAAGCATTTCTAGTAATAAATACTATCAAAAACTTTTTTTTTTAAATAAGGATATGAAAAATATAAATTTTATAATATATTATGGAATAAATTTTCAACCTTAGAAACTTAATAAATATAATTATTTATGAGATATTCAATTTTAAGATATCTGTTATTTATGCTCCTAAAGGCTATAATTATTTAACATAAATAAAAACCTTTAAGTCGAGTAGCCTACAAAAAATATGAGTAACTAAATATCATTATTTATTTTTAAAATGCAAAATGAATACACATATACCTATTGCAGTTTGATTAAAATATCTTATTTCAAATCTTTTTTTTTAGTGAAATTACAAGGTATAAAATAACAATTCAAGAAAATAGACATTTAAATATTGCGTTAAAAAAATATAGTTATTTTCTAATTTTTCAATTTTTTTTCTTATTAAATAATGGTTAATATATATTCTAACATAAAATGTTGAACATATAAATAGTTTGTATTATTTGAAATTAAAAATTAAAAATTAAACTACACTTGGGATAAGAGTATAAGACTGATATAAACATATTGTGTACAACAATTTTAACTTACGTTTTTTCGGTGTGGGTGCAGCGGTTACAGAAGCAACGACGGCCAAAAACAAAGCACAAACGATCAGCAACGATTTTGCCATTTTTTTTAATTGGAAATATTTAGATTGTAAATAAAAAATAAAAAATTCCAAAGGAAATCGATATCAGATCGTTAAAGTTAAATAATGTTTTTGGTTATTTGTAAGTTTTGAAAAAACTAAGGAAAATATTAATTCCCGAAGTTACTTCTGAAACTGAAACCGTCGAAAGTGTGATACCGCAACCCTGTGTTCAGATACCTTTTATACTCGCGAGACTGTTCGTGTTGACCTCCCCGGAACTGGTTTCAGTTACTGCTATACAATTGTTTTTTTTTTTTTGTCCGTTTTAATGACAAACAACGCTGTAATGCTAAATTGTAAATTGCACATCTTTGTGGATCCATCAAAAACTTACGAAAAAATCACAAAATATGTATTAAACTTTAAATGGGCTACTATAGGTATAAGTTAATTATTCGATATTCAAACTGTTTATCAATAGGTAATAGTTTTTCAAAAATACCAAACTTTTAATATATATATGCTAGTATAAATTATATTTCATATAAATTAATACATTCAATTAAGTTGTATTAATCATTGTTATGTAACTTGTTCCGAATACAACTAGAATTTTGATTCACGTGTATTATAATAAAAAATATACACACACTGACACACTCTTTCAATTTTAAGAAAATAATTGATAAACCATTCATTTACACTGCTAACGATTTATATTTTCAAACTAATAATGGTATACGACTATACAATGAGCAATTTATTTAATTCCCTATTAAGTATGTTTCAAAATAATAGAACCGTTTGCTTGACATGAATTAGTAGATAGTAATTTAACCTCGCATTATTATAGCAAGTAAATAGGCTTTACAAAATATCGTAATATTTTAGAGAGTAAATACTATAGGTAATTACTATATTAATATTTTAAGTGTTATTATTATCAAATTACGGCCATTTTCTATATTTGCTAAATTTAATAAGAGATAATAAAATCTTTAAATATGCTCTTTTAATAAATGTAATATAAGAAAAATAAAAAATTATTAATTATTTTACAATGTTTTGTTTTTTTTTATACTCGTATGTTATTTATTGGTTTGTGATATTGTGTATTTTTTCAATAATAACTAATATTTAATAAATTATTAAATTTTGAAAATTGTAGATGACTTCTGGTGACAAATTGGACTAAACTAACCTTTTTTGGGGGGTTGGGGGAAAGCTAAGTAAAATTCTAGAATTTCTAAGAATTTATTTTAAAAAAATTTTATCTGTCAAAATACTTGGCAATTTAATACAATATAGGTTATGTTATTTATACAACAGCTATGAGATTTTAAAGTTTACATTTTATTAAAAATGTTCAATCACCAACATTAGTACATTTTTTTATTCTTGAAAATTGTTAATTTTTATTAATAACTTATAAGACAGACTTGCAAATTTAAAGCAAGATTCCTCTTTTTTTTTGTTTATTTAAAATAATTTACAATCTATTCAAGAATTAGTACAATGAGCAAATTTTATATCTCTAGTCCAATAATTAAAAAAAAAAAATTAGTGTAAAGAACATTTATTTTATGAGTATTTGAAGTTTAAATTGTGATGAAATTAGATATTAAAACATAAAATATCAATTTTTCCTCAAACGATTTATGATATTTTCTTGTTATTCAAAAAATATTAACTATAAAATCATAAAACATTACGCAATACTTGAATTATTATTATTTTTTATTTATAGTCTTATAAAATATAAAAATATTTAGACACATCTTATGCTATTTAAAACATTTAAAAGATAGTTTTTATTCAGTGTATATTGAAAATAAAAACTATTACCGCCAAACTTTTGAAAATGAAATACAGGGGTCCTCATAAGTTTTACTAATAACATAGACCTTTTTTTTTACAATGCAATTTTCAAATATATAGATTACTTTTTAGCTAGGTATTTACCATAAATCATTAATACCGTTTTATACTGTGCGCGGTATTGACTAGTAGGTTTGGGTTAATAACAAAAATATTTAAATATATGATATATAAATATACAATAGGTACGTATTATAATAATTAAATAATACATGCATTTTTTTCATCAAAAATTAGTTCAACGTAATGCATTCCATTGCCTACTAATAAAATATAAATTATTATTATGCCTAGTGAGTAGTAATATAAATAAGTTATAAAATATTTTTGAGAATAAAATTGACATAAGAAGTATTATTTTAAACTTAATGTCTTAATTGTATTATTATTTATTTAATATTGTTTAAATTTAAATTTATTGTAATAAAGCATTATTAATCTGAACCTAATATGTACCTATTTTTTAGTTAAAAAATATTATATCTGTCTTTTTAAAACATCTATTTTTTTTGTTTTATTTATTTAGCAAAAATAATTACACAAACTAAAAATAAGCTGATCTCGCATGAAATACTAAGTAGTGTAAAAATGTACCGATTCTATACATTTGAATAACTAAACATAATTTAATCTATCGTTGATTTTCATTGAACAAATTTAATTTAAATACTCGATTTCAAAATAAACTGATATTGTATCATTTATTTTCTTTCTGCGTTTCACATTTAAAACACATTTGAATTCACATTATCAAGGTTTTTGATTATTTCATAGTACTATGTGTTTTACTTGATATAGATATTTATATATTTAATTCAAACATAATAAGGACTTTTTAAATTCAATATTACAAATAAGTTAACCAAACAACAACAGATTATTTTGCTGATTTTTTTTATATACTTTATAGTTTTATATTAATTATTAAATACCTATTTTATAAGTATTAGTGATAATAAATTGATATCTTCGTTGAAAACATCACAAGTCAGTTTTAAAAAGTATACAGTACTACAGTAGACATTTTACATACTAATAAGTACCTGTAATATCATTTGTGATTTATACGTTTTTTTACTTCGTTTTGTTTTATACAATATACATTATTAAATAAATATTGTGACAATTGTGTAAACGACTGAGAAAGACATTAATTTTTCAAAATAATATATTTGTTCTTAAATATTTTCATTGAAATGTGTTGATACGTTGAAAATGCATTAACATATATTAATCATTATTCATTATTAATAATGTTCGATTAATGACATTGACCATACGTATTTATTACTATTTAACGACGAACCTAATTTATTAACTGTGCGTTAAATTTATGTACGTCCGAGTTGTTAGTCTAATATCACAAAATGAGTTTACCTATGTACATTTATGAACTTTCAGTCGGTCACGATTATTTTCAGTGAGTTCACATCGTTCATAGATAGATAATACTTAAAATAATATAATAATAGAGTTTATACTAAAATTATTGCAACAATCGCATACATTATTAATATTTATACTGCATGCACATCCTCGTGTTTTCAATGTCAATCAAATTGTCAACTTGTTGACATTGGAACCGCGGCCGTTGATGTTATCAATAAAATATTAACTACAGCAGATATATTTACAGTAAAAATATTTCTATAAAATTAAATCGTTGTATCAGTGTATTTTATATTATTATGGACGATCCCGTGTTTCCTGGTAAACAAATGTAATTGTATAATAGTTGTATTATATGTAGTAGTATATTCAGTTTACAGTGTGTGTGTGCGCGCGCGCACGCGTGTGTGCTTATAGAATATTAATTACCTTTAATTTTTAATTAATTAACTTTTATTATAATACTGCAATAGATATAACGTATGGTTTCTAAACTTCCGAGCACGACGGGGTTGTGGTTGGGCGGTCTGCCGGGTTGAATAGCTGACAACTACCCGTTTGACTGGTCTAAAACATGATCAAACTTGTTAAAGTTTCAAGGATGCAGGTGTATTTCGATCGGATAACTGCGCGCATAATAATAGACTATAACAACCTACCACTGATAGATTTTACATTGAATTCTCGAGGAAGTGTTAACGAGACTCTTTGGACAGCAGTGCAGGCGAAGATAAAGAGAGAGAGAGAGTTAGAGAGTGATAAAGTCAGAGAGAGGAATACGAGTATTATGCGTGTATGTGTGGTCTGTTAAATTATATCGTGAGATGCAGAAGAACCAGGACGAAGGTCGACTCGGTGGCGACAGCGTGTATAGACGACGGACTTTATCCATTTTATTATTTTTTTATTTTTAGTAAAAAAAAATTAATCCATCGTTAAACAACGATATCGGGTAGGGCTCAGACGCACAGACGTACCATGTTATTACGCGATAGGCGCCTAATAAATCTGTTAATAAAAACTGTTAATTTAATTATTTTTTGCAACAGTATTTTCAAAAACAATGTTCACGCAAATTATCAGATGTTTACACGTGCTTGAAAGGTGCAACGACGTACAATAATAAGTTTCTTTTTAAAATAAAAGTGTTAATTAGATATCTTATTAAAGTCCTTATACGTTTGAATCAATATGCAAATTTGATTAAAACAATAAAAATACTGTGGTTAGAATTGTTTATAAGGTAAATAATATTTTTGCTCTTGTATTTAATTCTGAGATTTTTCCTACCTGTAGACTTTAATTTTATGTGTTTATACTCCGTGTTTACATTGTACCTATATGGTACAAATTACCGAATGTCCTCGCTATATAGTAGTACTAATAAAGTGTAGTCCAAACTTCTATTCCTTATAGTTCACACGACGTTTTTCCAAGAAACTCGTCCAAATGTAGCGTGTACCGATTATATTTGTGATTTATTGAAATTAATATTATGCGTTACGCATTAATATACCTAGTATTGACAACAGCATTATTAGTTATGCCTAGGTAACTCGTTTGCCAAGGTGTTTTACGTATTTATGTTTTTACGTTCAAATAATGCGTACCTATGACTTTATACTTTTAAAAAAATTTTAACGACCGGACAACATTATTATTGTAAAAACGTGTAGATAATAATAACAATGTTGCACACTATTACACCTTAAACACGTATAAAGTATAAACGCATAAATCCTAAGATTGTAATTAGAAAATCGTATCTAAAATTTTTATAAACTAAATTGTATAGGTTCAACTAATAGTATGGAAACACATAAATTAAATATTAAACGAAAATATAAACCTATTTAATATTGTATGTAATACGTATAATTATAGTACATATTATTATTATATTTAGGTATATTAATGATTCGCCCAAAGACTATTCTTCATACATACAAGTTACTCAAAGCTATAAGTTATTATATACTTATTAGTTATTGGTACATCAGTATACGTGAATAGCTAAATTTTTTTTTAAAAGTCACTAAGTAAACTCTGATAACGATGCAATATAAAAACAACATCAATCCGTGTCGAGCAAATACATAAGCTAAGTTCTCTTTGATGTCAGCTACACATCAGCTATCGCCGGCTGACAATGCGAAAAGAAAATCAATATCGTCATCGCCGAAGAATAAAATGCAATAAGGAAAATCCTAGTATGTTATCGTAGTACGCAATCTATTACTTTTAAAATATTTGAGTATTTTGTAATTATAAATACATATGATTTTAGCTTTTAACAGGCATTTTATCTTCGTCTTCTTCTTGTGGATTTCGGCCTTTAAGACCAACCCTCTTGACAACTATAGCTAAGTCGTCGGCGCATAGCAGTAGGCCCGTTGTCGTGTTACTCAGTGTGTCTCTATCAAGCACATTTGTTTCTCTGATTTAAAGAGAATGGCGGGAAGAGCTTCTCCTTATTACTAAAATATAAGTTAAATATATAGGTTTTTTTAAAACTACGAACGAATTACAAAACACGGTTATACCTACTTTTATATACTAAAAAATAGGTCGACTGTATAAAATGTAATATTATTTGCCTCTCTATATAAAATTAGGCGTCTACCTACTACCTAGGTATGAGGTTAACTTTTGAATAACGTCGAAAATGTTTTTTCCGATGTAGTGTTATGCCAACTAGTTACGGTATAGTTACACCTTTATATATATATATAGTGTATAGGATATGATAACGAGGAAAAAAAATACACACGTATTATTTAATAACGATAAATACGGAGGTAAATCGTGCTGTACGCATATTAAATATATTCGTAAATCTGACGGACACCGTGTAGGTGTACCTGTGCATAAAGGCGATGTGAAATTGCGCTCAGAGGTCGTCCATACCGTACTCGTATATGTATATAGATACACTCTTTTTATATAATATATATGTATTAATTGTATAATTTTGTGTGTGGTGTACGTATATATATATCGGCGAGTGCGCCACGCGCGTATATAATAATAATAATAATAATATTATATTATTGTGTACCCGCGAGTGAGTGCACACGTCGTCTCGATCGCAACACGATCGTGTGACGACCCGCCGAAAATGGCGCTTAACAACTATCGTCTGCAATATACCATCGCGTGCCCGGCGAACGTCCGTAAGCATTACTTACACGTCCCTGTACACGGTCGACAGACACACGTATGAATATATATTTATATAATATACATAGGTATACAACGTGTATTATAACCCGACCCCGCGCTTGCGGTAAACACAGCACACGCTCCACTACGCCGACATTATTCTGACATTTTCACCGATGTGTCGCGTACGTATTGTAATGTAAAATATACATTATAACGACGACGACGGCGATAGTAATAATAATAATAGCGTATCTCTTCGCCGTCGCCGCAGTCTATGACTCGGCAGTGTAGTCGGGTGTCCGCAGTCACGTCAGGCGCCCCTACGCGCGTGTACATCACTTTTTCGCGTCACGACAATAATAATACAATGTTTGATTTCAATATAATACTCGCCGGGGCAGTGCACACCGGATACATATTATTTTTGCGTTGCGCGTAGTTTTCCGTAGAAATCAAATCCGAACGGATTGATATCGCCGTCGGTGTTCGTACCGTATAATATTTGGGGTGGTCGGTCCGCGAGTAAAAAAATAACGTTTTTTACCTTCCCCCGTAATGATAACAGTGTAGATGACAATCGTACGTATTTAAACCTAATAGAATATCCGCGTGATAATACAGCCGCGCGCGGTGGTAGACCGACGTTCTTCCGCGATACCGCCGTCGTGCACACACACACACGCGCGCGCGCGCGCTATACGCGCCGAAATCGTAATAATTATTATTCGCGGCCGGGCCGTATATGATTTATCGTACACGATAATACCGCCATTATTAAAGTGTTTTTTTACTCGGAGTTTTTTGTCACGACCGTCGGTGAAACATATAATATATAATTTTCACATAACATGGTTAGGTACACGCGTTACATTATAATATAAACTCATCCGGCCCAACGCTATCGCGCCGAACAAGGTCGTGTTATTATTGAAGATCAAGGTCCGCGACGTTAAAATTGTGTTATTTTATAATATGTTTTAACTCTTTTATTATTTCTTTGTTTTTTTTTTCTTCCGTTTCTCGTTATTTATTTTTTCCACTTGTCGCCATACAATATTCACAACCAAAGGGGTTGTCCGTGAACTTCGCTAGTATTTGCATTTCCTCGTTTGTTTTTTTTTTTCTGTTTTATTACAAAAAAAAAAATAAATATATACACATATCCAGACGTGTTGTCCAGCCGCCGTTCGCCATGACATCGACGCTGTACAATAAGATTGGGCTTATACCCAAACAAAAACCGATTAGAGTAATGATAATGGGACAGCCCGGCGTGGGGAAAACTGGTAAAACACATAATAATTAATTCTTACTGTGATCATTTTTTATATAATCGTTTAGACCGTTTGGTCGTCATTTTATAATTGTATATTAAAAGAGATTTATAAATATATAATATTATGTTCTACAAGGATACGCATTTGCTGACTCGCTCTGTCTAGTATACATACCTACCTATATTGTACACAGATTTACATATATGTGAAGAGAATGTGTATACGTCTTTTTTACCGTCTCGTATATTATAATATTTTATGTGTATTGCAGCGCTATTAGTAAGGTTCGTGACGAAAAAGTTCATCGGTGACTACGACCCCAATCTAGAAAAAGTGTACACGTACCAAGTGTGCATGGAATCGGAAACGGTCAACTTTGAAATATTAGACACCGCTGGATACGTACAAGACGTAAGAAAACGCCCGTCGTTTTTCCAAAATCCTTTCATTTTTTTATAAGCCTGCCAATTGATGACGCCTGTTGATTGTATTAGAAATCGTGCAACTTGGAAATGAACATGCGTTGGGCCGACGTGTTCATATTGGTATACTCCATTACGGACAAATGTTCGTTCGACGATTGCAGTAGGCTCAAGTTTTTGATTAACTACAACAAAAAGAAACGACGTCTCTCCACTAAAGTAAGAATCAGGCGAAAACCGTTTAAGCCACCACTGATCTTATAATATAACACACGATAGAAGCTATTTTTCTATACGCAGTATACACGAATACGTGATATAACATTATGCCGTATAATTATTTATTGACACTGATGACCAAACTCTAGAATACAATATTGGTAGATATTATAGCATATACAGTATATACGAAAGCATGAAAATAAAAATCTTAGGTACAGGATTATCACTACATAATATATAGTATATATTAATGTAAGAATATGTTGCATTTAATTGACCCACATCAATGTATAATATAATTAAATATCTACCTAGGTACTAAGTACCAACCAATTTTCGATAGTATTCTAATACCAAATACGTACAGCAGATACACGAAACGAGATTACTTTCGACTAATATTAATCTCAAAAAAGAAGATATGTTTACAAAAATATAAATGTTAAAGCGATCTAATTACTATTTATTTATTATAGTTTTTAAGAGATGCATTATGAATAAATAAAATTCACAAATTAAGTATAATTTCAAATTTTGGAAAATGAGCTGGGTACGGATTTAAAAAATTCCAACATTGCGGTGTACAATATTGTTCTAAAAATATGTATAATAATTATAAAAATATAATGTGACTTTGCGTGAATACAATGTATGAATGAGATATTCAAACTTATGATGGTACGGATAAATATATTTATACAAATACAGAATACCTGAATTATGTATTAAAAATATGTGTCGGGATGATTTTTTAAACGTAATACATTTTTACATAATTTGAAGTTTTTAAACAATAATATTTTTCAATAAAATTAACTTTTTATATTTTCCGTCACAAATGTGAAATAGATTTTTGATGCGCACCAACTTTTACTATAACTGAAAATTTGGCTCAATAGGTTTCGGTTTGAAAAAGTTATTTTTTTAAGATGAGCCAAATATTTCCCTTTTAAATTTATGATGTATGATGGTTTCTACTTTCGCAGTGAAATGGTAAAATCTGAAAATTTCCCTCCACATTTAAATATAACTGTCTTCTTGGAGGTAATTATAATTAAAAATTTAAATATTAATTCATAAAATTAATTTAAAATTGTTAAAATGATTATTTGATGCGAATTTTTATCAAATATTTTAGTCGTACTAATAACCCAACCCGTTAACGTATCTAGTTGTACATCATACAATGTTTTAAAACATGATTTTATATTGCAAATAAACACTTAATATGGATTGAAAATTTGAATTATTTTTATTAATATTGGTTTGGTAGCAGAACTGAATAGAGGCGAAAACCATTTCAGCTCACCTTAATAAAATATATTTTTTTTTAAATGGGAACCAAGTCAAAGTCAACTAGGACTTTAAGGTTGAAAATGGGTTCTTGGTTATTGTGTTATTGTGTGAACTATCAGATTAATATTATGATATACTTTAATTATATTATTATAAATAATATGCTATACCTATTATTATAGTAGATACTATGTAACCACGTATGAACAATCAGAACCTAAATAAAATTGCAAACAATTAAGTTGATAATAACCACCTACTATATTATTTACAAAAAGTACTGTTGGTAAAAGAGATTGATAGCTGGTTGTTACCTATCGTTATTACTTTATTATTAACTATATACCTACTGATGAATATAGTATATTATATAAAAGTCATTGTTGACTAATTAAAACCATTTTTACTAAAGTTATTTCTGGTGGTTTTTTAACACTTGTTTACAAGACAATACTATACATTTAGCCATTTATGTAATTATATAAATTGGCATAAAATATATAAACATTGTTATTATTTGTACTTAATCATTATAATCACATTAAACCTATGAATTCCCATATGTTAGTAATTGTATACTGCTTGTTAGTGAGTATACCCGTAACCGTCAGTTTATCATAAATTATTATACTCTAAGGATTCTTTAATCTTTGTATCATATAAGTGTAGTGTTTATATATTTTGGATTTTTCACCTCAGTGACCAAATGTTTTCCTTACAAAAACTGGTTTGCCTAATATTTGTTTTAATTAGATATTTTATTTATGAATTTAGATATTCTCATATATCCTACAATAATATTTATACGCGAGTGCAAATTTTAATTTTTTTAAGGTTTCTTATTTGTACCATACTTTGTATTCTTATTGCGTAAATCCGTCCATTGTAGCGTTGTAATACTCATAATAGTTTTGGAAATCATCAATATACATTTTTTATAAGCACCTAGACATTCTATTAAAATATTATTTTTTATAATTTGTAGTCTTAAGATTTGGACATATGATACATTTATCATTTATGTGTGATGTGTATATTATTCCGTTCCATTTATCATTATTTATTTTAATTATATGAATATACTTGTATTAATTGTGTAGTACAATTTCGTACATCTACTATATTTCATATAGTTATACTATAGCCTGGAAGCATTAACTAAAGCATTTATCACATATTATTTATGTTTGTTATTTTGGTGTGTAATATTGCATTATTACTGAATAAATTACTCCCTATGGCTGGCCTTAAGCTCTAGGTACCCATTACGATATTAACTAATACGATTACTAAAATTACTTCCTATGGTTACATATCACATTAGTACCTACCTATAGAGAATTATTTTCGTTGAATTTTTATTTTTTTAATAAATTTGAATATTTTTAGTATAATATAGCACTATAGCTATCTCATTTTAGCATTTAAATTCAACAAAATATGATTCCATAATAAACTATATAATACTATATAATCATTTAAATCCACTCATATAAAATATATTCTCTCTATACCTGTCCAATACAACCCGTCGACTGAAAAGAAAATGGTCCAAAGATCTTTTAACTTAGTTAATATTTATACTCAAATTTATAAAAAAAAATCAATTCTCAAACTCAGATTTTAGATTATTTATTAATGTTATTATTATACTTATATGTATATATATATATTATATTTATGGATTGATATCAATGGATATTTTCTTCACTCATGTCTTCCTCATTTCATTATTTTTTCTCTTTTCATCAAATTTACTTATTAAATTATTTAACATACATTGTAAAAAAAACTATTTTAATAATATATATATATAGCTAAAAAATATAATAACTTTGACATTTTCTTAAATTTTTGTTTTCATCATAATGTAAATAATAATAATAAAAAAAGGATAAATCTTTATTATACAGTAGGTTTTGAGTATAAGTACTTTGTTATTGAGTAGATAGCTGTAATGAACGTACCTATTACATTTTAATTTAATGATAAATTATTTAAAATTACGAAAAACAATTCCTGGTGTAGACAGACCCGTAGCTTATATATATCTAAGAATATTTCATAGTACCTATATAATTATATTGCAAATAGTAATTTATTTTTTTTTATAGAAAATACGGCAGAATGAACGAATTTTCTGCCAAAAACAAATAGTTATGTCCTATATAATTATAATAAACTATTATTTTTCAAAAACAAATCGCATACATTAATTTATTATAATTTACGAGATAAACCCTTTTTGTACGTTATAAAAACTCACAATACAATATTCGATATAGGACATAGGTATAGGTACAAAATAATAATAATCCAATTTAACATAATAACATAAGCACATAAACAATTAAACAATTTTTTATTACATAAAGTAACAAAGGCAGTCTTTCTCTAAGACCCTAGCCCTAAAATATATTATTCTAACAAAAATAAACGCAAAATAAGCTCTGTAACTATGCATTTTCATGAACACATCCCTTAATATGTTTATACGTTTTAAAATTGATATGATACAATATAATTAAATATAGTTATCACAAACATGTATCTACTAATATTTATGCACAACTCACAAAGTATGCAATTTTAATTGCTATAATATTTTGAATTGTTTAAATACTATCTACCTTATTGTAATAATATTATCTTAAATAATATAAAATGCAAATATTTATATTTACTGCAAAAGAACTGGATTACTTCATATATGTACTCACGTAAACGTAATACAGTAAATAATATTTATTGATAATCTAATAACGGACCTGAACTCAAGGATCATCCATTTGACGTGCCAGTGATACTAGTCGGCAACAAAGTGGACCAACAGTATGATAGGATGGTAACGTATGCTGAAGGTCGGAAACGTTGCCAGGAACTTGGGTGCGTGGCTTTTCATGAAATTTCAGTGCGGGAAGATGTCGATCAGGTCCGTGAAATTTTTACATAGTTTTAAAATTATATTATTATTAACTTTCTTATTTTGATTTATACATATTATAGGCATATGCGGTATTTAAAGAAGCGTTCACATGCTGGAAGTCAATGTCTAAAAATCCAAAACTAAAACGTTCTTCTTCTGATCACGGTGCAGAAGCACTCTTCAATTCGGCTTCTAGATTTATAAGTATTTATATTTTATCAATTTATTTAATATATATATATATATATATATAAAGTAATTTTCCCCTTAATTACACAAATTTAGATTTCATATTTACAATTTAAGAAATTGTACAAATAACAAATACAAAATAATCTTATACCTAGATATTAACTACTAAGTGTCAGAAGTAGAAATATTAAAAAAAATATGGTACCTAATAGATGCAAGACATTAACCGATTAACCACCTAACGGATTCATTACACATGTAGTTAATGGTGAAATGAGTAATATAAAAAGAAGCAAAAGAAAAAAGAGAAACCTTTAAAATTGTTATTGTTTATGAATAGGTAAAATAAATATTTTATGTAAAAATCGTATATCATATAGGTATAGCTATTTGTCTATTAGAATTGGATAGATCAGGGATGGTAAAACCTTAGCATACGTGCCTAAAATTAGATGTTGTAATGTTATTTTTTTACTTAATAAAAAAAATATATTTAAAATAATACGTATTTCGTATTTTCTTGTATTTATATTTATTTTATGGCACGCAGGAAAAAAATTTAAAAACCAGGTAATTTTTGGCACGTAACTTTAGAAAAACTTGCCATCCTCTACTCTCTTTATTTTGATCAACATTAGTTTTTTTATAAAGTTTTTTCTACCTTAAAAATTGAGTGGTTAAGAATGTATTAAAAATCATACGAATTAGTACAAATCATACAAAATTACTCAGAGGTTTAACTCGGGTTTTTTTTACTACAGCATTTCATATAATATTTATTTTTGAAGCTCTCTTCTATTCATTTGTAATGAAATACATTGTTTTTAATCGTATTCTTCTTTTTTGAGTTCAAACTTAAATCATATAAGTTTTTTAAAACAAATTTGATTTATAAACTTTTTAATCAACTTTGATACTTTGTATGTGAAATTGTAACTAAATTATTTGTAATAAAAAAAAAATTTGAAAATACGAATTATAATAAGAAAAACATTATATTTTATTATTCGCAGTAGGTATTTATTATTTATTTTTATTTTTTTTATTATAAACAATTTTTTGAGCGTATACGAAGTTAATTAAAAAGCTTATAAGTCAAAGATGTTTAAATAAATAAATAATGTGATTTATGTTTGAACTGAAAAAAAAGAGTGATTCATTTCACTAAGCATGTCTGGAAAAAAATTTCAAAAATAAGTAGAATACTAAATGCTGTGTGCAATACGAAAAACCCAAGTCAAAGTGAAGGTCATCCAGATGAAATATTTAGTGTTGTACCTTAACTCGTGATCATACTATAAACTATATATATATTAAACTGATGAAAGTTAATTTTGCGTTATTAAAGCAGATAATAAATACAATATTTATAATTATTTTGCGTATAAAATGCGTAGTTAAATAGATAATAATATTATAGGGACTCTGATTAATATTTAATGTTACATTTATTATAATAATATTATATTATTTATCTGAAAATTTTAAGCAATGAGCATCATATTATGTTAATATTTTTCATTAAACTTGAATATTAATTTCTATAGTTGATATTTTATATGGGCAATAAATTAAATCTACTATAAAATCGAATGTTTCGTAATATTATCGTCACACGCTTCACTGCATATAATAAACTACGTAGGTATATATTTATATAGTGGCCTGGTTGTGTTATGATGCGAATTATTAATTTTTTTATCAACTAAATTTTGGTAACCTTACTAGCAGTGGCAAATAAATAATCTACTGTCTAGGCATTGATATTATATAAGTAGGTACTATTTTTTATAAAAAAAATAACATTTTAATGTTTTAATTTTTATTTGTTTCATATGATTCTACAAAAAATTTAATAATATTGCTCACACTATTAACTAATTATTGTTTTTATTATTCTTACCAATTGCCACTGTAATTTCTATTAATATTTTATTAGTTGGGTATTGAATTTTAAACAAATTTTTACTCTAGAAATTTAAAATGGAAAAATCAATTAATTAGTTCATTATATGTATAATAGAAATTATATATTATACACCTACTAGGTGGTTGTTTAGTTAATAAATTCTACATTCGTCATGAAGCTGTTTAATGTTTTTAATTTATTTTCCTGCCTATTATTTTATTGAATAAAACCGTATTTACTCTGAATTGAGGCTTCATACCAATTTCAACATGTCCTCAGGCAAAATTTTGTATCATGATGTATATATTCAATAGCTTGTAATGTTCGAACTAAGAACGCATTGGTATTAGTAATATTTGCATACGACATCGAACATAATGTGAATATTCGAAAGTCCATCTAGGTAACCATTCTAGCCAAACACTGCATGAGCCTGAGAAAAAATTGGGAAAAAAATTATGCAAGTTCATAGCAATAATATATTAAGTTCTTATTTGTTTTTCAACTACTTATAAGTTATCGTATTAAATAGACATGTACATTACGGTTAAATCGTGGTCATCGCATTTAAACGTATACGTCATGTAAAAACCTAGCCTACACGCCTACACATAAGTTGTATCGTTATTATAATATATACCATCTCCATTTCAATAATAGATGTATACGATTTAATTATTAATTTGCGAAAGAATAAAAAAATTATATAGATACAAGACACACTAACAGATACATTAACTACCTGTGTATAAATTCGTGTAGTAAACAATTTGTTATTTAGACTTTACAGACATTAGTCATACATGATAAATTGGTGTACACATTATTATATATTAAGAACAAGTAATTTTCTAAGATTTTTAATAGTCCTCGTTAAAAAAGTTAAAAAACACATTATCTAATAATAGTAGGTTCCTATATAATTGGTTATACGTATTTGCGGTGGTTGATAGGGGGAGAGGGTGAGGATTAGGTGCATAAATATGTACTGTTATATTAATTATAGTTATTGCTTTTTAGATTTTTTGCGAAGACCATTATGTAGTATTCGTTTAAGTATAAAAATGAAAACTGTTTTGTTATATACCGTTAAATCTACCGAGCATTTAAGTATCCTGTGAATGCCTGTAAACAGTCGAGGTAAACTTAGAACTATTCAGAGCGTGCGGTTCGTGGCCAGTAGCTAACTGTCTTTATATGCAACTATTTTGAGAATATTAACATGGTTAACCCTTGACTTTAAGTTTTAACTAATCTGCATTATGGTACGCCGAGATTCCGGTGCATTTTTTGCTTTTAACAACCTCATCTCTCTCCTCCAAAACCTCTTACCTTTAATCAGGTACGAGTCAACGCGGATAATGCATATACCTACTACTATCATAATTATGTGGCACAAATAGGGAAAGTCGGGTAGACAACTCAACAAGTCCCCTCAAACAATATAATATAAACAACGACCTATAATGTAGACACTATGTATTTGTAGATTTTTCTCGATTTCTTTCTTAAAGTTTTTAGCATTGTCTGTTAAATTACACTTATAAAAAACATTAGGAGGCTGAAACACCCTGCACATAGAACTTTGAACATTTGCGCCACTGCCATTTTTAACAATCACAATACATTGCAACACAAACATGTTATATATATATATTATAAGATGTATTTATCGATATATCGTCAAAACAACGCAGGTTGGCCGCTAGTGTTCGGCGATAGCGCGTGCAGTTCGTCAAATAGGACAGAAGACACTCCGGAGTTCCGGGCCAGGGCTTCGACGGAGGGACACATCCGGTCAAACGCGACGGGTTACCGGTACCGGCCCACGCTGTCGGCAAGAGGAAGTATTTGCTGCTACTTGAAGAAATGAGAGTCAACACCGTCGCGTAAGACAACACGCACGTAATACTACAACGTATTTTATATTAAGCTATAGGTATTATACATATATATATATATCGCGAATTCGCGAGTGGCATCGATAATATTGTCCTGATGTACAATAAAATATATATTATGATATATGACACCTGCAACGATGTATCGTGTATAATCATGCGTTAATACACGTATTATATATAGTTATAATTATAATATCATTACATAACTTATGTACTTATGTATGATTAATGTATATTATAACGATCACGTGTTGGCGAAAAAAATGAACGATTTTATTGACTCGTATATACACGTGTAGACAACAAATCGAATTCCTACAGAAAATTAACTAATAACTACAACCCGCCAACCACGCGCGTGAGTGTTTTTACAACGTTAAGACGAGATTATGTCTTTAAAAATTACAATTGATCTATATATATATATATACACAGCACACGCACTTGCTATAGATAATCTAAGGCGGAGTAACTATTTTACGTTAATATCGATCTTTGTATCGAACCCATTCGTTTTGCACGACAAAACATTTAAAGTTTTAGATTTTGATAATTCTTCGTTATAAGAATTGAAATATTATATCAGACTATGAAGATAGTATAAGGCTTATTATATTGATACTCGATGACTTCATCACCATTTACCATAATAATAATAATAATAATTAATACCTCTATAGGAAAGAATGAAAGATAACAATAAGATTAGCGATTAGGAACGTATTAACAATGCTCGAAGAACTGCTTATTCTCATATGATATAACTACTTAATATTGATATATGTTATGACAAGGGCCCAGATTTTTATGCAAATGCAATAAATGCATATTGTTCAATTTATCTAGAATAATTTTCATTAAAACACTCAACATTTTGTAATCCATGGGTAATTTTTTTATCATGATTAATTAAAAAAGACTGTGAGCTGTACATTTCTGTATAAATGCATACAAATTACGTTTTAAAAAATAATAAGTAAATTAAATTTATTTTTATTTTGCTCCGATTTACAAAATTAATTAATTTTATTTTTTTAGCTTGATGAAGCTTTCTGTATAATAAGAACTAATAATATAATAGAATAGATATCATTAAGACAGTACATTTAATGAAAATTATACAAGGTTTTAGGTTAATTCAAAATGTCCATTGTCCAATAACGATTTAAAGATTTTTAATAATAATAACTTGTATTACTTAATGCTATACTAGCTGCCATTCAATTTTCAATTTTTATAACAGAGATCACCAAACGAATCGAAAAATCGGACACTAGTTTCTGAGAAACTCTAATTAAATTGTAAAAGGATATTTCGGTTTAAATCATAACATTCTAATAATAAAAGAAAAAATCAAAACTTGTAAGAAATTTTTCAAAATGTAATTTTGTTTTGTTTCGTTACATTTTTTCAATCATTTACTATTTTTTTATAATCTCTTAATTCTTTAATTATTTCCAATTTTTGATATGTGCCTGGTGCCTTATAAGTCATAGTAATTATGCCATGTTAATAAATTTTTATATATTATTATAATCATTATATACTGTTATATACAATCGTATATTATAATGGCCTTAATTAAGTCTCCCCTCTAAAATCTAAAGTGTATAGTGCTATGAAATAGCTAGATACCTCCTGTCTACTTCAAATTATTAATTTGAATTAAAAACAAAAATCGCTCCATCAATTCGAATGCCTTCGATTAAAAAAAATCACCTTCTGCGTTGATTTCTGACAGCCTATATTATAATAATATATGTATATACATGTAGATTGTAGGTATACATAAATAGCAAACAATTTCCTCCACAAACATGCGGACATGCTTATTATATAATAACTGTACGGAACTGATGATTTAGACATAACTAAAACCTATTTACCTATAAGATATAATATTTACAATACTAGCTATACTATAATGCCGGGCGGTGGTAAATTTCTAACATAATTGTGCGGAATTATACAAACAGCCATACAGGAAACGATGTTTACTACTTATAACATGTATGAATGGTGCATATTATAATAAATAATATATTATACTCATGCAGGTATGCGGCATCGTAGTATATATACGAACACGACGCATACGTGAACATATTTTAGATACATTCCTTTTTATATCATTATTAGGTATACAAGTGTGTAATTTATAGTTTTGAATAAACATAATATAGGTACTTATTCCCTTCCCTTTTTTTTAAATATTGCATTATCTAATCAATATATTGATTTTTTGAATTTTTAAATATATTTAGAGATCATATTTTAGATTTTTCTACCACTTGAAGAGTGCCCTGTGGTAATAAAAACCTACGTTTTTCAGATGAGAACCCTCTTTTACTTTAATATTATTATAGATATTTATTTTGAAAATTCTGATGAACTAATTTCGAATTCAAACAAGTAGTTTTTCAATTATTAAAATTTTTATAACTATAAACTATAAAAGTCCTTATAAATGGTTTTACAAAAATATAAAATAAATGTTTTGCCTAGTCTTTATTATACTTGGAACATTGGTACACACTATAAAATGAGTCCATAGATTATTACGAATTACCAAAACTTTCAAGCTATTTCCATACCTCACATTTTCGAATTTTAATCAGCCAACAGATTGTTTTCTAGAAAAATTATCCGCGCTCAGAAATACACAATAGAAAAGGATTCTTATTTGAAATTAAAAAGTTTGTATCTCCTCAAAATACTTTATAGTTCCCAGTAAAAATTTAAAGAACTTGAAAATATGATTTTTAAATAGGTTAGGTTTAATTAAAGAAGAAAATGAGGAAAATAAGTAGATATACATGGTGGTAAATCATTCTATTTATAGTAAAATATACTTACACAGTAGACGACATATGTTATATATGTAAGTTGTACCTGACCATTGAGGATTGGTGAAGCCGCAAGGCGCGAAGGAAGTATTCGATAGTGTCAATATTCAATTTCTTCCAAATGTATAATGACACATTGATGCTTGGCCAGTGGCCACTTTACAATTTTTTTAATATATTATACTAAATAAGAATAACTAAATAGCCAAAATCCCATTCAAGTACAAAAGATAAGTGTACCTATTGGCTATTGTCAAAAATAAATGGATTAACAATCAAATATTATATAAATAGATTTTTTTTTATTATGATGTTCGATAATATATATTTAGTATGGTTTTTTATAGAAAATTGAATCTAGTTGGTACTTAGGTCAAAAGTTCACCATACATTTCTCAATAATCATAAAAACTAAGAAAAAAATTGGCAATATACTAACACAATTTTTATACTATAAATCAATATGTTATATAGGCGTAATGCGTAGGTAACATACAATAGTACCTAAATATTTCTACAAGACATGAGAGGTAAGAAACCAAAAACCATATCTACATAATATAATTTACGAACAATTAAATAGGTACAACATAAGGTAGGTATAATAGCTAATTATTAGCTATACCTATGTATGATGTTTGATGTATTCATGTTTGTAATATCTATACAACGATGTACCTATTAATTTCTTAGTGAGTCGTATAAAAAGTCATGACCTAATTGTCCTAATTATATAAGAGGAAACAGTTTACATATGTTTCACTTTACACAGTTGTCTGTACAGGTCTATAACTCGTCCTTGATTTGAAGAGTCGATTGTGACCTTCCCGATATTATACATGTAACATGTAGATATCTCTATTTTTCCATCTAATTTCACTATCTATATCATAATAATAAATAAAGTGTGAACAGATCAATGCACACTTGGCCAATTGCCAACTATCAATATAGCTTGTAGATGATATTTTAAGTTTAGTAATCCTGTTTTAAGTACCCATTCCAGATTATTCATATCAATAGACCTAAAATTTTTTGAAAGGGGGTGGAGGTACTACATTTTTAACTATTCTCAGACGATAATAATAAAAAAAATATATATATAATCTGTATAGGTATTCTTGTATTTTACTGCAGAAATTGGTTAATTATAATAATATATCATTAATTGCGCGCAAAAAGAATTTATTGTATATTATGTAGGTGTATTATTATAATTATTACGAGTAGTATAGTACATCTTGGGGTAAATCACCCCATGTCGGTGGTAAATTATGCTTTCATTACTTTATCAATTATTTTATATGATAAAAATAAGTCAAAGGGAGAGCACCATATGATACTCTTATTCCTCCCCCCCACTCTGTGTTCACGCTCGTGATTCCTATGAAATAAATATTTTTAAAATTTTTCATTGAAAATTCTATACAAACATAAATAATTATGTAAGTAATCTCAAAATGTATTATTTAAAATTATTCTTAAATTCTAAGTATAGTGATGAATGTAGGTTAGGTACTTATTAGTTTTACAATGATGTGTTTATCTTTGAATTTATCTTCGGCTTTTGGAGCAGAAAAATACTTAGATTTAAAATTTTAATATATTTTCTAGTAAGAAAGTGAAACTAGTCGATATTTAAAAAATTCAAAATTAAACAATTTCTTTATAAAAATTTAGATGAAGTTAGATAACCTATCTAAATGTAAACGAAGAATAACATTTAAACATTTATATATAGCCCATATAAGTATTATTATATATGTATTATATACGTATACACAATAACATTTTCAAGATATTAAATTAATTTTAAGCTACAACTTAATTTTTTTTAATAGGTACGAGTACATATGATATACACCATTCTAAAGAAGTCGGCTCAAAAGTTAATAACAATAATAAATTAAAAATATCATTGAATTCAAATTTAATACATATATTTCAATAACAAGATAAACTCAACACCTTCTGTAACTACAGTAATATCTACTTACCCCCCATATTTGTTAAACTAAATTGAACGATTAAAAATTACAAAACTTCAATTAGTTTAATAAAAAACTTGAATAGGAAATTACTTCTTGATAGTTGATACCTATATTTTATACAAATAAATTTAAATCCTGACCTTTAGACAAAATTAAATTGAATCAATTTTTGATTGAACTTTGAAACAAATATCCAGCAGTAGCTGAAAAATCTACTCTGATTCTACTACCTTTTGTGACAAAACTAGCTACCACTGTATAACTGGTGTTTCGTCAAATGTTTATACTAAAAATAAGTATAAAAATAGATTTGATGCCACTCCTGACTTATGAATACTACTTTCAGATATAAAACCAAATTTAAAAACTATCATAATTCAAATCATGAAAGTTCTATTCTTCACATCAAAAATATTAAAAGTAAACATGCACAAGATCTTACTAATTGTAATTTATTAAAAACAAATACATTTCATAATAAACTCATAAATAATTGTAAAAAAAAAGAAATAAATTTTAATTGAACAGTTATTTTTTTAGAGGTGAGGGGGGAAACATAATATTATTTTGCTAATGGTTGAATATCTGATATTATATTTCATAGTTGAAACACTTGAAACTCATGTATATATAATGTATTAAGATCAACTATAATCAAGAACAATATTTTTGTAATTTTTTTTTTCATTTTGTTTTTTCAAAAAATAGTTGAAAATGTTTGGTTAAATTGAAGTTAATCGAGTCCACAGACACAAATTATTTTCTAAGACCATCATAAGTTTGAGAATAGCTGAAATAATATATTATGTGATTTTGGGTGTTCAAAAAGAAAATATTTATTAAAAACAAAATGAGTGTAAGTTATGAAGTGTCTATAAGCTAGACAAAAAGTAAATTTACTACAACATAGTTGTATATTTAAGTTATATTGGAATATAAATAAATCAAAATAATCAATAAATACTAAAAATTAGTATTTGTTTACTTAATTTAAACTCTTTTCTTTAAATTCAAAATTTTGAGTTATATTTATTGTAAATTTTAAATGGTAAACTCCAATTCATTATTTTCACAAATTAAATTGTTATACTTTCAAGTGTAGTAAAAACACAAAATACATCAACATTTTTCATAATTTATATATTATCCTTATATTAGTTAATGTACATTTTACTAATATAAAATGTAACATGTACAATGTTTCCTCGTCTTCCAAAATTTAACAAGCCAGTTTATACCTACTATAATTTATATGATATTTAAATTTGGAATTGTTATTTTCATATTTTATAGTATTTACAACATTAAAAAATATATTAAGTTTCATTGTTTTAATCATAATGATTATAACTTAAAAATTATTCTATATTTTTAATTACACATTTTCTTGCTGTTAAACCCATATTGAGAGACATTTTTGAGAATTTTAAAATTTATAGGAAATAATTAAAATCTTATCAATTATTTATCAATTTTTTAATCAAATATAACGTTCTAAAAATATTTAATTGTTAATAATGTACCAAAATACAATCTATCACTTATAATATTCTATCACTCATAAATTGTAAATATACAATTACTTATAAATCAAAAGCTTTTAATAATTACATTGACATTAATTGTTTTACAATAAAGATAGGATCTAATATATTTTATAGCCTATTAAAATATTTTATAATTATAACAAATATTATTTTAATGATACAATCAGCTAACATCAAAAGTTGTTAAGTTACATAAGTTATCAATATAACTTAATAATAATAAATACAGAATATAATTATATTTCATTCACATTTAAAAGGAACTACAGCCTAGAGAACTGGTCAATGCGTAAAGATATAGATTTACTGCATAGCAGGCATACAGACATTTGACTCAGTTGGGGAACAAATTAATGTTGACTGATGTCCTCCTGATGAAGTACTAGTCACAAGTTCCTTCTTAATATGAATGAAGTATATATAAAAGCAATTTTAAATATTAGCCTAATTTTGCTATTGCACAAAATAAAATTAAAAATACAAATTAGGAACGCCAGAATACAATTTGGTAAGTATTGAATTTATAGAGTGTAGTATACAACACAAAGTCGTAAGTTAATTTGTTTTATATTTATTATTTAAAAATATATTTTGTACAGAAAATGTAAATCAAGATAGTTAGTTAAAATAATTAATCTATTAAATTTTAAGTTAAACTATAATATAAAACATTAAAAATTATTGGTTTCTATTATTTTAAAATCAAACAAACAACCTAAATACAAATCATCTAATTAATGGTTACAATTGTGGTAACCATTAAAATTTATAGAGCAACACTACAGCAACTTAAAAATAATTGGATTACAATAAAATATATTATGGTTTTTATAATTTAATCATTTAACTTGAAATGTAAATAGCATTCACAATTCTCATATTTTTAAATATCAATATAATGTATAATATTTGCAATATAATTATTATGACTAATAGTATATGTATATAATGTTACGTATCTTATATTATATACATACACAGTCCTATCACTTGCAGTGTTAGAAGAAAACAAATTTATTAAAACAACAAATATTTATGATAGAGTATATTAACATAGTCACAATCAGACAGGCAAGGGTAGAAAAATATACATGATATAATACTAATTTACATGTGTTGCCAAGTGATAGGTATTAGATTTTGTGTTGAGTCTAAATACCTAGATATTTCTTCATGTAACCCATGACTCAGCCAAAGTATTTGTAATTTTCGATACTGTTCTTTACAAAGGTACAATGGATTTCCACGTTTTAGGCCTTGGTCAGTTTCACCGTACTCATCCAAATATGGTGGCAAAATAAAGCTTCCTTTATTTAAAGTGGCTAATAATAAAACTTCACACTCGCGTACACGTAAGAAAATTCCAACTCCACAACCACATGTATAAGCATGGCCAGAACATGCTCCAACCTAAAAAAAACCAATAATTTTATTAATTTTATACAACTATAGTTTTAAAAAATGTAGACATAATTAAGAAACAAGTTATTTATTTGCATTAAGTTATTTACATTGTTTGTGCATTGCAAAATATCTCAATTACATAATTTTATTGACATAATGTATTATAATAAATATAGGTAGGTATTACTGTTGAACACTAAACAATTTATTATAAGTACACTTATAAGTTGTAAGTTTATAACATATTAATTATGATTATGAATTATGATAGATAAAATAAAATATAAACAATTGTTTATAACCTATATTTTTTTTTTACTTATATTTGATGGGTGCACATTTATAACACAAAATATTAGAGCTAAATTTTTAAATTATCAATAGTTATGAAAATTAAAAGTTAAGATTTATATTAGAAAAAATATTGTTACAGTATAAAAAATAAATAAATATAAAAAGGCACATAATTTAAATTATACTTGAATTCTGTTCTATTATTTTAAGCTCAATCTTATATTATACTAAATAATTAAAATATATATTTGATAAGACTTAAATAGTATAATAATAAACAATACTAATTGAATAAAGCATAATAGGAAACAATAGATATTTTATAAAAACCATACAACATAATATTATAATATTTAATTTATTAAGTAAAAAAAAATATCATTAAACAAAATATGTAGTCTATAACAGTGCTTTCCAATTAGCATGAAGCCACCGGCCCCTAGTTAAAACTTAAATTGGTTAGGGTCCCAGGGGTGTATTTGCGATTTTTGCGCCCTAGGTATAAAAATATATTGGCACCCTTTTTTCCTCTTAAAAAAAGCATGGTGACCCTTTAAGAAACTTACTATTTAAAGACTCTTCGACCCCCCCCTAAATAGCCTCTAAGGGGACTCTTTTTTGTAAATACTTACTTTTTAATTTTGTTTAACTATGAAAATTTAAAAAAAAATGTTATAATTTATTGTTATCTTAATAATTTTATTAAAATAAAATAAAAATGAAAAACTATTACAGTATTACACAATCACGGACCCCCTAACATCAATTGGTAACATTTATAATAAACTGATATGAAAGGTGACAATTTTTATTTTATCTACACTTAGAATTTAACTTAAACAGACCCTATTAATAAATGTTAGATGAATAAAATAAAATAAAACAAAAAAAATCACTTACAGCAACACGTTTGACTTCAGTTTGACAACAGTAACTTTGAGAACATAACATTGCTCCACACACCAAACACATAGTAGGATTCCTCGAATCTTCGTGATCGCTATTTGGACAGGTAAACATTGATACAGTATTGATCAATTCACTATAATCATCTGGTAGCTGTACTAATTCATTGATATGTAACCAATCTCTAAATCGCATTCTATCGCCTTGTTTTATCCTTATTAATTTTTCATTTTCAGACCATTTATTTATCAATGTCTCAACATATGGTTTGTCTAATATTTCTTTACACGTAGTAGGTAATCCCAAATAACGACACATATCAAAGTATGTACCACCATTTACATCTGTTAAGACACTAGATGCTGGAACACCAGTAAGGAAATGATAAAACAAACAACAGCATCGCAAAAATGGTATGGAACAAGCCATTACTTCATTCCAAACATGTTCTGTGTTCAAAATATTAATACCACGAAGTTGTTTAACTATTTTTATTAAACAATAAGTGTCTTTATTTTCTTCTGGGCCCATTGTCTCAAAATCTTTTTGTATATGAATAGTTAATATAATTTGTACTAAATTTGAAATGAACATTAAAAGTAGTGTATGGTAATCTAGCATAGTTCCTCTAGGTGCTGGACCAGGCACTTCAGTATAGTACAAACTAGGAAGAGTCATAGTCAATGAAACTAACATTCCAAAAGCATCCCAATCAAGTATTCCGATTGAATTATTTCCACCATTATCAATTGCCAGGGATAAAAGGCGAAGTGCATGTAAATTGATTTCATGTTCTTTTTTCCAAGTTGAACTGAGAATTCCTGAAACCCGAACTAATGCTTCTAGACAATCTTTTTGTCGAGAAGATAATTCACCAAGTAATGGTTTCTGTTTATAGCGAAGAATCACTTCATTTGAATGTATAGTGTATGCACATGCCTTCCATGTCATTAATGGGATTTGATTATTATCTGGATGTGGGTTATTGATACCAGTACCTTTAGAATAAGTAGTATGAGCAAATTTCAGTATAGTATCAACTAAGCTAGTAGAAAGATCACTGTTTTTATATACTGATACTTTAGGTACAGCTTTTGGGGATGATTTGTCAAACATCAGTATTTGCATAATAAAATCATTAGTTCCTATAGAGAATTTGTTTGACGGTGGCAAAACTTCTTCCTCGTCGTCTTCTTCATCTTGGGGTACTTCAGTATTATCTCGTATAACAATTACTTGAGCCAAATTATTAGCAGCCTGCAATTGTAATGGAACATCTCTTCTAGTAGGACGACGTTGTTCAGGTTCCGGACTTGTTGATTTTTGAACAACGGATGGTTGTGATTGAGATACTTCAGAAGTTATTGGCTTAGCAACCTTACTTTGTTTAAGCGCCATATTTAATCCTTCTAACCAATTTTCAAATGTTAAATTTTCAAACGTTTTCATGTTTTCTGGCTCAGTAAAACTCGAAATTGGTGGTAGCAATGGTATGACAGTATTACAAAGTCCTTCACAAAGTGGACACAGATATTCATTTTTATGCACATCAAAACTCAATGAATGTCTTAACCGGTAAGGTCTTCTATTCTCTTTGGCAAGAATCATATCAAAATGTCTTTGCCAACAGGCAACATGCATAACATGTCCACAGGTGGAAATATGAGGAGAAGGACCAAAGCTTGCTGGTATAAAGTATGGATCAGTAAAGTTATCAATAACATTTTCTGGACTATTTCTTACTTGACAAAGAATGGCTGATTTTTGTACAAATGAAGCTAAAACCATTGCTTGGCTATCATGGGTCACCAGTTGTTCTTCCTGACACAAAATGCACGTATATCTGTTGTCAAAAGTACTGGGTTTAGTTTGATGTGGACCTAAAGCAACAGAAAGTTCACTAATATTTTCTAGGATATCCATATTAGATGATTCTGAACAAGTAGGTGTACTATCAAATAATGGAGCGTTATCTTTCATAAAATTGTTCTGCATTTGAGCCATCTGAGCCATAACAGCAGCTCTTCTATCAGCTGCTAATTTAGCTCTTTTTTGTTTTTCTATTTCTGCATCTACACTTTTCACACCTTCCATGTCTTCAACTTCTTTTTCTACTACTTCAGATTTTTCAGATTTTCTTCTTGGAGCAGACACTTGCTTAAACTTATTTAGTGTCCATATAGCCAAGTCTTTATAAGCATCAACCCTAGGGCTACGTCTAAGCTCGTCTAATGCAACTTCTATACCATAAGATTCAGAACGTTCTGTAAATGTAAATGATGGACTTTGTTGTTTTTCTTCTTCATGAAGAGCATAACCAATAAGATGAAGGACTTTATGAAGCTGAGATTCAGAAAAACTTCTACTTCTTAAATTTACAGTTCTATCTAATATCAATCTCATAATGTAAAACATTATATCACATTGCAATAAATCGGCAATCTTTGCAAAGGCATCACTGAATAATGGTAAACTGGGTGGAGGACAACACTCCAATTCCCCAGCTGCTTTTCTCCGTTTTCTTTGTTCTTCTTCAGATTTAGACATTTCTTCTCGTGAATAATGATAGAAAAATACATTATAGTCATCGTAAAAAATTGGCTTTAATTCATAAACACCTTTACCTCTAGTTTTTTTAAAGTCCGCAACGTCATGTATAACTTTTTCTAAACATTCCTCATCTTCAATAAGGTTTAAGAGTGTCTTATTTAATTCTGAATGAGGCATAGGTTCCACGCATAACTGTTGTATCACTTCTTTTTTTATACAATCATCAAAGGTTACTTTTCCAACACCAGGTGTGTATCTTTCCCCGACTATAGTGATTATAAGAGTTAGAAATTCTTCTACTAAACTAATTGTTTGACGTATAGATTCATCTTCTGATCCATTTAATAAGTTAAGTTCATAATTGGGTTGTGCCCACTTTAATAAATTAAACTTGTTTAACACATGAATTAAAAATTCATTACTATCAATTAAAGATGCGCCCATTTGAAGTATAACAATATCCTTATCTAACATTTCCACACGACATTTAGAATTATGATACAAATAAATTTGATTTAATAGAGAATATCCGTTGCGTCTCCACATTCCTGCATGCACTTGTGATATTAAAACAAGAGCACGAAGAACTGGTTCAATAATCTGCTCAGGAGACTGTTTTGCAGTTTGTAACTCTGAATGTTCAAAACTTAGACCATATCGGTCTAAGTATAAATGTAGTCCAGCAAGAAATCTTGAAAGTGGAAGATGAATAGATACTGGTTCAATTGAAACATCATAATCAATACAAGTAACTTTATGATCAATCAATTCTCTAACTACAGTTGGTCTTTGAGGATCTAAAATTGGATTTTCCCAAATTTTTTTTAAAGTCATCCTGTACACTTTTTTTAAAACAACAATATCTGATCCGCACCATGACAGGATTTTGGTTATTAATGGCCTCAATTTTATATGCAAGTTGAATGCTGTTTCCCATTCTGGTTCATACTCCATATGTTGACCTACTTGCCTAGTAACAGTATCCATATTTTGCATATAATTAAGTATTTTAAGGACCAACGAAACAGCATGACAAAATGATACTCTTAATTCAGGATTCCAATTATCAGGTACACAACCTAAGAGATAACGAATATCACCAAGAACATGTTGTGCTCTTTTGAATGGCAAAGTTGATGTATTTCGTTCAAACTCCAACTTGCCTTGTTTATTTATTTTATGTGAACACTCTGATAAAAATGTATTTAAAAGTTGATATAAAACGTCATGATGAGCCATTAAATAATTAGCTAATGTAGGTACAGTAAATATTTGTACACCTAATGAAGCAACAGAATATGAATAATCATGATCATCATTAATGAAATCCTTCATAATTGCACCATAATTTTTTGTAAACACCTTAGCAAATTCTTTTTTATTCTCATATTCTATGAACATACCAGCAATGAAAAGTTTATGCCAGTGTAGTCTTGCTGACTTCCATAAAGCAGTGTCTTTTCGTAATATGCTTTCTATAATGCAACCTTCTGACGGTGTAGATGCAAGTACAACATTTGAAAATACTGCTCTTAAACGTTCTGAATATCCTAGTAAATTCTGCATCCATGTCAACAATCTAAGTGCATATATTTGATGGGCAATAACATGAGAATGAACTACAACTGTTTTCAAAGGTTTCCCCCCATGACGTGATGTAAATTTTTCAATTTCTTCTTTTAGGTCTTTGCATTGCACAAACCCAGCACATTTAACAACTGCTCTACCTTCTCGGTCAATAGATGTTACATAATCAATGGATTCTCGTTGCGGGCATTTAATGAATCTAGTAAGAGTTGTTATAACTTGATCAAATGTATGTGTTTCGTCATTATAAAGAACTGTGCAAAAACGGTCTTCCTGATTTTTATAAATGCTATATAAATCATCTAACATCTCATCAGAATCCAACTCAGCAGGTAACATAGGAGGATGTTCTAAAGTAAGTAATACACGAGCATAACCAAGAACAATTTCAAAAACTAAATGAGCCCGTTTTTCCATATCACTTGTTAAAAAATTTAAGTTAACATGTTTTTTCTCTAAGCCAAGTTTATGAGTTTGACAGTAAGGATCTTGTTTCCAAGCTTCTACATCACCACAGTCACAACAACCACCTCCATAAGATGTTCCCATTTTATATTTATGATTTTTATGTGGAGATCGTTTAAAACAATCTACACATAATACACATGTACTATCCATTCCACATTCTCGACAATTATATGTTGGCTCACCCATTTTGAATACTCGACCACATACTGAAGGTGGGAAGTTCTGTTGTGTTAGACCATGTAATACTTCAATACTATTTCCATTACAAATAAATTCTTCAAGTGTATTGAGTAAAGTTTGTTCGGCCTTCCGTTCATTAAATGACCAATCTAGAGAATTTCCTTGGACTTCTGGTTTCAAAATAATTGGCACCCAAGTTTTCCAATAGCTACGAAAGTCAGATTCAGTCAAGGTATTATTCTCAAATTTTTTTGACCATTCATTAACAATGTCAACATTTTTATCTGGTGTTTTAGAATCATTACTTTCATCCACATCCATTGGGGTGTCTAAATCACTCATTTTGTCATGGAATTACCTAAAACAAAATTTAAAAATTAAGTATTAATATATTTTGTTGAAAATGTAAATAGAAAGTAAATACTGATATAATAGAATAATTCAATTTACTAATACACGATCAATAAGCATAAGCAAATGTATTTAATTTCCATGCTAATTGCTAATATTAAGGAAATACTATATTGCTCATAGTATGTATGTATGTATGTACGTAAGTATTGCAAGTATATATTACCACCCTGTTAGACAATATACTGCTTCATACATTAATAAAATATTAATAAATTACTGTACAATTACTATACAATTTAAAGGTCTATCAAAAAACCACTATTAATATTTAATTGATTAATACTTCTACCTTTCAAAATAACAATTAAATACTAAAATATTAGATACTAGATAGCTATTTTGTACAAAATTTACAAAATTAAATTAAAAAATTGCATAACATGTATAAGAATAATACAAGTTTAATATCATGTAGCTACTTGAGTCATATGTCTAAATGAGTTGTTTGTAATCTATGTCTAAAGTGATATCTGAGAGTCGGTAAAGAGACTAAAGTTGTCAGTATGCAACAATGAGGTGTAAATAGTTGTTGTATAGTAGAAAATTGGTAAGAACTAAATCACTTTCCGTTATAAAATATGAAATAAAATTGGAACCCATGATTCACTCGGGCAAATAGAAGGCTTATATTAACTTAAGCCATGGTAATATTATGTTCTTGATAGCATAAATAACCAGTTATACTATGTCAATAGAAAATACCAATTTTGTTCATCCCCAAGCAACATTCTACCGTTTTCTTACTGGTCTTGATAGCAAGGTGTCAAGTGGAGATGCCCAAAAAACCAATTTTTGTCTTGTCATGGTACGTTTTCTGCTGAATAAAGTATATATTAATCTAGAAACAGAGGCAACTGAAATTTGGTATCAATGAAAATGTGTCAGTCAAATATGCTATGAAAACAAGTGGTGCCACCAACCTATTGAACTGGATGTAGCAAACAAAACAGTGATGACATCACCCATTATCTCCAAAAACCTTTTAAATTAATTTTTTGAACACGTGAAAATCACTTTTTTGATGATAAAAACATAAATTTTCACAAATGACAGCATTATTACACAATAGATATTGTAGATAATATATGACAGAAGTTCCAAAAATAAGTGGCTATGATATTGATGACAAATATCTCTACCAAATTTTTGTCGTACAGATTAGTGTTTCAGTAGTTTCACTTTGATTGTAATACATTTAATATTGTCAATCTTTCATGCAAATTATGTATAAAAAAAGCTTTACTTATTAAGCCAAATATGATTTATTTAATTTTAAAACTAAAAATTAATGATCTGGACAAAACCTTAGAGATATGACTAAAGAATATTTTAATTTATATTAATTTTTAAAACTCTTCAAACAGATTGATTTTCTATATAATATAATTTAAAATTATAAATTAGGCTAAGCATTAGTCTAATGCAGAGATTTCCAATCAGGGTGCCGCAAAATTATTTGAAATATATTTTTAATCTATAGGCCATAGAGTATAGGGTGCCTCCAGATTTTTAGATAATGACTAAGGGTGCTGTAAGTCAAAAAAGGTTGGGAACCTCTAGTCTAATGTGTGATCTAATCTACCAGTTGTTGGTGATCTACATTTCAATGTTTACGGTATGACGTATGATCTACTAAGACAATTTACAGTATAATTTCCTATAGCTATTTACCAATAATAAAAAACTGGTTTTGTTTATCTCTGAATGTTAAAAATGTGAAATAGTGGACAGTTGTCGGAAGTTTGTAATATTCAGTATGAATTTTTTATTTCTACATATGTACATTAAACTTAATATTTTATTGTAAATAAATTACACAAATAATAATAATAATACAAATTGTATTTATTGGATCCTGTAAATTACTAAAATTAAGTTAGACCATTTTATAAAGAAATAATTACAAAAATCCAAAAATTCTCTGTTAGTTTGTCTAGGTTTGGAAAAAGCTGATAATGATAGACAGATAGATTGAGGAAAGCAACTAAGCTATACTTAACAAAATTTTTCTAATAAATGTCTTTACAACTAAATCAAAACTGAACAAAATAGGTCATCAAAATCAAAATCATGTAAAGTAAATACAATGAGTTAAAATTTTATTAAAAATTTAAAATAATTAAAAAATATTAATGGTAAATATTACCATTAATATAGAGCAGAAATTGTTCATTAAATAATTTACTCAGGGTAATGTAAAATAAAAATAATTTTAAGCTGTAGTTGTGCCAATGGTGATATTATACATATAACATACGACCATATAGTGTGGGTTGTGGTGTTTTTTGTATGAACTAATATCTAATTGGCTAATATTATGACTCACTCTGTATACATATAATAAAAGAAATTATATATATATTTAGATATATTTAGTTAGTATCTTATAAACAAGAATAAAAATCATAATTATTAATAAAACAAAATTATTACAAAATAATGAATTATAAATTATTCTCTATATTTCTTAATACCGAATATAAAATTAATAAAGAATTTTAATAAATTGTACTACATATAATATATTAAATAACATTATACCAATCTAATGATTTTAAAAAATAAAATTTTGTAATTTTATTTTTTAAAAGTACCTAAACCTATGTATAAAAAAAATAATAGCTATAGATAAATATTCAATAAATGATCACCAGACAATATATTATAACCTATATTTATACACCTTTATAGGAATTAATTTAGCCATTTACTGCATTATATCAATGTCTTTAACCTTGAATAACAAGGAAGTTATCAAAATCCATACTTTATTCAGGTTAAACGTAAACTAATATAGTGCATAAAGACTGAGCCACTGATTATTGTCAAAACCCCAAAGGATTGTCTAGGTCCACTATCATAGATTATAATTACTGGTGACCATTTATAAAGAGCAGCCATGTCACATGGACCATATTAACACTTGTGTTGAGACCTTTTTAAAGGTAGAGATTTTAAAAGTGTATACACGCACATAACTAGTTTTCATCAACCAAACAATTTATTTTTAACCTGAATAGAGTTTAATATCAAAGGTATTATTTATTTTAAGTTGTTATTTTTTCATCAAATAAGCAAATTTTCTAGAAGTATAATTATATACCTACAATAAAGAAATTAATAAAATTAGATTATTGATCAAAATGTAATGACTAAAAACATCTAGGTAGGAAGAAATAAAAAAAAAAAAATAATGAAGTTTATACAAATAATTAAATTAAATGTATTTATAGTTGTATAAACAAAAGAAAAGTATATCATTAATTAATAATATATTTTAAGTACCTACATGAAATATTATTTTAAAAATAATACTATAAAAGTTCAGGATCAATACATAAATTAAAGTTAATAAGTTACCTAATATATCATGTTTATCATAAATCATAATCAGTTTTATTATACATAAGTAGGAATAAATTGAATATTGGTAAATAAATACCTACATTCTTGATGTCAAACATTAACAAAAATTGCAGACAATGAACATGCAGACTCATTGCTTTAAATTTGATGTTATAAACGTGAAAATTAAAAAAAAATAGTAATGAACATGTGTGTTCAGAAACATCTTTGTTTAATTAATTCAAAGCATAAAAACAAAAACAATACTGACCTACACTTTCAAGGCAACCAAATCTCAGGAGTTGTTATACTGGCATAGCAAATGCAGCAATTTGTGTCATTGTTTTACTTATAAATGGGGGAAATTAAAAATCCATTGAACTTGATGTTTAGACTAATTAATCATTATAACTAATTTATGAGAGAGAGGAGGCATACAATTAAAACAAACTTAAGGGCTACTTCAAGTACAAAACAATAGTTGGTAGACTAGGGGCAGAGCATACAACCGGCTAGAGTATACACCCGGGTCATCGATGGGCAGTGGTTGTTGAAGTGGCGATGAGGACGTGATAGAATATACAAAAAAGATGCGTGTGAAAAACATTAAATACTTCAGGACGGTTGCAAAACAAATGCAAAATACTCACAATGCGCGCGGACAGCGTTAGCAGATGAGCTCCTCTGGTTCGCACAAAACGATCGCGACGACGACGGCAGCTGTAGATAGGATTCGTTCTCGGTCGAGCAACGCGCAAAAGCGCCAAAAGCGGACGTCGGCCGTCGGGGGTCGCTTTGGTCGACGTCTGCTGGTCGAAACGGACTTTTGCGTTGTCCCTTAGTCGATTTTACTTTTACGTTGAAGTTTTTTTTTTTCACCAATTGATAAAAATAGCAGTAAACCTATCCTCGCGAACAGCTGTCGCGCCGTCTCTTCACTGTTGTGTGTAATGGGTAGTGCAGTCGCAATAGCCAGTGGGTACATAAAACGACAATTTAAGTACGTATAATAACAGTGACAGTAAAACAGTGTATAAGGTATAATCACAAAGTAAATGAAATTGAATTTACTCCGTTGTGTTTTTATCAGCGACGGAATAAAACGGACAATGGCGAGGCAATTTATTAACAGTAGACAAAGGGTCGGGTACCCCTCGTTATTCAACACCGTTTACGCCTCACCTACAGACATCTGGGAGCCTGCGCTGGTTTACTAAGGATACCTTAAGCTCTACACCAATTTATTCTTATCTACATATTATCTACACGCTCCGTAAAGATTAAAAAACAAATAACAATAATATCGAAATTAGTGACGACGACAATAATTATTATTCAATTTATGTCATAACTCATTAACATTAATCTCACAATAATTCATAGTACAAACTATAAATACTATCAATTTACGATTGGATAATTATTTTAAATTTCTGTTTATTGTTTTATATTTTTACAGGTATATTATACAATCGAATACCTATATACTTTATGCTGTAAACGTTGATATTATAACAATTATATTAATATTTGGTAGATAAGACCGTGAAAAATTAAATTTCTTATTTCTCATACTTAAAATATCATTAAAAATAATATTCATTATTTATATTACCTATTTAGTTAGACAGAAAAATAATTATATTACAAGATTTACCATAAAAACAATTGTGTTATATTTTGATTACGTACGATAATGGCTCATCATTTCAAGGAAGAAGACATTGACGGTAAGACATTAGTTTATTGTAAATACTTACTGTAAAAGAAAAGTGATTACTTGTGAGTATTTGACCTAATGTGTGTTCTGTATTTTATATTCTGATATTTTTTTTCAGAATTTAGAGAATGTTTTTATCTATTTGCTAGAGAAGGGACAATTAATAAATTAGATGAACTCAGTGTAATTATGCGATCTCTAGGAATGAGTCCAACAATAACTGAATTAAAGAAATACTTTTCAGAAAACAGTAAGTACAATTAGGTAATTAAATTTAAAAAAAATTAATATAATTTTTAATTTACACCTAAAACTATTTCATTTATCTATTGAGAACTTTGTATAACATACAATTTTTACATAATTCATAAATGTCATAAATACATAACACATTCATGTATGTACTTAATGTTTATTTTATTTTAAATATATAATGATTGTGATTTTTTAGCTAATTATAATTATTTATTATTGCACTTTCAATTTTTGATTAATTAACTGACAAATCAATAATTAGAAAGTATTTATTGTATTATTTTTAATATGATTTATTAGAGCTCAAAAACAAATCAAGAAATACTATAAGGCTAAAATAAAATCAATTTCAACTGCAATCATGGCCTTTAAAAGTGACCCATATTTTTATTTTTTTACGCAAAATTTGAAAAATTTTATGTTGGTGATCGTTTTGAATATTAGACAATAAAAAACTTTATTTTTGAAGCTGAATTATTTATTCTAAGCATATCAAAATTTATGTTAAATTCTACATTAAACTATTTCATCTAATAAATTTCAAAGATTGCTTTAAATAATGATATAATCAGTTTAATTATAAAAACATGATTAATGATTCGCTAAAAATTATTAAAATGCTATAAAAATACCAAAACTATTAAAAATCCAAATTAAAAGTATAAGTTTTCAATATTGTCTGATGTACGAAACAAATTTTGTATTTGACAAACATTGCCTAGGACATTCCACAAAATAATACATTTTGCATTCAAATCCAGGGTCTACTGATAATATAATTATATGTATTTACAGATATGTATATATCATGTTATCCAATAATTCATAGGTACATAATTTTTTATAATAAATCACAAATATTATTGAGTATAATTATCATAGTTAGGTTGTAATTAATTCATTAAAAACTTATCATAACTAGTTTAAAAATACCTTAAGATAAAAATATAAATTAATTTTACTAAATCATAAGTATAATTATTTTTTTCAGATGGAAAATTACATTTTCCAGATTTTCTGAAGGTAATGCACAATCATTGTCGTGTAGAAAAATTACCTAATGAAATTTTAGCAGCTTTTAAAGCTAACGATCGTCAACATAGCGGAACTATTCATAGCAAACATCTTAAACATCTATTGCAAGGTTGGGGAGAGCATTTAAATAGCAAAGAAGGTATATTATTTATTATATTAAATGAGTTTTATAATATAAATATTTAAAGCCCATTTTTCTCAATCAAGTTATTATTTTTCAGTTGAACAAATTTTTCGAGAAGCCAATGTCCATCCAAATGGCAAAGTTAACTATGATGAATTTGTAAAAATTGCTTGTGCACCAATTCCTGATTATTACTAATTGTCACATTTGTAAATATTTATAAAAATTATTTAATCTTAATAGCATTGATTGATGTATCCCTCGTATGTTGTGAAATGCGATTTCTAATGTTTTTTTATTCACATATTTCTAATTATACCTGGATTGACACTGGCAAGTATTAAAAATGTGAACTTTCAACAATGCTTTAAGTGAAACTATTTATGTTTGAATATTATTTTTAATTGTTACTAATTTAGAATTTTTATACTATAATATTATACTAATTTATAAATCAAAGATGAATATGCACATGTATGTTTTTTTTTGTTTGTTTAAAAATAAGTAAAACCATATAATTTCAAGCTTACATGGCATTATTTACTATTTATATTTATTGAGAAATGAAAGACAAATAAATATCAAACATACTATTAATTTAATGTTTCTAGTTCTTATCTTCTATTTCCTGGCCAAAATTAGTATTGTAATCAAGAGTCAAAGAGTAGGGGACACAAATATACTGGTCAATTTAAATTCCAAAGAAATGTGTATTAAAATTTTGATTAAAAATAAAATCATGTAAATTATTACCATGGCACTTACTTAATAAATAATATAAAATTATATAGTATAATTTATAATCATTTGTAATCCACTCATAACAGCTAAAACAAAGTTGTTATGTAGTGGTGCTTTTATGATGTTACTACAACATGCCATTATAAAAGTTAGACTACTTAGACTTACAAGTAACTTAAACTTAATGAAAATTAAGGTCTACACTCTTTACAAAAGTTGAGGTGAATCTCTACTATCATGGTGGTGCCACTAATTAATGTCTGTGGTTGCATTTTATTGCTGCTGCCACAACGTATGTACATAATATAAGTAATAATTTGGGAGCAAATGTAGTTTAGTTCCCCCTTGCTATTTTGAATTTTTTTCAACTATGATAAAGATACTTAAAAGGACGCTATACCTGTATGTGTTGTCTCTGTCTTATACACGCATAACATAGCTGAAATCTGTTTTGCGCGGGACAACTTTACTCCCTCGATATTTTAATCAAAACAATCAAAATTATAAATTCCATTGAAAAACTTTACCTGTGACGTAGCATTTTAATTTTTTTGATAACATGAATGCAGTTAAAGTTATCGGTTTGAGAACTTTAGGTTTTTTTCATTTAATTATTAAAAATTATTGGTTACCACAATCAAAAAAATTAAAACGCTACGTCACAGATAAAGTTCTTTCAAATGAGATTTATAATTTTGGTAATTTTGATATAAATATCGAGGGAATAAAGTTTTCCCACGCAAAATTTTTTTTAACTATGTTACGCGTGTATAAGACAGAGACAACACATGCGGGTATAGCGTCCTCTTAAACGTGGTAGTTAATGAGTAACATCTCCATCGCAGATAAGTAATAAATATGATGAGTAAAGATCCTCTGGAGTCTGGACCTCTTATTGCAGGGTTGGTGAACCTATAGCACGTGTGCCAAATTCACGTGGTTGATCAAATTTCAGTGACACATGAAAAAATTGAAATTATGCTATTTATAAAGTTTTGATTATAAATGTTATAAGAAATACAAAGAAACAAATAACTCTCTAGCTTTAACTACCACATTACTGTTATTAGTGTTATTATTTACTCAATTTACTGTCATTTTGTTTTGTAAAAGCATTTTTAATTAAATAAACACTTTAAAATATTCAAAAACTTTATCAAAATTATTTTAAGATCATTCACTGGCTACCTGTACAACTGCAGGGTGTTCGCATCAGTTACATAAATAGTATAGTCAGTATAGAATATAATATAAAGTAAAAATTAGTAATAAAAAAAGTAAATAAATCATCAAATTAATAACTGGTAGGCACTAATAAAATTAGGGCCAAGTACACAATTTTTTTGGGGGCTCTCAAGTCAAAAAAATGTTCTAGAAAAATTCTACATATAGAGACGGGGGAAATGTTAATAATAAAAATATATATTTATATGTTAAAAGTATTAAATACCAATATACCTATCTCAAAACTCATAAAATATTTGTACATTATTTCATGTACTATAAATACAATTTAGTTACTTGGTCTAGTAAATTAAGAACAATGAAAAGATAATACTAATTAAATAATATAACAAAATTATACTACATAAAAATATTAAAATACTTAAGGATTTTATAATATAAATTTAAATTAAAATAAATTAATTTCAGTTTTCCATAAAACTATAAAAATGGAAAATAACTTATTAATTTAACAATTTATTCTATATAATTAAAATTAAATAAAAAATGACCAATTTCTATTTACATGTTATCATAAAAGAGTTTAAATTAGTTATTAGGTATCAAATATTTCTGATATTTAAACAATTTTCTATTATTATTATTTTAATATTTTGTGATGGTAACTTATTAGCACTGGGGTATGGAATGACAAAAATAAGCAAAATTCAACTGACAATTTAATGATAAGAATATACTAAAGTTTGAACATTGACAATTGGTATTACAATTTAGAAAATACATTTTTGTGGAATTAATTTAAAAAAAATAATTTTCTACAACTTACAGAGCCCGGGGGCCCCCAGAAATTGGGGACCAAGTGCAAGTGCTCCATCTGCACTTGCATAAATCAGGGCCTGGTGGTAGGTATTAATCAACTATTTATTATTCAAAATTAAAAACGAATGATATACACCATTTAGTTATATCACTTATATCGAAAGGACAGAAATGGACAATTTTTCAGAAAATAGGATTTTGGTATGCTAAAAAATTAATAGACTAATTTTGTTTTGAGCGATATACTAACATTTTTTTTGGGGGGGGGGGGGTAACACTTAAAATAGTACCTACCTATAATAATGAACGATTGTATTATATTTTGACTTTTTTTGTAAAATTAAGTCCTGATTGAAATCTTATAAAATTCTTATTATTTATAAAAATTAAGCTTGTTGTTTTATAAATTAAATATTTTACATATTTACATACGCAATATATTTACTTGTACCATAATTATATTTTTAATTAATGACATTTTTTTATTATTATTTCTCTGTTAATAAAAAAGTTTAAATACTATACAAAACCATATTTTTATAGAAACTTATATTCATACATGAAGTCTTACAGATAATATTTAAATTAATTATTAACATAATAATACTTCCATAAGATTAACTGAATTAAAATAAATAAATAAATAATCAACTAATGATTTAAATTGAATTTTGTTTTATTATGTTACATTGTAATGTAAATCATATTTTATATATATATATATATATATATATATTATTTTGTCATAATAAATTGCCTTCTAAATACCAACAATACACCAATTTCCAATAGTGGCATTTTAAATCAATAATTTATACAATATAAATAATAAAGTTTTATTGAGTTATCATTTTTCCATTGTGTCCCATGGCATGAGGCTCAATTGGACTGAATGCAATTGTAATTCTAAAACATAAATAAATATTGTATATTAGTTTAATCATAAATAATAATTCTCATTTAAAATTATTAGATTATTATTTAATATTTATTTATATGCAAAATATTTATGATAAAACTTTGTTTTGCGTTTAAATATAAGCTAAAATAAGTTTACCTACACATTTTATACTTAACTCTATAGAGATAGAGATGGTGCCGTATCCAGGGGGGGCTTTTGGGCTTAAGCCCACCCCGAAATCTTTTATTTTAAATAGTATGCGTATATATATATATATGTTTTTAAATTATTTCCTATTTTTCTATAAAGTTAAGTATAGATGTTTAAGCATCCCCCCCCCCCGAAAACAAATCCTGGGTACGGTTTTTTAATAGTATTATATTGTATGTTTAATATATAGCGTAATGTTCAATATAAACATTATTATTATTAAGTAAATAATAAATAATTACTTATTTTATATCTAGTTATATACGACAGCAATCAGCAAGCCTTAAGAGGACGCCATACCCGCATGTGTTGTCTCTGTCTTACTAACGTACATCATAACAAATTTTCGTTCAGTAGAATACATTTTGTGACGTTAGCTTTAATATTAGAGTAAATTTACCTATTATCAAATTTAAAGGTAAGAATATTATTTAGACAATGACATATACTTTAATAATATTATCATTTTAAAGTGAATTAAGCTATGTAAAATATAACAACTTTAAAATGTTCATAACTCACTTTAAAATGATAATATCATTAAAATCATATGTCATTGTCTAAATAATATTCTTACCTTTAAATTTGATAATAGGTAAATTTACTCTAATATTAAAGCTAACGTCACAAAATGTATTCTACTGAACGAAAATTTGTTATGATGTACGTTAGTAAGACAGAGACAACACATGCGGGTATGGCGTCCTCTTAAAAGTTAAAAGTATTCGGAATAATATAATTTATATTACGATTTATAAAAATATAAATTCAGTGCTTGAATTTGCTTGGGGGTGGACGCGAAGGGACGGAGTCATTGTACATTTGTATCGACCATGAAAAAAAAAATTGATTCTAAAATTCGTAACCGTAGAATATAGTGATGATAAAGTATTATGCCCTTCAACTATATAAACTAAGTTTACTCGGTTGTTTTTTTGCTTAATTCATATGGTCGAAGTTTATGCCCACAGAAGTATAAACATATGTCTGTGATTATGCTATAAATAATAGATATTATATTTTATGGATTATATCTCTTTAAATCGTAGTATAAATTATAATGTGATTGGATGATGTAATAAACAAATAAGTGTTCTTTCTTTTAAAATATTTTTATATAATAAATTTAATAATTTTTTGGGATTAAGGGCTGCAGGGGGATTTATCCCTCCACGGTAATGTGACAGTAAATTTTATGTAGAACGCTCGTTCATCCAATATCCATTGAGTCCCCCTTCTAGTTTTTTTCCAAATCAAGCACTGAATATTCCTATGATTTAGTAAGTATTTAAAATTAAACTAAAAATTTCAATAAAAATTCCATATATCCACATACATAATAAAGAGCAGGTAAGTATTTGGATATTTTTCAATTATATTTTTGCTGAAACACTTAGACACATTAGGAGATACCTAAAATCTAAATGTAATTAATATTATATTTTACTCACCTATTTTCATTAATTTTTAGATATTTTGTAAACAATGGAAACAATGCTGCAGAGTGGAGTTTGTTAATATTTGCATTTATTCCATCTACGCTGAGTAATGATACAATTACTGCTGGTTCTGTAGAACCAGCAATAATAATGGGTTGGTCTCCATTAACAAATACTAAAATATCCTAAAAATAATTATTAAATTTTAATGTTTTGTATTTATTATATTAAAATCGATGTACTAATAGTACTAATGGTGGTACTATATTAGATAATTAAATTTCAAATACCTATTTCATTAAAGCTGTTTATTTTCTCATGAAAAAAAAAAAGACAATGTAGGTACTTACAGATTTTGGTTTTTGGAAAGTTTTAGCAAGAGCTTCTGTACACAGCACTAAAAATTCATCATCAATGTCCACATGTGAAACATTTGTATCAATTCTTAGAACAGACATTGTTTTAAATTAATTGTAAAAACTTTCGGTAAATAGTATAAACGTATATGTTTAGCATTCACGTCCTCTTATTGATTAATAACGGATTAACTAGTTTAACCACCAAATCAGTTATATACCGACTTAAATTTATATACAAATAGATTATTTAAATTTTACATAATATATTGCATAATAATAAGTATATAATACATTATTATGAAATTTCATAAAGATCATGTGCATATTTTCAGAAAAAAAAATGTATTTATCTTATTCTGGATTATCATTTTTTTAGGTCAATTATAAACTACGTTTAAAATTAGATAATAAAGTTAATAAAAATTAAAATGATCATATAATAAAAATGTACAGTCCTCTATTATGTCATAAAAAAATAAATAGACGCTTAAATAAATTACATAAGAAATTTTTTTTATAAGTTGCAATTGATTTATTTATTGTTAGTTATACAAAAATAAAGAATAATAATAATAACTAATAAACATAAATTAATACGATATTATTATTTATTACAATGCTGTAATAATTAATTTTAAATAGCCTATATTTTAAGATATACAGTGGATTTCGCCTAATGTGGGCACCGGTTAATATGGGCATCCTGCTTAATATGGACAAAATGGTCTGGTCCCAGTATAAATATATACTAACAAGGTTAAAAAAAAACCGCGTAATATATGGGCACTCGGTTCGGTTTATATGGGCAATTTTTATTAATGTCATTGTGTATGTCTATGATAATAAAATATAATAATATACATAAAAGTTTCAATTCTTCAAGAATCATACTTTTCGAATAAGCCAATAATAAAAACTTAAGAAGATTTTTTTAGTTATTTTATGATTTTATAAAAATTAAACTTTAAAAACTTAGAAATAATAAAATAATATGACTGTATTTTCGATCATTTTTAATAGGTATAAAAAAAACTTGTGAGGAGTGTTATAAATTCTAAAATAAACGCTCTTCAAAAATTTAGAAAGTTGAACATCTAAACATTTTTATACTGTTGAAAAAGTAATGACTGATGACAAATACAATAAAAATTAAAAAAATACACATCGTTCAAAATTTAAGTAAAATCAATTCATTAAAAAATCTAAAAATAGTAATAAAAGTACAGGTATTTTTTTAATCCTAACCTGACATGATATTATTGTTTTCAATCAATTTTATTTGTTATTTAAAATTTAATATGAAATTTACAATGTAACAACAGTTGTATTCGTTGTATCACGGGTTGACTGTATATATATATAATTAGGTATTATATTAAGTAATAAAATATTATACATTGTTAGTATAATAATATATTCATTTTTTTAGAAATGTTTTGTTTTTTTATAATTTTTAATAATGTACACAAATAATTTAAAAACAGTGGCAAGTGGCTCTTTGCTGTATTGTAGGTGAATGAATTTGTTTACTTTAATACATGTGTTGAATACAAAGAACGATTAAGGTTTATGAGTGATGACCCGGGGTTAAAGTGAGGGGGGGTACTCAGTCTCCCTATCTATAATGGTGATTAAAAAGCGTCCCTTTAACAAATTATTCGTAAAGTAGGTCAGAATGCTCCAATTATAACCAAATATTAGTCAATATAACTTAGAATTCCGTTGAGGTTAAATTTTATTTTTCATTTTTTCTAAATTCATTTTAAAATATACATTTATTAACGAAAATACAATTTATGTTCTTATTTAAATATTTATGGTTGTTTTTTTAAACAGTTCTTTATTAAATAATGTAAAATTGAGCTTTATATATTTGAATATAGGTATAGGTAAAGTAAGAATGTGTGATTTTTTTTTAAGGATGCTCGCCCCACCATGTGAAGAATTAAAATTTTTTCTTGTGTAATTTAAAGCACTAAAAACACTACATTTATAAACTACATTTAAATATTTTTTTGTCTGAATGTTTTTAAAATACAATCAATACTTACAAATTAATATTATGAGAAAAAGTATTCTCTTTCAAAATATTAAATTTGTATAAAACATTAGTCATTCTTAAAAAAAGTAGTATTATTTGTGATATAAATTTTTCATGAAATAAAGTACAAATTTGAAAATCACTCAAGGATAAGTATCTATGTTAAACAATTACTGTTTATAAGCTAAATATTATACTATAGTACTATTCATATTATACTATATTAGACATAATGTATAAAATGATATATGAAACGCTTAAAACTATATGAAGACCCCCCTGAATTTTTTTCCCACTTTAAGCCCTAGACTGATGACAAACATATTACTATAGTCTATAAGTATATTTTATGATATTATAAAATAATTACTATTTGTTTTACTAATTGGCATTAGTGATTAGTACAACATTTATTTATTTATAAGACAATTTTGGTTTTAAATTATAAAATTTAATTTTTATTTTTTTTCTAGGAAATTTTAGCAAAGCTTGGAATAAAAAAGTATACGAGTTAACTGACTGTGAAGATGAAAGAGTTCAAACGAATAAAAAACGCTCACTATCTGTGACCAGTGACATTGATGATGAAGGTAATTAATATTTTGAATATAAACTAATTTTAGTTCAAATGTATTAACTAGATACTTTAGTATACATAATTATATTGTGTACATACTGGAATACATTTTATTATTAACCATAACTTACTTTAAATGTATTTATTATTTGGTTTAATTTTTTAGATAATGATGGATTTCTTATATCTGAAATAAATAAACAAAATTAACCATCTGCTGTTGAATCAGTCTTCACAAATGTAGAGCCTGTACCGATATCCACATATGATGGTGGCTATGGTGATTTAAGCTGTAATTCAGATTCAATGCCAATTACAGTTTATCCTGCTTCAACTTTAAAATCTAACCTTGACATATAAGTAATTTACAAAAAAAAGTGAAAACTATTACTAATACAAAATTGTTATGGTTTGTAAACTAACACATAATAATCATTTAGTTAATTAAAATCAAATTAAACTTTATGTATAGTAAATGTTAAATATTAATACATTTTATCCAAATTTTTTTTTCAAGGAAATATGTATTATTGTTATGTTTAGCAGGTACAAAATAGTTATGAAGAACTAAATTTTTCAAATTTAGCAAATTTTGTGCCTAACTGAAAATCATTTGGCTGAACCGTTGCCAAGTACATCTGATGGTAAGATAAATTAGTTTTTAATACATTAACTGAGGTACCACATAATATAATATCTATAATTTATATAAATATTACCAAATATATATTCATTATAAAATTACTATGTCTATATTTATTTATACACTTATAGAGAAAGTTTACCAAATTAATGTATAGGTAATAGGTTTACAGTATACTTATGGTGATCATTTTGCAATCAACTTATTTTATTAGTTTAAAACCATTTTATTATTTAAATTCATAAATAATATAGTTGTTTTTATATTAGAAGGAATTCAAACTATTTTAATAAAAATTCACTCTGAATTACTTACCAATCGCATGATGAGTGAACGATTGTGGAATCAAATGATTAGCTTACAAAATGAATTTGCCAATATTAAGCACCAGATGGTACCAGGCTTAAAATTTTCAAATAATTCCAATGACACAGAATTTTGAAAAACTAATTTCATTTTCATTCAGAAGAAAGTGTTTTAGCTTGTGAAAAATTATTACAAGCAGACAATAATATCAAAGAAAAATTTATATGTTATTTATACACTAAAACAATTAATTTTAATATATAATTTTGAATTTATTCAAGATAATTTTTGTTTGATAGAAACATTTTCTTCACTCGGTTGGTGGTGTGTATGCCAAAAGCCATATTCGAAGAATTTTAAATAAACTATTTAGTAACAAATTTGCAATAAATTGTTCATGGACTGTTAGAGCATTTGAAAAAAATATATCCAAGTTTAAAATTAAAAATTTAGAAATAATTGCAGTGATGAAATGTGTGTGATGTATTTGATTTATATAAACTATATAATTTGGTTTTAAAATTAATAAATATGTTTTTAAGGTGTTATTAAAAATGATCACCAGCTATATTCAGAATCTAGCTTTGAAAATGATGTCTAATCATGGTTTAGAACTGCAAAAACAAGATTTGACAGAGAAAAGTAAGCTTTTTTTGTGAAGGGATATAAATTATTAGTTTATTAATTTTTAAAATAAGTTTATATATATATAATATTTTAACAGGGACTTTTATGTTTTGATAAAATGAATAATAAAGCATGTTTTGTGTTATGTATTAATAAGAAGATCAAATGACTCTTTGTTAAAAACTCTTAAGGGGATACTTAAGAGTCATAGCTGAATATCTTATGTATTACTATTATTTTTTAATTTAGTATTTTGTTTAATTTATTTTTGTACTATAGTTATTTATTTTTTTTTATTATTAGAATGCCCAAAACAATGTAAGAGAATTAAAAATATTGGATCTATCTTTAATCGTCAATTTAAGAGACAATTAAAGCTCAAATAGAAGTAAGTAGCATTGTATTCAATCTCGAGTATTAATGTTTTGTTAACTAATAACAATTTGTTTTTAGGCTATATCTAGTTCATCACAAAAATGTACAGTTATTAGCTCAAGTAGTACAATAACAATAACAAAAACGACCATAACAACAACAACAACAACAACAACAACAACAACACCAGCCAACATTTTAGTAGTAAGTGATTCATCAATTGTTCATTGTTCTTCAACATTATTAAACAACTCTCTTGTACATTCAATTGTTGAAGATCAAACTTCTGAATCTATTAGTATTTCTGATAAACTAAGGTCTTGGGTCGTTCAATATAACGTTTCTCATGATTGTTGTAATTTTCTCCTTAAAATAATGAAAAGTGAAGGTTTAAAAGCTCCTAATAATATAAAAACTTTGATGAAAACCCCCAAAACCTATAATGTTATAAATATAACTAATGGTTCATACATTCATTTGGGAATAGAAAATATTTTATTACCTATTCTTAAAAAAATAATGCTAATATTTATATACCATATCATGTTTTAAAGATAGTCATTAATATTGATGAGCTACCTATTTCTAGAAGCTCTAAATCACAACTGTGGCCAATACTGATTTCTGTTTTAAATTTTAAAGAGCTCATTAATAATGTTGTAACTGTAGGAATATATCATGGAGATAAAAAGCCTAATTCTGTTGAAGAATTTATGAATCCATTTGTTCTAGACCACTTAAATATTATAAATTCTGGTTTGAATGTTAATGAAACTCTTATGAAACTAAAAATATATAACATTGTTTGTGATTCTCTAGCTAAAAATTTCTTTTTGAATGTGAAGTCACACAATGCATATTTTGGGTGCACATCATGTCTAGAAAAAAGTAATATGTAAGTCATAGAGTGGTATTTCCTAGAGTAGAGTCTACATTAAGAATTGACTATTCTTTTCAAAATAGACTTAATGAAGATTACCACAAAGGACCTAGTCCATTGGAGTTATTGCCAATTAATATAGTAGATACTGTGTGTCTTTATTATATGTACAATGTATGTTTGGGTGTAACAAAAAGATTAATTTAATTGTGGGTAAAAGGTAAAAAAGACATTAGAATAATTGATATTAATATTCAAGAAGTGAATAATTCAATACTAAAATTAAGTGATTATGTACCTTCTGAATTTTGTCATATACCCTGCCCACTTACTTATATTGAATTTGAAAAGCTACAGAATTAAGATTTTTTTTCATTGTATTCTGGTCCTATTGTTTTAAAAAGCCAAACTTAAAAAAGCCCAATATTATCATTATTTATTATTAGTTTTTGCCATTAGGATTTTATTATGCACTGAAACTTGTTATACATTAAATGATAATGCAGAATTTCTATTAAAAAAATTTGTTAAGGAATATCCTATGTCCTACATTATATATCATATATATAATGTATATGTAAAAACAAAAGTAAATAGATGTAGGCATTTATATAATAAATATAAATAATCTATCTAATTATTACTTAATTAATATTTCAGATGTTAAATATAAAATGTTGTGTCCAATTATGTGGTAATTCATCAATTGTTATTACATTGTGCCACAATGCACAATTTTAATAAATTACTTTATATTTAGGTGTGTATATTTTTATGTTTTTTTTAAATTTACTATCTACAGTTTTTGTCATATTGTTTAAAATTAAATATATTATTAAAATGTATACTTGTTTATTATACAGTTAATTTTGGAATATTTATATTTTTATTTGTTTTTATGACTACATTTTATATATTAAATGCTACAGTGTATAATTTTTATACTATTTGATTATTTATAACTATAATACCTACTTATATATTATTTTATTTTATTATTTTTTTTTTAAATTTATTACAGTTTTTTTGTTATATTGTTCAAAATTAAATATATTATTAAAATGTATAATTGTTTATTATTCAGTTCATTTTGAAATATTTAAAATTTTATTTGTTATTATGTCTACATTTTATGCTAAAATGTATAATTTTTATACTATTTGAGTATTTATAACTCTAATACCTACTTATGTATTATTTTTTTGTATTGTTTTATTAAATTGATTACAATAAACAAAGATTTTTCAATAAAAATTGCTTTATAAGTACTTACCTAATTTATTTAATATAAATATTAATTTTATAGTAAGTATGGGTGTCTTTGAGTGATGATTTATTCTGGAGCAGGTACCAAAAATATATTTACAAAAGTGCTTAAAAGATTAGGGGAATTAAGTATTTCCAATTATTGTAATAGACAATAGTATATATTCTTGCGTGAAATTATATTTATTTATGAATATATATCATAGGGTGGTTGGGGGAAGAGGGATTCTAACCGAATGTACAGTTAAAGTTACGAGGAAACATAACGAGAACATATTATTTAAAACCATTATTTGACAATACCTAAAAACGTCCCAGAAATAGTTTTTTAGAAAAACATTACTGTAATGTTTCTAAAACACTATTCACGTAATATATATCAGATAACAATTACATAATGTTTTATTCAATGTTACAAGCAACACGGCATAAGGCGTTTCTGTGATGTTTTTGGAACTTCTACGTAAGTTCCATAAGAACGTTTCAATGTTTTTTGGGAACGTATTTTTTATATAATTGGAACATTATTTTGCACAGTGGGTGCAACAGTTGGTAGGTTGATATATAATTTTTTCTGAAAATATTGCCTTTATTTTTACTTTTTATTAAATGATTAGCATTTAATTATTATAATAATCTGTATCAACTATCGATGCTATATTATATCTTACTTATTGTACATAGATCAAAACTGAATAACATCTTTCTGTAATTAGTAAATATCATAAAAATAGATTCATAGACTAATAGTATGAACTGTGAATAGATAATATCTTAAAATAAATCAAAAAGATCATTACGTATATATGTATAATGATAATATATACTATACGTAAAAGTTATAAGTTCCACAAACATTATTTTTAAATTATAACAAAATAATTTACATTGTTTTTATTCTTAAAATACAACATTTTGTTTAAATTCGATCTTCTTTACCTATTCAAAAAAAAATTTGTTTGTATATTTTTAGACATTTTAGTTTTAGCCATATGTAATAAATATTGCTTTTATGGGGGCAGCACGTCTCAGGGGCGACAAAATATTTTAGTGAAATTAATTTTAAAAATATAATGGAAAAAAAATTATGTTTTATTATGTTAAAATTTATTAATTAAAAAAAAATTTTAATGTTTGCTGTTAGTTTTGATATTATAATCAATTTTTCTATTGTTAAACTTTTAGATAAGGACATTATTTGTGTTCTCTCGATCATTTTTTTACGATATTTTAATTTTCAAATGAATCATGACAATTTTCAAATATTAATATTTTACATACTTTTTTACATTATAACTCACTTCAAAATTAAAATATCGTAAAAACCGAAGAGACAACCTAGATAATGTTTTTAGCTAAAAGTTTAATAATAAAAAAAAATACTATAATATCAAAACTAACAGAACACTATCGAACTTGCTAACGAATATTTTCTATGGTGAACGTGTGCATGCAAGACAGAGACAACACAAGCGGGTACGATGACCTTTTAAGTTTTTATACCCCGTGCATTCAAACATACAATCAACAAAATCGACAACTATAATAAAAAATTATTGTTAAAGACAGCATATTTGATATGAGTTGCATATTATGATATCCAGGATTCGGGACTTATAGCATTTTGCCATTTTGATGTGTACAACGCGCGTGATTATATTATTAAGTTATTGTAGAGTTAAGACATGTATTTAATGATTATATGACAAGATCCTTTTAAAATGATTTAAGCTTTGATTTTCTGCGATTTATTAAAATTTAACTAATGAACTTATAACATAGATTTTCTGAAACAAAGAAGTTCTGCTCGAAATGCGTCGATCTTTGTGACTGTCCTGGCGACCGTGGCGAAAAACTTCGCTGTCCAACGCTTGGGGTGGGAATTTGTGGATCAGTAGATTCAAGCCCAAATGTCCGGTCTCGCAATCGCGTACGTCAGTGTCTTATTAAAAAATTCTTACACATAACAATTTGCATAATATTTTATTTATTTTAAAAAATAGCAGTGTACGAAATAAATATTAATTTCTCGATACCATGATGATATCCAATCTGAAATTTGAACGTGCATATTTTTGCATATTTCATTAGTTTGCAAGATAGTGCTTATTTTTGTGGTTTTTCGCTTTTTTTCGTATTATAATGAAAAGTTCTTCAAATCTTAAATAAAAACTATATCTATATTTAACTTGTAAAAACATTTAATTTTTCTATTTTTTTATTTAGTTATTTAATTCACGAATAAAGTTCAAAAAGGAGAGAAGTTGCCTATTATCAAGAAATAATACAGATTTATCCAAAATTTTAAATAATATTTTTTTTTTTAATTATTTTTAAATTTTTAATGTATTTTTTTATTTTTTCTATTAATACTAATACTTATGCAATGACTATCGACTAGGAGTCTAGGATACTAGGTAGTAGGTACTTATACTATACAGCCTACGCCTATACTTTAACAAGAGTTACTTCACAGGTTTTATTTTATTATAGATAGCTATACTTGTACAAATACACAATTCTCTCTAACTTATAACTCTAAATTGTGTTTGGTTTTTAGAATTTTAACTATAAATTTATAAAAACAAGTAATACATTAAAACAGTACTCTATTAACAGTTACTAAGTACACTTACATAAATAAAAGATCTCTAGAATTTATAAAACTATAATATGTTTATATGTAGATATATATCATACACATTTGTATAGATTTTGTTTCATTGGCATAGTATATTAATATTACAAAATGGATTTTATCAAAACAATATTACTAATTAATAATTGAAAAACCTCCCGTTCATTAAGTAAGCGATGTTATTGCATGTTTAGTATTCTTATAGAAATACCATGATGTAGGTAATAAAATCTATAAGAACTATGATGATTATATCTAAATGGGTATTGCGTATATAATGTATTATATATAAGAAGACTATGAGATAATTGTTTATTGCGTCATTTGTTTTTTTTATGAATTTATATTTTTTTTGTTCATGACACAACAGATGCTTAAAATGATAAATACGAGAATACCTATAATATAATGAGAATATCTCATAAATTACAGTTGGTGTACTGGAGTTACTTACACTATTTGTCTACTTATTTTCCGTATAACGTTCTCGTTAATCTGCAGTTGCAATTTTTCATAAGTTAATTATTATAAGAAATTTAACAATATGCCAACTATAAGCATTACTACTAACATACCAAAATACAAAATTCCGTCAACTTTTTTAGCTGAAACATCAAAATTAATCAGCCAAACACTTCAAACACCAGAACTAGTAAGTTAAATGAATATTTCTATATCTCCTTCTAACACTGAATATTGAAACGATGTGTTATTAATATTTTTAGAATGTTTCTATATGTAGTATGTACCAATTATTTACAATATTAATTTTAGAACTTAGAAGTTAAACTAGATTTTATTTTTCTAGATTTGACCACATTTTATCACACTTAATTTTCAACGTCTCCATTTACTTACATGAAAATATTTTGCCAATTAACAACCCTTAATAGTAAATAATTTGATTTTTTTATAATTTTACGAGTTATTACTTTATTAGTGGACACTACCCGGTAGTAAAAAAAATGAAATAAAATTTTATTGTAGGTAGGTACTAATATTTAATTTTGAATATTTCTATGGACTTATTTTTTAATCCAAAGGATTTTTCGCCTCCAGAAATATCCTGTATGCATTTTATGTTATGAAGATATGATGAAAATCTTTAGACCTTCAGGGATGTAGAACGGAACTCTTTAACTTAAATATTCCCAATAATACTATGTCTTAATTTACACTCCAAATTTATAAATCTTCTATTTGTTTATTTTTATTTAACTAAATAAAACAGAAATTTTTTCTACAGTAGGCAACTCCATAAGCTATTAATTATCACAGATATTTAAAAAAAAATAGTGATTCTTACATAAATTGAATTTAATATTTATTTCATATTTTTATATTAAATACTATCAAAGCTGGATATCACTCTTTTATAATATTTTAGCTTAGTAGATGGTGTGTGTAGCCTTACCATAATGTTCAACCAGAAAAATGTTGTGTAGTATATTTAATAATAACTCATTGCTATTTAAATTAGATAAAGTAATTCCAATCTTCAGTGCTGATGCTCTTTCGTTTCGTTTATTCGTATCTAAGAACACGCAAACATAATTTTCCAAACTTTCGTTTTGGTGTTTACTTTGTGAATACGTTCGCATTTGTGAAATTTTTCTTATTTTTTTTTTTCATATTTGTATTTCAACAAGTTAATCTTATTTATTCGTGTTAATTAATATTTTGTGTTTTACACAAGTAACGTGTTTAGAAGGCCTACCTATACTTTACCTATTAATCTTCACATACGCTAAAAAATATATAATAAACATTTTAAAAAACAAAAAACGACCTACTTAAAACGGCATATAAAAACTAATAAAAATAATAAAATAATTGTATTTCCAAAACTTTATTATTAAGTAACTTTAATAACTTTTATAAATCAATCAGTACTTCATTATTTATTTTTTTTTTTTTTAAGTCTGTTTCTTTTACGGAATACATTTTAAAAACTTACTCAAATATATCCTTACAGTTTGATAATACATTATATATATATATATATATATATATACAGAGTGATTCAAATTTTATGTTACAGCCATTTTAACTCATCGATATTCATAATAGAGAACAATTTATGATACGAAAATTTTTTGATTTTGAAACATTTAAAATGATTTGTACATATTATAATTTTTTTAAATATTTTAGAGGGGTTTTGAAGGATTAACTTTAGAAATTTAAATGGAAACATATTATTTTTTAACAGACACAATATAATGGCTGTAACATAAATTTTGAAACACCCTGTATATATATTTATATAATGTGCCTATATGTTGATAGGTAATTGATTTAAAAAATTGTATTAGGTATATAAATGTACTTAATATTTATTACAATATAGCTAATATAGATACCTAGCCTACCTTTAACTTATTATTAGGATTCGGAAGTTTATGCATTTTGCATTTATTTTTGGAACTTTTTAGACGATGCTTTCCTGGCCACAAATGTGTTTTATTAGTATGTGAATCTGAACAACTAATCTTTATTTTGCATTTTTTGATGTTTATTACTTTTTAAGTTATTTTTTGACATTTTCCACATTTTTAGTTATTTGTATGTCATATTTTGAGAAATTTGTAAGTTTTGATAAAGGTATACATAATTTTATAGTAAAATAGAGTACAATTTAAAAAAAACATATCTTTAATAATTTAAAACAAATAATTGTAAATTTTTTAGGTCATTTTATAAGGACATTTTTTGTCATTTTTATGTCATACTTGGATTTTTTAATGTTTTTAAGGTCATCAACTTCCGAGTCCTATAAGATATTTTGTTATTATTTAATACACCTATTGGCGATGTATTATCTATTTATTAATTATTAAATTGTTTTAATTATACTTATTGATTGATCAAATTTTAATTTTTAATTCTTTCAGTATATTGGTGTGAGAATCAAGGCAGGACAACAGATGTGTTGGTTTAATGATGAATTACCATGTGCATTAGGAAACATAACTGGAACTGGAAACTTTGGAGTTGATGAAAATAAACATTATGCGTCAATAATATACGATTTTCTTGAAAAAAAAATTGGCATACCTCAAGATAGGTAATTTCAGTATTGAATCAATTAATTTTCTGTGTATATTGTTTATAATAATGTTACAATTAGTTTAATATATAATTACCCCTATTATGTTATTTTTTTATAACCACTATTAATAAAAAATAGTTTATTAACTATAATTTTTCAAATTAAAAAAGAAAAAAAGAAGGGTGAATATTTAACTTTATTAATCTTCTGTACATTTTTACAATAGGAAGATACTACAGTTTACATTAAATCGCTCTCATAAAAATAAGCTTTTGATAAATTTTCAATATTAATATCAATCTTTTAAAAGAAAAACAATTGTTGTAATAATTTAAAACTAAAATAATTCTATTCTTTGTTTTGCCACTTAATACAATATAGCCCAAGAGACAACGATAGAAGGTATACAAAATAATAAAATTTAAACATTTAAAAATAAATCAAATTATCTACTAACTACAGAGTAGGTACCAACTACCAACACTATACCAACACTACTAAATTATCTACTAATTAAATAATATTATATACAGTTAATCAGTAATATTCTGATTCATATAGTCTAATTCTATATGGTTTATACGTCTATAACAATATGTTACTTGGTATGTTTTATTTTAAACATAATAATCTGCACGTTTTATTATTTAAACTTGTGCAATTGTAACGACACTACTTTATTAATAATCAATAAATATCATTTTTACTTTTTACTAAAATAAGTATATATAACAATTAACAATTTATTTAATCTTTTTATTGTATCTCAGCATACATTAAGTAAATGTTCACAAAGTATTAACATTACATCAGTATACAATCAATTATATCATACATTTAATACAAAAAATATTGTTTTGTTGTAGATTTTATTTATCATTTGTGGAACAAAAACCATGCAATATTGGTGTCAAAGGCACAACTTTAGAAGAGATTATTCAATAGATTATTAGAAGTTCAATGATTATGTGACGATAAAATTATTGTTTTTTTTTTTTTATGACTTTTAAATCTATTATGTAATAATATTAATACTAATAAATAATTTGTTTTCATTCTATACACTTTGTTGCCATTTACAGGGCAGGCCGACTAGGCCTGAGCCTACCCAATTTTCATTTGACTGTTTGGTTCCATATAATAGGAAAAATCTTCCCTAATAGTTATAAGCACACTACAGAACAAAACTGGTTAGGTTAGGTTAGGTTAGGTAACCTGGCCTACCCAATTATTTTGTGCTGGACACGCCACTGTTTGCAAGGCTCTTGATGTTCAAAAATCTTACAACGCCCTTCTGATTAATATTTTAAAATAACTTTTTTATGGCCTTCAAAACAACTTTTGCAGTTTTTCCTAAACATTAAAAGGACGTTGCATTCGTATGTGTTGTCTTCGTCTTACACACGTACGACATGGTAAATTTTTGTTCACCAGTTTCAATAGGTAATATGTTTTTAATTTTGATATTAGAGTAAATTATTGATCTATTGTCAAATAATTGTTATATTGGCCGCCCATACCGATCTCATTTTGAACAGACTATAGGTAAAAATATTATTGGTTTTTCACGATATTTTATTTTTTAAGTGAGTTATGAGTATGAAAAATATTAAATATTTTAAAATGGTCATAATCAATGATACAACGTACAAAAGTCGTACAACATTAGGTACAATAATTCGACTGCTGAAAGAAAATTTAGATTGAAAAATTCACGTGGAATTGTAAAAACACTAAACATCAGTCATCGCTCACTTTTATGATGTAATGCCCCCTAATCGAGATTGTAACTTCTATCGCTATTATTAATATTGTATGATAAATTTAAATTGCATATTATAATAAATATTTCAATTTTTAAGATTTGTGTCCTGAGGTACAAATAAAAATTCCTTACTGTTTATTGCAAATTTTAATCACCTAAAGCCTAAAGGTTAAACAAATATCATCTTCTATTATTGACATTTCATTTAATTCCAAAACAATCTAAACATTCAATAATATAATAATATACTTGAATTATCTATCAATAACATCATTACTAGGGCTAGAGACTTCATGCTCTTAAAAACCTTAAAATACGTATGTATTTATGCCCTAAAGAACCACTAAATATGCTATTAAAATATGTATTAAAAAAAAATAAAAATCATAGAATTAAAAAAAATCTTTTTATTTAAATAAGTATATAATATTTGCAAAATTGCCAAAATTGTAAATTTTTTATTATTATTTTTCTTTTCTGATTTATTTTATTGGAATCACGTTTACGATGTACCGATAAGTAACAATGCAAGTGATTGGCGTGAAAAAACACTAATTTTAAAATATTTATTTTATATAAATAAAACTATCATATTAATATCTTAGGTCTAGAAAATCTATTTCTAGGTTTTTCTTTATAAAATTTTAAAACTTACACCTTTACATAATTGTCAAATATGCACTTATTATAAATGAAAAATGATCAAATATGCAAAATATGCACTTATAAATTCTATATATACACTCGTATTGCTATGAAATAAATTAATATTTTACATTGCTATATTGTGTATGATTATTAAAAAACATGCAAACTCCTGGCCTACACATAGGTAAATAATATATAATAATATATATTAATCTTTGTATTATGGCGACACACTATTAAAATGTTTCATACTTTGCGACATACAATTAAAAAAAAAATAAGAATAATACCAATTAATTTTTGTAAATATAGTGTCAACAAGGTTTGTGCATTTAATATTAATACTTCCCGCGACACGTTTAGACTTCCCCGGCGACACACCAGTGTGTCGTGACACACCGGTTGAGAAACACTGACCTATAACCTTGTGACCTTGTATAGTAATGTAGTATTATTCGTGGCGTTAGTGTTGTATTTACAAATTTACAATTTATCGCGTATGATGTTTCAAGTGTTTCAACCATTGATTAAAGAATAACCTACTCTATAAATCTATAATACATAAATGGTTTCAACTATTTTTTGAAACATGATGTAATACGTATTTAGTATTTATAGTGCATGCTGGTCGATACGACGATACATCGACCATAAACAATGAACATATTAATTTAACTCTATACATAGTATATACAGAGACAGACCTGTATAGGTAGTGCGTTATTCAATAGTATCTTACCTATTACCTAATCTATCTTAAATAGCCTACAATTTCCCTATATAAAACGTAACATATTATAAATTGTAGTAAAAAATACTCTGGCTCATGGCTGTCATCACTCATCACCCATACTGACCATTTGACAGCGAAAATTATAAATATCGTACGTATTGTGTTTATATTTTATAAATAACTAAGTAAACAATTGTAATTATTTTATTTTATTAATATTAATATTTTCGTCGCGAATTCGCAATATTCACTACTTACATTACCGTATGCTTGCAACCAGCCTTTTGGCGTTTCCGTATCTGAAGTCATACATTATTAATAGGAAAACCGGCCGATATTTATCTCATGTAAGTGTACCCTCACTACTACTTGTCGATTACTTTTGCATCCAGCCATCTGCTTTTCACTACATATGTCTTAAAGACAACTTTTTATAGTGCAATTTGCTTACATTACAATATATTTGTGCAGATTTCTTGTTGCTTATGCGATACTGAAAATGTTCCGAAGCAATCTTCCAGTAATAATAGTCCAGTAGGCTTGTCGGAAAATTGTGAAAGATCTGGTAAATAATTTATTTAAGAATATTAGCCATATTAGGGGGGAGTATAATTTGAATATTTTATAAAAAAATGCAAAAATATTTTTAACCTCTGTAAGTTTCTACTCTTAGCACAAAATTAGTATTTAAATTTAAAGTATGTTATTATTATTATTATTATTGTTTTTTTGAATTCATAAATCTGAATTTTTGATATGTAACTAGGTAGGTAAGTGTTACGACCACACATGTAAAATTAAATTAAACAATATTATTCAGTATGTAACCATAGTATGGATTAAATATGACTGAATAATTGTTAATTTAACTATCTTATATTTTTTATAAAGTGTTAGGTACTTTTATTTATTTTTAAAGAAAATTTGCGTGGTGTAAGTTGAGAATCTGTAATCTGTAAACGGGTGTCGATCGGTAATAAACGCGCAGAAAAAAATTACGCAATAAACATTTGCGTAATTCGGTAGTTCAAAACAACGAACAGCTACGAAAAATTGTTCCGTCACAGCATTCTATTTTAATAAATAACATTTTACTGTACTAACCGTTCTTTCCAGATACAATGAGCGGCAACAACGAGGCCGAAAAATGGTGCACCGATGTGGCGGACTACACCTCCCAGCTGCGACTGGTGTCCAGTGACCAGGAGGAACGGCGAACAACAGCTCAGGTGAATCAAAGTCCACTTTGGAACTGCTGCAGGACCCGGTGTGGGCTGCTATATAACGCCGCGGTTGGACAAACCGGGTGGTGGACAGCCGACAAACACAACGGCTGCAGCTTAGCAGCTCTCTAAGCCAGAAGAAAAGCTACAGTAAATGGACCCAGTGCCGAGATAACCGAGGAGCCGGAAACGATAACCAAGGCGTCAGAGGGTACACCAGCCGTGAAAGTAAGAATAGTAGCACAACAAGCGCGGCTCCGTAGAAAGTTCCAGAAGCTAAAGGAGAAGAGGAAGGCCAGGGAGCAATAATTGGCTAGCCAGGAATACCGGCTAGCTAAGTAACCCGCACCAACTTAGCTAGGACCCGAAGGCCATCGGACTGTACGAGTAGCTTACCAAAGCTGCGGGATTGTAATTTTTTATTATTGTGTTATGCACCATGACTACATCTGAAAAATATAGAAGTAAATAATTATTATATAGTAAAATACTCAATATTAACTTTAACCTAATAACTCTATTATCAGTGGCATGCATGTATGAAAATTATTTTCACTGTGGGCCAATTTACCACTAGTGTTATAGCATAGCCACATCTAGAAATTGTTTAATACACCGGATGATTATAATAATTACAAACAAATGAAAATTGAAAAGATATAATTTTTTAATAATATCTATTATAAATATTGTGTTATATTAATTTTTAAAAATATTGATACATAATTTATTGCATTTATATTAGGTAATTATAATTAATACTGTAGTATATTATTACAATTTACAATAATCTAATATTAATAATATTATCCTTGTTGCTTCCTCAAAAATAAAGAATAGTGAACAAAAATTCTTTAAATAATGACAATATGCCCAATATGATGTCCTAAATATGGACAGGGTACAGTTATGTAAAATATCGTACATACCTACATACATAAAAGGTTCTAATTTAACCTGATATTTCAGTACGAGTCCTAGCCATATAGAGAGTGCTTTTTCAACTATACTGACTAATAACTATTACTATTGAGTATACTACTTATTATTAATTATTGTATATTATATTACATAATTATTACTTAATAGTTAATACTTATATTTATTTACTATTTTACCAATTTAGTTAAAATATTTAACAAACAAAATAACAACTCACTTTGTATTATTTGAGATGTTTTATATTTTCCAAATGCATTAATATTCCCTTTTCCTGTTATACTAAATATCTTGGCCAATTTACTTGTCATCGCTTTTTTTAATAAATTATATACCGTTGTTGAAGGTTGTTTCACATGTCCAACTTTCAGATAACAATTTTTCTTTAAGAATATATTTTTTTTCTTGTAGTACGTCGCATGGGGGATTGCACAATACTTACCCCCATGGGCCCCACGCAACATCGTTTATTGAAAGAGATTCAAATTACATAATAAATTATTATATACAATTAATGCACAAAATACAACAGTTATTCATTATTACAACAATGGTCATCGTCGGACTGATAGGCTGCCGTGATCGCCTGACCCTCCCGTGGTGCCATAGAACGGTGGTATTCAACCTTTTTGGATTCGCGACTCACTTTTTAGGCCTACATTTTTCGTAACCCACATAAGCTTTGTAAAAAAATTAAATTGCTTAAAATTTAAAAAAAAGACTTATCGCGATCCAATTTTAAAGCTTACGCGATCCAAAAATGGGTCGCAACTAGGTTAAGTTAAAAGTGGAAGACCACTGCCATGGAATAAACATTGATGGACTTATATAATCATATTTTTTTTCTTCTATAGATTAATCAATTTATTTTTCAAACCTTAAGGTACCTTAATCTGTTAATATGTTATAGAAGACATTTTTGGAATATTTTATTTCAGTAATTTAAATGAAAAAGTAGTAGTTCTTAGTTTCTTACATTAGTAATTAGATACATCAAGTTAACTGAAAAAATATATTATTATGTAATTCATCACACCCCCATCACACAACCGCCAATATTTAACAGTTTGCAATAGCTAGGTAGCAGTGTAGCACATATCATAAACACATTGTACACAACTTAGATTTTATTAAAAAGTCCTTTATGTTCCCATGTATAGAAATTGAAAATTGGAAATCTATACATCTTGCTTTAGTAAAATGTAAATCAAGCCTGAAACAAAAGGTTATAATATGTTTTGATCAAAGACCCTCAACTAGGGGTTAATATTTGGCTTTTTAAACCCTCGGTTAATCGTTATTCTAAATTATTTTTATTTTTGTACTTGGTTGTTCTGGTCAATGTTTACTTCAAATATATGTAGGTTGGAACAATGAGCCATAGTCTAAGGTCCTACATTTCTACGAATAAACAAATATAGAAAGTATTGACTAGTGGCACAAATAGACTATGGAACAATTGGTAGTTGGAACAAATGTACATTTTTGGATATTATGTAGTTCAATTTAAACAAAATATGTACTTAAGATTCTTTGGAGCAACTATTTTGTGAAACAAAACATCGCGATTTGTCTTATGACCTTGCGCATGAAAAAACAATAATAAATAAACTAGACAAACCAATTTTTATTGTTTTATGACGTAGTTACTATTTAATACTATTGTCCTTATCAAAATTTTTTTTGCATTATCAAAAAATTAATTTCATTTTACAACTCGAAATAGTTAAAATCCTGAGCTTGTCTTCAGTTTTGCATAAATACATTTAAAGTTATTGGTTGTATGTAATCAATTATGTCAGATTATATTGTTTAAGAGTGTTTAACTATAGTAAATTCTATTAAATAGAAAATAACAATCTACTTCAGTATTACTAAATATTTTCTTATTCATACAATTACCTAACCCAAGCAATATAAGATGGCTGAAAAAAAACAACAGACAGTTTTGCCCGAAGAGGAATATTTAGAGGTAATTATATATAAAAATATATCCTGTGTATGCTTAGAGATGAAAATATTTTAAATAGACTATACAGCTTCTAAAAAAATATGTGTAGATCATTTTATTATGTGCATTATACTATAAACATAACTGTTATCATTTAAAAAAGCACTTAAAGTGCCATTACAAAAAGCATACAAAAACACACATTTTTCAAAAAAAAAAATTTCAAAAATCGCTTGGGAGCTAAAGTAGTAGAATTGTTCCAAATCATCAATAATTTTTATGTGAATAATACAAAAATTATCTATATTATTTTAAAATGTACTATTACTATATTATGTATATGAATTATACCTACTTTTATTGTTTATTTGGTACAAGTATAGTAGTAGTAACATTATGTCCAAATTCTTGTACAATTACACGCAATTGATTCACCGTCAAACATTTTACTTATTACATTTTTTTTATATAAAATTTTCAAAAGAAATTAACTAGAATAATAAAATAATAGAAAATAAATTGACACGGTAGATACAACCACAAAACTTGTACCGACCAATACTGTTGGACGTCAATTTTATCAATTTAGGATTATTACACAGGAAATATAAGTGGTAGATCTAGATAATCACGTTAGATTTACCATAGATGTGTCTAGACATGTTAATCTAAGTTTTAATATTTCAACGATTGTCTTATAATATCATACAAATTACAAGTATTTACTTTGTAATCAGTTATACATATATACGTATATAAAAAATCATGTTAGTGTGTAAAAATCTTAAAATTAAATTTCAAATTTATATTTTGTTCCAAAAAAATTCTCCAAAATGTAAAATATAATTTCTTATCTTCATTTGTAATCATTTAATTTTTTCTCAAGAATATTGAATAATAATAATAACTAACTTAATGAATAATAAACTAAATAACAATAAATCGATATTAAATGTATAAAAATAAAAAAATATTTTTTAATTTTGATGCCAGTAGATTGATTATTATTATTATAATTAAACATTAATTTAATAGTGACAAATATAATATTTTAATATTTTAGCTGAAAATGTATAATTTAAATTTTACAATTTTCTTTTTTTACATAAGAATTCATACTTACTTGTGAATTGTTCCAAGTACAAAATTTTAATTAATTGATTTTTTATTTGTTTGTTTCAGAGTATTGGTAAAATTATAGAAAGAGATTTCTTTCCAGATTTGGAGAAATGGAAAGCTCAAAAAGATTATTTAGATGCAGTTCAACAAAATGATACAAAGAAATTAAGAGAAATATATGAAAAGTATAGTTTAAGCAAACGATTGCTTATTGAACAACCAGGTGATTTTACAGTTTAATAATTAGTTTTAAAAATAAAAAAGTAAAGATTTAATATTTTATAAAAGAATCAGAATTGAAAATCTGATTGTTCCATTATGAAAATATTTGCTTGACTCTTATTATAGTTTCTAACTACAATTTTTTATCTAAATACATTTACACGAAAACAAATATCATCAATTTTGATTATGTTATTTTAAATACATTAAAGTGATGAAAAAATCAATTGCCTACTAATATTTTCTATTTTATTTTATATAACTATAAGTTATAACGTATTGACTACTATTCTACCAATAATGTTGGTTTTATTTATTAGCACTTACCAGTAATATTAGTATATTATATTTCTAATTTTTATTCACAGATGCAAGCCCAGATACATTTGAGACACCACAACCAACTAAAGGACCAATGAGTAATAGAACTGTTAATCCTACAGATTTAGATGATGGAAAACCTGATGATCCTAAATCAAAAGACACTGGTTAGTAGATAAAATCATTTAAAAACAAATTTAATTAGTACTCTTGAGTTATCATGACTATCACATAATTAGACTAAAGGTGCCAAGATTACATTAAATTTTTTGTTTTACTTACATAATTTATTAAGATTACTATAATATTATAGATACGGTAGGTATAAGATACTTAGGTTAAAAGGGGTCATTACAAAATTTGAAGCAAAAAACAGTTTTGGTTTAAACCCTACAAACTTTTCCTACATGAACATAAGAACAAAATTCTATAGAACACAATCTAAGATATTAATCATAATATAAAATACATTCTGATATTGTGACAATTGGAATAATCTGTATGTGTATTGCTTAGAACACTGGTTCCCAGACTGAGGGGCGTGTATATATTGCTGTGGAGGCGCAAGCAATTATTACAAAACTATCCTAAGAAAAATGTTAGCATTAACATTAATTATTAAATTCATTATATATTTTTTTATTTACTATTATTTATATTTTATAATTATTATCATCAGTAAAAAAAGTAGTCATTCCGAATATTGTATAGTTTATTTTTAAATACACAATAAAAGAAAATCAATTTTTTTAAATTTATAGGAGGGGCGTAGAATAGAAGAGGTTGGGAACCACTGGCTTAGAAATTAAAGTAATTATGCTAGCCTAGAAAAACAATTTAATCTAATGACTATTAATTTTTGAATTATTGCAAATGTTGAAATTTCTTAATAAAATGTTTTATAATATGTAGTCTATATACATATTATACATAATTATATTATACAATTAATTTTTCAGAAATTATTGGATTGGACAAATTTTTAAGCAATACTACAAGTGAAGATAATCATAGTTTTAATGAAATCATTAAAGAAGCTGAAATTCAATATAAAAAAAAGGTTTTCATTTATAAATATTTCTTATTAAATTAAATGAATAATAAAAAGAACTTATAATTTTTATTTTTTTAGAATGCGTGGTTATTTGAAGGCGAAAAAAAAGCATTAGAAATGGTTGATAAACTTGAAGTACCTTCAATTGAAAGTCAAGCTTCTAATACAGAGCGTGCATTTAATTTAGATTCGTGGGCATTTAAAAACAAAAACTATATCATGTATATTCCTGATGGAGTAACATTAACAAAAGACGAACTTATTAATATGGCATCTAAACGACAAAAAATTGACCATTCTAACACGAGGCTCAAATTAAACCCATTTGATGAAAGACATAATAAACAGCAACTATGCAGCTTAGCACACATGCAGACAAGACAGTTAGACGGCAAAATTGGAGTTGATGGCAAAGAACTAACTTCTTCTACCCCTAAAATTAACGGTTATGGTTTTGTTAAAACTCCATCTCCTGCTCCTGGTGTTAATCAAAGCCCACTGATGACTTGGGGAGAAATTGAAGGTACTCCATTCCGTTTAGATGGCAGTGACACCCCACTGACTCCTCATAATTCTGGCCCTATTTTCAAAATACCTGAACAGCCCAAACGTGAAAGATTAGCACACGCACTTGCTGAAAAAGCTAGTGAAAGTCATAGAAATAAAAAAATTAAAGCATTGGAAACAGCCCGAAAACAGTTATCTACGTAAGGAATATTATTTTTTATATGTATTATTTAATTTTTTAATTTGTTTTCTTTGTACAATTTCAGACCTTCACCATCCAATTTAATGAATAGTCCATTAGACCGATTGAATTCTATGTCGCCAGCAGCTCAAAGACTTATATGCAACCGAATAAGTAGTGATAGAAGTAGAGATGCTGCTTTAAGAGCATCTTATAGTCCGTCACCACATACAACTCCATCTGGATCACCATCAATTTCTGGATTAAAAGGCAACATTAAAAAATCTACACCTACCCCTCAGAAAAAATCATATGAAGTACCTAAAAACCTTACTGATAACTTATTGAATATAAATGTTTCCAAACGTTCAAGAGCAGTAGATTTCTTTTAAATAATTAAATAATATTTGTATTTTATAATTTATAGTTAATTTTTATTTTTTAAAAAATTTAATACAGTAGTATTAAAGATTGTAACGTTAGCTGCATCTTGCTCCACAAATGATATTGATATACTGAAATAAAAATCTTGTTAAATATTTTATTTTTATAAATAATGATTTTTTATAATATGTTTATACTTCTTATTGGTTAGTTTTAAATTATCACTGATGTGCTTTACAAGTTTTTCAGCATGTCCAATATTTTGTTCAGGACTGATTGTTCCAGAACCACGTACTATTTTTAATGTTCCCAAAACACATGGACCATCTAATCCATACCAATGTATATCTTGATCAGTGTTTATGTGCACAACACAAAACTATAAATTAAAATAGGTTACAATTAATATCAAATTGTTAAACAATAATTATATTTTATATAATTTACATTTAAACACTATTTTGTATTAATATTATTATGTACAAATGTGCTGTAAATTTTTACTGATTATTGTAAATTACCTTCTAAAATTTTGTCTAAAAATTATATCAATTAAGTATTATTGTAAATTATAATTTACACATTTATTCAATTTTTTAGATATTAATTTCTGAACCAAATCAGAAATTTTTCGTTAAACTAACAACAGTATTTATCTTAACAATTAATTATTTTAAGAAATATTGCCTAAATATTTTCATAAGTTTATCATTTTAAAAAAACTAACAGAAGACTGAACAATATTTTATTTTATCGACATACCAGAGCTTGATTTATGAAAATACCAAGTTAGAAAAAGCTCTGTATCATCCTTCAGTGAATATTAATTAATAATTTAAAAAATATGTGACATAGGTACATTAAAAAATGTACTTAAGTATTTTATTATCTTACGTTTAATGGTGATTTAAATATTTGCGCCATCAGTTCACAAGTCTGAATTGCAAATTCTAATGGCACAGAAGTCTTCGACAAATTGGTATCAATTTGCAAAATTGGCATTTTAATTTTATGTTTGAAATGAAAAAAAGATTTAATTACAATTATCACAAACTAGGTAAAGTTACATTAGAATATTAATTTATTCACTATTATATTAAATGAAGATGTTTTATTATATGAATTTAATACTTATTAAGTTGTAAATATAGATCACATAACATAGTGGTTGGGTTATAAAAAAAATTAAATCATTATATAGTAATGTTGCTGTGCATATCTGTATGACTGTACAAAGTACCTTTATTTATTTTTAATGTACCTAATGAAAAAAATGTATTTATTATAACATAGAATTGTGTAACAAAATGTTTATTTTTTCTACATACCTACAATTATATAACAAATTTCAATAATAAAAAAAAACATGAAATTTATATTATTACTTATAAGTATGTCTAGGATTTGTATGTAAATACATATTTTTGCTAAAACATGATAAATTAATTTCACGTGATTTGCAATAAAATAAAACTTATAAATCCCAGCCTTACTTATAAGTTATAATGACTCGATATAAATTTACACTTATAAGATAACTAGTACTTATTTGTTATTATTTATTTTTTATCAAAAAATTAAAATATTTAATAGTTATAATAACTCCCGTTTAGGAATGCTTAAAACATCGTCAACAATAATATACTCGTAATTAAATATTAAATTACTTTTCTACAAATCTCTCCTATAGCCAATTCGAAGTTACGGCCTACAATGCAAAAGGGCAATGCAAAAATCTCCAACCTAATGAAAACTCAGAGATTCCAAAATATAACATTAAGAAAAATTACCATAATGCCTCCAGGTACAAATTGTATATGAATTAATAGAGGGATTACTTGTTGTTTTTTCCTAGGTTCTATATTGTCATCAGAGGCGTATTTACGATTTTAGTGCCATAAGTGCAAAAATATATTGGCACTCTTTTTTCTCCCTAAAAAAACTTAAATCCTAAAAATTTAACTTCTAACGCGGTGTCCCTTTATAAGAGACTTACAATTTGGTACCAAGGGCGATCCCCTCCCGTCGCCCGTTCGCCACTCTAAATACGCATCAGATTGTCATTTGTCATGGAGTAGATGACTCACTGTAATCTGTAAAACTTTTTAAAATTTAAATTCAATGCTATTATAAATCATTATATACATGAAAAACAATTCTGAGCGGATCATTGTTGCGGAAAAATATTTTTTTTTTAAATACCTATAACCTACCAATATAATATATTAAATGTTTGATTAAAATCGATAATTTAACCTTATTTTCATATCGTTCGATTATTAATACAAAAATACCTATTAGCTTGGCGTACATGTCATTAATCACTGTTATGTATAATATATATTATGTTTTATGTACTGTCGTTTGGTTCAAATATCCTTTAGGATCACACTTTATATACAAACAATAAAGTTGAGATACAGCTGTATATTCGGGTGGGCCACTGGATCGAGTGTTATTTAACTTGAAAACTATAATATAAATAACATCATCGTAACCGGAAAACTGTTATGAACTGTATTCGGTTTATTCGAACAATGGCTAAAATTTCGTTAAAAATGAGAACTCTGACCGTTTTTATTTTTTTGCAATCATTTTTGCAAAAATATATGCGTATCAATGACAAATCCAAAAATGATCTGTCCGTAGAATACATATTATATTTATACACTGAATTCTGAATCTCAAATGTACAATGTACAATTAACTTTTTCAGTCGATATTTATTACTTTTATTTATTTATTTATTTATTTATCAATTTAAAAATTATTCGTGCCAATGTAAAAATGAGTAAAAGTTGTGTTGAACTATCAAACAAATCTGAGTTTCTGAGTATAACTAAAATGCTGTACATTATTTCCTACTAGTTATACAGATTTTAAAAATATGTATCTATGTCTATTGGCTTTATTGGCTATATTGATTTATTATAATATAATATACAATGATTGAAAATTTCACAAATATACAAGGTGATTTATCAAGTACGCTCATTATTCCTATTTTTATTTAAATATTTATGCATTTTTTCAATTTCTGATTTTGAAATTTTTAAATAAATACTGAAAGATCATATTCTCGAATTATTGATTTTTCGTGTATTACTTCAGGAGTGTCCCTATGGTGATTTAAACATTTATTTTTAAATGTGATCCCCCCCCCCTTATGACAGTAAATTATTTAGTTAATATATATTTTGATGCACCTAATTTAAAATTTGAACGAGTAATTTTTCAGTAGTTAAAATATTTGGATCAAAGATACTATTGTCTTTAAAAATATAAAATAGTTATGATATTAATTATAGTACTTATAAATTATAATACTTGGGTTATTTTTATAAGAAGCAAAAATGAATACGATAAATTAATAGAATCATACCTTGCCATTTATCGACTACCTCCCCGTCCGCTGCCATCAACATCACCACCCACACCGCCGAAAACAGCCGTCGTCGCACCACCACCGAAGTTAAATAAATGCAACTACCGCCAATAAATAAACTGGAAAAGGATGACGGGTCACCAGGCGAAGACATCACAGCAGTTCTGACGAACAGAACACTCCTCGCCTGCATACGCAAAAACCACACCCTCGAATGAACCATGCCCACCGCAGTTGGAAGATTTGGAGCCGTTCCAAAACGAAGACGCGATACTGGAAGCTTCAGACACTCCCGAAAAAAGCAGGTACCCCGGATCAATAGACTTCTACCCCTCTCCCCTGCTGGAGGATTCCTAACTGGAAGTACCAAATACTACTGCAATAGTAATTTTTATCCCCCTTTCTGAAGGGTATAAACTACCTGTTACACTGTGTTTTCGTGTGTATCGTTCATTCCCCGTCTTTCCGATGGTAAGACCCACCCGGGTAGACTTACGCGTATAGGAAAGGCGGCCACCTAGCGCACAATTTATCGGACGGTTTGTGAATCAGTAGTGCAATAGTCGGAGTAATTCTGGTGATTGCATTGGTTGACAAACAGTTCGATAAATTCCCTTCCCCTTCATTTCGCCAGTGCACCTTATAAAAAAACCTTTAAACAATTTGTGTAACATTAAACTAAAGTTGTTTCACTATTCAAAATAAACTTAATATACTAAAAAGTCTCTTCTATTTATTTATCGTTTTGTCGATTTAAAGCGATTTTTACCTCCGGATATTTATATCCCTAGTAAAAATAATTTTACTAAGTTTACCGTATACTTCACAAGTTTATTTCTATAAGTGTTTAGGAAATAATAAAATATGCCAATAAGATATACAATAATGATACCCAAATGATATTGAAAAAGCACTTTCAAAAGAATGTGTGCATTTTAAATCTTATTTGGAATCTTAAAACAAACAAATGAATTGCATTTCTTCTCTACATATGTGATAATTATTACGAGAAAATTCTTTTACGGGTGCGTAGCACTTAGAATGTATGTTTGTACTATCGTACTTCAATTTCTAATTGTACTACTGAGCGTTCTTTATCGTGTCTTAAGCGAATCAAAAAATATTTAAGATTGACTATGGGTACTGAAAAACTCAATAGTTTGGCAATATTGAATATCAAAGTAGATTTACTGTGAACTTTAAATTGTAATGATTTAATTGATACATTTGCTGAGGAAAAAATTTAAATTTAAGTTTGATTAATTTGTAAAGTACAAAAAAGATATTACGTGCAATTTAATTTTTATTAATAATATATCTTTTTTTATTTATAATACACAGTAAATTTCCGTTATAACGAAAGTCATAGAAGTCCCCTTCCAAAAATCAGGGCTTATAAAGAGCTTATTCGAATTTTCGTTACAACGAAAAATAATTCGGTTCCTTGGAGTTCGTTGTAACGCGATTTTTCTGTATAATATAACAAGTTGTCCAAATATGTTTTATAAATAATTTTAGGAAAGATGGGGGAGAAGCAAATTGTAAAGTGCCTATAGACAGAAAACCCTTAAATACACCACTGCCTATTACGATTTATTTCGTATGGAAATTAAACTATAAGTTGTATTGATTTAATTACATAGACTTTCATAACAACAAGTGCGAATTTTCAAATATTTTCAGTATATATTTCAATTAATATTTATATTTTAAAAACTATAATATAATTAGTTATAATTATCTATGCATTATTTATAAATTATAAGAAAATACCTCACCAGTATGTGTGTATGGAGTTGTCGATAAACAACCTATCTCTTTATTCCTAGTTTCAAAGTAAAAATGAAACAAATAAGCTTTATCATATGATTTTTAAAAATGATAAACCCTCCCAAGAAATTATTGACAATACGCCACTGATGATATTATTATACTTTAATAATAAAATACACTTATATGAGTAAAATACATGAAGTCTATTACAACAAAAACAACATTAAAAAACTTGTTTAATAAAACATAATATTTATAGACATTACATCAATAATAAATAATTATCTCAGTCATTTGAGTTCATACATCATAAAATCAACAAAAAAGATAATAAAATACTCATCGCAGTAATTTAACAACTTGACTAGTAGTTAACATAATAATTAAATATGCTCTTGAGTTATAAAAGAATAAAATTCCTAAAAAGGATAGTAAAATATTCATAACAGTACCCAAAGAAACAACTTGATAAGTTAACATATCTAATAATAATTAAAAATAAATCACTTTTTGAGTCTTAATCAAGGCTTTGCACCGGAATCATTTTTTCGGTTTTTGGGTTTTAGATGTTAAAAGAAAATTTGGGTTATTGAATTTGAGTGTTTCGAAAGTTAACGAAGTTTTCTAATTACGGTTAAATATAAATTTATTTGGGTTAATTAGGTTAATTCGGGTGTTATAAGGGCCCATGTTTTATATCAATTAACATGAATTTTTTTATTTGAATTTGATATAATAATTTTATTTTTATTTTTAAAGCAAATTTGATATAATAATTTTATTTTATTTTTAAAGCAAATTTAATAAAAAAAATTGTTTATTTTATACATAGGTACCAATATACTAGGTATACAGATTAATTTACTAGCCTTAGTAAATAATTTAAAATTATATATTTAAAAAGGGTGGACAAGTGGGTTTCGCTCTGATGTATAGTAAAAATGGAGAGTATAGGTATATTGGCAATAATGCTATAATGGATATGCTAAATTTGAATGCAATGACATGTATCATTGTATACGAAAAACGATTCTGAACGAAAATGATTTGTCAGTCTAGGATAATTAGTAGGATATATTATATTATTACAATATTACCTATATTTAAATTATTGTATAATTTATCGTTATTTTACGCGATTTCGTAAAAAATTAAATTTCATACGCTCATACATTTTTTTTTAGACTGACGCTAGAATTTTTTTTTAGTTATTTAAAGAAAAACTTATGGAAAACCTTGTGTTCAGTTATTTAACCTTAGGTATAGGTTACAAAAATGTTATGCATTTTTAACTTCAAAATTCCTTGCAAATTTCGACATATTTCGTAAATATTTGAACTTAAAATGCTCATAAACAAAAATTGTGACTAATAATTTCTGATTTTTTTTTACAATAAGTATTTTCTATTAAATTTTAAAGATTTTTGGGAAAGCCAAATTTTTTTATCGACATTTTAAGAAAAATAATTTAGAAACATCGAAAATGTTAATTGTCTGCAAATAGCTTAAAAAAAGTAAAAATATTTTGAAAATTTAATCGTAAATAGATAACGTTAATATAAACATTTAAACATTTTAAACGATTTATTTTCCATTTCAAAGAGGGACTGAAGTTAAAAATCAAAGCATTTAAACTACTGCAAAACGTGATGACAGGCACAAAAATAAAAAATTTAAAAAAAACACACATCATTGTAAAATCAATATATTCATCACTGCGTTCAGAATCTAAAAAATAAAAAAAATAGTAAAGTAATAACTTGACTAGTAGCTTACAAGGTAATTAAGAATACATCTGTTCTTGAGTTATAATATAGTATACAATTTCTAAAAAGGATGGTAAAATATAATATTTATAAACTTTACATTAACATTAAGTATTTATCTTAGTCTTCTGACAGGACCATTTAGGATTTTGGCACCAGGTACAAATTAAATTGTACACCACCCCTCCCTCTAGGGCGTATTTTAGGGAGATATGTTTTGGATATTTGTCCTCCCCCCCATGAAAATATAAAATATACACTTTAATATAATTACTTTCAAATTTTATAAAACAGGAATCATTTATTGAAACAAAAATATTATTTATTTTAACATAGTATCTACTAAATATATATCATATATTATTATGTGTATGTATAAACTAATTCTATGTTATATGTGTATTTAAAAATATACTGAGTAGATTTATACTTATAAAGATATAATTAGATATAATTCACGAGAAATATCTAAAATATTTGAAACAAAATTAGAAGTTAATAGAAATTATTTCTAGGGAAAACGCAATTGTCGTCATCACTTAAAAATAAATAAAAAACAGTGCTCCACAGTCCACATGGAGCTAACATTTACCTATACATTTTAATTTTCTAATTAAAATACTGTTCCTATTACTATTACTATAAAATACTGTAACGCGCTTAGCGCGTGATTAACGTATTTTTCTATTATTGTGTTTCGTCTCGAATGTGATAAATGTTAAAAAGGTTTTAAATGATTAAATTATTTGTTTTACTTTCCATCATGATTATTAGAATTTATTCAACATTTTGTACCTCTTTACTATTGCTCCTAAAAACTATAGCCGCCCGGTACAATTGTACCCGTTGTACTCCCCTAAATGCGGCTCTGTCTTCTGAGTTAATATATATGTAATAGTAATGTAATAACTTATTTGACTTGTGGTTAAGATAATAATTAAAAATAAATCACTACTTGAGTCTTAATAATAAAAATATAAAACAAAACAAATAATATTATAAAAATCCTAAAATTAACGAAAAAACTGTTTAATTTAATCAGTTTCAAAATCCAATGATTCATTAAATCCACCTACATCTTCAACAATGACACTATTATACAAATTAAGTTATTTAAAAAATTCACCGCTGGTTTTTTGAGTAAAACTATAACAGTTGTTATTTTAGATAGGTAATTAAAATTACTAAATATTTATTTTTAATAACAGTTTGTCGGTACATTGCTAATTTTTGTAACTCTATAATAGTTTACCTGCATAGTATTAATAATTACCTAAATTGTATTAACTTGTATAACACAAGTTATATTTTATGAATTTAAAGATAGGATCAATCTGAGAATAAACTCAATAAACACCAGAGAGAAGACTGACCCCTAGACAAAGCTGAATTTGGTTTGTTATTCAATTTATGTTAAATTGTTTTATTTTACTTGTAGACAGATAAAACATAAATAAACACTTATTTGAGTTATTTGTTTCCATAATGATAATTATTGAGTCTGCAGCATGACAAAATATATGTCATGGTCTGCAGTGCTCGAATTGGGAAAAATTAAGTAGAGGAGCTGAATCCAACGATTTAAAAACTACGTTCCGAGTGCACAAAAACTTTACACGGATACGTGGGGGGCTTTGCTCCTCTTACTTATATTTTGAATACCACTTTTCAGCTACACGGATATTCTAATAGTATGTTCACAAAGAAGCTTATAAAATGTAACATATTATTATGTGCAATTATTTAATTATAAATTATGTTAATATTTTTATTCTAGACTTTTTAGTTTTTAATGAGTCTTGATAATAACCAATTTATTAAGAGGTTTATTATTTTTTTTTATAATCAAAAATAAAATAAAATATAAAACATCTATTATCTAGGATTCTAATCTAGGATACAGCCAACACTAAAAATTGTTGTAAATTTATTACATAAAAAATTATAATATTTATTATTGGATAAATATGTATATATTGCTATTAATTCTTAAATACTAAAAATTATTCTACAGTGTTGATTATAATTATTTAAGTGTTATACTTTAATATAGATTAAATTACAATCACTGATAATGAAATTAATGGCTTATTAGAAAAATAAAAATAAATTTACATTTTAATTCATGATACAATACAAATAACAAATATAAGTAATTCTATACCATAAAATTTGGATCCAAGTAGTTTTGAGTTTTAAATACTAAAGGGACATAATTTTGGTCAACGAGATTGTCAATATTATCATCATTCACCTGAACGGTTCTAATAGGAGTAACTATGTGATCCATAGGATGTGGAGGTTTTCAAGAATGTTTCGAACTGTGTCAACTATGCAATCACTGCAAAAATTAGTACTTTTACCAATAGTAGGACAATCATTGCAATTCCATCTTGTTCCAACAATAGGGGATGACTGACATATGCAACATGTAAAATCAATATGCACAATAGGACTATTTTTTTCTGTAAGTTTGTCTTTTAATACTTCATCTAAGATTTCTAATTTTGTTTTATTATTCATTTCAATATTTTTGTGACTTACATTGAAGTTATTTCGATTGGCATTATAAACATCAACATCATCAATTAATGTTGTTGATGGTATAAATGTGGTTGGTTTTAATAATGCACCAATATTTTTATGACTTAATGATACAGTTTTTTTATTTAAATTTTTTGAATTTGCATTAATGGTTTTAATTGAACCAACTTTTTTCATTTTCATATTATACTTTTGAACTCTACTACAGACTTGTCTCAAATTTCTTGTACCCAAAGCATCAGCTATTTTTCTGTATCTGTTACTTTCATTTCTTTCAGGTGGATATTCGATTAAAAGTTCTTCAAGACGCAATTGTTCTTCAACTGTCCAAGGTTTTTTAAATGTTTCTGGTTTTTCCATTTCTGAAGTTGTATTGTTTGTCTGTGGTTCTTGTTTATCAGAAACATTTTTATGTCGTAAATTAAAATCGCATACTTGTTTGATTGGTTCATTTTCTGTTTCATCATTATTTATATACACTGACCAGTCAATATCTGGCAACGAATGAACAGTAACTGATTTTAATGTACCTACTTCATCACGTTTAAGAATTTTCTGCAAAGTCAACAAAGGATTTTTTGATAAATCATCTTTTAACACAGCAAGTTTTTCAATATTTTGAATTGTTGTACATCTTTGTACTTCAAGTATAGCCAAAGATTTCAATAAATTTTTATAATCTTTATTATTTTTTAATAAGTAAAAGTCTGTTTCAAAATAAAATTCTGTTGCGTCCAAAGTTTTTGAATTGGATACATTATTGGTATTATTAAATTGTTTATCCATTACATAAATTATCTGAAAAAAAAACATATAATCAGTCTTACAAAATCTAAAAATACAGGAAAAATAAATACTAGCATTATATTTAGTTAAATTACCTGAGAAGTAAAATTATATTGAATATTATTAATGATTATAAATTATTTATTTCAGTTAACAAAAATGTATCATTAGTCGTTACCAATGGACAATGATAGACAATGCAAGTAGTAGCACTTTTAAAATAATTTGAAAAATAACTATTGATTGTCTGAATTCCGAATTACAACAAAATAAATAATAATTATTATTATTAGTGATCAGTAATTACGATTTAGAATATCCTGGATTTAGTAATATCTATAATTTATAATGACAGGCACACGGTTTATAATACTTGCATCGCTGCATCCTTGTAATTAATTTGAATCCTTCGGACTCACGTCCCGTCGTCACGACTCAACTATTAATCAGCAGTCAGCTGGTTCCGTTGGTGGTAACTGGTGTTTAGTGTTTTACTATTTAAAATGTTTATATTACTATAACCATAGGATACTATGTGTTATATGCTTAAACTGTGCTAAAAAGTAAATAAATAAAGGGGAATGGGTATAGATTTCCCGATTTTGATAACAACTGATAACAGCGAACTTGATAAGAACAAAAAGAAAGCTAATGCCAACCTCCAAAACGTAGATAAAATCCCAATTCCCGTTTCGTTTTCCAGCAAATAAATAAATAATCAATTTCATACCAATAGTAATTTTTCAAAAAAATGTACCTATACTGACAAATTTTGTCTTTCTAGGTCTAACTAAGGTCTATTACGCCTGTTTACCTCCTAGAATACAATACATTACTAGTATTATTATTTTAATTTTTGAATTAGGTGAAGCTTCAACTGTTAATGAAACTGAAAGTATTTACACTTATTGAAGTATCTATGAAAAATGTGTTAAATAATACTAATTAGCCATATTTATTGAAAATATATTAAACAAAACAATTTGTGTAATCACCAATTATTTTTATCTTTTTTATTAAATATATTACATACATAATTTTTAGAAAAACTATCAATACAAATGATGTAGTTGTAATAAAAACATATTAAACTCTTTTGTAGTAAAATCTACAAGTATTGGAATTCAGAAAAAACACAATTAGAAATTTCTTCATTGGAATCAATAATTTAGGTTTATACAAATTATGAAGAAACGTGTGATAAAATGTTTTTTATATGTTGAAAAATGATCAAACGTTCTTTTAGGAGGATAGATCTAAAAAATATTGATGTTATTTTTATTTTAAATTAAGAAATCAAATGTTTGGTCTAAATGATACTATATCAAAATATTTAAGTTGTTTAAATAAGGTTTTGTTTGTCATGAGTCATATGATTTGTCATAAATATTATACTAATAATGCCTGATTGTATAGAAAATTAATTTAATGGCTCAAAAAAATTGTATAGATCAATCATGGGTCACTAAAACATGTTTAAGGGACCAGGGACCATTAGCTCATTATTGATTCATTAAATATTTAGTGATTGAAGATTGATCATATAACCAGGTATATGTTTCTTGTTAATGTTATTGTAACATTAATACTGTAATAGTTAGGTAACAAAATATTTTATTATGTGGTAAATGTTTCCATACTACATATGTTTATGTCTGCCTTTTTTATATAATTTGGAATATGTAGAATATTCTATGATCAAGATTGCCGTTTTATTTATTTTTTTTTTGTGATTTTGCTATAATTTACAATATATATAATTGTTATTACTACCATATATTTGTAATATTTGTATATTACATTAATAGGAGTTTCTACTGTTTTTCAGTACAATATATTAATATTTAATTCAACTTTTAACCTTTTATTTATTTAATTTGATAAACGCAATACAATAAAATAGGTACAATGAACAATTCATTAAGGTGCTGGACATTTTGTGCAATTTAAGGGTGACCATAACTCGTTCGGATCTTAATATTCCATCTCTAATCTAGTAAATTGAATAATTTACATTATATTTCAAATTAACTAAAATAAGTTTAATGTATTAACTAATAACCTGAGATTATTCTGAACTTGATTGAACTCAACTGAAAACTAGTATTCAATGTAAGTTAATTTTCCTGAAACAAAGCATTGCTGATTACTAGAGTTAGGATGTTGATAACCTAAAAACACAAAAATGCCCTAAAAAAAAAAATGCAAAAATTACCTTAAAAATTAATTAAGTGAAAAAAATGTATTTTTAAATAATAATTTTTATTAGAGATATGGGCGTAGTGATTCAAAATATTAATTAAAGATTATAATAATAATATATTAATAAACAAAAGTATACATTTATAATTTTAAGCATTATATAAAATTATTAAAAATAAATTAAAAAGTAAAATATAAATGAAAAAAAAAATTATATTAAAAATATTCTTATTAATAATATTTATATTGCATTGTTGTACTGTATAATTAATTAAATTTGTTTCCAAACTTGGGTTTAATACTTGCTCTAAAATTTAAAATTGCCCCACATTGTACAAAAACTACAAAAAATGGATTTATAGCTAAAAATGCCGAAAAATGCAAAATAAAATTAAAATATTGTATCAAGATAGTATGAATCAAATTTTTAGCTAGGATAGCATTGTATGGGATCAAAGGGAAAAAAATGCAAATGTCATCAACATCTTAACTCTACTGATTACTAATGGAAAAATAATAGTAATTTAATATGTTAAATAAGGTGAAGTATGTTTCTTTTGTCCGATTTCTTAAAAGAACATACACCATTGGAAACGATACACTCTTAAATACTACTTGAAAAGTCAGAAAACTTTTCAAGTCTGCTGGAGCTGCGAGGACAGTATTAAATGTTCCGTCAATTCCAACTGTAGTTACTGTGGCCAACTCTTCTCAGAATCTTCCAATTGCATCCAAATTTGCAAAAATCACACATTCACTTGTTCCATTGACCACTAATTCTTGTTGGAAGAATGCCGATGGTGGTGTTTGAAGCGTGTAACTTTAGGCAGCATTTTCTGGCCGGATCAATGCTTCGCACCCTCTTCCATCTTCTTTGTCTCTGCAGAAATGTATAGTTGTTGGCAGCTTCTGGATGTCTAAAAAAAAAAAAATTAAATTAAAATAATGACAATTGAAGGAATGAGTAGATATAGGTGTTAATTTACTAAACTATTATAAATTAATTTAATATACATAATAAAAAGGTTTTTGGTATACTATAAGGTTAGTTTACATTTAAAGTTAAAAGTTACATTGATAAATAAAATATGTTTGTATTTATTAATTTATTATAATATTATTAACACATTTAAAAAGTTTAACATATTAAGTATAAGACAACCTATCTATATAAAAATACAATAAAAATAATAATAATATAATAATGATAATGACTTAATCATTAAAAAATTGTCGTTATAAACATTTTATTCTGTGTTTATAGAGTGTGTTCTAGAGTTAATTGACAATTGTCCATCAATGATAAGTACTTAACTTATACCTACTTGATGTGTAGTCATATTAAGTATATTATACAATATTAAAATGTCCACTTATTCGTTAAATTATTAAAAATATAACTATCAAATAAACATTATTTCATATAAAATTAGAAAATTAATTGTTTTTAATAACCATAGCAGGGCTAAGCAATTTTATCATACTATTTTTATAAATTGATCGGACTTCGTCAACCTGTGCTAAGGTTCTATAAAACATGTTCTATAGTGCTCTACTTATACCATAGTGTTCTATGCTTATACTAAGGTCTATGAACACGACTGAAAATAATCGTTTGATAACGACACATTACCCAGCACATTGGTATATTTTATTCCATGACAGTAATACCCACCTGCCACCACCGCAACTATCACCATCACCGGGCAATAGGCATCCTGTATGTCTGTGATCTAAAAGAAGAAAAAAAAAAATTCCATACTTTGATACTTTCATTTCCCCGTTTGCTTCGCTCGTTCTCTTTTATGTCGAGCTGCGGATCGCGATAGCAGTCGTCCCTTGGATTCTATATTTTTTTTTCAAATTTTTTTTTGTTATTTAATTGTCGTCTAAGTAAACAATTTTTTTTTTGTTTGATTAACTATTTGATTTTGTTGCAGTCGAACGAACACTAACGGCGTATGTATATTATTTTCGTACTTCAGTTCAACGCTCGTATAGGTCGGTCGTTAACGTACGCGCTAAAAAGTAATAATCCTACGGGGCTGCAACTACGGGCTACAACAGTAGAGTATTCACACTCGGCGTCGGTTATCACCGTTCAATAATAACAATAATAATAATAATAATAATAATAATAGTAATAAATAAATAATAATAGTAATTAGTGTAATATTAACAAATTTACAAATAACAATTATAGCCGTCCGTCCATTAGTCGCGCACAGGAAACAAATAACGATATCGTCTTGTACACCAACAGGAGACAACTGTGTTTTGTTCCTGTTTATCTGCATTCTACACGGGCCTACTGTGAGCTATAATTGTTCGTCTCGTCGTGTTTGTTGTTGTCCGTGTGTTCCTTACATGTCCGATATTGTAGCTTGAAAAAAACGGCGTCCAGATATTTGGTCGTTTTCTCGTTACGAAGACTTGGTCGTCGCCGAGTGTCGATATGTCCGAAATGATCAACGATAATGACAAATTATCGAAATCGATGGCGGATGCCAACAATGAAGGTAAGTACTCGAAATATTCATTCCACGTTCAATTATTTACATAAGTCTACAAAAGTAAATACATTGTTTAGAATAATCATTATAATTGTAGGTAAATCTGACCTAGAACTGGAACCATTAAGTTGTTCATCTCTTAACACTTCATTTATTTAATATTTTGTTTTTTAGTCACCTTCCAAATAGTAATTAGACTTCTGGTGTATTTGATATTATAATTATTTGTAGGTACCTTATCAAAAATAACTTGTTAGAAATGCTTATGTATTTTAAACCATCAGCTTTAGTTTACTCAATAACTAATTAAAATATTGAATCTATCTATTATGTTTAACATTATTTTATAAATGATCTCAGTTGTATCAGTTGGTTCAAGTTATAAACAATTTATTTTTAATTTTACCACATTCAATATAAATTGTGTTTAACATATAGTTAGTATCAAATATTAGTTAGGTATTCTAGAAATAGTAATAACTAAGTAGATTTTAGACAATCAAATATATATTTGAGTGTTTTATCATTGTATATGCTATGTTCTTAGAATTTTATTTTTCTAATTGTAAAGGCATTGATTAAATATACATATAATTAATCAATGGTATAGGTATATAGTTTGAATTTATTTTGCTAAATTAAAAACTTTATATTAAATGTTAAATCTTATGCTTAAGTACATGTATTTATTAATTGTATTTATGATCACTAAACAAGTATTAATTATAAACTAAATTGATGAAATACTAGTGTAAATAATTTAGATAAATATAGTGAAGAAACATGTTTTATGAATTAAAAAATATTTACTTACTGTTCTTGAATGAGTTAACATAGTTAAAAAGTAAAAAAAAAAAAAAAATTAATATAACTAATTATATATCCATTTTCTATATTTATAGTAAAATATAAAGTAATCTAACTACAAGACTCCTTTTTAGAATAATAAATTTTTCCATAATTTTCTCTAAAATTAATATTTTATTGCAGTTATTATTATATGTTATACAATTTATTGATGACAATTTTAATTTGTAAGATAGACATATAACAAATATACATTTTTTTTCGACAGACTTATATTCTGGTAAAATATTTTTATAACTACCTTAATAATTATAAGAAATTAAAAATATTGTTATGTAAATAAATCTTATCTTCTGCCAGATCACAATTAATCAAGTTGGTACATAATTAATTAAATAAGAATTATCCAAATATTTAAAAATAAAAATTAGAATATCAAATATATTGATTATTAATAATTTTATTTATTATTAATGCCTATATTTTATTATTATATTACATACAAGTTTCAATATATTTTATTTTCTATGCTGATATTTATTTTGTGTAATTTATACTAATCTGCTAAATGATCATTTTTATATTTAAATCAGAGTACTTATTAAATTATAATCAAATTATTCTAATTATTCAAATATATTATATAGGTAAAGTTGTATATCAAATGTTAAATAATAAAAGTACTTACTCTTAATTTGTCATAATCTTTCATAATATTATACCTAATATAGTATGCATTTGAACATATTCTTTAATTTTAGTGTTATAATCTTTGCTGTTATTTATTGGCTATTATTGATAATAACATATAATATTACTTTGTCACAAGTTTAAGAAAAGTATTTTGTTTTCGTATAATTCAGTAATTCAATAATAGCAGTTCAGCCATTTAGTTTTATTCATAAGAATAATTAATAAGCCTGTTTTATCTAATTGATTAGGAATTATTTTGTCTCATATTTTGTAATGGCCTATCAATGTGAATTTATGAGATTATATTATTTTAATTATATTAAAATTAATTGAATGTTTAAATTACAAGAAATATTAAAATAATTAGAATAAAAGAAATATTCACCTTAACTGTTTTGTTTACGGGACTACTGTGTTATTTTTATATTTTGTTACATAGTAATATATAAACATATATCGTTTAATACTCTTTTTATTTTTTTTAATTTTATTACTCTCTTAGCTATATTTTAAATTACATATTTATAGGTAGGTATTTAATTTAATTTTCATATCCTTTTTAATAATAGAAAAAGATTTATTGAAAAACTGAATGTAACATACTATATTAAATGTACATAGTACATATCACGCTATTGGTTTTTTTCTAACTTTTTTTGAACTAGTCCTATTAAACATTGTAATTATTTGATTAGTTGATAGACATTCATTTTGAGTTCAGAATGATTCAATTGGTTTAAGAGAATAAATACTCAAGAACTTAAATTCATAATTAAATTTTAATTACAATTGTTAAATAAATCATATTTTATGGGCCTATGTAAATAAATATATTATTTTATGCTAGGTGTTAGGAATACTATTATTTGAATAATATTATAAAATTAATTTATATAGTTTAATTGTATTATTATTTATATAAAAATAATATATAGTGTTATTTGAAAAAAAATTGAATATTAAAAATAGTTAATTTATTAATAGGTTTTATTCCATTACAGAAATTAAAAAATATATGTAATGAATAATAATAATAATGTCTATTATATATGTATATATTTATCAAAGCTTTATATTGAATAATCATTGGTAAGGTAATTTTTATGAATTTTGTATTTTTAATATTTTTTTCTATTTAATACAAATTCATTGATAATTTAATTATTTTCTTAAATGATCATACTTTATATTTAACAAATATAGTTGTTAGGTTTTTATCAATCAAAAACTAAATGCAACATAAAATGTTCTTTTGTATTCATTTATTTATGTTACACATGACTGGCTATTTATTAGAGTTTAGCCAATATTAAGATAATATTATCATATTATATTACCTATATAGATTGGGGGAAATAATTCTCTGATTATTTATTATTAGAAAATCATTTTAAGAAATTCCAATTTGTTTTTATCAAAGAAAATAATTCAGTTGGATTTTATAATTTTTATTAGTTAGTACCTGTATGAACTTAGTTGTTCAAAATTTCTTATAATATAATATGTATAAGAATGTTAAATTTTAATTTGTGATTGTCTAGTATTTAATTATAAAAGAATAATTGACACCATGGATAGTAGAGTTAGTAAAAGTCGTAAACGACATTCTGGTATTCAAGGTCATATGTTAAAAAAAGTTTTGAAAACCATGCCTCATTGTAAAGAAAATATTCCAGAACTACCTTTAAATTATAATAGTATGTGTACAAAAGGCCTAAAAAATTGTTTAGGTTTGTATTACTGTATTACTTCGTATTTGTGTATTTTATTTTAAGTAAAAAATTATATAAACTTAAATTTGATATATTTACAAAAGTATAAGATTTTTAATTTTAAATAATATTTATTTGTATAACTAAACAATAAACTAAAATATGTATAGGTATAACAACAAATGAAATGGAAAATGAAACAGTCATTGAAGATAAAGTTAAAGTAGTGAGATTTAAACAGCCAACACAAAAATATACCAAAGAAGCTTTGTTGGAATTACAAAACTTGAGCAGTTCCAAATTGCGCCCAAAATTTTTAGACAACTTCCCTGACTTGGATGTAGAACTTGCCGGAAAAACTAGAAAGTAAGTTTCAGTTTTTATATTCTACAAGTACATAATAAATTATTTTTGTTGCTTGTTATATAAAACCACTTAGATGCATATTTGAATAGTTATTAATTTGTTTTTTTTTCTACAGAGGAAGTAGACCTGTAGCCAGTGGAAAACCCGCTACTAATACTAAGACAGTAGCATTTGATTTACCACCTTGGCAGAACCAACCAACAGAAAATGGAGAATCTAAAACTGAGGTTAGTTTTATATTGTTATTTTATAAATATTTGTTAAAATTAATTCAACTTATTCAAATGATAATGAAAACACATAATCACCAGTGGTTGTTAAAAGAATCAAAGTGGTGTTCAAATCCCTTAAATCTCTACTTGATTGTGTCTGTATATATATTCATATAATTAATATATAAGTTAACAGTATATTTTCATCTTTGTCATTTTCTCCATAATCTAAATATTCATTTAACTATAATATAATACAGTGATTTTTGTCAATGCATTTGTTCTAATTTCTGACTAGTTTAGGCTAAAGAATATTGAGTGTTTTGTAATACAATTATGCTATAGATAATTATTGTAGAATTTTGTGGGACCTTTTAAATCTCTAATGAAGTACGTTGGTTTTTATAATGAACTATATAATAAGCATTCATCAATTTAGTTTATTGAATTATTTAAAATAGATGTGAAATTTGCTCATTATTTATTTATATTGATTTTGTAATTAATTTTTATAGAATTATAATTTTCAATTTTTAGATTTAGATTTTCATTACTATATATGATAATAATAGTTACAATCATCTACAGGGTAGCATCAAGCCAAATCAAATATAGTAAAGAAAATTTATTTTTAAATATTACGTAAAATGTGTTATTTTCATATATTATTGATTTGCCAAAAATTAAAATTATTAATTGACTTCTATATAATATGTTATATATTATCTCATATTTTCAAATATTAAAATTATAAAATAAAAATAGGATAGTGTAAGATAATATTATTAAACAATTTTTAATAACTTTTAATTTAGAAAAAACCGCAGGATGCTAAAGACCGTTTGAAAAAGGATCAAGATATAGTTTTGAGTCCTCAAAGACGCAGTTTCAATTCAGGATGTTTTGTTACTATGAATGCTTCTAATGTACCAAAACGTTCAAATAGTCCTTTGAATACATCTGCTAAACAATATGTTGAAAGGTATGGTACATTTTATTTTGTTTGTATATTTTTATTTATAAAATATTTATTTATAGGGAACCCATTCGAGAACCTCGTCGAGTTGGTAGTGGTCGATTAATGAGTCGAGATTCTTGGGATTCTAGTTTTCGTCAGCCAGAAAATGGAATCGCTAATAATTATAACTTTGGTAAAGGAGGCGGCTTTCGTGAATCTTCATCTCATAACTCAATGTTTGTATTTATAATTATTTTTTACATTTTTGATCTTCTATTATTATTTATTCAATAATATATGTTTTAGTGAACCTCGTAGAAAAGATTTTGAGTTTGACAGAGGAGAAACAGATCGTTATAGAAATTATGATCGCTTCAAAGGTTCTAGTAATTATGATAGACGCCGAAATGATTCTTATCGAACGCAAGAAGAACCGGAATGGATGACAGGTTAATGAGTTTTTATTAGAACATTGAAGAGGTTGATATAACATATACATTGTCTCCATCTTACAAATTTACAACACATTTGTATTTAGCAGAACCAATCTAGAGTGATTAACTTTAATATTAAAGTGAATTGACACATATTAACTAATTTAAAGGTAAAAATATAATATAAAGTACCTCATAGGATTTTACTAATAATTTAATGTTAAAGTGAGTTATAACTTATAACTATTTAAAGTATAAGAATTTAGTAATTATCATTACTCACTTTTAAATTAAATATTAATAAACGTCTGTGAGATAAGTATATTCTGGCCCACAAGAGATCAGTACCGCATTTTGACCAAAACTCGTCCGATCCGTGCATCCACTCATTTATCCACCGAGAGCATTGCTGCCCGGTATTTTACATGTGCGTAAAAGTACTGATCTCTCGTGGGCCGGAGTATAGATATTTCTTACCTTTAAGTTTATTAATAGGTTAATTCATTCATAATATTAAATTTAACAACTAAAATTTGTTATTTTGTATGTAAAACAAAAACACTTGTATGTTGTAAGTTAGGCATTCTCTTAAATAATTATTTAAAATAATATATCATGATTATTTTTTTTTTAATTGACTAAAATATTTTTATTATTAAAAGATGGCCCAACTTCTCAACATGATACTATTGAGTTGCGAGGTTTTGAAGATCCACCTGTTGACAAAACAAAAAAGAAAAAAACTAAACCTAGTAAGTAAATATTGTTAATCTTAACAATGACAAGAAAGTGTTTTAATGTAATATGTATAAAATATTTAGCTCCCCGTACTAAAAAGAATTCAATTGACTCGACATCCACGGAATCAGCAGCTGCTATAAAAGGAGCTAATGAAACTAAAATAAAGAAAACTAAAAAGGAAAAAGATGAAGATAAAAAGAAAAAGCCAACAGTTGAAAAACCCAATGTAAAGTTATTTAAATCCACATTTTTAATTTTATAGAAATTATAATTATTGTTTTGTGTAGAACGAAGACCAAACTAAAAAAGATTCTGAATCAATAACTGGAAATGAGTTCATTCAAGCTTATGATGCTGAGCATAAAACTAACGACAATGTATTCAATGATTTCAATATTGATGATTTCTTAAAGCCAGATTACTTAAGTGATATAATGCATATTGAAGGAGAAACTGACGCAAATGTAGCTGGTTCACGATTCCGCCAATGGTTTACTACACATGATAGTAGTCGTGCTTCATCTGCTTCTACTGAAATGTTAAATTCTGCAACTAATAGTACGATAATAATTATCATAATTATTTATAATACATCTTTTTATTTTTTAATAACAATTTAATAAAAAAACATTGTATTATGCTTGTAGAAGGTGCAACAGATAATGTAGAAGAAGACCCTAGACAGTTATCATCAATGCTCATGGGAATGGTTAAACATAATAGTCAGAATGAATCAAAAAATTTAACAAATGCATATGACTCTATCACATCAAGTGAAAATAATAAACTTCCTCCTGCTATCATGGATGTTATTAAAGCTAGTGCACCTCAGTTGACTGATCCTAAAGCTGCCATACGCGATTTAGGTAATTTTTTCCTTCTATTTTATTGTTAAGTTATATAGTTATCATTTAACTATTATTTTTTTTTAATAGAGGTTAATGGTAAAGTTCAAAGTCTTGAAGAAATTGAATCTAGGCTACGTATGTCAAGTGGACAACAAAATGGCTATTCACCACCACATAATAATATTCAATTCCATGAAGAAATGAAACTAAAAAAACTGCAGAACATGAAGGCAAGTGTGAATAGTTGAAATTATACTAAGATTTTTTAATAAATAATATTTTTTAATATTTAGATGTCTCAAAATGAGCACGAAAACTCTAACAATGATGGACATGTAACAAACAGCTCACAAAACTATTCCATACTGCAGGTATTATATTTTATTTTTGTAAAACTAGAAAAATTAAAACTTATCAGTGAATATAATTTTAATAATTAATAAAATTAAATTATAGATGCTGAATAATGCCCAAGGACCACAGAATTATATGGCAAACCAAGTACAAAACCCTACTGGTATGTGTATTTACTTAAAAAATATTTAATTAATCATTTGATCCCTCTGAAAACCGTGATCAATTAGCACTAAAATTAATATGTAATTGTATAATTTATTTATTATTTTATTTTATTTAATATAAAATAAATTATAATTACCTCAAATGAATAATTGATTTTAAGTAATTTTATTTTATTTTCATGTACAAACTTAGGTCCATATGGCCATTCAAATAATTATCGTGGTCAACAACCAAATATGCAAGTTCCTAATGATCTTGTTATGAAGCTCATGGAAGCACAACAGGTAAATAAATTAAATGAAATATTTTATTTATTTGAAATAATATAATATAGAAAAATATTTATTATCCTTTATATTTTATAGTGTTGAATATAAATCTTTTTGTAAAATCTTTTAGAACTATTTAATTCATGGTTTTTTAAAACAATAGTAATAGAACTAATGTTAATTTTTGAAATTTAGTATTAGTAAATTTTTATTTAACATCTTCAAACCATTATTTTAGATTTTGAGCTGAAGGAATTCATCATTTATGTCTGATATTTTGTTTCATTTACAAGTAAAAATAATCTTAAATATTATAGAGGATTCTATAACTTCTTGCTGCAACTAAAAAATATTAAAAATAATATATGAGTTATTTTACAGTTAAAAATCCACAAAATTTGTAATTTTAACATCAAAGCTTAAAAATGCAATTAAAAAATATTTTTTTTTTTTTTTACAAGAATTAATAAAAAGTTTAATGTTAATCTATACTATGCATCTTCTAGACGTATATTTAAATTTAAATATTGTTAACATTGGTTATTCAATAATGTAAAAATATAAAAATGTATTCTCTAACAATTTTTATTTTCAAAAAAATAAACCCTAGAAACTGCAAACTTAAATCTGAATTCCACTTTTACTTAAATTATCATACTCTATTTACAATATTCAACATATTTTAAATAATTTTAATCTATGAATACCTCGACCTATTCACACAAACAATATATTATAATTGACTTATGATAATAAAAGTTTATTGCTGTCAATCAATATAGTGTTACATAATGATATATGTTAGTATTGACTTATAAGGTATAATATAGTTAGTATACAGTGTAACTTGTCTATTTGATAAATTCAATAATAGTGCAAATGCAATAATGTCAAATAGACGAGTTACACTCTGTATATTAGTTAAGAATAACTATTAATATTAAATAGTAATTGTATAATATACTTGATTTTTTTTGATAAAACTTAGTAAACTTACCACATTATTATAATGAACCTGTATATAATGGTCAATCATGGGATCAAAATAATTGTCCGTAATAGACAGGTTTCAGTGTTTTAAAAGTAAAATTAATCTACAAACATACTTATTTAATGAAAAATAAAAAATTTATACTTATACTATGTTAATATTGTACATATTATTAAAATCTTTATCATAATTATTATATTAGTATATTATACATATACATTATAAATTTAATTTTAATATTTCTTAAAAAATGATAGCAATTTCTTTCTGTTAAATTGTATCTCAACTTCATAAATTCAATTGGTACTCACAATTAGCGTTACTGTAATCAGTGTTTTACATATACTTAATTGTAGTTCGTATTAACATATAAAACTTTGAAATTCAACAAAATAAAAACACAATAATTTTATAGGATATTCTTCATTAGTTATCTTATGTATTGTTATAACTTAGAATAAACTAGAAATACATAATTATTAATTGTTTAGATTCAAAAGCAACATGAAAATATGGTTGCAAAAGCAATGGCTGCTCAACAACAACAGTCTAAGCAACATATGTTCAAACTTCCCGTTGAACTTCAAAATATGGTCAATTTCTACACACCTACTAAAGATATATTGCAAAGCCGCGAAGCACAAGAAATGCTTATGGGTATAATATTTATATATTATATTTTGAGTATTAAATATTAATTATATTTTTTAATAGGAATTAAACGCGGTGAAGTAATGCTACATCATTTAGTTGAGCAATGGAAAAAGACCAGTGCTAATCAGTCTCGTTATCGTGAAACTCTTATTTGTCTTATGAAAGTATTTCAACATTCAAGCAGTATGTGTTTTATATAAATATGATACTATTGAAAAATAATATATTTTATATTAAAAAATACAAATATATAATTTTAGATGCCCAAAGAATGGCTAATCAACAGGATTTAGTTTACCAACAACAACAAGCTGCATTATACCAAAGCCAAATGCTTAAAAGACAATTACTTGACCAAACCCATAAAAGGATGGAAAATGTATGCATAAGTTATAGAAAGAAGATATGATTATTTAAATTAATTAATACATTTGTTTTAATTAGGTTCATAATGCATCATTTGGAGGAGAAAGTGCTATGGATTTGGGTTCATCTCAGTCACAGTCTCAACCAAGAATTGGTCTTACTCCAACATCTGTGTTACGTAAGATGACTTCAACTTCAGAACCTTTGGTAGATAAACATCATATACCTGATGAAAGATCTGGTTAGATATATTACCTTTAGATATTTTGCATTAATTTATTAATGATTTTCATTGAGAAAAATTATCACGGAAAATCTGTTGTTTAGTTACCCAACATGCACTTCAGCATCAAATAAACACTTTGCAACAGCAAATACAGCAACAACAGTTTATGCAGCAGCAACAACAACAACAACAACAACAACAACAACAACAACAACAACAACAACAACAGCAACAACAGCAGCAGCAACAACAGCAACGACCAGTCAATACTACTATTCAGCAAATACTAAGTGGTAACTATCCTAGGTACCATGGAGCACAACAACAACACCAACAGCAACAGCAACAATCTAATAATATGAATGGTCGCAGTAAGTTTTCTTCTTTTTGATATACATTTAAATTAAAATTTAACATTTTTAAAATAATTAAAAATGAAATTTGTCCATAAATTGTAATCAATTATTCAATTTTGAATAGGAATTAAAATAATATGTTTGTTTGATTTTAAGGTATAAATTATGGTTCTGGGGATAAATCGCGTATGAACCGGGTACAATCCCCTGTTAGCAATCAGCTTGCACGTTGGTTTTCTCCAGAATTGTTGGCACAAGCCCGTGCTGGCCGTTTACCAAACATGCCTGCTATGTCGCAGAATTTAAATATGCTCAGTGTTGAAGATATCGAAAAGTTCCAGGTTGGTGGTCGTTCTTAATTAGTAAAAATTGTGGCGACTTAACAATTTTGTTTAAAAATCGTAAAAACTACAAAAAAAAAAAAAAAATAAACAAGTTGTTATTCCTTTTAAATATTTATAGGGCCCTTCTCCAAGTCTCAATATTTTCTTTCTTTTCCTTTTGTTTTAGTATGAGGTTCTTTATTTAATTTAAGTTCAGTGTTTTTTTTCACTGACCTATTTTTAAAATTATTCCCTCAGAGCAATTCAGTTGTTTTTCTTTTATTTTTGCATGTTTAAACAAAAAATTAACTATTATTTTTTGAAAAATTGTAATTTTATTCTAATGAACTTGAATCGCATACTTATTTTATATAATACATTATAATTTCTTAAAGATTACGAACCTCTTGTGTACAAAAATTCATTATTATATCTTTAGAAAACAACGTGTATATAAGTACAAAGAATTATTTTCTTATGTACCATTTGTCTGTGATGTTAGAAGTTGTATATGAAATGTAAGTTTGATAAGTCTTTGTATTACTAGAGTTAAAAAATAATAATAATAAACAATTGAACCGCTATAGCGGAAATATGTATGAAGAAATAAACTATTGTAATTGTAATATATATACTTATAGTTTTTGACAAACTCATTTCCATTGTTTTCTTAGTGCTCAGTGAGTAAATGTTTTCTTTACGTTACACATACATGTAAACATATATATTATATATATATGCATATTATATTAAACAAATGTTATTATATATATTTTTTTTCATTTTGTATTTTTATTTTATTCAATTAAATAACTTATATACAAATTACATTAATTACATATTATTATTATAATATGTAAAGTACAATAACAACAATAGCAACAAAACAAATACAAACAGTTTGATTTATATAAGAAGTTGTATCTGCAAAGGATATGTAATGGTTATATGTCTAATACTTTATAACAGTAAATAAACTTCCAAAAATTGTTATACTTTATTTTTATTATAATAATATATATAAAATGATAAAACGTAACAGATACAATTAAAATATTACTTGTTAAGTGCACAAAAAATAGTCCAGCTTGTGGGGTAACCATAATAAAAGTTAATAGCCACTAATAAAGAAGCCTTCACCTCAAAATCATTCTTATATATTATATTTGTAAAGATGTTCACTACTCAGTTGGGGGTAATTAATAGTCAGTGGACCAATAAGTTTTAGATAATAACAAAGAATAGTAGACAAAAAAATAATAATAATTTATAGTTGAACACGCCTCAACTTAAATTGTACTTTTAACAATCCTAACAATAATATTGTTCTATATAATTCACACATAGAATAATATGTTACATGACGTGTTTATAATTGATCAACTTCCACCTATAATTCGTTTTAGTTTAATTTGACTGAGCTGGCTGTAATGTGATGTTTACATTTTTTTGATCATCTGCAACAGCTTGCTTACATGTGATGGTGGTGGTGGTGGTAGTTGAAGTGCAAGTGGTCTTTAAAGCTCCGACTGAAAAACATGGCTCGCACACTCTTACAGGTTCATAAAGTTGTTCAGCTGGTAGAGGAACCAGATTTCGTGAACAGTCAGCGCAAAATATTTTGCCACAACTCCTAATAATAAATGATGACGAAAAATATAACATTGATGCATACTAAAATAAAACAATAAAATTTATTTATAAAAAAAGGTCTTTAACTTGCCTACAGTGATGCTTCCGTCTTCCCAGCCAAAACTTGTTGTCGCACGACGTACACTGGGTAACCGCGTGATCCGGTACCCACAGGGTTGGCTGAGCATCGAACGATTCCACAGGTTCCCATGACAATGTCGTCTCTCCTCCTGTGCTGCTACACACGGATACCTTCAAAAAATTACTCCACCCTCATTCTAATACATGACTAGATAAATGTATCAGTGTACCCAAATAAGGCTGCTAATACTTTTAAATTTTAAATTAGTTACGCACATCGTCATCAGTTTTGTCTGCTAGTGATAGACCATTCACATCAGGCGTAGTTGTTGCTTCAATACCGTTACAACGATGACTTGCTTGCCGCAACAGTACTAGCCGAGTGACATGTAATTCATTTTGAAGAGCTGCTTCTCTCGTCTACAATCAATCATTTTAATAATAGACTAATGGTTAATTTTAATAAATTATTGATTTTTTTTTTTACCTTATGTTCTAAAATTAACTGCTGAAGTCTATTTTGTACATCGTCTACAAGTGGTAACAGTCCATCAACAGTATTTAAGATACAATTAGTTGGACTTGAATGCCGTTCTACATAACAAAATATAATTACACAAATGTTGAATAATGAATAATATTATTTTAACAAACAAAATACTTAATAAAACATATTATATAATCATTATATATTAAGGAATCTTTTAATTGTTTACCTATACCATTTTCCTCAGCAATAATACTTGACAATGAACTAGAATTTGTATCTGAAGATTTATCATCTTTTTCATCTAAAGATATTATATCTTCGGATTTTGAAAACTCTATACAAGGACCTTCACCGTTTATCACAATAGGCTGATCAATTCTTATTAATGGATCAATTATACCTTCCATTCCCAATCTAAAACAAAATTTTTAATAAGAAAAACTATGCGAATAAAATATATATGTTTTCTCTCTAAAACATTAATATTCTTAGAAAATTGCCTTTGTAGTAGCTATATAAAGCATTATTTAATCTAAGCTGATTTATTAACTGTATTTAAATCAATAATAATTTGTTCAAATATGTAGGTATTGTGCTAATAAATTACTTACACAGAATTACATATTTCAGTAGGTTTTGTTAGTTGAGGTCCATCAGTAAATGGTCCAACATATAAATCTCTCCAAAGATTCATATCTCTCACATTACAACTAATCCATAAAACCTAAAATCAAACAATTATATTGTTTAAAAAGAAAATTTGATAAATGTATCATTAATATTACATTATCCGGTTGAGATGAATATAAATGATTTTTACATTCAGCAGATGCAGCCAAATGTTTCCAAACAGAAAATGTAGCAGTACCTATCCCTGTACGTTTTCTTTCGGCACCACTATTGCACAAAAATGTACCAAAAAGATTTGAGTATGTGTGTTGTGCTAATTTGACTAAGTACGTTTTGGAAAATTCAAAAGCACAAGGATGCTGTGACATCACATTATGTATACAGTCCAACCATTGAATAAATACTGGGCATCGTTCATTCGGATCTTCACCTTGACCACGATCAGCAAATTTATGTCCAAAATCTAACCATTCTCTTTGACATAGAACACGAAAACCATCAATTGTTCGATAATATGAATCCAACATTAGTTCAGCCAAAGAGACAATTTGAGGAGTACGATCCCAACCATCTGAGCAATGAACAAGAACTGGTTGCATTTCAAATTCAATGGTTGCTGCAACAGTATTAGCAGCATGAAGAAGACCACTTATATTATGTAACCATCTTGTGTTTTCCAGTAAACTGTACCAGCTAAATGAAATATTAGATTAATTAGAAATAAAGAAAATAGATTATGATATTAAATATGATATTTTAAAGGAACAAACTTTGGAAGATCAGGAGGTGAGGCACATAGTTGACGAAGTAAGTGAAAACTTTTTCTGACTGCATGAATATTTGCCAAATTCATAAATCGAATTTCACATCCAGGATAATATTCAGGACATTCACATCCTCCACCTCGAGCTCGATTGGCTACGGCAGATGGATATGATCGTGCATCAATTACAACTAATTTCTAACAAAATTATAAAGGATATTATAAATACATTATGCATCTTTTTTATTTTTTAGGTTATTTTTATACTTACCTTAGGTTTTTTAGATTTATTTTGGCAAGATTCAGCGATTGCTTTTAATAAGTCTTCATCTTCAGAGGATCTCCACCCTAACCAACCCACTTCAGGTTGGGAACATCTCGCTAAAATAGCTCCATTACCCTTATGCCTAATATTTTTATTAAAGTCATAATAACACAATTAGTATTTTTAGTATAAGAAATTTTTAAAATTATTAATTAACAATTTAAATTTAACTTTTTACCTCCATACAATTACTGGAACTCGTTTGGAACTACGAAATTTGGCAGCAGCTTCCAAAGTTTGATCAGTAATACAGGAAGGAACCAATAATCGATTTGGATAAGAGGTACATAATTTATAGTCCCAATTTACTTTAGAAATACGCCATTTAGAGTTATCACTTTGAATACTTATATTTAGTCTTTCAATCTGCATAATGATTTTAAAATCATAAAATAAAAGTATTTGGTTTAATATTAATTATTGTTTAATTAATTTACCTCTTTCATAAAATAATCATCATCACCATCATGGCCTAAGTTTAAAGAAAGATCTTCATTACATTGATCCTCAATGGCCCAAGCATGAAATGCAAACGCAAAAACATCTTGAACGTTTTTTGGTGATACTATTACTCTGGTTAATCGTTTATACCACTCCAAACATAAATCATTTGTAGTAAAAGTACACCTAAAATAAAAAAAAATATATTATCTTGTATTAATAGTGTTAAGTAAATTTTTCATTGATTACAATTAGCTTGGTTTTATAATCATATTTCTAATTCTAGTAAATATTATTTCATAAAAAATGATAATTGAATTTTTATTACTAACATTTCTAGTTGACACATCAAAGAATTATAAATAAATTATAAGTTAAATAATTGAAGGATAAATAATTATTTTTACAACATTTCTATAAAAATATTTAATAACATCTTAGTAACTTGTATATCTAGTTGTATACCTAATAAAAATCTTTTCAATCTTAATATTTTTTTTAAAATGTGGATTATTTTGGTTATAGTTATGTTTAATCAATATATATTTTAAATAAAACTTAAATAAATTAAGTCCAACTTGTATATTTATATATTCAAATTAGAGGAATTAAGCTTCTATCTGAATAAGAAATCTTTATAAGTGTCAATATAAATTTAATGAAATGGAAATATAAACCAAGGTTATTAGTATATTTATATGACTACAATAGTTATATAATAAGGTTAGGTTAGGTTATAATTGTTATAATTTTAACTTTTTTGTTTATTATATCATTATGTCACTAGGGTATACTTTTATTTTTATTTGTTCAAAATATCACATTCAATATTTTATAGAATTTGTTACTTTTTGGGAAGGCGGATATCATATTTAATTTCAATTATAAATTATAATACATTTGATTGTAATATTGTAAAGTAATAGTTATATAGTATTATGAAGTTTGTTTTGTAAGAATAATAATAATAATAATAATAACACGTCATATAATGAAAGAAATACTTGAATAAATATTTGAGCTATAGAAATTACTAAGAATGCAAATATAATATTAATTGCAGATCCCTTACAAGTTATAACTACTAAATATACTTATGTAGATATTTTAGAAACTTTTATAACAAATTTAATTTATTAAAAATATGTTTTCTTTTAGTAAATAATTATTCTTAATAAGATTATATTTAAAATAATTGTTGTGTTTGACTAGAAAATAATTTATACAAAGTATAATTAGTACATAGTTACATAGTATGCTTACCTGCATGTACGAGAATCTTTGCAACTAATGATCATGTAAAATAGATCTTTTATTTCAATCATTTCAATAAGGCCCAATGGTATGTTACTGTCTTGAATGCCTTTTCTTCGTTTTGACCCTTCATTAGATACTTTTAGGTAAAAACGGTAATTGGATAGTGCTAACACAGTGTTATTGGCACCACGACCTAAGTATTCAACAGATTCACCAGCTAAAGGAACAAAAGGCACTAGTGGTGGTTCTAAAGTTGGAGGACCTTCATCGGTTTCCAAATCTCTTTTTGGATACAATTCAGAGGCTCGTACATGACACATAGACTGAGTCACAGTTGATGAACTACCAGATGAATCGGATAACTCCATCTAAAATAATAAAAAATGTATTACAAAACCTTCATTTAATATTTTAAATTTGTATTATAAGTTATTTATTTATTTATTAATAAATTATACACATATGAATGAGGTAAAAATAGTTTAATGTAGAGTAATGAGCAACCTTGTATTTTACAGTTTTAATATTCAAGTCTAGTGTTTAGTGACGCCGATAGTTATCTTAAATACCTGACAAATTTTTGTATAACAATATACCTACTATCCATCTCGAACCATTAAGAGGTTTATTAACTATTTTTTAGCAATTAATTATAAACACATTTTCGAATCTATCTTATATAGATCTAGATAGATCTAAAAATATTTGATGGTTTAAATCTATAGTAAAATTAAGTGAGATCTATTCTGTTAAATCTGTAAAATTTTAAAATATTTTCAAGCTTCATAATATTATAACATTACCTTTATGAAAAGAAGCTTTTTTTATTAGATATTTTTAAATTTATTCACAATGACGTAAAAACAATAGATGCAGTTTACTTAAAAAAATATAAAATGGTTCACATCGAATAATATAAAATTAAATTAGAAATTGCAAAAAGAAAATCGAATTAAAAAAAAAATTGTTACTTGAAACTTATACCAATATACCAACTAGTACGCAATTTTGTTTGTACCTATTAAATTGACGTTTTATCAATGGACTTGATAAAATGAGACGTTTAAAACTATTTATGTTTAAATTTATTCACATTGAATACCATAGGAAATAGGAACCAACTAATTGTTTATCTATTATTCATAACACAAACACACTATCGAATAATACTATACTTAAACGAAATTCAATATATGTTGATACCGCTTGACCACAATAACCGTTTAAATAACACTGGACAGTCAAAGGTCAAAGCAAAATGTTCTGTTTACATTATGTTAAGTGTAATTAATCGTTAAAACACTCGGAACTAGGGAGGTAGATAAAGAAATATCAATTCGCGGTGAACCTCATAGTTATTTTTAATATTTTTATTTGTTAGTGGCTATGACGTTACGAGTATAATATAATACATTAATACATATAATAATATTAATTATCTACTTAAACGGCTAAACATATCGAATTTTAATTTGACATTGATATATATTTTATTGGTTAGGTATACTAAATAGACTAAATATTATTATTTTTTTTTTTTTATCACACTAATCTACTGATAGTGAAATCACAGAATAAATAATACTTATTTAATCTTCCTACTTGTAAAATTATCATTCAAAAAACATAAGGCATTTACATTCCAAACAATTGGAATGTGTAACAATAATGATGATCTACTTGATGCGTGATATTACTAGATCAACAAATAACATTACACAGTAACTGGAAAAGAAAGAAAAATAATGTCCAGTCATTGAATCTAATAGCTGCAGGCACACACTATCAAATTGCACTAGTCAACCTTGTCGACAACTACAATGTACCTATAATAAACATCTGGTATAAAATGCGACATAGGAATAATGTTGCTCGAGAAAAAGTTATACTCGTTTTTCGTTTCAACACGACGAGCGGGAAGTTACCCCTCGTTATTGTACTCAGTAAAATTTTATATTTCGAAAATGGCAAACGTCGCGTTCTAGTTTCGCGAAGGTCGTCTGCCTTTAAATGGTCATAATTATATTATTATCGATTGTTATTAATTATTTATTATTTTTTTTTTTTTTTACGGAGGTTTAAGTTACGAAGGGAGGTTAACCGTTCAATGTCGAAGTCGTACCCTTCTCATCCCCATTCGGGGAGATCAGGAAAACTCACTTTTTTTTCAAAATATGAATTAGTGTTCGTGCATCTCCGTCGGACCAGGAAGACAATCTTTCCTCGGTGTAATGTCGGTCCGTCGGGCAGAGCGTTATTTTATGGTCGACGACTGCAACGGAGATTATTCCCTATTACGTTTGATTTACGATTTTAGTCGCCGCGTTCCGCGGAAAAACCATCGAGCGGCGTACCGACGGGCACGTCGTGCGGGTGTTTTCCACGGACGTGCATCACGTCCCTCGACGGTGGAATATTATAAAAATATTATTATTATTATTATTGTTATTATTTTTGTTGTCGTCACTGATTCGCCAACGCGTGCAAAAATGTAACTACGACGATAACAATATTAAAACACTGGGAAATACATCCACGAAACGACGTCGGCCACAACGCACATCGACGAAAACACCGAATTTATTACCGATGCGAGTATGATAAAAATGGTAAAAAGATACGATTTGACAGTAATAATAATCGCAAATCTATTGGACGTAAACACGAAATAAAACACAACATAAAAACATCTCTTTATACTATCGAACAAAAAAAAAAAAAAATAAAATAATAATACCCGTAGAACGCGAGTAGTGGGTACCAGGGTACCTATGTGGCTATGGCCTAGTGTGTGCAACGAAATATTATTACGTTCAGAACTTAGGTGTGTATTTATATATATATGTACGTATATTTAGCAACAATCGTGTTCAAAGGATGAAATTCGATTAAAAAAAAATAAAAACCCATATGACAACTACAGTGGTCGCCCGTCGGTTACAGATGATTAGTAGACGCTCTTAGGTTGGTCACACCGTCGGCAGTCCGTGAGCGTTATCTCTTTTAACCGCGACAATAACAACATTGTGTAAATACAGTAATTGACAGACAATATACATATTTATCTCATTGTTGTAATTAATATTACCCGTATAACATAAGCCGCTAATATGTGTGATAAGTGAGATGATAACATAACATAAAAGACCGTGATATTTGGTCTTTAGAATCGCAACCCTCGTATTTAGGATTAGAGTGTCTACGATATAGAAAATTCAAATTTGATTAATTTAAGTTTAATATTTTTTCGTTACAATTTTCGATCCTGTAATAATTTTATTTTTCGTTATTCTTAACTTAGTTTAATTAAGTCGTTTTATTTTTAAATTTTATATCCAATAATAATTGTTTTTAACCTTCTCGCATTCAAATCTTTTGTAAATAAAATAATAATAACATAACAAAACACATTAACTCAGGTTATACTCTGAATTAAATGTTTGGATCAGTCTTTCAACTGCCCTATGATTTTACTATGCATTAGTTATAAGATCATTATTTTTTAAACCATCACCGTGTACTTTAATTAATAGGTATATCAATCATTTTATTACTACAGTATATTATATTATAATACTTATTACCTTATATATTTATTTATGCAAAGTCTTAAATCGGATGAATTTAACATTTTCATCAACCTCTTGAACGTGGATAATGTTTATGTCACAAACAGCCTACAGATCTATTATTTTTTTGATAAATTTAATTACTATACTTGTGCTAAACCAGAAATGAATGATTTATATTTTACTCAAACCTACGAAAATTTATAAATTATAAGTTAAAATATAAGGCGTACATTAAATAACTTTTACTTTAAGCCTGACAGGAAAAAGTTAAATTTAAAGTGGGTAGGTACAGTAAAGTAAAAACATTAAATCTTATACTTCAATTCTAATATTTACAATTCCATTCTATTTATCTAAATTTCCAGACATTTAACTAATTGAATTCAAACAATCAAAACCAACTTTTAAATGTTTTAACTTGTTAGTTCACAATAAACCAAATGAAAGCATGCTGTGCCCTTGCGACACAATTTTAACATACACATACTTTGTACTTCCAATATTAATTTAAATTTTGATTGAAATTAGATTGTAAACAAGTATTGGTCAAAAATGGACATCACACATAATTTAGATGGTGGAGTTTTGAAAGAGATATTAGTACATGGCAATGGAACGGATAAGCCACATAAAGGATGTAGGGCTTATGTACACTACACTGGTTCACTTTCTGATGGTACTGTTTTTGACAAGACTAATGATGTGCCATTTCAGTTTACAATAGGAAAAGGTATGAATAATTTGGTTAAAGTTTTCTGCGGTTTTTTTTTTAATTATTCTGTTTCTTTCTCATTTCAGATATGACTATAAAAGGTTTTGACTTGGCTGTATCTTCAATGGCTTGTGAAGAAAGATCAACATTTCGATGTCATCCAGATTACGGATATGGATCAGATGGTTTTGAACAAATTATCCCCCCTAACACTTGGCTTACATTTGAAATACACTTACTGAAATGGACGTGGGAAGATATTAGCCGGCGAAAAGATAAAAGTATTACAAGACAAATATTAGAATATGGAGTGGACCATGCTACACCTAGTAGTGTTTCGTTAGTTAATATTCATTTAGAAAAAGAAGAAAATGGTAATGTTATTGAAGAAAGAGATATAGAGTTTAGATTAGGAGAAGGCAAAGACTTCGGTGTCTGTCCTGGTATAGAGATTGCATTAACTAAATTTAAATCAAAAGAGAAGTCAAGATTGTTTATTCATGGAAAACATACATTTTTGGAATTTGGAGATGATGAGTTCAAAGAAGTGTATGTCATCAAACTTAACTTTTTTGAAAAGGTTAGAAATTATTAAATAATTATATTGTTATTTGGTTTTCTTTATTAAATTTTAATTTAAGTATAAATGTTATTATCTACTATTGTTATGTAAAGTTAAATTTTCCTTAGATTTTTTTTGTAAATAGGGAAAGGTTTCTCTTTCTTAAATAGTTGTGGTGACCCACTAACTTGCCATCTACTATTTAAATTGTTTTAACATAAAATACACAAAAAAAAAAAAATATGAGTGGATACAACACCCAAACCCCTCTTAACTTTACCACCACTATATTATTTATTTTTTTATTTTTTTTAATGTTTATAATACCTATTATAAATTATTAATAATAAAAAAATAATTGTATATTATAGTTTAAAGAAAGATGGTCATTGACATGTGAAGATTGTATTGAACAAGCAAAATTTTTCAAACAAAAAGGAACAGATTACTTTAAAATGGATAATTATAAATTAGCTCTTAAATTCTATAAGAAAATGGAGGACTATTTAAAAGATAATATTTCAAGTATTTATCTATTTTTAATTAATTGTTTTATTTTTAAAATATATTTTAATTACTTGTACATTTTTTTTATCAGTTGATGAAAATCAGATAAAAGAAATCAAATGTCTTTCAGTTACATCTTATTTAAATTCTGCTTTGTGTAATTTAAAATCACATAGACATACTCAAGCAAAAAATGATTGTGAGAGTGCACTAAACCTTGAACCAACAAATGTCAAAGCTTTGTTTAGAAAAGGCGAGGTATGTATTCATTTTATAGACATTTTTATATTAAACATTGTTTACAATTGTTTATTCAAAAAAAGTTAAGCAGAGTTCAGTAATTAGATACATATAAAAGGAATAATTCACTATTGTAAATAAATTAGAATTTGAAAATCAATCAATTAATTAAATAAAAAAACATATAAAAATTAGTATTGCTTTAACACCTTTTATAATTCTCCTATTTGTTTTATTTCTCGTGCTATAATTAGTTTTTAAGAAAACCATTTTTTTTATGTAAATAATTTTTATTATTTATAAAATCTACAATGTCTGAATTTTAAGATTAAAATTCCATTTTCCAGAATTTTGGCTTAAAAAAAATACTATCAAAATTATAAAATACATGTATTAATATTATTTTTGTGATAAAGCTGTTTTAATTTATTTATCAATAAATGAATTATTGAGTAAAATCTCTCCACAATAATTAAAGGCTTCCAAATTCTTATATTATTTTTATATTTTTAAAGGCTTTAGTTGGTTTACATGAACTAATAGCTGCAAAACAAAGTTTTGAAGCTGTTTTACAACAAGAGCCAAATAATCGTGCAGCTATCGCAAAAATATCTGAATGTGATAAAAAATTAAAATCACAAAAAAAATTAGAAAAATCTGTTTATTCAAATATGTTTGAGAAATTTGCCAAGAGAGATAGTAAGTTAATTTTGTTTTTAAACTTCTTCAAAATGGTTTTACCAATTATTAATTTTAGCTGAAAAAGAAGAAGAATTTCTGAGTCAACAACCCGATGTTATGAACACGCTTGGAGAATGGGGAGATGATGAACGTGAACGAGCTCCTACTGAATTTGAGAAAGAAAATCCCAATATATTGATGTTAAACACAACAGGCTATTTCAAAAATATGTAAAATATTAATTATATGATTAACAGGTAACTAGGTATTTTAATTATTAGGTTTAAATAGATGAAACATAAATCACAAAAATAAGACAACTGTATAACTAGTGTATTTGTTCAAAGTACAATTTTTTTGTTAGTTTAATGTATTCCATATATTTTTTTGTTAGTCAAATAATTGATATATTTCGTACTTTTTATGTTTTTCAAAATGATAATAATTTTACAGTAAAAAAAAAAAAAAAATAATATAATATAATATGTAGGTAATAACAATTCTTGTCCTGATAGCTTCATTTTGTATTTAAAAGCAATATTTTTGTTAGGCGTTTCAATTAAACTTGTTAAATTGTTTTCATTTCCACTCAGTAACCAATGCCAAAAGAATTAGAATACGGTGAATGTTTAATTCCAAACGAATGTGCTGGTTGCAAATCGACTTGAACCTGAAATAATAAAATCAGTATGACAGCAGTGTGTTGTAAATAATTGTACATAAACATAAGTATATTTGTAATGTATGCTGTCTAACTGAGATAACTTTTTTTTAAGACATTAATGTCATTATAAAAAAGTTTTATCAGATAATGTGAAATATTGTATAGATGTGATAACTTTCAAGACCCATTCCGTTAACGCATATCTTTCCTCGAATTAATTTATTAATCTGCTGGCTTTTTTTACAATATAAATTGTATAAATATAAATTAATTTTAAATTTTACATATCATTTAAGAAAATACCATAATAACATGTTAATAAATTAAACTAAATCATTTAAAATGCTGAAAGCTCAGCAGATTGATATTTTAATTTTTTGGTATTTTGTGATCATTTATATTTTTCTTTTCTTTTTTTCTTACATAATTATGGAAATAATAGTATGACTAAAACTAGTGTCTGTAATATTTTATCTTGTGTTTTAAGGGGCAAAACCTCACTTGGTTCTGCATATATGCTAAGATCATAACTAGTTTTTAATTTTATAACTACTGAATGTTATATTACTAATTACTTAACAATGTGAAATTAAATTAATTTTATAATTTGTGCTTTTCAACGTGTATCTTTAAATTAATCTTAATCTAGTCAAACTGTGCATATACTAGACTTTTTTCAAACTTGTCCGATGTGCGTTATACAAATTATTTTGAAGTGTTTATGCTGTATGCACTGACCTATTCTTGTTCATATATTATTCCTTCATATTGTGAATGTCTTATACCAAAAGAATAGGATGGTACAGATGATTTTAACATTGTCACCTAAAATGTTTCATAATATTAAATTAAGATTATTATGTATATATATTTTATTGTGGAGAAAGTATGTTTTAAGTGACCCATGTTGACTATGTTTTATTTTTGTCATATATTTGTTAATTTTTGTGATTGTGTAATAAATAAATCATCAAATTGATATGCCAATTATTACTGACACTTTTATTTTTGTATAACCTCATAAATAATACAAAATCAAACCAAATTTAAAAATAAAAATTGTGTTAAATTATTTTGTGCTGCACACTTAACCAACATATTTCAATGAAAACACTATATCACAATAGAAATATAGACACTAATTAAACACTAATGTTATAATTGTAATTTATATAATAATCGATGAAAAATTCTAAAATAAAATTTATTTTACATATTTAACATTTCATTCTGTTTCTTTTTTTGTACACTGTGCACTGTTAGGTATCTATGCTCAGGACAAGCTACTGAATCAGTAACTTTTAACATTCACTATCTTCTATTGATTTTCAATTATTAAATTAGTTACACGCCTTTAATAAAGTAGGTAATGAGCAGTGACGTACCTAAGGTTTTAATTAGATCTAACTAACTAGGATTATAATATTAACCGCTTGTAAAGTTAGGAATTATTTCGTTGGTTTAATATTTTGAAAATACTAATTTGTCTAAACTTGGGCTTTACCTATTTGTTCTACATATAAATACGTTTATACAATTTGTCAATTTATATAGTTGTTATTTATACTGATATTAACTGAAAATCAAATATATTGTAGTTATTTATTTTTTTTTTTTAATGAATTATTCCATTAATTATTAACATGATTGGGACTTAACTATTTGTAAAATTTAAAAATGTATATACCTATTTAAGTAATATTTGAAAATATTCTCTTAGAAGGACGGTATACTCGCATGTGTTGTCTCCGTCTTAAAAATGTAAAGCATAGCAAAAACTATTTTTCGCGGGAAAAACTGAAAAGGCTAAAGTCATACCTAACTAAGAAACAACATTTTCACCTCATAAAAAGGAGAACTTTGGCTGTGAAATATCGTTTTATTTTTTTGATATCGGAACAACAAAAAAGTTTTTTTATTTCAAATCAATAGATTTTTAACAATAAGAACTATTTTCGTAGAAGTGATATCAAAAAAATAAAAACGATATTTCACAGATAATGTTGTCATTTTTATGCAGTGTTAATTTTATTTTTTAGGTATGACGGTAGTCTTCTTGGTTATTTCCTGTGCAAAACAGTTTTTGCTATATTTTACAATGTAAGATGGAGATAATTAATTAGTGGCGCCCACAAGTTTTCCACGAACCAATGCAGTTATAATAATTAGGGCCCCTAAATTGATTTTAATCTATAATCATATTCACATAATTCATTTAATTTTTTTCCAATTAACGTTTCTCAATTTCTCATGATTTCCTTAAAAAATTCAAAAATATTGCTAATTTATAGCCAACATTTTTTTTATGTAGGCCCTGGGGGTCCCATGAAACCAATGCAATTGCACTACTTGATATTCTACGTAGGTGGCACTGGATACAACATATGTGAGTGTAGCGTTCTCTTAAGAAGACATTTCTATTATGAATAGTTATTGACTTATTATCAAATGTTAAGATAAGAATATTGTTATTTAAAGCCCTTTGTAGGCTCATTTAGATATTTTAATTTTTAAACAAGTTTTGATCATTTTAAAATGGCAAATTGTAGTTTAAGTATTTTTATATTATAATATTAACAATAATAACTATTAAGATATACTAGTATATAGATTTGAAAGTATTGTATAATTTTGTAATAACGATAGTTTATAATAATTATACATAATTGCTCAAATCAAAATAACAGTCTTATACCTATATTTATTCTTTAATAGATGGCGGGTATAGGTGAAAATTGAAAATAAATCTCTTCGTTTCCATCGTCAAAAATGCTTTTAATCACTCAAAAAAATAAAGGCATATCTTATTATTGTATTTAATTCTCAAAATATTTTACTCACAACTTTATAGTAAATTAATCGAAATAAAAACTTAAATAATTTGGATATTTATTAAATACCAATAAATGTCATGACAAGAGCCAAAATAGATATTTTAGAAGTAATAATTATTAATTATTTTTATGTCTAGAAAATTCTAATAAAATAATATTTAATGAAAATCTCATGTCTATAATTCCTCACAACAACAAACAAAATCGTTGTTGAAAACTGGTTTAAGGTTTTACTTAAAAATTCATTATTCCCGATTATTTTAAAAATCACTGGGAATTTTTACTTTTAACCGACTAATCCTAAATCCTATTATTTGCTATCAGAAATCACCCTCAAAGTCGATTTAAGCATTTTATACTGTTGACGATTGACGCGAAGTAGACGTAAAAACAGAAATGAAAATTAATCATATATACCTTTTTTTACATAAATATATACTCATTAACCGAATAGGAATATATTAGCATATACCAGATACCTATACTATTGAAAATATCAAATAACGGGTTGCCCGACCTCTAAAGTATAAAATAAGAATAACCCTTAGTCTGCCCCTCGTTGGTCCAAGTGTAGGTACTTATATATTATGTACAGGTTAGGGCCTAACCGTTTGACTATATGTCTATATGTATATATATGCGTATTTTATGAGAGCACTCGTCACGGACCCTCTGCGTTGCGGGAGGATGAGACATCGCTGCGCGTGCTACAATTGTGCATCCGATACTTTACGGAAATGCGCTTCACGACTAACCTTTTCGGGAGAATACGCTCCCGGGCCGGGTCTGGGGGAATTGTCGCCGGGCATGTTGTACCGGGCGCTGACCGTGTACGCCGGCGATTTCGGTTTAATACTGTCTGCGCTTACGTCGTTGTAAGCGCCCGGGCCGGGATTCAGCAGTCTGCCGTCCGGGAATTCCTTGGTCCGGCCGGATATGCTGAACGACGGGGCCGCCTTGAAGTGGCCCTCCTTGGCCGCGCCCATCACCGTCGGTATGTTGTACACGTTGGGCGCCGGGTTCGGGTTCGGCTTGTCCACTTGCGTCTTCAATCCGAACGTGTATTGCGGCGAGTGTTCGTGGATCACCTTCTCTGCCTTTTCCGGGTTGTAATCGCCCGGGGCTGGGAAGTTGTCGGGCCTCACTTCCTTGGGCCGCGAGTGCAGGGTGGACGCTGGCGGTGTGTCTTTGCCTGTAAAAAAATACGCGTTGTTCTATATAGCCATTTCGGAATACGATGTTGTATTGTATAAGGTAAGTGGTAGTAATAGTAATCCGCATTCATCAAGTGGTTACACTTATTACTGCGTTGCATAGAAGAGTTTTAACTTTTTGAAAAATATTTTTTTTTTGCGTAATTCGATGTTGTTGCACAACGATATTTTTTATCGTTAACAGTATTTACCGCATTGATTGACTAAATACATTTTGAATTTTGTATTTTTAAGAATAATATTTTTCGGAGACTTGGATACGGAAAATTCTAATTTCGAACGGGTAGTTATAATAATTGGTTATAAGTTTATAACGTTGACTTATAATTAATATTAAATAAGTGGAATAGTAACACAGAGAGGTATTCCTTCAAAATACTTATTATAGTAATAAGTTGACAAGTTGTAATTAATTAAATACTCGTTTGAATACATGGGTAGTTATATTCAATAACAGGTGGGTACAAAATTATGTGCAGGCGGTAAATATAAATAAATTTACTATAATAATTATTATGTCGATCTAACCTTTTGCACTCAATCCGGTGATGTTGTATTGGCCTGGTCCTGGTCCGGCACTGTCATTTTTTTCGTTATGTCTATTAAATGTATAATAGCAATTATTAATTTTCTAAAACTACATTAATGAAATATGATTTAAATGAATAAAAAATAATATATTTTGTTAAAATAACATACCTTGCACCAAAACTAAAAGCTGGTGCACGTCCACGTTTGGATTCTGGTACTAAATTTCCTGTAAAAAATTCAAACAAATTTAGTACTGATTTTTGAACTAGCTTTGAATAATATTAGTCTAGAAATATATCTAATAGTTCTACTACATTTAAAATTATACTCAAACATGTGTATAATTATAATATTATAAACGTTCAATATAAAACTTCTAAAAATACAGATTTTAAAACCAGTACAATCTGCACATAAAGTCTTAATATTTCATATTAAAAAAAAAATAATCGACATTTGATTAACTCACAGAATATGAAGGTTTTTCCTATGGGCTGTGTCCTGTAAGACAATTTTTTGTACAAAAAACGTTCTAGCTCAAACATATTTCACGTGCGTATGGCGTATCACGTATTCACGCGTAAATAACGCATTTATTATCATTTATATAATACACACACATATATATATATATTAGTGATGGGTCGAACTGTTCGAATCTCGAACCAAACCGAACCGAACCCTCGATGTTCGGTTCAGTTCGAAATTCGAATTCGGCATGAAAAAAATTCGAAGCGAACTATCAAACATCTTTTACTGTTCGAAAATTGAATTTGAAAATATTTTTCAAGCCAGACTTACTGGCCACAATAGTTCAAAGACCAAATATTTGTTCAATTCTTCAAAATTTATTTAAAAAAAATAAAAATTGATAATCATTATTTATAAATAATTAGACTATTAGCGATAGAAAGTTATAAGCTGTAACGGGCACTTTATATACCATTTATAACAATAATGATAAAATGTATTAAGTTCGAATTCGAGTTCGACTTAAAATGATTTTAGGTTCGGTTCGGTAGAAAATATGAAGGTTCGGTTCGGTTCGAGTTCGAAAAAATAATTTAAAGTTCGGTTTGATTTAAAAAATCAGGGTTCGACCCATCACTAATATATATTTAAATTTGTATACTAATATACTGTAATACAGCATACGTAGATTCAATTTTACACATAAGCACGTTATAATGTATTATCGTTTTGGTTATAGATAATACTGGGAAACTTTTAGCTCATATCCGGGGGGTGGTTTGAAAATAAGTGTATATTTATTTGTGACGATTTTAAGGGTTTTGTGTACAAGTACACGTAATTACTACAGTTGTAGTAAAGGTAAGTTTAGACTTAGGCTGTTGTACCACTACACAGTAATAATGTAGTTTATTTACTATTTAGTAGGTATGTTGTAATAATCTAACAACGATATGTAACGATAAACGCTCGGCCGGAATTCGCTGAAGCAGCAGATCCCCCTCCTTGAGTATTGGCCATAATGCCTTACATACAATAGTCAGTGGTCAAAGTAAACAAAATGTGAGGGGAAGCCGATACTTTTTTTTCTGTCTTAAACATAGGACTATAGGTTAGGTTTTTCGATAATATAGTATACTAGATTCAAACAATTGTTTCGTTCAAACACTTCAATAAAGTTCAAATTCGAAATCCAAAATCTAAGTTTTCAGTAAATGAATATCGGAGTGATCTATAGGTTGTACGTGGATAATATTAATGCGATATATGGTCGAACCCACATTTAGAAATTAAACGTGTTATGATATTATTATATATTAAATCAACAATTCTCTCCCCCCCAAGATTTTTTTTCTTTAAACGAATTTATATTAATGTATATTATTATTTTTAAGACTTACCGACGAGAGTTGGTAACGCAACCGCTGCTGGCCCGGGACCGGAAAATTCGGCAGCTATTGGGCCTCGTCTTTTAGTCGGCGTCCATTGTCTTTGTTGAAATCCGCCCATTGTTGTTTAAATTTAAATACGTCTATTATGCTTGGCACCTTGAAATGAGAAAATTATTTGCTATAATAAATGGTCTTTTGTTATATTTTATTTTTTTTTCTAAAAGACAATTGTTCAAGACGACTAGGTGTGGATTATAATTTATAAAATAGCAATATCGAACATAGACTTTATTATGATAAGTATCTAAATATTCAGACATATTCAGTACTGCAGTGGGTTTTTTTTTGATATTTATATACTTAATATATATATATATGTATTTACAATATTTACATATATAAGTATATTGTGTATTTATATATGCATAAACTACTAATCAATTACAACGGCATACCGCATTATGAGCATTATTGTAAAACTAAAATTTAATAATTTTGAGAAAATTGAGTTTTGATGTTTTCAATATCATAAATCACAAATAACTTGATTAATGTTAGTATATGTTTATATATAATTGTAATAGTTCAAAATAATACATTATTGCATGGATTTAATTTACACGTTTCCTTTAACGGCTTAATGTTAGATTATATTAGACTGTTGAGTATTTAATGTAATACATTTTACGGTACAGTGTAAATAGCGTAATACAGTATAGAATATTATTTTTATTATAAGAAAACACGTATAATCCTAAATCGTCAATTTTTTATTACAATATTCTACTTACAATACGATGTATTTATAACTCATAAAACTTATTACTTCTAGCGATGTTGCCAGATCGAGTATTTATTTATTTTTTAATTTAAAATATATTCGAAGAATATATTGAATTAATTCTATCATCCAGACCGTCCAGTTATTAACAATTGATATACATCGCATGATCGTTGTATATACCGCAAGATTATAATATTTAATAAAAGGGTGAGAAATGGCAACAAACCGCGCGTGGCTATTTACTCCATGTGTTCCCTGTTATTGATGTTTCCGATGACTTTTTCAAGGTTTTTTTTAGGGTCATGGAAAAATGCTACCTATATTATTGTGTATACATAGCATTTGAATCATTTATACATATATAATATGTGTGTGTGGGTGGGTGGGTAGTTGAGTGTATATGCAAAAGCAAAGTATATAAGCGTAATATACCCATCGAGAAAGATTAGTAATATATAGTGTTCTTATATATACTTGTATACGTATAGATTATTTATTTATCGCTTAGTAATTACTAATTACGTATATAAAATAAGTATAAGTAAATATGTATATATATACGTAGATTAATATAATATAATATTATAAATATATTTGCAGTTGTTTGAAAAGTCTGCAAGAAAAAATATTATTGCGTGACAAGTGCTGACAACTCTACAAATCGATTTTGAATCTATGTGTATGGAAACTAGAACACAATAAGATATAGAAATTAATTTAGCTTATATTGTTTCCGGTAAATTACGCACGAACACGGAATGCCGTTAAATTAATAATACAAATAGATAATATTCATCCCTATAAACGCGCATACACGTTATACAATAATGTACGCCTATATAATAAATATTTATGTACGAATTTCAGTATACCTACCTAATAATGTAATAATAAATATGAGAGTACCGTCTATATGATGGAATAGTACCTATATGTGTAGGCAACAAACTTTGGGATTGTTTTACAATGTACTGCAAGCACTAACCATTAAACAGAGGGACGATGCGCGATGTATGAACGGGTTCTATGTTCTCTTTTTGGAAATATTCTATTCGAAATAATTTAAAAAAAAACTAAAACTATAATATAATTATTCTTGTTTAGTCGTGTAAGTAACATATTTTTAAGGGAAGTGTTTTAATTTTATATTTAAATATAACTTTTAGGGGGGAGGGGGCGTGTGTATAATTTATAATAATATGAAATAGTACTACAGAGCTATACAAAATACAAACATAAATTTTGTATAAATACGATAGAAGGGTGTTTCAACACTCGAAATATGCTAGTATGCCACTGCTTTAGCTCATATTACATATAATATATTGTAGTTATTTCAATAAAATACACATAGGTAGTATAATTTCACATAATACGTACATAATGGAAAATGTCAGTAATACACGAATTTAAGAAAAGTACAAATTTACTATATCGATACTCTAAAGCAGAGACGCAAACTAATTCAAAGTATAGCGGGGCAAAACAAAAGTATTCAATACCCACCTATTAAAAAAAAATGTTCGCTGTGCTTTCATGTATAAATAATAATAAAACGTATCAAACAAAAATAAAAAATATAATTTCCACTGTGAGATAACAGTATTTACCAAATTTTTTTTTAAAGAATAACCATTAAATTCTCTAAAATGCATTTTCAAAAAAGCACCTACCAAATGAAGGGGGCAGTTTCCTCCCCCCTGCTCCCCTAGATTTGCGCCTCTGCTCGATAACACACAATAGTAATACCAATACGCGATAGTTACAATCGCGATTACAGCTATAATACTTAACATGATATATATATTTTTTAAAGATCCAGTTACCGCTAGAACATAGATTATGGAATAGTTGCTGGTATAGTGTCATGTATTCTAATAATCATACACACACGTGTATGTAGGTAGTTGTCTAATGAATACAACAAAATCCATATGCGTCGTTTATATAAATATATATATATTATCTGCGATATGTATATGTAAAATACTAAAATACCTATTTTTGTGCATAATATCTAATACCTAAATCATTATGTTCTACTAATACCCTCTTCATCATATACAAAAGTTTTGAATACAATATATTCTCACTTACGCGCGTCCTCATCGTTTCATAACCATTAGGCAGGCATGGAGCTCTGTCACAAATTTCGCAAATAGATTAATCTGAGATTAATATACGCGATCTTAAATGGTTCATGACGACGATTATTATCATTCTTACGTTATTGGAAAATTCTATGCAAACAAATACAAATGATTTCGTCGCAGCGAAACTGAATAAAATATTATTTGTGTATGATTGATTGATGATTATAAAACTTCAATTATAATTACCCGTATAAATATATTATAAATATATAAACATTATATTTGTATACGTTTAAACTTAATGCCTACATATATAATACGCCTACTCATATTAAATTTTTTTTTTTTTTTTGGCGGTGGCGTGTTTTTACAGTGATTTTCGTTAAATTGTTGTCATGTCAGTCAGAGGTATTTGACCTAATTCTCAAATGACCTTTACCTTCATTGAGTGACTAAAAAAAAAAATATATAAAACTCGAACTTTTGCCTTTTGACAAGCAGTTTTTTTCAGTGTACGAATTAGGCATATGAATATATATACACGTTATAATCGCACGCGTGTACCTATGTGTATAACGTTAAGGTCCGTACCATCCGGCTAAATATCACTGTTAGTAGTCACGCGATTCGCGTTCAGAGACTATCGTTCCATCCAAACTAGTGTCGTTTTGGAACGCGTTATTTTTGCGCTAGACGATAGTGCAGATATATAATATTATTATTATTATATGTGTGTACTGCGAGGCAGGGAATATAGGTACTTACAGAGGACAGAGGGGACAGAGTGGGGCAAATTTTTTTTTTTACATGAACTAAGGTTTTTTCAGCAATCAATGAAGTTATTTAAATAAAATTTAAATATTTTCGTATCATATAACATAACATAATATAGCTATTAGCTATATAGTACAAACTTTTGAATAGTTAAAAATTTTTTAAGAATAATGTCAAATATTTTTTATGTATTTAAGAAAATTTTTAATCACATACCTTCAACAGGATAATAACTTTATTAATAATGATGTACAAAAATGACTTTATTACTTTAATATTACATAGGTACCTTTGTAAATGAATAATTATGTTTTTTTACTTACATTTCATAAATATAAATTAAAATAATTGTGTTTAGTAATGAACAGATGAATTTGTTTGACTCAACTTTAATGTTATGATTTGGGATACATTTGTTTGTTTATTTTCATCCAGTAATTAGTACTCAATAAAGGTTAAATAAAAAATAAAATATTTTTTTTTATATTAGACAATAGTAATAGGTTAATCCATAATAAAAAGACTAAACATGTTATTTGTTTAAACTTCATTAGTTCAATTATTATAATTTATAATAAATTCAATTTATTCCGCAATTTATAATGTTTTATGACTTTGTTATGTATCATACATATATTTTTCAGTGGGGGGCTGGCGAGGGGGCTAAACTGTTTTCTGAGCGAGCTAGAGCTTGCCCCTCTCCTTGGCGCCGTGCCTGTATATTTGTTCTATTTTATTATTCATGTATAAATATATCATAATAATATAATTATGTATAACATTTTGAATTCAAAACTTTATATCATGTATTATACACTCATTCCAATTACTGTAAAACGCCGAATGAACTATAATCCATTGAAACGTTTAATAGAAGGCTATGATAATCAATTTTTGCAGAACGCATATATTTTCATTTTCATCTTTTCTACTTCACCCGCGAGATTAAGACACATTTTTATTTTAAAACACCTATTCGTGGTTTTCATCCATATGTCCGTATAGACATAGATGTAGTAGAGCTAACACAGATAGTTATAAAGTTAAGTAGGTATAAGCAGATTATGTATAGAGTGTTTACATAAAATAGTGCTGCAGATTATTGACAAACGATTTTCGTTTGTTATCCACTGCTGTGGCCTGCAATAGTTATTTATAAGTACGTGTCTGTGTCTTAGTAGTATTATCAATTCATATAGCTTTTAGCATTAAGTACGTGAACGTGTGCACGTCACTATTCGTAACACTAGAAATAAGAAAGCCACTGCCCACTGAACATGAGCTCTCTACTTGCGCGCACGTTCTAAGCAAGTCCCGAGTATTTAACATACTGGGTGATTTATTTATCGAACAACACTTATTATTTTAAAATCTATCAATATTTTTGGAAATATTTTTTTTACCTAATTTCTAGTTGAAATAAGAAATTTATAAAAAAAAAAATTATATTTTTTAATATTTTTTCGTTTTAATTTTTTTTACATTTATGAATGACAACATACATATTTTATTTCATAAAAGAAAATATTTTCCATACAACAGTCAATTTAATTTCATTGGTAGGTAGGTAGTGTAAATTCGTTAGTTTTATCATACCGAAAATGTTTAAAGATAATATTTTGTAATCACTAATAAATAACGTAGTTGATAATGTTAAAACTACCAATAAAATAATTTAATGACCATCTATATTTTATATAAATAATTAAAAGTACATTCTAAACTAACACTTTATACAAAGTATTCAAATGTTTGTTGCTTAGGCTCAGCGTATGTTACATGAGAATTTAAATATTAGATGTTGTATCACTCTTACCTTTATTATGTTTTATAATTTAAAATTTATTTTTATATTTTATAATCGGAATGGTGTTTTAGTGATATAATTAAAAATAATTAAACAAGGACGATGGACCGGAAGTAATTTTCGTTTTGTCAGAATAAGTAATGATGTATTAAAGGGTCACGTGGTTACGTGGGTCAGATTAGATAAATAACTATTGAGTACTTATTCTTTGAACTAAAAAATGCCGAAAATATTACACCCATGTTTAAATAAATTTATAGTAATTAGTAACTCTAAATATATATATTTAGCTTTTATAATAACATTGATAAAATTATCAACCATTTTATAGATCTCTACGCCCACTGAAAGTGAATCGTAACTATGTACCAAATTTCAGTACATGAATATGCAATTATCCGAGACACAAAAATAAAATTTAAAAAAAATTTAAATTGTCTTGAAACAGAATGCCTATGTATCTTATGCATTTATATCCTATAGTATAATATAATACGATATCTATAATACCTATGCTGGCTATACTAAAAAATATCTAAAATAATATGCTGATAACTTAATTGAACTATATAATGTAGATTATAATATAGGTACTTTATACAGATAGGTCCTATCCTCTGTAGATATACATTTTGTGACGTTATATAACCGAAGACCACTTTAAAAATGTATATATATATTATGTGTATTATAAAAAATAAGTAGTTAAAATTTTATTTTAGATTAAGTAATTTATATGCAAATTAAAGTTCTCTATAACCAATTATGATAATGTAAATGATAAATCTTAATAAGCAATTAGTTTATATGAACATGTAGTTTAGATTAAATTTTATTGTTACTGGTAATGCAATAATTATCATCCAAACGATTAAAAACGTAATTACGATATACGTACAACACTATATTATACAAATTACAAATACAATGCGATAGTTTTTACATAAAATCTTTAAAAAAAAACATTTGATTACAACAAACAAGTTTCTTATAAGCGACTAGTGGAATATTTTATGATATTTTATTATTGTTATTAAATCCTTTCAATACCACTGATCAAAATACTCTATATATTATCCACAATAATATATATATATACTTAAATGTAGTCTTTCGTCATAAAAAAAGTACTAATCGTATACGATTATAACTGAAGTGCTGTGGCTTATTGTGTTTATACTAATTAGTAATGATATACATAATAAGCATTATATGCATACGTCATTGTATATTATTATATAATATTTAAGTAATGCGTAGTCAATAGTCATGCTGTATTGGTGGATTAGATATTATTATATTAAAGATATTTATTACTAGAGTACAGAGCTATAATATTTAATCCAACATTTGTACAGACCCTTATCTTTTTCCTCAGTCCTAACTGACAGAAATCTTTATCAATCTTAATTTTTTCTACCCTATATTCATAGGCGCAAATAGTGAGCGCTTAGGGGGTATTAACACCCTAATTGTAAAAGTATCACTCTCAAATATTTTTTTTATAATATTACAATTAGTAGTTATTCAACGCTATGCCCGAAAAATGAAGAGTTGTAACACCTTCAATTTTTTTTTTATTGAAATTGCGCCTATATGCCTATATTACTTACAATAAGATTGTAGTTAGCTTTGATAGTGTACATTGATCAGTGGGGGTTTAAAATTAAAAGGCTAATTAGATCAATGTCAAATATTGCATTTTTTAACTGAATAGTACTAAGTTATCTGCAATTATAAATTATGTACTACCTTATAACTATCTAATAATGCATACAAAACTATAATAAATTCCCCCTGCATAACTTATGCTTGATCCACCCTTGACATTGGACATAGTGCGAATGTGTAAAGTTTGGTATAAATATGATTTTTTTAATTAAAGTGCTATAAAATACAGTGGAAAATTGCGGAAACCAAAAAACAAACACAGTGCCACGTACCAAATATCCAAATAGTCCTGCACATAGACCATGGATTTATTTGTTGTGGACCGGTTTTTAGGTTTATGTTAATATTTGTTATTGTAATATTATGTTTGTATCTTATATGAATCAATTCTTAGTTATTTTTTTAATCGTTTAAATATTTTATTGTTATTATAAAATATTAAGTATAAACTCGTACGAATAAAAGATGCGATTGCAGTGTAGTAACGTTTAATTCACAATGTTTGTTCGTGAAATTTTGTTGTCAGCTTTTATGTTATCGCATAGTCATCGACTAGTCATTTATTCAACAATATAATAACATTTAACAAATTATGTTAAAAATAGGGTATTATTAATAATTATATACTATTTATACATTTATACATACATTAGATGTAATAATATTATTGTACACGTAAAACACTTGTATTTTAATTTATTTTACGTATTTTAAAACTCTATGAGTATGTACATAATAATAATATAAATAGGTACCCAAATAAGATGCCCAACTGCATAAACAATTTAATAAATAATAATTATTATTAATTATTATTAAATTACTTATGTACATAATAATATATTATTATTACATAAACGTATTTATAAAAATATAATTTAATGATTTTATTGTAATTGAACATTTTATAAAAATATGTATACTATGTACTATGTATGACCTTAACTGCTGAATTTATTGTCGATCACTAAAAAATAGAATAAAAATAGTATGAATTGTAATGTTCTGTATTTTTACAGATCATTTTAAAATTAAAACAGCGTAAAATATAGTCATTTGTGTTATGAAAGAGAAACATATTTTTATATCTAACAACGTTTGAATAGTTATATTTATTCTGTAGGCTGTAATCGAATATGGCATAAAATCGTATTGCTTTTTAATATTGTTCGCTATTTTATCGTGTATGAATTTTATTATTAAAAATATTAATATAATATTATAAAATTAAATAAAATCTGAATAATGAAACTAATTCTTGTATAAATGACTATAATATAAGACATAAGTACCTATATATAAATATAATTTATAGTTCGTACATGCCATCTGATTAGTGATGAAAATATTATAATCATATATAGTATATTTCCTGCGATATATATTATATTTACTTAGGTACTTATCTAATTTTATATGTTCGTATTTTAATCAAACCACGCAAAACAGAATTAAAAAAAAAAAATTAAATTGTTATACTTATGTACTTCATGTTTAAGTGTAATTTTATGTTTTTCAATTAATCGGTAATTGTATTTACAATCGTAGATTAATCGTGCTGTTTTATAAAAAAACGTTGACTGAAAATTACATAGGTAAAATATATATAACATGATAATGACAAACATATCTTAAACTTAAAAGCATGCAATGATAATAATATATATTATATTGATATATCTGTACTATGAAATTTTGATAACTATTGTTTATCGTAGTGTATATAAATATCTATATATAACTAATATTTATAGAATTATTGATTGTAATATATCAGGTTAGGTTAGGATATCAGATATGTACATTATTATCCAGGTGGCCTGGACCAGGCCATAATATATAGGGTAGTCGATTGGTATAGTACAATAAGATACACGTCATGGCTCGTTAAGTATTCAGATAATGTATTTATTTATACATAATTGGATACTTATAACTCGTGAAAATAACATCAACGCTTTGAAATGCACTTCTCAATACCGTTGTGGTTGTCCCGCCCCACCATCGCCAATAAATGTTCCCCAAAAAACATTTGTATAATCAAAATACTATATATTTAAAATACCTACGCCGAGTAATTTGTCCTTTTTACTACATAATAATATAAAGGCGTATCAAATAATAATAGCAGTATATATGTTGCACTGTGCCAATTAAATTATTATATGTATGTATTTAATGTATTATATGAGTCAGTATCGCGTACACGCTCAATTGGGACATTTGAATCACGGGGGCGGTCAACTTAAGGTTGCTGCAGCAACAGCAACGTCAGTGCGAAGGTGTTAGCTTTGGCCATGTAAAAAAGGATCAGAAGAACGATAAAGAAGGAGAACGGTTGGGGGCCATTCGCGTTACAGAGAGTATGGCAGAAGGGGAATTGGCGTTTTTCTTTCATATCGGAATCGGAAACGCGTTCGCATTATTTTAATATAGTATAAATTATATACGTATATATTATTATCGTATAAGTACGCGGTTTACAATATACAGCACACACGGGTTACGGTACCTATATAAAGTTTACGTGGGATGAACCATCGCAAGTGGGCCGTTTCGTGTACACGCGTTTTCCTTGATATAACCATTTTTGGTCAAACCCTCTTGTATTACTAATATATTAATATTATTATTATTGCTGTGGTCTTTTTTTTCGGCAATACTTATTGTGGTTTTTACTATTATTGTTATTACTAAACCATTTATTATTATCTATATAGATTCTACACTATTCTCAAAAAAAATAGGTAGATAATAAACTATTTATATATAAGACCTTGACGCTATTAAAGTGCTTTTAACGCGTACAACAATACATCGATTAATTCTTTTATGAACTGTGTGAATGTGCCAATCAATAATATTTGTTGATTTAAACCGTAATAAATAATAATCGATTTATTATAAACTAGCAGGGTGACATGGTCGCACGAATCGAAGAAAAAGTCCAAAAATAGCGTGAACGTGATGTTAGTGTACACAATCAGCTATATACAATCTACATGTATGGTCAACTACTTTCGAATAATAATAATAATTCGATGTTTCTTTTTTTTACCTTTTAATATAGTATAATATGTTGCATGAGTATAACAACTGCAGTCTATTCATAAACTTTATGGGACTTTTGGAATTTGTTAAATACTTATACAAAATATTAACCGGTTTTGGATGTGAAATTTTTACGATTTTATTTTTTTTAAATGGTTTGCGTGCGACATGATACAAATAATAGATTTTTTGGGAGAGAGGGATATCCTCAAAAATAAAAAGGTTTATTCTCTGTTTTGACTTAGCATTTCACAGAGCTTTTTTCGACGATGGGAAACTGACATCATGGGTAGTGGGTACCCTTCTTAGTTCTAGGTCACGATTTGTGTGTTTAGAAGTTATGGCTTATTTTTTCGAAAATGTTTGTTAAATTCAAAATTAAAGTTATTCTTGGTAATTAAGTGAAAATCAAATATTATTTCTTTGTTTTTGTAGTTATATATTAAATTACAGTATCATAATACGAGAATTAATTCAACAACTTTTAATTTCTTAAAATAATAAAGTCTATTATTGCTTGATACTTTATATTATTCGTATACACAAATTAAACATCATAAGAGCTGCAGGCATAATGTAAATGATTATTTTAGTTTTAGAATACTTATTCTATATCTTGAAAGTTGATAAAATATACATAAATAGTTCGTTTAAAATTATAATTCTTTGTAACTAAGCTAAAAATGTATATGCTAGATATAAGTGGTAATCGTGTATTTTTTTGTAATCTTTCGATATTTATTTTAATACTAAATATTTTGAACACAAAAATATGATTGGAAAGTGTATCTTTAGAGCTCCTACGAATCTTTATATATTTTAAATTACTCTTTATAATTATTACTTAATATTTAATTTCACAATTAAAAAAAAAAAAGCTTTTAATTTAATAATATTATTGTGTATAATATATGTAATGGGTACGCTAAGCGTGTGTCGCGAGTGAACAATAGACTGTGAATTGTGATACACAGTATGATTTAGGTACCTAAATATATCGTTTGTATTATTAATTATTAGACTTCTAAGTAGTTAATAAACAAGTGATACTCGATGCTTTACATACATAATCCTAATAACGTTAAATCGTATTTTATTACCATGTAATACAAGAACAATAACACATCTCTTGAAACAGTTGATTTCAGACTGCTTATCTCCGAAAATTGTGAAAACTCGTATATATATATTAAGCATTAATTGTTGTGTTAAACGGTTAAGCTCGAATGTTATTTACAATTATTGAATAATTAGCTATATATATATATATATATATATAAAAGTGAATATTTTAAATTTTTCCAATACACGATACTACATACAAATAGAAGATAGTAATAGCTAATAGGCAATGAGGTTTCCTGTATTCGTGTCCTTCTAAATGAGTTGTAAGCCATTTGTACAATAATAAAACGGGTAGTATATATGTGATAATATTTTACAATAATATGTACTTACCTATTGGCGAGTATGATACAAATATATATACCGTAAAAAGCGATAGGTATATTATGTATTTAGAGTACACCCGTGAAAGCGGTGTTTGTTCGTCAGGAGCACGGGTATAACTGAAACGGAAAAGTTTGCCCGCCCCGCGGCTTTACCACCGCAAACGGATGCATGTGCAAAACGTTCGTCGTCGGGCCCACGCCCGGCCGGTCCCACGCGAAACGATCTCTCTGTCACCGCGAGAACGACCGCATCGTATATGCAGATTTAGGTATAATATAGGTATATAATAATACTATAGTCTGACACTTGAGCACCTAAACGTGGTCCGTCCCCCTTCGACCGTTGATCTTTTATTGCTAAATTTGGTCAAACCGGAGCGAAAACGGCTACACGGTCACGAGGTACCTATACAAACAATGTATTTGTAAACGCATTATTATTATACAGTCCGACAGTCATACAGGGTGACTGTCACACCGTTTGTGGATATACTACTGCACATGCACAAAAAAAAAAAACACATCTGATTTACATACGATATGGGTGCCTCGTAATAGTATAACATATTAAATATTATGATATATTTATAAAAATAATACATTATTTTTACTTAATATTCATCATAGTTTAATTTATTTCGTCTACTTATAAACACCAAAAAGAAATAATTTTTTAAACAGTAAACTTGTAGGTTTAATTTAGTCAATGTACTGTATTGACGTATACGTAAATATTTTAAAAGTATTGAATTTGTAGTGATTTCCGTTAGGTATTTAAATGGTTACATTTTGTCTTAAATGATGGGTAGGAGGCGGCTGTCGAGTGTTGAGAATATTATGTATATATATATGTATAATGTTAATAATTAGTAGGTGGCGGATATATACGAGGACAAATCAGCGAGACACCCTGAATAGTACATAAAGAAGGCACTTATTACTTATAACATATATCTTCTTGCCATTGTAATTATATTATTATACAATATTGTACGCCTGTATACGGATGCTTTTGTCTCTTTTGTAGAGCTTCTGTACTACGACGGATGCGTAATAATAGTATCACACGTAATATGCAATATGCAGATTTGTTTTTATATTTATATACTTTCAAATAATACAGATTGGTAATTTAATTCCAGTCGTCGTCATTATAATATAATATATCGTCATTGAATGCTTGCAATAGGTACTGTCTATATTATAATTTATGCTAGTTTCGAAACAATATTGTATAGTGAACGATATCCATATTATTACAATAGTATCTCTTGTCTGAAATGGGGAAACCAGGAATTTATCTTCAATCTAATGTTCAAGTTTCAAAGGCCTACTAAGCTGATAATTCGATCAAAAAAGATCAGGATTAAGTCTACATAAATATGACTTAAGCAAGGCAAACACTATTTCTGATGAAAATAGTTTACTTGGTATATCCTTCGAGAGGCTAGAATATATTGTGTTGGCATAGCATATAAATTAATAGAGTTTTATATACCTAGTTGAAACAGTGGAAACATGATATTGATAACTTATTACTTGTGGAACGTGTGAAATAAAGCTAGATAAATTCGATTTTATATAATCGTAGTCTGATATAGGTAATCCGCTCTTTTTCTATATTCTACATATTGTATGTAGCAAATTTGCTTTTGCATTTAATTTATAGTTCTTTAAAAAATTAATGAGCTACAGAGAGATAATAACTAGTCAATTTTCGAAATTATTTTTATTTTCTTGTTTAGAATTTACTATTTAAAAATGTTTAGTCATATAGTGTCAAGAAATTATTACCAGCATATTTTGGGTACACCTATGATTTATCGTTAAAATATGATACAGTAATTTTGTTTATAAATCCATACTTGAATTGTATTAGGTTTGATTATTCATTGACCAGCTGATTTCAATGGTGTATTTTTGTATAATAATATTATATTATATTTTACTGTATAGTATTATACTAATTTATACTTATAAATAGATTCTTATCACCTGGAATATAAATCATACTCAATTTTAAATAGAATTTAATAATTTACGCAATTTTAAATACATATATGTATGCTTATACTAATAAAAGAAAAGTAAATTGAGACTATTCAAGGATTTGAAAGACACGCCTTTTTTCCCAACTACATCGGCGCAGTTCACGGCATACACTATATACGTTCTAGTTCTATAAGTAATATTTTAAAGATTATAAACAAATTTTTTTTACAAAATTCTTGCCTTTAGAGGTGTTTCTATAGAAAACATGTAATTTCCAAAAACCATTTTTTTTTAGTACTTATATATGTATATAAAATATAAATAATAATTTATATTTTTAAATATATTTTATCACGGTGACACGACTTTTAGTATTATCATAAAGAATCAATAATATGTTAAATTTCATATTAGGTATTTTACATTCTAAGCGGAGCAATGAATGTATACATCTTACAATGGTGTGTGTGTATGTTGTTTTTTTTATGTTTGAGTACACGATTATAGGTTATCGATAAATTCTTTGATTTTCAACTTTCGGATAGAAAATTTAATTTAGTTTTTACTTTAAAAAGGTTAAAATCAAAAATTCTCAGTTGTTTTTTTATACTAATTGGGAAAAAACGAATAATAAATTAAGTATATCTTTGATAGACAGTTAGACAGGATGAATATTAATGGCGAGTTTAATAAGTTTAACTAGTTTAACTCATTCCAATTTTTTCCTATTTTATGGATAAGTTTTAATATCATTGCGTTTATTGTTCTGTTATACCAATCTGCTTGTCAATTATTAGCTTGAAGAGAATCTATAGCTATACAATATGTATACGCTGAATAGGTATCATATTGAGCTTTATGAAATTCTGAAATAAGTGAGAAGTAAAACTTGTCTCTCAATCAGATAAACTGGTATTTGTCTAATTGGTTTGTTATAATACGTAAAGCAGCTGGTCTTCCGCAGAACCTAAGGGTTTCGTCAGCCAGTGCCAATAAGAGTTCCGTGAGAAATTTGGGAAAATATGTATTAGTTAATAATATTTGTGACTTGAATTATGATTTGAACATAGAAAAGCTCCAAAAATTATATGGGAGTTCCACAAAACGTTCAAGCTCCTGCAAAGGTACCGCGAGTAATAGAAGTTGGGAAACACTGATGTAAAGTACAGAGAAATTTCGAATATATCCCTGCAGCTGCCTTCAATTTTTCATAGACCGAACGATAATGCACATGTTTATACGCTGTATGTATATAATATATAAATATTTGCGATTGTCCATGTATGATATAATATGTATAATATATAATGTTTTCAAAATAATTTCATATTATAATTAAACTAACTAACATAGTAAATACTTTAAAACTATTTCTTTTCACATTTGTTATTTTAATACGTAATATCCAATCTGCATTGTTGTGTATAAAAAAAAAATACATATAAATTTAAAATAAGGCGCTTTGAATAGTCAATTTAGTAGCATTTATGTGTGTGAACCACAATGCATGTACTACACATAATATTAGGAGTGACTAATAAAATAATGATCGTTTAACAAAATATAAAGACAACCAAATATTAATTTTTTATATATTTTGTTACATAGACATTATTTTTTCATCAGCATCATCTAGACTAAAATAATTACTTATAGCTACCGAATAATATCGTTTCGCGTAACATCACAGATTTCATTATACTTTAATTATATAAAACAAAAACTTACACTATAATTGTATTGGTAATAATAGATACCAAAAATAAATAAATAAATAAAATGATAAAAATAAAATATCTTGTCATTGGCTTAATTAAATATATGGGAGTTACATAGATTATCTAAATGCGATTTAAATTATAAACAAAAATTCAGCACAATTATCAAAATAGAAACTGTACAGGATGTATCACTCAAATAAACAATCTCACCGTCGTTCACAACAATAGTCTTTTTTCTTTATTATTTTACAAATTGAGTACCTTTTTCCATACATGTTTAGAAATTGTTTATAATGTATTTTGAATTTGAATTATTATAATGAACAATGTTGATGAATTTAATAGCCAAATTAAAGAAACATACCTAATATAATAATTTATGTTATGTAAAATGTTTATATAATCAAGAGATGTGCTGTAAAATGTGTTTTAAAAATTTAGAAATTTTTTTAAAATGCTAGCAAATTTCAGGCATAAAAGATGTAATAATAATTTCAATCATACTCCATATCACATCTATGTTATGATTTTTCTATAAAATTTAGTTTAATTTTTTACACATAAAAAATTGAAACATTTGTTTTCTTTTTAATTTCAAAATTTGAATTTACGATTTTTTACATATAAAATAAAATAGGTAAACAAAAGAAATAATTTTGTTTTTAATTTAATTGATACGGTCCATTTATAAATCAAACTAAATATTTCAACAATATAATATATAATGTAATCTAAATTGAAATTGTTGTACAACAATCAAGATGTTTTTTCATATATTAATATTTATTGTTAACCAAAGTATACACCATAAAAAATATAATTTCTCAATTATAAAAAATAAAAGTAATATTATATATGCAAGATGGTAATTTAAGACACGTACACAAAAATAATTACTATTATGAAGGGTAATATATAGTCAAATTAATAGAATCTTAGTCTTTATGACGGGTTGATAAACAATAATTTTATAATTTATGAATAGGTAAATTAATGAGCACATTACTAATTAGTAAATTGGTAGTAGTCACCAGCTATATTATATACTTAGTAAGGAAAAAAATAAGTATATTAATATCCGTAATAAAATACAATAATATTCAGATACTAAATCAACAACGATGGATATGAATTTGTATAATTTCAGTCTAAAAATAAATCATTTAAATACCTCTTAGATTGATCAAAATAACTTATAGCTACTATATCGACAATATTGTAAAATTTGTCATGATTATATATTTCTTATTAACATTTATTTATTATTATTACTACATCACAAGGTCGCCTTTTTTAAAATTTAAAATTTACTACCTACCTACAAAATGCAAACCAAACAGTATTTGAAATAATATTTTCAATTTACATTAGGTTGCGATAATTTTTAATATTTTCTAATCGCACCACAAATAACTATTATTTAGTAAATAAAATTATAGAAATCATGATGATAAATAATAATATCATGTAATTTACTTATATTGTTTTAGTTATTTAAATAATTACAGGTAATGGTAATCAGTAAACAACAGTTTTCTAGATCATTTAATTACTTACATAATTATAGTTAATTTAAATTTGAGGTAAAATAGTTTTGTTTATTTTATAACAAAATATTCTATTCGTTTGTACATGATCTAAACAATAAGTTGTTTAGTTGAACATAATGTAATCACTTTAATAGTTGTCTATGTCAAAGAGAAATGTACAATGAAACAAACACAAAGAATTATATTGTGAGATTAGAGAACTACATATTTGGACATGAAATCAACTTTGCTTCACTAGCTCAAAAATCAATGAATTTTCATTATTATTTTATGTTATAAGAACTTACCCATGAATAAAGTTTGTAATTTTCTTAGTTAAATCTCAGTTCTTAGTTTATTAACTGAACAATAATAATAGCTGGTTGATTGCACTCATCTTTAATATAGTTATTGCCCAATTAATTTTTTTTCTGTTAAGAATTGTTTGTTTTTAGTAAAACCTATATGGCTATATAGTTTATATGTATATAAAAAATAACTAATTAACTGTATCATAAATAGTCCAAAGTAGTTATAGTTTGGTAGAAAGTGATTTCAAACATCATTCCTACCAAACTATTAATTTTCATTGATTTAAAAGGTATCTAATTATTTTTGTATTAATACATAATTTTTTATGCAAATCTGCTCATAATAAACACAGTTATAATTTCACAGTAACAATCAAAAATGTTATAACATTATTGGTCAAACAAATATTTATTATAATAAATGGACAGAAATGTATTTGTTTATCAGCATTAGACACGTAAAAACAATATTATATATTTTTGAGACAGTGAAGAATAAAATAATATATATATAAAAAAAAGTTGCATATAAATAAAAATAACTAAAATACTTAATGTCTTATGGTATATACTATATAGTATCAGAAAAATAATAGTACTACAATAGTATAGATTATTTTAAATGTGGATTAATTATGAATTATTTTTTAAGATAGTATATGGAATATTCAAATAAAATAAGGAAAACTTTATCGGACTCAAAATATCTCATTACGAGCAAATAACACTCATAGAAATCATGAAGTACTACTAACGGAAACAAATATTGAGCAACAAGAATATTTCAATTTTTTACTTACATTTTTGTTAGTCTGATATTGTATTATTATATTTACAAGGCCGATCAAGGAACATTGTAAAATATAATAATATAATATTCGAAAACTGATGACAAAAGATAAAAGTCTAATATCTAAAATCCATGATTTTGTATTTAAATTTTTGTTTCAAAATTCACTGTTGCACCCTAGTTAATCAGTACAAAATAGTTATTGTCGTTTTTTTTTTTTCTGTTTAAAAACAATTTTACTGGACACTAATAGCTGTAATTGACAACGCTAATATTGCTGTTCTGTCTGTATGAGAGTTGTGTCGCTGCCATCCTTTTGTAATTGAAATAATTACTTGCGCACACGCTCACTGATTGAACTGTTCGATGATGTCGAGTACGCTAGAGTAAACACCGGTAACCAATCCCAAAATGCCAAACATTATGATGGCCAAGTTTTTCCACAGGCGCCAATATCCTCTACCCAATCCAGGTTCTTCCCAGCATGTAACCAGATCGATACAGCTTGGCAAGATTAGACCCAAAAATGACAGACATAGTGCTCCGACGAGTGATATGACTGGGCCCAGGTTAGGACAAGCAATGGCAACACAAACTAGAAAAATAAAACGCCTAGTTAATATTTGGATTTTCCTGTATTTTAATTTAAACAAGTAACATTTTGGAATATTTAATGACTTTTTTAATTAATTATATTAACTCCAATGTAAATATATACTATAGATCAATTCTAGAACTTAATACTCCTATCATACTCAGCATTATACATTTATATTTTATAAATTTATTCCTATATAAATATTTAGATATTTTATAAGAATAGTGTTTATGCTAATGTTGGCTTATTTCCTTTTTTTTCACTTGATATATTTTATCTTTATATTTTATTTTATATTAGACCTTGTCCTGAACATTATTTTAAGTAAATAAATATTATGTCTGATGTTTTTATAGCAAGAAATATATTACTCAAATTTTAACTAATATTACTTGTCATTGTATAAGCTAATATTCAATAATTAATACATTCTTTTTAATATATTCATACAAATTCCCAACTCTATAATAATATTAGTAATTTAATTATTTTTACAAGGAAAACGACTTACCTGTGCACACGACCAAGAACACTCTGAGCAAATATTCAAAAAGAACGGGGTGTGATGTAAACCGGTGCTTAGAGCCTTTCCAGATTATTTCAAAAGGTACATAAAACTGAAGACTGTATGTAAGGAAAATGGCCACGGCTATCATGATCTTAACAGATTGCGCTAATCTGCAATTAGGAAAGGAAAGTTTTTATTTACTTATTTTAATGTTAAAATAGCTAAACTATTATTATTGTAATAATTTATTGAAAGAATCATTAATGCAGAATTATAATAACTTACAATTGATCTTTTGGTAAATTTAGCGTGATGCTGCCCTCAGTTTTATCACCATACTTGAGGAAGCCGAATAATCCAACAGTAGAGTACAAAATCACAACAATGGACATGCCAATGTTGAGCACACTGGGACAACCAATAAAATGTTGTGGTGTTTTCATGTTGTTTTCCAATGGCATTACCTTAATAGGTATTGAAAAATAATAAATAAATAAATAAATAATAATAAATAGGTCATTATATATTAATATATACAATTTTATTATAGTAAAATTAATTTTCTTAAGAGATAGTTCTTATTCTCTCTTGCAAAGTAAATTTTGCAAAACATAATATCTCATTGGTTTTTTTATAATGTAGTTATATAAATGTAAGTAACTGACATTATTATACAATTAATAATTAAAATGCAAAAAAAATGAGAAATAATTGTACATATCTAATTTAAAAAAATTAATTTGTAAAATATGATATACTCACAACACCAATTCCTTCCAAAGCAAAGATGGCAGTGCCAAAGAACAGTGGCCATTTGTGCCAATCTGTAATGTACGGTACAGTTTTTGTGGATGGCACATCTTGAAACACATACCAGAATGTAATGGTCATGCAAATACCAACCAAAAAGTTTGCAATCATTGAAAATGGAGCCAGATATTTCAGATTACGTATTAAATTCATAGCGATTACCAAAGGCAACATCATTAACATGTACCACCTAACATTTATTTCTAATACATATTCATCCATAACCTGAAAACAAAAACCATATATTTAACATTAATGGCCTATGCAAGTAATTAAAGTTGCCTTAAAAATCTACAAAGCATAGAAACTAAATAAATTCAGTACTATAGAATATTAATACATGTGTAATGTAAGTGATGTAACCCAATTATTTCAAATTATTTGTCTGTTCATAATAATAATGTGTTATATTTATATGAAAGTATTGGATATTTTTCTAATTTATTCATCACAATATTGCCTAAATATCTAAAAATCTATAACTATTTTAAATATTTAATTTAATTATACAAAATATTTTGAAATATTTTTATAAGTACTTAATTGTCAAACATAAAAAACATAGCAAATTTGCGTTCAGTAGTTGATTGTGTGTAGTAAGCCTTTTAATTAAAATGAACTAACTAATTACCAACCTTAGGTAAGGATATTGTTTTCTGATGGGTTTTACAATATTTTAATTTATAAATAAGTAATTAGTATATAAAATATTTTAATTTATCTAAAACCCTTTATTTCACTTAAAAATTAAAATAAAACATAAATTAATTAACTAGGATTATACTGAACGAGACTAAATTTACTTAATTGTTTTTTTCAAGAGTAAGTAATACATTTCTAATAAAATAAAAAATTAAACCAAGTTTGGTATTCATTTTTAAAAAGAGAGTATAAAATATATAAATAGTATTATTTATTTGTATTTGAGTGTATGAATCAAAATTGTCTTATTAACAAATACTTTGTAATAAATGTCTTGATAACTATTAAATGTAAATTATAAATATTCAATAAATGCATATTATTTTTTGTTTTACCTGTTTTATATTTTTTGCAACAAAAACAATATAAACACAACAGCAACCAAGCAAATCAATGGTTAGGAACGTGTTAACAAGGCCTCTGAAAAATTCATGAAAAAAAAACATTTAGATATAAAACAATATTGTATGAAACCATACAGACCATATAAATATATGATAGGCAATTAGACAAATATACCTACTTAAGAAGACATCACACTAAAGTTTGTCATATTCTGTTAATCACACATGGAACTTAACACAAACAAGTTCACAAAGGCCTATCAATTATCATAAATTATTGGTAAAGTTTTTTAGAGTTAAAATGTCAGTATTAAAAACCAATAAAAATGATATGTAGTAAAAGAGTTTAACTAGCATACAGGGAGTTATTAAAAGTAAAATATACTTAAATATAATTTATAATTGACGATACTACAATGTATTAAATACCAAAAATAATGTTACGAGATGCAATTAAAAAAAATTATTTTTATAATAGTGTGTTAAGTAACACTACTTAACAGTAATAATAATCATGTTTCAACCATTTACACCAGTAGGTACTTTATGAACTTATTTTTTGCTGTGTTCCACATGAGGATTCAGATATACAATAAAACTTGGTGAGCCACCTCTAACTAAAAAAATTATATATCTACTAAGAAATATTTAATATTTAACTTTTTAATTGAATACCTGAAGAGGCCTGAAAATTTATGGAAGGCTGGGGGCCCAGCGAGGAAGGCAACTTCTGCAACATCAGCAAATCCCAATGCTGGTACTTGCATTCTACGGCATAATTTATGAGAAGATTTTACCTAAAAATACAAAAATACATAAATAAATGGGTTTAGTTAATTTTCATAAAACTATCGAGTTAAAAAAGTATAATTATGTCCAATCTATTAAATAATTTTTTTTAGATAAACAGTTTTATTAAATCATCTATATGGAAAGATACGTTTTTACTCAACTGTATGGAATATTACTTAATTTCACGTTTATTTTTTTAAGAAAATATCGCTAAGTTCCTTTTTATTAAAATTCCAATAATTTTGTTTATGTAATGTTTATTAAAATATGAATAACTTTTGAAAATAAGTAAATGTTTAAAATTAAAATTAGAAGTTTAAAAGGTCAAACTGATAAAACTCGTTGAATAGACTGGATTTATTTTAAGAAAAAAAAATAAGCGTCTAGCTATTTTTTTTTAAAAAATACTGATTTTATCAACAAAGAATGAACAGAAAGTATTTATTGTAACATAATTTAAGATTATGCTTTTTTTTTTGCCAAGTTAGTGTTTATGCCAATAATTAATATCTATGATATTTGAATATAATTAAATCTTACCAATATATGGACACAATATGTACAAACGAATCCAATTACAGCGGTTGCGACGAGCCCAAACACTAGTCCAGCGTTCATAAAAGCCAAAGGCATGGCCAATATGCCTGAGCCTAGACTTCCTTTCAGCAAATGTATAAATGTTTCCATATCCCTGAAAATTAACGATTCTAAGTTTTTGTACGATAATCTTAAACAATTTTTATTTAATTACGTGGTCGGATATTGGACTGTCCGGTGGTCGAATGGATTGTAGCCACCGAACTCGGCATCTTTGCTTGTACTCGATACCAGCGGAAGTGTCGAGCCATTGGTTTGTGTTATAGGTACTCCGTTTGATGAACATTTGTATCTAATTAAACGTATGTTAAAAATTATTTATTTTTGGATTTAGAAAAGAAATGCGGTTTTCAATATAATTTCACACAATCAAGTTGTGATGATGTACATTACATTATAGCCATTAGTAAAAGAGCCCACCATAATATTATATATTTATATACATAAGATTGTAGGTAAGTACAACTGCATTATAATGTTTAGCAGTATACATAATTTAACATTATTCGAGTAAGAATAGTTTATTTTTAAACGCATAAGTCAGTATTTATTTATTAGTTTGATGGTAAATACAAATATTAGACATTAATAAAAAAAAGTAGTTAAATACCTCTCCACATATGTATTCCACCAGATTTTCAAACATGTACATTGTAAAAACATTTAGTGCAATAAAACATCGACCGACGTCGGTAGTTCATAGATAGGTAACCAATAGAAATCAATTGATTGTTTTTTTATTACAGAGATTTTAGTATACGTAATACAACTGATTATAGAATAGTCTATTCTCTATTTTATAATCAATGGTAATACGTATAACATTTATTGTCTTTGTCAATTTAAGATGATAAATTATCGTTTTTCTTGTTTCATATAAAAAACAAAAGTTGAATAAATTACTAAGTGATGCATGCACATAAGTTATCAAAATAAACGTTGATTCTGCGTAGGCAATCCAATAATATATTTATCATTATTTAATCAATTCCTAAGCATATACAGATTAAATAAAAAAAATTATAAATGTTTGAATTTGTTATCGGATTTAAAATAAATCAATTTCGTTAACGATTACTACAATTTATGTGTATGATATAATTTTCCTTTTTAGAGTTTTATAGAAAAATTTAGTTTGAAACACGTTGGCTCAATGATTATAAAAATGGATATTGGTATAGGATCTATATTATAGGTACTTTATCTTATACAAATATTATACTCGTAGAAATGTACAATACTTTAACACTAATTCTAAATAATATATAATATATAAAATATATACATAATTTAATACTTCGATTTTTATTTTTAGTATTATTAAAAAAATTATATACATATTATTATGTATTAGAATAACATTTATCAGTAAAGTCAAATATTTTTATAATTTATACATCTTTATGTTAGAAATATGTGAGCACTAATTTAAATTGCGATTATTGACTACCCCTAGTACTTATTAACAAATATTATTGTGTTTAAAAAAATACTATAGGGAAATATATTTGTTTATAATTAAAAAATAAATTTGTTAAATTAAAAATAAATTGTTTAGTCATATTGATGTGTTATATAAAGATCAAGTGGATGAGTTTATTAATTTGATTATTAATTATGAATAACTTTTAAATATGTAATAAGTAATAACTAATAAGTATTATACTAATATATATTCTGTACAATAATAATTGGTATGTAGGTTTCTATTCAGCCATCGCGAAGATAACAAGTTATTGAAGCTCGTAATGATATATTATGTTAAATTAATTACACATATTTTGTAATTGAGTGTTCAATTCATTAAATTAAGTCAATTTTATTATCATAATATGATATGCACACCAATAATATTAATTGTATAATATTATAAGTTAATATTTTACCGAAAAAAGTAGTTATTTAAAGACAAATGTGTTATAATATTAGTATATTAAATATCTAAGTAAGAATAATATAGCATATTCAATTTTTAAATCGTAAAATATAAAATGAAAATAAAAAATGGTTATACATTCTTAACAAATTTATACTTGTTCGTAAAATTATTCATATTTATACGAATTTGTTGACCATGAATATTAGTGAAGTGGATTTTTGATTTAAATGAAAGTGTAGTGGAATCAATGTGTGTGGAGACAAACTATTTACTTTAGTGAAAACGTTTTTATTTTTTTCTTTGGTGGGTTCATCCCATTCTAGATTCAGCGCGGTGTTTTCGATTCAATAAAGTGCTTTGGAAATATTTCTAGTAAATGTAAATACTACATTAAAATTCCATTATATGAATACATTGTGTGTGGTACTTTTCAGTCTAATATATCTACTTTAACTAAATAATCATATGTATACAATGGAAGGTTGATGTGCCAAGGCACCTGCTGACATTTTATAATTAGATCCTAAAAATTAAACCATTTAGCCATATTTTATATGTTTTTCCTAAATAAAATCAAAATTCTATAGCATGCGATAAAAAAAAAAAAGAATTATAAATTATTCCGTGTTATTACATAATGTAACATAATGTACGTTTTACATTTGAGTGTAAAAATCATTATTTTAATAGTAAAAGTAGCATGATCCAAAACCATTAGGAATCATTAGAAGTCTACTACAGAACAATAAATGGCTTCAAATGTAGATTTAGATTGATAGGAGAGGGGCCAAATAAAGTAGGGTACCCAAAAATGTTGTACTTGGTACCTATCACCTAAAATTCAGGTTTGTCCATGTTTACATTTATAATGTGTATTAAATTAATTATAGTAAATACCTAAGTAGATATTGTGTATTATACATTATAATAATGTCTATATTATATTTTATAAGAGTCTATGCCCAACTACTAATACATGTATTATTAGTCATAAATGAAAAACTAAAATATCTAATAAAATTAAATATTAATAATATATAATTCGTGTTTGAAAAGTATCTATGTCTTATTATTAAATACAAGTTATGATTGTAATGTATTAAATTAGATTACATTTTAAGTAAATTATTTTTATAAAGTGGTAATTTTATGGTTAATAGAATAATATTTTTCACAGATATGCTATATAAATATGTTTGATATTATATACCTATTTAAAATCAAAATGCAATAGGAAAAGATAATGTATTTAGTATTTACATTTTATAAAATTTTCAAAATAAATTATTTTAGTGTGTTCATTTTAATAATCTTAACTATACATTTTTAATAATAATTTTTAAAACGTACTTGACCATAACAAGATCGGCAACATCTGTTCGAATAGATCCTTTTTTGTTGTTATCCAGTTCTGTGATAATCGGTCGCATGGACCCCTGAAAAATTAAATAATATGATTAGTTTAAATTTAAAAAAAAATATGTTGCAATAAAAATTAAATTGTTCGTTTGAAAATTATATGTAAAGATTTTTTATGAAATATTTCTTCCAAGGAATAATTTTTTTTTTAACACAAGAAAAAATGTAATTAATTGATGAATTGATCAAGTGATTGAAGTATTATGTTAAAATTACATGTTAAATTGAACAATAAAATAAATTAAAAGAAAAAATATTGAAAAAAATTAAATATAATATCGTCAAACTAATAAATAATTTTTTTTTTAATATTGAACAATACACATTTCAAAAAAAAACTAAGAACAATTTAATTTGTATTGCTTTAAAACTTTAACTATGTGATTATTCTATGATCTAATTAAGCAAAGTAGTTCTTTCATACTATAGTTATGAGACTATACGAGCTTGTAATGTAACAAACTTTTTCTCAACACATTGAGTAAACTATAGCAGTATTTAAAATTACAAGGGGACATATAACAAAAGTTTCAGCATGAAATCGTCAATAATATTCATGCTAATGCTATGGAGAACAACACAAATTTGAAAATATATACATGCGATGGTTACATTATAGTACGATGAATATCTACAGAAATGGAAAAAATTAACAGTATATATAAACACATTATTATAATTTTAAGTTAGTTATCAACAATAATTTAAAAAACCTATATTAAATCAATTTAATTATTTAGTTCAAGTTAAACTATCTATAATGTTACACACAAAGAAGAAAACAAAACTAAACGTTGATATGCATAGAAGTATGAACTAACTCATTTGATTAATAATTACTATTTATTATACATTATGAAAATACCCTATAGCGCCTCATATTGAAACGACACCAACAACCGACCAACGAACACTACTCACTACAGACTAGAAAATGCAACAGTGTCATATTGATCTCGAGTTTTATCAAGAAATCATAGAAAACTTATTTATTTTAAGCTTTAATGGTATCGGATTACAAATCGTCTTTACTGTTTCTAAACATAAAATAATTATCCCAATACACCTTATTTACATCATGTACATATCGTATAAAATAAAACACTTGAGATAATAATTGTTTTACTCCTGATTTTATTTAATCAATTATATATACTTTACTCATTCATAGGCATAATTTTAAACTAAATTGTTGATATAAGCATTTGTAATTATCAGGCTTAGTTAATGCTCTTCAAAAAGTTATCAATAAATCCATGATGATAAAATTACATATATAAAATACTAATATTTATCTAACTCGAATACTAATTAATATTACTCTGATAAGATTTATGTTAAAGTTATCAAACACATTTTGGCACTTTTGTTTTTACAATTTTTACCCGAAGATTTATTAGGACATAATTAGTTAGTTTCGTAATTACTGGTTATAGTGTTAGATGCAAGTTAGTTTCATTTTTACTTAAAATACAAAAATGTATACAATCAAAATATTATAATGTTTTAAATTAAAAATAATAATTAACAAGTTAATTTTTATTATTTTCTAAAAATAACTATATTAATAATTATAAATATATATATATTTGATATTACGGTTAAAATAAATTTGATTTATCATTTGTTGAAGTGTTCAATAAAACAAAATTTAAAATAGCAAAATGATGGAGATGGACTTTAAGAGATTTTGAGCATTGTTTTCTCTTAATAAAAGGTAAAGTAAGAATTTTTATATTCTAAAAATTTAAAATTTATACCTATTTAAAAAAATATTTTTTACAAATGAAATATGAAATTTATTAAACCGCCACAAACAGTACAATTTTAAAACCTAAGAAGATTTGTTTGGTACCTAACTTGTAATCATTGAAAAAATTATTATTTTAATTTTTAAATACTAAGTAATTTTCTTATTGTTATATATAAAAAATAAATGCTTCTATCAATGTGATGAATTCATGAAGATAGTTTTAATTCAATTTCATCAAATGACATGTCATCGCTGTATACTAATTGAGTCCCAATACCTGAACTGGAATAAAATAATGTACTAATTGAGTCCGTGGTTGGGAAACCATAAGTATATTAATTGAGTCCGCGGACTATTTTGAGTAAAATATAAAACTAACTATAGTATTCATATATGAATACTACGTATATCGTTGACATCATTTTATAGGTACAGCGTTTATCACATATACATTTTTAGTAATGTAAAAAATGTAATTTTATCATCACCTTATTAATTTATTTATACACAAGTAAAATTTAAATTATTCATACTATATTATAGCCATACATTATTATATAATAAAATATATACATAAAAAAAATTTCAAGTCTATAAAAATAGGAAGGATGATGTTTTTTTAAGTCTAACACTCTAACGGGACTCGGTTAGTGTTAAAATACGGACTCAATTAGTATATACCTCAAAACAACCTGAGATTCAATTCATTCTAAAACGTTTTATTGAGACTCAGTTCGTATGCAGTCCATATTATCATTATGTACGGAATTGCATTCAACACTAGCACACAAAAGATTTGTGTGCACTTAAAAATAATTAAATCTTATAACGAAACATAAATATTCGTTTATTTGTTAAAATTATAATCGTTATAAGTTTAGAGAGGTAAAGAAAATTTTTAACATTTACATTTTACAGTATAAACCGACTGACTTCGGTTGTTTACAAGGGCTTTAAATTTAATTTTCGCCAAGCCAATCAAATTGGATCATAAAAATAATAATTAGTATACTAGTATACATAAGTCATAAATATAATTTAAAATATTTAACTACTTGTAATGTGAGTATAAAATATAAAGCGAGAGCTGTAATTTTAAATCAAAAATCAATATTTTCGAACGGATTATTATGAAGAATATTTTTTTTAGTATAAGTTTATTCAAACACAACTACCTAAAATTAGACTGTTTTATTTTGAAAATAAAATAAACAATGATGTAATTATTTACATATTATTTACAGGCCCTTTTAAATCTCCATAAGATTATAACATTGTACCTCTATGTATATAGATAGAAAGATAATTACAATTTATAAATATTACAAATCATACACAAACTACTAATAAGATGCTGTATTATGTTTGGTAATTTATTGAACATTGATATTTACATATATTTAGTACCATGGTACAAATAAAAATGCAAAAAAAAAATTATTTTAATCCTCTTTATGAAAACTGTCAAATCGTATACTTAAATTGTATTCGTTTTTTTTTAAAAAGTATAGTAAATAATTAGTAGTTAGTTAATATAAACTATCGACTGTTTTTTATTTTATTAATATATTAAATGAAATTAACAGTTTCAAAAGGAAAATCGCCCCTTTCAAAATCACAACTGAAGTTTTATTTTAGTTTAAACATTTATTATTGTTAAGTAATGACAATTGAAAGATCTACAAATAATTATACAAAATACGTATAAAAATCGTTACTCAAACACGGGTACACACGTCATTGTCCAAGTACATATCGTTTGTCTAGTCATCTCAATTGGTTTACATAATTTTATCTATGTGCGTAATGGTTATCGATTTTTCTCTATTCGTTCTAAATAAACGGCAACTTATGCCGTTCAATATTGTTCTATACAATTGATTTACCCTTGACTTCGGTGACCCGTTGAAGGGCCGCTATATGCATATTTCATACACATAATATCATGTATAATATGCGCGTGTATATACAATCTCTGGAGCAGTAAACAGTGACGTTTTGTTTGTAGCGCAATTGACAAATTATAATGTAAGGACGGCAAAAATTTGTTGAAGATGATTTCAAAATATATTAAAACAATTAAGAGGGACGACGTCGAATATGTGGATGTGTTCCGAGAATTGATGTTAATTTATCACGATTATCGTTTGGTATAAAAATAAAATAGTAAAGGACTTTAATGTCTGTTTTTAATTAAAACTAATTATTCCATAATAATTAACGCTTCAGTCATCACTGGAGTGCGTCGTAATAATGACACGTAATGATCTCTTATTGTTTTTAATAAAAAAAAAATTAATACATCAATACGACACAAACAGCGTTGTTTGTGTTTATAGATAGAAATGAATTGCGACAACGGTTTTATTCTTGATTTTTGTTAACGGGGGTAGTTTTAAAATGTTTACGTTCGTAGAATATAAAAAAAAAATTAAACATAAATTTAAATAGAAGAATGATGACATTTCTGCCCTACTTTAATGTTCGCACAATACAATATTATAAATTGTAACGTTTCAGTTTTAAATTTGAACGAAATTTTAATTCTATATTTCTATATAAATTCTTTTTTTACCTAACAGAGGTATTTTAATTATCTTACCAGTAGGAACGGGTAATATGATTTGTTGATATTAAAATTTCAAACAATGCAGCTGTATACATTAAAGTAATTAAAAAAGCAATATAATATTTTTTTATCTATACATAGTGACATTTTTTAAAATATAGGTTCGAGAAATGTATACTAAACGGGCGCTTTAAATGAAATTCAATACATATATATTGTTTTTTTTATGTGGTGTAATAAATATTTAACAAAGAATAAAGTAGGTATGTACAAATCTAATTTGTATTAATTTGAAGATTCTAAATAATTTTTTGTGTATACTTCAATGGTTGTCCTACGGGGGCTGATGGGTGGATCGCCCCCTCCATCTTGGCCTATATTTTATTAAAACAAAAACCTGATAATAGGTATATCTATATTTTATATTATTTTTTTTTATGACTTCTATGTTTAAGGATTGTATTTAATGTAAAAAATATTTCCCCCCCCTGGAATTTGTCAAGGACCTCCACTGGTATACTCGTAGACGTTTTCAGCGAATACACCTTATTTACTATGTTTTTTTTTTAAATTACTAAAGTCTCGACAGATTTTAAAATAATGATTATCAATATCTACAATTTATTATAGTAAACATAACGTGAAATAAATAAATAAATAATTATAAATATTATTATTATTAATCTAAAATAATAATCTATTGTAACATATAAAAATAAAAATGTATTAGACAATTAGCACGTGGCATTACAACACCGGTTGTACATGAAATATATTTTCAAAATAACATCTAAATGAGTTTTTAAATTATAAATTAGTCATTTATTTGAACAAGTGTACCTCTAAGCGTAAATGAAAAAAAAAACCTAAACAAATATGAGATCAAAGAATTCACTGACATAACGAGTTTAAAAGTAGCTTAGTTAGTATGTATATTTTTCTCAACCGTAACACAATAGTATAAAGATAATATTATTTAAAATGTAAAATTTTTTAGCAAAATAGTCATATTATTAAACATTAATGTTATAAATCGTACAAGATGGTTAAAAAGTGTGTAGAACTGCACAGTCTGAGAATAGATAAAAGTTTTAAGCAAATTGAAAAAAATATAGAAATTCATGATCAAATAGTTCTAATTTTTAAGTGGAATTTATTTAATTTTAATTTGTTTTAAATATTTTTTTAATATTTTGAATCAAATTAAATTTAACGATTAAATTGATTACCTTAACCGTATTTAAACGATCAGCTTCGCAATAGTAATACATCAGAACATGTAATCGTTTTAATAAAAGCTGAATAAGCTGAATACCTACTTTAAAATATATTTAATTTATTCACTATAATTCACGAATTAGATTTTGTGTAAATTTCTCATTCGATAAACAATGTTCTTAACCTTATCAATAGTATCAAAGAATAATTCATTATAAAAATTAAATTACAACCATGATTATTTTTTTTAAATAAAATTAAATATAAATAAATCGAAATTCATTCAATATTACGCTCTTATTTATTGATATAGACATATAGTCGATATATATTATTTATAATTGACCTAACTATATTGAGCAACTAATCTACTAGTCGAAAAAAATGTATATATAAATAATATAAATTGTATTTATTTATTATTAAATGGGTTATTATTAATAATTTTACAAATTATATAGGTGCAAATTACAAATTGCAATAGAGTTTAATAATTAATTCAATTTTTTCTTTCTATTGATAAAAAATAAAATACCTAAACGTGATTGATATTAATATTTATGTATGGCAGGCGCTTTGATTAATGTCTTTAATTATTGAAGTAATCTGTAACACATTATTATACCAAGACAAAGGTTATGTTTATTTACTATATATAAATATAGGTACTCTCATTACTATAATATACCTAGCTCTTTAACTAATAACACGCACATTTTTTTTTTTTTTGCTAAAATTCAAGTCCAATAGAAATGAGTGAAGGTTAAGCATAACAATTTAACAATATAGGTATATCTATATATAAATACAGTTATAATATTTTGTAGGTCATAATTCATAATTATCACATTCATTAGGAAACTACAGTAATTTATGTTATTGAAAGTATGCCAAAAAAGAAAACCCGTTAAATCGTTGATTTTGAAAATGTATACACTAAACAAAATTCTAATATAAAAAATGTATATTTCAAAAATGTGATGCAATTTTACTAAAAAAATTAATAAATATATTTTAAATTTCAATTACACAGTAGTCATGTAACTATCATATTTTATTTCGGTATTTTGGGATTAATATGTCGGACGGTATTACTGAGTAATTACTGCTTACCCATTTCAATTATTTTTGTCACTATAACGTGTAATCAATATTGCCTATTAAAGTTTTTTTTATTTTTAGATTGTAATTATTCTTTTTTTATGAAAAAAATTAAATACGTATTGTTTCCTATTTTCTATTTTAATAGATAAACGAATGTAAACCTTGAATATTGTAAGAAAGATTTAGACTTAACCGGATTGACTAGTTATCATAGGTATTATTAATATTATTATTTTTTTTTTTTATCAAACAAAACAAGATTTACGTTATAAATTATTATAATGATGGTCAATTTACACACATATATATATATATTGTAAGTTCTATAATGATTGGTTTCAAATAAACTCGTGAATTAGATTCGTTCAAACTTCCAATTTTTGTTACAAATGTATTAGGTATAATAAAATAATAATAAAAAAAATATTTAATTTATTTTAACATATTAACACGCTTGATGGCAACTACAATTAATGTTTCGTAGTTTTTGTAGAAACAATTTTGATAAAATGTAAAACAGTGGTAGAGTAGTTATACATGAAGGGAATATTGTTTAAAACGTTAATAGTTATTTGAAGGCAATAAATATAATAAATAATAGGTATTAGATACCTATATAATATATATTCACGTTACAGAAAATTGGGTTCAAGGCGATTACATACGAAAATATTGTTAATACTTTTTGGTTAGTTCGAATGTTTATCATACGACGTCGCTTCCTACTCATAATTTGCACCACGAATGTCTCTAGTCGTACACATATTATGTTATTATCGAAAAGGTTATTGGCATGCTCTATAAGTGCGTTTTTCGTATTGTTTAATTCCCACCATTGTGTAAGCTCTATTCAATACATATATATTATATATAACAACTTATACTATGCATTGCTGCCAGGTATACATTGTGCTAACGATGAAAAATAACAAAACTGCCTCCAGTATACAAAAATAATTATTGCGAATGCGCGCGATTAGCATTTTGTATTTTTGTATTTTGACTGCGTAGAGATGAATATTTTGGTCACTCGATGCGTATAAGAACCACGGGCCACGAGCCCCGAACATGTTGGAAAAATTTCGACGTACATTAAATTCGGAATTTTATCATAATCGTTTAGTCGCCGAACAGCAGCAAAACAGACCTCCGTCCAGTGTCCATAAAAAAAACCGAGCGCGTACTCAGTAATATATTTTCGACGTAGATAAGTATTTATCGGGACTAAGAACTTAATATATTTTTACGTATTTTATAAGAGAATAAGTAACATGTACTGTACAATATATTTAGATATGATAACGTATAATCTGATATCACTTTCAGCATCCATCAGCTAATAAATGACAGTTGTGTGTATTATAATGCCGCTTGGGATAGAGATGACATCATAGATTTGAAAAAAAAAATTGTTTTCGGGTTATTTAAATCCCATCCAAAACCCTATAATAATATGCGTGGACATATTGCTATCGAAGAACGATATCTCTGACAACCGTGTTGCTCACGTGCAAACAGGAATATTGAGCGAAACCTTTATATACGGACATCTAATTTACATAAATCGCGATTCGGCATATTTCGGACGACCGCAGGCGCGTGTAACGACCGTCCGGCGTCCCAAAAACGAATATAATATATATTTTATTATAGCTGCCTCCGGTGATTGAGAGGATCGGCGAATCAGCGAAAAGTAGCAAAAAGTGAACTCTGATTTTCTAGTCGTTCTCGCCGTGTGTTTATCGTGTTAAATTCTAGCCAGCGCATAAATTGTAGATAAATCGCCGCGAGTCGATAAACCGTCGTCGTAGGCGCATATTGTTGTAACCGCATATCGTGTGTTCGACGTGCGCACAACATATTGTAAAGAAAAACGTGTGAAAATTGAACATAAACGCACGCGCGTGCGTGTGTGTGTACTGTGTAACTAGGTATACACAATGTAAAAGTGTAAAACCCGTTTATCGATAAAATTGTACGACTTACGAAGTTACGATCGTCGGCTACGCCATTTGTTATATACACACGCCCACGTTATGCTTGTGAGTTGTGACGCGAGAACAATTGAAACCACTGTTGAAAACAATAGAGTTGCAGGAGGACAACGCAAGTCGTGTGAGGCGCAAAGCCGAAAAAGGTTGCAATGCTCAACAATAAAACAGCTCTATCGTTATTCTTTATTTTTTCACCGACTATAGCGAGTTACCCCGCGATATAGAAGTAAACGTTTGCGTCAAATCCCGGCATTAAAGCTCCCGTAATGATTCTCGAATTGCGGCGGAATTATGTAACACACATAAAATATATTGTACGACTAGAACACGCGACATCTTTCCATCGCCGTGTATACGATTTCAAGTCGATTTGTAGACTGTAGTGTATATATTATTTAATCGCTAAATTGGCAAACTTGTTTTATATACAACTCGAATGCTAACTGAAATTAGATAATAACAAATTATAATATATTGTATATGGGTACACAGTTTTTAACGAGATTCGAGTATATTATTTCATTGCTATGGCCGACGTGGAATTCCAAAACCGACGGAAACGTATATATTATTTGTGAGACATCAATGTTTTGAACGATTTCCGTTTACGGTCCACGATGGATTTTCTGCAATTTAAACGTGTACAACGAATCACGTGTCGAATTCGGTCGAGGATCGCGTGTCTTTTTATTTAGACGGTGTAAACTCTGCAATGAAAATCCGAGTTAGGGTAGGGAGCGGGTTGTGGGCAGACGACGACTTACGAGAAAAAGGAAAAACCAATTACGATCTGCAGGCGTGTGTTCACAGGTGCGTTCGGAGGACAGGCGGCTCTGCTGCAGCAACTCGGGCTCAGGTAGATACAGACTGACCGGCTGGCCTGAATGCATAATGAATAGTGCGTGCTCGTGTCCTGCGCTTTTTATTTTATTTATTCGCTCTTCGGATTATATTTCTCTTCTAACGTACACATCACATATAATAAACATTTCGCGCAATCTTCGTGGCAGTGCCGGTTTTCCCGCCGTACATGTAAATTCCATTTTGCCATCGCAGTCTGTGATGATAATGATGTTATCTGTGCGGGGCAACAATATTATATATACAGTAGACGGGACAGATGATCGAGGTGCTTTTTCCGATGCTGATGCACATTGCACACCAAAGTATGGAAATAGCGAGAGAGAAAAATATGGGGAGGGGATAACTGAGATATGACATATATAGAGAGATATAGAAAGAGAAAGAGAGTGAGAGAGAGAGAGGAGGCATTTGGCAGGCGCACAGCCTGGTTTTTTTTCACCGCACACATGCCTGTACGTAAAATGAGAAATGGTATACACGCGAATATCACGCTTTATACACGTGCTCGCCGGGTCTGGCAGAGTAAATACGAAACCTATAACTTCGCACTACACCCGGGCACACACCAAGCGATTATGATACAACGATATTGTATAAAATCACGTAAAAATTGTTATGGTTGTATTATCGTTATAAACTTTATATAATATTATTTAAAGTATAAGTATCAGTGTTAATGTCACTACATGATGCCTATTTAAATTACAATAATACAGTTACGGGATTAGGTTTATCGATATCAATATATTATTATTATAGATAACAGGTATCACGAAAACGAATGTAACGATTACGAGTATTCTGATAATTTTAAGAAAAAAAAATTAGCGGTTTTTAATTTTAACGATTACGTTATTATATACACGAAACATGTTATTATTACCTAATAAATTAACCGACGTAGTGTACTTCATCATTATTCACGGTTTTTATTATTTACATAACGTGGTTAAAAAAATTACTAATACTATTTAGACACACACTTGAATGTGTGTGTGAAATGACATGTGTGTGTCGCGTGTGCACTGTAAGCCGAAGCCTGGTTGTTAGCACGTCAACAGAGGTTATAATGCGTCGTCCGGGCTGTAGGTTTCGGACGTCCGGTAACAGGCGGTCCGACTGGTATTGATCTGGAAAACGGACGGGGACCGGAGGCGGTGTGGAGCCGGCGCATACACGCCGACCTCGCCAATAACAGAGCTCATTGTCCGAAAAAAAAAAATAAATAAAAGAACTATAGTTGCTAAAAAGAATGAAAAACACAATATATATACACTCCTGTAGTTCTGTCTCCTACATACTTGTGTTAGTACAGCTTTATACACGCCCGTACGAGTATCATAGGTGTACAACAAAATACAAGAATTTAGTCATAACCTGTGACGGGGCTAGTTTTGCAAAATCAGAGTTCAAAAAAAAAGGCTTTGGTGGGTTTTGCGTATCGCGTTTAACAAATAAGGCACTCGCCACTCTGTATAAAATATTAATAATAATATATTACGTATCAATTTACAAATTGCGACTAAAACCGAACAAAACTGTCATAGGTATAATTACCAGCATTAGAGTAAACCGCTAATGCAAGTTAATAAACTATATTATAAATGTATAATAATAATAATAGGTAAGGCAGATGGGTTAGGTATATATAAAGAATATTTACATAACTATAACTACCATAAGATAATAATACAAGACAGTATTAATAACGAAATTTACAATTTTAATTTTATTAATCTTTAATCTAAACGTTAGATATATTCTTTAAAATATTAAATGGCATAACAAACCGATTAAGAGAGTATTAAGCAAATGACAAAATATAAGCTCCTAATTTTTAGCGGACTTGGTAAAAATCCCAGAAAAGGCAAAAAAACATCTTTAGGGGATAAATCCCTCTAATTATACCGATGATCATAAATAATAATAATATATAAATAAGCATAGTTATATATTTTATCATGAGATGATCGATGTAGTGTGTACTTATAGACAATGCGTCGATACGGATATTATTTACCTAAATATTTGGTACACAAGTACACAATACTATAATAACTATTACTGTCAGTACTTGTGTGTATTTTATTAAACGCCATGTGATACCCAACAAGTTTATTCATTCACTCGATTGTGGCACAAGATGTAAATAATTATGTGACACGTTGTCTGTCTTCTGAGTGGAGGAAGAACTCCGCGAGAAAAAAAAATACGAAAACAAACGTTTTCTATACTAAAAAGCGGTATAATGACCGAGTGTACATATCGTTTGCGAGCAAACACACACAAAATAATGTACACAACCTAAACTACGTGTCGTCCGTACAAATTCGGTTCCGCGCAAACACAATATAACATAAAATACATCATATTATTCATATTATTATATTGTTAACGTCGACGCGTCAAAGTTATCGTCGTCGTCGTCGTCGTCGTCGTCGCCGTTGCCGCCGTCGTGTCAAAATCGATTTTTGGCCGTCTCACGCTATAAACGCAGGGTAAATACGCACACGTACGACGCATATATAGCTACATAAAATATAATCTGTGTAAACCTATTATTATAGATACACGACATTTCAACAGTTTATCGTGGACGCGTGTCATATTATATTATACAAATATACATATTGCATCGTTATACCGGCAAAGTGTTGGTGAAATCGTTCTCAAGTGGAGGTGGAGGGTACATTACATTTGAATTTTCCTTATTCTACTTTTGAAGACACCGAACGCACGTTGAGAAATGCGTATTTTATTGGTGTTTTTTTTCATTGTTGACAACGATATGCGGTGTGCTTTTTTACGGTTTCTTTTCATAAATCACATTTTGCAGAAGAAAATGAAATGCCAATGGAGATTACTATATTCAAATCAAATACTGTCCGATGAGAGGTTGTTTTTGAAATTTCTAGGGAAACAGTGACGATCGAATGAAAGCGAACACATTGATTTAAACTAAATGTTGTCGATCATTATGTCATATATACTGAACTATTGTTGCTTTCAAAGTTACAAAGTTCAAAAACATCTACCCCAATGAATACAGTAACATTTGTTTCGAATAAATTATTATCCACGATGTGTGAAAACAATATCATGGTTTTTGAAATATTTAAAAGAGCATATTATTATGCAACACGATGTTTAGTTATGCTTATGCAGAGCGCATACAAACAATTAATTCAGTCATTAACAAGTCGATGATTATAATATAAATATTTTAATAAAAGGAATAGCTGATATAAAAAAAACACTCTCTAAAATGCCACTGATGGAGTTGTGTGTAATTTGTGTAGATGAAGGGAAGCCGCGGTTGTGCACTGGTGCCTGTTTACAAGTTGAAACAACAGAACTTACAGAACCGACAGGGAACCACCACATTTCGGTGTACGTATCAAAAGCATTCACCGTTGTTCTGACAGACGAATTTATGGCATCCCGAATAGCAAGGTTGTCGATTGATCAGTCTATCCGTGCATGAATATTAATATATATTATACGTGAAATAACAAAATTTAGTTTAATTTCATATCCGTCAATTATAATCCGGCTGGGTATATCAATAATTATGCATCACTCGAGGAGAGAGAGCAAAATGGGCATTTTCCACTATCTGATTTTAAACGCAACCCAAGGTCCAATGATTGTTAGTAAAAAACAGCTATTTTTATAACTCTGGGAAAATTTAATATACTGTAAAAGTACTGGGAGATTAAACATTTTTATTGTAGTTTATTGAAGTTCTTAAATATAGGAGTGTATATAAGATTTGGTATAAATGATGGTGTATGTTTGTGGTGTGAAAAAACATAATATTTTTTACCTGTCTAGATGTTATTATGTATTTTTAAATGCGAGCTATTAATTATGTATTCTTCTTCTACTGTCGAACAGAATGACGCGGATATTACATAAATATTAGATACACGTTTACAGAGATTTGTATGCGGGCATGTACAACCACAATACATATAATATTATACTTCCATCAAATTTTTATTTCTAAACTTATTTTTTTTTTTTATTCCGTCGGTAGTATGTATCAACTACCACAATAAAAATTCTAAACAGCCACTTCTAGATTTATCCGCGTAATTTATAAGAAATCTCTGATAGTATTTAATAGAGAGGGTTTATTTTTTTTTAACTATATATATATATATATATATATATATAGTCTGGTCAAAACTATTGACTTCCTCTATTGAAAACTGAAATTATTTCACTGATAAGGCGACAGTACTGAAATCACCACCGACTTCCGTAAACGTCAAAGACAATTACAACTACCGAAAATAGCGTACGCTTTTATATAAACACAAGCACGGTCTATATGCATACAATATATACTCGTCGCGAAAGCGTTCAAATCGATATTTGGCGGCGGCAGGGTTACAGCCGAATGACGCACGCCGGAGGGCAAAAATAAAATAAAAGCCGTACCCGAGACGACTCGGCCGCGACGGTTAAGGCCAAAGTCCGACGGAAACGACCGTGTCGGGGCAGTAGTGAAAAATCGCTTGCTCGCGCACCCACGCACATGGGTCATACTATTTCACTCAGAAACCAGCAACCGTTGGTGTTTAAATTTGTGTTTATTTTCCTCTGGTTACTTATGGTAAATCCCTAATCGCTCGAATTTAAATCACACTTACAGGCTGTAATTGATTTTCGTAACGCGGGGGTCGCATAATATTATGGTTTATACCCACGACAACAAACTGACCTAACCCAATCCATTGTTGCATAGTGAACACAGTAATAAAGAGTTAGTTGAGTATTGGTACAGAAACTCGGGTATGTTGTGGGAGCTAATCGAAAACAGAACCGATTGAGACTATATTGGTACCTATATTATATTGCAGACATTCGCACACGGCGTGGCATCGGGTGATAAAATATATATTAAAAGCCTGTAGGGAAATACAAGACAAGTATTTTACTTGCCGGTCACGATGATTGTACGATTTAGCGAGAGAGATTGTCGTGACTTTTTTACAATACTACGTATAACATGTGGTTAAAACTTTGGAAGTCACTCTAAGCCATATTTTAATGTACACCTGGATATTTTTACTTAATGCGAATAAAAAAACAAAGTTGATGAATTTATCAGTATAAAATTATACAAATAAAATATGTATGTAAGTCCTGGTTAATGGTTATAGGAAGATAAATCTCAAGTTCTATGTTTAATGTGCCAGTTGACTAAAACAAAAGTTTTTTAATTTAGAATTAATCAACGATGTATTTTAGTTTATGATATATAAAACAGAAATAACGAATCAGTCGACAAAAAAAACGTAAACGATCGTAAAATGTGTAGCGTTTAGATTATCGACATTTGCTTGCGGTATATTTACAGAGGAAAATTTGTTATTTTAAACGATATATATAGGAACTTTACAAGTCTATACCGATTACCGAAACATAGCAATATAGTGCAATACACGCTATTCGCTGTAATATATTGACATTACTTTAAAAAAAGTTGTACGCTATTTTCCAATCAATACGTATGGCGTATATACAACTTAACATTTAGGCGAATACATTTCGATCACATTGAAAATACAAATTGTTATTATACATTATCCATGTCGCACTGCAAAAATAATTTGTTTGCACACGTTTATATATATATATTACATATTACATTGTCCGTAAAAAATGAAAATATAATCGCTGTCATCGTCGGACATGGATCAAAAATATTTGAATGAGGTTTTATTGTTAAACAACAAAACGGTTTCGAAATCTATTCAAATATTAGGTAGTTCCTATTACATTATTACGTCATTCGTCCATGTACATAAACATCATAAATTAATTTTATGATATTATAAAAAACAATGTTCGTCCTTTCAATTCAAATCGAATATAATAATATCCACTACGCAATCATAGGCTAAATTTAAATCGCCCATTGCGTGTATCGCGCTGTTACTCCAAACTGTATAGCATAATTTTGTACAATAATTGGATTTTACAGAAATACCTATCTTTGATATAAAGTTTTGAGTCAATAAGCCCACCGTCGTAATACGGTCATATTTTGTACACGCCATGGTGAAACGTGTGTGTGTGTGGGAGAGTTTGTCATTCGGAAAATTTAAGGCACCCACGCTGGCTGTCGTGGAAACGATTGCCGATTGGTAAACACGAAGTATATTGTTATTGTAATTAAAAGTTATATTTAATATAGGTTAGGTGATAGGTACGTGTCAGTACGTGTCGACTTGGATGATGTAAGGGATATTTTGGTTGAATCGACTAAATGAGTTTTCATAATATAAAATAATATATTGCAGTATTATTATTATTATCATTGTATTATTTGATGTCATCATTATGAAACTCACTTAACTCCAGTTCTGTTTTTTTATTTTCTCGCTCAATTACGCGCGTGTATCCCATCGAATTTTAAGGTACTTAAAAAAACGACGATTGCATAACACTTTAAACACTAGGTGGAGCAGTGTTAAAGTATAAAAAATAATGGGAATTCGATAAAATAATTTTTGAGTTTAAATTTTTCGAATTATTTTATATTATTTATTTTAGTAACATGATTACTGTATAGTATTTTTGGTACATACGCATTTAACTTTATACACATTTTTCACGTATATTAGGGTTAGACAGTGAATAATATTTATGTCATAAACGGCATACAATTCTTAACAAAAGGTATATTACACTTCTTTCGTTATAATGCCCAAACGTGGTGTTTTTTTTTTTTTTTAGGGACACGAGTGTTCAAACGTAATGTGGATTTTGAACACAGAACAGGTAAAAAATAGTTACTAAAAATGCCCCCAATCGTACTGCACCGGTTAAAATACACCGTAATAACAGACACTCGTTATATTATTTTCATTTCTACAGTACATAGTACGGGCCGTGGCATTCGACGATTGTGCGATGCGGTAAACGGATATTTCGCCTGCCGTTTTCGTGAACACGATTCACATGGGTAGGTCACTGGCATGACGTGTTTAATGACACATGTATGTCTTTATTATTTTTACAGTATTAATGGACGGTCAGCGAAGTGCAAAAAAAAACCACTGTAACTGCCCTGACTCGTCTCACTATAGATACACTTTAATTTTCATTATTTTTATTCCTCCGCACCATGCACGTAACTCTTTTGATTGATAATCCACGACGACGACGACGACGACGACCTTTGGGCTTTGACCGCTACTATATCGGCGAGACGATGACGACTTGTCCTATTTTTTTTTACGTTTCACTTTTATTGTACTATTATATTATTATTATTATCAGTTTTATATTGTACATCAGCGCCGCCACTTTTACATTACGCCGAATGTTTGTAATTTATTACGTTTCAGTGTCGGCGTTCGCGGAACACAAGTTTCACCGAAATGATTATAATAATATGGATATTACAGTAAACGATCGTTTCTGTTGAACATACTGATTAATATGTATTTTAGTTTCAATAAGAGCCAAGAAGAATATTGATCACGTACCGAGCAGCTGGTAATTCATTCGGACCAGACGCGAGTCGAAGACATATTTTTCGATTTCATCGGTTCTCGTCAAACAGGTAGAGAACCTACATGCGCACGAGGCTTGAAATCGCAAATACGATGCCCATATCGTGTCGTCGAAATCCGCATTATAAATCACACACATTCACACATCTTACACCGGTTCAATGTAATATACGTACATTATATATACGCAAATATATTATACATCATACACATTACGCGTATATTATGTACATATAATAATGTAGGCATACAGACACATATTATTATACTACACGCAACTCATAATATTATAATAATATATTAAAGTGTTTCAAAACACTGATAATATTATGTTACAATCCGTTACATTACTGTGAAATTGTCACAATGAATATTATTAAAATATCATATATACTGTTGAAAATATTTTATGGTAAAAATATTATGCTTGCACAGGAGACATCTTCCTCCCCCTCTTAACCAACCACCCACCCACAGATATAGGAGTCTTGAACTTCGTCATAATAATATACCCCATTCGTTCAAAGGACATTCTTACATATTATATTATTGTACGTTGTCATGGAAATCGATAGAATACAATAGAAATTGATACAACACCCGTGTTCCGTAATAACTCAAGTACCTAAAGAAATTGTTTAAGGACTAAGAATCGATTTAGAACCAAAATGTTTAATCTCTGATCTGATGTTCTCAATTAACATATAATTAGGATAATCGGATGATACGAACATTATAGGCATAGCCGCTCATATCCGATGGCATTGAATGGCGAAAATTATAGAAAATTAATTTATAATTTTAATGATTTTATATTTTTTCTAAACTAATAATAATTTATAACAAGGCTATTCTGACAAACAATTGATCGAAAAGTATGAACGTTTTGAGTAATATTAGATTTACACAATTTCAACTGAGAAGTCGTCATAAAACGTTATCTGTGATGAAAATAATTATTTTATTTACTTTTTGTATCATTTTTATTTATCAAGTGTTTTTTTTTTTTTTTTAATGACGTATATTTTCAATTTTATATTCCTAAGGATATTTTTTTTAGTATTTCAAAGTATGAAAATCGAATTTCAAATTCATTTGTTTATAGTCAAGATAAGCGGAGTGAAATGTCGCTAGAGTACCACACAAAATGTTAGGTCTTCTACTCTGCTCATTAAAAATATATGCTGTTATTAAGAACTGTAATACTTAAAAAAAAGAAATAGAAGAATAAAAACATAATTTTTCTAAAATATCGGTTTGTAACGACTTCAAATTGTGTAAGTACAATATTTTTATCAATTAAATTCTTAATGTTAAAACGAATTTAACTTTTGGAAAAAATCGTTTATACATTAATTTAATATAAGATATTTTGAACACATTAAATAATAAGTAAGTAAAAATATATGGAGATTTTTAACTAATACAAAGTAAATTTAGCACTCGAAACACGCACTAATAATTAACTGGAGTATATTATTATGCGATGTGCACCAAGAAACCTTGTTTAAAATAAATGTTGGGTTTTTAATATATTTAATATCTTAATTAATTGTACGATAATAATTTACAGTAATTTAATTTAACTTTAAATAATGGCAATAATGGAATAAGCGTTTTGATCATTTAGTTTTTCGTTTTACAACGATATAAAATATTAAAAATATAAAATTCAATTTTCAACATAAAACACAAATTTTATTATTAGTGTTTAATTATAATTAACAAAATGTAAATATAAATGTACATGAAGTACCTTATCTTTTTATAATATAAAATTATAATTGGAATATAAATATGAAAACTGTATAATTTGTTCAACTTTTGTTGATGTATAAAACTAAATTAAAATATAGGTACTTAATTACGGTGTGCAAATAATTTAAATTTAAATTGATTAGCGGTGTTCGCGGAACATAAAATATTGTTATTATATAAATATTAACATACATTTTATAAATATATTTTCAACACGATTACTTTTGTTTGTTTTTATTATTAAGAAAAATATTTAAAAGTTCAAATGTGTGATATTTTTGTTTTTAATGATATTTACAAAAATATATCCTTGAAGGATATTTTATTCGAATCGTATTCTAGGCGAAATAAGAGGACAAAAGGATTAAACAAATTTGTACAAAGAGACTAAAATTAACATCCAGTCCCAGCTTGAAGTTCACCATAAGACATGTCTAATAAGTTAACATAATTGTTTCTACTTAAATTGCATATACCCTTCAACGATTTTTTTTTTTTAATAATAATAATAAAGTAATAACCTAATGTGGATGAACATGCTTGATTAATCAGTCTATATTCACATAAATAAATGCTTCAAAGGTAATAGTATGTAAAAATATCAATAGTTTATTCTATGTGTCACGATAAAGATCGTTTAGTAAACTCATAACCGGAAGGCGGAAGGTAATGTGCAGAGGTCAACGCGATAGGTTATACTTAAACAGTTACACATTAATTATTATCGTTTATTAATGTTTAACTATTTTTCTGCTGTTTCCTTATGTTACGACTGTTACGAGTGTGTCACTACTCACATGTCTAATCTATCTATATAAACGAAGTTCGACGATCATAAAAAAAATAAAAAGCAATCATCAACGGACGTAAAAAAAGATGCTTAAATGGATGAGAACCTACTACGTAGCATAAAAAATCTGGCTTTTTATAATCACGCATGCCTTAAGATATTAAAAAGAAAAAAATAAATAATAAAAATACGCAGGTACATCGGAGGAGGATCTAAGTAATAATTTTATTATAATTCGTCTTACGTAACTTTAATATTATGTAGCAGTCATTTTTACTTACGTCTTACAGACAACATTGTAGACAAATCGTAACAATATCTAGGTCTACTAGCAACGAATAATAATTAATCATTAGAGGATTTAGTCTAAAAGTAATGATATACGAATAATTATGTATTCGGAATAGGAGCACAACGAATCCGATTAGACATTAAGATAGTTCTGGTCCACCGAGTAAGGTACTATGAAAAATTATAACATTCGTGGCAGATATTATAGAAAATAATATAAATTATAAGCATATAATATATATATTTTTGATTTTATTTTATGTTTACAGTTTTTGAACTGTAGTCAGAGGTTTTCACCGGATAATCGCTTTATTCTTAAATTTTTGTTTTGTCTGTACTTGGGTATTAAATATAATATTTGTTATTAAATCCCCAATGGACGCGTTCTGTAGCTCAAACGTACACATAAACAATATTTTACCTGTACATAAAATATATTGTATGGAAACGAACCAAACGCATCGATACTCTAAGTATATAATAACGGTATGAAAAATGAAATATTATTAATTATTGTACTGGATTTTACCGATTTCCAAAAACCGCAACAAACGTTGTTTGGTTGTACAATTTCGAACAATGACCATTATATTAATATACTCGTAGTGAAACATCGACTCGGGACGGCGAAAGGACAGGAATAAAGGATAATAGATTGTATAATTATAAATAATTATTGCTGTTGTCGACGCTAAGCTGAAACATGTAAGAACGTGTAAATTCAAAATTCGTGTGGTATATAACGAAGAAAACACGAGTAAGATCTCTGAAGAAAAGAGAAACAGTAGCGAAACAATATTATTCATCATAATGTAGTGCTGGTTTAGGACGTTCGGACATCGTGCAGGTACCTTATGTATAATAATATTATTATACATACTCCATCTAATGAATTAACCGCGACCGTTCATTGGCCATAAATCTTAAAACAGACTGTGTAAGAAACAACAGTAACAATAATAATAATAATATTACGCTCGAGAAACCGTGTTTATATTATTTTGTGAATAATAATTTGTGTAACCGTAGCCCATGTATAATATACGTCTAGACGTCACAATAGGAATGAAATTATATTGTTTAAAAAATATTTAAATGCTTTGGATTCGAACGATAACATTACGTTATTAAACAAATATAAGCGTAAATATAGTAAATACAGTATATAATAACAATTATGTAAGTACTGAGATATAGGTTGGTGACGTAATACGTTATTAATAGAGTCTTATTACTTATTTATTATGATATAATAATATATTGTTAAAACTCTATAGTTGGTATTCAATTGTACCTAATACGTTTTATATTGATGACCTGTGTACAGCTACTGTAGGGAATATTGTAGTGTAAACGCCATTTATTGAGATGATAATATTGGTATTTATTATAAAGTTTTAAGAAACCGTTATGAATACAGCCTTAGGTCTATTAATATCATATAATAATGATAACACCTATTTTGCACAATTTACATTTTAATATTCGATTACGGTAATGCTTAAGTCTACTATCACTGTCAATTAAGCGGTCCGTTCCTCATTTAAAATCTTTAATAATTATTAAATTAAAAAAAAAGTTGCATATTTAAAAAAAAATGTTGGTTACAATAATTGTATTGCATAATAATTTGAATATTTTTAGGGTAAATTGTAATTGTTACTACACGCCCAGTTCGAAAGAAAAATGTAATTAATTTCAAAATTAACTTCATGAAATTAATTAACGTAATATCGGTACCCTATGTCACAATATTGAAATATATTTCTAATTTAAATTATTATCATTTTTTTTTTTTTTTATAATAACATATTACGTTGTTTACCCGACTCCCCACCCTTACCGGTATACGAGTGTTTTTGTTGCCACAGTGTATGAGATGCCAGATGCTAAATATACATCGGGTCTGTAGGTGTATGGTGGGAGGAAAAGAAATACACCGTTTGACATTCAAGAATTACTTGGATGTTCTAATTTATTTTTAAGTTTGACATGACCTTACCGGGTTTAGAAAAAACTAAATAGCCGGTGCCAGTTAAAAAAATAATATCGATAGGAAAAATTGTACAACCTCTTGCGCGATGTGCAGTAAGAATAATATTTTTAAAATACTATTTTACATTTTTACTCCGTAAGTTATTCTTCAGTCCGTTTTTTACACGACCGTCAGATAAAACACTGCACTAAGTATATTCAAAACAAGCATCGCTCGTACGTGACCAGACTGACTTAAACATTTTCGATTTACGTCCATCCCCGACAGGTCATTCAATGTTAAACAAACCTTGACGTTCCTTAAACAGTTATACTGGACCAGATGTGACGGGGAAACAAACTTTTCAGTTTAATTAAGAAAATGCAAAATCATATCGACCAGCTACTATATACACACACAAAATATATATTATTTTAATAAGTGACCGACTGCCGTTGTAATCTTTCTAGCCGTTTTTATGCAAATGTATGAAAAAGTAAATCCAATATGTAAAAACAAATAGTTAATAGAGCTGTACTGGTAAGATATTTGTATATTTTTAACAAACAAAATAGTGTTTAAATATCGTTCACGTAAAAAAAAATTTTACCAAAATAATTAAATTTAAGTATGTCCATCGAAATATTTTTTAAAAATAAAATGTAACAAAACATAATTGAAAGTCTTTTGAACATTATTTGATAAGTTCCAATTTCCTAAATCATATAACATCTAACTATATAGTGTATATTTAATAGTATTATGAATATTTAAAACAAGAAAAAAATTGAGCATTAAAATATGACGACTATAACATATACGTATTCAATAAATCAAGTTCACAATTTTTGGTATGGAATTCATTCCTCGTGTTACCCGCTTACCCTATTAGAAATCGATCACTTCTGTCCTATAAAAGCCGTCTGTTGGTTAGCCGCCTACCTAACTAAAATAGAACAAAATGTTTGTTCAACAACAAGAGGAGTGGCCGTAATGTTTTAAAGTGCATATTAAAATTTAAAACGCACCACGACACTTTTGTAATGAACCATAAGTATTATTATACAATATGTATACACACGAATTTAAATACATTTTTAATGTGAAAAAACATATACAAAGTTATTTTTGACCGTGTCACAGGGGGTCGCTGTGTTTTCTGAAAAAAAAATAAATAGACGATCGAAATACCTCGTAAAAATAGCATTAAACATTTATACATGAAAGAATATAATTTTAATAATAAATCGTTCAAAGTTCAAACCTACATAAGGAATATTATATTATGGGAATATATAGAAATATATTATATATAATATAATATTATTACACTTAGAGACTTGAGTGGTTAAATAATGACGTGGTGGTTTAATTTTATTCAATGAAATCATTGTTTAATGTGTTGCGTAGAAATAAACTGAATTGTTATTAGTTTTATCGACGATCGCTTCAATTATTCATATTTGAGCGTGTACACTGTTGTGGCAAATATCATATTATTTGAAATTTTTTTTCGTTCTCTAATAACTAAACGTCTTTATACTGATGTCAATGTTGATTGTTTACCAATCGATAACTATTTTTAAAGCCCGGAAGTATATTTAACAGACTTTTAGAACATTGATTAAATGTATTTGCATAATATGCGTCGTGTACATCAGCTATACATAATATGGCCACATGGAAGTGAATAAACGCACATTCACCTATAAATATTTGAAGAATGCGAATAATTTAAGTATATTTGTATTGAATGCCAATATAATAAAAAGAACCTAAATTAACGATTAGTTTATTATATCGTCTCGACGTTTCTCCATTATGGACTATTATAATATTATATAGAAATGGAAGTCGCAAACGAATAATACAATGTAAAACACTAGAAAGAGTACTCGAAAAAACATATTGTTCGACATAGGAAGCTTAAGGGACCACTCGCAAACGAAAAATCGATTGATTGACTCGCAACTATATAATATATTAACATGTAATACGTTATACGATTAACATGCAAATTTAATGTAAAATGAGTCACCATTTCTTTTCGATGTTTGACAAGTCTCGTGACACCATCAACAAAATATTGAATTAAATATTGTTGTGTACACGAACACGTCTCTGAGTAGTTTAGAGTTTAGGGATTATGGGCAAGCATCACTCGTATGTTGTGGATGGTGTTAAAGGTTATTTTTAAGTAGGTAAATGAGATCCCACAAACATAACGTTATTATTGTATGAAATCGGTAAAACCAGTTTGCCCTCTCCGTGTACACTGTATAGTGTATAGGTATGAAGAAAATATAATATAATGCAATATTATTATTATACGCGCATAATCGGGCAGCACAGTAGGATGTTCAAGACTTGAAACTGAAACCCATTTTCAAAGTCATGATTATACTACGAACAAATACCAACAACTATATAGAATTGATTGTGATTTGTAACTAACTGCACAGTAGTATAACGAATCGTGAGGATAGGTTTTCAAAAATGAATTATTTTCGTGATAAAACTCACAAGTTCTGCTGCGATACAATCATAATATAATACAAAATGTCATAATAAGTTTAATTTGAGTGTTGTAGATGTCGGGTATAGTACCCGTTCCGAGAGGATTGCGTGCATTCGCGCGCATGTGGCATCACAATCATATTATTATACACAGAACGTAGTCTACCTATTAACCATCGTTTTTATACCAATAAAATTAATTCAAATAGTTAGTTTAAAGAACTATAACTATAAACTAAAACAACTAGGCATAGACTGCCGACGCAACTGCGCGTAATATAAAATAAATAAAACGCGAATCGCTATTGATATTCCGACCCCCAATACACGTTCAATATTTACACTAGGGAATGATACGAGCAGATTTTAATACCACGTAAAAAGCTGTGTAAATTGTTCGTCGGCGCGTGTGTTGTAATTACTGGCGTCACAATAAAAAACGATATATCGTATACGTGGATGAAAAAAGTGAATTTTATTCGGCGGCGGTGTCTGCAATTTAATATGATGTAAAAATGTTATAGTATTATACTAATGCAGTAGTGATGCCCGTCTATTCGTACGCTGCACTGATGCAGTGGCAAGTTAGCTAGTGTTAAATTTTAATTACAAATTACAATAAATAACAACAAATAACAATAATAATAATATTAGAACAATAACACTGCAGCTTGTAAGCACTACTAATAATAATAATATCTATACATACATAATTATGTATAAACGAATGTATCGTATTATTATTATTATTATTATTATTACTATTATTATCATTAATACTATTATTGTGGTAATTTACTATTACTGCATTTACTGCATGTCTGCATGTGTTATATAAATCGAACTAGGCACAATATTATGGAAACAATAAAAAATAATTAAAAAATACAACGGAATGCAACACTATATTTTCGCGTTGTCCTATTTGAACACTCAGAATGGATGAAAGCGGTCGTCACACGCACACACACAAATGTGTGCGCGGCAAGTTGCGTGAACTAAGTTATTAATAGTTATTTAATATTATAATATTATATTTATATATTATTATAATTTCATACCGTATAGGTATTTAATCGTCTAATATAAATCTATACAAATTATGGTCATCAAAATGTTTCGTTATAACACTGGCGGAGAGTGCAAGTAGGTATACATTTTGACATAATCCCCGCCTGTATAAACGAACAATTTCGTCGACCCTATGTATATTATAATATAATATTATGTCAAAATATTATATATAATATAATAAAATTAAAATAATATTATACCGTCGTGATATAAAATCGTGGCATGCCAACAAACAAGCTCTCGCATGCATTTCAGTTGGAAGAACATTGTTGTTATAACAAAATAAAATAAAAAAAAAACAATGAGTATTATATAAAACATGAAATAATTGTTATTAGGTATATTATGATGTAGAGATAATATCCAAGCGTGTAGAATTTGGGTGAGACAAACGTTATAGAATTCGGTTTTTAAAATACATTTTTTTCTATTAGATTTCCAAAGCATACATACGCACACCTGCAGTCTGTCATCATTGTCGAAAGTCTGTAGGTTTATATCTTCGGCCGAGACAGGTATACCCACCCCGACCTGAAAACGGGTAAGCGTGTCAAGAAAAAAAAGCCGTACCACCAAATATAAATAACAGTATAATAATATTATATATTAATATTATTGTAATATTATGATTACAAGGAACCTATATAGTTAAATAGAAAAATTTGAAGAAAAACACCGATTTTACCGAACGCGAATACGTTTTTGTAATCTTATAGAGTGGGGAACATACCATCACAATTCATTTTATATTACGTAAAATAACATGTATCCACACGACATCAAAACAGTGGTATTTATTATTGACAACACTATATAGACAACCGATATATATATATATATATTATAATAACACGTATACAACATAATATTAACATATAGGAACCCTTTTTTGCGAACCAATGTGCCGCGGTGCGGATATACATATTATGTTAATATATATAGGACCTCGGCATCTGGCCAGCACGTGAGTTGGCGGCCGCGGCGGTGCGATAACACGCGTATCAAACTATCAACCCCCTCGTCGTGCCGGAAAAACGTAAAAAATCGTGTAGGTTCGTGAAAAGTTGGGGAGGGAAACACACGCTGCGCTTTCGCCAAGTGCAGGTGGCAAAACGATCAAATATACTTCCGCCAAACGGCCGAACCAGCGCAAAATCAGTGGCGTTAACATATTCTACCGGACGGTGGTTAGTGGTAGGTGGTGCAAGTGGTGACGGCAGTGTCCCGGGACGGTTATAATATAATAATTAAAATAACGGTATCGCAATATTATAGGTACATTATATAACGTAGAGCGAGCGCGATCGCTGTCGCAATTACTTACCGTCGACTTCAGGGGCACTCCAGCGACGTCTCCGGCGGCGGCGAAATGATGCGACATAGCGGTGCGTCTGGTGCGGTCTGGTGCAGCCGTGTGGTTGTCCGTCGTCGTTAAGGCGCGCTGCAGTGGTGCAGCAGTGGCGGCGGCTGCGGCCGGCGGTCGTGCGGTACGGCGGCGGTCGTTTGGGTGCCGTGGCTACTACTACGTCGGGTAGCTGCGGCGGTGCGAAATTGTTACCAGTTTGCCGGCGACACGGTCAAGAGGAAAAACGGACGTGGTGCGTGCGGGTTATTTACTACGGGGACTCGGGTCTCGTGGGCGTCGGACGTGGGCTTGTGAGGGGTGAGTTAAATTAAATGATAAAATTGTAACTATGTCCCAGAGAGGAGATGTCTAACTTTTTCTCAATATTATTATTATCCGTACGCGGACGACACCGAGAGACGTCGGCTACTGCTGCTACTCCTACTGCTCAGGTGGTAATAATAGTAGTAGTAGTAGTAGTAGTAGTGGTGGTGTTGGCGGTGGTAGTGGCGACGAGAGTGCAATGATCGACAGCTGCAGCAGTGCGTCGTGAAGTACGGTCCGCTGTGAACTGCCGGTGGCGTGTGGTGGCAGCGACGGCAGCGGCGGTCGTCGTCGAGTAGTGCTAGTGCAGCGCAGTGCACCGTCGCGGTCGTCGTAGCTGTCGGCTCTACCCGCCCGCTCACCGCCGTCGACGCCGCCGTCCCGGCATGGTCCCAGCCACCGCGCAGACCGTGCGCACGACGACCGCGTGGGCCACGCCTCCGTTTCTCTTCCGCGGCGCAAAAACGAAAACCATTAATTTCCATTCCCTCCCCACTGGTGGCGAACGGTCGCCAGCGGAGGGGTGTGATACGGAGCGTATACCAACCACCCGCCGCCAACACCACCCCTTTCGCCGGGCGCGTAGGTAGATGGGTTTACTGGAAAAACGTCCGTTCCGCTTTGGCTGCCGAATGCAGGCGGAAGAATTGACGGCGCACGAGTTTTGCGTCGTTTGTTATTATTGTTGTGGTTATTAATATTTAATAATAATTATTATTAATATTATTAATAACCACAACAGTAAATAGTATGATGAGTATTATACGCCACCACTGATATAAGATATCCTTGTCGGATTGTTGTAGGTCGTGATGACGCAATCGCGGTGACGTCGACGATTTTCTTGTCGGGTCAGTATCAAAAAACGCCAGGTAGGTTTTTTTATTTTTAAAATCAAACGTCATCGGGTGGGCACCACCGTCGTTCCAGGACGATAATATTATAATGCATTGTTTTCGACACGATCCATATATGTTCGGTGTAGTTTCGCCGAACCAGGTACGCAAGTAGAAAAGGATTTCTGTGGAAGGGGATTCAACCTTCACTGCAGGTCTACGCGTGTCTGCGTCGAACTATTTCCCCAAGTTCATGGGTAAATATTGAATATATTTTTAACCCACTCAGCCACCCCCTGAAAGTATATTATGTTGTATTATAACCAATAATTAATATGGTTGATTAAGACGCTGACTCGCACTTGTAGGAAGTTTCCTCTTCGCTCGGTGACTGGTGTTCAATGTCTATATGAGAGTATACATATAAGGTTCATTAAAGCAGACTTTCAAACTTTTCAGGCCAGGTACCGCCTTTTGGTCAACCCCAGACTTGAGCCCCCCTTCATAAAAATAATTTTAATAGTCATGTTTAGAGTAACAAGAAAGTTATAAACAAACAACAGATATAGGCTATTATTAATATTAATATTACAAATTTATTTTAAAATAAAATGTATTTTTTATAAAAGGTTTTAATTGATCAGTCATTTCAATGTGATGGGTAGGCTTGTTTTTATTATTACGGACATTTCACAAATTTTTTTCTGTCCTACCAATGCAATGTTTATTTTTAAAATTTTCTTGCGCCCCTCTCCTATAAAGCTTTCGTGGCCCCCCGGAGGGTCGCGCCTCACACTTCGAAAACCTCTGCATTAAAGTATTAAAATTATACATTCGTTTTTAAAGACAGGCCACAAGTACAATGCATTATTATATTATATGTGTTTGTAAAAAAGACACAGTTATACATGCGTATAAAATATATATTATTTTTTCATACAACTATAGAAATAATTGAATATTACAATCCGTCATGTCATGTCGTCTCGTAAAGGTCGCCCGTAAAGGTATTATATAAGGTTTATAGATTATTTTTAAAACTTTTACAACAATATATAGGTACAGCCCGACTCCGACGCTGCACTACTATTGCATATAAAGAAAAACTGTTGGCTTTATGTCATATTATATTTCACTGCCAAATTTATTACATTATACACACACACAATTATCTGCTGCATAAGAAATTCAATTTATTTAAAAATGTGATTAAGAAGTCGTTTTTAAAATGTCCATGTGTACATAATAGAATTCGATCTGTTCTTTTGTTAGACCACTAAATCCTATGTGTTAGTTATATAGATCTGAAGCTTTTTTTACTAATAAATATTCATTGTACACATACAAAATAGCTTCGTTAAAATGAGCATGTTGTGTTATTATATCTGTATATAGTGTATAAAAAATGAAATTTAACGAGCCACAAGATAACAACAAACTTAATTATTATTTTATTTTACTGTTCGTTTATAAAAGTACCAAAATGCAGACTAATGTGCGTTTTAGTTTTTTAGAAGTTCAAAAATATAACGACTTCAACTAAGTATATAATAGCATTCAAATTCAAACAAAATTACCGAAGTGCAACAAAGTCATAAAGTATGTATCGTATACAACTTAAAATATAGTAATAACAAACTGTTATCTAATTTTTAAATAATTTTTCGTTACCATTAACAATTATATCCAATCCATATAAATATTAAAAATGCAATAATATTGGCAAGATAAAAACAAATCATTTCAACATAATATCGAACATTTTAGATATATTTAATTGAATATGTTTCATATCTAAAATTTGTTAGCTACAGGCCTACTGCCTGTTATAACAGGCTTCTCGGTTAGGTATACTCCAATCAGAGGAAGATGTAAGAGGTCGATGATGAATGAAGAATTGAAGAACAATTATGAATAATTAAATATTTTATTATAAACGATACTAAACAAAAATAGTTAGGTACACAGTAATAATTTTAGATTAAATTTTTGCACAACTGACGTGCATTAATTGTACTATGTAATAGTCACGTGAAATATGAAATGATAAAAGTGTATCCATAAGCAAAATAATATTCTGTCATTAAACCAGGGGTTCTTAATAAGACTACAATTAAATTTCAAAAACCCAAATCAAATATGATAACTGATGTACAGGTGCAATTTAAATTTTTCACTTGAGGAAGGAAAAGCTGGAAAAATTTATAACAAACAGACCCATGAGTGACTTTACCTTCCTCCCTTCTTCAACAAGACTTTACCTAGCATTCCTTTTGAAATCTTGCTAGATTTTAATATAATATTTTATTGTTACATTAAAGTCATTATAATGAATATAATGTAATATAATATGACTTATTATAAGCTTTTCTAGATAAAAAAATTGTAACTTTACACACCTTTCTATAGTAAAATAAATGGCACTGTCAATTTTTTTTTTAATATTAAATGTATATTTATTTTATTTAAAAAAAAGTGAATGTACTTTGAAAATTAGTTTAAAATATATTCTATAGAAATGTTGTTGGAAATATTCCTTTTTGTCCGAAATGTATTCAAAAAAGATTTGTAAATTCGTCTTGATACATTGAAGTTCTAAGCTAAGTAAGTCATATTTAATTTTTTGCATTGCAGAAAATAAGAGCGTTCGTGATAAATGGAAATGATTGACACCACTATCTATTGTAAAATGGAATTAAATTGGAAAGACAGATTTATCCGAATTTGTACATGTAAAAATATGTAGGTACCTACTTGAATTTTCATAATTATTTAGTAATATGTTCAATTTTATGATTTAAGTATAAACAAATATTTATTTTCTGTAATTTATTTATACATTTATTACAAAATATAATAAAAAATAAAAAAAGGTTAATATAACAAAATACAATTTTTTTTATGTTATTGAAATACTATATGTATATTTTTCAAATTTTTTTATTACTTGATAAGAATTATTTTTCTTATTCTTCGTGGAACGAGGTATAATGCTTTTTATACTATTTCTCCTCGGTCTATCATTACTATGAATCATGTATATTTAAAAAGCTTAACTCTAATATAAAATCACGACGTAAATCATATAAATATAATTAATAATAATTTATAATCAAACATTCATGTGCTATATGGCCATATATTGTAAGTAATACATATTAAACCGTTGTTGTGCAATTTTTCTTCAATAATATTTGGAACAATCTTAACCTGGAAATAGTTGAAAATTATTATTATAATAGGTACTATTATATAATATTAATTTAAGTATCACTTTGAAACTTGAATTTACCTTTTAAGAGGACGTCAAACCCGTATTTGTTGTCACTGTCTTGTAAGTGCGTGACATAGCAAATTATGCACACTTAGCAGTTCACGTTTAGCTTTATTAGCTTAAATATTAGAGTGAATAACCTATTATGAAACTTAATGGTAAGAACAATTTAATGCGTTTGTTTGTTAGTTTTTTATGATAATTCTGTTTTTAAGTGAATAATAAGGATTTTAAAATTCCGCTATTTTATTTATGCAAAAAAAATTAAAAAATTGAATTATCGTAAAAACCTACATATACGAACGCAGATAAAGTTCTTAGGACAGATAAAGTTTCATATTAGTAGATTCGCTATAATATTAAAGCTAACGAAGCTAAACGCGAACTGCAGAGCGTAAATTTGCTATGTCACACACTTGTGTAAGACGGAGACAACTAATGCGGGTGTAACGCCCTCTTAATAATTCTTTGAATTTTTGTAATTAAAAACACAAAAATCTCCGATGATAAAATACTTAGGTGTATTATTGAGTAACGACGACAATTGATTATCGACTCACATGTCGAGCATAATATATTTATTATTTATATACCTATACACCGAATATTTTTCCCTTATTTTTTTTATTGTTGTTCGATTACTGTAAATGATATATGAAGTCATGTAGAGGATATTGATGAAAATAATAATTACATTTTCATTTGACACAATACGAGGGCTTGAAAAAGAGATTAAAAAATGTGAAAAAGTGTATTTTACGGTATAAATACCGTAGATTGTGTTAATAAAGCACATTAAAAATATTATTATTTCATATTTTGTTAGAGTATCTGCAAGCTACTTAGTATAGTATACTTAGTATACTCATCATTCACATTCTATTTTTTGCAAAAAAAAAAATATTATTAATATTTATTTATCATGAATAATAAATCAGTTATTTAGTTAAAAGAAAATAATTTTTTTAATTATCAAAATAAAACAAAAGTTGATTTAGATATTGCAGCTGAATATTGTCCACTAGTGATAGTTTGATGTAATATATCAGTTAAGATACGTTAATTACAGTTTTCAAGTAAAATAAAACAAAAAAATTAAGCAAAATCAAATACTCTTATAATTACTGTAAAAATATCAACATAATTGTTTATTTTTTTAGATATGCCCACCCACAGGAATACACCCATCTTCATTATAAATTATAATGTTCGATTATTAATTGCAGAGAAAGAACGATGGATATGACATATAGTGTACACACGAATAAAGGATTAATTTAAGATGTAATATACAGAAAAGCTAGTATAAAATTGAACTGGTGATTGAAAAAGTCTGGCATCTGGACTATGATCAATAGACACTAGACAGTATAAATAAATTTGCTTTATTAATGTAAATAAGAAAAAAGAGGGAAAACTGGGTATTCGTTCTGCTGTACAGTAGGAATGTATGATTATGATGAAATGAAAAAATTATAATGTATTTTTTGTTGAGAAGTATATAAGCTATATCAGGTACTTATAATATTTTTGATTAGGTATTAAAATAAGTGATGAATAATGTGTTTCGTCAAATTTTGTATAGGTAGTTGATACCCTATATTACTAAGTCAAATGTAAGTAATATTTATATTGTTGCTTATTTATTTTTACCAAATTATTAAAAAATACTGTGGAAATTTTGTAGTTAAGACCTTTCAAAGTACCATGGACTAAATTCTATAGAAAAATATTGAATTTAAAAATCTAAGTATTTTTACTGTTTCGAAGATGATGACAGACACACAAACATAAGATTAATAAATATTGCTTCGGATATGAATCTCGCTTTAAGGAAGGATATTGGAGTAAGCGTGCTAATTCTTAAAGTGCCTAATGCATATGTTATATATTCATGAGATTACATAAGAGAAAATTTACTAATTTACATTTTAATACTTTAGGCTAATAACTTGTGACGTTGAAGCCTTTATTTAAGAATAAAAATAAAAATATAGCTTCGCTTTTAATTTAAAATATCAGTACATTTGATTTTATAAATAATGATATTCCATTTATTAAACGAAAATAACATTGGTAGCTCCGGGGAAGAATTACGACTGTAAGAGGCAGCATTTCACTTAAACTTTTTGAGTAAATAATGCTTAAATTTTTTTTTTAGCTCACCGATGGCTGACATCTTTGAATCATCTTAACCTAGTCATTGCTTTTATTTTTATTTTTATTTCTTAATTCAAGTTTAAGCCAAATAAGGTAAGTTTTATTAGTTTACCAAATAATAAATAAAATGAAATAAAATACGGGGAGCAAACATTTATACACGAGTATACATACCGGTGGCAATGTAGGATTTTGATACTAAAGTAGACAACAGTTGACATCGTCTCACAATCTCATATGGTGTATTATGTGTACAGAAAAAACAAGCACATAATATGATAGCAAATTAGTAATTTATAAAAATCACAAATGTGCGTAATGATTGTATTTAGACACTAGATAAAGTTCAAAGTTCATGTAAACAATTAATAAAATTATTCATGTTATCGTCACACTGTCTAATTATGTCCATATCAAGACATCTATGAAGTGGCTAAGGAGACATGAAATTAATTCGGATGAAAACTATTGGATTTCTGTAATCAAATTTACATCTTATTATGTTTAAAAGTAGTCTTGTTCGAACCGTTGTCAGGTATCAGTCCGAATTTTCCAATAATATTTTATATTTTGATAATATTTGTGCTATTACTCCAATAGTCGAATAGTCCATACACTTGTATCGCCAGATATAATGTACTTAAATATACTATAATTATATATCCACATTCAATTTTAAATTGGAATTATAATTATTTAAGCTTAAAGTTACAAGTTGTTGACATTGTTGATCGATAATAATATTTTTTTAAACGTTTTAAAACTTTTCTTGTTGTGATGTGCATATTTTTTCAGCGTGGGGTGAATGTGTGGATATTATGATATGTCGCTATTAGCAAAAAAAAAAAATACAGCCAGAACCGCCACTACAAAATAATAAGTATTATAAAATTACAATTGTCTATGTAGTTCGTAATAATATACTACCTATGACCTGTCTATATTGGACATAAAATATTAAAATGTAAATATTGAACCTGTACACTGCGTAGTGTGTATAGGTTACTGCAGTCAGCTAGATGTGAATCAAATATTTAATATCTAATAATTATGCTTTAAACAATGAAATAATATCGTTTTGAATAAACAACAATTAATATGTACTTTGATCCAAATAATACATTAATTAATGTTATGATATTGTGTATTTAGTTTTCGGATAGGCTAAAGCTAAACATTATTGAATAAAACGCAGTATAGTCATGTATTAAATATTTGTATTACTTATATCTAGTTCAATGGTTATTTAATAGAATTATCTAAAATCAAACAGTTGGTAAATATAATAATTATATGAAGGTTATACATCACATTTTAATAGCTAACATACGTGGACTATAAGTAGAAGATAAACAATTACAAGGATTAGAATGAAAAAACGATTTCACGGAGATAAAATTCAAAAAACAAAAATAAAATACATTACATTATTCTACAGATAATTATGTTGACATTCTCATTGACTTAAATTATAGAAACAAAACTGCATAAATATTGAGTACCTACTTATATTACAGATACTTTCGTGTCTTATTGTAAGTTGTTTTGATAATTACAAAATTCATCAGGAAACTGTTTGTTATCGTGCGGAAGATTATTGTATAAATATTAAATACATAAGAAAATAAACTTGTTAAAAATGATATGAGCCTATGAATTACAGCAGTTGTAACTGTAAACAAAAATTGAGTATTTTTCAGACAATAAATTATACACTCAGTACTCATGAGTCACTGCAGAGTCAGAACTTTACTTTTATATACATATTAATTTTAAATATGGAATGATAAAATAGCCGTTATGAGACATAAGTGTATAAATGTCATCTTAAAACAAAATTATGACATGCAGCTATATGGTTATCATGCGCAACCAGAAATTTTCTTCCACAAAATACTGAACATTAGATTCTGTTCAAAAACGATATAAGTATCTATTATTATGAAATATAGTATTAATAAAATAATTAATAACTAATAGAAGTAATAACTATATATTATATTATTGGGTAGAATATGATTGATGGATTGTGTATATTGGTTGAATAACAATGGAAATCCATAAATATCACATAATTGCGTTTTAATCGTTGCTGAATTGTTAATTAAACGGTCATAAAAACTACATAATAAATTTCGCAAGTTTCTAATTTACAGTCTCACGTAAGATTTAGAGTTAACATTTTTCCTGTAAGAAATGGATATGTATCTTTTGTAATATGTTTATGCTTATCCAAAATTTTAAATATTTTCAACGACCACTGTTTGTTAATTTTCTAGCATAAAAACTTGATGAATAAAATTATATTTACTTAAATCAACTACTAAGTGCTTAGCTCGTTCTGACATTATCATTAATTATTTTGATTACATTTTCCATATTTTATGTATATTAATATAATAGACATGTTATACGACAAATGTTGGTCATATCAAACTGAACGATCAACTAATAACAACCTATAACAATGATAAGTATATATAATGTGTGAACTTTTATTATTATTAAGGTTAGCCCTTAACTAGTTATAAAGTTAAAGTTAAGTTAATTTTTTTATAAAGTTAAACTTTTATTTTAATGAAAATAAATTTGTCCCAATTTCATAACCTGTGATTCCTCAAAAGCTAAAATTTTGGCATATCAAAAATGAACTTAAATAGTTGATAAGTTTTGTTAGTATATTGTATGTTATGGGATTGCCTTCCATTTTGTTGCCTACTTTTTCATTAGTCTCTTATGTAATATTTTAATTGTACAATTCTGTTTTAAGTTTCTGTAATCTTGTTGGATTTTTTTTATTGCACTTTAATATGGGTGTAAATATAAAGCTTAAAAAAAATATATGACTGATTTATAGCTAAGTTAATTTGTCTTTTTTCCTAATTAACTTATAACTTTTACAAGTTGAAAAAGAAAAAAGTAAATTTTAACTCATCGAGTTAAAAATATTAGTAAACTTCCACAACCTTAATTACACAATAATATCGTGTATATTACTCTATGTATATACCTTATATAGTTTATGTGATTTTCTGGTGAGGCACCATGGTTGCATAAAAATAACGTATTGAATAATGAAAAAGGTAGGTACTACTGATATTAAGTACGGTACGCAATCGTATTCTAACCTATATATTATTTTATTATACTATATATTATATATAATGGGTATATCCCGCTCATAAATGAAAAAAGTCGCAATTACAGACTTTCGTGATTTTTGAGTAGTCATGTTTAAAATGATAATAAATTTAAAAAAAAAGCTTGACTCATATAACCTAACCTAGGTTATTGCAAAAAAATAATTCATCCAACATCATATCGAATATTATTCGATATTATCATATTCACATCGATATTCAGTTATTATCATATTACATAACAACTACAGACTAATTTTACCTAATACAGTTTAAAAATTATATAAAATGAACAAATATTACATTTCTTACATTTTACAGAATAAGTGAAAAATGTTTATTCTTTAATGTTAGATCTACAGACTTACAGTACATTTTATACTAATTATTATTGGAATATATTCAAGTTTGTTTATAGGTACCTAATATTTACGTGAATGTTTAATGATGGATATCAATTTTCATTTTTAAATCTTGTAAAAATGAGGAAATATACTCTTATATATGTATATATTTATACGGAGAGCGGTGTGACTAGGCTCGTGAGTGTTCTCGACATCAGGCAATAATTTATTCATATATTTGACATAATATTTTGAATTTATATTAATGAATTCCATTGTCAACACTACCACCACGATCTAAGATTAGGTTTGCGTTGGATTAGACTAAGTTTTCGTATATCCACCAAGATATATCATCGTTATATCATTATTCATTAGCCTCCTTAAATTCGAGTTCAGACATCGTTTGAAGACAGGAATGACTGTGAGTATATCGAGTAATGGTGGTTAATGTCAAGAAATATACTATGTTTACCGTATTGGTGGACTTAGCCCTTGTGGTGTTTTGTAATCAGCCCTATATAACAGTACCCTCTGACGATTGCGTTATATTTTAGTTGCGCTTGGTTAACAGTTTGGCTAAATCACTATATAAACATATAAACGTGTGAGACAAAAATCGATTCTAATACAAACCACAGGAATAATTTAAAATATCAATATTCTTGTTTTTCGTATACGCTGATGCAGATGTTACTGTGAATGTAACCAATTTGTTTTCATGAATATATACACTGTATATACTACATTATACTGTTGACTGTTGTTATTATTAAAGTCGTACGATTGACGCGTGTCCTTGGCCCTTGCATCTGAAAGGATAATATAATGTTTTACAATATTGTTTAATAATATATATTGCTATGATGGACGATTTCAATTATACCATTTTACGCGCTTTGACAGCAATATTTTAGTGATATATTATAATAATATTATATTATACAGAAGTCTGTGGTGTTTATTTTCGAAATTCTTCGTTAATTTGAGGACAAAACGGATAATAATAATTATAGTATCTATAGCTATACTTAGGTCCCCCAACGACATACCTCATATGTGGAACCACAATCAAAACATTACAATGTATGATCGTTACGCGACTAATTAGTTATTTATTTGTGACGCGTGTTTATAAATACGACAATTGCTGCAATTACACATGTATATACTATATACATATACACATATATTATATATAATATGTGTATAGTTCGATTTATTCGGCTAGGGGCCCCGGTCTGTTGTCAGTAGTGGTGGCGGCGGCGGTCGATCTCTACGAATAATAATAATAATAATAATAATGCACAAACGAGCAATTTAACAATATGCGTCGTCGTTAAACGGGTTGGCGGCGTGGAGACATCTCCCTCAACGTATACTTGGGAGAAGACCGTGGCGACGACGGCTGTTTTATTATCGCAGTGAAACAATATTAATGATTGGATCTCCCCCCTCGTATCGGCCTATCGCCTGTCACCACAACCATTACACCAGATAATTTTCCGCTTTTTTTTTCGTCTTGCGGTGGACTCAAAAAAGCTCCCTTAGGAGGATTGATGTGCTTCGGAGCATAAATTTTATTTAATGTTCTCATAATACTGAAATGCATATTATTATGATTATGTCAGGAACGCGCGTATCCTGCAGGTTCGTTGCGTGTGTGTGAGTGGGGATGTAATAGGGATTAAAGGATCACTATAAATCAAAATAAAGTTTTCATACTACCCAATAGTTACTACAGATTTAAAAAATGCTACACGAAATTTGCAAAACGCCTCATCTTCTATTGCTGAATATGATAACTGTGGAAATATCATAAACATGAATTTTAAATTGTAAGATTTTTCACTTTTTTTTTGTGTTTTTCAGAAGTACTTAATTGATTTTATTAGATGCTTATAATTTTTTAAGATTTGCAAACTGTATGTTATATGTAAATGTAATAAATTGAATTTACGTGAAAGTATTTTGTTTCAAAATAAACTGATATCAATATGTTCATCACATTTATTTAGTATAGCGAGACCACTAAATCGGTATTTGATCATAGTGACATAGTCGACTTGATATATGTTTTGATTCTTCTCATATAATATGGTATATCCATAATATAAATACAGATATAGTTACTATTTTATTCATTATTTTACATTTTGAGCCAATGATATTTTTTTTTTAGGCAAGGATTTTGATTTTAACTCAGTTGGATACTTGAATTAAAAACTGTACTTCAGGGAGACAAGCTCATCCTTAGCCATCACCTTAGTTACGCCTATACATGTAAGTACATCTTCGTTTGTTTACACAAGCATGAATAATATTATAGGTATAGTTAATGAATTTATAAAAAATATTAAAAATTATTGTTCAATATATTATTATTTTTATACCGTGGAGTGGTCTATGTTTATTGAGTATGTAGTACATTAGTACCTAACCTTTTAGATACATGGTAAATTTACACAATTTATTGTCCATTGTTATATTTTCATTTTTGGCTGGTCAATATCGCTTTTCCTGATCGAAAACTACGCATTGAATATATTTTACAAAAACATAGTTCAAATGCTCAATAACGGTGGTATTTATGGACACTTTAAATACTCCTGCCGTCATTCGTCATTTCGCCACCATTGTCAGTGCCACTCTGCAACCATTGGCAAATATTACCAGACTGTTAATTAATATTTTTGTATTTAATCGTGAAGAGTTACATAATATACTAATTCTATTATTGTCAATGTTTTTAATAAAAAGATCAATAATAAATAATATACTCGTTACATTATAATACACACAATACACAAACATTACCCCTTACAAGTCTATTCCATAAGCTGATAGAAAAACTTCAAGTGAATCAATATTTTTTGGATAAATTAGTAGATTCTTCTATTTTACAACTCTAGTAAATAGTTATTAATGCTATTTTAAATTTTGTATGTATATTCAAACTATGAATTATACAAGGGCAATCCAAATTTAATTATATTTGAACGCTATTCCTTCTTATAATTTAATTATTTTATGTAGGTACTAGGTACCTACTTTATTAAAAAAATATTTGTTTTATGCTTAATTAATTATCGGAATATTCATATAATAATCTAAATATTCCAATTACTATAATTTGAACTACTATTATAGTAGTTAATAAAGATAAATTGGATATTCTAAATTTATAATCTCTCTTGCACCAGTATCTACCAATAAATTATAAAAATTAATAACCATATATTTTGTATTAGACTATATCGTACATAGCCTATAAAATTTAATGTTATTATTATTTCGGGTATATCGTATATAAATAACCAAATTCATCCCAAATGGCTAAATCTTATACTGAGTAAATTATTGTGCATAATAATAATGGGCATCTAACTATAACCTAATATCCCGTTCAGCTGTCCGTGATCTTTTGACTGAAATGTTACATATTTTCACTGAACACACGGTCATTGAACTAGTTTATCTAAGCGGTACAAAATATTCTTGCACACGTCTTTTCTCATATCGTATAACGTACATATTGTCGGACTCAAATATTCAGATAGGCCAATAAAAATGTATAATAATAATATTTACGCAGTATATGCGTATAAAATAGATGTCGATCTAAACCGGCTGACTAGCTGCAATCCAACTGGCCCATAGATACAATATACTTACATAATATACATTATGGATGACTGAATGATTCCAAAATATACTCAATCCTCCAGAGTGTCATGGCCGGTAGTCGACTTATTTGTTGACAGGTGTCGGTAATATTTCTTTGTAAACATTTGTAAAGAAAGAACAATTGAAGAACTAATTCTTCGTAGGGCGAATATCGTCTCACTGAACAGACTAGATTCCACGAACGCGTTTCTAACTTCTGAGCATTGCTTTTACCGGTTTTATTCAAAAAAAAAAAAACGGTCACCCAGTAAAAATATAAATCACCTAAACTCAATACGGCTATATAGAATACTGTAGATATATTCTTCGCTTCAGTTGATGCAAGAAACAAATAAAAAACAACGCACACGATATATTTTATGCGTATACCTCGTATTATTATGATTAAATAAGTGAGTAATATATATACCATGGACTTATATACGTCGGATATAATGTGATCTGATGGTTGACGCGATGGCGTGATGTCGAAACATTTGTGTAACGAGATTTGATTGAAATGCACTGCGTCTCACTTCCAAAGAGATCAGTTTAGTTTTAATACACCTCCGCAGTAGACTGCAACCCTTACAACCGTATAGATCATCGTACCATTAAAATGTTTGAATAATCGTATACCATGTTGTCGTAACAGCTTCTATATAAAATATATATGCCTCCACGTAGGTTTCGAAGTATAATATCGTATGTGCTTATAATAAATATGCCACCACCACTGCTGCAAGCTGTCGTCGTGGTTTATTTTATCTACGTATAGGTACATAGCAATATTATTATCATACATCGTGTGTCACTATAGTGACTATAGTGTGGTGTACATGACTGTATAATATGCACAACCATATCCGCGGGTAAAAATATATTAATATTATACATATTACCGTATTTGGTAGGTATATTATATAATAATATTATTATGTTTATAATTTATTATTATTTCGTTTAGATACGAAACATACTGCTAAAGCAATTGCATTTTACAGGATGATTTTTTTTATCGTATCTTAAGTATAATACGCATGTCTTATCAAGGCATTATATTTATACTTATATTCTATCTACAAAGTACCCACTAACTACCGAGAATTTTTTTTTAACTCTTATGCATTGACATACATTTTATCAAGCAACTCATTCAAATAAAACGTTAAAATATAAATAATATATTAACTGTAGCGGAATAAGCTGAAGATTATAATGATTATTGATTATATTGTCGGTTTGGTCGAGGTTCATGGTAAGAAAATCATTCTGTATTTTTGAAGCGGAAAAATATTTTTGCAATATCATGTTACGTAAGTATATTACATAAAATGCAAATTGAGTTTACCGATCGTGTTTTTTTCCGTATATACCGAAAGCTCATTAATTTTAAGTGTCCGAAAAAACCGTTTTCTAAACTTGTGCTTGTAGATCACCAAACTTCGATGAGTTTTTTGCTTTGGACTATAACGTTTACGTTATTTCTTTTCTTTTTAATCGATTACTTGAAAACCTAGTCAACTCGGTATTTATTCGATTTCGTTCGGTAGGTGGTGTAGTACTTACATTATATTTTATGACCTATACAATTATAATGTTAGAGTCTTAGCTTATAATACTCATATTATCGGATAACCGGTTTGTATATTTACTGGTTTGAAAAAATTATTTTATTTCTGTATTAACCGATCTTAAAAAACGAAGGCTCAACAACCAACTGTTAGTGTTTATATCGTTTCTATTAGTTTCTATTACTGTTGTTAACTATATTCACCGAATATTACTAGGTACAATTATTAATATTATAAAGTGTAATGTTCATTATTGTTTTCCTTAAAGTTTGTACCTATGGTTTTATGTGCATATATCGATATAGTTTAAACTTTTTAAGGTTGAAATTTACTTGTATGGTTAATTTTTTCTCTTTTCACAGATATATATTATATATATAATATTGTATGGGATATTGTGGGGGATAGAAAATATTAATATTTTATAATTATACAATTTTAAGAGATGTTGTGTGTTATCTATTCGTTTTGCTACATTTTACATACTAATATTTACTATAATAAAAGTATATTATATAATTAGGTACATGTACGCTTATTTAATATCTATTATAATAAGATTCAAATTCAAATCTATATATGTTATTATTTTTGTATTGTATAGGGCACCGTTCATTAGTTTGTAATCTAACTATAAGTACATTCAATATATAGGAAGCAGTATAATATATTAGATAGCAAGTTTTCCTTAGAGCACTGTACTAATGTGTTTAAATCTTATATCAATATCTCATTATGTTATGGTATAGGTATTGACTTACATTACTATGTATATTTTATTTAGGTTGTTGCGTATAGTCATTGAAAACTAAATATGCTTAAATTTTTAAAATATGTACAATAAAAATTTTATTGTATAACGTATAAGTGAATACTAAATTTACAGCTTATTATGACTTATATATTTTATAATACAATTATTATGATATTCAAGTTGAGTTAATGTCAATAATGTCATAATAATATAATATTATTATATTAATATATATATATTTATATATCGTATCTACAGTGTAATTAAATATTCAATAAACCAAAATTACATATTTTTGTTCTTTTAATACATTTCAATTTTGAAATTGAATATAGTAATATGATATTTATTTTATTCATATATTATATTTTAATCATTATTACCAATATTTTTAACATTCAATTATTTAAAGTTATTGCGAACTTTAACATTAAATTATTTGAATTTACTATTTAGATAAATACTTTTTGAAAATTCGACTTCTAAATTGAACAAATCACAGTCAAATATAATATTTTATAGTAAATTATAAAAGTAAATATGTGACACACCTGTATAATAATATAATATATATAATTAAGTTGATAATGTTATAAAATATTCCATATCAACGATTAAACGTTACGGGTATATGATTAAAAAACCGACAATATAGTATATAAATATTTTAAGTTGTAATAAATTATTACGATAAATATTCAAAATTATAAATAAATTATGTGTGGTCGTAATATATAATATATATAATATATATATGTATTGGTGTTCATTATTGTGTATATATTATCATCATAATATATAAATAAGTATATAATAATTTACATTACCCCCGTTCCCCAAGGGGACGCTTCAGAATGTGCACATTATTATATTATACTGTGTTGTACGCTACAGTGATCGAAGTGGATAGTGGATCAAAATATTATGTGGGCACTCGTCCAGTTAATAACATTTCGTGTTTTAAAAACTTCAGTATTTTACTGTAACCGATATAATCTGCTGTACTGTTATCTATCCTAGTTATTAGTGATAAATGATTACCTAATACATTATTGATATTATTAAATTATACTTTTAGTGACTGTGTGAAATTTTGGTTTATTGATTCATGACTGTTATTTTATATACTTAAATGTTAAATTTATATTAAATAAAATATTTTTGATAAAAAAAAGTTTATTCAAAATAGGTAGTTTTGTAATAAAAATTTATCGAAATCGCATATAAAAGTTAAATAATGTAATATGAAAACAATTAATTTTTCAAATTCTAAGAGAAATACATGTAATGTATGATTTTAAATAAAAGTAATAGAGTAGAATAGATGGAAATTGACTACTGAAAGAAGTGGAAGCAAGAAATTACTTCGCATTTCCGTCACTTGAAACATTGCTGTAGTGTTATATAATAATTTATATTTAAATAGTTAATTTTATCATCCGACTTAAGTCATACTGATTTTTTTGAAGAAATAAACAAATAATTTTAATTAGTTAACAATTGTATATTTTCATTATTAAAATTAATGTTGAATAATAGTAATGAAATGTATAAAATATTATTTTAATATAATATGGAAAACTGCTTTATTTTTGTATTCATTGGTATACTTATTGAGATTTGGTTACCATTTTCAAATCTTGGTATTTATTATGTCATTTTAGGCTATTACATATTCAAATTGTAATTAAATGTGTATATTAACAATTAAATATATTTCATAGAATAGTATTTGATTAAATTAAATTATATTGATTATGATTGTATTGTTCTTTAAATTTTGTCTAGTAGATACTCACATATTTTGTATTTAAAAACAGTTGGATGGAATTCTCAAGATAATTGATTCACATCTTACATAATAAATGAAAACTGGGAAAATTTGTGATAATTGAATTTAACAGTTAAGTAATTTAGGCGAGAAAACAAGAAGCATCACCGTAAAACCATTTATACGATTTTATGAATAATTTATTGAAAGATAAATCACTTAGTTTGATTCTTTAATATTAAAATGTTTATGTTAATTGCCTATCTTGAACCCCTTAAAAGGCGAAGTTCAGTTTTTAATTTTTCTACATTTTTAATTTACACCGAACTAAACCACACGGTGGTTTAAATTTTTATAGAAATAATACTCTTGAATTTTATTGCTTATCACCTACATACTATTAGAAAAAACAATGGTAGTATTATTGTTAAACCTATTCGACTGCATAAATAGCGAAAATTATCTTAATCGATAAAACAGTCTGAAAACACGAATGGCTGAACATTAATCTAACAACGTAACATGTTGATGAATATTATAACATTAAAATTACGAAGACGATAGATGAATTCAGACCATAATATTATTGTGTACGTATACATATAAGACATCTACGTAGTCTTACGTAGTTACGTGTTTATAAATAATTATTTTAATATGCATAATATTGTATTATAATATAATGTAGTGAGGGAACCTGTCAAAACACGTCATATTCCGAGGATGTGTATAATATTTTGATAATGTTCTATCTAACGCTTGAGATGTCCTGATGAAAACTGATGTCCGAGTGAGGATTACGAGTCGTCAGTCGTGTCCAATAACTAGAGCTGTGTTTAATAATGTGCCAGCGGACGCGCTCAAATATCCGACCCTTGTCATAATAATACATGGTTCCCAACGGTAGACGGTTTTTACAGTAAGTTATATATTGTATTTTTTTTTTTTAATATTTTAATGATGTAAAATACTATACATTTTATATAAATACACATAACGTTAATACATCGTGCACAGTAGTACTTTGTTCTTGAGTCGTGAACTATATTATATTGCCATATAGAACCGAATTAAATGACCTGAAGCTCCAAAAAAGTCCTGTTTTGATAACATTATAAGTTATATATACCTATGTTATTATAATAAGGATCATAGAATAAAAAATATTTGAATTGTTATAAAAATTATGTTATTAAACCGAAATAAAACAACAAAATAATTTTGTTAATGTTGGATATAAATACATAAGGCACATAAATAGTTAAATACCAACTAGTAGTTGAAAATATGTGAAAACATACCATCCTGGCTGTTTATGCAGTATGTCGTATGTGGCTATGTATAACCTAATATAACAAGATAACATCTACTACACAGTTAAATGAATATACCTGCAATGTTTAATATTCATACCTTTATTATTTACTTCCGTATTTAGTATAGTTATGCTGGTATTTTTATTCTAAAAGACTTGAGAATCTTTAAGTACTTTTAAATTATAATTATTTTGTCATTGTTAAACGGTTTATTTTTATTCTTTGGTATTTGCACTATCTTAAATTATAGTTTTTTAATGTATTTTAATTTGTTGTATAATATATGTACTTATATAGTTAAAACATTTTAAACCATTTTAATTACCTTATAACATAATACACATTTAATTAATAATAATATAAGATGCTTCATCTCCTGTTTGATGAACATACGAGTATTAACTTATCTAACAATTTTTTTTGTAATTAACTTAGATACAGATTAAATTAAAAATACAAATCATTTTATCACTTAATTTTTGTATAGGTACCTATATTAGATAACAAAACTGATTGTTTTATGGTTTATCGTAAAACGTAAGTGTTAGCACGTAATACCATGCAAGGTATTTTTCCATAGATTAAGGAAATGTTGAAATTACAATATTATCTGTTTTTTCCATTTATTCGCATAAAAAATATTTCGCTATCAAGTTCAGAGGGTTGGTCTAATACACAAGTGCACTTCCTAGCTATATTCTGCAGTATTAGAGAATTAAGTTTCAAATTTAATACGCAATAACACAATGATAACGTGTCTCATAATACGATGATAATATTCTGAAGTTCATGTAATAGTAATAATAATAATAATATGTACACGCTAAGCGTGTGTACACGTTGTATAACCATGTATAATAGTATATATATACATCTAAAATGTATATGTATATACTTATACATCATCTACTACTATACATAAATACGTAAGACTCGTAAGAGATATCCAATTATTGTTGTTGTTGTTATAAACTGACCTACGCTGTATTTTCATAACTCGCGCTGTCAACAATATAGGCACGTGGTTAATGGTTATATTTTTGGAATATCAGAGTATAACCGCATTAACCACATATCTACCAGATAAAGTATGCCATTTCGGCATCTACGCTAACACAAGTAATTATTATATTTGCAGTGTATTAGGTAGGTATACCCGTATAAACTATAAATGCATTATACTGACACTTGCGATAACCACGCACACCGATATAGCTGCTATACATAATTCAAAACATAAATTTATCATCGGTTCGTAAAATCGTAATATATTTATATATATATCCATATAAATATATTCAAGGGTTTGTATTAAAGCCGTGCAATTCATATATGTAGGTATATTATGTTGGATGACATGACATTATACAAAACGTATATAACATATATATAGTGTTTCCTATGTTCTATGTATATAGGTATTTGAACAATAGTAGGTACATGGATAATATAATATGTAGTATATATATAAATATAATACACGTATATATTTATAAATATTATGCCATTGTATATAGATGAATGGACTTGACCATTATTATTTTCAAGTCTCGCAATAAATCAAATTTCTTATAAATTTATTGATGGTAGTAACTCGTAGAAATGTAATACTAATGCATAATAATATTATTCCATCAAGCTTTGTGTATTAGTAATTTGTATGGAATATGTAATACAGTATATACGAATATATTAAGTGCATAAATGTATATATATATATATAAATTAGGCATGAGTTTCAGCATATTTACATAACACGCAGAAGATATATTAGAAATATTATTAAAGTTTAGCAGTGGCGTATTTCGATGACTTTAAAGGGGCGTAGATAATTGTGATTTTCATACAGGTGGTTTTTTCATGAAGTTATCAATAGAAATATATCATAGTCTGATTATATATATAAATCTATAGAGTACTTTAAATTTTAATAGATTAATATATTGAATGTTGTAAATAATATATAAAATATAGTAAATAGATATTAAGCGATCTACCATTTTGATGCTTTGATACTTTTTGGAACAGTAAAATTCTTCGATTTTTAAAAATGTGACTGGTTTCTGGTAGAAAATTGAATCTTGTAATTTTTTTATGATGAGAGGGGGGTAAAAAGTGAAAATTCTTAAAATTAAATTTTATAAATTTATGATTGGATATTTATCGTAAAATCTTGTGCTCAAAAAATGTTTGATATTTGATTGTTTCAAAAAAAAAAAAAGTATGTAGATACTTGAAATTGTTACCATGTCACCAAATGTTTATATTATTATCATTTAAATCATATGATAACCTTACCTTTTTTATTTTAAGTTTCTTTAAATTAAAATAATTAAATTCATTAAATAATTACATTTTTTCATTTTTTTTATGTAAGGAATGAAATACACAAATTCATGCAGATACAAAATGCATGATAATATTTTACAATTTTGACTAGGTACTTATTTAATTATTACATAAATTATTACATAGTATGAATTATAGAGATCTGAAAATTTTTACATTCAAATTACATTCTTAGTTGGATGCTTTATAAGTATAAAATTACTATTACAGGTACCTCTATAGGTACTTTCTATTTTTTTACGTGTACTTGAATATACAATATAATACATATACATATACATATAATATATGTACTTAGTATGGTGTAGGTAAAAAAAAAATGTGATATTGAATTTAAATACTGTTCTATACCAACTAATATAAAACAACAGACAACATTTTATCATAAAAAAATGCTTAAATATTAGTTGTCAACAAAACCATGGTTACAAATACCGATATGTTGCTTTTATCTATATCCATAACACCAATTTATTATTTTTGTATAGAAGTTTTTGCAGTTTAAACAAATTTAATTAAAAATCTAATGATATTTAATGATCAATATTCACTAATATGATTGATACAACAAAAATGCATAACACACGGATAAGTGTTAGGCAACTTTGTAATATACAATTTGTATTTGAATAAATGTGTTCAAATACGTATTCAGAATACTTAACTTTATATTTTTTCCATATTCAAAAGAAAAGAAAAAATTGTTTTAGTAAAATTATTTGTATAATTGTTACTAGATTTATTGTTTATTGTATTATAAACAAAATACTTATTTTTAATATGTTGATGTTAAAATATTAATTACAAAAGTTAATTTTCAACCATCCCAAAACTAACAATGTAGCAGAAAAAAAATATATTCTTAAAGTATTCCTTCATGACTGGTGTTGGATATTTATATTTATTTTAGTACATTTTTGATTATATAAAAACCTTGACGAATAAATTAATAACGATGAGTTTAATTTATTTAAATGTTCATTTTTTTCATCATTCTATTGCGGTTATTTTTAAAAGAAGTTATTTAAAACTAGAATATTATATTATTTAAATTTTTAATAACTACTATAGTACACTATTAAAATGTGTTAATCGATTCATTTTACATATCTGTTGTAAATAGGTTCTTGAAGAATAAAAAATATTTTTATTTATATTTTTTCAAGTATAGTGAAAAAAGAGAAATTTAGAAATTGTTTAATTGATATCACCCATAGAAATACTATTTGGATATTTATATATGTTGGCCCGATGGCCGCAACCATTTCCCTCCAAAAATGGCAAAAATGAAATAATGTTTTCTTCCACTAACCGAATTTTCTTCCAAAAAAATAAAATAAATTTTGACTATTATTCTTCACTTTCCATTTTCCTCTAATAAAGAATTAAGAATAAAAATAATGTTTATATTTTATACAAATAATTCGTAATGCGTTAGCAGTTTTATTATTGTAACGACATCGCCAACGGGATAATTTTGCGAATTATTAAAGGATTTCTGCGGGAACTTTCCATGAATATCGCTTTTTTAGACATGTTAAAAATTAAAACTTGAGAGAAGTACAATAATCATAAAACACATTCAACACAATAGTCATTTATCGACGTACAATTATAGTATTAAAAATATAGCGTAATACCTCAAATTTCAAACATTCGTATGTTTGTTTCATACACGTCTATATGTAACCATAAAAACTATCAAAATGATTGATGATGATTTTACTAATATACAATAATATAACTTATGTCCGTGTATTAAATCCGTATGTATTTTGTACATGTCTTGTACGTAGATATCTTAGTTTATTAGGTTTAATAAAATTTATAACGTTACGATGGTATTGACTGTTACTTGCTCATTTTATAATACTGTCCACCGTCCACAAAACAAATGCCGGCTTAATATAATACTTGGAGGAAAATGGATATACTTTAAGTCCGAAAAAAATTTTATAGGGAAATGGACCTTACCCATATGTACTATGTAGTACTCAATAAGGTAAATGAAGTTAAATTTTTCTACGATTACTTTTAGTTTTTATATATTCTCTTCCGTTCATGTTATTTTTATCCTTTTTCTCATTTCTCCAGTACTCACCGGTTTCCTTGGAAACCAATCTAATATTTTATCATTATTCAATGTACTTGTTTAGTTGTATTACAGATTTAAAATCTCTATAAACAAATTATTCATAGTTCATACAGTGACTTTTTTAGCCGTTATACAATATACATATACTTACCTAGTTAAAATTATCTTCAGTGTTGTCTAGTCGCTATATGTCATAAAAAATGTGGTACTAGTAAGATAAACATAAATGTGATAACCTAGTTGAGCTGTATACTTGAATTTGACCACGTTTGTATAGTGCCTATTAGCAGTTGCGTAATTAGGTATTTTTCCTAAAAAACACTTTTCGATTTTCCACTTTTTCCTTCCCATCTTTCCTAAAATTATTTAATGAAATACATCTGAACTTATGAGTTGTTATATAATCTTTTATACAAATAATATATATTATTAATGAAAATTAAATTATAGGTACTTACTTTTTTTCTTTAGTAAAATATTATTTATAAAATAATTATACTTGAAATAATATATATAATATATATTACACTTTTTTTTCAGCAAATTCAATAATAAAAACATCATAATTCAAAGTCAGCAGCAAATCGGTTTCGAAAATCAATATAAACTTAGCACGCATAACTTTTTAAGTGAGAACTGGGCCGCATTGCATATATGAGTATAATATGTAAGTAGCTACTCAATTTTGAACGAACGCGCACAATCGTTTACCCTGTACTTCTATACTATATTATAATATATAATTTTTATAAAAATATTTTTCTACTTAAAGAAATAATTACTTTTAATTAAAATAAAACTCTTTTGTAATTTTGTATAAGAAATATGATAACATTTGTTGTCTTATAGTCTGAATAAGCCTCTGTCTATAGGTGTTATATTATCAGTCATCGCATTTTATAGATTTATATATATATGAACTGTTTAAATAAGCTTTTATTGGTACATGATATCGACTAAATGCGTTCTCGACCGACTTAAACTGAAACTTTATAACTCGATGACTACAGTGCTTACGGGTGTATTGACACAACGAATTACTACACTAAATTGCGCAAATTGTATGGTTTAGACACATTTAATACCTACCCAATAATATTATATACGTACATTGATCTATTTCCTATTTAAAATAGACAATATAATGTATGCAAAACATAAATGATTATAGTGAATTTTATTATGAAAATGTGATCTTAAATATACTATAAGGATACTGCACATTGTGAGCAAAACTTCAATCATTAAAAACATATTACCAGACCCCCCCTCCCCCACACGATTAATACTACTTCAAAGATGTTTTATCTGATGTTTTGAAAATCGGAAAATGATTGAAGTCGTCTTTTATACGATTTTACTAATCACTGTAGCCCCTGGAATTATATGACTGGATATAGTGGATACGTTAGCATTATAATATGTTGTGTTGCATATTATAATTAAAGTAATCTTAAATTCTTAACTATTTTGAAACGATCTTAATAGTTATATAACATCCATATAAATAATGATTACTAATAAAACCAAAACTGAAACAAAATGTTCAAGCCTAAAACCAAAAATTCATAACCATTTATATTCAGATTTTAACCGAAACCATGTAAAATATTAATTTTATATCATACTCGTTTGATGTATAATTTATCTGTATAAATATAATAAACTCTAAGTATAGCGATGAATGTATTACATATTAATTTTACAACGATGAATATTTTTTTATTTTGAGATATTTATCGTCATTTTTTGGAGCCCTAAACATTTTTCCATTTTAGCTTTTGAGGGTGGTTTCTGGTAGAATATTTTAGCTAGTTAGTGATTTAGAATTAAAAGTGAATTTACAGTGTTTTTAAAAATAATCATAATCAGTAAACGAATTTAAGGAAATACAGAAATTTTGCAAAAACAGTTTTAAAAAAATTTTAAATATCAAAAATACATTTTATGCATAATCTTTTTTATAGATATTAGAACTTTTAATTTAAAATTAAAATGTTTTTTAGTTGTGATTTAAACTAATAATTATATAAATAATATTGTAAAGACTTAAAACTGTAACCATATTAGAATTTTCTTGACATGAAACATTTTTTTGCTATTTATAGACATTTGAAATTGTATTTATTTATTTAGTTACAATTTTTTTTGTCTGTAAGTGAAAATGCTTAAAAATTTAATTTAAGATTCTTCATACATTTTTTTCGCAGCATTCTAAAAATATAAAAAATACATATGATGCATAATTTTTTTATAGATATTTTAACTTTTAATTTTAACAAAATTATATACTTAGATAAAAATGAACTAATTTCTTTGATTTTAGTTATTGAGTTGTAAGACAACAAAACATTAACCATAGGGACATGTAACTTTTTCCATCATGAAAATATAATTATTTTTATATATAATATAACATTACTAAAACATTTATAATAATACATTTAAAGCTAAATTGTACGATGAGAATATTCACACCATTCTATGGTGAGTGTTATTTTGCTGCTTTGAGACAAGTTCTAACAATAACAATAATGTATGATAAGGCTGGGGCTATACACAGTTTTTTCATATACTAGACGTTTTCACTTGGCATATTGCGTTGCGATTTCTTTTTTACAATATTTTAAAGTTTCATAATTATTGCTCAAAATACATAACATTCATTTTATATTACATCATATTCATATATTATCATTTAAAATTATTTATAATTTTTGTAACAAGATCCGAAAATAATGATGTATGGTAATATGTTTGTCAAAAATAATTTAATTTTATAGCATATACTATACTAATAGAAAAATAAATTAGCAATAATAATATAAATTAGTTATGAAATATCTTAAGAAATAGAGGCTGATGCACATCTTAGCTATGGTATCTAAATTGAGTAAATTGTTTTTTTGTATATGCAATGATTTATCCTTGCAATTAATATAACTCGAATAAGTTACAAGAAATAAAATAAATATAGAATAAAAATAATTTCTTGTTTTATTTACATTTTAAATTCGAATCGTATTATTGTTTTAAAATTACAATACTAAAATATGGGTATTGTATTCTTAATAGTGTTTTTGTGTACCTACCTAGTACCTATTATAGGAGTAAAATATATTTTTAACTAATACCTGATGTATACTTTTTAATCGATTATAATTATCTTTTATAATATTATTATAAAAATGATATATTAATCTGAAATTGATTAATGATTTTAAAACTTCAAAACCAAGGAAATGTTAAGTATACAGAACAATAATTTATTTCTTTACTGTTATAATCGAAAACTAGTAAATCGTAAAAATTGTTTCATTATAGACTATTTAATATGTATATATATATTAATTATAATGGGTTTATAAAAATATTAATTGCATGTATTAACCGATCTAGTCTAAAATTAAACTCTGATATTGAAATTTTTTATTTTCTTGAGCAATGCTTAAACGATTGAACACATCAGTTGAAGATACTTTTTTTTCATAAATTACAATCGACATTTTTACGATAAAATGTGAAGTAGTCCATTGAGCCATTGAAGTTTTAAGTTTACAAGTTACTGAAATACAACAAATTTATTATGTATAATTATAATGCCTCCAGTAACACAAATATTGTATAAATTTATTATTCATTTTAATATTATTAAACTGACCTGCATTATATGATGTGCGTGGTGACTGATGAGTATTTATATCCATAAAATTTAATTATCGCAATTAATCAAACAGTTTAATAAATATAAATATTTAGCAGGTACCTAAAAATTAAAAATATGTTGAATATGAGTATATGACCTAAACGAATATTCATAATTTACTTACAATTATTATTGACAGTTTATTTTGAAAACGCTAAAATATAATACCTTATGGGTATATAATATATAAAAGTATTTATAATTCAATTCATTTAATTCTGAGGGTTACCAGTCCAAAAATGATTTGTTATTGAAGGTCATGTCCATGTGTTTGAATAGCCATAAGTATTAAAAATGTTATGTTTGACTCGAATGATTAAGTGTAATATATATTTTCAATTTATTTAGAGTATTCTTGTAAAATATCATTTATAAGTTTAACGGTTTTTCTTAAGAGGGTGAAACGGTAACAGTTTTGAATAGTTTAGTTAATTGTAGGGAATATTCAGGAAATAATTTAAAAATGAAAACCTATGAATATTAAAAGATGTTTTAATCCATGTTTTTCACGAATATTTAAAATGGTCCCATTACTCCCATTTAGTCCTATACTTTCCATGACAGTTCTACTTGGTTGATATGTTATTAATTGAACCTTTTAAGTTTTCATATTTTCATTAGTACTGTGTCTCATCTTTTGTTTAATGGTTGTAAATGAAAATAATTTTATTTTAACTTTATTTGTATTCTGTTGGAGATTAATTTTTATGTATTTAATATTTCATTGGCATATCTAGTTTAATTTACGTTTAAAAATCCAAAAATGTTCACATTTTCAGTTAAAATTAATAATTATAAATATATATTTTATACCTTAATAGGTACGTAATAAAAGTATATCATAAAAAAGCCCCTATAAAACATGTATATAGCTTATTTATTTTTACTAAAAAATTAAATAATTTATCACGATCGTTTTTTGTATTTAAAAACAATTTTATAAAATTACTTCGAACACACAATCGTTCGTGTGCATAATATTTCTAACACTTGACCATTGACGTACTTTTTATTCGAACACGCTTGACCTTCGGGATTATAAGCCACTCCCAAGTCATTAAATTTATAATACGCATATAGATCTAGAAAATACGAATAATTTGAAACTAAGGGATCAAAGTTATTAAACAAAGAAAAAATTGAAAAATTTACGTTACTCAGCTTTTTATATTTTCTAAAATAAATTCTACTAAAACCATTATTTTTCACCTTTAAGCATTCACAGTTATTTGAAATAAAATTGAAAATGAAAAATTAATTATTAAAGTGTTTAAAATTTTAAATATATGTGTCTTGGTAAATTTCTCTTGGGTATATATTTTGACTAGTAATGAAATTAAAAAACGCCATTGAATATGTATACATAATATAATAAAACAAGGAAATCCACTCCGAAAATGGGAAACGCAACGAGAACAAACACACCGGTAATAAATATAAATTAATTAAATGATTTGTATTACGATGATATTCAATCATTTAGGCGTATTTCATGATAATGAAAATAATATTATTATTTATTTAGTGTATATATGTGATAAAAGACATAAAAAATAGTATAAATGTTATATTTTAGGTAACTACTACTGCAGTAACATAAATCTTTAAATTTTACAAGCAAAACGATGAAATTCAAGGAAACACTTTAAAAAACATTCTCAAAAGAATTATATGAATAATTGTTAGAATAAAAATACGTTTCGAAAGAACGCAATGAAAAGAAAGTGGTAACAAACACGTCAGGACGTAAGTTTATTTGCCAAGATGATGTTCATACTTAATTGTAGTCAACAATTCGTCTATATGACATATTATGTAATATATCGCCGACGTACTCGGAAAATCCATCTCGAAAATAATATAATATATTCGTATCGCAAATCAGCGTTTTGAATAGCGCAGAATATAATACTGACATGTCACTATACGATTTATAATTTTACATAAAGAGAGTGAGAGACAAGTTTCGTCAGTAAAATTTGAATGTTAAATATCTTTTGAAAATAGTCATAATAACACTCATAATTGATTGGAGATCCACATATGATCTAAATTGGGTTTACCTGAACTCCATATAAAACAAAATGGATTATTGTTGTTTTTTTTTTTTACTAATAGTATCGGGTTGATAATATTATAGAGTTAATGTAAATTTATACATCATTTACCTTAAAATTTGAGTTATTAATTTCCAGGAATTTTTAAAATAGTTGAACACACATTTTAAAATTTAGGCTGGTGGTGTGCAGGCATACAGATGTATACGATAATGTGGGTTAAAGGAAATACTCCAGTGTGTCAGAGCATACGCATTATGTAGCAGGATAGCTATTGCATATTCGGTCGTACGAAGGGTGTAGGCGTGGAGTAAGTACTAATAATGATAATGGGTAGGTATACGAGGAAAAAAATCAAATTTTAACGCGTAGGTCGAGGAGACGACAAGAGTAATAGCGAGAGATAGTGATAGTGATAGTCTTGATGTTTCGTGTTTATGTATGGGCCAATGCGCGTGACGAAAACTCTCCAGAGGGTTAACCACAGAGTTTCATATAATATATATAGGTAAGCGTCTCTTTTCGACAGATACATTTGTTATATATATTTACTGTTATTGTTGTTATTTGTTATTATATTATTATAGTAGCCGAGAGTACTGTTGTATTATGTATATATTATATATTATATATATATACTACATATATTGGTCTTAACGATCAGATATACATATATATGTGTATACAATTTATTATGTCCCTTTTGAATAGTGAATGTTATCGAAGTGGCTTGAAATAAGTGAGGGTGGATATAAATTATATAATAATATTCAAATATCAAACGTATCACTCGAAACATATAAAGGTATATTTATTACATAATTCAGTGTTAAGAGATGGTATCGATTTATGACACTTTGCACTTATATCATTATAAAATGTAAGTAATACATATATATTTTTTAAACATTTATGTTGAATAAGTACATCCCATAAAACGTATTATAATGATAATAATTCAAATGTGAAAAAATGCACAATATAGTATAGTTTGAGTGGCAGGTGTCAGGGATAACATTTTTTAAATCGGTGGATGTCTATTTATTTATATTAATAAATTATATTTAGGATTTGAGATCAACGCAGCTCCTTAGAAAAATAAAAAAAAGTAAGGATTTTAGGGTATGGTGTGTAAGTTTAATTTTTAACAAGATAATTTTTACGGTTAAATGGCCAGCGGCAATATAATACATTAATACCTAATATATATTTATAATATTATAAAGAAATCTTTATTTTTCAATATTATATAATGTATTTAGTGTTTAAATATGGTATTGAAGAACTATATTTAAATTGAATACTTATACAAAAGAAATACTAGAAGTTAGTATTATAATATTTAATTTTATCCGAAGTATAAAAACTAAGTTCACTTATAAGATATAAGAATACGGCTATAAGGCGGGAGACGGAGTTTTGAATAAAATTGAATACAGGGAGGTGTTTGGAAAAATATTGTTTAAAGTTATAATTATGATGAAAGATTTTAGTTTGGCATTATGTGGACATCTAACTGAGTCAACCTCCACGCCGTAAATTGGACGTAATATTGACAAAAGTTTTAAATTATTTGCAATGCGTATTACAACTACAATTATAACAATAATCTATTGGTTGTATGTTTCAATAAAAATTTCATAATCGTGTACCTGAAAACGCACGGGATGGATATATTATATTATATAGGTCAAGCGTAACGTTATTCAATAATCCTGCAATGATCCTGCAACGGTATAATATAGTGTAGAGGTATTGGGTACGCGTATATATAATAATATAGAACTCGACTACATGTATTTGTTATTTATTTACGTTATTTGTTCATCTGTTTCGTCGTCATAAAAACGAATACAATTATCGAGGTACCTCATCTATAAGCGTATAACATTCACATCGTCGGATTGAGTTTATCGATAAACTTTTAATATAAATATAATATACATATATATAAATTATTTATTATATATATAATTTTATTAGTATTACTCAAATTATCTAAACGTCGTCGAGGGGCGACTTGGTGCAATAACATGTGTTTTTGACACACACACACACATGTATTATAATATGTATAAGTAAGAGGACGTTACGCCAAGGTTTGTTATTACATCTTTGTGATTCTGTCTCTCATATGAGCACGGGACAGATGGAGCAAAAACGTGTTCATGAAGGACTGTCATAAATTATTGAGAAAGTGATTTTAGAGGTAAAACATCAATAAATATGTTTATAAATATTGATGAGAACAACTTGACTGTTTTGAGATCATCTTACAAAGTTATAACCTTATTGTTTCTAAAGAGAATAAATGTTTATGTGAAAAACTTGTAGATATTATAGTATGAAGTTTCAAAAGAAAATACGCAACAAAAAATATTATGCGGTAAATTTAATATAAGAAAAAATGCTTCAATAGACGCCCTCGAAAATATTGTGTCCCCGATTTATAAGTACTGCTTATATTATATGCTCTAAAATCTCTTTCAAATCATATTTTCATTCGACGAATCTTCGTGGACTTTTAGATTCTGAGTGAAGTGATGAATGTATTGGTTTTACAATTGGGTATGTGTGTTCTATTTTTTTCAACATATTTTTTAGAGATTCTTGTATCTATCAGTCTGTTACTACTTTTTGTAAGAAGTAAAGATGCTTCAATCTTAACTGTGAGCGTGATTTCTGATGAAAATTGAATTTTGTTCATTTGTTGATATTTTGAAAAAGAGAAATTTCACAATATTTTTTAAAATAATCAAGTGAAACATAAATAAAATTAAGAAAAAACAAGAATTTTTCTAAAAAACTAGTTTTTAACAAAATCTATTTTGTTAGTATTTATATTATTATTTTTTAGACATGATATAATTTAAATTTGTCAGTATTGAATCTTTAAAAAAAAAACATGCTGTCATAAATGCTCTTTAATATTAATTTTTATTACTTGTATGTATTTAATTTAATTTTTAATTTTTTAGCTTTAAATAAGTATTGTCTTTTAAATAATTTTAAAATATTAAAAATATTTTCATATCATTAAGTTTCAGGAGCCAGATCGTATTGAAGTTGATGTGAATGATAATCATTGTATATATATATATATATGAGTATAGGAAATAAACCGATCGGCCAAATTATTTGATTTTATTATATTAACATAAAATAAATAATTTTGAAAGAAATAATACAACTTTAGTAAGTACATAACTACTACATTTTATAAGCGCTTCAATTTATTTTTGTTTTTATTAAATAATCCATGAAGATTGGTGTATTTTTGATAGATATTTAATTATTATGGTTTTTTGGTTAACTTCAAATGGAAACATTTGGTTTTATTTTAAGTGATACTGATTGTATGAGTTGTATAACATTTTTATGTGAAGTAAAAATACTCAAAATTTTTATTTTATATTATCGTCTTATTTAAATTAGTTTATTGTTATGTAGAAATATGTTTTGAAGTTGTAAAAAATTCGATTGTGTTTTATACGCAATTAATATATTGCGACGAAAAAAAAATGACCAAGTTAAGTTGCGACGCAATAATAAATGAACTCTTGCGGCCGTTCAATATAATAATGGAAAAAAAAATGGAAAATATTGTGTTGCCTTGAAATGTATAATAGGTTCAGATGGTGTCGTGCAATAGTTGTTATAGTTTATATATATTTAATGAATTTTATAATTGCGAATTTGCTCATGGGCTCAGATACGGATTATACTACTTATATATTGGTATGCTACTCTATATATAACACACGCTATGCATCATACACATATATTAAGCCCTCACAAAAAAAGAGATAAGATATTTAGGTAATTTAAATAGTTTCTGTACCAAATGAACATTTTTTACAGCAAAATATTTATCTGCAACAATTGTTTCCACTGAATAAATTCTAAATTCTACCGTTTGGATTAGAGAATTTTTATTGTTTATAAATTGCATGCTTTAGCAACTTTTAAAATAAAAGTATGTATTATATACAGGATGTATCATAAAGGTTTTATTTACTCAAATGATGTCGTTTTAATGCGAAACTGTTAAATATTCATGATTAGGGATCAAAATTATAGAAATATAGAAGTAAAAATCTAATGAAATATGCATGCAAGTATTCACATAAAAATCTAGAATATGTAAATAAAATTAGAACTGATTAGTTATTAGTAAGGCTCAGGAAGGCTGGAAGTTAAAGTAAATATAATTTGCATGATAAAATCTAAAATATATACAAACATATATCAAAAAATAAAATTATAAATATTTAATTATTATTTATTGAAATTTTTAAACTGTTAATATAAATTACTATACTGAACAACTACACTCAATGGCTGGCGATGTTAATTTATTATTGAACTGAAAAAATATTACCGGTAAAAATAGTACTTATAAAAATTTATTTTTAATAATTGTCATGTTGAATACTTAAATATGCAGTGATAAATTATAAAAAGCATTATTTTTTTTTTAAAAAAACATTAATTATGTACTTTTATGTAAATCGAACTTCCATAGAATATTTTTCAGTTTATACAATTTCTAAGCCTTAATAATTAATAATTATTAGTTGCATAATATTATATTAGTAGGTATGAGTATTGAGTATATTATTACGTAATTTTTTTATTAAAAATAATTTATTTTAAGAATGAAATAATAAAGTAGACGATAATATTTATAATATGCTTTCGTGGCGTATAGGCCATAAAAAATATGACATTATCAAAAAGTATTATTGGAAAGAATATTAAAATTTTGCTATATTGGACAAATCTTTAGAAAAATAAAATGCCGTCTAATAAGTGAATGAATTGAATACAAAGATGTATATTGAGTTTTAAAGATTCTGAAACTAGATGTATGCTGTTAATGTATGAAATTGTACAAAGACACCTAATGGCTAAATGAATTTACTTACCTATACTATAAAATAAGTGTTTTTTCTTCAGTCATACATGTTATTGTAACACTGAGCGAGGCAATAAAGATAACATGAAAGTTTTGCGCGCGCGTCCATTTAAAATAAATGAGTTTTCTTAGAATAGAACGCCAACATTTTCGGTCAATTGAAATCAGTATAATATTGTGTCATATACATCATACACCGATGAACGTCGAACAGTAATTATTTTTTTTATTTTTGGCGATACATAAACTTGAAAATTACAAAAACCGAGCTCCACTCAAATATAGACATGTAATTATTTATCGTGAACATGTTGAGAAAACCACCTGCATGTAAATGACAGGTCGATATACGTGAAATGGCACTCAGACTATAGTAAAAAGTTATTATAATTTCTAAAATATTTAAATTAATTTATATAGCGTGCAACTATAGCTTCAGGTTGTTATATTTTCATGGATTTGACATTTCAAAAATATGCTTACCAAAGAAATGAGCCAAAAAGTCTATGAGGATCCTTGTGACATATAATAGGTATATTTATAGTCAGATTAAGATACAAAATATGAAATAGTATCATTTATTTTATATTGTTCACTTCTAAGTAGGTATATACTAAGTATAACAGGTCGAAATAGGTAAGTTTCTTTTAGATTTAAGAATATACGACCTATATACTTCTGACTTTAGAACACTGGTAATAATAGGTACTACCCACAGCGCACATTAAACAATTATAAGATACATTAAAACGGCACATGACATCGTCCAATATTAATTATAATGTCGACAAGAGGATACGTTTTATCAGTTATCTATAGTATATAGACATACAGTATATATTGTATACTTTATTAGAGTGTATAATGACTATAATGTGTATATAATATGGTCAGATATCTATATGGGGTTGTGGGGATAGACTTCCATACTTCCTGTGGGTCATATTTGGTTAATATAATATTAAGGTTTATGTCTTCTTCCAAGGTTTATGCGCATAATATAGCGCCTTTGTAAATATACACTTACCTATATAATTATCAATGTTACAGCGTAGTATTCTGTAAAAGTTTCAGCAGTGTTTAAATGAAATTAAAACGAGGGAGTAATATTGAAAAAAATGAAAATTAATTGTCCTGTATAATTTTAACTATACTGAAATCGGGCGGTACAATATTACTCTTGTAATTTAAACATTTGTCCACTTTACCCGTAATAATTATCTATGTTAAGTGCACTTATAAGTTATTGTGAACATTTGCTATCGTTAATTATTATAGTATATTAATTGTATATAATTTATGTAGCACGCGTTACCATGATAATTATACATTCTAAACCAAAGTGATGACGTCGTAGATTTGTTCTTATTTCTTATTTTTTTTTTTTAGCTTCTTCCAAATAGATATAAAACTAAAGAAAACTTGGTTATTACGTATTGTCATTGATTATAAATACATTTCAAATTATTTATCACCAATTGTATTATACTGTAATTTTTTGTATTTAGCTGCAATTTACAGGAATGGGTAAAATTTACAACTTGTGTAAAACACAACTTGAACAAAACGGAATAAGCAATTTTAAATAGACTCACGCACGGAGCCACGAAACCTTTTTTTTGTGCATATTGTTATGAAACTTTTGCGAGCACAGTTATTACATTAATACGCCAATCGTGCTGCGCTTTATCAGAACCTAATCATTAAAATCAACCAACGCGCAGGACTGTGGCGCATATAATTATATAAATAAATGCAATAAATCCAAGTTCCTTCTTTATTCCTATGACGTCTAAAATCGTTTGGATTTTAATAATATCGTAGAAGGTGGGCGTGAATAGAAAAAAATCGCATATCTATCATTGTGGTAATCGGTGGGAAGGAGAGTAAGGATTAACCCTATCAAATAATTCTTTAGCCTTATAAAACAAAATTGGGCGTTACAAAATAAATAAGTACCTATAAAATGAACGATACCTATCCACGATGCAAATTTGTAGGCATATTTAAATGTATCTTTGTTTAAAACAAATTAAGCCCTTAGTTGTGTATTGTACTAAAATTAGATTGTAAGATGTACCTATGGTACCTATCCTAATTCGTGATTGACACAATATTTTAAATTTTGAATTTTGAACTTCAGATTTCGTCATTAGTTATATTATTTATTAAATTGATTTTTTTACATAAATATTTACTTACTTAAAATGTACTATTATCATTACTGTTTTCGATAACACACATCATAGGTAGAAAGACATACAACAAGCACGTATATTTGTGGATCACGATGTCTCCGTATGTAAAATTTAAAAAAAAAACACAAATTCTTTTATGCTTGCGTTAATTTATATTTAAAAAACGTTATCATTGTCATAATTATTGTCTACGCCTCTTTCAAAAAGTATAATGTTACCATATAACCTTGATTTTCATCCTACAGATACCTGTGATAAAAGAGAATTACGTGCATCTTAAGCTCGCGTTCATTATATTAATACATGACTTATCTAACAGTTATATGTAACCACTGAACGTGCCATAGTTTTGCCGATAATTTTAACAAATTTATGAGTGCTAAATAATTAGTGAATATTATATTGCATTTTCCGCAATTTCGACAAATATTTAAGAATTTGTTTTGCTCGATGTCGCATTAAAATTTTCAATTTTGCGTATTGAGTAAATTTATTGCATAGTTTTGACATCACCATAGTATATCTTTTCTCCGAGGCATTATTTTTTGTTCTTTAATTTGATCTTTTATACATTGATTAATTATATCATGGCGATTTTTGTGTTGCAGCAAATACGTCTAAAATGAGGTTACTCAATCGTCGAATTCCATCCTTGATTACAATGATACGGCAAAAGCACAATGAACCATATATTGTTATATTACAATAAATAATAAATATAAGTGGTATTATAATATTATTTCTTTGCGTCTATGTGATTTCTAAAAACGAGCCTTACCAATATTTGATAAATATTATATATATTATTATATTGATATATAGATAAATATTCGTAGAAAAAATTATATGTTAGTTACTATATATTATAATCAGAGATAAGAATTTCAATTAGAAAAAAAAATATATCGATTTATATTACTGAGTATATGTGTCCACGCAGTCATGTTTTTGAAGATAAGGACATGATTCTAAAAACCTATCACTCTGATGCGCTATAACAAATACAGTTGTTCAACGTATTTATATTTTATTATTCATAAATAAGTTAAAATTATGTAATGTATATACAAAATTAATGTAAATCGTTTCCATGCCTGAGGATCCTTTTGAAGTGTATCCTGTATAGTATATTACTATAGTTATAGGTATTTTGTATTTTCCTACTATAGATAATGAGGTGGATCTATAGAAAATATTACACCAGGGTCAGTTGTAATTGGCGATGTTTAAAGTTTAAACTGGGGGGTGGACAAAGTACATTGGTGAAAATTATTGTAATAAAGTATAAACTAATTTTTGAAAATTAATATACCTTTAGTATTGTGAACAGGTTTATCCACATAATAAAAATCATTGAACAGACTGAGTACAATAAAAAAAAAAAATACTTTAGTTAAATATAAAAATTTGTATCTTCTTAATTTAATAACTATCCTACTTAAATTATTTATTTAACTATTTATAATATCACGAAACTAATGGAACCATTGTAACTTATTAAAAGTATAACAATAATGTGTCACAAATTATGGTTAACATTCACGACCAATCTTAAATACTTCTTATTGTCACAAGTTGTTTTTTTAAATTAGTAATTATTTTTGTTAAAAAAGTTTACATTTACTATTTTTAAGTGTTTAAATTTTCTTTTACGATTTTGGACTCACAATAAACAACTTTTAGTCTGTAATTAAATATTGAATGTGCCTATTCAATATCATTTTTTTTTCTATAGTTTGTTTAAAAATGTTTTATATATATATATTTTTTTAAATGTACACCTAATAATATTTTAATATAATTGTCGAAACGGCTCTACAATAATCAAAGTTGGGATAAAAAGTTACACTTGCAATATTTCATTACACAGATCTAATAAATTATTCCCTACCATTACGATGATAACATTTTTATAATATGTTTCTTCTTCGATTTGAAACTGCGTACTTACAGTAGTATAGATTGTTTCTTGCTCATTAAAAAAACCGCAAACACGTGGAAACGATAATAACTGACAACTGCAGTTTTATGAGTTGCCTAGAAAATACGTAAGTCACGTATAATATTGTCGCTCCAAAAAAGTGTAATCTGCAGTTAACCGTTTAAAAGAACCAAAGGAAATGGAACAACGCGTGTTTTTTAAGAAGTTTTTCGCTCATCGGTTTATTTTCTGTACTAATGGGTTCCTATTCTAAATAAAATATATCAATAAAAAAATAATAATAATCGAACATAATAATACAGTATAACAAGCAAAATACGTAGGTACATACATACGTGTATAATAATATATATACTGATAAACAATAAATACGAACCTATACGCAATTTCATTGTCAACGTATAATATTTATAGCTACGACTTCGTTGTTATTATAATAATTTATAAATTACATTTGTAATAATATAATATAAAAGTAATTATAATAAGTATTAGTCTATTTATCTATAAACATCAACGACATAATAATTTATAATTTAATAATACGGTAAATACCGAGCTCGAAAATAAAACATAAGAAAATATCATACTTATATACTATACAATAAATAATAGTAAGTAAAATGTGTAAGCTTTATGCAGAATCACTACTACACGCCTACGTATTATTTTGACAAGATTTAACTATTCTCATTGTAAATTTAAATTTTTAGAACAAAACAATAAAATTTAAATAAAAATAATAATAATAATAATAAGATCTAATAAAAAAGTGGTGTTTTTATACAACAATCTAAACAATAATCAAATAATCTATATGCTACAGATATATATATATAAAGTATTTTTTAATATTACAATAGTGATTTATGTTTGTATTTACTGTTTTTTCCGATTATCGACATTTTTAGCTACATATTACAATATGTCAATATATAAATTTAACTTTTTAAAACGAGGTAAACATGTTATATGTAAATATTTTAGTTATATATATAATATATATAATATATATTATGTATATAAAAAAATACTAATTAACGCTAAATACTCAAAATAACGCTAGTTGAATTCCGTTCAATAAAAAAGTAGAAAAAAGATATTTATCTAATGCATAACATTTCTCTATTAGTGATAGCATTGGCTAATTAATCAGAATGAAATACAAATAGAGGACCACATCTACTCAAATAATGACCTATTTTCTAAAATAAATAGAATACAAATTTTTCTAAAAATGTTTAACAATTGTATATTATATTAATTAAAATGCAATTATTAATAACAAAACAAATTAATAGAAAGAAAATTATAGACTATAATATAACGAATTAAGAAAACTTTATACAAACAGGATAAACAAAAACAAAAGTCAATTTATTTGCTTTCGTTCAATATTGAATTATTTTACGAGCTAAAAAAAAAATATATAACATTATCCTAATTATTGCGAAACGTAAAGGTGAGTCCATTTCAGTATATCTGTGATTGTCTCTTATAACATTTTTATTTTAAATTTAAAATTATTTTCTTATAATACACATTCGATTTACTACCTTGGTGTTCAAAAATTACTCTAAGAAAATCTTAAAGATATGATATATAATATTATCAAAAAAAAAAGGAATTCTAAACATTTTTGTAATTTTGTCTTTAACATAAACGATTTGAAATAACTAATCTACCCTGTGAATACATAAATGTTTAAGTGTGGCATGTAAGGTATGTATCAAGTATGTGTATGTGTAACTGTGTGCCAGTGTTTTAACTCTTATGATTTGTTATACATGTTAGTGTGTTTGTGTTTGTGTTGTTTATATAGTGAGAAGTAGAGAAAAAGAGAAACTGAAGTATTGACTGAAAATCCGGGTCATACAGTGATTCCCATTTAAATTGCACTTTTTCATATTACACAACGGTTGTACACTGTTAGTTAACTTGTAAAAACTAATAAAAAATGATTAACAACAACAATAACAACAACAGCGTAAGAGCTATAATAAATAGATTGCGAAAATGTAGTATAATTTTAAGACTTATTGCCTACAAATAAAATATAAAAAGTACCTATGGAATGTAAAAGATAAAATAACACAAAATTCAACTAAAAAAAAAATATATATCACATAAAAGCGTTTTTGTTTGCTTAGTTGCTGGACCAAATTGCTTCAGTTGACTAGTGAAATTATAAAAAAAGAGAATATGTATGAAGAAAATCAAATCATTACACAATAATAATAATGATAATAATAATAATAATAATATTAAAAACTTTCCATAAAAAAAAAAAGATAAAATTGATTTTTAGTTATATTTACCAAACAGTATTTAAATATTACAAAATATTGCTTAGATTTTTTTTGTCTTTTTTAACGAACTCAAGATTGTCAATGATGAACACAGTACAAAGACAAAAAAAAAACATTTTCAGGCCAAATAGATCGTACGTAATGTATAGAAAGATAAATGGAGCTCTATTACAATGTAAAATATACACATACTTATGTGTATATATAAATATTAAGTATATAATATTGTTTAATAACAAAATCAATTATATCATAATACTATTATATTATATGAAAATGATGACATTATATCCGCACTCCACTAAGCCATGAACACATTAGGTATGTGATTAAAAAAAAAAAAAAAAAAAATGCATGATATGAAAATGATTAATATTATTGCAAGAATCCTAACAAGAAACGAGAACGCGTACATTATTCGTTACTATGTGTAAGATGAAATTTTGATCGTCATTAAATTTCTATAACTATAAAATAACTAAAAAGAACACACTTATCATACAAGATTGTTTCGTTGTACATGTACCCTATGTCTTATTATATATATATTGTATATAATAATGTTTATAAAATGTTTATTTCGTTTTACATAGAATTATTCTAATATTAGACAGACGATATAGTGTTTTTGTTTTTATTTAATTTTTTTTTTTTGTATTTTATTGCTCTTTATAATTGTGTAGTATTATAATAGATATATAAATATATATTATTATATATCATTGATCGACACGAAGTCGATGATTAGGTTGTACTCTCGCGCCGACCGGACGAATATTTGAGGGGCGCAAGCGTGTTTCGACGGGGGCGGCTGAAGCGCGTTAACAATATTTATCGTAAGTATATCAAGATTATTTTTACGAAGATATTGCTAGAAATTATCATTACTAATACATTTTTTTCTGCTTTTGATTGTAAACACATTTTGTTCGTTTAGGAAGTATTCGATTCGTTTCAAATAAAAAAAATGAAACTTTATAAGTAAATATATAAAAAAAAAATCCTGTAACAATAAAATAGAAAGATAATAATTCAGCCTTGATGCAAGTCCTCTTCGCACTTGGGTATGTCGAATATTTCGGCGAATAACGGTGGCAACTTCAACATGTGCCAATTTAACCTAAACCACTCCAGGTACGAAACGTGTCGGGCACCAATGGTTCGTAGTTCAGGCAGTTTCGACAATACCGTTTGAGCCAAATTCTTGTCTCCTCCGTGACCTTTGCTTAGCTACAATTTGAAAACACAATGATATTATAAAAGTTTTTTAAAGATTTTTTTACGTTTTGGGATTGTGATTACTGATTAGTACGGTAGTCTGTGTTAAAAGGCGATAAGCGTGAAGTATTTTTGTAAAATTAATACTGTCGTAATTGTCGTATTACATTCGTATACCATGTATACTGCTGTATGCAGCAGTGTAATGTGTGGGGTGTACCTGAATGACTGTACATAATTTACATAACCATAGGTGAAAATCGAGTACATTCATTTAACCTAACTTAACACAAAGGGGGGATTTAATATTTGGTACATCCTCCTTCAAATTTATTATTGTATGTCAAACATTTTTAGTACAATCGCACGGGTCATCTAATCTACATATAAATGATTAATCACGTATTAATTATAATAAACTTTTGATGTCGATCTGATCAATGCGTGGAGATTTTTTTTATACTATTGATCTTTAAATGATAGGTGATCGTCTGATCTCGAAATTCAATATTTGATGTTTTCGTTTTTGGCCACTTCCGTCATTTTTATGCTGTGAGGGGAGGGTAAAATGTATATATCAAATTTACATATACCTATCAGGTATATCCTATAATATGTATATAATTTAAAAAACGTCGAGAAAAATTATTATAAGTATTGTTGATTTGTATTTAATTTCAACAGTAACCATCTGCAGTATCGATAAACTTTACATATTAAAAGGATAAATCGCATTCTCACTGGTCCAGATTAAAAAAGTTTTCTGTGTATCATGGACCCGGAGTTAATTTTTAATATTCTTACATTTTATAGGAGATCAAAAGGACATTCAATTTTACGTGTTTTCTTATGAGTGTGCATAATTTTGGAATTTTTCATTATGACTTAAAAATTAATAACTCAAAAACTTTTTAATCAATGAAAAGTTATTGAAATTGCGCTATTGTTTTAAAGGTAATATGGCTATCGCTATATATTATCAAAATCATATGATAGAAAAGTTAATTAAAAAAAAAAGTTCACTAGTTAGTATTTTTTTTATTAAATATTCGTGATACCCATATATATAGGTACATTGACCGGGGCTAAGATTAAAAAGAAGGCCGTGGGGACGTAGGAGTAACCGATGATTATGACATTTTCCCAATAATTATTCCTTCGAAGATGAAAAGGGATCGATGACGATGACTCACTTGTAGTTTGAACGCTTCAACGATTCGGTCTTGACTGTGCTGTACGGTTTTGACGTCAGAGACGCCGGGCCTGTCCGGCGTCAACAGCACGATTGCGGCAAATAGACCGACTTCGGTGTCCGTTAGCGATAAACTGTTGAAAGATGTCACCAACTGGAAAACGTCTGTGGCAAAGTCCAACTGTGGATAATAAAACGTAGTTCCGATAAATACAAATAATACATTAGTGATTAATGAGCAATTGGTAATAAATGATTGTTTCAATAATTTCTGTCAAAACTTTCATTGAAAATTGGGGGAATACGAGCTTTAAAAAATGATGCACGAATAATGGTAAAAGTTTTAATAATTTCTGAGTCATAATAGAAAATTTGATTTTTGTTTTTACCATTAACTTAGTTAAGAAAAAATAAAACCATTGTTCAAAAAAAAATGTCGATACATATTTTAAATTGAAGTTGTCTTCTTATTGCAAAATGTATTTCTCATTCCAACATTTACTGACGACAGTACTTTACGCTGCAGATACTTTTTTCCGTGTATAAGTAAGGCACAAAGCGATCTGATTACAATACTTCGATAATTTGTTTTTAAGTGATTAAAATTTCAAAATCTCAAATAAGCTGTAATTAGGTGATCAAATTATAATTTTTTGTTTTTTATGTCATAGATTTCGTCGAAAAATTAAAACATAAAATCATTGATAATATGTATTTATTATTATTATTATTATTATTTAACGATTATCATATAAATGTATTTTATGTCCAGAAATGTAATTGATATTCCATTCAAAATACTAATCGGGCTGATATCGAATAGAACCAACAATTAAAGTGTTCAAGGAAGATAATAGTTTGTGCGTAGGTACATTATTATATTTCCTTGAAATTATTTTGATAAATCGTTATGAACTTGACATTTTTTAGTAGATCAATACAAATAATTTAATTCAAGAAATACGAATCGCTAATAGCAATTTACATGGTAATCGTTACATTTGACTGCAGTAGTATTATTACTCTAATGTCGAATGTCTATAACACAATTTTGATTCTTATAAACTCATAATTTATTAGTAATAACCTTCCGTCGCTATTAATAACGAGCGCGTTGTCACTATGTCAAATAATTAATACATTTTTTTTTGGTTATTACATTAGAATATTTTACACTTTCCAATCGGATAATTTACGAAAATGTAATATGGTTAGATTCAAGTGAAAAAATGAATGGGATTTGAGTGAGCCTTATTAAAATTGTATTATTTACTTTGCACAAACTTTTTTTTAGACAAATATTCCTAAATTCTTTTCCAAGACATTGAACTCTTAATAATTCTACTATTTCTTTATAGTTTCTGATACATAAATTTATACTGGTTGAAATATTGAAGTGTATCATCACATTAATACGTTAGTTTAACTTTGAATTAATAGTTTCAGATGTTTAAATACAAAATGCTCAAGAATAGCTAGTAAGAAAGAATAGTACCTATCATTAAAAGTGAATTCTTTTGAAAGTATTATGATTTTTTGGTTACATAGAACATATGTGCGTTTTTACTCGTATATATATATTAGTTTTATTGCCAAAAATATCATTTGGTAGTATTTGCATTCTGCAATAAATGTTTAAAATTGGCAATATTAATTAGGTAATAAGATATACACGTATACTATACCATTAAGTATATATTTCTGTTTGTAATCATATTAATCAGTACTTAAATTAGTATAGCATTATTAAAAGAAATAAAAACCCCATTTTAATTCATTGTGTACTTCTGTTACGTTTATTTTGAAGATGTATACGTGAGTACTTGTAATATGAGATTTTTATTGCCACCCTTATTACGTAATTATCATAAAGTTTTCTTAAATGAATTTCGAAAATAGATACATCGAATCGCCAATATACTATAAATAATTAACAAAAATGGATAGGATAAGAAATTATAGTATTATGTATTTCGTGTAAAAATGTGTTTGTCGGTGGCCAAATAGAATTGGGTGCTCCATTTGGCTATCCACCAAATTTAGTTCAACCGCCTACAGAATCCTATATTCGTTGAAAATTGAAATCAAAAACATTTTACGAGTGTTCACAATGTTATCATCGTTGGTTCTATTTCTTTATGTAAATATACATATTTTAGGCATCCTTGAATGCTTAAATACTTATTTTTTATTTTTAAAATACATTTACAATTTGTTTATACACAAAATAATATAATCTATACTATTATTATAAAGAAGTAAAGTTTGTAAATTTTTGAGTTGAATACTGCGCAATAGTGGTTTTTGTAGATAAATACGTAATGACGCGTATTTAAGTATAGAACTATTAAAAATAAATATTCTTAAATATTCACCTAGGACATTATATTCATCTATTGGTTAAAGTCAGCGGACGTCAATAAATCAACGCATCAGCTCGTTTTTCTCGGAATAGATTGATAAAACATATTATTTATTACAATAAGTTATAGTCTATGTCACTCAGGAATAACAATTTGTACCTACTGGACTTGACTAGGTACTTGTAAAAAATATTTTCAAAGTGTTTTTCAAGCATGAATTTAAATATCTTAAAAACATATTTCAAATATCTTTGAATACTTAGAAGTACTAATCTATGAGAGTTTATTTTTGATAAGGATATAAATATTTTCAAATGATAGTTTTTCTAATTGACTGAAAGCAATGCCAATAAACATATTTTTATAGGATATATTAAAAGTGTACTTGACATTTTTTTAATAATTTTAAATACAAAATCAGAAATTAAGTATGTTTTATACGTAATGCTTCAATGTTGTTCAATGAAATTGGACATTTGACGAAATCATTGACTAAGGTTAGGAATTAGGACGATAAGTTAGGTTTACGGCGAACGGTTTTACTGCAATCTTGACGAAGGATTTTCATATTAATATAATATAATGTTGAATAAAATGCGTACGTCGTAAATGAGTTCCAGCTGCTGTCGTGTGATGAACGTGCCGTCGTAGAAGGTGAGCGAAAGGTCTGTGGCCAACCTGGATACGTAGCACAGCCATAGTTCGAAAAATCCCACTTTAATGAGAATCAGCTGATCGTCTTGACTGAGGTCTACGAAACCTATAATGAAATAGTCAAACACAAGTGTTTTAGTGTACCTAATTAAACTGTAAACTTTAAACATATAACTAATTAACTTTTGCTTTAATCAGTATTTTACAAAATGTAAACGAAATATTCTTCTATAACAGTTCCATATAGTAATAACTAATAGCCAATAGGTATTTAAATTCCAATATAATATTAACTTAGATGCTATAATTTTGAATTTGTATACAATGGAATTTTGATTTATGGATAGATGAGGACAATACAATACAGAGTATGTGGTATAAGAGAAAGAATTTACATAATATGTAGTTAATTAACTATAAAAAAAAGTAAAGTGTTGATTAAAAAAAATTTTGTTTTAGATAAATATTTTTTCCGTAAACCCTGTATTTAGGTATATAGTATATAATGTCTTTTTAATAGTTGCATGCAATCGGTTGCAAAAATTGTTCATAAAAGTAGTATCTCTTTTCAGTCACGTTGAAACTAGTGTTAACATGTGCAATGTGCACGTTAGGTTGTTAGTTGTAAGTTGTGGGTGCAATACGGCATATGCGAGTTGCAGTTGTAAGTCGCTTTTATGATAACGCCTAAAAGTCTTTAAGAGTTAAGACACATACATAACCATAAGTTACCATAAGGAAAATTGTATTTTCTTACCAGGAACTCTTTTCGCGAACTCCACTACCCTTTGCACGGTGGGAGTGATGTGCGCGGCCAATTGTTGCCACAGCCATATTTTTTGCTGTTCCTCGCTGTCCGCTGTTGACGACGCCACTTCTGGGCTGGAGCATCCCTGAGCGGGCTTCACATGCAAAAAAAAAAAAGAAGAAATTATTAATCAATACATAAAATAGCCGTTGTGCATATAATATAATAAAATAATAACTATTAAAAAGTATCATGGATTACGTTTTGAGGTATGTATGTAGAAACAGTTACAGTATTATAATTAACTGTTATTATTTTATAATATTTTATTGCTTGCGTAAAGTGTAAAACGCAACAGAATATTCGTGTTATAATAATTTTGATTGAAAAAACAATAGTTGCAGTTAATGTTAGAAAGAAAATGAATAAAATCGAAGTATTAAAAACGGTTATATCGTATGATGTTGACAGAAAATTCAATATTAAGATCGTGTAACACATAGTAGGTATCTACGTGTTCAACGTAAATCGGTATTACTTATTTTTATCAAAAGTCTTTAAGAAACGGGTACAATGCGGCAGCAAACAGTTATCATGACTATATATTTATTTTATTTTATACTATATTAAATTATATTTCTATTTCTATCTCAAAATAAAAATTCTTCACTACTTTAATTATATGCTACAACATGAGGACACAGAAAAAAAGATAATATTCCACGATTTTTAATTAAAATAATCACATCATATTATGTGACCTTCGTAGTGCGCGAGCTTATCATTGTCTTTAATTCTGAATTCAACATTTTATGAATTCTGCTTATTTCAAATTATGAATAATTATAGGACATATAGACAAAATATTTAATTTAAATTAATATTTTACTACTTCCCCTTTTAAATACAAAGTTACAATTGAAAAAACACTTGTGCAACTATTCAATAATGAAAAGTAAATAATAATAACGATTTTAATTTGAAACAATTAAAATAATAATATTTATTTTATGATTTTATCCTAGTAAATAAAAGTATAAAATATATTAAAAAATTATCGTAACTCGATTAAAATTATTTCTTATATTTCATCTACATTAAAACTAGATTTAAGGATAGGGATTAAAATATATTTTATATTACACAATATAAAATTATTTTGTCAATTATAATTTATCAACTAAATTAACTGCCTCTATTCGATCCATTTAAATTCAAAATGAATATGCCCTTTGCTTTCAAACATTTAAAAACAATGCCTTGATGATTATTGGAAATTTAAATTAAACTTTATAGGCGTGTTTCAATATGATACATTATTATGATATCTGGTTTATGTAGATATATTAGTATATAATAAACCACGTGAACCAGAAAAAAATCGAAAAATTATTCAAAAAGTGTATAAATGCATAAATTCGTGAAAAAACAAAATATGCGTCGATAGACACAACACAGACGCGATTATTCTAGTACACGCGGTCGTTTAGCCCTTAGAGCACATCTCGAATCCAATAATAATCTACCTTAACGTATATTTATGCTAGCATATTACAATCCTAATCATAGCCATTATTTCAGGAAAATATAAGACTTAACGGATGATAAAAATAAACTGCACTCCCATTGTTTGGATTAACTTTAGAAGCTATTTATTGGTGGGAGCGAAGTGCTTCTACTTTCACATTCGACCTGGTAAGTGGTACTTAATACCTATATGTGAGTGATGGACTTAGAATTACATTTATTTTTTTCCAAACTTATGAACTATACCGATTTGACATACTACATTGTCATAATAAATTATAGTGATGATAATATGTTTTCAATGAGCATAAATTCAATGTACATTATTGGTGGCTTTTGGTGTCCTAAAAGTTTTATGGAAGCACACAATAAAGTTGAGAAATAATTGGATACGGATTTTATGTGCTCTTAGAGTTGAGTTTTTGTAATTTGGAAAATAAAATTAATTTAACCCAAATATCCGTAGTGTACTCATATTATTTATGCAATATAATTGCTATAGTGTGTTATGCACTTAAAATTATAAATTTACAGTTTCCTTTTTTTATGGGTTCAACGAGTCCCCAAAGCCCCGCAATTATTTCCACTAATGCATAAGTGCACTCACAGTCGTTGTCGCACTACCACTGAAATAGATTAGCACTGTGGCGAATAGTAATAAACAATAAAAATTAACCAATTGGCAATAATAATTAATATGTTTCGTAAGAAATAATTACTGGAGAGGCCACGGGTTTCCGAAGTAGTGTCCTGGTCAGCTCGTCCGTGTAATCGCAGTTAGTGAGGTGTGCTTGCGATATGGCTGCGATCACGTCATACGATATGGACACGCTACCGCCGTTGGTCTCGATCACTGCGGCCGGCCCGGTGCCAGACATGATTGGATCGGCCACGGCTGGTGCACTGCCACCGATTCCTATGGCCACAGCGGCCGCAACGGCTGCGGCCGCGTTCGCAGCAACTGTCGTCGTGGTGGCCGTCGTGGTGGTCACTTGCACGGCCGCCGCCGCCGCCATCGAATCGGCGACCGACACAGTCTTCGACTCCGACTCGAGCTGCTCACGAGATCTCTTCGGCACTCTCCCATACCGAACGGCTGAAAATAACGATACACGTCAGGATAAATAAAATAAATAAATGCTCATCCACTAATCCACTAAAATTTTAATACAAATTAACTTCGAGTTTGATGTTCGTTTTGAATGTGTTGAATGTACTCCGAAAATTATTCTGTTTCGCAATGGGTATGAAATTAAAAGTAAACAGAACAGTTGTCATTCAAAAAAATAAAAATAAATTGTTAAAAATAGAATTTTTTCAAAAAATATTTTGCAATAGCATACAATTATTAAAATAATTTAAAATTTTTGTGTCACTTATATACGTAAAGTGAAACGTAATAACTAACGGTGATAAATAAATTAATGTATTTATATATAAGATACAAATATGACATTTTGTTTTGTATTCTTTTAGAATAAAGCTTAACACGTCAACTTGCATACTTATTTAATATTAAACTAGATATATTTCTATTACTAAGTTATGTTATATATGTTATTGTATATCTAACCTAATCTAATATAACCTTATTAGTTCAAAATATAAATTTTTTATTATTATTAATACTTGTAAATTTGATGCCATAACGATTGTAATAATATATTTAAATTGTAATTGTATACAATAAAAAGATTTTTGATATTTCCTGAACATATACGATACACAACGTACAGAAATGTCTGGAAATTGCCTATGCTATTATTGATGAGGAATATTTTTACCGAACGAAAATTAGATAAATAATTATTGTCATATTTCCATTAACTGGCTATACGCGTATTTGCTTGAAGTTTAACGTATGTACAGCTTATGTGAAATGGTATATCAGCCAGCAGGACGATTGTGTTAAAGAATTTGTATTTATACTGAGTATACTGTGCATAAAATCATAGCATGTATAGTATATAGTACTATGTAGTGTATACGGTAATAGGCTACGAGGTATGATGGATTTTTGCGGTATCGTGGCATTTCTGTACATGATGGTATTAGGCTAATAGATTTTTTGCGGTGTTGGGTCGTGTTTTTCCGGTAATGGAAAGTCAGGTATACTATACAGGATTATTCACTCGTAAAAATACACAAAAAAAATCTAAGTATTCACAAATAATATACAAGTCACCATCCTCAAAATTTTAATATTTTAGTTATTAAAATTTAATATGCATGATCATGCTTGGTGAGTCATGTTATATACTACCCATCCACCCGAGCAAAAGATTGTTCGATTTTTTGGATCTTTATCGTGTGCACGGTTATTGGTGAAGCTGTGTAGGTTCATTTCTGTGCAGGCGTCATAATAATATCGCCTTCGTAATCGTGTTCGTATATATATAACAATAAACAATACACTAATGAGTAAAATATGAATAAATAATAATAAGGTGATAAAATTATGATGACCATGTAAACAACACTGCAGTGGTGAACTGGTGACTAACTTCTATTTTTCAAATGAAACTTTCCCTTTCTAATGTAAATCATTTAACATATAATTTTTCTGAAAATGTTAATTAAAATCAAAATTCAAACGAGTAGTTATTGAGATATTTAAATTTATGTACTACGTATAGTCGATTCATGGTAATGAGTTTAGAATATTTAGAAGCTATGGTTTTTCGAAAATATTGATAATTCGCATTAAATTTATAATTTATAAAAATTGTATAATAAAGTATAAAGTATAGAGTACAATAAATATTAAAATATTTAAAAATTCTAAATAATAGAATATTTATTATTATATATCAAATGGATGTGAGCATGTTTGGTGAACCACATTGTACAATATGTCAGCGTTTTTAAATTACAATAATAATACACTATATAATATTTCTCTGTGTATAATCTCTGTTACGTTTACTTGTATCTGTATGTACATTTCTGCAGCGTTGTCATCGATAGTAGGTAAGTATATAATATAATATTATACATTTTTACTATTTGAACGTGTATATTCGATACGGTTGATCAAAAGAAAGACACAATAATCGCCGATAGATAATAGTACAGCGCAGTGCAAAATATATCTGATAGATATATATGTTATAATAATATGTTACTGTCGCATGTGTTCACGTGTTTTTTTTTTATACAATACTGCGAATTTTTTTGATAGTGGTTTATTTTATGAAAGGTGGTGGTGTATTATGAGCGGACTGAGTAGGTACTTGAAAATATATAATATATTACACTTAAATGTTCAACGTACCCTTCATACATTTTTTAAAAGACCAATGTAAGTCTTGAATAACGCTTACTTTTAGATTATACTTAAATAGCAAAGTTATATGATTACTTCTTCCCAGTATGTTTTCTGAACCTACAGCAGATGCACTAACGACCGTTAGTTAATTTAAATTATAATTAATAAATTTAATCAGACAAGATCCGCAAAATTTTAAATTATTATGATTTTAAGCAAAAAAAGTTTTTATAGTTTCAAAATCCATTTTTTTTTATGTTTTTCAAACTTGAGTAACTTTTTTGTAGTTCTGGTATCGAAAAAAATAAAAACTACTTTGCACAGAACAAAATCTCCTTTTTCTAGTGTGACAAATGTGTTGCCTAACTTAGTCTACAGCCCTAATGATTTTTGCCCACATGAAATGGTTTTTATGTTATCCGTTTTGTAAGACGAAGACAACACATGCGGGCGAAGCGTCCTTTAATGTTATTGCTGAATGAGTTATTTTCTCGTTAAATATAATGTCTATATTATGTTTGCTTATAAAAATATTATTTGGCGAGAGATGTTTTCCGGAACACGAATAGTATCAGGGATTAAAGGTAATGTAACGTAGTTACTTACAAAATATGCATTATTGTTGATAGCCATATACTATATAGTGTCTATTTAGATTAGATCTATTTTACTTGATTTATAGTAGGTTTTATTTATTCCTTATTAACATTGGTATCTAAAAATATTATCTAATTTGTGTTAATAAATATAAATCAAATGACACAAGTAGTAAATCTGAGATTTCAATAATAATATATTTTAAAACTATGTGCCTAATGTATATTGATATAGAATATGATATACGTACAACGATTAAACAATCTCTTCTGATTTATTGGTCGACTTGAAAATTTATAATATTAAATAAAAATAATAGAATCATCTATTAAATTATCAAGTAATTTATTTCATAATATTATGTAAAATTTAATTTTCTAGAATTCAGGTCTATATTAAACTTAAGAGGTGAAAAAATAAAATATAATTATTTTTCCGAAAAATGAGGATAGAGCTTACAATAAAGAAACAAAAAAAGCTAAGAAGTCTATTCACGATTATATTATGAGATGAAAGATTACGTATGAAGAGTTTATTATTTTTAAAATTATAAGTATAATAGTACCTATACACATTTTCTATTATAATATTATTATAATCATACTAACAATATTATGTTCACATAATAATAAAAAAATAAATATAATATATCAATACTAAAGTCAAAAAAGTGATTTTTATCGTGTATGTATAATGAATATTATTAACCACATATTATATTGACCATATCGCAAAATAGAAAACAACTAAGAAGGTATCTATAAACGTAAACTGTTATGATTTTTATAATATACATATGGAAAACTCGAACCTGTTAAACAGCACACAAACACACACATGCACATATATAAGACTGAAATGAATAGTTTTGTAAAGAGTTGGCTCTGCATGTCCAATCACTTATCCAAATCATAGTGAAAATCAGTATAGTTTCATAGACCCAATTATTCTTGTTTCCGAAAAATTGAACAACGGAGGTAGGAACACATCTGGGCGCTATCTGTCCGTTTCTCACGACGAATTTTTAAAATAATGTCTTTGAAATCATATACATATTATCATTGATTATATATAGTATTTACTATTATTTTTTCGAAATTAACTATTATACTGGTACTAGAGGAGAAGAATTTTGTAGAAATACATTTTCATAAAGTAGTACATTTCGGGGGTAGGGTCTAGGGACTTTGACCCTTAAGTCCCACTGTCCTATGTGTTTTACTGCTAGGTAGGTACATTTAATACTGATTTAAACTTCAAATTGAAATACGTACACCGAGCTCTGTATTTTATATTTATTCATTTTTTCTGGTACGAATTCGGATATTATATTAATATTAATTGGTATATGATAATATTATATAATATTTAAGATTAATAAATAATAATAAATACGTATATATATCTATAGTATATGTTATACTTTGTTACCGGAGTCGCATGACATTCGGCATGTGTGTGTATATAATATACTATTGTAGCAACTGGCAATAAAAGGTATACGCGACCGTAGGTGTTTTCGAGCCGTTTAAACGACCGGTGCAGCGATGTTTAAAATATGTAGATTTGTATTGAATGTGGACGTTCGGCCACTGAACTCGAATCCGGTGTCAAAAGTGTTTGTAACTAGCCATATAGCCCGCGGGCATGTTGACTAAGCTGGCATGTTATGTATTTAGTATGTTGGTGTGTAGAGAGGGGAGAGGATAGTCGCGAGTCCCCTTGATCAACTGTCACACCCCCAAAATATTTTATAATAAATTATATTATTATTATGTTTGAGCCTAGCTACATCAATTTTATATGGTTTATAATTATATTATATAATATGGTTGTTACTTATAATATTATTGTTATTGTAGTTTTGTTTCGCTGTGAAGATTGTTATGATTTGGATTTAGATAGGCCATAATTAAAAATAAAGCTAACACAGGTAATCGTTGAAAACAAAAATTACAATATTTTAGCATATTAATAGCCGAGTAAAAAATATTATAGTAAACGTCAGCGGGTTTTTACTTTTTTCTCATCCAGAGGGTGTTTATAATAATATTGTAGTCTTTTAGATTATTATAATTTAAAAACTACCGAGTAAATATTAAATAATAACAATAATAATAAATATTCTGGTGACTATTTTGAAAAAAATTATATTATATAATATGTACATTTAATAATATTAATTTTAAAGAAAACTGTATTATAAAGTATGACGCCGACTATGACATCAATTGTTTATATTAATATATAAGTGCAATTGTAATATGTATGGGTAAGGCAAAATTCGAAGAAAATATGATTATTGAATTTCACAACGTAAGTATATTACTTAAAACACTAATGAAATACCTTCAAATAAATATAAATGCCGGTCTTAAATCATATATTATTATTGTACAACGTGCTGTATATAATCTTCTTATACAAAAATGAAAAAAAATACATTTAAATCGGCCAACTGAATCACTTGTAAAATAATAAATTATAAATTTTCCACAAGAATAAATAGTTTTCTCTTATGCTGTTGGCAGATTATTCAGATTATTACAAAACGTGTGCTTTTAAAATGATTACTCAATTTACTTTGATAAAAAGAAAATTATAAATATTATTGTGCATATTCAATCCACTAAAATGCTACAGAGAAAACACATTTCGCTTATTATAAAAATCAGTTTTGTTTTTAAACATCATACATTACATAAAATAAATAGTTTGTTTTTGAAACTTGACGGCGAGTACGTTCATATAATAATACATTGAACAATTTCTAAATTAATTTTATAATATTTTTCTAAATGTTTATTTCTATGTATTTCATACATATATTATTCACCCGTAGCGAGTTAGTTTTAAAATTGTAGAAATTGTACTTACAATCCCTGGACATGCCGACCGTCAGACATTTTTTGAATCGGCAGTACTGACATCGATTCCGGTTTAATCGGATCACCAAACATTTACCGTCTCTCAGACACCGATATTCGATTTGTTTTTGTATACTCCGCCTGAAGAACCCCTGTAACAAACATTTTTTTAGATTATTTATAATAACTAATATGTTTGAAATTATCTCTAATGCACGATGCTGCGTTGGACAAAATTGGGGTCGTTAAGCTATGCAATTTACAGGCGATATAGTGAAAAGAAAATTTGTTCTTATGCGTTGCCGTTATATGAATGTTATAATAATAGAAAAAAACCGTCGAAGGTCAAGGAACCGGATAGTCCAACGGTACCGCATTATCCGCCTGTTTACATTTTTTTTCCATCTATACCGTCTGATGTCTTATAATAATAATACATATATGCTTTCGAATAAAACGAGAAAATATACAATAACAATATAAGTATATGTAATTTTAAAATTTTATAATTTTAACCACTCATGATCTTTATTGTTTTTTGTTATTATTATAATATTTTTTTTATGCTATTGTGCAACCAATGGACACAGTATTTATTACCGTGAAATAATAATTATAATAAAATTTTTCAATCGTGCGTAATAATGGACTGGAAAAAATGAAATGATCCGGGTAATTTCTTTTTTACTTTATAATTTAGTTTTTCCAACACACGTCAGCGTATTTGATAGATTGTTTAAAGTAAACATGAAATATTATGTACATAAACATCAAAGCGGAAAGACAACACTTTGCCTCTATATTAAAAAGGTTTATACCTATTTATATGTATATAATACAATATAACAAATCTATGAGTAACGTGTAAATATATTATAAGCTTATATATGTATATGAACGTCAGGTGTGCTGTACAGCATATTGTGTGTTTAAGTCTTTTTCAATATACGGACGAGTTGTACAACACACACGTACAGTCCATGTACTGTCCGAGACAGTTATCATTTATTACTACCGTCCCACCAAATTAATTAGACACACTTAATATTGTGACTATACAATACATACTTTATACAGGTATATATATTATATTATATAGTGTAGTGTACAGTGTATGTTTATTATAATTAAGTCGGTATTACTGTATAGGCACAAGATAATATCCTCAAAACGTTGTAGAAAATTTCGACATCTGTGTGTGGATATAATAATTGATATATAGTATATTATACATAGATAGACATAGGACTTATATCATTATTTAACTTAATCATCATTAATTATCAGCCGTGATTTTACTATTTATGATATATATATATATATTTATTATTTTAATACATGATTAGGAGTCGATATTAATTTTCTAAATTATTTAAATTATTCATTTATTACATCCTAATTTAGACCATCATAGTACTTACTTTTAATTCACAAATACTTCTTAAAGAATTTAATTATAAATTTTATTTAATTCTTTATTAATTATTATAGTGTTTTGTGGTACTAAAATAAAAAAAAATTGTTTAGTTAATTTTTGTGTATTCTCATACTTCTATAATACACCAATTACTTTTAATTACTTTATAATTACTTTTATTTTTTGTTAATCGGATTTAATTTTATATTAAAAAAAATAAGGCTGAACTAAAAATAATATATATATATATTTTAATTACTTCTTATTTTTATAAATGAATTTGAATAAATAGTTCTTAAAATTTAAATTCTCTGATAGGAACTATAATTTTTTTAATTACAACAAATACAAAATGGAAGCGAAATCAAACTTTAGCATTTAACTAAGATTTCGTACTTGGGGAGAAGGTATGTGAGTACAAGAAAATATTCCCGACTGTTGGGAACGATGTATGGGTGTTGGGTATCCGGAAAATCAATTTAAACTCGAAGTTCGACCCGTACTATTTATTATAACAGTGGGGGTAAGGATGCTGTCACGAGGCTTGTAAAAAAAGAGAAAAATCAGACAGGTTATAGATTATAGATACCGGATGTTGGGTACTCGTATCTCTTATAGTTTATACCAACACAGATAGTGGTGTATAAAAACTTAGGCATTGGTTAATCCTATAATAAAAACTTAAAATCAGTAATAAAATCAAAAAAGTTCTGAATGGAGTTCTGTAATCTGAAATGCGTTTTATGCAAATATCTCGTATACTGGTTAGGGTTAAAACGTTTAAGACCTTATACTCACTTTTCCACAAACTATATATATGTATATATATTTACAACGCAGAAGATGTCTCATAATGGTTGTTTTCAAAAATATCGACCTGCCAACCATAAGTTTATAACCACCTTCTGCCTAAACTTTAAAACTTACATAACTATATTTGAATTCTTAATGGAAATGAGTAGTTTAACTTTTAAAAGATTTACATAAATTAGCAATATCAAATTGTTAAGCAACACAAAAACAAACATTTCGATTTTATAATTTCGAGTTTAGGTGAACTAAACATTTTCATAAATGACTATAGTATATAATACAGTATTAGTTTCTCAAAATTATGTTAGTAAAATATTAATTAAAGATGAAAAGTTATTGACGTGGAAGATATATGTATATTAGGTATATTATTATTGTTTTATGTGTGGTAACGATAAACGTAAACTAAAACTTTGTAACTAATATTTAGTTTGATAATACGAATTTTTTTCTGTGAACCCTTGTCGCGACACTCGCATTGCGCGCGTATATTCTATTATTCTCGTCAGCAACTTCCCGCAGAAGATAACATAATATACAATTATTATTTTAATGTGCATCACGGGTTTAAAGGCCGCGAGTATAATAAATAATCAACAACAACTTGAGAGTTAAAAATTACAACTGAAATGTACGTAATCTCACTAAATTATACATATCAAATATTATATTGTAATTAACGTAATATAGGTATATATAATAGTATGTATCATTGCTGCTGTGTACCTTGCATCCTTCGCACGACGTGACGCCATAGTGGTATCCAGACGCTTTGTCGCCGCACACTCGACACGGTACGAACGATTTGGCCGGCGTAGTGTTCGAGTCGGCTGCCGCAAAATGTTGATCTGTAAACAAAAAATAATATATTTTGATAAAGATTGAAATTCGCAACAGAATAATGTTATAATTTTAACGTTTTGAAGAAAAAGTTTTGTTTTATTATTGTTAAATTATTTGCGTCGACGTAGGTACTCAGTGTTATTACAATGTCGGAGTTTTAAAAAATATTACACAGAGAAATATTTTCTTAATTATATGTACCTGGTCGGTTTTCATTATCAAAATTTGAATTACTCTCTCGCGTTGACTAACATTTAATATCAGTTACATAGTGTTTACACATTACATGTAGTGTCTCAATGAGTTTATCCCCGTATACACATTATATATAAGCATCGTACTATGTAAAACTCGTGTTATTATATTTTAGATAAATATAAATAAAATATGTACTTGAATATTTAATGGAATTTGATGGTTTGATGTATTAAAAATGTTCAAAAATATTAGTCATACAAATTTACTACACACGAGATTTTTAAGTAGATATTCTTAAAACAAAGTTCATTATTCTTATTTTCAATTTAGTTAACTAAGAAATACTAAAAATACAGCAAACATTGAACGTCGATATTTATTATATTAATAATTTTCAAAAATCATAAATAGTAAAAGAATTGTATAGACTGGGACAAATACTTTGAGACGATGTGACGCTTTGTGTGTATTATGTATAATAATATTGTCACAGATACAAGCACAGCTAAAGACACGAATTGGTAAAATTATAATTTTATATAATATATTTGAGGACATTAACATTATCGATAAAATCGATCTTATAAGTGATAACTTGCAATATATATTTTACATGTGTCATTTAAATAAATTCTTATAATTTTAAGATATTTCAAATTTAACGTTTTAACTGTTTTAAGGTAGCTCAAGGAATTTCAATAAAAAAAAAAAAAAAAAAAAGTAATAGAAATTGTTGCATGAATACATGATACAAATTATAAATGTATACAATAAACGTTGTACATACAACGTCAGTTATTTTTTTATAAATATAAATTACAAACTAAAGGAGATTTATTTGAGTTTGAGAATCCTTGATGACTTTCTACTACTCGTAAAAGATATCGTTTTCGATCTTTATGTTTTTATAAACTTGATTGGGTAATAAGTATACATAATATATAATATTATATTTTCAGTACGCGTTTTCAGAGCTTTTAAATCGCAAGTATAAGTGTACATTATATTTTCTACGCTCAGAGGAAAACGGCAATATCGTTTTGCCAAAAACTACTGACATCGATCCGCCACCCGGGACTGTATATAATATATATATACGAATGTATATAGACGGGGCCTCGCAGGGAATCCAAGAAACTAGGTCACCAGACCTGTCACGCCCTACATTTCATGGTACCCTCGCGATATACACGTAGTCACTGCTGTGTACCTTGCAACCCCGTCCTGCAGTATACGTTATATATTTATTTTTTTCACCCGCCGACAATAAATCATCTAGCCATTTCAATCATTGCAGCAATAACAACTCGACGAGTATTTTTTGATTTTTCGTCTATATAATATGTATATATATATATAGTATACTGCATACTGTAAGCATATAAGACGGAAAACAGACCAATGTAACTTATGCACAAAGAAATATATAATATTATAAGTATAACTATTATATTGTATGATTTCGATCACTCGTTAAATTGACGTCGACGTTAAAAATACAACTCGTGTAAATGTAATATTGACTATTGGCCACCTAATAGAATAATACTAAAATAAAAGTCAGAGTAGATTTATTCATACATATTATATTATAATGTCCATAAACACCGGTAATTTAAATTTCCTTACATCCGAGAGAATACTAAAATACTGTGTACTTAACGATGTAATCGTTTTATGGACTATGGCTGTACTTGTACTTTACTATGTATTGCAATTGAATATTATTTTATGTCAATCAACCAGAATATCATAAATATATAAAGATAATGTAACGATATTACATTGTGAGGGGTCAACATACGTTTAATATACTTCATCAGTTCATAAAACCGATTTTAACACCAACACGCGATGGTGTTTAGGTAGGTAGAGGTAGGTACTTAATTAGTTATTATAATCGCAACCGTTATGATATTATGTAGAGCATAATAAGTAATATACATTTTAATAAGATCAGTTAATAATAATCCGATTATCCATCGTTAACTATATTTTAATACATGTAAAATATGCAAAATGAAGTGAGATGAAAATAAAACGTTCCTAACTTTAATTATCCGATTACAATGATATTGAAGTGTAGATCGAAGGCGTGATAGGTATCGATATTAAAAACGTTTTATTTTCTAGGACTTTTCTAGGGATTTCTAAATCAAATCCATCACAATTTCTTAGTTGTAGAATGTAATATTATTTTACTCGGAACGATATAATTACAATATACACTGCAGTGAATGTCTGAAAAATCGCGCTTAAAATACACGCCGACGCCAAGTAGGAACGGCTATGATTCGCGCGGGTAAGAAGTGAACTTTAACAATATCCCGGAGACTGTGGAACAACAATACACAAGGTGGAAAAAAATATGATCGTTACAAATGTTTCCCATACGTACCTACATCTGTACGCGATATTATTGTAATACGAGAGTGACGCACATGTTGAGATTTGAATGCCAAGGCGGTGGAGGTTGTGGGTGTGTGCCGTCACAATAATAATAATAATAATAATAACATGGTAGGTGTACTACAGCACTGATGTGGTGTATAGGTATATATAGGTACACGTGCATGATATTATAATAGTAACCGGGCGAGGAGTAAAAATATAATAGTAATAATAATAATAATAATAATATATAGAAAGAGAACTATCTGCTGCTGGTCCGACGAATACGTTTATATATATATAATATTATTATTATTATAATAGCAGTCGACAGTCGTATGTATCTGCGCGGTGTACTGCTGTGTCTGTATAGAGAACATCACGATTACACGTTATATTATACATTACGATGAAAAACGATTATTATCTACTCGTTCGTAAAATATATATAATATACTGCAGTAGATAGATATAGCGAGCGCAGGACACGCAATCGCGGTGTAACAAATTTAAACCAAAAGCGCATTGATACTTATACATATAATATTTTAATTTTGACATAATATGCGAAAAAACCCAATATCAGTTTTTACAATTTAAAATTCAATTTAGTTGTTCTGTCTATTATAAATTATAATAATATATAATATATGTCCATGAGCAAAACTGCTATAGTACATTCAATAACAATTATGTAACGTCATGAGTTCCACTACGATTGAATTTTGCATTGAAGTTTTTCGAGCAAAACTTCTATATATTTCTATGCAATAATACAAAATAAGATATGTGGGACCCTACAGCATACATTTATTTTTTATACATTTATTACAAAAACGTTTATTATATCATTATTAAAATTGCACATTTTATTACTAGCGATGTGTATGGGTATAGTGAGTGAGCAATGATAATTTTCACCAACGGGCTATACGCTAGCACAATAAAATGTGGATAAAATCCAATGACCACATTATATTACTTAATATTATAATAAATTTATAACCAAGGGTACCTGTCCTATATAAATATACATAATATATACATACCTAAACATGCGATTTCTACTGGCTACTACGTGGTCTTAGATAAACCAAGAAGTAATAATTTCTATTTTGTTTATATAATATATTATTGTAATTATTACAAAGAGCGCATATTGAAATATTGCAGTATAAAGATAGCATTAAAAGAAAATTTATTTCATTAATTGTTTTAACTGTATTAAATACACGTGATACCTATAGCTATTATGTATAAATATAATGTTATTAGTGTTATTACTATACTGCAGAGCATGCACAAACTATTCTAAAGTGTGATCGTTAACGGACATCAATGTGCCTATCTATGATTTATGAATATTATAATACTCGCATTATTATATATGTTATACCTATTAACCTATTTGTTACACCCCAAGGAGCACCATGAGCTTATACAGGTACATACTACATGCTTTTTCTGATATTGTAAGTATTTTTTCCCTACCTAAATCTCCATACCATTTTCTACCAAAAAAAAAAAATGTTTAGTAAGATAATATTTTATTTCTAAGTACACTTTATTTAAATTTAATATCTTTTACATTTTTATTTTACCGATAGATTGTACACATATCTACTAATCTAGTAGAATTGATAAAATTGGTCAATTATGTAAATGAAACAATGATAAAGTTTATTTTATAGTAGTTATTATGGATTTTAATCGTGCAGAAAATGTATTGTAAAAAGTAATCATTTATATACGTATACATACATTATATTTATATAAATTACGCTATGGGTTTACAATATAGATTTTTTTTAAATAACTAACACTATAAAAATTAGCAGTTAAATAATATTATGACACTATTGTAGGTGGTTTTGTTTAATGTTGATGGTATATTTTAAATACAGAAAAATATAAATAAATAAATAAATAATCGGTAATTTAAAACAAAAGATTGACTTGGATGAAAATGGAATCGTTTATTTTTTTTCCTGATCAACCGACAGCAGATGAGGCTCTATATGGACATAATATGGAATCGTACATTTTTTTTCGTGATATTTTTTGTGAGAAAATAGCTGATATTGGAAAACAGTCAGTTATTAGATTATGGAGGAAAATTAGGATACATGCATGGCTGCGATAATATTATAAAAACAGGATTATCATGACAGGTGAAGTTTTCAAACTAGTCCTTAATATTGTTATTAAACTTTTAACTAGTGATAATATTGTTAAACAAACAATAAAACAACAAAAATAAAAAACTTTTTTCTGAGCGATATTGCACATAAACTATTTCGTACGTATGATGATAAAATTAAAACGACTTTAGAACGAAACGAATTACTATACACGGTCGCACGCGCGTTTAGACGTCAAAATAAAATGTCTTGTATATAATATATAATATATATATAATAAGATACCGCAGCGGGTAGGTATAGCAAACGTAATGTGTAAGACTCACGCGATCGGTAGGTAGACCTAGGTACCTAAATAGTGTTCACGGACCGTATCGAAATAAAAAGTCAAGTATACTTCTATTTAAAAAATATTTTCCAAAAAATCACTGCGGCTGCATTATATAATATTATACTCTGTGGTCGAGTCAACCGTCGGTTTTTTACAATCTCCCGTGTAAATGTTTAATACACGGCAGCTATAGATATAGGTATATATAATAGGTGGTTTAGGTTATAATATGTATATATAGTATATATTATATGTACGCGAGTATAACCGGTACTTCCGCCGTATACTCGAATAATATTATTATCACCTGTACCATGATCGCTATGTATTACACGTATCCTATATCCATACACATGTTTATACCTTATAAAATATATAATATTATTGGTAATCGACTGCGATCATACGACCCCGCGTCTTATTAATTTTCGTTTACACGCACGCGCTTCGATATGAAATCCCATCGCCGAGGCTTTCACATGAAAATACAATTCATACAATAACTTATATATATTATAATGAACTTAGATATCTTAAATAATTTCAAGAGCTCGGTTTATATGCTCTGTAGTTGAAGTCAATGAAATCAATCTCTGTCGGCTTCGACCTTTGCAAATGATTACTCAGCAGTCTTCGAAAACAAGATTTTTTCCACGATTAAAATCTTACGTGTGTACTTACTACTAATCACACCGATTTTGAACGGAAAGTGTAGCACTTATAATAATATTTTATTATAATCACATAAAAAATCGGCCTAATCGATGAGCAAAAAAAAAAAATTGCGTAATCGTGACGGAAACAATTGATATAATTTTTGATTTATTATTTTTTTCGACTTGATATACTTTTGCTGCATTACGTACTTAATTTGAACACCAATTTCAGTTTTAATGAAATATAATAAACATATTGACTATATTAAACATGTATAGGCCTTAAAAATATTTTATCGGTATAAATTTATGATACTTATTAAATTTTATATGGAAATTATTTTTCATTTTAGAACAAAATCACAAAACAATTTTATTCCATTAAAAACATCTTTGAAAAAGTCAGAAATCACTTCAATCCAGAAGACCATAGAAATCTTATTTAATCACCCCAGTCCGACGTTGATCATTGACAGACACCGCTATCGACCATTATGCGACAAGACAAATATTCTTTGTGCACGCGCTTATAGAAATTTTAATATTATAGGTACCTATACATAAAAATACCACGCCCTATTCCGTGTAGATATTTGGACTTCATGTGGACACACGGTCGGCGGTGGCATGGCGTTTTAACGGCGTAATGCCAACATCGAATTTCAAATATATAATATTGCTTTCGTAGTTAAAGAAGAAGAAGAATGGAAAAACCATCGCATAAAATTCAAGTATATATTCAACACTAATGGTCGTATACATGCATTATACAATATATTATATATATATATATACGAATAAGTTTACTTCTTGTATAAACGTAAAAATATATTTATATATTTTATATATGTATGTATGTATATATATTGTATATACGATATTTGTTTTCTTAGGGTCGTTTTTTTTGTTTTGTTTATATAGATGATGCCCAGCCCGAGGATTCGGCTATTTTATTATTGTGTCCCCCCACAGCGTCTAAATATTTACAATATTTGTACAACCGCATTGTTCGGTGAAAAGATTCGATAAATATGAATAATATATATACATAGAGTGGTTGATGATTTACTGACTTTTGTTTTGAAATGAACCCATTGATATTCTGGAGTTATCATAACAGTCATGAATACTGCATAGTTTAAAATAATCAAAAGATCAAGGAACATCTCGAACGATGAAAATGATAAGTCTAAGTCTATATCATGGAATTCTTAAGTCATAATACATTTAAAACGATTATCAAAATTCTATGTTATTGGATTACAAAATTATACACAACTAACTACGTGTTTTAGTTGTTTCTATTACACTAGCTATAGACTAGCTTTAGATATACTCGTATTCCAAGAAAAATGCACAATAAGACTCGAAGTTATATTTAAATCGTCATGATTGCTGTTCTTATTATGTGAAACGCAATAATAACGACTTTTCAGTAGTTATACGACAGTCACTTGATATTCAACCGATTCGAGTCAAAGTTTAAATATTGAAACGTTAATTTTGGCCAGGTACACTAATTTATCGATCTGAAGGATTTCTTCCAAAAACGAACGAATTGAAAAAGAGTACTTGATATTATACCGATACCACGTTTAACGAACTCGATTCGAAAATCAAAATGATTTACAATGAGATCGTATTTTCTAAATTATTTGAATTCTAAGTCGAAACGAATTATGCACGATCCAGATGTTTATATCAACACCTATATAGGAACGTCATTTTCGCACACTCAATAATACCGCGACCGAGAGACATCTCAAGACTGACTGTTCGCTCCGAGAATGGCGAGAATATAATAAGATATAAGATGTGCAAAAAAATAAATTATATTATTATATTTATATATATATATATAGGTAATGTCGTAATATAATACACATAATAATCTAATAAAATACAGAGTCTTCGTAAAAACGGAAAATCTCGAACACACAAAACATAATAATAATTGGAATTCGTGTGTTTTTTTTTTATCTTAAAATACACGGATGAAAATAAAGTAAAAAAGTAAAAAAAAATAATAATAGGTAATAACGAAACACACACAAAAAAAAAAAAAAAAGAAAGAAAGAAACAGCGAGACACACGACAATATAAAAGATATAAATATATTATTATTATTATATTACATTTACGTACACACACACACACACACTCACACATATTATATTATTATTATTATTATTATATACATCAGCGGCGGAGAGTGTGGAGGCAATACGAGCAGCAGCAGCAGCTAAGGATTCCGTCGCCGGACGGTTCAATAACCTTGAGTGCTTTCAGAAACACACACACACCCATGTAGTACTCTACACACACACATACATATATATATATTCTATATAGGTACCTACGAACGCGAAAGACGGTGTGTGTATTCGGGCTGCGGCGCGGTGGTGTGCGCGCGCGCGCGGCATAACCAGTTTGCCAACTCTTTTTTATAATTTTTTTTTTCTCTACCCGCAGCCTCACTTCTCCCGCACACGCGCGCTGCCGAGGCTCGTCCGTACCAAAACTTAAAACACAAAACCAGTTCCGACGACGATAAATAATTATTAATCGCCTCTCTCTCTCGTCCCGTCTCCGTCTCGCCGCGCGTTTTTCCGTCCTTCCTGTGCGTACACACACACACACACACAATTGCGCGTGGTAGTATTATTTTATTATTATTATTGTACGATCTGAGTACACGGCGTACACACATGCACGTACACGGGCCGTGGTACGTGTATATATATATATATTAGAGAGAGAGAGAGAGATAGGTATGGAGGTACACACATTATGTAGGAAGTTAAACGCACGCACCGTGCACACTGCGGCTGCAATATAATATGCGTACACGGCGGCGATAGTATATGTGCAAGACGCGCGCGACCGGACCGACTACGGTACACATTTTAATAATACACGTATGTGCCTGTGTGTATATATTATTATATAATAGTGTATTATCGGTTTAGTCCTGTGAGTCCTCTCGCATTTCACAGTGGCGTGCTCAGCTTTTTTGAAAGGGGGGGATATTTATTTTTAACTCGTCACAGACCCTAAATTTTTTTTCATGTATATTATACATCAATACAAAAACATCCAAAGGGGGGACATGACACCCTGATCCCCGCCTGTGAGCACGTCACTGTGCACGCTCGACCCGTCGCGAGTGATGTCATTCGGTAATTTGGATTATATCGAATGATCGTCATGCACACAGCACATCATTATAATCTATGGGGTGGCAAAAAAATGTCGCGATCCCATCAAGCGGTATAGTCATATTTCGGTTAAATTTCCAGTACCGGCTGATACGTTTTTGTACCGTTTCGTCCTCTCAAATATTGCGAGTGATCGATCGGCACGTTCCAAAATGTTTGCTAAATCATTTCTGTCTAAACACTCTTAGCGTTACTATTTGCAATTTACAATCGAACGTATTGTATTTCATTGTATATACACAAGCGCGATTTTATGCTGAAACTAGGTATATTATGTTTTACTCCAGAGCCGCTCTAGTTACCACCAGCCCATCTTTCACCGTTTGAGAAGAGTCTTCACAATAATATTTATTGTATAAGAACAACTCTTCAATACAGCTAAATTCGTCTCGGATTTCGACTTGAAAACTTAGCAATAATCTTCAGAATTTCAAAAACTATATATCCTACAGAGAATTTTGTGCTAGAATTATCTATATGATCATGATCAAAGCCATACCGAGGTATTTTTTTCGGATGGAGGATGGGGCAAAATATGTGTATACCTATACTATATTATGTAATTTTTACTGAATTTAAGTTTTGACATTCAGTTAAAAATATGACAATGATAAGATTTACCTATTACGACTATTTATGACTGAAAATATTTATGTTAGTGTCAACGTTTTTAAACAAAATTTGATGGGATGAGGAGGGGTCCGGGCTCTGAAGAATCAGATTTGGCCTTGATCATAAATCATAAAGATATTATGTTACACATAAATAATATATATTTTATATATTTATAAAGGTACCAATAATAAAAATGTCGAATGTTTAAATTGTTATTTCTCCATGGTATGCATATGAATAAGTGGTCTTATAATCTCGCATCATATAATTTAAAATTACTGTTATGATTTTAAACATTGACATTACGTATTTTACCTACGGACAAGCATCTGTGTAGCACACGTCAAAATTAAATAAACGTTGAAACATAAAATATAAGTATTAAAGTTCACAAAAAAAGTTAAGGAATATCTTCCGCTATCTATTCAAACCCTATTATAAATGTGTTTATAAGTAATATAATGTATTATATTACTGAATTTATATTATATCGAAGAAACAAAGACAAATTGTTTACACTAAACGATAATAATCAACTATATATTGTTGAGCACTATTTATGCCAATTAAAAAAATAAAAAACAATAATTTTAACACAACATGTAATAAGTGCATGATTAATTTGAAGCACGACTTTACACCACCCATCCAATAACACTATAAGCTTCGACAATTTAAGTTTTTTATTATTCATATTCTAAAATATAGTAAAATTTCACTATCATATATCTACATACCTATGCTAATATTATAAAGCTAAAGAGTTTATTTGTTTGAAAGTATTAATCTTAGGAGCTTCATAGACTGATTTCAATAAAAGTTATACGTAGGTATCAATAGATTGCTTGAGACTAAGAGGGCGTTTTAAGCATTTTTAACAACCCCTATGGCCTATAGGTTACTATAGTGTAGCTCACTCATGATTTTCTTTTGAGCATGTGAAAATTAAATATTATTTTGTTTGTATTATAAATGATTGCGAATGATCACTAGAAAATAATTTAAAAAAAATTGTAAGACTAATTAGTTATTAGGCGTCGCTATGAAGTTTTTTTTTAAAAATAAAATAATATTTAATTTATAGTTTATTATTTAAATATACAACAAAAGACAAAGTCCATATGTTTGAGTAACTTATGGGCTCAAAAACTCCTCCACTGACTTTGACAAAAGTTTCAGAGGCCATTCTTAGAAAAATCAGCAAAGTTTAAAAAGTAGTTTGAATTACGTTTGAAAATATACCAAGTGATATATATGTCCAATCCACCATAGGTGAATTGCCCATTTCAGTTGAATTAGGTCACAAAGTGAGGTGCACTAAAACTAAAATACATCGATATAGCGCTGTAAATTTATGTTTGTTCATTTTTTCCCGGGTGAAGTTGGGTTGTACAGTAACTAGTATATTATTTATCTCGGTCGCCTTGGAAATACACGCAACGGTTAAAATGATGGCTATTCAAAGGTGGTCATGAGCTACAGTTACTAAATAATAATATCATGGATTAACGGTGGAGTCGTGGAGATAAAGTAAAATTAAAGTAATTATATTCGTATATTATTGCAGTCATTAAAAAAATCATTCACTTTTGAATAATCTTATAAAACTCCAGATTACTGAATAATATATATTACATTTTGTCGCATAGTATACGAGATAATATAAATCTGAAATGTGACTGTTGTCTGAACGATAAAATCAAGCAAAATTGTTTAAATCACGCTGGGTCTTGTTTCGCCAAAAAACAAGACTGCAGGAGATACACAGAAGTCACAGGACACTACAATATATTAAAATATAAGGGTTATATTATAGGTTTGTCGTAATATCGTGCAGCCCATTTATTTCACTCGCGTAATATAGTTTCCGTTCAAAAATATCTCTATGATCTGTGGGGTCAATTGCATGGCAGGCCATGATTTACGGTATATATTATACCGTATGTATTTAAATCTAAAATCCCTGGTAATTAGTACTGTAATAAGAGCCTAAATGCGAGTTAAACACTTACTGATATAAATAAAATACTAAAGTAGTTATTACATTGATGCTATACATGTAATATGATAATAGAATGCATTTTTCGTAAAATGAAACGTTTATTATAAATTCACAAAATTATAATATGACTAACAATATACTAAATTGATAAGTATGAAATAATAATTGTTTTATACAGTCAAGTCTATGATACAACAGTATATTACCTCGTATTATTATATCATAATTACCTGCAACTGATTTCAATTAAATTTTTTTTGTATACGTTTATGCAAAATCGTTAAGAATATTTTAATCATTATTTATGAATTGTAAATGAACAATATTCACTCGATGTTTGTTCAAGATGAAATACCTAAAGCTCAGATTATTTGCATCGTAAAGGTAGTTATGTAGAAAAAAAAACATGACCGTGTTTCCAATTCTCGGAAAGAAAGTAACTTAGAATACTCTATAGACTTCATACAGGCGTGAATTATACTTTATAGTATGTATAAACTATACATATAAAATATAGGCGGTAAAAGTAATAAAAGAAAGCACTCTTTTAGCCATTTTTTATCGTCTGAAGAAGACCCGAAGAACAAAAAACGTTTTTATTGATCATGTCAAATCTCTTCTAATAGTTTCCGCTGTCTTAATTATTGGAATTTAAACGAGACAGAGAACGTGGCGATTTATCAACTGAACTAATAATGTATCGCAATAAGTTATGCCGTTTTCTAATGAATAATATATAACCGCGATTTTATTCATAGTTTAAATGTCATTAATTTTCGAATTTAACGTCAAAGCAACTGAGTATTATGTTTTTTTTTTTTTTTTTTAATATTTACGTTCTTATATATAAATATAGGTAACTCGCAATTTTAAAAATTCAAATCGATGATAATTATTTATTTGACTAATTGTATAATACGTATAACGTACATACGAACATAATTATTTTGTGGTATATAGGTTTTTATAGCTATACGTATTTTGTTCTACTGTGATTCGTTAAAAATACGAGATTTCGACTACACCATATAAAATGTGTAGAGATATCCGATTTCGATAGAACCCCAAACAGGAGTTAGAAACAACCAAGTGCTAACATTCTTATAAAATTGTCTTAGTAACATTGCCTCTTTAGGTAATATTTACCTCATCATTTATAAACAAGTCCCATTACCAAATAATCGTTCTGTGAATTGTAAATGATGCGTGTTCTTATGTTATTTATACCATGTTTATAATACTGTAAATTGTGACTTATACTTATACGCTTAAATACAATGATAATACATTTTTTTTTAATGCAATAGTTATATTATTCACACATTATAATACTATATTAAAAATTTATTTTAATTTATTATTATGTTTAATTAAATTTTAAACGGTGTGTAGTGTAACTGTATAGGTAAGTCAAAATTTTAGAATTTCTTAGATTTTAAATATTTACTACCAGTAAATATTGGACATAATACGAATATTATAATATTGTTCCGTGTACAAAATATGAGCTTTAATTTTTTTGTCGCGTGTGTACTATCTATATAACTATTAGCCCTGACATATTTGATATTATATTATATACGGTACACAGACAAGTTCAATATTGATAGAGTTTTCTTGTCATGTTTATGTTTCGAATCCATGCAAAGTAATGTCTTTATAAACTAATCCATGTATTTTTTTAAATAAATTGTATAAGTTATCGACGGTGGCTTTTACAGGCTTCTAATAACTATACGTTTTGATCAATTTTGCATTTTGTTTAACTATTATAGTAATTTTTAAATAGTAATATCGGGTTTACAGGCCATTGTATTTTGTAAAAAGTAAGGTTTTAATTTTCATTTGAAGTTTATACAATAATGACATACATAAAAAGAATGAAAAGATTAAAAATTGTATAGGGTTTTAAAAATATTATTTAATATAATATAAATGCAAGGCCTACCTATAGGTGTTACCACATTATGCAAAGGACAATGTATATTATCGACTCGTCAATTATAAATATATAACTCCCAAATAACATAAGAAATATGTATTAAATATTGCAATGGAATCGTAGCATATTATTATTTTATTTTGGTTTATAGCAATAATAGCTACACTACGATTTTCCAAAAAAAGTAACGCAAATGTCGCTAATTTTAACACAACATATTGCATACATTTCGTTATTCATTAAATATAACTATTTTATCATAAATTAAGAAAAAATGAATATCATTTTAGATTTAAAAAAAATTACTATACACATCCTAATAAAATACTGAAATAACACCACTGTCATGATTATATATTATGAAATTTAAGTAAATTTTTTTTGTGGAAACTGGTAAATTTAACAGATTCGCTTGAAAATTTCCTTTTTTAGTCTTTTTCATAGTACGGGGTCTCTATAGTCTGTAGATATTATTTTTTCGACTAAAAAAAGTAGCATATAATAAAGTGCCTTACATTTGCATAACAGTAGCGATGATTGTAACAAACTTTCATTTTATCATGTTGTAGTACCACACTATATATCATGATTCATAACTTCCAACAACTATATTAAATTATTATATGTGTGCACATTCAGATATAAAAATGACTATATTAAAATATATAAAAATATCGTTGCATTAAAAGACAACATCAACCATCTCACAGTTTATAAAAACTGTATGTAACATATAACTTTATAGGTATCAACCGTGCAGAGTTTTAGATGTTCTGTAAAGCTACAAAAATTAAGACAAGTGGTAACTTATTTATTAAGCAAAGATACGACAGTTGTAATAGCATTCTTATCATATAATTATACTTGTATTGATTAAAATTGTGTTATATGGTCACTGGTCAGATATATTATATTATATATACCATATTTTTTTTAAACCACTAAAATGTTTAAAAATTACATATATTATTAATTTCATCATTTGAATACTTTTCTAAATATTATGATGTTTAAAATGCTGGTTTAAAAGATTATTTATAATATTATCATGGTTTAAAAATATTAAAGTTAAGACGAGCATTAAATGTATGTGTTACAATTTTATTTCAAATTTCAAATTTAAACTCCCGTAAATAAAAACTTATCTTCAATAAGATATACACATTGGTATTCTTAAAAAAACATTTGTGCTTTTTATGAACTTTCAAAACCTTCTGGCATAATATTAGACGAAATAAAAGTAATATAAAATATAAGAATGAAAGTATCTTAAGTTTTCCAAAGTAAAAATGTTGAAAAAAAAACTTTTTGAATTAATGAATGTTCATTGTTAAAATATAATAAATGGTCGAATAATACTAGTTCTTTGTATAGATCCCTAATAGTTATTCGCTGTCTTGCCCGCAAAGCTAATACTTGATAAATTAACACTGACGAAATTACGCAAATTATGCTTTTCTTCAGTTGTTTCAGCGAATTCTACTACTTGCAAAACTATGGTTAATTATAATTGTTTTACTTTGCTCTAACTTTTGGAGCATAAAATATTTAAAACCTTATACAATTTGTTCATAATCAGGAATAATATACATATTTATACATATTATTACTTGACTGTAATTAGAATATGTAGTATACAGGTAAACGAACATTACGCAATAACTGAAATTAAATATTTATATTTTAAAATCTTTAAACAGAAAAGTATATTTTTTTGAACATATATTATACATACAATAAGAATATAGTCAGCACATACATTAATGTGATCACTTTTTAATACAATTAACTAGGTATTTTTTAAAATAATTTTTGTAAAACATAAACCGAAACACATATTTGATTATGCATGATGTATGTTGGCGTAAAAATATTATATAGACCGATTGGTTCATTGTATCAAAATGACCTGTACCAATGTGATAAATGGTAATATTCGGTAGGATTCGTTTATATATTATATAATATTATATTGACAAAAAAAAAATTAATATAAACCATTTGTCAATCATTGTATAATAAAAAATGTTTTGACCAAAAGTTCGATATATATTATTATTATGTTATGACGAAAAGAACCAATATACTTTTTAAAAAATATATTATTTATACTGGTTTTTTATTGGTTTTTCTGACAAAAAAAAAAAATAGACAAAATTGAAAAATAAGTAACTATTTTGAAGTGTATGTCGAAAATATCGTATGTTACCAATAAAGGTGTTATATGAAACTTTTTGAACTTTTTTATTGATCTCCTTATTCCAAAATAAAATTAAAAAACACAAAACCTCCAAGTCTTTGTTAGAATAGGACCTTGATAAATGAGTATTCATTCTTTATATACATAATCATTAACTTATTAATTTTTATACTATTTAAAGAGAACTATGTGACAATACAAAGTTTTTATTTAAACAAAAAGCTTTATTTTTATTGTAAATAGTTAAGAAGGTAGATAGTTTTAAAAAAAATGTCGATGTATATAATTTGCAATTTAATTGAGCAGAATCTATAAGTTATTATTTCTTAGTTATTAAGGATGATACGTTTACAAAGCATGAAGACTTTGATAATTTAAAATAATTACTGTAATTAATGTAAATGTGTCAATTTTTTTTAGTTAATAAAAATTAACTGTACATAACAAGTACTAGTATAATACTAAATTTATTATCAATTATAAATATTAAATTATTAATATTAAAATGAAAATATACTAAGGATATAATGGAATTAATATGTTTTGGTGAATTCTTCTTATATATTTATTTATTGTATATTATAATGTATTATAGTGTCACAGGTGATTCACGATAAAATTTTGTCAGAAACGATCAATATCAATTTTATATTACCTATTGCATACCTACAATCGTCAATCTAATATAAAATTGTAAAAAACTTCATATTACATAAGTTCAGTGTTAAGTTCGGAGTGCGTATTTACAGTATTATTATCACTGCTGCAGTGCTATAGTAGTGTATATATAATATGATATTATTAGCACCATGGATAGCGTTATTATATATTTGATATTGATTTGTAAACGGCGAGCCGGCGCACCGCGCACGGTAGAGATGTATAGGTATAGTTGCAATATATTTGGTTCTGTTGAAAAATTAAATACTTTTGTTCGGACTTGCGCCGATGGTATATTATTACTATTATTATTATTGTTCCCGTTTGATATAATATTTTCGTGTGTAGTAGGTACAATAATAAATATATTGAACATCATAATAAGTATAATAAACAAATCATATACGCCAAACAAATATACGATGTATACAAACCTACGTTAATAAATGCCATGTGTATTGTGTGTATATTATACAAAACTATTCCAGTGAGATAGGTATGATTTTCTTCGTTTTTTTCAATCCCAAAATATCATGACTAGAAATAATAATAATAGATCCAACAATTAAATTTTTTTTGTCCACACGGCGACGGCACCGTTAAAAGATTAACCAAAAATCGAGCAATAATCGAAATTATTTTTAATATATTACGTGTTTACCTATCGTTTAGTATAAAAAAAAATCGCGATTTTTATTTAAATTATTTTTCTATTACCCCAAATTTAATAATACAGCGCTTACAATACATATATACCTATATATTTAAATATTATAGGAATTAATACAGCTGTCACGTACGTATACACAGAGTTTTAGGCAATAGATATGCACATGTTTCGAATGGCAAATTATTAAATTATTTCCATATTAATATATAGTACCAGTACAATATTATAAGACGAATTGAATTCGGATAAATTTTAAACCGTTATGTAGGCATTGCAATACCGTGGTATATTATATGCCTGTGTATACTACATATTATACACCTATAATTATATTATAGTATAGGATATGAACGATTTTATATGCAATATTTATTTAGTGAAATGTTCATGACGGTATCCTAACATTTAAATCGGTATATTTATGCATATAATAAAAACACAATATAATAGATATATATTATAATTGAAAAAAAATTTTAGTACGTATAAATATGTGTATATTCCTATATTCGATTACGTCTGAAAGAAATTTACCCGGAAGGCTAGGATAAAAAAAAATAATAAATAAAAAACAGGTAGGTAGGTATGTTATTAAATTACGCAAGTTTAAAATCGTTTGGCACAAGACCAGCGGTGAACGGTTTTGGTAACCAATGGCATAGGTGCGGGTAGTGCTCTCTTGGCGCATAACTAAAAAATATATATGTGTTATTATGTGTGTGAATGTACACGTATTCATATGTGTTAGTCATGGTAACGGTACACGAGCAAAGTGAATGATCTTCAACATCAACATCGTTGACCAATCGCAAGCCGATGATCGATCAACAGAATATAATAGGTATAGAGGATGACTGAATGTGCAAGGAAAAAATAACCGCATAATCGATACATGCGCAGGCACGAGATAATCATACACGACCGGTATTAATATCTATATATATATATATATTTATAAATAATATGTAATATCTGATTTTCCTATACGTATGTAGTATCGTATTCTTATCATATATATATACATGTTATGGTATACCTGTTATTTTACGTGACCTTGAATTTTTGTACTTATTTTTCGCGACAGATTTTGATCGCAATAAATCATTTTTTCTTTTATCACCGACGACGATTTCGCACTGAAAGATTGTTTTTAGGGTGAGAAAAAATCGATTTTCGTTATAATAGCGTACGTTGCATTTTATGCGGTCGATGAAGTCTTACAAAAGTTCCGACGACGTTTCGTGCAACTTCTTGTAGAGTATTTTTAGTGAAAACTTTTAATCCTCCTTGTACATAACTATATATACGAACTAATTACGATGAATTCCGGAAAGTGCTTGATGAAAGTTTCGACAGACGTTTCCTTAACAAGGTCTGATGAACAAATCGGCTTGAACATTTACTCCTCAAACTTCGGTGTTCATATAAAATATATAAGCCGTCGAATATACCTGTGGTGGGAGTAAGGGTGTTTTTCGTTTTAATTTGTATATACATATCGTTATTTCGTGTTCATTGAGAGTATATAGGTAAAAAACCTGTATTATTTTAGTTAATAATGGTATGTATTAATTACTGTCCATTTGTAATAAAATAATGAATAACGGATACTTGCATCATATAGTCATTGAACACAGAAATCGAAATTTAATACAACATATGATTATAGCATACCTATAAACAATAAACTATAATTTATAGACGAAAAAATCTAAATATAGCATTGATGTCAAAAGACGCATAAATACTACTTGTATTCATATATATAACTATTAAAGACGTATAGACGTATAGCCTGCGTAGGTATGCCATCGTGTACAATAATTATGATTTGAATATAATAAACCAAAGTGTTCGCATCCAATCAACATAAAGCGCGTGTCAGATGCAAATCAGGAGCGTAGGTACCGGTTTCATCTAAACAATATAAATATAATCTATCCCGATCGAAGCATTTTAACGTAATGCGACTAAGCGAGAAATATTATGTTATACATATAGACACATACACATGCATATTATATATTATTATGATATATACACCATTAATATTAAAATAAAATCACTTCCTACGGGCTACGATACTAGTAGTAAAAGATTGATTATTTTCGTATACTTTCACTGTACATGAAAGTTACATAAATTACATAATAATATAATATAAATACCGAGTGATCTATTATGCCTAAATAATAGTTCATCGTAAATCGTATAAACGATATATTTTAAACACATTATTATTATTTATTATACCTATATATTTCAAAACGTATCGCACAGGGTCATCGGAAGTAAGCACACGTAGCCCGTACACAGGTATATAATATACTGCAGGGTCGAAATTAAACGCAGAGAGAGGGGCGTGAGAACCCGGGCCCCGAGGACACTACAAAAACTGAAACATCCGGGTCCATTGATAGATAAGCAGATCCTAAATTGAAAAAAAAAAAGTGTACCCAACAATTTTCCCAAAAGTTTGTTGCTCTATAGTTAGCTTCAAAGCCATTTAGTTATAGTGAAAAACATTTGAATTTATTTTAATTTGATTTGTGCATTTTTTCATTGCAGACGTTCGTGAATGTAATGCGTGTAATAAATATAAAATGTTATTTTTTGTCAAACAATTATAAATACTACGAATATAATGTTTATGAATGGCACGACAAAAGTAGATACTAACAATGAAACCATTACCTTGATAACTAGAATACTTGTTTTATTTACTCAACACTTATTCACTAGATGTTTTGCCTCTGGTGGCTATAGGTTATTCAACTTGCCGAGGACTTGGCAATCTATAAATTCACGTTTACGTTTAAGTGTATGGACCTCGTGCTGTTCCGCATACACACGAGTTGTAAACGGAGATAATTTCGTATACAAAGTTACTAATCAAAATACTTATACTGCCGACAGGTATAATAACATTATATAATAGTACGATAATCTTCACTGTTAGGAAGAATCTAAATAGCGGGCATTCGACTAAAAGGCCATCCATAAGTACAGTATAATTCAGTAAAATTAGTTATCATGTACAGAAAAATTATATACCTAGCTGTACCTGGTAATCTAACCTGTGTTTTACCGCGTTCATCTGTTACCAGAGAGTTGTGTAAAATAATTGTTTGTGTTCGTTTTACTCGTGCTGGGCAGCTGTACAACACTACCAACTACACTAACTGTCGTATCGGAGCGAATGACAATATAGCAGACACGATGTAACGCGCGGTGTTATGGGAATAGGGTGGAAAAATCGGCGCGAATCGCGCGCTCGGTTGGAACACTGACCTGGTGCGGTGGTGGACGAGGACGGCGTCGAGTTGGTGACGGCGATCGTCAGCGGCGGGGGAGGTGGTTGAGAGTTGGCCGCGTGACCAGCGTACGCGGTTGGCTGCCGGTACGTGGAACTGGTGCACGGAGACTGGACACGGACGTCGCGGAAAGCGGCCGCGGGCGTGGACGCGGTCGTGTCCATGGCCGCGGCGGTGCAGGACTCGTCACCGAATCCCTGGGCCGGCGGGTCGTGGCTCTCGGAGCCGGCCGTGTCCGTGGTCGTGTCGTCGAAAAAACTCAGGTTGAACTCGTCCGTGGTGCCGGCGCCGAACGACACGTCGGCCGTCAGCTTGTCGGCGGACGGCGCGCCGCCCAGCCCCGCCGCTAACGACTGGTCGAGCTTGAACACGTCCATGTTGCGACGATTGTATGTGTCTTAATATGTTACGCGGGTGTTGTCGTGTGCTGTACGATGTGATATTATGTCGTAGCGCGTTCGCGAAAACAGACGACTCGGATGGATGTCCGCGGCGACGACGGCGGCGGCGGCGGCGACGGTGGCGGTTCGAGTGCGACCGATGCCCGACGAGGGTCGGCAGTCGTCAAGTGACGGCACTGCGACGGTGGGACATGTCGGTGGTGATGCTGCTCCGGCAGGTGGTGGTGCATCGCCACCGCCACCGTTATACCGCGGTGGGATTTTCGGGGCGCGAATTGGCGAGACACATTTTCAGATGGAAAGCACAACAGTAATTCACGCGCGAATTTCAAAACTAATCAGTCTAACGCCCCGGCGATAAGAAAATACTATTTTTAAAAAACGCGCTTACATAGAAAATATAGACCGATCGAAACGACTCTTTATAAATATATTATGTTTATATATATATATATTACTATCGTTAATAATGATAATACATTAAATATATTTATTATGTATGCGTTCTGTGCACGTGCGCGTACCCGCGATGACTGCACTGGAGCACTGATGTCTCACACAGACACGTCGGCCGGCCGGCGATGGTACGCGCGCAGAAGACGACGACGACGACGACGACGACCGCGGCAGGTAAGCTACTACTACGACGACGACTACTACTACTACTACTACTACTACTACTACTACTACTACACTACTACTACTACTACAACTACTACTAATAATACTAATACTAATACTATACTAGATACAGAGATACTATTACAAATACTACTACAACAAAAATACACTATAATACAACTACGTTCCGGCCGCCGTGTAAGCGTGTGCGTGCGTGCGAGTGCTGTTGATAGTTCAGTGACCGACGACGACGACGCCGCCGCCGCCGCCGCTGCCGTCGCAGGTTGTCAGATGAAGTGGTGGCGGTGGCTATGCAGGTGGCGGCGACGGTACACGTACACATAAGCGGCGCTCGGGGTTTAGTGGGAGTGCCCCGCGGAGCCTCCACCACTGCAAGATTCGCTTTAAGTGCGCTCTCTGGTCGTCGTTGTGCATATCCGAATAATATTATATGCCGCGGTAAGCATGTGTCAACAGAAACGAATACCCTTTCGCTCGGTCTTCGGAGTCTTCTTCCGGTTTTCCGGTTTTCAAGTTCGCCGGTTCGTTTGGGACGCACAAGCACACATACGATCGGTGCAGGGCGAGTGAGTATTTGGTCAGCAGCGCATTTCCGACAGTCTCTTCTTATATTTCGTTAAAGTTACTACTATACACCACCGACTACCGAGACAGCTATTGAAAGGGGCGCGAGAAAAATTGTTGGTGGTAAAATAGTACTTTTTTATAAATACATTTATGTGAATAAGTTATTCATATATTTTGTTTTTCTAAGTTTTTAATATCTGTAGGCCCTATATACGTATACAAAATGATTACTTAAATCAATTTGATGCATATTCATTAACTTAGTAGTAAGTAGAAAGGTTCATATTTTTTTGCTTATATCAACAATTTAACACTTCTCTAATTTAAGTACATTCAACTATTCAAGTATGCATTTTTTAGGTCGACTGTTAAAATATTATATTAATTATTATTATATAATATGAGAACTCTGTCATAAAAAATTTGATATAATACAAAATATAATATTGCATTATTCAATTAATTATTTAGTCCAGCTATGAGTATATATTTTTATAATTTGCAAAGCAAAGTCTAATTCCAAACCTATTGCAAGAGTAAACAATATTTGTTTATCGTTATTAATTTAAAGGTATATGTCGCTTTTAGTTTTTGACTGCGATTTACATAGTTACCACGTTTGTACAAAGTCGAATTTTTTACATCGATCGTGTAAAGTGTAAGCCATAGAGTAATAAATAAATAAATAAATAAATTCTTCGTTTTTATGACGAATGTATTGCAACAATTTTGTATTTCATACTCGACTCAATAACATACAGTTACCCACTAAAAGTAGGTATGTTATAGTATTATACTATTGCAAATCTAATAAACATATAGAAAAAACAAAGATCATAATTCACAATGATAGCTTATAGTTCTTATTTGACTGTATACGCCTTGCATATATATATATATTTATACACATACATAGATTAAACGTGCCTACAGTTAGTTTTAAATAACGATTACTTGTGAATAATATTGGTGAAAGATGAAATTGTGTGCGAATTGCCCACTGTAATCTCATTCAAAAACAGACGGTCGCTACGTTTTATCGGACGGCACATTGTGATCACATTGATGATGGCGCGAGGCTTGCAAATATTCGTACAAGAATCGTTTTCCTGGAATTTTCATCCATGATTGAACATAGCTATTATATGACTTATTAGCACTCACGGTCCGCGGTCGGTGACGTGGTAATGGTTTGATTTATGATATAAATAAATAATAACCAAACGGTGCGCGGATAACACTGAAATTTTCTTACGGCTGAGTGTCTGAGTGACAGAAAATATCGCACGGTTATCCATTACGCGATATACAAAGTATACTACGATGATCGCGTTCTCAGAACTTATAAATCACGGTAGTATGCGTACTGCAAGTTTAAAGCCTCACATGGAGTTTTGTACATCATGGAATCGAGACAACTTCACACTACCTCGTAATAACCTGATAGTTGTAATAACAGCGAAAGTTCAATATAGTAATTACAAAAAAAAATTGACGTTGTATTTGAATAAATCTTGTGGTTTTTAAGAAATATATCACAATATATATAAGTACCATATATGTTACATACACCAGAAATTAAAACCAATCCTGCTCAAGCCACATGTTCAGTTACGCATTTACCATTTAGTACACCAATAGCGAGTTTCAATTTACAAAAAATTATATTTTCGGCGGAAATCGTAATTCATACATTAATATAATGAAGTGCGAATAGTCATCTTCACGCATGCTTCCGGACGGTTGAGAAGTACTGAAACTGCACTATATCGGAATTTATTAGGATTCAATACAAATATTATACAACAATACAACTGATTATTGCACCGTTCACAACGAATTCTCCTCAGTTGTTACTGTAAACTATTAAATAGAAATGTATGATCGTTAATGAAAAAACATTTTTATAAATTCAGTATTTTTGGCTCGCAAGAATTTCGTATAAATCAATTACGGTACGTTGTACACAACGCGAGTGTTTGCAAAGTATAATGTTGAAAGCTGCAATTGTTAAAAAAAAAGAAAAAAGAAGAAAATTGTGACAACACGACTTATGGACTATAGTTTCAAAAATTCTCTTTCGGATTGTTTCCAACGAAAAATACGAGTTGCAAAGAACAATATTAAACGACGTTAATTTATAGTTTACGGAGACTATTCTTTTTAGCGAAACACCGAGCCAGCGCTTTACTGATAAAATTTTAGCTTCGCAATCTCTTAATGTTTATTTATTCTTAAAATGCGTACTGCTAAACATATTTGCAATCACAAGTGCGATATCTATAATGATTAATTCACATCAGCTATATAAGATAAATACTGCATATAAGTGCGATAAGCATCTATAAGTCTTTTTTTTATATTTTTATTTTTGTTTTTTGTAAATCAAATACAATAAAGGAAATACATTTTTTTCTTTTTAGTATAGGTACATTTTTTTGTGGTTAAATTGTTTTTATTTTATCTTGCAACTGGTAAAATGTTTCATTCACTAATATTAACGTATAAACGATATTGCACGTGAACACTATTGTTTTGTTTTTTTTTCGCTAAAATAATGTAGTGTAAATACATCGAGTTTTTATTAAATTTCCTCTTTGGTTTCTGTATTTACTATTTTTAACAATGTTATTCAAATCTCAATAAAAAATTATTTTGAAACTCGATTTTTCGTTACAATATTGTTCCGATAAAATATTATGTAAATAAAATATATTAATTTTTGTTTATTGTTTCCAACATGTTAAAGTAAGTGATTTATTTAAAAGATTTTTATTGCTCTTTTGTTTTATTTTAAAGACATTTTTATATTGTATTTTTGTATAGAGCTACACATTGTTGTTCTATATACATCACCACTTTTCAGTATTGAGCGCTGACAAATAAAATAATTAAATCTTTTTGTTTTGATAAGAAACATATTTTATCATGTTTATAGTTCACACAAAATTACAAAGTGTAGAAAACTCATCAAATTTTATAACAAAAACTTAATGACATTAACATTACCATTATCTATCATTCAAATAAAATTCAAAAAGATCATACGATTTGTATAAGTAAAATAAAGTGTGTAATAAAAATAAATTATGCTCGCGTATAATTTTATGAACCACCATCACAAAATTACTTTAATAATTCAGCAATTATAACCATATTTGTATAACATATGAATACATTTTGATATAAAATTTGTGAATACGATTGATTTAATTAACGTGGTGTGCCATACGTGACATGTATTCGCAAATTCGTAATTTTTTGTTAAGTCTAATTGGTTTATATCACAAATTTAAATCACAATATAAATTATTGTGAATTTGTGACACGTTAATTATATACATTTACACAACGTAAAAAATACAAATAATACAATTGATTTTAAAATTTTTGGTGTACTACATGTATAAATATTAGGCTTGGTTAATTTTGTATTGATTTTTTTTATTAATAATAGTGATGTAATAATTCTACAAGATATGTTTTCTGAAATAAAAATCTATGAGAGATAAAGAGTTAAATCAGTTATAATTATTCGCCTTATTGTGTACCAAACTTGCAAATACTACAGTAATAATACTGTTTATGCCGGAAAACCAGTTTTTCTACGTAAAATGTATTGCCTTCGTACAAATAATTACATGCAGTGCACACCAAGTCCATTAATGACAATATGAATATGAAAAAAACATGTACTACAAAGACCAGAGTGTGATGAAGCATAAGGTTAGAACTTTGTAATTGTAATAATTAATGAAAAAAAAATTGTTTAATAAAAATAGATTACGTGTTTGAAAGTCATGTAAAACTTTTACAATTTAAAATATAATTTCCAACAAAAAAAATTCCAATAGGTTTCATAATATAATTTATGATTGAATCTATATACTATACCTTTATTATAGTCATGTAACGAGATATTTTTATTAAAACGAGAATTGTTGACAACCTAATGTCATAAAATAAAACGCCATTTTTTAATTTAAATTTTAAATATAATCAAAAATATCATTAACGTAATCAATTTTTGAAGTATATAACGTCGAAACATACTTTATTAAGATTAATATTGAAAAAAAATCTAGTTATTCATTTAAAAATTTATCGTTTTAGTATTTAATGTTATTGCTTTGGGAATGTAGCAGCGTTTGATGACATAAAATTAAAACATTTTTTATTATATTATAATACAGCTGCGTCGGATAGAATAGACGGGTGTCACTCGAAAGAACTTTTCAAAGGACTTGACGGTACCTATTTGTTTATAATTAAGAATACGTATATTTCTCGTTAAGTACTTTCAGCATGCAGTATATATGTGATAATAATGCGTTTTATGTTTAATTAAAAACTTAATGTAACCACGGTGGCTCATCAAAATCCTTCATTATATTATAATTTCTAATGCTTAATTCGTAAAGTACATCAAAGTTAAATTAGGATAATCATAAATGTATACTCAAGCTTTTAAACGTTGTTTATATATTATATATAAGTAGTGAGTAGATTTTTCTCTTCTAAAATATGTTATAGTAATTAATATATTATTATTATAACGGTAAACGAAGCTGCGTGTGTACTTTTTAGAATACAGCTGTACCTTTATATATTTACACTTGTAACGAAACAAATATGTGTAGGTATGTATGGTCTTCCTACCATAGGTCCATACGTTTTGTTTTATACAGGATTGTCCTTTATTTTAGTTTTGTGTACTAATTGTTTTCCTTTTTTTTGTCGATTCCAATTATTCTGTATTAATTTTTATTAATATATGTACATAATATAATATAATATAATATATATTTTAAAATATATACATATTTTATTTTAAATTTTGAATAAAAAAAATTAATTGACAAAATTATTATGTTACCGTATAAATAATAATTATGAGAATTGCGATGCGATATGGATGAAAAATTAAAAACTTAGGTTGTATATAGCTTCATGTCAAGCGACAATCGTGATTCAATCCAAAAATATCTTAGTCCTGTTTTTATTTTTTTAAATATGGTCATCCTAGATAATAGGTAAATGATAAATTTTAATAATTGAAACGTATAGATTATACAATCATTATTGTAATAAATTAATGTATTTATACTACCTATTTCCATCCTATAGACTATACTACTATGATTATATATACAGTGAAATATTGATGTTCTCTCTAAACGCGAAAAGACTACTGCAGTTAAGTTATAAATTATTATTATTATTGTTTCGTGTATGTACTTTATCCAAAATTGTTTGTTGTCTTAAAGTATGACTTCACCGAGTAAATAATACAAAATATAGGTACTCTTATACGCGTGACATATTATATGATATATCTTGCAGTTTAGTCTATGTAGTGGGATATACTACACAGGTTATCCGAAGTTGGTCTCGTCTCAACGCCACGATTGTCGATATAATATTACATCCGACACGAACAAGTTCTACTAATTGTAAAAAAAACCTATACCACACAAACGTCAATTATTTAAGATTACCAAATCAATGGATCTTTTGTTTGGAATGCAGATAAAAAACAATAGCGTCGAACGAAAAAATATAACATGACACGACGTCATGCAGTAAGTACAAAAGTGCATGTATTGACGTATTACCAGTTATAAAAACGTTTGCATAATATAATAGATACGACCAAGTCTATTTTAGCATTCTCCCCTTCCCCTCTGAAAAACTTCGGTCGGTATTGAACGTTTTTGATTTTAATAGAAAAAATACTAAATCGATATCCGACTTCATATTATATTTTATACGCATTTAGTCGTAGTGTGTAGCTATAGCAGCGATGTAACTGAATGTTACACACGCTGGTCATCTCTCCCCGCGGTGATACTCCGAAGAATGTTCTAATATATACGAATTATGATTATCTAACGACTAGTCGCACGAATTTATTGGTTATTCCACCTCGCAACTATAAATAGTATTAATAATACTAAAATATTTCCATGGCGTAAACCGCTTCGTTATATTATGCATAGACGCATAGTTAATATTATAATATATCATATATCATTAAGCATATGCATATAGCCGCTCGCACGTGTGCCCAACGATAAACACCGTCAATTCAGTAAGTGCCAATACACATATCACGAATAGAAATGTTGAGGTGTTTTATCCACAAAAATGTTCAATTTTATACATTTGAACGTTGATTTTAAGTTAGGGATGTCGTGTCGTTGAATCGATATCAATAATGGGGTAACATATTCATATGTAAGATATACCACATATTTGAGAAACTATTAATTATACTTAAGATTTTTTTAATATTGAGACAAATTTTAATAGTTACATTAATTGTGTAAAATCTGAGTTAATTTGTAATCATTGGACTTTTTTAGTTAAATTAATTGTCATAATATATTACTGTCACTTTAAACTCGTCTAATTAGTGATTTAACTACACAGGACACTTTATTGTAATAACATTATCAGTAGTTGTCAGGGTTATCACTTATCATTAATATTGAAATAATTTTATTTAATAAAAAGACACCTACAAAAATGTGAAATATCAGTACATATTTATAGTGTGGCCTGTAGGTATATATATGTGCTTACGAAACGCAGTGGAGTTCTGCAGGGGTGTGATTCCTAACCTAACGGGGTATCATTTGAATTGTATCTTCAATGAGCTAATATTCATTTGTAGTGTATACTATGCACCTTAAAACACATTTTACGATGAATTACGTTAAATTTATCGACACCACCTGCTATTAATTATTAATAATTATTATTTTATTTTATTTTTTATACTCCCGGTAAATTTCAAGAGTATAATGTTTGTATACTTAATTTTCATGTACCTATAGTCTTGCAGTTTTCTATCAACATATTAGTTGATCGTTCATTTTTTTCATGTTTTTAATATTCATAATAATAATAATCAAAAAAAAAATGTTACGATGAAATCAGCCACACCTATAAATGTGTCAGCTTGTCGACTATATACATGCATACGCTGGCTGTACAGACATCTCGAAAATGATTTTTTTTTTTATGCGCCCATGTTCAGTCATCTGTTTCCTGTGTGCGCGCTCACTGCACACTTTACAAACTATAATAGTTAAAGAGCGCCGGCAGTATCGGTATCGATAGAATATTAGGTGCCTATGTAGGTACTGTACAGCAGCCATTGAGGTTTACGAGGTATGTGCAGCAAAATAATGCAGTATAGACATAGTCACGAAATAAGCACCACCAAAAAACGACCAATGAAAAAGGGTCAAAAGAGTTCAAGACGAATTAAAATAATGAAAATGAAATAAATTATGTTTTTTTTTATTAATGGTTATTCCGTAAACCGGTTGTGTCTGGAAAACAAACTCGTATACCGGTATGATATTTTTTAAACTTAAATAATAAACCGGTTTCGGTTCCGAAAGAAAATATTTTTGATACCGTCCACTCATTTCTTCAAGCAAATACACACGAATATTCAGGTAAAAAGTGCAGTGTTTATATTATGTATTGTTACATTACTATTTTAAACGGATGTGTTTTTGATTTTATTATTATAGCTTAAACGAGTTGTTTAGTAACTTTTTCGTTCAACTTGGTATTTTTTACAAATCAAGAGTGACTTATCTACAAAAAATCTTGTTTTTAATTACTTGCTATTGATTAAGAATTTTGTATCTTGCAATTACTGAAATGCATCAGTTGTATTATATTTTATATATAATGACTAACTAATTATATACATAATTGTATAATTATTTTACACCATTCATTAAATAAGACAATCTGACAATCAATTATCTTTTAAGGATAGTAATATTATACTCGTATGATATATACAATGTACCTATATACTTAATCATGCTATTTTTATCATGAAATATTTAAATATTATCATTAAAAAATATTCAAATGTTTTGTTATATAATCTTTTAGAACAAGTTAGTAATTATTATTTTTTTTAAATAATACGGCGATAATCTATTTAATACATACTTAGAGAATTAATTGTGGATTTAAAATTAGTTAATGGGCCTCTATCCTTTTTATATCAGCATCGGTAAACGTCTGATGTAAAAATTAACCAAATTAATTTCATCAATAAAACTTTATAAAAGTACAAAAAACCTAGAACATTACAATAAAAATGCTTATTATACATTTATTTTATAACATAATATATTATAAAGCTTAACATAGTTATAGCTATGATAACAAACTTTTATATTTTGACATATTTTTTCATCACATAATAACTATGTAAACATTAAAACAAATCTTATGAACAACGAAATTTGAAAATATTTGTTTATATAATACTAATAACTAATAATTAATATTCTACTGATTAGTATTAATGATAAGTAAATGCAGAATAATCACGACGGAACTGCAGTGATGTTTAATCGTTGAAGCGGGCGAAAGACTTACGCCCGCCGTTTTAGGCAGGCCAAATGTGATGACGAATTCAATAGTAAGCGGAACTACAACAGAACTATTGCGTATTTAATCGATAAAGTAAGCGCGTGGATATAACGATGAAAAATCACAAGACCGAGAAGTCCTGTACCGATGAGAAGCTGCCGATCGCGTGACGCCAACGATGCACACAGCCGTTCTTCACAAAACCGGACATTAGGCCCGACTGCAGCTACTGCATCACCTCCGCTTTAACGCGACGGTCGTCGAACCAAAGAAAAGTTCGAAAAACCGGAAATGGGCACGATTCGTCGTTTCACGTGGGTAGGCCGCGGACGGATAGCTACAACACTACGCCCGCTGTGCCGCATCCAAATAAAAAACGGATCCCTGTAAGCCCACTCAGGGCCAATGACCGCTGTGGATCTTTATAAATCTTGGCAGCGACCAACTGTCCCATTATGCTATAGTGTCGTTTGTCAAATATCAGTCGGTGAACGATGAAGTCCAGCTCGATGCTGTGGTGTTGGATTACAGCAGAACGCTAACAGTCGACGACGAGCCAACGACCGTTGATGACGTACGTTTCCCCACCCAATTGCTCCCACAATCGATTTTTAATATGATTTTCAATAACAGTTAAAACGTTTAATTTTTCGTTGTTATCGGGTGGTCAAAAATTTTAATATCGCGTTATGCTACCTAAAGAAAATTATACACAGAATTAAATGTACTTCCTATTAGGAAACTATATTTAAAAATAACGACTGTATTTCTAAAAAGCTCATAATTTATTACAAGCCACAACGCATGGAGTCAATACAAAATACGCAAAAACCAATTTTTTATTTAAAAGAACTAAAAACAATCACATCTATAAATAATAATCATTCCATTTAATTTATTTAAAAAAATAATTCTGCAATGGCTATATTGGAGTCTCGTGACGATTTAATTATATATTTGGTGTTACAGTATTTTTGTCAATACAGTGTAATCAATATTTAACTAATTTTAGATAGTATTGTGATTTTATATTTTTGTATAATTACCTGAAATTCTAATGTAACTATATTTTTGAACCCCTAGGCCCCCCACAAGAGTTCTCTCAGTGGGATGCAGTACTCATATGTATGTATGAAATTCATTTAAAAAAAAAAAAAATAAAAAAATGTATTTTTAATGTAATGTACTAATGTCCATCGTAAATGATATTTCCGATAATAATTATTACGTATTAAATATTCAAAAATAGTCTATTTTGGGGAATCAGTAAATTATATTAACACATTGTCGACTTAATCATCTTATATTTCGTTTTTCGAATTGCTGCATTGCGCTAATGTGCATCGATGGTGGTATCATCTTATTGGAACAGGGGGAGACCTCTATCGATGGACATCTTACAATGATTCGAATTTATATAAATATTGCACAAAATTATCAAAACAACACTGAACTCAACAAAAAAATTATACAAATTTCACTATACTCCTACAATCACTATAATATAGTGTAACAATAATAATATTATAGTTGTTTGACTAAAATAATAGTACTAGGTATATAATAATCTTTAAAAAATGTATTTAGCTTATGAAATAACTATAAGACTATAATATAACAGAAACTCAATAAGTATTTTTATTTTCATCAAAAGTAAAAATACATTTTAACAGTTACGTCAAAATTGTTATAATTTATTATTAGGGTTCAAAAATGTTATTGTTGGAGTTGCATATATTATGTACGCTCTTAATTTATGACAAACAAAACTGAATATTGATGCTATAAATAATGATAAGATTAAAAATTCATTTTTTTGTGTATTCTTTCCATTTTATAAAAAGTCAATAGGTATTTAATAATTTGTTTTACGTATTTATGTAACTTAATCTTTCGTAAAGGTAAAATTACGTTTTTCTTGAATAATCTATGAATTTTATACTCAATTTTTTAACATAGTCATTTTAATGGATTTGTCCAACCTACTAAAAATATAATTTTTCCAATTTGCTGATAATGCTATAACATTTATAATATGGCCTGACAATACCTATGATGCCACGATATCAACGATGTATTATTTTTTTTTGCCCAACCAGTTTTCCATCACATTTCATTTACATAACTGTTTTTTAATAAACTATAATATTTAATATATTGTTTTAGTATTACGTAACTAAAAAATAACAAGTTGTAATTTTTTTTGAATTTTGATTACATTTTTTTTGCATATTTAATACATTTTTAATGCATATTTTAGATTTCTTATGTGCATATTTTATCAAATTTTCCTTTTATAACTTTTAAAACCCAACAGTTATCACCATGATGTATGACCCTGGTTCCCAATGTCAAACTGTCGAAGTATACAACACCATCATTGATAAACGGGGAATCGGAAGTACAATTGACAGAGCGACCAGCGTTGCTGGCGTCCACTAGGATTGTCAAGCTAAATCTCATATTGTATTTCAAATTTCAATACTCAACAACGATATGATCAATATTTTTAATTATTAATATATATGTGTTATTCATTATGTCACTTTCCATTTGATCCTATCTTATGTTAAGCGGATGACCGAGTACAATTTATCGTAATAGAAAATGTATCAATATTTGTTCATTAATAATTATATGTAATTAACTTTAAAATATAATACTTATAGTTGGATTTCCTAAAAAATTGATTAATTTAATGACTTAATAAAATTTAAAGGATAAATCATGATCTACTAAAAAAATTATGTTTAAGAGACCATTATAGTTGACTATTGAATAATTAGTGCGATTGTTCGTGAAACTACTAACTGTGTATTAAAGATTGAAAAATATATACCTATAAAAGTGTATCATATAGAATTTGTATCTGTAAATAACAACATAATAAAATATGTAAATAAAAATATGGTTAAAATGATGTTGAATGACTCTTTAGGTTGTCCCTATAAAAGAAAATAATATATTATGAGAAACCTAAAGATTACCTCTTCAGTGTATTATCTCATAAAAGTGTTCATAGAAAGAACCAACATAGTTAATATCATTTTTCCTAATTAAATTTATTATGTCGATATCACACTATATTTAAAAAAATTACACGTTGAATAACATTATAAAAATATTATCAACAGTTGATAATAATTGGCTGTGATATAAAATTAAGTACAAAGTGGATTTAATTAATTTAATTTTCACATATTGAACTAAAATTATACCTTATAACTTTTTAAGGCTTTTAAACTAGCGTTAAAAATATTCCAATAAAATCGACATTGATATTAAGGTAACTATGGAAATGAAGGCAATGACAGATACTACACACGTATATCAGCCATTATAAACGAAGTTTATAGAAATTTAAAAATAATAATACATAATGTTTACAGTTAGGAATAAAGGAAAATTATAAACAATATAGCAGCTGAAATACATTTTTAAAACATAGGTAAGTACGTTTGCTTAATAATCTTTATAAAAAATAAAATAAAATAATTTTTAATAGTATGATTAATAATTTTGTATTTATCTTTTATTATAAAACAATGTTAAATATACAATATGTATTTATATAAAATATTAACATAATATTATTTGTCGATATAAAAATTTAAAAAATATATATTTTCTTAATACAACTTTAGAATAATCAGAACTACTATTTTTACCACGCATCTGCGTGGATACACGTCATACAAATGTATACATAAAGTAATTAAACAACAGATATTTCGAGTATAAATGAAAACAAATGATCTTCAACAAGTTACATACTTTATGAATTTCAAGCCATTGCCAAATTAAATATATAATTAAATTAAGAAAATGTAACGAAATTTGCATGTGTACGAAATATTACATCAAAATCTCATATTCCTATTGTATCGTTCCTATATCATAATAACAAGCTCAAAATTCAATTAAAAAAAAAATTATCATCTTAGTCGAACGTTAATATTGAAATATTAATCATCAATAATACATTTTATATATTATGAAAAGTCACTCACAAAAATATATTAACATTTTGAGAAATGGAACATATATTTAACAACAAGAGATTAATAAATTAAAATATTAAAAATTAAAATATGTCCATATTTCAGGGAAAATTAGTCCTCCTCCCACCTATTAAATATAAATCGATTTCAGCAAATAGTGTTCATATTTGTCGACAAAACAGCTTATGGTAAATGTAAACATAATATATCCTTAATAAATATACAATACACCAATCATAAAACAGCGGAAACGTTCAACAATACCTATTCTACACCTATCTGCAAAGTGCCCAAGTACCAATATAATATTATACATATTTCTGAAATACTATAAGCGAACATTATAAATTCACCGATATTAGTTAATATATTTAATAAATTTTAGTATTTTATGGTCTGTAGTCTGTTATACAAGTAACCAAATTATTCTAAATAAGTACCATGTAAGTACCATATTTCAAGTATCTACCTAAAATGTGTTAATAACAAGTTAGAATTAAGGTTTTAAACTAATCTGTAATAATATTTATATATACAAACGAATGAATAAAAATTGAATACATAATATTTTCTATTATTCCAATTTCTTTTATCACTTTAACAATACATTTCCTAAAATGAAATGATTTAACTACAATGATCGTATTAACAATCTATTATACGTTGGTTTAACAAAAACCTTGTTGGCTGAATAGCAACAAGATAATTGTCAAACGTACGTATGTTTTTATTATAATGATCAGATTGTTTTTTCAATCTACTTTCATATTATAATATAAAATATACATATGAAATTAATTTTTTACTAACAGCTAATCTCAGAAACTACATAATTATGCCGATTCCGATGAATGTTATATCAATAGATTTCTTGAGACTCGAATAGTGTCTTAAGCTTCTTTTTTCAACCCCTATTTGCCTATGAGTTGCTATAGAGGGGGGCCTTATTTTGGTTGATGAAAATTGAATGATTTTTGTTTATATTTATATATTATAATTATATGTTACCATTGATTACAAAAATTAATTTAAAAAAAAATTATACAGACTAGCCGACCAGGCGTTGTTACGGAAATCGTGTGAATAAATGAAATAATACTTAATTATTGTTTGTTATTCAAATGTATGATATATGTAAGAATAATATGACATACGAAAGTTTGTTAATACTATTGAATCCTTCAATTCTGCAACTGCATAATTTCTTGCATTCACTTACAAAGTTGTAATTTTCAAAATTATTTCAGCTTTAAATATATGGCCAGAATAGAAAATTAATATTTGATCTTATCAATAAACATTCAATTTATTTTTCATCGATATAAAACAAATACTAATCGATTATAATAATTATATTCTTTTTGTATTATAACCCGAGACCCGACAGTGAAAGTAAATATTTATCGGTTTTTTGCGGAAGTATTTAAAAATATTAACAACAAACTGCTTCCTAAAAATACATTATCAATTATTTTTAATTATATATTATATTACAAAATATTATAATCTAAGGATTAAAAATAATCATTTAAGTTATTATAAAGTTAATTTAAATAATGTGTATTTATTTTGAAGTCTTCTTATTTCTTTTGAAAATACGATATATTTACGTAATAATATAATGCAACTAAAATGTTAATAGAGGTTTAAAACCTGAGACTCGCTTAAACCAACTACTAATTTATAAATTGTCAAATCCAACAGTAAGGCCACAATAAGGTTTTCATATTGTTTAAAAATTTTCAAAAATAATTTTTAGTGAACATACATAACTGTGAGTATAAATTTTACACAATAGATTAAGTGTTAAGAGAAATGCCAATAACAAGAACCCAAGTAAGTGCTGATAATGAGATAAGCCTGCTTGAAATGATTACGTGAATTCGGTGATGCATGAATATTAATGGGAATGGTATAATGCAAAAATTATATTGATGTTTGACGTTGTTAACTTTTGATTAGGTATATATACCATATTAATAATTTATAATCGTATAGATATTTTTATATTTATCTTGCATAACGTATTTTTGTATACATTTAAATGCACGAACATTAAATTAAAAATATCGGGTTATAAAAAAAATTACGGTGAAAATATAAAGCATATTTAAATTATTTCATATATTAATATAGGTTTGCAAAAGTTTTAATTTCAGTGTGCTTTTTAAGTGATTTAAGTTTCTAAGTCCAAAAATGTTAATCTTATATACTATATAATATAAATTATATAATAGTGTTTTAAAAATTTGAAACCATCGTGGTACGTAATTCACATCGATAAATGTAATATTATATGTATTATGACTAAGAAAGTATGAAAAAAAATGTATTTACGAAATCCGTTGGATAGGAAGACCAAAGCCCCTAGTAGGTATATAATAAATATATTATAATAGATTAATTATAATTATAAAATAATTAAATATACTTAAATATAGCAATTTTTGAATTATGTTTGCATAATTGTTTTATACAATGAACAATATAATATTAAAATAACTAATAAATGAATTTGTGAATACTACTCAAATTACATTATTGATATTAAATCAACTATAGCATTTTAAATTATATTATGTAAAATGTATATTGTTTATTTCCTAAATGAAACAATTGAATACCGAAAATTCGATTTAATATAAATATTATAATATCGTGCAATCATCAATTATTATTACAATAATGGGAATATTAATTTTAATTTTTGAGTTGAATATTTCCATTATTTTATTTTAATATGAAAATACGAAATGTTCACGCGATTGTACATAAAAAAAATTACTTAAAAATTACATTTTACTTTTATGTTAGTTTTTCATCCAGTTATTTAGACTATGAATGCACCTATACTAAAATAGGTATACTGTTTATATTTGATATTTGTGCGTGATTTCTTAACAAACTAAATTATATGATTGCATTTTAAATATTTATATACGATAATAGTATTATATCAATTTAAAACAAAAACTAGTTATTAGTTATTAAATATAAAACGACTTTGGTACTATTTTTATCATTCACGATAGATATTAAACGTACAAGAAAAACGTAGGTATACTATTCAATTTTAACTTTAGATTTATACCATAAAATTTCAATCATTTATCCGCATGAATGTGTATTTCAAATAAAACAAACATTTTAAAATATATGTTCATTATGATACATGCCAGGTATACAATATCTAAAACAATGAATTTGATTCACCACACCTCCAAGACCATTATTATTATTTAAAGTCGTGTACCTACAATAATTTGGCTTTGAACAGAATCTCTCCCACGTTGTACAACTTCATGATAAACGATGAATAAAAATTATCTTATCATGCATGTGTGGGGGGGCGGGGGTACTAGTACTATGTAAGCATCAGTATAGGTATATACATATGAAATGTACCTATATGCACAAACTAATTCATTACCGAATTTCAGTATTATATTAACAACCACGAAACTGTTCGTGGCCCTATTATATTATGTTTTACAATGCGAAAACTCTAGTTACCCGTCCGGAAACTCGAAATGTTGTTTTCATAAAATACTTAGTAATTTGTTTTCACTAGGTACCTACATTTTCTTGTATAAATTATCATTTAATTAGAATATTAAATAACCAATATTTTACCGTAACGGGCGCGACGTATTCGTACCCAGAATAATATTATATATTCACTTAAACAAGCAAAAGCCATATAAACTATCTTAATTACTAAAAATAATTTATTATTTTCAACCACTGGTAACAAATTTAACAATTTTAGTTATTTTTAAAGTTGAAATAAAACTATTTTATTACCCAAATGTTTGTTTGTTTTACAATTTAAATTAGATAGGTACTTACTTGTTATATCTTATATTATTATGTAAAATTCACAAAAGAGTCTGAAAAATGGAATTTTCTGTAATATTATACACGTATTCGTTTATAAAAGCCATACTATAAAATGTGAATTATTGATCAAATTGAATACAAAATGTTTTATTCATAATATGTAGTTTGGTATATATTTTTACTGTTGCAATTATTGAAAATGTATATTTCTCCGCCAATAATAAACTAGTTTTTTTTTTAAATTTTTTTAATATGATTTAATAATTTAAATAGGTACTCTGCAGCAATGAAAACGAGATGTAATACTAACGAATTTAATCAACAAAAATTATTACTTTTATTATTAACTTTACATAATTACTAAGATATTTGCAAATTCATGATTATATATATATTTCAAAATATGAAGTGAACTTTCTCAAAATAATGTTAATTATAATGTAATTATGTTAAAATACTTTTATTGAAACGAGTTTAAAATTATTTTCAAATTATTATAATCATATAATGAATAGGTACTTGAGTTTGTGTACAATAAACATATACCTAACATAAGCTTGAATAAAAATAATATGATTTTGATAATTTATAAAATTGCCCTTACACATGACTACTAGACACTCGAGTATTATAAAATATATAAAATCAAAATTATAAAAAGCCGAAATTCTTCTATATGATAATTTATGGTCATAAAATTATAACATGTCGACTTCTCTGTGGGCACCTTAAGAGATTAAAAAATAATAGATAAACAAAAACTAATCAATTTAACTTTGTCATTTTCTATACTGCAGTATAATACATTGATCTATTATAAAATTTAAAGCTAAGAATAGAATTTTAGGTGCCTAAATTTTTTCTTTGATATATTTAATCTTGAAGCAGGTTATGAGTATTTTTCGATTGTAAATTATTTGCTAAACTATAGAATGAATTTTAATCGTTACCTACAGCTGCGTTATTCAACGTGTTCGGAATAACGAATAAGCGACCTATTTTGACGTGCGAACTACTTAACGACGGGTTAACATTATGATATTAATACTGCAACACATCTTATAATCGGTTTATACTCATATATATTATTATGTATAGGTACTTGCACCTCAGTAGGTACCACACGTAAACGTATTGATTTTACGCTGCAATATATGTATAATACCTTTATATATATGGCTATATGTATAAATAATGAATTTCAGACTTGTAACTCTTGACATTTAAAAACAGTTTCAATCACCCTGCAACATTATAGCCGAGTATGGCGTATCGTGTAGGGCACAGTGATAACGCAAATATAATATAATTATATATACATCTCTTATTCGTATTTTCACAAGAACACGTCATTATCACATATTATAATAATATGATGGTAAGAATATCATAAAATATGTGCGTGGGGCGCAAATCGCTATGTTGCAACGGTCAGTCTAGCGAAATGACGAATTTGAATTCGAAAAAACACACGTCTGGCGTCACAGAGAGCATATAATACGTATAGTTATATGCAGTCTGGTGCACTTTATGGCGTTTGTCTTGGAAATATCCGTAAGGGTATGAACGCATTATCGCGCGAGCTGTGTATCAGCGGCGGCGGTGGCAGGACGGATAATGCAGTGAGACGACGTTTTTGCCCATGTTCGTGCGCCTGCATGTATAGGTCTTTCGGTGGCAGTGGGCGGACGAAAAATGTATGCGGATGATTTCGCGAATAACTTTAGTTGATTTTGTGCAAAATGTGCTGATAACACACACAAATTCAAATCCTCTACATGTATACGCCTATCGCACGGCAATCGGCACGACTGTCTGCTCAATATATGACGTGTATATCGATAGGAGATTTACACAAAATCGCATTAAAATAGTAAAATTCCATTTAAATATTTCATATTATTCCTGCTATGCTCTATGTAGTACATATTTATGTACAATAATACGTACTACGCAATACGGGGGGGTTTACTAATCATGCTCACCTCAAATTTTTTCTTTTTTAACAATTAATTTATTCAAATTATAATATTTTTGGAATTTTTAAATATAGGTACTTAAAAATTATATTAGTAAATTCTTGAATTCGCTCGTACTTATCAACGAGTGGCTTATATGGGGATACAGTTTTCTGTTTTTTTAATGAGGACCTCACTTTTTAGTATAAATCGTTTAATGGATATTTTTTTTGAAAACATCGATGTGCTTAATTCAAAATTCAAACGAGTAGTTTTTCAGTTATTAAAATGTTTATACTCAAGATAATAGTACTTAAAAATGGCTTTACAAAAATATAAAACACATGCACCACTAGATCTAGTCTTTATTATGCTTGGACCATTTTACAAATTATAATTATTGTTAATAGATTAATATTAATTTTTCTAAAATATTCTAATCACTATAGGCTCTATATATCTTTCAATTATAATGGACTTATTATCTTGAGTATACAAACTTAAATATTTCAAAAACTACTCATTTGAATTTTGATTCCGGATACGTCGAATTTTTCAGAAAAATAGTCCAATAAATAATTTACAATAGAAAATTGGGAGGCTTTCGTTTGAGAAATAGTAGTTTGTATCTCCACATGATACTCTTAGAGTAAAACGGAGGATCTTAATCATTTTAAAATACGATATTTAAGTACTTATATTAAAAAGTTTTAAATAATCAGTTGTCGAATAAATGCATTCTTGATGGAAAAAAAGAGGTGAGTTCCTTTGTATAATATGGGGCGCGAGTAAAAATTATCGTATTATAATGTTATGTATGTACACGTATACTGTCGTCGGTGGGTTTGTAATGCACGATCGAGGCAGATAGGTACCTCCTATATATAATATGTTATTATTATTACGACGATATTGGTGTGATGGCGATGATGACGATGACAGACGCTGCTGCGGCAAAGTGCGTTCACCTTGCCAAAAATTATTATATGATCTGCCCGTGGCTGTGCGGATAATGTGTACTTGATGATCTGCCGCCGCCGCAGCTCGGTGATTACCGGCCGCGCGCGAGATGAACAGACGCCAAAATAGGTGCAGATCATGGAGTGACGAGGACACGGGGTGTATGGTCTAGCCTGGTTGTAAAGTGGGGGGAGGGGTTAAAATTACATACGGCCAAAGAGAAGAAAAAAAAAGCCGCGGAAGAAAAAACCAGAAATGATTATATTATATTGTTATTATACGTCATATACGTGCGAGTATTATCGCGCGAACGCGTACCGTCTATATATGTGGCTGATCATCAATCTAACTCGCGCGCCTTAACGTGTAATCAAATCATATGCATTATGCTGTTATATACATAAATATATATATGGAGGACAGAGGTACTTGTACATAGTATTTGCGGTAATGTTTGAGCGAATAATATTTCGTTTCGCACATTACAATATACACAGAGATAGGTATACCTACAATAAGTACACACGCGGTTGTGATGGCGAGGACAAAGTCGATATAATCATGTTTCATATAGTGCATGCGATCTCACCATATATAGAGGTATATACCTAGTCTTATTATTATAGTTACTGTACATATTATATATATTAGTACTATTATTATTATCATCATCATCGTCAACGCGGTTTACCTGGGTTCCTTATGATCACCGAATCGATCAGCTTGCCCGTGGGACTCGACGGTAGGGACGTGGGTTCTTTCTTGATGCTATAACAACAATAAACACAGAGAAGACAAATTAAAAACGTGTGCTAAGTACGATATCGATAGAGCGCGGAAAACAATTTATTTATTGCATAATATTTTATACATAAATCAAATCAAATCTTATCGGGAACCGTGTACGGACCCCTAGCTGGATCTAGCCGAAGTATGTTTATTACAGTCGTATGGTGATAATACAACACGCTGAAATGATGATGTATAAATATATAGATAATAGGCAACAGATATATAAGCCTATATATGTGCGCTAAGGGTTGAAAGTCTAACCGTTGGTCGAATGGAATAATGTTTGTATTTTGTGTATAACTATTACACGGTAAAACACACTCACATTCGGTGGCGTAAAGCGCCTAATGAGTGATCAGAGAATCAGCGACACCCTTTCCCATCGAATTAAGCTCAGAAATACCTTATACTTGACGTTCAAAATTTATTTACCCTCTTCGCCAACGCCACATATAATCACCTGAGCATATTATCAAACGCGTCATTTCACACAATACGACAAGGTACGGAAACCGATCAGCGTTTGCTTCCGAAATTATGATAATAAAATATTGTAATTCACGCGTACAATAATTATCGATATAAAAAAAAATATTTTGTAAATCAAACGGAATTCAAACGTACACACCGCTGTCCACTGCACATCTCGCGTCTCAGGCACATGCCATAACGTCATCATAATATTATTAGCGGGTAGCGAAATGCGCGTGTACATTATTCTCTAATATTATTATTATTACTACGTCAGTTATAGGGGAGGGGGTAGGTATCCCCCTATGATGGGAGAAGACTTTCTCCTCTATAAGTGTCGGCGGCGTGCAGTCTCGGACTTACCTGATGGTGCTGACCGACGGAGGGCTAAGCGGCACCGACGACGACGACGACGACGACGAGCTCGTGGCCTCCATGAGAGCCTCCAGACATACCCGCACAGAGTCCGGCGCAACCCTCGCGACACACTACGCGGCCGTACGACAGTGTAGCAGTGGTGGCAGCAATAGTGGTAGTATAGCGTAAGTATATAGTACCGGGGGAGGCGCGGTGGCCGTGGTGGTGGCGATGGTGGTGGTATTAGTAGTTGTAGTGTGCGTACGGCAGAGCTGGCGTTATGCTATCGCAGCGGGACCGGCGCACGAGGTGGCACGGCGGCGGCGGAGTGGAATAGCGTCCGCCGCGCGCGCAATACCGACGGCCCGCGCCGCACGCGCTCTCGAGCTTTTCTCTCGATCGATAACAGCCGGCACAACAATGTAATAATACGCGAGCTTACGGACGACGAGCCGCAATTGTATATATGTATATATATATACGTTCATATACGAACGCGCAACGAAAGCACAAGGCAGACGGGCAGATAATATTATGTTGCTATCATTTATATTTTATATTTTTCCCGTCCCGTTGCCGCCGCCCCGCCAAGTCGCAATTACTTCGCCTTCGATGCCGCCGCCGCCGCCGCCGACGGTTTCCAATTTTATTTCCATCGACGACGACGACGACGACGACGGTGGCGGCGACGTTATTCTTCAAAATTATTCTCTCTCGTTATACTTCCGGAACGACTACGGTAATACGATTCACGACGACAAATACATCATCGTCCTGTCGTATATAATAATATGTCATAATATATGTATACTCGTATAATAATTATACGTGGACTCGAGTCGTCTATACACGACGTTATACGAGCGATATTATTATTGCGCGGCTTCAACACGCGCGTAATCTTATCGCCGTCGTATACATAACTAATAATTTAGCGCATGATGATGCGGCAACGTGTGTACGTGATGTGTAGTGTTATAATGTATACGGGACCGGATCTAGGATGAGGAAACCGGAGATTCATCCGCGGGTGTGATATTTTTAAAATTCATTTTTAGCCGTAAATTGTATGGCTCGTCGATGTATTTTTCTTTTGCAGTTTATACGTGAATGGCCCATCGGCTTAGTATAGCAAACCACAATATCAAAATATGTTTTGTTATTTTCATCGTTAAAAACAGATCGAGTGAATTTCAAAAACAAAAAAAAAAAATGGTTAATCAAAACAAATATTTCATAAATAATAATAAATATTATATAAATATTTAATAAAGTATTTATTTTTTTTTCGATCTCAATACTAACAGTCATCAATAATCTCCAAAAGTCAACAAATTTTAAAAATCTCGTAATATTTCGATATAATTTTTACGATCAATCAATATTTATGTATTAAACCGTTTCTTTTATAAAATATTATAAGTATAATATTATATTAACATTTTTTCTTTTAATATTAACTCCGGGAATTTATACTGTTATAATTTATTGAAAATGTTGGTGTGTATTGTACAATTTATTTAATAGCGCATATATTAAAAATTATTAGGAAATATTATTTTCTAAATAAATTTAAAATAAATGTAATTTAATTGAATATTCTAAGTATTTATAAATATTAACCGATGAACTATAGAAATAGGACAGTTATTTGAAACAGTTTTGACACCATGACAATAGGTTTATAGAAAGCTATTTTTTATTTACTTAACTTCCAAAACATTTTTAGGAAAACTAATAAAATTAATTTTTAATTTATAATATATGGTTTGCTAACAATAAGTACAAACTAAGTGTGTTGATCAATCTTAATATTTACAAAGATTTGTCGTTATTTGTACCTAAGCATTTGAATTACACTATTAAATACATATTGTATAATCTAGAAAGCATAGGATTTGGATTTATAAGTATAATAAGTGTTTAATAATGCCGTCGAATCGCATAGAATACAATAATATCGTCGAATCGGATCTATATATATCCTAGGTAATTTAATATTAAATATGGAAGGTACAGTATAATACTATAATATATTTTAGACGTGTGTTGTGATGGAACATGCGTGTGTAGACTTTCGATGGAACTAGAAGCTTTAAATTGTGTACAAAGCAACGTAGTAGTAATAATTTCGTCTGTGAATAACACACGTATATGCATAAATATACTTGGAATATAATATATTATACCTCATTAAAATTTATGTAATCTAATAACAAAAAAAAAAAATGAGATACATGGGACGATGGTGTTCATAAAAAAAGCATTAATTTAATTTCGATGTAAGTTGGAAGTAAAATCGCTATTCAAATAAATCACTATAGAAACGCGCGTGTATAGATTTTTCAGGAAACACACGTATTTATGTATAAAAATAATAATTCACTTAAAATATTAGTATTCATTATTTAATAATAATATCGTATTATAAGTGTAAAAATAATAATGTGTACAATATTATTTTAATAATTCAAGTCGAAATAATTAGCACTATAGAAATATGTGATTTTTCTGTCAAAACTTTTATAATTGATTTAGGCGGTATTTGATATTATCAATATAGGTAATATTCCCGTAAAAATATTAATTTACATGGAAAAACTTTTAATTTTTTATCTCTTTTGAAAATAATGGGCTATACGAGTACGTATCACGTTATATTAATAAAAAAATATTTCAAATTAATATTTCTGAAAACTTTGTTGTATTTAGTATTTATGTATTTATTTACCTGATTATCTATATATATATTTTTAATTTTAAGGTATTAACGACGAAATTTGTAAAAAAAAACATTTTTTAGACCAACCTCAAACATAATACATAGTAAATAATAAAAATTAATAATTAAAAAATTATAAATACCTATTTCGATTAATTTAGATTATAATATTTTAAGTTTCTTCATATAAATCAATTTATTTGTGTTCATTTTTAAGCTAATTTTCAAAATATTCCGTATTATTCATACCTATTTTATTTTTATATATTATGAATTTCTTGACGTTTAAATATTAAGTGTATTTTGACAATAGTAGGTATTATTATGTCTGGCAATTTATAATAGAGTTGACAATTCTCATACTTCACAAATCTCAACACGATTGTTCACTTTAAAACAATATTCAAATGCATCATTTCAACAACATTATGACAACCATTACTAAAGGAATATGCGTGTAGCTTTGATACTAATCTTAGATGAGTCTCAAGTCTCAACTTTTATTACAAATTCTCCTGTCATCCAACACATATTATATAAATCCGATGAAATTGTTTAACATGTTAGCTAGATTTATAAAATACAATACTTAACCCTTTTTCTATTTTCCTAAAAACTTCCCCGAAGTTTCATATAATACCACATATAAAGGATCAATCAGAAAAAGTTTGAACTAGTTATCAAATACTTTATCATTTTGATGAAATGTGATCAAAACTTAAAACTTTTGCTATAATACATAGTAAAGGAATATAATCTTCACACATTCATATATTTATACATCCAACGATCCTAGGACTATTTTTTGCTTTAAATAAAACAGTATGGTTATTGGTCGATAACATAAAATCATTTAAAATATAGGTACCCATCACTACTATGATCTATAGAACGGTTAAACCTTTTTTAAACAATGTGAACGGAGAGTAGAGTGACATTATAAAAGGTAATATAAATTTCAACTACTTGTTATAATTTTAACATCATTTCAACCTAATACATACTAACATTTTACAAAATGAATGTGCTTTAGTTATATATTTTTTCAAATATTCTAATCTTAAAACAGTATATTTTTTTAATCAATAAAACCTATTAAAAATATACCTATTAACACAAATATTGTTACATTTATAATTGCAGAAAAATAATAACACAAATGATTTATAACTATAAGATTCATTTACTGGAAAACGAGCATTATTCCCTTCAATTTTTTCTTAGATCATTGTACCAAAAATGTTTAAAAAAATAAGTTTTTAAAAACATTTATATATATTTTTAATATAATGTACATGCATTTACTGAATTTATTAACAATGTATAAATAGAATACAATAAAAAAAAAAAATCATTTTTTGCGAACTTAGCCAGTTATTAATAAATATTAAATAAAAAGTTATAACTATAAACTAAATAAATTGAAAATACACTTGAAAAATATACAATTGAAAATATACTTTTTATTTCAAGGTTTTTAATGATTCATGAATTATTGTATAATAATTAGAAACCGGAATTATATTATGTTTTGATATTTAATATAATATTTATAATATTTATAATGTTTATATGCAAAAAAAATTGATGAAATATTATCACAAAATAATAATAATAATAGTTTAATTTAATAACTATATTCAAACAAAATTTTAATTACTTATATTTATTGATGATTGTCGATTGATGATAATTTATAAAGTAATAAATATTATTATAAGCACTAATTTTTATAAAATAAAATAAAATCAATAGGTACTTAACTTAATGACAATAAATTTTATATTATTTATCGCATTAAGTTATCAATAAAATAAAATGTATATTTTCTAAGAAACAGCAGAAAATGTAATTTAAATACAAAATGTTAATTTTTGAAAAAATTCACAGTAATAAAGTATTCCAATTTTCTTAAGTAAAGTTAATACGACGATTCGCGAGCATTGAGTTATACATTATGTAAACAATCACTCAATTATTACAGACGTTACTGATATGAGTCTATATAACTTACAAAAAGATGCTTTTTCTGAGAATATCACGTTTTTGTCCTTGCACAAAAATTAAACACTTTGTTTCGTGATTAATTTGTGATCATTAAATGTATTTATTTTTTGGTAAAATTGTAGTGATTTTCATTTATTTTTCAGTACCTTTAATATACTTAGTATCTAAAAGAATACCAATTTTAAATGTTTTAAATAACGTTTTATACCAATTTAATTAATTTAACTAGAAGTAAATTAAAATTTTAATTTTTTTATCGTTTGAATAAGTAGGTACGAAAAAAATGGGATCTAAGAAATATTAAATCATTCAATACCGAGATCTTGAAAAATAAATCAATACATTTATCTATTTATTTATTAATTACTGAATCATTTTCGGAATTTTCTAAAAAATATATTAAACCATCATATAGATTTGATATAAAAATACAGCCTTCAGTCGTGTTTCCTATCTTATCAATATGGAAGCAGAGAGTAATTACATACTAAGTAGAATACTTTTATAAATTACAATATATAATGAAGCTTTTAAAAACCATTTTTTTCTAATTGACCGATTTGTTGCAGAATGCATTTTCCTATTAAATATATTAAAGTAACTAGGTATATTACAACTGTTAGGTCTGGTTTTAAAGTATTTATAAGTACCTATTCACTTAGATGAGAAAGATATAGTCGCCAAACCTCAAATTTTAAAAAGCCTCACAAAATTACACATCATAAATTCCAATCAATAACCATATTATAAAATATCGTTTTACCCGTTTTAATGCTACTTTTTAAACAATAACTAAATATGTCTTTTTAAATAACACCTAAGTAGGCACTATAAAAGTTAACCAAAGGAAATTGATTAAAATTTCAACCTTTGTTATGCGATTTTAGTGTCTAACAGATTAATTATATTAATTATTAGTTTCAAGTGTTGTAATCTTTAATTTGAACTAACGAATATTTAATGTATTTTAAATTATTAATGCGTATATAAATTTTGTAGTACGTATATATCGTAAATTTAACGCACCTACGTCAATTCATCCCTGTCAATTATTTTAGCTGTCAATTAATCACTGTATCAATTAAGTGCACGTCAATAATTTAAGTTATAATATATCATAAAAAAATTGAGTAAAAACAAAATATAAATTCGAAAAATACTATTTTGTGAACAAGTATACATAGTGTATTAGTGTCGTATTTATAAATTAATAGGTTGAATTAATTTGTTCTTGGTTAGGTAAGACTAACTGAAATTTTAATCTTTTTAATTTGTTAAACAAACATTACTAACTAATTTATGGAACACTTTTAATTAAAATTATTTACCACCAGTTAAAGATGCATTTTTTAAATTTAAATTAGTTCAATATTATTTTGATACTTAATTAATTATATTTTTTTGGTTTTATTTAAAATCTTTTTAAATTAAAAAAAAAAATATGTTGCAATTAATTTGAAATTTGAAATTTGAATTTATTGCAAAACAACATTTTTGGAAAAAGTTATATTTTGTATACATTTTAAAATGACAATTACATTTTTATAAATATTCCCAATCAGAAAGCACAATATTTTTTAAGTATTTTGTTAAGTGCATATAAACAATATTTCGAACGAGTATTTAGTTAGTAAGTATTTAAATTTTAGAAGAGTGGAGAATATTGACAAAATTTTATCCCGCAAAGTATTTGTTTACTACACTGCTTATCTAAATTTAAAGTAGATAAAAGATACTTATAATTAATTTTCTACTAACCTATTAATTAGCTACTCGTTCAAAATTCGATTTATATAAATTAAAGTACTATAAAAATTATTCTTTGTATGTAATATAAAATCATTGTGGGTGACACTATTTTTATTCTACAAAAAATGTTGAAAATGCTACGATTTAAAAATTATAATAATTTTATAATATTTGTAAAAATGATTCAAGTACAATAAGTACTGGACTAAACTTAAAATAACATAATTTATATTTTAAATAAAAACACTATCACCCTTAGAATCTACATTATTTTCAATTACTTAGATTTTATAATCATTAAGAGGTATTTAGAATATATTTAGGTAACAACGTTTTCAAAAAAAAATTTTAGGATACTCAATTATTTTAAAAACAATTTCAATTACTTCAAAATATGATCCAAATCCCAAAAACAACAGTTAAAAATATACCATCCAATATATATAATACTTTTTTTAATTATTATTCTTAAATACCTCTTGTTAATTCGAGTTATTTCAGTTTCCAGACCATGAATCATTTTTGTAATTTGAAGTTATTCAAAAGCTATATTAAAAGTTTTGGCTTATCCAGTTCATAATGAATATCATTAAACTTATAAAAATATGTATTATGTATTTATTCTTTACTCTTTATTTTTTTCTTATTTGACACCTATTTAAAAAAAATAATGATGAAATAAAATAATATATTCTAATAATATTGTATTAATAAGATTTGCTCCCCCACCACAAGCTTTGCTTATGCGGAGTGCTGCAATTTAATTTATACTAAATTTTATATAGTATACAATTTATCACTTTGTAAAATATATTATATTATTATTATTATGTTAATAATAGTAATATTTTTGCTGTACAAAATAAATCTCTAAACGAAAATATATAAATGGACGTTTCAAATTTTATAGACTGTAATTCCTTTTGGCCATTTAGAAAAGACGATTTTAGTTTATTGTCATATTGTAATAAACATTTTTGTAAATATAGGTAATATCAATTATTATATTGAATAATATTTAATTGTTTAAATTTATCATTTAATAATTTGTTATTTATATACAATATTCATAGTGTAATTTATATTTTTTAAGTATTTATGAGTATTATGACTTAGAAAAGGCTTTAACTTTTAGCACTCGAATCCCTACGTACTACTAACTAAAGCCTTTCTATTTATGAAGCTTATTGTTTAGTTGAACAATGAACACTAGTCATTTCAATTCATTTCTCCTTCCCATAATAATTACATATTTTTTCTAATGGATGTATTATTCACATGATGAATATTTTTAACTAAATCTTCATAAGCTATAGCCATAAATACTTTTTAAAAGTGTTATTCATACTATACAGATTGTGTATATATTGTGTATGCATATCAATAATTATTTGTGTACCATTTTTATTATTACAAAAAAACACAGTATTGTTAATTTTAATTAAATAATGTCCAATATAATCTTACATTGAACATTGACTCATTTTACTATATTAGTATCTTTAGGATTTATAATAATATATATATTAATATTTTTAACTTTTGAGTTTTTTTGCAACTACATATATCATACCGTACATAAAATTGAAAAGAGATTAATAGATAATAATAATTTTCTAATGAGAAACAAAAAGTATTTTAGTATTTTGACTCGAATAACTCGATAAGACGAGATTACATTTTCTAAGCTATAATTTGGTTCTCAATTTACTTGTACAAACATATATATGCAATATTCTATATCTAATTATTTAATATAAAATATATTAAAATATTAAAATTTACAATTATGACTCAAGTCATAATAAATAGTGTACATTATATAATATAATATATAATACATAAGGTAACTCTTTTGAAATTGTATGCAAATAATTTATTGTATGTAAATTTTACAAAAATCAATAACTATTTTTGTTGTGGATTTTGCTAGGTTTCAAGTTTTCTTATTTTTACTTCGTGATTATTACTTTGGTATTATTATTTTCACTATTTTATTGGTGTATAAATATATACAAAATTGACGCCTTTAAAGAAGAGTTCCTCGTATTGTTTTATAAAATTGTTGGAGCTCTTATTTTTTATTACCAACCAAAAAATGTTTTTTCATAAAATAATAGACAGGTAATAAATTTAAAAAATATATATTTCAAAGAAATAATAATAAAAAAAAAAAATAATAATGTAGAATAGAATAGATGAAGAAAATTAAATTTTTATTAACCTTTCAATTTTAATCTTATATTATTTTAAATTAACATAGAAATTACATACAAAATTGATAAGTTAAATCGAAAGGTTAGGTTAAAGGTTAAATCTAAATTCTATATGAATATATACGTATTATATAAAATTTAAAGTTTCAAATGTATCTAACGTAAAATATTAAATATTATGTATATTATTTACCAATGTGAATGAACATATTACGTAGCACGTAGGTACATATTCGTATATAAATTTACATTTTTTTCCCTTTATACAAATAATAGTTTTCCATTTTTCTATTTCGTCGTTAAGCACTTTTCAAAATAAGTGAAAATATAACTCATAAAAATGTATTAGTATTATATATTTATATTTTTATGAACGTTTTTTAATAAAATATTATAGCAGTTATAATTATTTTGTTTTATATTTTTCCCAATGTTAGATTTGTTTTTCAAGTTTTTATAATTTCTTTAATGTAAAAATATATTTTAAAGTTTTATAAAAATATTATTGCTATAAACTAAAGTAAAACTAAGCATAGCTACAGGAAAGCAATTATAATAATATATCATGGATAATATGAAAAACTACAAACTATACGTATATTATTATTAATGCACGTCGAAGAATCTCGAAGTGTTCGAGTATACTGGGCTTCATCGCCTACTATAACTTTTCTTCTTCTAAACATTTCTTGAAATAAAGTATTACTGTGACTTTAATAAATACTATTTTATAATATAAAATTTTTTTTTTTGGCTTACCGCAAAAAACAAAAGTAATAAAAATTGTTTTTCATCTCTTAAAGTATTTAATTATAAGCTAATTATACTAGCTAACTTATACCTAATAATAAAAGTAAATCATTGAAAATTTAAAATTTACTATGTTTCCAAGTATTTTAAGGTGTAAGCTGGAATCAGGTACATTAAATGCATACTATTGTAATTGGTGGATGGCGTGCACACAATAAGTAGGAAAATATACGGTACAAAACATCCTAAACAAAATAAGGTACCTATACCTTTACCAGCATAATATGCATTATTTCCACGATACATATATATACATATATATATGCGTGTAAAATATATTATTTATATGTAGCGTATGTCGCCCGATGAAATATTAAACTGACAAGTTAAACAATGCGATCAAGTCGAGCATCCTATATACGCACAACGGCTAAGCAAAATAATTAAGGAGTGTTCATAAACGCTTGTGTGTGTGGGTGTGTGTACATGTATGAATTCGCAGTGGTGTGGTTTTAATTAAACTGTTCAAGTAGGTAACGGAAACCCGTGTTTTCACAGCGTTATTGTGGAATTCCGCCAAAGAGACGACACTACGCAAGAGGACTAAACGCAGCGTATGTATCTATACTACCTACCTACATTAGCAATAACTCGCTGCGCTACACTAGAGTTTTTATAGGACTTTTCACGCGGCCTTTCATCGCGCCGCATGCCCACATCCTAATAGAATTTTTCAGAAGCGTATATGGGGTTTTTGGAAAAACAATATACTTACATAACTAACCGTTAGTAGGTTGGGATTTAGGTGTAAAGACTGTGTCTTTCAAATTGTAATTTTAAGCTGCTTTTTATAAAATATGTCTTTATTTTCATAAGCCTGTTTTAAAAGTACGTCGTGTTAATTAGGACCCTTGCCGGTTATTTTTGATATCTAATTTTGAAGCAAGTTATGACTATTTTAAAATTTAGAAAGTCATAAAATTTTAAAATGCTTATAAAGTTATAACTCGATTCTAAATTAAAATATTATATATAAAATCATTTAATGTTTACATTTTAACAAAATTGGATATTATAATATGTAAATTAAAAATACAATTTGTATCTTATATTTTATTATTATTGTGTCCTAGACCAAAACATTTTATCCGTAGAAACTTTGTTCTTTGGATTCTTTTATAACTTAATGCATTTCCAAATTATTTAAACTATTTATAAAATTTACTTACTTTTTCACAATTTTACAATATATTACGAAGTGATTTTATAACAATGTAATAAATATGTTATGTTTTTGGAAAAAATAAGTAAAACATACACCGTACTACAAATATAAAAATAAATTACTGATAATAGGACATTAGGATGTATATAAATTATAAAATATCCTTAGAAATAGAAGATATTCCTCTGTTTAAATCATTTTTTTTTTGTGCACTACATATTTTTGAAATTGTTTTTTTAAAATTTAATTTAAAAAGAAATAGAGGTATAGATTCTAGACATTTTCATCAATTATTATATTTTCATTTTTTAGACATAATAATATATATATATTTTTATATTATTTTGGTTTTTTTTAAACCAAAACTTTTGAAATGGTTGACTATTATAGTTTTTTAATTAATGTTGATGAAATGCTTGTTTATTGATCATATAGCTTGAAATATAATATGTTCAATGTTCCTAATATTTTTTTCTTGCAAAGATTTATAATTATTGAAAATACCAATTGTCAATTTTTTTGTATAAGCGTTTTAAGTCAAATTATAGCAAAATTAAATATTTAGACAAAATATAATGATGTTTCTTTAAAAATGTGTTGTAATTAAAAATATTTTAATCATATAGAATTGATATTATTTACTGTTTCAATTACCCGAGTTTAATTCACAGTTTACGTAATTTATTATTTTATATACAGTGAATACAACTTCCAAAATATTTAGCTTATTTCAAGTTATTAATACTCTATGAACATATAATTATAGTTGTATGTTGGTATTTACTTATAAATTATTTGTGAATACCAATAAGCAAGTATATACGGATAGTTAACATACCTGCTTTATTCGTAAACTCAAATCATAGAAAACGATAATTATTATGAAAGGATTACGTGATTTAGAAAACTACCAAAAGTAAATAATTATATAGCTATTTATATTAATAAACGACCAGTGAATATTATAAGAATTTAACAATATTATTATTATTATTGCAAAAGACATTAAAAGACATCTGTGTATAGAAAATAATTCAATAAACAATTTGAATTAACAATTAGTGCAATACATTTTGAAACACGAGGGAAGGGAGCATCCATCAATACTATTTCCAAAAATTGTTTTAGCGAATTAAAATATCAAATAAGTGAAAACAATCACAAAAATTACTTATGATTAGATACAATTTGTAATTTTTTGAACTTAAAGTAATATTAACTCTAAACTAGAATTCTCTTAAAATAATGAATATTGAACCCGAAAAAATGTTTTAATAATTATTTTCTTTACATCATACATACGATATACATGTATAATATAAATAAAATACATTATATTACGATAAAATCAATAAATAAGGTTTTTGTGTTTTATTTTTATACAATTTCTATATTTTTTTACATTGGTAAATAATATGAATTAAATGGTCTGAAATTATATCTTATGATTATAATACTTCACACAAATCGTAAACAAATAACGCATAGGCATAAAAGTATTTTTTGTGAAAAGCGATCATGTGTCCCATAATACGGATTTGTTGAAAAATCTATGTGTATATTATATTATATACACTTCGCTTCAAATAATATATAAATATAAAAAACTGTAAGCTGAAAACTATGCTCAATTGTTCACATAGGGCAAACTATATTATATTATTATTGATTATTATAAATTATAAGCTTTATTATTGTATGTACTTATACATACATTTCAAATTATATTATTTACTGGTCTATTATCTTATAGTAATCCTTTATTAATTGGGATAAAAACCTAAGCGACTCGTAACGGCTGTTAAATAAAATTAATACAATAACACGTACCAATAACATAACAGTGGAATTTTACGAATGACACGAAATTAATGTGAAATTAATTAATTCGTGGATGACTGTAAAATATATCGAAGAATCATCTTCAAAATTCCTCCAAACCTCGCGTAATCACTCTGTCCCATAAATCTAATGGTCACTAGACTTTCTCGACCACACGCATATTTACAATCTAATTTAAGCTAACTACATAATATGAATCAATAATGTAAACCTAATAATTATTAATTGTAGTTTAAAAAAACTATTTTTAATAAAATAATTAATTCATAGATACAAAGTGGTAGGGAATCAATAAATAATCAATGATTACAATAATAATAATACATAAATGGTATACCTACGAAATAACACAAGTGTGGACGCATATTATACGACAATGGCCTACATTATAAAGAGAATTATTATATTGTTTGTACCTACCTATATAGCACAATAATGTGTAAATAATTTTAAAAGGAATCGATTTAATTCAATGAATAGATGTTATGCATATGACAAAAAATGGCAGCGAAAAAATCCAAACATTTTATCGAGTCAAAGCTGGTTGCAATATATATATATATATATTATATAATAAATTATATATGAGTATAATTTATTGCGTAGGTGTGTGTAAAGTAAAAAAGCGTATGTATGTTAATTTGTTACTACTTAACCACTTAACGTCAGTGATGTAATTTTGGTAGTAACGGGTAGATGCCAAGACAATAACATTAGCGCCAATTTCAATGCCGACACTTTAACAGATATAATGTATTCAATAAAGTATAAATCAAATATACATTAAGTATACACAACATTGACTAGTCGAACACACAAATCAAATTAATTGTATTTATTGTTACAACTAGTAGATGTGATGCCACTTATTTAAATTACGTAATGCATTATTTTTTTGTAAGTGCACTGATAACTTGTACGATCCGTTTCGCAAATTAAATATATCTCTAAACGCTATTGCTTTGTAATAGTGTACCTAGTACTATACATTTTCATAGCCAGCAGCATCCCAAAGGGCATATTCATTTTTAATTCACTGGCATTTTTTATCGTTATTTGCCAAAAATATTATCAAATGCTGTTAAATGTTTACTGCTTAAAAATCGTATACGTTTTCATTCAATCAATACACGCTATAGCCGGTATAAGTATAAACTAATTCAATCGGAAATATTGTAATTGCTAAGACATTCATATGTTAATAATCCTATTTTTAAATCTATGATTAAAATAATAATACATAAAATTATACTACAATATACATGAATAGGTCACAGATAAGTAGTAAGTAATCGTTAAAAAAAAAAAAATGTTTTGTCTGCATAATATTGTCCAATCATTCTCATATATGATAGGTATTTTTAACTATTTAACAAAAAAAAAAAAACAAAATTATATCTAGAATGCTCTACGAGTCTCGCAAAAAAAACAATTGAATACAAGAACTTCAGAATCTTAGCACTAACTATACTTAGGTATACATGCAGTATAGCCAGATAAGTACTAGTTATGCGAATCGTTATTGGTTTGTTTTCTGAGCTGAGTATTGTTATAATTATTTGCAATAACGAATACCTAATATCACGGGTGGGTGCCGATGCAGTGTTAGCCAGTAGAGGTATTTTTACGAACAAATGATGGAACCGAGCGCATGAGAAAAGATACGAAAATGCAATTTATCTATCATCTGCAACAACCTCCACAAACAAATAAACGTCAAACATAGTGGGACATCCTGTACTACTGTATACCCACTGTTTCTGTGTGCGTACAAATGACGAATCTACATCAATAGTCTGTGTAGTATTGAGTGCGAGACTTAGTAAACGACCATACCATTATATTATTATAAATTTGTCATTTATATACAGTTTCAATCACGATCAACGAATATCATAATTAATAATAAATATTGATATATAAACATACAGCTAAAAAACACGAAAAACAGCAGAGATTCTTTGCACGTTGTAGGCGCAAGCAAACCACTGTTTTTAAATGCGTGCAACTTGAATTATTACTATTATTATTTATTACTACCTATCGTTTTCGTTTTATTTTTCAACTGGGCATTCCAAACACGATTCCACGTCGGAATGATTATTCGTCTTACAGTTCAGCAAAAGCAACGATAGAAATTCCACAAAATTCAAAATACAACGTCCGCTATTCGTCGAATTCAAAAAATATGATTATACGTATGATATTATTATATTGTCATAGATTGCTAGTAATAATTTTTGACAAAAAGTAAAATAAAGTAACAATCACGCCTCACGTTATGTTTAAAAAAAGAAGACACACTGCAGTATCTAAGTATACCACAACATATCTCATTACCACGCGTCATACAAATTTACAAATCTTCTTGGTAATACAGCCATACAGGTATATTGTATAATATTATATATTTTAAACCGAATTGGTCTTGTTTTTATTAGAATCCTGCCAAGTTCGAGTCAACGTCACGCGCACTATCTCATGATACTCATTTTTTTTACACTGAGAATATTACATTGTTATTATGAAACGATACAAAATATTAAATAATAACATCGCACCATCAATCTTCTTCTCGCTAGACAATACGAACGTTTAATTTCGTGTAAAAATATTATATGATAATTCATCTGATTAAAAACGCGTATTAGGTGAATCCTTTGAGCCGCAAGATATTATTAAATACAGGTATACATATATACTGTATAGTACGTATATATTCATTATACATACTATAATACTTTGGTATTCAGAATAACGATCCATTGTTAAGGTCCAACCCTGTGTTGCTGTCGAACAAAAAAAAATACATTAATATTCAGCGAGGTTAATCATGATCGAAGTGACTAGGTCTATGCACGTGATGAATTGTTGTTGATTATTTTTAGTATTTTCTCTCTCTCTCTTTACATCCATCTAAATAACAGCTGAATATGTATTATAGAATGCAGTGGCCGTTATCAAGACGATGTATAGATGGACCCATTGGATTTTTATTTTTTTAATTCAAAAACCCTAAGAGATATGAAATAGATAAAACTCTAAACATGTCTGAAAATAACGGACAAGCAATTCGTCTTTCCACGGAAATCGTAACAGAAATATTTCTATATTTCTATAAATGACTGTACGACTGTTGATTCAATGCTTTTATCGTATATTCGTGTGTATTGTGTATCTAAATTCAACTGAGTTTAAATCGTTTGTGTTTGATAAAAAAAAAAGTCGTATCTTCTTATACACATTTTTAGACGGGAATCGAGTAGGATAATAGCTATACCGACCAGCAACTGCACTTTATCTTGAACTTTTTACTCTGAGTTAGAAGTAGTAATAATAATAAACGCCCAACTATTCAGTTTCACTGCGTAGCTATAGTAGCTACTAATCATTAAAAATGTTGAACCAGCATAATATAAGCGCATACAGTGGCAAAATTATTTTTATTTAACGATATTATTATTCTTACAATAAAAAAATATATAATAGGTAGTACCTAAGTACCTACTCTATATTATCCCGTATTTCTATTACTTATTTATGTCTTGACTACCAATCGGCAAGCGTTTCTTTGGCTTCGTGTATACTCCTTAATAATATAAATTCTTCAAATTTATTCAAATTGTTGTTTTTAATTTCAGAAATCAACTGTCTAAGTACTAGCGGTACAACATCGTATTTATAATTATACTCTGATGGCCAAAATATTGTTGAATGTTGAATTAAATTGTAAACATCAAATTATTACTGTAATACAAAAACAAATAATATCGTTTTTTTAGTTTTATCACCACAAAACACGTATCAGAAAACAATGCATAAAACCATATCAAGGATTTATTTATCCATGTACCTAATATGCATCAAATAGGTTTTCCCATACAATAAGTGTATGAATATTGTTTGTATGCGCATAAATAAATACATATTCAAAATACTCCCATGATGATATTATTATATGTCGATGCACAGCCATTGACTGTTGTGTGTAAGTACTTAAATACCTAGTTAAATATATTTTTAAATCAAAATGCTGTATAGGTAAATAACATAGTACATAGACATTGTAGCGGCTTAATAAGATTACCTATATGTTTGTGGGTATACTGTGGCTTTATCACATGCATCAAATTATAGATATAGTCGTATATGATATGAATTATAATATGTAAGCGTACGATGTGCGGTTATAGTTTCAAATTTTAAGTCGTCGGGAGTGAGAGCTTGGTGCACGATTTTCGATATTCAATTTAAATAGGAATTACGGATTATTTAAGATTATTAGAGTTACTATAGTCCAATTCGAGACATGAATTCATGTCCAATGCTTATATATACTATAATACATTATATTTAATAAAACATAATCTCAATTTATTAATATATCATTAGGTATACTTATAAGAGATAAATGCTATGTATACACTTCAAGTTTACTCGGACGGACGTTAATTAGACTACATTTTATCTATATGCCTTGTAAACAATATTTGTTTACGTTTTATTACCCAAAAATTGGGCCACAAATTAAATATGTATTTTTAAACGATATTCAAAGATTCGATGCATCCGAATTGCGTGTTAAGAAAATAAACATAAATTGGAATGTCCTAATTGCATGCCCTGTCACCTACCTATTACCACCTACAAGTTTATCTTTATATATTATGCACTTATAAGTAACCTTATATTACCAATCCAAACCAATAAAAATTGAATATTTTATAAATTTTTAACTTTAAAATAATTTTCAATTTTCCGTGATTTTGGCTGGTAAATAAAGTGGATCAAAAACCACTCTCAAAGTTAAAAATCAAAGTATATTTTTTACCATATATCGTGTTAACAAACACATAAAACAAACACACCATTATAAAATCAATACATTCATATCGTTCCACTCAAAAACTAAAAAATGCTTAAATATAGTCTTTGTAATAATATAAATATACATTTTTGTGCTATATCCTATATGGTTTGAATAGTATACATAGGTAACAAAGTATTATAATAAACAGATATACGAATCACTATATGGATTATGAATAAACAATATGTTTACTAAATTATATTTTAATACGAATTATATATTAGTTCGAACTATTTTGCAAAAGTTTAATCAAAAATCAATCTATTTGACGTATTAGTGCTCGGGTTTTTATTATAGGCACTCCAAACGTTATAGTAGACTTTTTTTCTTATTTATTTATTTATTTTATTTTTTTTGGTATGATGTGTTCACACACAGAACCATATTAACAAATATAATAAAATAACAAAAAAAATACAATTCATAAGTAGCTAAGCAAATTAATAACATACATGAAATTTTGCCTATCGGTTTTTTGAAAGAATTTTACAAAATAAATGATAAAACCAAACTTATAGAAGGAAAATGTAGAACAGTAGAAGATAATACTTTTGTAAATTACAAAATATTATCTCAATTAGGTACTCATAAATTAATGTTATATAAAGAAATAAGATAATTCAACAAACAAATATATATACCTGTAGATTTAAAAATATGAAACAAAAATTATGCAATTAAGCAATATAATATAATTAATGAGCCAAATGATTTCGGTTTTATTTCAAGTTGCACCGCATTGAAGGATGTTTTCTAACGAATTTGGTACAATCCGATAAGTGATAATGATGTGAATAATTTGACAGAGGTTGTCCAACATTTACATGAAAAAATTAATAAGATGTTGAGTGACAAACATTTTATGGTTAAAATAAAAGATAGTTTAGAAAAAGAACTCGAAGTAGGTATTAATATCACAAATAACAACAGTTAAAAATTATTATAAAACGTTGAGTGTGAATATCAACGAAATTAAAAATTAAATGACGTTATATATTATATTTATATTGATACGTATTATTTATGCATGTATAAATATGTATGTAACAATTATTATAATCTTCCGTTTAGAAAACCCTTAAAAATCAATTGAAAATACAACGCACTAAAAACACAGATTAAAATCCTCAAAAGAAATATATGTATATACTATAAACATATATTATTATTATTTATTTATAATATACAAATTATACTAAATTTTTATTTAGTACGTTTGAATGTATGAGAATCGAGAAGTAATGAAAAACGCAAATCATTGGGATGGATCTTTCACATACAATTTTTATATTGGCGTGATCGTACTCTGACACGAGTGTCGCCCGCAGCATTTATGGGTAAATATTACGACAAGAACCCATCGAATGTTCATTATAGACAACTCGATGTAAAACCAGCATTTATTTTTAATATTCTGATCAAATAAACCCATGTCACCTACTGTGCAAGGTCCGCCGACTCTGTCATCGGTGCCTATATCGTTAAAGGACCACCTTCTCCTCCGACACTAACAGTACCAATCGTTCAAAAGCCGTTTAAATTGGCATCACCTCCATCACCCACGATGACACTATGACAGTCAGTAAGTTGTTAAGCTCTTCTCCTACAGGTACCGGACAGAATACGATAACACCAAAAACATATAACTAAATTCCAATTACAACTGTGAGAAAAGTTGAGAAACGTCTTTCGACACAATGATGTCGAACAACGTTATTAATACGCGGCTCTCAATGCATGTCTGTAGCTAGAAGAAATTTAAAATTAATTAATAAAGTTAATTTTTATAAATAAAACTATATAGGTAATTAATTAAATAAATTATGTAGCATTATTGCACTAAATCTTATAGTAATATCGTAATATATTTTAAGTCTAAGCTTGTAGGATTCACTGATTATTCTTGTGCCAAAATATATGTTGGAAAAAAGACGATCCCAATTCGGAAACGACACATAAAAAAGGTAAAAACGATCACTATCTACTTCGGGAAAAGGTACTTTCGCAATTATTATGTATCCTCCAGATCTAAATAGACCCTTTCACCTTTTGATTTTGAACTAGCGTAAACTAGGATTACTAACCGGAACTACATTCCGTAAAAACGAATTGCCTATTTACTAATTGTTGGGTACCTAATACAATTTTTTTTCGTTTTTAACTTTAAAAGGGTTCTCCGTGATATATTTTAAATGGTTTAAATGGTTCATAGGCTCTGTTATTATGATGTGAAACATATTACAATTTATAAATTACGATAAACATGGATGGTTTTAATTTTCCGAATAATTTAACCTATCCCAAAGTAAAAAAAGGTTAGGTTAGATTAGGTTACCAATTTTATCAAAATAAAAAAATGCAAAAACGCTTATAAAAAAATACTGTGACAAAAGATTTTTTGATATTTTTAATCAAAAAATTAACAACTTGTGAGGTATTTAACTACTATATCTTTTGTAACCAATGGCAACAAAATAGACACCTTTACAAAAAACTATGATAGCTCATTGTCAGTTAAGTCAGCTATATTCAATATTTATCGATTTAAAAATTAAAAAAAAAGCAAAAAAAAGTAGCCTATATGCTATATGAGTATATGCCGCTATGAGTCTTGCATCTTGCTGAATCTATCGATGACAATTTTAAGAAAATTTATCGAAAACTGTGAATTTTTATAAGGGTTATTCGTTAAAATAGATATATTTAGTAATTAGGAAAGTATTAATTATTGCTGATTCTGCGTCATGCAGAATAACATTGCTTGTGACAAATTAAATATTACTAGTGGATTTACCTTGTATTAAGCTGTTAAATGTTAACTAAAAGATATAATATTTATATTATTGTTTTCTGTTGTCAATGATGCCATTTTATTAATCAACCATTGGCAATCCTATATGTAAAAAAAAATTTTCAATTTTTGTTTGCCGAAACACAATCCTTGAATAAGCCCATCTTCAAAAGCCGAATTTTTAATAATCCCTTCTTATTGCACATCTAATATTCTAATACATTAAAGAAATCGTTTTGAAGATGAATGAGCGATTAATGAGGAAATGGTATTTGACTGTTATATTATATATAGGTATTTATAGATTTATCATTTATGCATAATAATTAATTGATGTATTACTTTATTAAATTAATTAGGGAACATTTAAAGTTCAAACATGCTAATTAATGAATCCAATGTATTGCTTGTCTGTAGAGCTTCTTGTAAATCCTCTCGCGAGTTAGGCTTCATATTTAACCCTTTCAATTTGTGCCAATCATCAAACAATGCCAACATAATAGCTAAATCAGTAAAAATTAAAATAATAAAATTAAAATTGAAAAATTAATTTCTTTTAATTATCACACCTTGTAAACGCTGCATGCGTGATGGTCTCTGAGATGCTTCTTTTTTTAATTTGTCTTCATTGGAAATCATTAGTAAATACTCTTTTGTGAGTGATTCTCCATTTGTATTAGGATTGACTGATAGTTGTTTTATAGCATTAATAAGCTTCAATGTTTTGTCATTTTTTATGTCAGTTTTCAATTTAGAAACAATTGCATCAATCATCAATATTAAACTATTTTCTGATATTTCTGTATACAATAAACATGTGTCAATGAACCATAAATTATATTGAATAATCCAATATACAAACCATAAGTCATGTCCAATTTAATATTTTTCCTTGTAGCATCTTTACTGAAGTTGTCCTTGAGGATTGCAATCGCAGTAATATTGTCAGTCTTTATGTTTATTGATCCCCGACTAAAATAATGATAAAACAATAATATTATTAAATCTAGGTTAATGGTACTTAAACATGATTAAATAAACTACCTATAAGCACACAATAAAACTGTATCTAATATTATTGATTCAAAAGAATATTCCAAGTTTTCTTGAGAAGCTGGTTTTTCAGGAAACCCTGGCAAGCAGTTTGAAATCCACAAATGAGCTTCTGAAAGACTAAATCCACCAGATACTGTCAAAAAACTCTGAGGTTGATAGCTGAAAATAATATATTTTTTTAAATATTTTAATGGCATCAGTTTTTACCCAAAACCAAACATATTTTATCTCTTATATATATATATATTTAACTTAACAAAATTAATAATTATAATCTTAGTAGCCATATCTTTTTACAAAGAAGTGTTTAAAATACAGTGTACTCTCGATTATTTGCGAGCGGACTATTCACCTTGCGGATTATCCGTTGTCTTCTGCGGAATCATCTACATACTTATATGTATACAAAAAAAATATGTATCTTTACATTATACATAATTATTGGTTTAATTGGGTTGTGATAGCCAATTACTGGATAACAACATAAAATACAATACTCTTGTTTAATACATATTAATAGTTTTTAGTAATTCTTGATACTTTAATTTCATAAATTTTGATTTTTCGGATTATCCGTGGATGTCCTGCCACCCTATTCCACGGAAAATCGATAGTACACTGTAATACATTTTTTTAAATAAAAATGAAGATACCTAATATTTATACAACTTACACTATATTTTTTTTAGTTCTCTGATGATATAAAAGTGGCTTGATAGGAAATTTACAGACTTGACAACATTTAGGTTGTAATAGAGGTGTAATATAAGCAGTTAAAATTCCATGATCACCTTCGTGTGACCACATTTTCAATTCTAATTTTGTTGTGTTTAATTGACATCTGTATGTAATCAATAATTTATTATTGTCCTAAAAAAAAAAATGTAATATGAATGAAAATTTTATTAATAACAATATTTATTTTTAATAAAGTGTTAGTTTGGCACTGATGAATAGGGGGAGATAGCTTACAAAATCTTAAACACTTTATTTTTAGATGGAGCCCTCATTTAATTTGTTTAAAATTTATAATTGAAATTTTCAAAATTAAACATTATTGAAATAAAACTACTTTTAATAATATAATAAGAATATTTTGATGAAAATTGGCTATAAATAACAGTATAGAAATTGATAAAAAAAAATGAATAAAAATATGACCAACTCGTTAAATCTTTTAAATAAACTATTTTTGGTTATTAAGAGTTATACCTATATATTTTTAAATACATACTGAATAAGTAAATATATTAACATATCTTTAAAATACAATAACTATATAAATTATAAAAAATGTGACAAAAGACAAACATTTTTGAAATGGTATTTTTAATAAATTAAAAATACATAGTTAAAAACTGTTTTTCAATTTATTTAGTACACTTACATTTATTCATATTTAACAATTATTAATTTTAGTTGTTGCACTTTAATTTATAATTAAATAAATACATAATATAAACTACTATACCTCTTCTTTACATTTACTCTTGCTTACAACTGCGTTATTATTATTTTCAACGTCAATCAAATTAACTAAACAATTGCATTGCAATAAAACATTATCAATAGTGGCTTCTAATTCAATTATTAAATGATAAATTAAATTTTCAGAATCTAAAAACATCTATGGAAAAAAATTAAACATTTTTCATTTACTATATACTATATACTTAATTAACTACTTTTTTTTGAAAAATTATATATTATACTTACAGAATTCTTAATAGCTAAATAAGGTAAAACAGAGGGTCTTGAACTTTTTTGGGTGAATTCTAAATATTTGTTTCTTTCTATAGCAACTTGTCTTTCCAGATCACTTACTTCAGTCCTGCAATATTTAGATACAAATTACATATTAACTAAATTATAGTTTATATGGTAAATATTATAGGAGGAACAAACTAAAATAAAAAAATTTAATAAATGTACATAATATACATTACATAAATAGTGCCAATAAATAAACTACCTATAAATTATGTGTATTTAAGAGTTGTTGTTAATTTAACAAAAGTTGAAACATAATATATTTTACCTTATATCTAATATTTTTTGTTTCTCATCATTTAAAATTATGTTTGATGATTCCAATACAATTTCTTTATCAATATGTTGATCAACAAAAGTTAATCCAAAAAGCCAACCTAAAATAAATTATACAGAAATCATTGTTTAAGTATTAAGTGTTGGTTAGTTAATTTAACTTAACCTGTAAAAGTTGTGACAACAATTTCTGGAATACCAAAATTTCTTATAGCTCCACCTTGAATTGAAGTTATACTTTCTGAACAACTCTTAAATAATATTAATTATTATAATAAATACATTGACAGTAGCTTAAAATTATAATATGTATAAAAATTACATATTTATATTTTTCAATAGGAACAGAATGTGATTCTAATGAATAAACTTCAACCGATCCACTTTGGCGCCCAATTAAAAGATGATCCTCTCCGTTAAATTCATAACAATCAATACATGTTATGGCTCCTTGTTTTGATTGAGTTATAAGTTCCCAAAGTATACTAGTAGAAGCATTTCTAATAAGTAAATAATAAATTAATTTAAATTTTAGTACTAATATAATATAATGTTATCAACATTTAAAATTAAAATATACTTTTCTATTTTAAGAAGTACAACATGACCACTTTGAAGTCCCACTAATAATTCATTTCCATATGAACCCCCATTGTTTTTCATTAAATGCAAACAAATTGGTTCTGATGACAAATAAAATATTTCTTTCACAGTTGAACCTTCAAGTATTCTAATACATAAATCAGCACATGCTAGAATAGGCATTACACCTTGCATCTAAATAATTATTTATACTTAGATAACAAAAAATTTCAAAAAGTTTTAATGATAAATTATAGTTTACTTTACCTTTATTACATCTAATGTTATAATGCTATTAATTACTTCTGGGCATAAATAAGTGCTAATATCTTTGCAATCATTAAAGTGATTAAATATATGTTTCCCCGATACCAAAAGTTCATTCCCAGTAACATACCTAAAAAAATTTTTTTTTTATTTTAAATTCATTACAATTAGTAATTAATTTCAGATGATAATTAATTTGAAATTTCTTAACAAGTATATTTTATGGATTATAATTTATAATATATTTAACATAACCATTTATTTAGTTAATTAGATCTCAATCAACAAATTATACATCAGTTATTTTCAGATTCCACTCACATGCATTTAATTGATTCCAATAATCCAGTATCAAAACTAAGAAACATTCGACCTTTTTTAGTATAACCGCGAACAGATGTACCCATTGACAAAAATATTTTATCTTGAACAGTACCTTGGAAGGTATTATTTATCCGAATTAATAATCATAAATTTCAATTGAACTAATAAATTAATTAGATACCAAGAGTTCCTCCTAAACAAACTTCAGTTATTTTTTCTAAAGGTAGAGTTTTAAATAACATGTTTATTTTTCCTTTGCGGATTTGAAACATTTGAACAATTCCTTCTTGATCGCCAACAATGATCTACATTTTATGTCAAAATAAATAGTAAAAATAAATTATATATATTTTTTCTATAGTATATTACTTTTTGTGTCTTCTTTTCAGCTTCATCATTTTGAGATATTGGCAAAACTTTCATACAATTAGAAGAAACCATGCCTAACAATGTATAATCTAGCCTATAAAGCTCCATGTTTAATTTATTATAGTATTATATAAATTAAAACATTTCTAAAAAAACTAGTCGGCTAATAATCCAAGTAAAAACAACATTAGTTGAGTTACTATGGCAATACAATTGTAAACACATATAGTAAGGAGTGAAAATTTATCTCTTAATTTCACTGAAAAAGTGAAAACTATTGTAAGAGTAATAGAATAAACTAGATTTTAATAAAAATTAAAACAAATTGGTAATTCAACATAACTTTTATTTTTAAGCTTTTAACTTACTTCATAAGTTTAAGTACAAATTTTTTATGTCATTTTCAATTAATAAAAATGGAGATTCTGTAACATCTGTAAGAATTTTGGTCACACTATTTTCCGTTACCTCAGAAAACTCAGATTTATCTGAAACAAAATATAACTTATATCATGACTAATTGAATTAATAGAATAATTTTAAGACTATAAAAGGTTTTTAGGTGTGTTTCAGTTAAAACTATTGATGGCCAATAGGTAAGATCGGACATGGATTAATACTATTATTAATAGTAACCATAGAAACTAGTTGCATAACACTATTTAATATTCATTTTAACAGGAATCTTGGAAAAAAAAATTATCAATACATATTATTTCTTAAAATATAATTTTTTGGTTCTATAATTAAGTTTTATCTAACAAAGTGGTTACACAATAAGAGTTAATTATATTTTAAAAATTTATGCAAATTATTAACTAAAAAAGTACAAAACTTATAAATAATTTCTATATTACCTTTAAATACCAAGTGCCCAAACAATTCACAAGTTGCTGGAGAAAATTTATCCATACGTTTATCTCCTAGAAAACATATATTTACATTTAACAATAATTTTATAAAAATAAAAAAATTCCAAAAACTAATCATATGAAAACAATATAGGTTTTAAAATTCTGAAACTTAAATGTATTTTAAATAGATGATTAGTCTTAAATAATTAAATAAGTTGCTTACTTTAATATTAAATATTTGTCTAGTATGATATAAATATTTTAATTACCATTAAAAAAAAAAAAAAAAAATTAAAAAATGTGTAATATAGTCTAACTACTATCTTGATGAAATACCTCCAATGGGAGGGAGGTCTCTTATTCATTCTGTTATTCTGTTATATGTATTGTTAAATAAATTAAGCTTATTGTTCCAATTTTTAACAGTTTTGCTAAATAAGGAATTAAGTTTAAAAAAAAATTATTAAAAATTTATTATTATTATTATATAGATATTTAGAAGAATAGAACTGGTAAAAGCTTAAAAATATAAGTTAACATTTTAAAGTTAAGAATATAAAAGAAAATGTCTTCTTAATTTTTGGATCCTAGAACAAAGATTAAAAATAATCTAAAACTTTTACATAAATAGTTTGACTAAGAAGAACTGAACCTTGAGGATATAAAATAATATTTTCCTTATAATATGATTTATATTTTAATTTCAAATTAACAAATCAAGTTAATAACTTCAACAATTATTAATTTATTCAAGATAATAATTAGGAAGTTTAATATTTGTAAATAAGAAGTAGTAACATATAAATGAAAGTCTTAAGTAAATAAAATTCACCTGATGAAAGTCTTGCCCAAATAAAAACTCTCACACAATTTCTTGAATTATTAAAATCGCCAGTATTTAAATCTTTAGCTAGTGCTCGAGTTATAAAGATGTTATGAGGAATATCTTTTTGCTGAAGGTAATTAATCATGATAAAAACTGTTCTAAAAGCCATAAATAATGTTATCATTTAATATTTACAAAAAAAAAATTAATTAATTTTATATAAGCACTAAAATATAAATTTACTTGACGAAATTGGACAGCAAGTCACCACTTTTGAGTACAAATACAAATCCTTTGGAAGGAAAATCTATAAACTTGTGACAAGGACCACTAAAATGTTCTATGTCCTGTAAAATATTAAATAACATGTATTTAATGGCTAAAATTATTCAATACATTACGACACAATTTTTTTAAATTATAGTTTAGTTTGGAAAATTGTATAATAAATAATATTTAAATAAATTTAATAATATACATTCTACAAAATTGAACTAATTGTTTAAAATAAAATATATTTTAATGAAATAATTATTTTTAATTTACAAACATTTTAGTGAATATTTATTTTGTGTAAATTATTTACATTTTTAATATTTATAAAATATATTTTTTTTCACTTACACAATACTCAAGGTACATTTTATATTGTAAGTAATATAAATGTAAATGAAGATGGTTCACTGAAGCAAAAGCACATAAACTATTAAATCCAACACGTACTGCCCTGTAAATGTTTAGCGTGGTGTATATAGTTTAAAATAATTATTATAAAATTATAAGAAATGGTAACTTACGGAGATGCACTTAGTAGTAACAATTGAATTGCAATATTTAAACTATATTCATTAATAACTTGTGGTAGTTTACTATTGATTTTTGGTAAAATTAATGAATGAAAATCTCCCAAAGGACTTGTATTTATTGCTAAGATATCATCTGTATCTAAATAAATCACATAATAATTAAAATAAATCAATCTAAAGGTACTTTTACGATCATAATATTAATTTTATTATTAATTTAGTAAAAATAAAATTAATGTTTCATAAAATAGTATATTTTTACTTGATATAAGTAACCTAATTTATATTAATTTTTCCATGATATAAAAGACATTGAGGATTGATGATTCTATATCAGCGGTTCCCAACCTTTTTAGTTGTGTGGACCACCAATTATGTAAAAAAAAAATCCTTAGGACCATTTAATTGCAATTAATAGCACATCTACATACGTATATATTATATATAATATAAATAAATATATGTAAATATGAAAAAAATGACAAATAACAGATATTAATAATAAATATGTATGAACTACGTCAGATAAAACTACATTCAATAAAATTGTTCAATAGTATTAATAGTATAATTATGGTACTTGTGTAGTATGCTACATACCTACCATAGTTATTTTTATTTCATTTCATTGTAATTTGGGAAAGTAAATTTGAATAATAAATAACAGTTGTATACAATTATAACTAAATAGCCATTATGATAACATTCACCAAGACCCACAATAATTTACTTTTAGATATTTTGCATATTAGTCTATGTTGTATTGTTGTGTCTGTGTTGTGTTCCTATATGTGTTTTTGATTGCAAGTTTTACCTTGTATTTTTTTATCAAAATAATTCAATGAATAAATCAATGCAATATTTGTATGGGCATTTGATATCTAATTATGAAACATGTGTTAATTGTCTTTAAGAGAGAAACTTGCTGCTAGAACTTGGTAGTTGTTCTAAATTAATACATGGTGTTATTTGTGGAGGTACATTGAAAGTATACGATAAAGTTTATTCATATTAAAGTTTTTTGGTAGGTAGCATACTGCACGAATATCATAGTTATTATTGATAAAATATTATTAAATAATAATATTATTTTAACCAAAAATACAGATGTTAATAATATTAATATTAAATGATTCATAGCCCAGTTTCACATTGTTTACAAATGGGTTGCGGCCCATGAATTGGGAACTGCTGTTCAACATGAAATAAATTTAACTATAATAGTATCAAATTTCTAAGTTTTAAAAAATGATATGAAAATGATAACTTTTAATTTAATTATTCTAACCTAAACATTTTTTATTTAAATTAATTAAATGTTGTTTACAGATAGTATTTCATTAATTTAGTTACTTTCTTTTTAATTTAATGCCTATTGATCAAAATAATTATTCTTTAAACCAATAACTAATAACATATTATATTAAAGATCTTAATATAATAATAATATAATAATTATATGGTTTAAGAAAAGATAATCACAACTATCTATTTAAACTTTATGGGTAAAATCTGTTACATAAATAAATGCACAATATTCACATACTGGGCAATATCACAATTGTAATCTAATGATTGTATCAACTACCAAACCTAACAAACAATAAAATAGAATAGAAGCAGTGGCACAACCAGAAAAGTTCCCTAGATGTGGGCCCTCCCCTTTTAATCAAATTTGAATATATTTATATCAAATAATAAATTATATTTGGCCTTAATGCAAATAATAATAATAATAATAATAATATTTAACAATAAATTTCAAAACCAAATATGTTTTAAAAAGCTTCCCTCTTAGAAAATATTAGTTGCATTACTGAACTTAAGTATTAGTAAATTTACTAGCTTCACTTACCAGAAGAATTAGTTGATGAATTATTAAATTTAAATAAATATTCTCCTGGATTAACTTTGGTAAAATTGAACAAATTGTCATTAAAAGGTTCTAATACACTTGTAAATATGTTTGGTTTACGACGTTTAGTACCTCTATCGATGTTCAGCTGTAATAACAAAATATAATGTAATACTAGAACTTAAGTTATTAATAAGAAAGTATAATAAAATAATATCAATTTAAATTTATGGTACAGACTATAGACTCTATACCAGCAGTTCCCAAACTGTGCACCGTGATGTCCTTAGGGGCACCACGAGCACTTTCTAAGGGCACCGCAGTCTACGTAAAATTGGTTTTCAAAGAGTATTTTTTTTGTTGTCTTTCGTGTTATTCACAGCAGGGCACAGTGGCTAAATTAAATCCAAAAAAAGGCACCACGGAAAAAAAAAAATTGGGAATCGCTGCTCTTTACTATAGAGTAAGGGTCAGAAAATGGCGGACTACAATCTCATCCTATATGAGATATGAGAATATTCTTTAGTAAAATTATTCTTGTATTCGCAGAATTCTTTAAATTGTAAAAAGAATTACAGTTTATTAGATATATTAAAATAAGTTCAGAATCCAAGAATTTAGTATACTTGCATAAGTTTTTTTAACTTGTTTATAGCGAGTTTTAGAATCAAAAATAAAGCATTGCTGTACAATGACAGAATTTCTTTTTCTAGACCTCATTTATTTCATTTGATTAATTATATAGATTTCAATAAAAATACTTTCTTTGGTGGATACAAAAAATTTAAATTAACTTACAACTGCAAGAAACCCATACTTTCCAGGCAATACAATCACATTTTCTTCTTTATATTTGTACCTAAATAGCCCTTTGTCTTCTTTTTCTCTCCACAGTATTTTCAAAGATTCATCAAATTTCGAATTAACTGACAATGATTTCCATGATGTAGTAAATATTAAATCTTTGTCGTCGTAACAAAACATATCTTGATTAATAGATTTTTATCAAGTGTCTAGATGGGATTTAAGTTAACAAAATTTCAAATTTGCCGTTCACGTTATTATTCTAAATTCTAATTAATATATTATACTTGACTATTAAATTTTTTATTTTTATCATATGGAATATGTATATTGTATACTTAACACTTATATTATAACTATTAATTTAATATTATCTAGAAATAAAAAAAAAATTCAAAGAAGAGTTGATTTGCCGCATGATTAATGATTATAAATTATAAACTTCGGTCAGCATGCGTTCGACGATTGTTATCATTAAATAGACCATGTGATATGAAAATAACAGCTGTTGCCAAATACTTATTTACTGTTCCAAAAAAATAAGTAAATAAATATAAAATCATTTTAAAATTTAGGATTACTTTTGAAGAGCAAATTAAAAATACCTACTTATGTATACCGTATACGACTTACGACCACTCTTACGTTTACATTTTACTTCTTTAAAGTTTAAACAATATTAATAATTTTATACAATTTAAAAAATCTAACATAACAAGTAGGACAAGTAACTGCTCTGCTGTATGCCTGAATATAGTAAATGATTTATGCACCTTGACCTTGTTTTTGAATAATTGCCTGTATTGGAACTTAAATGTGTTCAATTTGAATTTAATAATTTATCGTTATTTACGATGAAAAATGATAAAATGATAAAAAACCAATAATTTTTAGGTATCTATAAATAATTCACAATTTTGATGAATTTTGTCAATATTTTAAATTCATGCCTTTTAATAATATTAATATGTCTGTAGGTAGGCACCTACATTTTAGAGGCGTGTTTACAGGGTAGGCCGATTAGGCCCGGGCCTGCCCAATTTTTATTTTACTATTTGGTTTTTATTATCACAAATAAAAATGTTAGTATTCATATTTATTATTGAATATTATTAAATAGCCATGTCCCATGTGATCACCAATCTTCCCTAATAGTTATAAACACACACCCAGAGACATATTTAGGAAGGGGCGCCACGCTAAAAGTTAAATTTGTAGGATTACATTTTTTATTAGAGGAAAAAAAGACGCCAATATGTTTTTACATCTAGGATGCCAAAATTGTAAATACGCTTCTGAACACATTAGAGAATAAAACGGGCCTACCCAATTATTTTGTGCTGGACACGTCACTACAGTACATTTGACTTTTCTCAAATTTATTTTCGTATAATGAAAGCCTATGGACTATGAAAAATCTTTTCCGCTAGGTATTTAATTTTTAAACATTAATTAGGTATAAAAATAACACATTTAATTAATTTAAACTATACAAAATAGTTTGTGAGTTTTTACGATTTTGAAAAATATCATCATTATTTTAAATTAAAACATTTTTATACTTTTTAATTACTGTAAGAAAAACCTATGACGAATCTTGTATTAAGTGTTCAGTTTTTACTCATGAACAAAAATAACTTCATACATAAATTGAATGGTGTAGGGACATTTTGTTTCACGGGGATATTTTGTTCCACTTAGGTGGACTTTTTATTCTATTTTGTAGATAAATTAATCCTTTCTTAACATTTAATAGCGGAACAAAATATCTGGAAAAGTTATTGAAAACAAATTCAAAAACACTAAATAAGTATTGATTACTTCGTTTAGAACAATAATATGTTTGCCTACTTATCAATATTTCAAATGTCAAAATATATTTCATAGTTTCGCTCGATTATTTTATTTTTGTTTCTAAATTGGTTTTGTCCAAAAACCGCAAACTTTTGATTTCGACCTCAAAAACCTCGATCGACAAAAACTGCACACTTATCGGCCATTGTATAACTAAACTTAAAGTGGGTTAAAACCGCATACTATTTTATTATAATATAGAGGACTGGTCTAAATAATTTTCACGGGCCGAAAAATTCTGCCAATCCATTCCTGCTCTCACGCATTGTAGAGTGATCAAATTTGATTAATATTTTTTTTTCGTTAGAGGATAATTTTTTACGGCGCGAATTGGACTTCCAGGTTCGAACTTTAATAATTTTGCTTTAAACAAACATTATAAAAATAACAAAAGCTTGTGAAATTGATCATATTAAATACCGTATCGTAAGTATATGATTTATAAATAGAATTTTGAAAAGCCAAGTCCAATGCATCCTGTAAAAAGTGCTTCACTTATAAAAAAAAATTATCGGAATCGGATCATTCTACGAGTGTAACTGTGTAAGGCATGTTTTTAAACAAAAAGACTGGTCACATATAGGCCCATTAAAGGAACTATTTCAGCACAGATCAGAACATACTAAATTTTTAGGTTTATATTCTTGTAACCTTTATGTTTATACGTATATTTTCTACTTTTTTGGTTTTTGATTCTAAAGACTTTTTAGTTTTTACCTATATCATATAAAAGAAGAAATATACAACAACTTATTATTATATAATTATTGAATTATATACAGTTTTTTGAATTTAAAAATTTATCTGGACTGATTTTCACTAAACGACTAAATGAATAACGTATTTCCCTGCAGTATTATGTGATAATAGTGCTGCTTCTACTCGTATCAATCAGGCGCGTAGCTAGGAATTTCAAAGGGGGGGATTTTATTCAAAATTAATTGACAAAATTATACACATAAAATTAATAACTCGTATACTTTATTGTACAAACGCAAACACATTACAAGTAAATAGATAATGGTGTATTGGTTTATGAGAAAAAATTTAAATATTATTATTATTAATAAAAAAAAAATGTAAATCCATGAGTAAATGGTTGAGGGGGAGGGGGATGTTACTACATCTGTAAATTTAATTATATAATTTTTTTTTTATTTTATTATTATTATTACTAGGGCCCAGATTTATATGCTCTAAAAATCTTAAAAATATTTGTTTATGCTCTTATTTTGTAGAAATATATAATATATATATAACTAAAAAATATGCTAGAAAAATCTGATTTAATTATTTTTAATATCTTTACAAAAAATTATTTTATATTATGATACATTTTCAATGGTGATGTCACATATTATATAATTTTAATTTGAAAAGCAATAAAAATATAAAACAAATATTTCTTTTTTTATAAATTCGGTAAGTTGTTATATGAAATAAATACATACCAAAAGCAAATTGTAATGATTGTAAATATAACTATAAATACGTTATTTAATTAATGTAATCAAAATATTACACATTATGTATTTAAAACCCGTCTATATGCAAAGAAAAATCTTAAAATACAGAAATATGCTGTACGTGTCGAAAAATGGCCAAATATGCAAAGTAAAACTTTGTATTTCAGATCTATTGACTGTAATTCAAACTTGTAGCTTATCTAGCTACTTTTTGGACTGTTTGAAAAAACATACAAATGCAATTAAATCCAGGCCCTAATTATTACTATTAGCGATTATTCTTTGATTTTTCTCGAAAAAAATATCGGTAATAAATATCGATTATTGGTTGGTGATCTTGCAGGAGCTGGGGAGCTCCATCAATCGCGGGGCCCTGGGCATGTGCCAAAATGCCCAATGAGAAAGAAGTGCCTGCTCGTATACTATAATAGCACTACCTTTGAGAGAAATAAATCAGTTTTCCAGAGAGGTATTTATTTATAATAATGTTAAATTATTGTTTACAGATATTATCTACGTGTGCATTAATAAATTATCAGCATTGTGAGCTAAACAACTATCTATTTCACTAAATTTTGAAAAATACCTGACATGTTTTCTATTAAAAATATATGTAATATGCATAGATAGTTCTATATTTAAAGTGCTTGTAGTTTTACGAGTAATTCACATACAATATAAATAAAATATTTATCTATAGAAATTAACTTTAAAAATAGACTTTTGTGGTAGGTACCTAATTGACGTCAAACAAAATATAAAATTAAGAAGCAAATTCTGATTGGTATATTGTCCTAAAATTATTTAGAGACCAATACATTAAAAATAAGAAGATAGTAACTATATTGTATAGTTAGTTAAACAGAATAATTCAACGAATTTTAACTAAATTAATTCCAGATGTTTTTGTTTCAATAAATAAATATATATATATTATCATTATATTTACACGAATATAGGCTATGACTTTATGTGTTAACATTTGTTAAATAAATATTGAATATTAAAAATACATATAAATACCTAATAGGTATGTAGTCAGTTTTATACCGATTAAGTGGTATACCTACCTATACAAGTTCATTATGATATGTTCAAAATCGTCATTGGTTATTTTTGATACCATGACAATAAAATTTCATAACATTCAAGATAAATTGATGAATTTGGATTTGTTGTCAAAAATATCAAACCTCGGTAGTGGTCAAACCCGAATTAAGGCGTAGGTAGTGTAAACTGTAGCCTACATGACCACGGATTTAAGGGCACTACATACTGTCCCCCTATTATATTTTTATTAAAACATCTGAAATCTGAAAAAGTAAATTAAAGCCGAGGTATCGGGCGGTATTACACTTACTTGTAGATATAAGTGTATTCTTATTTATAATTTTGAATCCTACATTAAATTTAATAATAATTATGCAAATTAATTTTCAAAATTATTATCATCACTTAGCGTAATATTATAACTTTATATATATTTTATATTGTAAGCATTTTGTAATATTTGTATACTTAATATATTCCTATATATAGTGCATTATTGAATAGTACCTAATCTATCTCGAATAACTTATAATTTCCTTACCTATATAAAACGTAATATATTATAAATTGTAGTAAAAATACTCTGGGTGTCATCACTTATCACCCATACTGGCCATTAGACAGCGAAAATTATAAACATCGTACGTATTGTTTATAAAATAACCATGTAAACAATTGTAATTATTTTATTATATTAATATTGATATTTTCGTTACTTACATTACCGTCATTACCAGTACAAAATATAATATCATTATGCTTGCGATAAGTTTTTTGGCATTCCCTTATCTACGGTCATACGTCATGAATAGTAAATTCGGACGATATTTATCAAATGTAAGTATATCCTCTCACTACCACTTGTCGATAATTACTATATCTATCACCGATTATTGCATCTCAGCCATCTGCTTTACACTATATATGCTCTAAGGACAACTTTGTATAGTGCAATTTGCTTACATTACAGTATATTTGTGCAGATTTCAGGTTATTTACGCAATAATGAAAATGGTGCTTCCAGTAATAATAGTCACGTGGACTCTTCGGAACATTCTGAAAGATCTGGTAAATAATTTATTTAAGAATATTAGCTATATTAGAGGGGAGTATAATTTGAATATTTAATAAAAAAATTTAATGGCTTATAAAAAATTACAAAAATATTTTTAACTTCTGTAAGTTTCTACCTTAGCATAAAATTAATATTTAAATTTAAAGCATGTTATTATTATTGTTTTTTTGAATTCATAAACCTGAATTTTTGATATTTAACTAGGTAAGTGTTACGATGTAAAATTAAATTAAACAATATTATTCAGTATATCACCATAGTATAGATTAAATATGACTGAATAATTGCTAATTTAACTATCTTATAATTTTTATTAAGTGTTAGGTACTTTTATTTATTTTTGAAGAAAATTTGTGTGGTGTAGGTTGGGGGTCTGCAAACGAATATCGATCGGTAGTAAATGCGAAAAAAAATTATGCAATAAACATCATTTGCGTAGTTCGGTAGTTCAAAACAACGAACAGCCAGCTACGAAAAATTGTTTCGTCACAGCACTCTATTTTAATAAATAAAATTGTGCTGTACTAACCATCCTTATTTCCAGATACAATAAGCGTGAAAAAAGAGGCCGCAAAATGGTCCACCGATGTGGCGGACAACACTTCCCAGCTGGGAGTGGTGTCCGCCGTGTCCGGTGACCATGAGGAGCGACCAACAATAGATCAAGTGAACAGCATGTCCCTGCAAGAACTGCTGCGGGATCCGGTTTGGGCAGTAATATACCGTCGAGGTTGGACTGACCGAGAAAAAGCGAACATCCAACAAACAAAACTCTCCACACCAGCGGAAAAAACGCGTTTCGTAGGGATTAGTGGACGCAGTGTCCTGATTGCCAAGGAGCCGGAAATGGTGACCAAGGCGTCAGGACCACTCTTCGCACCAGCCGAGAAGCCGGAAACGGTAGAAAAACCCTTTATACGCAGAAAGTTTCAGGCGCCGAATCAAAAAAGGAAGGCCCGGGAGCCATTTGTTAGCCAGCAATACCGGCTAGCTAAGAAACCCATGCCGACCTCGAACCCGGAAGCCATCTCACCGAAAATCCATCCTGCCGAAACCCATCCTGCCGAAACCCAACCTGCCGAAACCCATCCTGCCGAAACCCATCCTGCCGAAACTCATCCTGCCGAAACTCATCCTGCCGAAACCCATCTCTCCGAAATATAAATAAAATTTTGTTTCGTTAAAATATTAATTGTACTTGTTTATTTAAATAAAATCGTGAAATCATTAAAAATAAATTAAATAATTTAAGTATTTAACTATTATAACACAAAATGTTAGTAAAAAAAACAATAAAAATCATTTTATAATAATGAAATATTTTTTTATTATTTGATTAACACAAAACTAGTTACAAAGCATTAAATAAAATAATAAAAATTACCTACACCTTTAAGTTTAGTTTGTGGTGATGTAGGGAGTAACAGTACATACAATTGATTATTCAATTACTTATTAATATAACAACATATTAAATAAACAAACGCTGTATAATAAAAAGAGAGAAGAAAAAAAATAAGAATAAAAAAAGACTATATTTTATTACTTATAATAAACACTTTCTTAATTCACTAAATAAAATATCATTGATAAATTTTTTGATGTTTATATATAAAAAAAAAAATCTTTTTTACATAATATATCGGAAGAGTTAAAATTTACAGGACCCAGATAATTAATAAACTTTTGACCAAAATTTGTATTAGTATAATACAAGTACTATAATACTATACTATTATACTCAGGGTCGTATTTAAATATCATATTTTTTAATTTTTTTTTTTTTGAAATACTGATAAAAAAATTTATCCATCCAAAAAATCTTTAAAATTTAATACAAGGTTTATTATATGTTGTTCATATCGTAGTAAAAAAAAAAAATCAAAAATCGTTAGTCACAAATTGCCTACCTACAACTCCTTAATTACGCCCGATATTTAATCGCCTTAAGTTCAAATAATGTTTATTAAAAAAAAATTAAAAATGTAAAATCTGTTCTCTCTATGTATAAGTATATCAAAACCAGAGAACTAGAGTGTAATTTACTATAACAAAAAATAAATTTTGTTTAACTTGGTGTTATTACTTGTTTGCACTTATTGAGGTAACACGAACATATTATCAATATGATTAATAAACCTAAAATATTATTTTATTATTTATTCAAGTATCAAGTAGTGTAAGAAAGAGTTATTAATTGAAAAATTTAAAAAATGTACCTATACAATATATTTTAACAATTTCCAAAAGGGTTGGTAAAATAAGGGTACCAAACTTTTTACAGCCTATGAGCACTGTAGATCTAAATCCGGGCCTAACTACTAATTCAAGTTCTTTGGAAACGACGAAAGCTCTCACTATTATAGTTATATCTTATATCAGTTATACCATCTATTTTTTTTTATTTATTAGGTACTAAACTGCTATGTGTGTTTGAACTAATTATTAAAAGTAAAAATTAAAAACCAAAATAAAATAGTATCGAATATTATTGTGCCTAATCTATCCGGTCTCTGATTATCTGGTGTTGTAGTAGTATGCCGTTTAAGATATAAAAATAAACGACCTTCGTGGAGTTTATTTTTTTCCTCGATTTTGCTATAAACTTTACTATTGGATGAGATATATGCTTCAATGAATAGTTTGCCATGTATATTTATACTAATATAATATGCCAAATAAAGTGAAAAATATATTTATACAAAACTTTGTCAAGATTTTATAGATTTCAAATGAATAGACCCTTTTTTATAGTAGAGAAAATATTTGAATGGCCACAAATAAATAAATACTTTTTTTAAATTTAAATTGTATAAAAAATGTATTGCCTTATTCCTGAGTATTATGAGTTATGACTTATGGTCACCAACAATAATTAGGGTCAATAGGGAACATCTCTAATGTCCGTATAGATATATCCACCTCAACAGTTCGAAGACTGTTATTCATTTTTAAAATTTTAACTAAATTAAAAGTAATACTGTAGATCTAAAATCTATTATTGTTCCACTATTGGTTGCTAAAATTAGATAGAAAATTTAGCCAAAGATTAATATATAATGTATATTATGGGCTTAAATTGTGTACATGATCATCTGGACCTAAGATTGCAAGTATATTTAATCTATTATCGATCTAATTGTATGTATAATAATTAATAAATAATAGGTACCTAAGTTAGATTATATATATGTTGTAAATTGTAATTATTAAATAATAGTATAATAGATAAGTGTATCACGTATTACAATAATACTCTCGCTGTTTTATGTTATGCATAAAACCATCTAAAGATCTATTTAAAGGAAAAATGTTTACATATTATAATTTCTAATAACTATATTATGATTCTTTGAAATAAAAATAAAAATTATAAAAGGTACCTAACTACACGCAATTTCTTGTAAAATGTTTTTAAGTAAGGTCATTCATATAATAATTCAAATTTAAATTCATGGGCAATTAATATTTGTATTAGCATAATTTTTGTTACATGGGAAATAGATAAGTATAAATACTAGTAATTTTAATGTTCTTATAATATTATGCATTATTTAGCAGAAAATAAATTATCTACCATACATTTTAGGAAAATAATAGTTAATAGGACATAATATATAATTCAGTAGTCTAGCTTTATGCTTAAACAATTATTTTATCAAACAGCACTCATTATTTCAAAATTTTAATTTAAATAGATTTAGTCTATTAATATTTTAGAAAATATTTCTTTACATAATTTCCAGTCGAAATAAAACAACATTTTTTTGAAATAATTATATTTTTTAAAAATTTTTTCTTTTTTGAACACTAACATACATTTTTAATTTCATATTATGAAACAGCAAAATATTTTTTTCAGAGTATTTCGATCCATAACAATGGCACTTTGGACAGAGAATTTACGAGTTATAAGTATTTAAAGTTTAGGTGAGTGAAGTGAAAAGGTATCTTACTCCGTACCACGTACACTGCAAAATGTTAATATACTATTCCGCAATTCCGATTATCTAAACTTTAAACCCTTGTTTAGACTAAAAATTATATAAAAATATTTTTTTCAAAAACGTTAATACATTTTAAAATAATGAGAGTTGTTCAATAAAAAAATTACTCTCAGTATATAATAGTATAGACTAAACATAATATATTCAATCATATACCCAATATAATGTATTGAATATTGATATAATATGAGTACCTATATTATTGCATAGTAGTACAAGTAGGTATAATATTATGCATTTTATTAAAAATAAAATAATTACAGATGATATAAGGATATTGATTTACTTTTAACTTATATGAACGTAAATTATATTAGACAACGAACTCGAGATGTCGTGGTCAGTCGACTGATGGTCACGAAAATATTTTTGTTAAGATTAATTATGAAAAATTCAACTTGTTTGATCGGTATAATTAACAATTATTATTTTGTTTTTATGAATCATCTTTCAATCAAAATAATATAATTTAACAACAGTTTTTTTATATTGTTTGAATTTTTAAGGTTTTATAAAAACAACAAAATATCAATATACAATGTACATAGGATCCTATTATATTGACATGTATTTTTAATGAAAAACATTAGTGTTATTGTGGAGACTGATGACATAATATAATAATATAATGATTTGTTGTCATACGCATACATTACACAATATTAGACAGTGACCAGATTAATTAGTCATCAAAATATTTTAATTAATCTCCTACTTGCATAATAAATTATGGGAATATAATAAAAACTATGAATTCGTTTTTTTTAATTAGGTACATTATTTTAAATTATACAAAGTAAATCTGTGTGTGAATGTATTACAATTGAATATGAGTACAATATTTATTACTCAATGGTTTCGATGATATGAAAGTGGTGTATTTGTGGGAGGGTATGAGGATAGATCTTTCTGATTTTTTTTTTTAGTTTCTGAGCGGAGCTATGAATGCATTGATTTTACAATTTGGTTTTACTTTTGATGTGCTTATATATACCTATCGTTAGTTTAAATAATGCTTAAATTGCTTTAATTGGCTTAACTTTAAAGGTGATTTCTGAATGAAAATCGGATCCAACTTGTACGTTAGAGAGGTCTAAAAATGTCTACTAAGTACTTTTCAAAATAACCGGAAAAAACAACGCAAAACAAATATTTTATAAAATCGATTTTGGTTTTTTTTTTTTTGTATTACTCAAAAACGAATAACCGTAGATACTTTAAATTTTTATTTTAAACTTTAAAAAGCCATGTGAATAAATGTATAATAAACAATAATCAATTAAATAATAACTTTTATATTTTAAAAGTTGAATAATATCATCAAAAAGTAAGTTTTGGTCAGACAAGAGGATATTAAAGATGATGATTTTTAATTATTATGGATATAATAAAACATAACACTATAGAAAATGCAAATTCTACACAGCGTTACTAGTGATAAATTAAATGCCTGTAGATGTACCTTTTCTTAAACTCCGTTAAATGTAAACTGCAAACATTTTGAACACAATTATTTTGATGTTTTATATACCAAATATAAAATACGAGTCTAAAATTATATCTTAACTATTTTATTTTTTATAACAAATGGTAAAAATATGATAGTTTTCGGCCAATCAAGTAAAATATATTCAATATTTATAGATTTAACAGTAAAAAGTAAGTAGGCAATAAAAAGTAGTCTATACATTTACACATTTTGCTGGATTTATTGACGAAAATTTTAGGGATTTGCTTAAGACCGTTTAAGACCTTTGATTTTATATAGTATATATATTTATTAATAAATTTATTTGAATGATTTTGACCAATTTTAAGTACAGGTCTATGACATTCAATATACCTATTTTATTTTATATAACCAATAGAAACTTTCAACACACAAAAGAATATTTAATTTCCATTTGTCGAAACAAAATAATATTTAATTTATTGTCAGTTGTTCAAATACAGGTACAGCAAAAGCATGAATTTCCTTATGTGCGTATAACTATATAGAACCAAAAATGACTCTATTGATTTTGATGAAAGTTTTAGAGACTGTTTCTAGAGATATTAGGAAATTTTAGAGATTAATTTAAACCATGTTTGAAAATATACTAAGTACTATATTCAAACCACCACAAGTGAATTACCCATCTCGATCGAATTAGTTTACCAAACGTGGTAGGTACACGGATGATGATTTATCCGTATACATTTAAACCAAAATACACAGATATAGTGTCGTATTTAATGTTTGTTAATTTTTTCTCTGGTGAAATCAGATTGTGCAGTTAGTGAATAATATTATTTGTCAAAATATTTTCTTTTCTCTTTAATATTCCTATTTTTTATAGTTGTGGGCCGTGTGTATGAGCTGACTATGTTTTACTACGTGGTGTATCAATCCAGTAAACATCCAAATACTAATACAGTATAATAATAAACATGAAATTCAAGGGCGTGCCTACTGCCAAGGGGGAGAGGGGTGTTTAACCCCCGATAAAAAAAGTATTTATACAAGTTGTATACATAATATATATAATATATATGCGGAACTTGATTAGGCTAGGTTCACGTGGACATGGTGTCTTGCATCATTATCGTGAAACACGTGCATTGTTTCGTGTCATGTGAGCAATACCTATACAGGAAATATAGTAAAAATATTGACCCCCGCTCCCCTAGAAAAAAATTCTAGGCACGTCCCTGATGAAACGATATTAAAATAGTCTTATTCTGCTAGGCCCTTTGTATAGGGAAAAATGGAAAACAGTTGAGGTGTTATCGTTGCGTTATGAGACATGCCCCACCTTTCATATTTTTTTTTTTTATAATTAATCGTTAATAATTTAACATCATGTAATCGACCGCAAACTCGTTATCATGGTTGGTTTTTAATTATTTATAATTTGTTTATTTATAGTATGATATTGTCTAAATACTATAAATATAATATAAATACCAATAATAATGTAATTATGCCTGATTTTTTTTTTTTTACGTTTCCCCGACCTAATGACTCACGCCTTGAAGGGTTTTTTCATCTTTTTTTCATTACTTTCCATAATATGATCAATGACAATGTCATTGGTAATTTGAAAATGTATGATTTATTAAAAAAATGTGATCAAAGTACATTAATTATATTTATATGCTAAATGTAAAGCCCAGGCTTAAGAAAACTTGATGAATATACCTAATTGCTAATTAATTAAAAAAGGTTCAAGGTAAAAATTAGACTAATTCCATAATATATTATTTTGTAATATTCTAGCTTCCCGACATGAATATTTTATACATCTCAAAAACAAATTTTCAATTGTTCAATAAATTAGTAAATATAATGCATCAGGATTTTTCTGCATTTTTATTAAGTTTTAATAAAAAAAATGTTACAATTAGAAATTATTAATCCAATTTTGTATTCTGTGATTTTTACATAATAATTTATAGGTACCTAAAATAAAAAATACATAGTTTTAAAAATATATATTACCAAGAACCGTTTTATTATTCCGGTATCAAATCGGAACCTTATTTAATAGCTTTAAGAACTGAAACCATATCTAAAATCAAAAAATGTTTAGTCCCTGCAAGTTAAAAGTTATTTTCAAACACTGATAAAAAATAAATCAATATAATTTACTTTCTTCAATTAAATTTAAAAGAAAGAAATATTTATTCCATCTATCTATAATATTATATATATAAATTATAAAGTATGTTTCTGCCATAAAAGAATTATGTAATAATGACTATTGAAAAATTCAGTATAGCTATTATTTATATTCTTTAAAGCATATAATTGTAGAACGCAATTAGTGATGGACCTCAGCTATAAGAAAAACAAATAAATAACATATTTTTCTAAATTCCAAAAATATGTTTTTTTCGATTTAAAAACACTAAAAATTATTGATAGTTACTTTTCTTAAAACTTGTTAATGCCCATTGCTCAGCCTTGAAGAACTAGGCGCATGCTCTTATCGGTGAAGGCGCAAGCAGCTCACATTGTGTCCCCGAAATCCCGACCGCACATCGATCTCTCCGATAAATTTCACGTCTCAAATTAAATAAAAATAATAAAATATTGTCAGTAGACCTGGATTTATAAATGTAACATAATATTTATAAGTTATAACAATGCGTTATCAACCGACATAGCAATGAAATAATGTTCATAAATATACCTATATTATGTATAATTTTATATTTAGTAAAAGAATATTTAAAATTTGTGTTTCAGCATAATAAACAAATAAGATAATTTTTATCTAATCTAACCTAATTGAAAAGTGGGCACCCTATAATTTTATTATTAAAATATTAAGTGAAAGTTCAGTTTCACTGCGCCTTGGTAATAAAACGTTAAACCGACCTCTGAAAATTACCGAAGGTAATGTTGTTCCATTATTCAGGCGTGACTAAATTGATATTTTTGGTTAACAAATAAATACTAAGCTCATAAAAAAGATACTATTTCCACCATTAATCAACTATCTTTAATTAATAAAATCAACACAGATGACATTACCATGATACTAAAACAACATAGTACTCCTTTTCCCAATTACATTGGCACAACCATCATGGAACACAGCATTCATTCGTTCAAAATATAATACCATTGACAAGTTGGCCAAGTTTTTAGGGCCAGATCAATACCTTATGCTGTAGATAGCTATTGTATAGGGTACACAAATACAATGCTTTTTGGAATGAAAACATTATCGAACCTATAACCTTGCTATATTTTTAACATCCAATGAGCTTTTCCAATCATTTACGTTCTTAGGAAAAATACTTGATTCCTACTTTTGAAGGACCAAGTTGCAGGTTACAAAAATGCCAGTGTCAACCTAAAATAAACTTTTTTACAACTATAGACAAAGATAGTAAACAACATAGATACACACAAACAATATTTTGAGTATCATGGTATCGCACACTCAAATTTAGTGAAAGTATTGATTCCACAAATTTAAAAAAAAATTGAACACAATATTGCAACGCGTAAAAGGCATAGATTGGTTTTCATGACGACATTGCAATCATCGGATGATTCGGATGCAATTTCAAATCTGACCATTTATAGATATCACGCTTATATTCCGATGTCAATATTCTCCTTAATCAAAATATAGCCCATTAAACTTGACGTGTTCAAGCGTGAAGTTAATTTTGTGGCTTTACTTACGATAGCAAAGGCATACATCATACACCCTCTTATCATATCTACGACTTCAACGTGATCCCAGTAATTCCACAAATTTCAAAGAGAAGAGATAATTTCTTAAAAGTATTATGAGCATAATGTTATTGATATTTGAGTATTGGTCTATTCAGGGATGGGAAACTGGTGGCCCGCGAACCTTTTTTATTTGACCCGCGCTACATTTTCAAATTACATCATACAATTTCAAAGTCAACCGTCTATATTCTATGCTATGTCTATGCTAAATTAAAGTACATACTTTGAATGACCTTTTTTTTTTACTCTCAATACTCTGGCCCGTTAAGTTTTAATTTTCTAAAAATTGACCCTTTAATAACTTTCAGTTGCCCGTCCCTGATCTATATAATTATGTTAATTTATATAAATACAAGTTAAATGTATTATATTAACTATTCAAATTCCTGTGATTCTGTCTTAAAATCGGTATTATCTTGCCTCAGATAATATAAATATAACTTAAAAAACGAGCCGGTTAGAAATCTATTATAACTATAATAAATTGTATAAACCATGAAAGGCCACTCTCCATGCGCTTCTCTGAGGTCAGTAAAGTAATATGGTCATTTTTTTCTACCTGGCGCTTGTTCGGTTTTGTCACTGTCATTAATTGTTAATTATTTGCAATCCCTATTATTATTAGGTATTATTGATAATATTTTTAACGTGTAGTCGTGTTTGCATTTAAAAAAACGTGATGAGTTACCTCTTGTTACAATTTGTTAACTGAATAATAGAAAAATATCATAAACGTATTAAATTTATTTTATTCATTAAATATGTTCCATTTGTGATATTTTTTCCCCGATTTTTTTATCAAATAATAATTAAAATAAGTCACTGTGAATATTCCAAAAACGAATGTAAAATCTTACTTATATTGGTAATTATACACATGTCTGTTGTCTCTTATTATTATATTACGTTGATCTGCTTGTATAAAGGAAAATATATTACCTACTAATATTCCATCCCAAATAAATTAATTGTTTATCATAAAAAACGTTAAGCTGAATCCATCGTATCATCGAAATGATAATATTTGTAATTTTAATTAGATTTATTTATACACATATAGTTATTTAATTAAATCTGATAAAAATAATAATTTATATTTATAAAAAACGAACAATTTTTTTTTTACCTCCCTCCCTACATACCATCGACCATTATCTGATTTGTTGTCAATTGTTCGAACCTTAACTCACGCGGCTGTGCAATAAATATATATATTATTATAACAAACTAATACGCTACTGCAAGGTTGAATGCCTACACTTTAGCTGTATTTACTGCAGACGCCTGACACTGCGATGAATAAAACTGTCGGTGTCGAATTTACTAGGAAGAAATTACCAGGGTGTTCTACTCGAATGATTCGCCAATGCCAAAACTCCAAAAGATACGCACTGTCAGTGTTGGGGTCACAGTAGTAATATATTGTCAGTCTATCCCATTGTATACATTGTTATACCTATATATATATATATATCTATTATCTATAGGTGTCTGCTACTTACAGATCACCGTCTTGCACCGTCGGTAGGTACACATCTCTCTATACAAACACACACTATTATACCTAGATGTAATATTATCCACGGCGTTGTTAACAGGTGGACCGTGTAAGGTTTTCACTTTATAAAACCGAATTATTTTCATTGTTTCAAGTTCAAGGAAACGAAAATTTTCGTTAGTGTTATTGTACGTAAGCAATGTAATACGTTATAGTGTATACATGTCGTGTTTTATAATAAACCAGTTCAAGTTCATAATATAAAAATGATGACATATACTACGACAAATAATATTATATTATACTATATATATTTTAATATTTATGTGTATGATATTTTTTATTCACTCGTTATTGGATAAATAGAGAATTTAGAATATGTATACGTATAAAACGTATTATGTTCTTCAATCAATCATCGTGTTAAAATATTATATACGTATTATTTTATAGTCAGCTGTTGTAGACTGTAGCCAATTAGTTTTGAATTAATGTTATTATCAATTATTGTTATATCGATAAAAAAAAATTACACCTTCTCCAGTACAACAATCTTTGTCTCTGTATTACACTATATTGTATAATAATAGTCTAATGTCAGGGACGTACACAGGGGGGTATTTGGGTGTTGAAACACCCCCGAAATACTTGGGTTTTGCATGGTTATTTGTTTGTTCAATTTTAATATTAATTTTTTATATCAATGTTTGATTTTAAAAAAGTCATTTTAAGCATACCTAATTTTCATTAATTTTTTTTGTATATTTATTAAAAAAAGTTCTACTTTTCAATAACTGATTTTCAAAAACACCCTCCCCCCCCCAAAAAAAAAACTTTTTTATGCGTACGTCCCTGTCTAACGTGTATATTGTTTTCTATGTGTTTAAAAAAGAAGTTTTAGTTGAATGACAGAGATAATAGACGAGACCGCATAATATAATATTTTAATATACCTAACGCCAATTACGTCAAATCTATAAACCAAAAAGGCGACCACCAACCTCTTTTTTCAGTGGTAGCCAAAAAAACTAGTTATTTAAGTTATAAATGTATTAGGCCATAAGGAACAGGGATAAACAATTGTATAGTGCAAAAGGTGGGGTGGGTAACAAGAAATAATTTTTGGACCCCCCCCCACCCCACCCAAATTCAATTTTAATTCGGGACCACTATGAAATGCAATATTATAGTACCGACAAATATTTTAATAATATAACTTATAAGGTATTATATTATAAGTTTATATAGTTCTCTGTAATGGGATAAAACGAGATCAGATATTATATTTTACGAAGGCGTTGACTGATGATTCACTACCTATTGATTGGTGTTATTTCTATGATCACAAAGACTATCAGCGATTGAAATTCACTATGAAAAAGATTAGATTAAAAATGATTGCTATCTTTAATTGTTAAAATGGTGTTGGTATTTACTGTTAAAAAAACGTAATAATATCGATACATTTTTTGCAACAACTGAATTATTTAAGTATCTAGTTTATTTTCTAAGCCTTGTAACCAATAAATATTTTACTACATTCAATACCACTAATTAAATACTTATTGGTGTTTATAGTATTAATAAATTATAATATATATACTTGAAAGTTTTAAACTTTCAAAATAGAGTAGTTATAATGGTAGAACATTTTTATTGAATCGTAATATTATGAAAATTTTCAGGCCACTACTGCTACTGAGAGTACAAAATATAATCAAATATACCTATTCATAACATCGCTATACAGTAGATTTTAGTTATTATACTATATTGATTAAAGTTCCAATGTATAATAATAAACGCAATAATTACGTTTATTCGCTGACATTGTAGTTTACATTCTTTCTGTTTCATATCTCGATTGTTAAACACGAAACCTATTATAAACATTAAATCTAATAAAATTTTTGCCTATACTCTATTCACAATAAGAATAGTAACGAGCGACAAGTTGTATACATGGGCATTCACATACTTCACTGCACAGCAGGCATACTGGTAGTACATTGAGTAGGTATATATAGGTGATGAATTGGTGTTACTTGACGTAAAATCGCTACTGCGCAGTATATGATTCTTCAATACCGAATAGAATCAAGATTTTAATTTTATGTTACATCTAATATTATATTAATGCATAGCACATAGTATGTTTTGTCGTAGAACTGCAGTGCGCCGTGCGGGGTAAAAAGGTTTATTCCTCCCAACAAATAATAATAAATTCTAAAACTCTAAGAATATCGATAAAAGGTTATGTTTGACTATTATTTTGATTACTGACTACTTATACTTCAAGTTTTTCTACACAAATATTGGTAAATTCTAATATATTAATATTAATTAATTTTTCAAATCTGTTATCAGTTTATTTTGCATTTCAAATTATCCTAGTCCCTAGACGAAGTCCTTATTTACAGCTGAGGGTAGATTTTATTTTATAAAATTAGCGAATAATAAACAATTAGTTAATAGTGAGAATAAATATTCTTTTTTTAACTATTTATGAGTAACAAATAAATTAAATATAAAATAAAAACACCTCTCAAGTAAAAATCGTAAGTAGCTACACTACTTGTGTGTTATGTAGTTAAAATAACGAACGTTCAATTAATAGTGATATTGCTGGTTTGTTGAGCGTTAAGTTTCCATTGTAGACAGGCCTTAGTAATTTTTTAGTCCACTCGTATACGTACATTATATTTGATGAAAATATTCTATTTCAATGTACTTACCTAAATAAAACCAGTAGTAAATACTATACGTATTACAAATAGGTTTACACATATTCAAACGTAAGTAATACATAATTTTTAAATATACAAAATAAATATTATCAAAATCGGCAATGTATAGGACCCACAGGGTACTACTGTACTCCCTATGGGTTATGAAGTAATCAATCATTATCATCGTGGGCCGCGACACTGTGGAGAAGTATGTAAGTAGGCACACAGATATATTTTTTTTATAGATACGTATAAATTTGAGTTGGAACTTAGATTAATGGACAACAGTTGTTAGTAATCAAGGTATCGGGGATAAATATTATTGTCTATAATAGAAATGGTGGAAAGGTGTTATAGACGGTTAGAAATACACTAGAATATCGCTCCTTTTGCCGGGACTATTGCTCAGTTTGTCCGTTTAGAGAGGTGTACGTTTAGTTAGAATATTATTCGTATATGAATTTTGATTATTATTATTATCATTATTTTTTTTTTTTTTGTGCACGTAAAGAACGTAACATTTCTAAAACAATGTATTATGTATTACTGAAAATTGCAACATCATCATAAATATACCTTTATTTCGTAACGAGATTTTGTTTTTATTTATAATAGCCAATAGGAAAACAATTTTGTAGGTGAACGTACATATATATATGTATATAATGTATAATATGTGGACGAGTATAATAAACCTACGTTTTAATCATTATAATATAAGTAAATCTGTATCCCCACAAAATTGCAGCTTCATAATTAGGCAACGAGGCCTAACAGACAAACAGGGTGTAATAAAATTATTATAATAAATATGGTACCTATTAAAATATTAAGTTGATACATAATATGATTTATATATTTTATTTTACAAGACGGTAGATGCTATCATTTACGAATCAAATGCAATAATAATACACACTTCATTATACTTTGCTAAATAATTTAATTATTAACGATCCAATTAACCATTATTATAATAATAATAGACTATACACACATATACACATAACGATAACGCGACAAAAATGAATTATAATATATATATATACGAATCAGCAGTTAATCCTATCAAAACAATGTTATTATTTTATAATAGCTAATTATATACACCGTGAGTAACCTAGCATGACCACCCTCCATTTTCTTTAATAATGCAATTATTCAAAATCTAATTTTTGGAATTTTTAAATAAACTTAAAAACCATATTTTCAAATTCTTAATAGTTTTGGTACTACTTAAACAGTGTGACGCAAAGTTACCAACTTCTGTTTTTCAAATGAAAACTCCCGTTTTCTACTGCAAATTATTTGATGGATCATAATCTGACTATCAGAATCAAAATTCAAACGAGTTGTTTTCGAACTATTTAAGTTTGAGTCCTAAAGATAATTAGTCTATTTGAAATATATATAGGTTATATTGATTTGAGAATTTTAGTAATTAATATTAATCTTTATCATCAATTTAATAATTTGTAAAATAGTCCTAGTGTAGATCCAATGTTACATGTAGTTTATATTTTTGTAAACCAATTTTTAAGGACCATTACCCTTAGTAGGTATAAATATTTTAATAACTAAAAACTATTGGTTCAAAATTTTAATTAGATACATTAAAGTATTCTAAAAAATGATTTATTATATAATTTAATAATTTATAATAATAAATTAATAGATGGAAGTTCTCATTTGAAAAACAAAAGTTTTTATTGTCACAAAATACTCTTTAATAAGTTTTAAAAGAAATTACAAGAGTTTTTAAATATAGTCTTTGAGCTTAGTTTAGTATCTATTAAAAAGTTCCAAAAATTAGAATTTCAATAAATAATTCATTATTAATAGAAAAATGAGAGTGAGCATGCTTGGGCAATCTCCCTGTATATATATTTATTATATACCATGTGTTATGTATGATTGCTATACATTTTGTAATAAGACGTTCAACCGTTTATAATAGTAGGACGGTCGATAGTTTAGCGTCACTTTGTAATCCGGAACGAGCCGTGATCATCATCGTAGTGACAATGATCCGCAACTCTGACTTCTCATATTCCTAGACATCTTATGCACGCCGGTGTCGGGAGCTAAGATCGTACTCACATCGTACGTACATATTATACATAGAAATATTATATACATATACGGACAGGATGATTTTTTACAATGTAATATAAATTATTTAAGACATATTTTTTGTAATCACTATTATTTCTGTCAACCTTTTTATTTTTAAATATATTTATTACACGCATAGTGTGATAACTATGGCCTATAACTCATTTTTATAACTAAAACATAATACCATCTTTTCAAAGGAAAAATACAATTTTTATCATAATGGTTAGATTTTTACTTTTGCAACCCGTAATTTTTAGTTTTTATTATGCATGCATTAGATTATTAGAATATTTTCCCAAAAATATTTGGATTACTGGAAAAGGATCGAATGGATAAGAGTATAATACGTGATATTTTTTGTAGTGCTCCATGGTAGTTTAAAATTTAAATTATCACTGTATAATTCACTGTTGTTTCAATATTCTACGTAAAATTAAAAGTTTAAATAATGTCATTGTAAAAATCTGATAAATTATTTTATGTATCATTAAGGTGTATTTATTTTGAAATGCACTTAAAAGTTAGGATTGCAAATTAATTGAAATAATATAGTATGTCAAATTAAAAAAAAAAAAGTAGGTAAATCATAAAAAATATACATAAAGGTACATTTTATGATAAATAGAGTGTGTAGTATTTTAATACACCTATATGTATAATGTAGCTACTCAGCAGCTACCTAAATGCTTTACTAGATTCTTCATAATTTATTAACATTATAAGTATTTTTGTGGTATTGACGGTGTTGCATCAGGTTAGGTTAATAATGAATAAAATAAATATAACTATTATTATGCTTATTATAATGTATTTATAAATATAATATTATCATTAAAATATTTTAAAGTATGCAAGTGGGATAAAAATGTAATTGACAGAGTAGGAAAAAATCTTTTTAAATTTATTAAAAAAATCAAATTTTTTTTCTTATTTTGGATTTTTGAATTTCAAGTCTAAAGATTTAAAATTATCTATTCATCTATGCAATATACACACATGCTATACTACATATTCTATATATCTATATTATGGATATTTATAGTAGTATAGTGTACTTACGTCTGAACACCCGCAGATACAAGAAAAACAATAAATGTACTTGAAACTCAATACTCTGCTGGTGGTTGTAAATAATAAAAAAAAAATCTGACTTAAGGTCGATACTATATTCAATATTTATATTTATATGTGTATGTAATACACAGTGATTTTTTATTACAAAATAAACAGAATTTATAAAATGTTTAGATATGCGGAATTAGAGCAACTTTTATATTAAACTGTGTAAGATTTCCGTCTACAGTTTGATTTTGTCCATCTATTCATCGATTCCTAGTCAAATTAAATCGAATTATAAATTAATATATTATATTATATTATTATATATTAATTATACGTCATACGCATGAAACTGAGACACCAACTATATCATTTTAATTATAGACGCCTGCGGGAGCGCCAAAAAAAGAGCTAACTGTAGACAATGTAGTAATATAAATTATGTACCTACACCTATAATAATAGATTTCAGATAGATTATTAGATTATACCTATAAATTATTATATTATTATTTGTTGACAAAAAAATAATTTCAGCGATTACTCTTAAAACTCTTAATCAATAGAACACCTCTCCCACATAATAATATAGTGATGTCAGTGTCTCAAATGTACAACACACTAAGCAGCTAATTTTACGTTCACAAAAATCCATTTTACCGTGTTTTGTTATAAAATTAAAATAAATTGATCTATAAATGTTTAAGGTAATGGTTATTATATGTAACATATAAATATAAGAGAATTTTATTGATATTTTAATTTTGAATAAAATTATGATTATTTTAAAATGTTAAAAAAAAATTAGAATTCAATTAGAAAGTCTCAGAGATAATCAACATATTCACTCTACTTTAAAATATATCAGAGAAAAACGGATTATTGTGAATGTATAATTTTGCTATGCTGCACGTTTATGGCTTAAGAAAATTCTTCAGAGGACGCATGTGTTGTTTTACAAATGTACAACATAACAAATTATCGTCCAGCAAAAAAATATTGTATATTTTCTTTCCTTATTCATTAATAATAATAAGCATAAATATATAGTCACAGCGAATGTTTCAAGTCCATACGTTAATATTATTTTGATTAAAACAAATATTTATTATTTGTTAGAGGAAACATTGTCATATTCCGTTTAAATATACAATTTCATGAAAATTTGAACTTCAAAGTTTATAAATATCTTAAAATCAGTCCAAATATTTTTTTAATCATATCATTTTTATATAAATATTTTGTGGGTATTTCAAGGGCCTGCTATTATAATAAGAGTGTTATGAGTATGAAATATTTTAAATTTCAAAATATCATTATTTTTATGCATTTCAATGAAATATTAAAATATATTCGCAATATTTATTTATTTATTCTGTATCAACATGTTTCATAAAGTCATAACTTGTAACTACCTATATGATGATATTGAGTACCTACTGACTAACAATAACTAATAAGTTCGGACTGTTTAAATAAATATAACTGTAAATAGTAATGTACCTATTTTAGTATCAGAATAAATAAATATTATTTTATTTAAAATATTACTTGATTTATCTTTTTTGGGTAACTATATAGTATGTTAATAATATTCAATGCCAATAAATATATGATATACATAATGTAATAATATTCTATGATACATTTAATATTTATATTTTTTTATAATTAAAAAACAATTCTATAAAGGTTATAGGCTATAGTTTTAAAGATAATTTTAACAACGGCTTAGGTCATAAATATATATATTTTTAACCTTTATATATTTATATTCTTCTGGTCATTCATTTTAACTGTATAACTTCCAAATAACTTGATCGTTTTTAATAAAAGTAATATAAATAAATTCCTTGCGAGTTGCGACTCAGAGGAATTTAGTTTTGGCTCATAAAAATCGAATATTTTTTGTTTATTTAAATGGTTAGATTATATTACTATTATAATTAGTAGAAATATAACGACGCAAACATTTCTTACAAATATATATATATTAATAATAATTAAAATCAAATACTTATAAGTAAGTAATGATTTTTTTTTTTACTAATTATTATTTATTTCGACCAAGGTATATAGTATTAAAAAATGTATTGATTTATTTTATATAATAGAAAAATAACTTTGGCACTGTTCACCACTAAGAAAAACCTCTTATTGGTTATACAGTATAAAACTAGAAACTAATCAAAACACTTAACAAGTATAATATAATATGTAAACTAGAAAAAAATTAATAAATGTGTATATATTTGAAATTAATTTTGAATACATTAAACGTATAGTTATATAAACATTAAGATAATCACTTAAAATATTATACTATTTATTGAAATTTTTCAAGTAACGTACATGACGTACATTTTTCTAATAATTTCTTAAATACCTACATATCTTGATTTACTGTTTAAAATATCGGCTAGTGATTTGTTAAGTAACCTTAATCTACTTGTATAAAATGTCGGTATACTAATGGTATGAAATATGAATAAGTAGTATTAATAAATTATGATCATGACGTACCTACATATGTTTATATTTAATCATTTTGTTTTGAATAAGTATATTGATTAAATTTTCTATGATACGGAAATTAAACATTTAGTAGGTACTTTAAATTCTTTAAATAATTATTCTGATAAGATAGGTTTTTGATTTTTTTTTTTTTATAATATTTTTATATACTATTGAAAAATTATTATTTAATGAAATATGTAACCCACCCCATGCTGTGATATCATATTGTATTGTTAATTGTATTAGTGCGAAATAAGTTATTTTAAATACATCTTAAATTATGTATATATATTTTTTATATTAAAAAAAAAAAATGTTTTCTACTATAAAGAAGTGGATTACTTTTCATAATCTAATTATAATGTTATTAACTTGAAGATTCCATTTCAGGTATTGGTCTATAATTATACCAAGGTATTTTATGTTATCTATCTTAATTATACATTTGTTTAAACAATTAATTGAAACAGCTTTTTTTATGACTTGCAGTAATAACTTGTAGCTTTCTTAATTCTAAATACATTTTTGATATTAATACAAAAGACAAATACCAATCTTAATGATATTGAATGTACGTTGGCTTTTAATCATTCGAATTCTGTCAACAGTTATTTATGTTTAGATTAGAGATATGTATACGTATGTCTAGAATTAAAAAGCACAAAATCATAAAATCATTCGTTGCTATTACATTATTTAAATTATATAATTAAATTAAAGCAAAATAGAAAGATAGATAGTAATTATACTAAATACTAACTTGGGTGAAGTCTGGTAAAAAATGAACTATAATTGCTTATATATATTATAATAATTATTATAAAATAATTGAGAAATCTTAAAATCATCCTTAATGTTAAAGAATGAATTTTTTTTACTTCTCCTAAAAGTGATGTTAAACAAACATTATTATGAAACCAATATAATATTCTTCGCTACGCTCGGAATCTAAAATACGAAATTTATCTCGACTAGTTATTATTAAATATATAATTATGTCAAATTAAATATTCTTTATGTGGATACTGATATAAATTTAAATTATGTACCTATTAATTTGTTCTTCATAAATATAGTATACAAAGCGCGTCTTGTATAATAGCCATATAAAAAAAATTAGGTGTATAATAACTAGTGAATAACTAAATAATTATATGTTTCTGATTTCTTGTGAATCTTTACTGTTTAAAATCAGCTTATTATTTATAATAAAATATTTGTAAACAATTAGTTATCTTACTTTAACCTATACCACAATAAAGTAAATAGGTACATGAGAATGTTTAAATTTTGTTGTACCTATACCATAATGGTCTTTTAGAAACATTTAAAAATTATTTATTTTACTGTGACATATATTTTGCTTTTTAACTGATCAATTACAATGATAAATTAAAAAATGATTCACTGCCCTAAAGAAAAAAATAAAGTTTTTAAAAAGAATAAAATGCTAGTGGCTTACACTTATTTGTATTGGAGTTCTTAAATAATATAAATAAATTATGCTTATATAATTATATTTTATTTATTAAATTTAACAAATGTATAGTTATGGATTTCGGAAGATATAAAATAAAATATAAAAAATAATTACTGAGTTAAATATTATCAAATACAGTAGCTTATCTATTTTATTAAATCACACCATGTGTTCAACTATTCTATAGAAATAATTTCTAAACCTTCAAAACCACATATCATTCGCGCAGTAGTCAGTAATGCTAATCATGAAAAAGCTATACTAACCCCCCACAGTACGCAGTGATGTATAGGTAGGTTAAACCTACTACTTTAAAATTTCACATTACTAAATACATAAATTTCTAATGTTTCAGCTATTTGAATTAAATGTTGCCATAATTGGTCCATAGCTAAAGTTCTGTGTTTATTTTTTAATGCATATATTATAAGACAATAAAAATCAATGTAAAATATAAAAGACAAATATTTAAATACTACTTAACGACAACATTAAATAGCTATCTCCAATCAGAAATAATGATCGTAGGCATCAAACCACCAGACATTCCACCAATTTATTGATGTTTAATATTTTAACGAAATTTATCAATAAATATTCAAAATCAACTGTGAAACGTTTAAAAAGTTTCTATACAAATTATAAATTACGTTTTACGTTTCAATCATATTTTTAAATATCTTTTTATTAGCTGTTAGTTTAGTATAATGTATACCAATATTATAATCAATACAACTACCTAAGTAGGTACATAATATCATTGATTATTATTACTAGTATTTATAATCAATGATAATATATATATATATAAGTTAGAGATAGAAATATATATTCACGAGTATTGAATTTTGTAAAACGCGTATCTACTACCAATCTTCTTTTACTGATGTAAATTATTTTACATGATAAACTTAACTGATATTAAATAAATACCTAATTTTGCATTATTTCAAGTTTAAATGAAACTCTTTCAGAATAAGTCGAGTATACTATAGCATTATAAGTGACATTTTTTTATCTTTGAAACTTAATTAAATTTACATAATATTATAATTGTGCAGTATGCTATCAGTGTATTTAAATAATTGTCTAATATATGTCGTTTATCTATTACAAGTTTCAACTCTTAATTATCATAACAATTGAATATTTATTATTTATAATCAATATTCAATGTTATAACTATTATTCTTACAACGTTTAATATTGTAAAACTTCATTTTCTCGTTGTAAGTTTATGTTCAAAATGATGTTTTAGCAACGTGTCTCAATAATATAATTTTAACAATATTCTGAAAAGTAAATAAAATAAACAAATAATTGTGACAACTATTTCGACTAATGCATCATATAAACAATTTTTGGAGATGTAGGTATGTAGTTAAATACATATATTAGTATGTACTTACATAATACCGTGTTAGGTATAATATCAAAAAAATACAAAAAAACCTACCCTGATGGGTGGAACCCTAACTCCCTGTATAATATAATATTAATATATACGATGAAACCTCTCCTAACGGACACTTTTAAACAGCGGAAGTCAATAAATAGCAGACAAAATTTGACTACCTACAATACTATATTTTAATAGGGCAATATTTTATACAATACCATGTATTATGCATACCATCGACTGATGTAATATTGCATATTGAACGATAGTCAAATCCGTCATAATATCGTAAACTATATATAACCAAGTAGGTACTCACATAAGACAATACAAACTTATAATATGTTATAAACTTTGGTCAGTTGTGGTTGTTTTCCGTGTTAATGTCCATATTAAATAACATATCGATGAAAATATCACTGCCTAACTGATGAAAATAATAATGCATGTTAGTACCAACACGACTTTGACCCGGTCTATTTTTTAGGCATAAGACGTGTCGAATAAAGACGAATAAAATTACATTAGTGCGCGACACAAGGGCAACACGCGAGATACCGTCGACGGAATAAACGATAGTAATAAAACATCATCACATCATTATAATAATAATTCCACGTTTAGATTTTAAAACACGACAAAAACAAGAAAACAAAGTAATAAAAATATAATATCGATTTAAATAAGAAAATCGAAAAAATCTCTTTCCCTTCGACATACCTATCGTCGTGTATATATTATACTATATAATATAGTGGCTATAATATTATTATGTATGCACTTTTTAAATTGATTTTCGATTTCAATGATCATAACGACACAAGGTTGCGTTATCCCAAATAGCTAATGAACCAGTAATGATAGACATTACCGTCCAATTCGTCTGCAGTTGGTACATTATATTATACTGCCGTTGCAGGCGGGCAGGTAAAGTCATCACAGACATAATACGACATCACGCGTCCTACAATACGTCTCTGTTCGCGACGACTGTAGCAGATACAGCGCCCGCAGATAATAATAAATAATAATATTATATGCAAGACCGCCCGGCGATAAGTTTTTTCGGATTCGTTTTCCATCGTCGCCGCCGCCGTGTAGTGTCAAAACAAAACGTCGTAATTGGCCGGGTGTCAACCCAAGTCTATAAGCGTATCCTATACCTCTCACACATACACGTCGCCGCTATACCCGTCATCGTACATAATAATAATAATAATAATATTATTGCTGTGCTTCGCTACTACAACTATTCAGCTACTGCTGTGCGCGCGTATAGAACAAAAAAAAATAAAAATAAATTACGAGTTATTTTCGAACGTAGCCGTCGCGCGTCGTACACGCCTATTGGCTATTATTGTGACGCCGATGCAGCGGCGTCTGTGTTGCCACTCTGACTCTCTCGGACCTGCAAGGAGCTGCAGTAGCGTTTCGGTTTCAGTGGCGCGCGCGTACTACTACGGCCGCGGTTCGAATTTCGCGTGGACCGTGCGTACGACATAGTATATTAAACGTAGTCGCCAGGAAAACCGTGACAGCCCGCGACGTGACGAAAATCTAAAGATTATCGTACAGTGTACCGACGATAGCTACGTAAATCATAGATCGTAGAATTTCGCGGTTCGCCCACAAAACACCTACACTGCACTACACATATTATATTAATAATATTTAGGTATTTATCGTTATACAGTAAAACCTCGATAAGACGGAACTTCGGTGAAACGGAAACCCTTCTGGAAAATTTCTTTGATGCTTTTTTTAAATTTCATTTTTTTGAGCCCTGTCAAAACGGAAACCCCGTTAACACGGAAAAATTGCGTGGTCCCAAGTGACTCCGTCTTATTGAGGTTTTACTGTACTACATTTGTGTTCATATATATTATATTATACGACCTCGGTATATAACATATTATTATATCACATGATTTTCGCATCGTATTAACCGCGTTTTTCCGCAGGTCCGCGCCGCCATCGCCGCTCTAAGCCCGACCGCGACAAGCGATCGGTGGTATACGTAAGGTACCTTATAATCTACCCACCTATATACTTACTTACAGACAGATCGGCAGCGATAGTACAATGCTAGCGTCCAAAGCCGTGGCGTGTCTGCGCACGTTTTTCGCGGTCACAGCGTTGATCGTCGGCCGTTGCGCGGGCAGGCCAGCGTCTGTTGGGGCCGGAGTTCCGGACCACGGCGGTAGCGATGCAAACCAGAAGGATTCGCTACCGTTCCAGCACACCATCATCGAAGTGTCCCCGGGTCAGACGGCCGTGCTCCGGTGTCCCAGCAACGACGAACAACACAGGTTTCAGTTCTGGTGGATGAAACCTGACCAGATCATCGGGCCCGGCACCGCGCCCAACAGCGACAAGTTCAAATACGAAGTGCTCACCGGCACGCTTTACATAAAGGTCCGTAGTGCTATTATATTATTTATCGTGTTATTTTTATATTATAGTACACATGGCTATATCGGTGATGCGGACAGTTAATACCTATTCACGAAGAAAATGGAAAAAAAAATCAATTTAAGCATTTTTCGGTTATTATTAATTTAAATAACACATTATCAAAACTTTTAATGTGTATGATTTAAAAAACTGTCCTTACATTCATTTAGTTTGCATATTTTCAATTATCTATAAAAAAAATTAAAAATCCATAACTGTCAATACAGAAATGAGACGTTTTTTCGTTTCATGCTAACTGTGTGATTTCGACTTGTTCGCTTTTACGTATCTTTCGTTGTATAATATATTATAATATCAGGTAGATATGTACCATGTACATATATACGTGTATATTATATACGGAAATAAAATACGCGTTTAGTTATCAATGTTATCATTATATTCAAAAATTTTCGATCGTATCCACTTCAGAAAGATACAAAGTATGAGAGGTCGTATACTCGTATCTCCTCCTTCATTAAAATATTACCAATGACTGAAACTCAATTCATTTTTAATTAGATTATACAAAAATTCACAATGAAATTCTTTTTAATAAATCTAACTTTTTTATCTGCACAAGTTCCAAATTTACTTTCTAAATAATATAATCGCACATTGTACTCCTAAACTTATTATGTATTATATAATTTGTACGATATCTATAATTTGAGTGTAAAAAGATTATCGTATACCAAAATGGAACATTGTAGTTAATACTGAAACCTTCATTATATATTATCGGTTCCTGTTCCGATCCTTAAAACTATATAATAAATTAATAAAGGTCCTGGTGAATACCAGTAGTTTCTTAATAATGCATATTTTTAATTATTTTTCATTTTAGGTAGATAATTTAAAAACCACTCGATAAAAATTAATTTAACAACTTAATACGAAATTTAGTAAACGTTAAAAACTAACGCATATCTACCGACTACCAGCTCATTATTGGTACCTATTTTAAATACATAAAACATTCGTGTCTTTATTAATTGGCGGTAGATTGAAAAATATTTAAATATTATTTTATATGTTAAAGAATTCCTAAAAACTTTAAAGATACTTCTTGGCATAATCTCATAAATATTTATACTTTATCATTTAATGCACCAAGTGTTTTTAAATTTCTAAAAAATTAAATACATTTTGGATGCAGATCTAGACTTATACCAAAATATTTGATTATTTATTCGAAATTTTCCTTAGCCGATGCATATTTTGACGACTGACAAGTTAAGTGTGATTACAATTGTCTATATAATATTATAGTTACAGCGAGAATAACAATACCTACTTATTAATCGCTATAAAAGGAGTTTTTTATTTAATTACAATTAACGAAATCCCCCTAATCGTACTGCAGCATGCATCTATATTCTATTATATAGCCTATTTTAGGATGTATTTTACTATTTTAAAGAGAGGATAATTGATGGATAGCACCCAGAGCGGGCCTTGGATTTTTTTCATGTATTTATATAATAATTGTAACTAGGTATAACAACAAAAATTACTGTAAGATACAAATAAAAAAAAAAATCAAGAAGTCTGTTAACGTAATATATGGAGAGGGGTATACCCTCTGTGTTCAAAATTGAATTAAAAATGTAATTTCCTTCCCCGCTCTGTTGATAAAATGGTAGATATACCATTGATTTTAAATAGGTAATAATATAATTTATCGAGCACGTTCTAAACCGATATATGACCTACCCGATGAGATATATCTTTCCTGATAAGTAAAAAATACTGTCTTATACACCCATGCATTTACATTTATTGATTTATTATATCAATAGTCAATACGTTTATTTATTTATAACGGACTAACGGTTATATTACTTTTAGCAAGTAACAGCTCAAGAAAGCGGGATCTACACTTGCGTCTGTAAAAATCTAAAAAACATATCGCTATCGGCGAGGTCGGTACAACTGGAAATAAAAAAGGAATGGAAAGACCTCTGGGAAAATGACTACACGGTAATTACTCAAACAATGATATTATATTATAAATGCATTAAAATTATTATCTTAATAAAGCTGTACTACAGTATTGTGTATTATAAATATTGTATTCTTAACACTGTAACATTTTATTTATCTGCCTGAAAGTATGTTTTATCACTAACAGCTGACGTCTAATAAAGATGAAACTATTATATGGTTACAGGGCCGTATTTAGGAGAGGGCTGAGTGGGCTGCAGCCCAAGGGCCCCTACAATTTTGTGATATTTAAATTAGGATACAGGAAAAATATTATGATGGTATTACTTATACTAGTTACACTCGATTTGATTGTTTTTATAATTATTTATTATTATTAAAAAAGTAGTTAATTGTTACTACTAAACATGATAATAAATGTCATTTAATAAGTAAGAAAATAAATTTCCTTGTTTATGTATAAATAGAGTCCCCATAATGCATTCCACCCAGGCACCACCACATACCTAAATCCACCCTTGTATAGTTATGACATTAAAAAATCATATATTATATGTTATACTAATTATTATTACGTTACGAATTGTGATAATTGATCAATGATAACGTATTTTATTGTTACTATATTGCATTATGTACGATATAGTATGAACGATTATCATATTAAAATTTCGTTAAAGTTAACAAAAAACGTAAACAATAAAAAAAAATACACAAATTACACATACTTTCATAATATATTATATTTATAATAGTTAATACGTAACGCGTAAGTACCATACACCTGAACTCCACAGCACAAGATAATAAATATCGACGTAAATAAGGGGGGATGGCTTGGTGGGGAAAGATATATTTAAAATGTAGTACTCATCAGTATTACTCATTACATAATTTTTAGAAGGTATTATGAGTGATAGGACTATGATCTCCCAAAAAAAATTCCCGCTATCTTTTGCGCCAATAATAATATATATAATGTATTTTAAATTACACCGTGCATTGATTTGTGTTGTACACAATAAATGTGTGTAGTGTAGTACTATTTTACTGTACTATCAGAAAGTCTGTAAGTGTAATGTTTTTCAGTATAGGTACTTAATGAGAATTAAGTAGCGATGAAAGAACTAAGATTCCATTGATGATAGTAACACAAACAAATTAATTAGGTAGTTACTTATCGTTTGGTCTTGTAGTTTTGTAGATCGCAGTTTCACTGTTTTCAAAATAGCTTATTAAAATTAATATGTTTGTGTACGCGTATTATTATAGTGCGACTATTCTATAATTTAATTTTGATTTTGACATAATATATGTAATATATATACTATTACAGTATTATATTATATGACCTGTAAACTATAGATACTATAATATTATGTTAAAACACTTAAAACAATAAAGATGATATTACAATACTGGTCACTTTAGAAATTTGACTACCATTATTACGTTAACCAAACGCAAGCAAAAAAAGAGAAGATTTCACATAAAATACGAATTGCCGTTTTGCAAAAACGTGTACATTATAAAATAGTTAGGTATCTAAAATATTTAATATTCTAATACGAATTAATATTTAGTTAACTGTAATACTGTACTTATATTTCGTTTTTAAGCCTTTTTTTACTATTGCACAGTTTTATATAAAATTCAAACCTATGAGGTTTTAGAATAAAAACACAGTCATTATTGGTTATTATAACGAATTATATATCTGCAGGTCAACAGCATACGAGTGGCGGCTGTCTTGAGCGTGATGGTGTTGCTGTTACTATTGTTGTATCTGTTTTACCTAACGGCATACAAAAATAGTAACAGAACGTTACACTTTAGAGGTAATAAACTTATTAAATATTTTTTTACCGACTGGTCGGACAATGATAAGCTTAATATAACTTACGTATAACGTGTCATTGCAGAAGATTATTCGGACGAAGATGTATCGATGGACAGGCAGATGTACAGAAAGACCAACATAATGAAAGAAAACATGTTTCAACACGGCATAGACAACCCGACGCTGGAAAAGGAAGCGGCCCAAGTAAAAAATAACGGAGAGACGAAGGCGTAATAGCGGATGCAATAACACAGTCGGTACGAAAAATGTAGTTCCTTATCGGAGAAAGACTGTTCCGATTAATATTTCTTCATTTTTCTCCGTTTTTATATAGTGAATGTATATATAATATATATAAAAAAATACGAATAATCTAATTGTATAAAAAATATATGAACAAAAAATTATACAAAAATATTATATACTTAGTAACTTAGTTTGAGTGTATCACAACCTTATGAGAACGATCATAAGACTATAATATATATATACATATATCTCGCGATATGAAAATATACAAAATACAATATTATATTATACGCGTTATTCCGGCGTGCACAATGCACATATCGCCAAACATAATAATATATTACAAGTAGGTAGGTAGGTATACATTATACACAATATACGATAGTGTGTCATACTCTGGTGGCGACCAAACATCATCATCGGATATAATAATAATTATTATATATACGACCTCGCGTGCTCGTAACGAGTAATGACAACGCGATGACACTTAAGCGTCTAGAGCATCGTGGGAAATGAACGCGAGCGGGTGGGTGTTCTATTGATTAACGGAGGGTTGGGGATCACATAGTCTCGTCCGTCAAGTTGGAGTCCCGCGTGATGTCCATTGCACTGTCCTCGTCCTCGTCCTCTTCGTCGTCCACCTCCATCTCGAACAGCCGGACCTTGTGCCGGCTGTGCGACAACAACACGGCCACTTTCCGGGTGCCGCTGACCGCGAAACTCGAGGCCGCCATGTTCTCCACCACTCGGCACGTGTAATCGCTCAGCGTGTGACAGCTTCCGCCGCTGTCACTGTCGGCACTCGGCTGACCTATCCTACACGTGGTCAGTCCGTCCGTCGAACAGTGACTGCGCACACTGCTGGTAGACAGCTGTATGAACAGCGAGAAACGGTTGGTCGCCCGGTCGAGCGTTTCCGTCAGCACGGACACGTAGTCGGGAGAGTAGAACTGCACGTCGTGCACGTTCTGCTTGACGCCGTCGCACGAGTAGAACACGGTGGTGCTACGATGCGTCACCTCTTGCGTGTCGCCGTACGCCATCAGTTCGTAGAACCCGAAGTCGTGAGCCCCAAGTTCTCGAACGCAGCACACTAGCAGCTTGTGATTGGGCAGGTCCACCATGCTGACACGGGTGCGGCCGTGCGACAGCCCCGACGGACCTTCCAACGGCACGTTGTCGTACATCACGAACGTCTTGTCGAAGAACGTCTTGCGCTGCGCGAATATGTCCATCAGATCGGCTTTGAGCACGGCGAACTGTCGAGTCAGCGAATGGCCCCGGGGTGCGGCCAAGATCAATTCATTCTCCTCCATGCACGGGTTGTCCTGGAGTAGTGACCACCACTGGCTGCGCGCGTCGTACGGGAACTCCAGGTCGCCGTCCAGGAAATACTGGCCTACCCGGTCCAATTTGTAGTCTTTGGCCTTCGCCCCGGTCTCTCCCAGCCCGTTTATGTACTCGGCCAGCATGTTGAGCTCGTGTTGCGACGTGTCCGACAACGACGGGTCGCTAGCCGAGTTATCATCGTTAAGCTTGATCATCATGCCGTACAGCCACTTGAAAAACAACTTGTACCGAGTCAGCGACTCTTCGATGACGATCTGTACCTCGTTGCACTTCATCAGAAACCCGTTCACCGACCGTAGAGCTTTCTTTACACTGTGCTCTGTCAGTCCAAGGCATTCGTACTTTTTCAGCGACATTCCTGATATCTCCACCAGCTGGAACAGAATCTGGTTGGTCACCTCCGACAGCTGATTCACCACCAGTTTCTGAACGTTGGTGTGGCTCGACTCGATCGACAGGCCGATTTTCTTAATGCCCTTGTCGGTCAAATCTCTTTTCAGGAACTGGTCCATGCGTTCTGTTAATATTCCATAGATCAACAGTTCCAATAGATCAGTTGACACCATTTCCGGGTCTTCTGGGCAATAAGAGCTCAGTTTCAGTTCCATTTCCATTAACGATACATGTTCCCACGTTTCCAGTATGTTTTTCATTGTTTGGTCTAAATAATCTAATGATGACAACAACTGATCGTGTTTGAATGCCAAATCATAAACGTCGTCCCAGCATGTGTCACAATCTTGTAATTTAATCGTCACTATTTCTATACTACCATAGTAATATTGAATAGCCACATATAGATAACTAAAATCTACTGGCATGTGTATATTTAATACGGTACATTCTTTTTTAAATACCTCAGCCAATTTAATGGATCCGCACAAAAATATACCCAGTGCTAATATTTGTACTTCACAATTGCTCATGCCGACTAACAATAAATTTAATGTGTCTTGGACTTTAGGTATCTTATTCTCTTCTTCAGGTGTATCACGAAGAACCAAGCTTTGGAGTTTTGGGAGATAATCAAGACCATTCATCTAAATAAAATTACATATAAAAATTAATATTAAAATGAGAACAAACACAATTAGACAATACGTCAGACATTATGCATTTATTTATTTATTGTCAAAATATATACTTGAAAATTTATTAAACAAAATAAATAAATTTCATAGTCTGTATTCAAAATATAAAATTGTATTTTACATATCAAGAGATATTTACTTAAAATTAAAATATTGATTTAATTTTTTTGATGTATATTTAAAATAATGAATTATTGAAATGACCATTAGACATTAGATATATTCCTATTTTAGAGAGAACTTCAGTAATATAAATATTTAGCTCAGTAAAATTATGTACATTTTTAGTACTTAATGTCTTTATACCTATACTATATAATATGTAATATCAATAACATTAGACATATTAATTATAATATGTACCCTCATAATTTAAATAAATATGAAGGTGAAGACATATAGTATTTTATCATATGTATAAAATATTTTGTTATGAATTATATATATAAACGTTTATCCATAAATGCATAATTTTTTAAGCCTTAATATTGGTAAACAACCATATAATAACCTTAATCAGTACAGAATCTATGGTGTCTTTCTTCTGGGGTTTTTCTTGCTGCACCCACACCAAAGAAGTGACTTCACTTTCTGTAGTTTTGCTGAAAGCGATATCTTTATTTTCCACATCCACTAATAATAAATCAACTAAAAAAAACACACACACACATAAGCAAATTTATTTCATACAATTGTAGTATAAAAAATGTAGTATTTAAATACAACTCACGTGAATCATATGCTATTGCCAGCTGTTTTCCATCGGGTCTCCAAGCCAATGCAGTCACCAATGTCTTATCTTTTGGGGCAGCTAAGGACCAAACTCGTTGCCAAGTAAGACGATGTAAAGACACCTCACCTATAAAATACATAAACAGCTTATCAATAGAGTAAAAATAAATAATACATTCATCAAATTATTATTGTGCATTGCTGTTTACCGTGTTCCTTAGCTATGGCCAATAGATCCATTTTGTTTGACCATTCCATTTTCAGGACTTTAGTGGGCACATGCCGCTCTTCCAATTGTTTCATACCATTTCCGTACATAGGTAGTCATATTGATGAAGCCAAAAAGCACTTCAAACTACAATAAAATCGTTCTATTTTCTAAGATTTTAAATGTTACTTATGATATGTTCAACCATGATATAGATAACATAATATAATAATAATTTGTTATTTAATTTTATGTATGTATGCACTATTACCGACAGTATTAAATCATGCAACTGACGTAGAAACGTAGACTTAGACCGCAATGTATCCAGTGTCGAATATAGGTGGCTGGTAGCCGCCAACGGGTTAACCGTTTCAATCAAATCTATTGCGGTTATCAGTTTTTGACTTAAAACCATACTTATCATTTATTTTGTGATATTTTATCAGTATGTGCAGCATCCTATCAGTTTATCTTAAATCGTGATCGTAGTGCTCATAATGTAAGAATCTTAACGACGGAATCGACGGAAATAATAATATTAATATATGTTATTTATTATTCGTAATACCATAAATTATATATTATATTTAATATTTATATACGACATATGTATACCTATTATTTTAGTGCATGTCATGTTGACCACAACTTACTTGGATCATAAATCATAATACGTGATAATATACAATTATCTAATGTTAACTACCTTTACCCATGAGCATCGTGGTCGTAGTATTTAATCTATTCTCTGGTATAAAGTATAGCATTGATCAAATCGTGTGGTTGTGGTAACCTCACAGATATTTTATATTTTCATGAATCTGTGGGCAAAATCATAGACGTATTATCAATTATTAAAAAATTGGTAAATACTTAATAGATACTATACACATTTATCAAAAAACTTGGAAGTTGGAGTTTTTGGAAGCCACTAAGCCAGAAGGTTAAATGTCATATTTTTAATTCGTCGGTCGTTAGTCCACTTAGTCCTCACTCATAATGATATTATGATATCATGATTGATTTCTTTACAATATTACAAATAATGCAAATATCATAATCTGTAATTAATACCAATAACTATCAATTGGTTGGAGTGGTGAATGAGGAAGTCTCCGCCTTGGAATAATAATGTATTTTACTCGTCCAAATATGCCTTATGTTTTGTTTTACTTTGACAATAAATAAACACTTACCAATCTATTTGTCTCTTTGTTGTTTCAGTGAATGATTAGAAGGTGACGTTTCTAATTCCTTTTGTTTTTGTCTGAAAAAATGGCTCTTGGACATTCAGAACCGCAGTATGAATTGTTAAATGGAAAAAAGTAATGTTTTTTATAAATAAAATGCTACAGTATTTACAATATATAAATTATCTTAAATTGATTTTTTAGGAAATATGTTCAGCCAATCATACATTTTATGGTATTAATTGGGTTAGCTGTACTCGTTGTGTTTGTAGTAGTTCTGATGTTCTATGTATCCTGGATGAAATTTGAAGACTCTAATGAACAAAATACACCTATGGATTTTGTTGTTTTCGGTCCGCAGAAATATACAAGTAAATTTTATTATCAATTATAAGAATGTTTTATAATTAGAAATTGTATCTGTAGGAAGTTATTTTATCTCATTTTCAAAGTTCTTAATATTTATTAAACAGAATATCAAAATTAAATTTTGGTGTTAGAATTCTAATTTTCTATTTATTTTTTTCATGGTAAATTTGTTGAATACATTTCAGATTCATATATGACTGCATATCGTGCTCATACGTTTGCTATTGCTGCAAAATCAAACTATAAAACATACTGGACAGCTAAGGACAAAATTAATCTCAACAAACGAGTTGAAAAGACATATCATTTGGCTTGTTATTATTCTATACCAATTGATAATACAAATAACACTCTTCATCCGGCTCAAATTAACGCTACATTATGTACCCATTTAATTGTAGCATTTGCACAAGTTCAAAATAACAGTGTTTACTTCAAGAGCTCATTCGATATGCAGGTAAGATGTTCTATATCATTAAATACTATTATGATTTATGACTATCAACTAACAGTAGTTTGATTTAGTCAACAATTTTTTAAATAAATGTTTTTTCCAGTACCTACAAATTTATACTTTAATATAATATTTCTTACATTACTGACTAGTGACTACATTCTTTATAGTTTATAAGCAATATTTCTTATTCAATAAGTTGTGATGCATCCTAATATTATATTATTGCGTAGACCGTTATTGGGAGATGATTTAAAACCCATAAAATAGTTAATATTTTTATTGTACTTAACGAATATAACACAAGCCTGCTTATAATAAAGTCATAATTAAATTTTATAACTTCAGATTTTAAGACAAGTAGTGAAATTACGTGAAAAAAACCCAAAGTTAAAAGTATTACTATCTATAGTACATTTCTCAAATGGTTCACACTCAAATGAAGGATTTCCTGGTGTTGTTGCAAATAAAGATAACTTGGACAAGTATGTATTTTATAAAAATATTGTTTCCCTTTTAAATAAATATAATTAAAGTTAAAGTTTATAATTACTATGGTATTTCATTTTAATTAGGTAATCAAGATTTAATAAGAAAAAAAAGTTACATTAGTTATTAAAATAATTCAATAATACAATTAGCAGTTTAATAATTATTATATTTAAATATTTTTGTTTTAGATTTGTCAATAACGTGGTATCAGTTGTCAATGATTTTTACCTAGATGGTATTGATATAGATTGGGAATTTCCATCATGGCCTTTGTTAAATTTACAAGAAAAATATGGATTTGCTAAGTTGTTAGAAACTTTACGTTATCGTCTACCAGACTCTCTTTTAACTGCTGCTGTTGCTGCTCCATTAAATATAATTGATAATTCTTATGAAATTTATTCTTTAGCAAGGTAAATAATGTCTATTATACTACTATCATTAAATATTCAAACTAATAATATATGTTTTTTGAAGTTTTGTTGACTTTATAAATGTTATGGCTTATGATTATCATTCATACCAATGGTATTTCCCATTAACTGGACCAAATTCACCTTTGTTTTCTTCGCGAAATGAAACTGGATACTTCCAGGAATTAAATATTAATTCTTCTATACAATATTGGATCTCAAAAGGTATGCCTAAAGAAAAGATTTTGCTTGGCATGCCTACTTATGGACATTCTTTTAAGTAAGTTTATATACCTTAATAATTCGTAACCATTAAAATATAATTATTATTTTTTAGATTAATAAATGAAGCCAATAATGGTTTTAATTCGCCAACTTCTGGTCCTGGTATTGGCAAGGATGGTTTTATAACATTTTCAGAAACATGCAAGTTTAAATCTCATCAAAACGCTATGACTATTTTTGACCATGACACCCGTACTCCATATTCATATCATAAAAGTGATTGGATATCTTATGATAATGAAAATAGTTTAGCATACAAAGCAGAATTTGCTGCTAGTTTAGGTTTAGGAGGAGCCATGGTATTTTCTTTAAATACTGATGATTATAGTGGTTCCAGTCTATGTTCGTCATCAGTATTTCCATTAACTTCTAGAGTAAAAATAGTACTTAATGATGACGACTTATAATGTAGAAAATATTTAAATAAATACTTAATAGTGAAAAAAATTCTAATTTTTTAATTTTCAAACCCAATAGTTTCTATAAAATATTATATATATAATAGTTTATAATATATATTTAAAATAGTGTTATTTTATTTTGAAAATTAGGGTTGATAAGCTCACTCAAGCCTCCCCTTCCAAATTGTGTCTTTAGACAACATAATTAACTAGTATTACATAATGAAATACTAAAATTAACAAACATCACTAAATTAACTCCTATTTGTTAGTTTTATTATAACAATTCTATGTATACATGTTTTTATTAATTTAATAAAAACATTAAGCAAAGAATAACAAAAAATATTTTTGACATTTTTATCGTTATAAATTTGATCTTGTTATATATTTATCTAAATGATACTTATTATTAACAGGGGTGTTCCCATAGGATATACTACATATACGCCTTTACTCTCAAGATTTTTTTTCAATATTATGAGTATACTGCGTATGCTCTCAATCTCAATTTTTTTCCATATTATTGACATGTTTACCAGCTTTACTCATATAGACCAGTGGTTCCCAATTATCATTGAGCCACAGACCCCTAGCTAAAACTTAAATTGGACGCAGACCCCTTATTTGTGACTTGCTTTTCAATTTTATTTAATTATATCATTAATTGTCTACCTATTTTGCGATAATCGAGTTTATCTATCTATATATTTATTTATAATACCTGGAATTTCAAACCACTATGTGTTTAATAATTCCACTAAAATAAAATAAAAATATCACTTCAGTACTACATAACCACGGACCCCTAACATCAATATGCGGACCACCAATTGGGAACCACTGATATAGACCATAAGAAAAATATTCTTATTGTATTAAATGTTTATATTTTATGATATAGTATACTCTTAAGATAATTAACGGGAACACCACTGATTATTAATAATTAAAAGAGTATAATTGTATTTTAATCAAGGATAAAACTTCAAGGGAGAAACATTTAAATTATATAGGATATAACAACTATTCTTCATTAAACTTTTACACATTAGAATAAGCAAAGATAAAAACTTAAATGGAATGAATAAACTCTCATAATCTATCATATAAATACATGCCATTTATATAAACAGAAAGGTGCATTTTTGAAAGAGACACAGTATATTACAATTTTAAACTATTTTTTAATAAATATTTTTAATTTAATTTTAATTTTCCCAAATTATTTGAACTGTTTAATAACATTTATTATTCCACCAATCATTCAAATTTAAACATTAAGATAAGAATGTGAAGTGTCCGATTTTTTAACAATATAATCATTAAGTATTTAAGAAAATTCCATAGTTGCATGTGTTGTTTTTCTTACAAATGTATAACATAAAAATTTTACATACACAATCTTAATTTATTATAATAATATGAGATAATTTCTCTGACTTGCTTTATCTGAAGTTTTTTTGAATTGATTTGTGTGATTTTTTTTAATGTAAGTGCTCTATGTGTTGATAAGTCATTTAATGAAAAAACTTCCAAAAATCAATTTTAAATCAAAGAGTTGTTTAAACTATTCATTTTTTATGTAACTACACATTAACATGTGTTGTTTGCTGTATTCATGCAAACGTGATCATAACTCTCACTATTTCTACTGCGTCATCGTCATCTGCATGGGTTTCTATTGAAAACTGAAATTATTTGTAATTGTATTTGTTTGTTAATATTTTTGGATGAAATATTTGCTGTGTTCACAATATCTATAAGTATTAGTAAAACTATAAAACTCGAATCACTTTCCATTTTATATGATTTCTGAACACTTAATATTTATTATTATAACTATTAATTTTTAATATATTTTTTTATTATCAATTTCTTTTTTTTTTGCTATAATCTAGCATTGACTGGTAATTCAACTACTATTCCATTTTACACTATTATTATTAAAATTTGAACGAATTGACCTATAAGTATTATACAATTTAATGGTATTATCTAGGGCATGTTGGAAGCTTCTTTATACTTTAATTTTGAAGCAGATTATGATAATTTTAAAATTTGCAAACAACTTACAGTTTTAAAATACTCATAACTTGCTCATTATTAAAAATCAATATAAACTTCTAAAATTACTTAAATTATAATCTTATCTTTAAATTTTATGATAGGTTAATTCACTCTGATTTTTTACAGAATTACAAATTAAAATGAATTTTGTGAATGAAAAATTTTAATGTTGTATGTCTGTAAGATACTAAGATCTCATGTATTGGTGTGGCGTTCTTTTTTTAAACAGTTTTAAATTATTTTGTTATTTATTTATATATCTTTTTCCATTCATTTGTGTAATATTGGTTAAGTTGGGTTATTAATTTATCATGTATGATATATAATATACAATTAAATATTATGAAATCTTAAATCATTTATTTATCTGATTAAATGAATTATTATTATTAGTTTTAAACTAAATTAATATGTTTATTATTGTTGAGTAATTAATTTAACATACATATAAGTATTATTTTTGTTGTTAGTTAATCGAGATTATTGATTTAAGTGAAATTAATTATTTGATTATATTATTTTAATTTTTTAAATAAAAAGATTATAAAATTATATGATAGAAGTATTAAGAATACCAATTAAACCGTTATCATTAAAATTCCATCAAATTGTTATTGCCATTTAAAATATTTATATTTTTTTAGTTTTTTACATATTATATTATAATATTATTTTATTAAGTTGTGATGTAAATTATATTTTGCATTTGTAATTTGTATTAAGTATTAATTATAATTAAATAATGATGATGACTTACAAACTGAATTTATTAATACTATTTCAAGATCTTTGTATTCAATTTTAGTATGGTATTACAGTATTAGATAATCATTCAGATTTATATTTAATTATTATTGTTGTTTGTTTCATTTAATCAAATTGTATTTTTTTTATAAAATAATTTTTAAAAAGTGGTCAAGTTACTGTCAAGAATCCATGACTAATGATATGTTAATTTAAAATTCTATGATAATTCATTCCATACAATAAACGATTCCAACCTGAGTCAGACTGTTTGCCTATATTAAATATATTTTATCATATATTTATGTTACTAATAATAATCTATTTTACCATTATTCATTAGTAACACAGTATGTCTTTATAAATAGATAATGGCTTAAAACTTAATAAATAATTAAATTAATAGTTATACCTACCTAACTAAGATATAAGATATAGAACAAGTACATCTGAAACTTTCAACGTAACTATAATAATGGTATACAATAATATTTTATATGCCTATAAATTGTCAAAAATACATACCATTTTAAATTATTTGGAGTTAATTGTTGTTCGGAGTTCAAAATATTTAACAAATTGATTAAAATGTCCATATACAAATGTATGTCGATATGGAAGGTGGTCAAAAAAGACTAGAAGTTAGTATGTATAACCTTGTAGGTACTGTTATAAAAACGTTTTGATGATCAAATTTATGACTATAATTAATAATTAGGTAAGGACTAAGGACACTGCACATAGAAAATACAATATACTAAAACTAAATAATAATTTATACACAAATTTTTATTGAATTATCTTATTTAATTTTGATTAATCAACAACTATACAGTATACGTTAAGTCATTACTGACATATATACAAATTTCACCTTACTTATAATTATATATCGTACAGAATTCATAGGTGTGCGCAGAACTTTGATACAAGTGTGGCATACATTTTTCTTAATTGGTACCTACTCAGTAGTCAGTTTAGGTAGTGGTTGTTTTGTGACAATACTAAATACTACAGTTAAAATAAACAACTTAAAAAAAAATTATTTTCAAATAAAAAATCTGTCAAACAAAAACACATAGTTATAAGTTAGAACTTTATAAGGTTAATCCCTGGATTCCCTGGAACTAATTCTAGTAATACTTTGAATTTGAAATTGGGAAACGCCACGGGTACGGCACAGGTCGTTTAGACCGCACCCGTGCGCACGCCTATGGTACAGATGTATTCAGCATTGTTAAATGTTTACCCATGATAAATTAAGAAACAAGCTCACAACAGTAATGTAGAGAAATAGCCTAACTATAACGCCGTGTAGCCATCATTTTTAGATTTTGTTTTTTTACTTATTATTCGACATTAACATAAACATTTTAAAACTATTTTCTACTTAGTTAATAGTTAATAAAATGTTTAACTTTATTTATTTAAAGTTTAAATCGAGAATTTTTATAAATTGTTTTTATTAGAATTAAAGTATAAAATATTTAGCTTAAAACCATGGTAATTTTTTTTATGAAGATTTTCAAAATTGGATATTCTTAAACGTATAACAATTGTTGTAACAATAATTGTATTTTTAAGACTTTTTTTATGTTCGTTTGAAGTTAAAATCATTTATATGACGACCATTCCGCAATACATACATTCAATTTCGAGTGGGTTATATTATTATATGGATGTGTTCAGGGGCGGCCTGGGAGATAGGCGGCCCAGTATTCTACAACAACAAACGGACCAAACCCATTAATACTAGCCTTTATGAATACCTAGTTTTTCTGGTAGTTTGTTAAATATATTATATATTATTATAACTAAGACACGGATTTATATGTATTTATGAAACCAAAATATGTACATAAATATGTGCTAAAAAAATTCAAAATATGTATACTATGTATAATATTATATTTTTAATAGTAAAATTATGTATAAAAAGGTAATAAATTATATAGTATAAATTAAAAAAGCTAAAAACATAAAAATATTAATTATTTTGATTATAATTTATGATAACATGCATTTTTAAATTTTCAAATTCAAAAGAACATAATAATTAGCGGCATTTAACCAAGTTTCCCATCTGGTTACAATTGGTTGTGGAAGGAGGTTTATATCCGGGTACATGTTTTTAAATATTTCAATACAGCTAGGAGCTTCTAAAATATATTTTTACTGTAGATATTAATTATTAATTCACCTACTTTTGTACATTTTAATCGGGTGGTTTCTGCTATTTGGTGAAATGCGTGTGTTAAACTCGTTGAATGGATCGTTTAATGAACAAATTATCGAAATATGTAGGAAAAAATGAAATTACTAAGAAATATGTATAAACATGTACTTGTGGCAAAATATGTAAAATAAAATATACAGTGAGTTTCGCTTAATGTGATCACTGGTTTATAGAATCAACCGTTTATTAGAATCATCAAGTACCGGATAACTAAATCATTTTTAAGAATATTCTTATCGTTTTAATGGTATTTCAAACTTTCACTAAAAAGAAACAAGAATTGTTTTGAAAAAGTTAAAAGAAGCTATACAAAAATATTTCGAAAACGATACTTTTCAGTTGTTCCAAAAGTTATAGGTACCTACAATATGTACATACATTATTATTTATTTTTTTTACATAATTAAAAATCATATATATATTATATTAACTGAATATGCATTTTAGTTTCAGGCTAATATGAAAATGAAATTAGTAAATTCTCAAAAACAATCAAAAATAGATAGTTTCTTCACTTTATTTTAAATTTATTTTATTTTAATCTAATTTTAAACATACATATAAATATAAACTCATCAATAAAAAAAATGTTTTATGGAATTAACCGGTTAATATAATCAAAATTATCTGAACTAATATGATCATATTAAGTGGAACTCACTGTAGTTCATTTCATTAGAAATCCCTTAAAACGAATGTATCACTCACCTAAATTAATTTATCAAGTCACAGTAAAAATATGTATAAAGCCGGGCCCTAATTATAACATACCTAGGTACTTGCTCATCTTATCGTAGCCTATAGAAGTGTAGAACCTCTGAAAATATACTAAATGTCTAAATACCTTATTGCGATACACCATATATTATTACTTATTAGTTATTGATTTCAATTAGAGTAAAATAAAAAAGCTAGTAAGTCGTTTCTATTACGTAGTGTTTTTGGAAATAAATGTATACAATTGTGCAATAAATATTATCGCGCATCTTAATATTATTATTTTTTGTTCACTTCATACGCGATATGTCGGCATTGCATATTATGCATTTTGCAGTTGCTGACGTATAACAATAACAAAGTAATAATAGGTACATTGCTCGAAAATAAAATAAAATAATACAATAAGATTAATAAGAATCTTACATCACACATGAATCGATAATAATAAATTAATAAATAATACAAATAATGAAATAACCTAACCTACTGGCTCATCAAAACTACCTATATATTCTATATTCTATACTATCTATCGGTGAATAATTATCATGAAATAATAACTCATTTTACTTATTACTTACATTACTTATCATTTTAAAAAAAATGTTTTCATTTTTTCAGTTTTTCGGTTTTTCGGTTTTGAGATGTATTATTTGAACTACGATATTATAATCCTGAGTTAAGTACACATTGCGATCGCCCTTAATTTATTTTACCTCCTTAATTAATTATTATATAGGTGTGTTTTTTTTTTTTAGAGAACTTCATAAAACGGAATGTTTAGTGTGTATTGTGTAGCCGTGTATAGGTACGTTCATATCAGTCGTAATTTCGAAATAGTAAACGTGGTATAGCTGTATAAGTGTAAATATCGTTTATATTTCAAAGAATATACCGAAACGAACGTACAGAATAGCAAATAGCAATTGCGCACAAAACCATCTTCGTTACATGCATATATATAAAAAAAAACGAACGTACAGTATCTATACCTGACCTACCTCTTATTTGTTTTTATAAATATCGTAAGCGAATAAACGGGGTACGAAAAGAAAGTGACGTTCTGCAAAACTGCAAAAAACGCCATGGTCGTAAATTGATTTCAAAATCCAATTAGGTATTAATTGAAAATAATTGTCCTGTAGGTATATAATAATATATTAATATATTATGTACTTATTATAGCTATAGACGTTAGAATTGCACTATCAGACAAACGTAAAACCAAATCGTATGATTTGTTTCACATATTACATACCTCCATTGCACTATGCACATCCTCCATGACACTATGTACATCCGCAACTCGATGTGGAAATTGTTCGTATTTTTTTCTCAATTCAATTATTTCACTCGTCTCTCTCTCTCTCTCTCATTATATATTATATTAGATTAATATAAATATTTCATCTAGTATATGCTGCAGTAAATAGTTTAATAATTACGATGTAGGTATGTACACGATATAACTAATGTATATACAATATAGAGATTTTATGTGTTCGATATACGTTTAATAAAAATAAAATAATTTATGAATGAACACTCTCTGTATCCTTTTTTTAGGCGTTTACAAACGCAAAAATTTCAGCGGCCGCGTTTTACGAAAACCAAAAAAACATTGACGAGTTAATCATAATTAATTAACAATTAACATAAATTATTATAATATTTCTGAATTAAAAAAAAATTAAAAATTATATAGTTGCCTATTATATACATTATACATATTATACAATATTATGTTTCCTTCTAAAGGTAACACAAAATATTTTAGTCCAGCGACTAAAAGATATGGGGTTTTTGAAGGAGATAATTGATAATTGTCGACAAATTCAATGATTTAAACTAAAACATTTGCTCGTTGTCATTCAGTCAATTTTAATTTTGGAGCCATGGTTAAAAGGTCAAAATATATTTGGTCTATCCGAATTTGTTATTGAAAACATCTGTTGATATTTAAAAAAATGTATTTTACTACTGAACAATATAACAATTTGAAAATCCTTAAAATATGTGTATTTAGATATTCCCTATTTCCTCCCAAAAACCCCTTATCAATCTGAAGTTATTGAACTGAAATATTTGGTGTACCTTTTTGAAAAGAAACAAATTGCATACTTTATAAACGTTTATACCCATTACCTATACAAACATTCAACTGTGGTCTGTCATCTGCGGTGCTGGAAAAAAGGCTAATCTAATTTTATAGGTTTATAGCTAACTCATTTTTAAATGCATTTGTTTATGAGCGCACGTATTCCCTTCGCTATTTTTTATTAATGTATTAGGTTTAAATGCCAGAAGATACTGGAGTATCCTACTTTTATTATAATATAATTTCATATTAATATTATATTTTTTGATATTTAAAATTTCCGACGATGCACTGCGCAATCAGACCAGTGGTTAGACTGGTTAGAGGTTAGACATAGTATTGATACAGTGATAGCGGATCTTTTAATTTAATTATATAAGCAATACTCAAATACCTAATAATGAAATGTTTATGAAATATATAAATATGTCATACACGTTCTGGTACGTGCGACACGACCTTACTATAGTAAGAATGGAAAAATGTTTGATAACAAAATTCATGGTAAATTATTTCAAAAAATATTTTATTAATATTGTTCATGATTAAAAATATAAGATTTTCTAATATTGTCAGAGAAAAAAATGGTAGGCAAGTGAATACTTCTCTGCTATAAAGTAGATGTCGAGTGGGTCACTATTATAGGTGTGTTAAATTTGAATTCAATAATGTATCATTGCATACGAAAAATGATTTTGAGGGGAGACGGTCTGTCAGCCTATATCACTAAGCATATTTCATGATATTGTCATTAAAGTAATTCATCAAAAATGTTGATATAGTAAATTATTTTAATCGATATTTTTTTTTTTTAAAAATGAGTAACTTCAAAAACACAAAATCGATTTGTTGAAAATTCGATTTGCTCAAACATCATCGCTTTTCCTTAATTATTTCTCCTCGATTATAAAATTAACTTTTAACTTTTACTTTTTACCCCTGAAGTTCAAACAAGTATCAATTTACTCACAGAAACCACGCCATTTTTGAAAATTGAAGCATTATTATTGCTCTAAAAAGTGTTAACAGATCCAAAAAAAAAATATACACGGAAACGTCAATGTAAAATCAATGCATTTATCGCTCTGCTTAGAATATAGTAAATACCTACGTAAAATTGATACCCCGAATTCATCAAATTTATTCAAAATTGGTGTTATTTTTTTTAAACTATAATTTGCATCAATTTGTAACGTCACGAATTTGCTACTAATTTTTACGGTGTTAGTAAATACTATATAGCAATGGGATAGGTACCTGCAAATTAAATCAAGTTAATAGTGATATATTCAAACTGTCACAGGTAGATTGCCCATCCCGATCGAATATTCAAATTATAATTTACAAAGCGAGGTAAGTAGTATAAGATATAGGGATTCTGAGTCTATTTTTACAGAAAAATGAAAAAATTTAAAGCGAACATTGCTACTTTACACGCGTTGAACGACTACTGTGAACATATTGAATGATAAAATGTTCTGTATATAACAAATATATTCGTTGCAGTATACAAAAAAATTATTTCACGAATAATGTAGTGTACACGCATGAAAATCGTAAGACGTGTAATAAAAAATTATTAAAATTCAGTACACATTTGTAAGCCAATATAGTTTGATTTCCGAAATGAAGTGAAATTTTCGTAAACTAATTTTGACTAACCTTCACACACAACATCGCATGTACATTTTTCCGGTACGGTTAACAAAGCATTACGTTACGGTAGGTATGGCTATGGCATAAGTTTATTCTGGCCTCGGCGTATACCAGTTGCAGGGAGCGTCATATGTGATATCAACAAACGACGATTGAAATGCGGCCCATCACCGATTGAGAGGTGTGGCTCACGAAGTTTTTACAGTATTGAACTTTTCAAACGATATGATATATTATGTTAACATGAGCTACACTTATTGCAATAAAACGCATAGGTATTGCTTAACGTAATACACGTGATACAATACTGGACATCGATTTCAAACAATACGTTGCTACAATTCAAGATACTACCTTATTCAACGTTATAAAAAAAGTCTGTGGAAAAAAGGGCCGAAGAAAAAATTCTGGACAAAAACAGAAAACAATCTATGAAGGAGTGGCCGGTACAGTTGTAGGTTTCGAGTGGGTCGCTCAATGTATATAATTATTTATTAAGTATCGAACAATTCGGCAAATATAAAAAAGAATAGGTACATTATAACGCATAATGAACTAATATTTTGAATTTTGATAATACTATATTGGATGTTTTATTATTGGTAACAATTTGGAAGTTATTATAATAATAATATTATTCAGTTTTAATTTATTTTATTTTTTGACTTCGTAGGTCTTTTTACCGTTTACCGACGGGTTACGAATATTTACACTTCATGAGTATAGGTATCGTGTCTAGTTGGTAACTTGTTGATACATGATGCCCACCTATAATCATCATATTTTTAATGATCTATTGAGCGCACAGTGCCGTACACTCAAAGACACACCACCGTGCAATGTAAACTGTACCTAAAGGACTATTGTAAACCACGCATCGATAGACCACGAACAATGACGTTGATTGTTTTTCCGTACACTTGTGGTTTTCGAATTTCACGCCACAAATTTTGAACGGGGCATCACTTGAAATCGATATTGCTATTTCAGGTATCCACGATGAGCCACACCTTGCTGATGGAGCACAATGGTCTGAAATATAATTGAAAACTATACAGTGATAAAAACTCAAGATTCATTGTTAACAGCTAGTTTTACGATATAAAATATATGCAACATCAACAATCTCCAATAATGAAAACAAAAGTAATTTAAATCGTTATCGACGTGCGAATATGATACATGATAATAAATAACAATATAATAATCGCGTTGTGATGACATCAAAACATCTATAAACACAAAATATTTTTCAAAATGGCAAAATTATTGGGATACCATCCCTCCCTCTAATAAACTTAAGACAATAAAGACAAATACAAAGAAATGGATCGCACCTTATTACCTCAACAGACGACAGGAAGTTACAATCACGAAATGCATAATCGGACATACATTTCTAACCCATTCTTTCCTCGTTAGCAAAGACCTACCACCCACATTTGACGAATGCCTCACCAACCTTTCAGTTCAGCATATTATCATTGATTGCATCAAGTATCGGGACATAAGAAACAACTTAGCAATACCACCTAATATGAATGAAGCATTCAACCAAAACAACATCTCCAAAATTATTTCATTTCTAACCATAATCAATCTTATATAAGCAAATTTTAATAATGTACAATTTTTTCCCCTAGTCTTTAAGTTCAAATACTCTTTGTAAATTTACCTTTGTTACTCTACTATTTCTAATATTGTTATAATTTATACTAGGCTAATAACCTACGTAGTTGAAGCCTTACTTCTAATAAAAAAAAAATAATAATAATAATCGCGTGATAGCATGTCTTATAAACGTGTCAAAACTACATTTTCCTTAATTTTCCTTAATCATAATATTATATTAAACGTTGGTGACACATATTTTATACATATTAATTAATATTAATATTTTATAGACTAATAGATTTATAGTTATAGTGTTATGTTATATGTAAAACTTATTATAATAAACACAAATAATAATTAATAATATATAGGTAATTTAAATTTATCAACAACTTTTGTTTTAAAAAGGTGAGCCAAAGATAAAAAATGCGGTATGAACAAAAGCCAGTAATGTATCAATAGGTTTACATCTAACTCCGTTACAGGCTTATAACTGGTTTTAGACATAGGTATTCGAAGATTGCCAATTCTTTATAGTTCTCTCACTTCAACATATCTTATATAATTATATTCCCTTGTTTAGAATTATCTTAGAAAAGTTAAGGACTAAGGAGCTAGATTTGCATATTACATGATGTAGTATCGACAGTATCGTGATGTTTCCTTATTTGCTCCATATTTTCTATACATTGAATTTGGAGTGTCTGTTCGGAAGGTTCACTATATATTTCCGTAAATCTATAACAAGTAACAACTATGACAATAAGATAAAATTATAATTATGTATTTATTATAATAAATATTGTTATTAAGTATATGTAGATATATATAATATATTTTATTATAGTTATAATATGAAAATATATTTACGGTTCCAAAGCACGCACACCGCATTGAAATGCCACTGTAAGTCGGTATATTTTTTGTTGTGTAAAATAATAGTATGTATTAGAAGTACGTCGACATTGGACACGATGCGATTTAACAAACGACGCTGAATGAATTAAAATAAATTACATTCGATGAAACGTCGGCACTTCAATCATATGGATAAGTATAGGCACCGCGGTTACCTGTATTACCCATATCGTAATGTTTACGTAAAATGTTTATATAATATATTATGTACAGACAGTACAGTTTGGTAGCTCCGTTAAAATAACGATGGCGATGACGACTAACGTCGATATTTATCCACTAGCAAAACGTCTAAAAAGTCTTCACTAGTTCACTACATTGTACCTGTCAACTACATGCAATATGTATTCTAAGAGGTATAAATGGTATACTTCATGTACAGTCGCACAAGATGTAGATATTTGCAACTCTTATATCTTCAAATTAGATACCTAACACAGTAATACTTACGCACGGGTTTGTCACTGATATTGATCGTATACAAAAAAACACAATATCTGTTTCATATTGTAAAACACGAGCATAATATAAGTAAGTAGAAGCAAAATATACCCGTGTGCGTTGTTATCGCATATTTACATATTACATATACGTATTGATGATGGTATACTATCGAGAAAGTATCATCTATTATGCGCGCCAACTTATCGGTTAAATCTCAAACATAGAACATAATAATATATTGTTATAGATTGGCCATAAAATAGGATATAACTATTGAACTATATACAAGTAATACAACCGAATATTGTGTAAGTGATGTACGACAAACAAAATAAAACAATGTACCTACAATCTACAAACGGTTTGTAACCAACACGTGACGAAAAAAAATGTAAAAAATACATTAAGGAAACGACAGAATGCTTGTTTATACACTTTACATACATAATTAATACATATAATTACAGTGTTTGGGCTATAACAATAATAACAGCGATATGAGATTGTTTGAATGGTGTACACCTCTATCGTAATATATGAACATCGGAATATTATAAACTGTGTAGTTACTATAGGTATCTACTACCATTGGTTATGAATACTAGTATTTGTATCAATGGTACTATACCTATTACTACAACTACAGCTATTGAATTTCGTATTCCAGCCGATGTATGTTTGTCGTCATCTGTATGCGCCACCGTGGTTTGTCCGTTTAATTTCGAGAGCGTTAAATCCAAAATGTTTGTTCGAAAAATATTATACTGCAGCATGGGAACACCGTGCACAATGTATACATCACGTTACGTACTATGTAAATAGGAAAATTACACATACACTCAGACTTGGACACCGACACACGTCTCGATTGAATTTGTACCGAAAACAATTTGTCAAAAGATTTGTATTCAATATGTCACCAGTATAATGTACATAATATACGATGTATAACTATATTGTATAATAGTTACGAATTGAATTTATAATGTGGATAACCACCCATTGACCGCGCACTATATTTATATTTCGAATGAGGGGAGGTTATCACGTACACGATCCTTTTTGTACTATAGCCGGAAACAATAAACATTTATATTTTTTATAACGCCGTAAATTTAACCGTTTTTTTTTACAAATCCCCGAAACGATTTCGTGTTCAGTTTACAATGTAATATAGACAAGTGCACTTGTAACGTATTTGTAATGTATTTTCAAACCCTTTGAGCAATCACATAACTACCGTATAAGGTATATTTCTACTATAGATATTTATCTATAGTAACAATAATGACTTGAAAGATTAGTGTAATATTAATATACATGCTATCTGCAAATATAAATATTGAAATGTGCATAAAAAATCCTACAGTATATAATTTATATATTCAATAATTTAAATATTTATTAACTTCGTATTTTTAGTCACCTTGTATACATTATGTATAACATAGCAGTGATCGATAGAAATCGGGGTGCACTAGTCTACCACAACATTCGAATGATCGTTATTGTAAAATATCTGCACGGAAACTTCATATTATATTATATTGTACCACCTAGGGCATACGTCGCGGTTTCACAACGCTATACACATGTACCGCCGTAACTCGTAAGTGTATATGTTATTATATTATAGGATTTCAATGCACCGAGTCGAACCGCATATTCTATACTATTTGTTATTACGACTTTACGAGTCGGTCGATATATTTTACAAGTGGCTGGGCCCACCTATATAGAATTTACTTAACACATGTGTCAGCGTGTCTGTTTATATAGTGTGAACACTGAGCACAGAATCGTGTTTTCTAAACGTTTGTGTACGCTCTCGTATACACGTCGAGAAACAATAGCACTCTCGTAGTATTACGTAAATTATATAATTATTACGCCTTATATTATAATTGTTATTGTTGTAAAAAAATATTCTGTGCGTGTAAAATATATTTTTTCTAAATCCCTTGAACGCATTTCAATGCGAATCTAATCATTACGACTTCGCCCTTTTGGGCGGCCTGCAAGATTACCAGTTTTTAATATTCACGCACAGCAACGCTCACGCATCACATGCAGATATATCGTATAATATATACTTGCTAAATATTATTATTGTCGGCGTTGTCGCTATATATAAACTTCGATCGCAATTGTGCTGTAAGATTTGCTGATACATTTCTCGATATACCATCGCATTAAGATTATATATATTGTTACAACAAGACCTCACGATGCTAATAATTATAATAATTATACATTATGTACATTTTGTTTAGACTATATATATAATTTTTTTTATCGCAACTGCAATCGATCATGCGTGCAACATTTTATTTTTATTTTAAAATTGAGAAATATAATCGATGCTCTTCTCGAGATTAATGATAATCAGAAACATACATATAACGTTATATAGATAAATATTTGTGTGGAATTCACTCACGTATTATACGTATTAGTATTATGGAATAGCAACCCCTATATATTATTTTCACCATATTTATTACGCAATTTGGCCCAACACCATGCAGAGCACTACCACAACTACAATTTTGAGGCCCAGGTGCCAGCTAATTTTAGAGGCCCCTAGCCCCTAATGCCCCTTATTGTCAGTGGTGTCTAAATGTTGAGTCGTTAATGAATCAATGACCTATAATTTGATGGGGTATCAATAGTATTCAAATATTATACACCACGAAAATAAATATTTATGCTACTTTCTCATATAATTTCAACTTCCACTCTACCTCAAAAACTTTTGAAACCTATGGAACAACTTAGTTGGAAACAATGTATGTTTACAGGACAATACATTTTGTTAAGATCGACCAACACAAATGGCATTTTACGATATTGTAATTTTTAGGCGAGTTATGAGTATGAAATTTATAAATATTCGAAAATGATTATAATTCACTTAAAAATTGAAATATCGTAAAAAGTCAACGAGAGAACACAGATAATTTTCTTACCTAAAAGTTTGATAATAGGTCAATTCGCTCTAATATTAAAACTAAAAGCACACTATTGAAACTGGTGAACGAAAATTTACTATGTCGTACGTGTGTAAGACGGAGACAACGCATGCGGGTGAAACGTCCTCTTAAATAATTTTAAGTAATTTTTAATTTGAAAAATGAACGTTCTACATTTGTTACAGTGACGGGCAATGTTAGGAAAATAATACATGCACTGAAAATATCTTTTAAATAGAGGCCACATCATTGTTTAAATGTCTAATAGACACTGCAAAAGATTTTTTATGCTGTATATTGTTTTTAGAGAATTTTTAAATATATTTAATACATAACATTTGTCTAACTATATCTGTACTAATGTCATTTTTATAAAATAGTTGAGCCATAAGTTGCCTTTACAACATCATGTTCACTACACTTTAAAATATTTTGAGATACAAGAAAATTAAATTTGTTAGTTACTTCGTATAAACCTGTGAACATTTCATTAAACTGGACGATTGCTATATGCAGTGGTACAAAAACTGTAACGAAGATTGAAAAATTAACAAAGATTTTCTTAATTTATATCAAGCCTCCTATCTATAAAATAGAAGCTAAATCTATACTACCAAACACGTACAACAAAGACACAAAGTACGAAAACAAACGTGATATTAATATACAAACGTGATTAATACTTATTAATATACTACATTATACCTATATTCATATAATTTGTTGTGATTGGTGAGAGTCAGCCCGTATGGTGTTTCCAGTATGTATAAAAATAGCCTTTTGGGCGAAATTGACTATAATATAATATCGCATAATTATTATTTGCATCTCACGCTGATAAGGATTAATTTTTTTTTTATATTAACTTTTAGAATTTTGCTTATATTTATTATATACAAAAAAAAAGTTCATACAAATCTGAGGCCCCGATACATACACCTGCACCGGCGGTAGTTGCGGCACTGATGCAGAGTATATTTTTCAACATCTGTATTTTTTTAGATTATTTCAAAACTATACAGCCATATACCTAGTATATATATTATATAATGGTAATTTTTTGATAATACACGATTGATGGTCGTTCTTGTAATAAAGTAAAATAAAATTGTATTAAAACTTAAAAATGATTCATATTTTCCTTCTGGTCATTTATCAATTATCGATATAATAATAACAATAATAATAATATTATGAGCATAATTTGACAAGGTCTAATTTATGAATAATTTTAAAAAAAATCACGGCACTGTAATACAACTATATATTAAAACACAGTATTTTTATAATTATATACTTACATCATAATTCATAAAATATTACATTATTATACAGTGTATCTAAAAAGTAAAAAGTCGTGGAATCCTAAACTTGACGTGGTACAAACATAGGACTTTTGAAGGCCCTAGTGTATTCTTAATTCTTAGAACTACTGCATATTCTATAAAATTGTTGCATGCGCATGTTATTGTATAATCTAATGAAGAATATCCCAAACCAATTTATGACTCAAACTTTCTAGACATACTGTATGGTCGTATAGATGTATACATAATAATTATTAATTATTACTCAAAGAACTAATTTGGAACCTTTGGTTACAAAATACTTCACTGTTTTAGTCTGTAACTTGATCAGTAATATTATGATACATTATATCAAGTTTTTGTAAACGTAAACAATTGTCGAAATACAAATCAATTAGGCCTTTTATATTCATTATTAAAATACACTTACTGTTTTATTCCGTTTAAAAATATTAATACAAATAATTTTACTTGGTAACCTGCAGTATAATAATATAAATATAAATATAATAATTAATATAACATTTATTAGTGTATAATATGCAGGCATTCGAAATCAGGGGCGTAATACTACAATAATATACTTGTATAATATGTAAAAAACTCATTGATGACAATAATTTATTTGTTTTTGTTTTTCAAACCAAAATTATATTTTAATACCTACTAAATTAAAAAGCTAACATGTTTCTTGAATCATGCATCAAGCACTCACTTTGCTCACTTCATTAGAGGATAAAAGTCTTTTAATTCAAAAGTTACCTTTACCGCATTTGGTAGATAAATCTGAGTGCTGTAGTACAACTCAGGCCACCCAAAATAATAATCAAGGTTTTTGAAAACCTGAATATTCCCTCAGGTGCCATTCACTATATTAAATGATTGCCAATATGACACTGGTTAGAAAAATTATATTATATGTACGCCAATAAATGTGTAATTATAATATTATATATATAGTATAATTGCACAGCAGCAGCTAGGTTCTGCAACGTGGGTATAGTCATCGTGAGTGTGTGTTTGCACTCATGTAAAATAAAGTTAAGTTGTTGTATAGCTATAAACATAAAAAAAATTACCGAAACTCGTTTTTCGCTGCCGGCAAACGGATCTAATACAAAGGATTTCATACTATACTATTATAGGATCGGATCACGATTATTGAATGCGTATACCGAGTGGGTAGCCGAGTAGGTAACTATATATGTAGTATATATCATATCATATATTATGTAGGTATATATGTATATATACCTAAACATATCGTAATAGTTTTATATTACTTTATTAAAATACCTACGCGGCTGCTACGCGATTTAGTCGTTATATGTCAATATAATATTATTGTCTTTATATTAAGTTCCAACAGTCTTTGTGGGAATGTTTTAAGATAATCCTTTGACATTTGAGTATTGTAATATGTAAATTATGTATTATTTTTGCACCTATAGGCTATAGTCTATTATAAATTATAATATTGACGAGGGACTGCAATAACACTGTTTTATAGATATATAAGTGGTCTTATAATGCTATGGATTGAAATCGAATGTACCTACCACAAGTGGCGTAGCCAAGAGAAGAGCTAAAGGGGCTATAGCTCCCCCCATTGGCCGTATTTCCTATATTGTTTGGAAATATTTAAATTTAAATATGGAAATTATAATAAAATTTTTAATTATTTAGAATAGTCAATACGGCAATTCAACGTTAATAATATAATATGTTATCAGTATTTTTGTTTTTGATTTTCAATAACTTAAGTTAAAAATATTTAGCCCCCTCTCCCCATAAAAAAATCCTGGCTACGCCTCTACCTACCACAAATAAACATGAAAAAAAAATAAAATATTTTACTGTGTTTCATAAACCTTAATATTATAATTCAACGGCGATAAAAAAAATCCGAAACACCATGATTATTAGTATTTACGTTTATTTGTTCTGTCAGTGCATTTCGTTTTAATAATTCTCCATTGTCGTACATTGTATGTACCTATTTCAGTATATAGTTGTGGTTATACTTATATACAAATATATACTAAATACTTATTCGTATATAGCTAAGCATAGACACTCTCTTTGTGAACTCTCTGCAACACAACGAGGAAATATACTATCGCACGCGTCGACGTAGGCGTGCGCCGAAAAGAAGCGGTAAAAAATATATAGTTAGATACAATTTGTTTTGTAAAACGTTCAAACGTATACTACAATAATATAATGTGCTGCATCATTCGTACACACTCGTAAATATTATATTCTGGCGAGTTCACTATAATGCGTTCACGTGAGATTTTATTTATTTCTTTACTTGTGTTTACCACGCGAACATTTTTCATCGTAATTATGAACATGTGATAAAATATTTATAATAGAACAATATAATAACATACGGCATATGTTGAAACAGTGCACCTATTATGATCAATGGCTCGGTGACTGGAATATCGTTTAAGTTCCCATCTATATGATCTATGTATATAGGTGATTTGTGTCTTGTGACTGAAATTGCAGGTTAAAAGGAAACTGTTTAATTGTTTAGTGTTAAAACCTAAAATCGTAAGTAATATATATATATATATATATATATATATATATATTTTCACGCTGTATTGCCTTACATATAAAAGTACGTGCGTTGTATATTATAAAAATATAGATATTAAATACCAATAATATATCATGAGCCCATAACATAATACAATTATATAGAACTATATATATTCGTATACCATTAAGTGTTAATTGATAGCTTAATGTTATGATAAATACATACCTCATATGTAATATATTATTTAAATTATATTATATAATATTGATACATCGGTTTTAAATCTATACATACAAATCGATTGAACGGTGCGAACCTGCGACAATACCCATGACATATCTATGTTACACGTTTTAATCATTTTATATATTACATATTATGCATATAAAGACTGTCCAAAAACGGATAAGAAAAAATAAGAACAATAAAACATAGGTTCCGCACACTATTATATAGTATTATAAATTATAATAATATTATCATAATAGTAGTGTATACATAGTATATACCGCAGATAATCGATTGATTTGTAGACTCGACGTGCCGGCGGACGTATACGACGTGTATAATAAATATATAAACAATCGATCGAGAGATTGTGCGACGGCGGTCCGTCGTTTGTGCCGAATCCTATCGATTACTTCGGTCTGCGGATTTTCGGCCACAAACGGATTCCCATCGCAATGATAATAATAATAATAATAATAATAATAACAACAACAGTCGTTTCGTTGAGCGGCGCACCTGATAAATGTGGGCGGGTACCACACGACGGCATTCAGCCCGCGCGCGTATCCGACGAAAATCATTCCTTCGACGTTCGATCGTCGGCGAAGAACGACGATACCGCGTAAATATTGTCTGACAGTAATAATAATATATTTATAAATAGTTACGCGCCAATAACGTATTGTTATCCCGTCACGGATGTTTCTATTGGGACCGACGATGGTTTTTAACACCACAACTTATATACGTTCATTATATAAATACAATAAAATATAATAACTCACTGAGCTATGAAAAATCTTATTTTCTTTCAAAGAATCTTTTTTTGTTTCTCGACAGCGCTTGATGCTTGCTTTTCGTAGCTGCTAAATCCCATCATACGCGATATTATTGAATAGGCACAAGTGTTAAGACTGCGGCGCAACCGGCGGAAACGCGTGGTATGTAATATGATAAATGGAGAACGGATCTCATTCTACTTTCAAACTAAACATTATCTCCCGTGAGTATAGTAATATATTATTTATAATAGTGCCTAATAATTCCATAAAAAATTTACAATATGCCTAAAGCATATTTTTTATTGCTCAGAAACTAAAAAAAAATTAAATAACGTGTTTGCCTACAAAAATAAAAACAATCTTCTTAAAACTCTCCACAAAACAAACGATTTAATTTATCTTTTTCTATATTAAAACACGCATGATTGCCCGAACACAATAAACAATATTATTTAAATCGTGTCGCTGTGTTATTGTTAAGAGTTTTGTATACATCATACATCTTGTATGTATTACACTTTTATACGCTATACAATATACAATATATGCTTCAATGCTCATCATTCATCAAATACATAAAACAAAAAACTACATGTTATAAAATGACATAACAATTACAAAAAACTTTAAATATTGATAACATTATTATACCTATCTACCCATGTAAATAATTAAATAAATCGATAATTTTTATACTACAAATATACTTGGTCTAATAATTTTTCAATTAAATTATTTTAAATTTTGTGCAGTGTAAAAATCAGTTGAATTTAAAATTTAGAAATCACACGATAATTGCTTTATTAATATCTTTATTAAAATTTACAAATATTTCAATAAAAATCATAATATTACATTAATTCTTATTAGTTATTATATAGACTATAATATATAAGATTATATTATATGGTATTTACATTAAAATGAAAATTAGGTTTACGACTTTACATATTATTATATAGATATTAGGTAGTAGGTACTATACGCTTATATACTAAGTTACGCTTGAAAATACTAATTATTTTTACAATTTTGGTAGGTCGAATTCTTAAATGTTATGATCATAATTATCCGTTCGTATCTGATTGCAAAACGCACTGCCTCTAAGTCTACATAATAAATTATAAAGCGTGTTAAAAAATTGATCATTAATCAATGCATCTGGTTTCTCATTAGAAATTTAGAACTATATTTACAGTAGTCAAATACACTTAAGTCATGGGAAGTTTTCTGAGGAAAATTAACCGATATTTCATTTTAACCAGATTCAAGGTAATATAGTGATTTCAATCGTATTTATTATTCATTATTGTTAGTATTTCATAATGGTATCTATAACTTGTTACATAAATTTTATTCTAAGCAGTCAAACATTAAAATATTATTATTTGTTATAGGTATTCGTTGGTAATAACATATATGATATTTATTGTACATATAGCTGCATTAAGTGCATTAAATCGTTATTAATAATGTGTATATAATGTAACGTCACAGTTTAAATTATTCAAGTTTAAAAGTTCAAACATCAAATCATATATCTCTTGTGAATGTAACGTTTTTGATACATTTTAATAACGACATTATAGCTATTATCCACAATCGTCGTATAGTGTTGTACAAAAATGACCTATGTCTTATAACTAATACAACTTACCAATACAACTACTTGTATAGGTTTATATTTTATAAGCACAATATATACGTAGGTAATCTAATTTGAAACCGCGGCGTAGGTGTATCATTATTCATTTTTATACCACAGTGATTTATATGTTAGTATAAACGAACATAAAAACTCGCGGATAATAATTTAATATTTATATTATTTCATAGTTCATTATATTTTATATTATTTACAACGCTGTATTATATACAATTGATCTATGGCTTGCAGTCGCGTATATAATAGAGCTTTTCAATTATATATACTGATAAACGGCAAAGAGGTAATCTGAATCATTTTTTACGGCGTTCTTATATATACATATTATGCATAAGTAGGTATGCAATACATTATGTCGTACAAAAGGTAATTATTAAAACACAGGGTAGCTGACAAGGTATATTATGACAGCGACGTTAGGAAAACACTATGGCTATTATATTTTAGGTGCGTATAATACACCAATAAAACGTGTTAAATATTTACATCTGAGGTCATGTCGAAGGCCATGTGTTTTGAGGCAATACGCATATAGTTTCAAGTCAATGTGTAACGTGTATATAATAAATAATATACTATAGACACTGAGGAGTTCCGTTGGCAATAAAGACCCCATCATAGATACGTAGTAGTATACGCGACATACCTATTTTAATATCTGGCTGGGTCGTGTATTTACGGGCTGTTCGTGATCTGCTAGCCGACACGCAACTTAATGTGGCCGGAAGGGCACCTACCCTAATTACCGTTAGTGTGTTATATTTATTTATTTTATTTTTTTAGTGAAACGTAGTAGAAAACAATCGATGGTACTTATTTTACTGAAGAATGTGCATATAAAGTTGGAATTCAAATAATCCGGCTTCATGGCTTAATACATGTAAAGGCATTATACTTTCTATTATTTGCGCGCAACGTTTGCTATTCTAAATAATATATACATACATATTTTTCGATTAAGCTATTTAATAAATTTATTGTACAATTATAGAGCCTATATATACTCATCGCTACGATGAAATCGAGTATAGTGCGTAAGAAAAAAGTTCAATGTATTTATAAAAATGATAAGTGTTCATATTAGGTACATCAAATAGTACGCAAGTTAGAACGAAAGAACGAATAATTATCGATATATCAACAACAGTAATAATTTATCATAAATTAACTTTGTTGACTGTTAGTATAGTAACAGTATTATACTAGTATATTATATATAATTTATAATTTATAATAGCGATTACAGCATAAGGCTATTACTTACGTGATCTGTGTTACAAAACCTGAGTAACAAGTAATAATTTTTAGCTAACTTTGTTTATCTTTAATTATTGACTTAAAATTATATTTAAATAAATCAAAATAAAGTTAAATGCTCAAATATCGAATGTTTAACATTTCGACGCAGGATACTAGTATTATGGAGCATTATGATACATTGAAACAGAAATAATCAAATAAAATGACATATTCGAAAACGATTCAAAGCAGGATTCAATTTACTACACTTACTACTTAAATACTTTATTATAATATCTACGTTCGTATAGTTTTAACTTGTAAGTAAATAAAATAAATTAGATAATATATTTAAAATTATTTGTGCAAATATGATATAAGTATACTTACGTCAGAAACATTTAATAATCATATTCTTTTTAAATCTCAAGTATTATAAAATCAAAAATTATACAAAATATAAAAATAAATAGGTATTATAAATCTAGCATATAATTAAAAAGGGTGAGGGTAAAAATTAAAGAATGCTTTATTATAAAATCCTAAAATAGGTATATTTTCGTACTTATCAGTTATCATTAGCATAATGATAATAGTATAATACAATATAAAAATTATAAATATATGTAAAATCAATTATTCTAAAAATCTAATTAATATTTCTATTCAAATCATTGAGATTTTTTTCTGCGATGTATTAAATTCTTCACTTTTTCCCTTCTTTTTTTTTGTTTAAAAATAAATTATATTATTTTTATAATTTTTATATTAAGTATAGTATACGGACATTATAACAATTAATTTTTGGCAACTAACAAATTATATTATTAATACCAAAAAATAATATGCTACCATATCATGAGATGATCCTAACAACAATTTTACATAGATTAAATAATGATATATATACAATCCTATGTATTTCCATTTTGTTACAAAAAGTATTATCGAACATCGTTCATAAGAAGGAATAGCAAAATTATAAATAATAAATTAAATAACTAGTAAAAGTAAATATACTTCAAATGTGTTGCACAATGTTTATTGATTTAATAAATATATAATAATTATTAATTGGGTCACTAAATATATTTATTAATAAAAATTAAAAGGTGTTTCACAAAACTAATTAATTAATTTTATTGGTACAGTAAATTTATTATTTGATACCACGCACTATTAACAATAATTGAAACAGAACAAATTTCAAGTCAATAAATGCTTAATTTTTATTAGTTCAATTAATTTATTCTATACAGTAATAAGGAGTATAATATTATATATAAAAAAAATAATAAAATGTATTAGTTTATTACTTATATTGGCTATATTGATATATTTTTAAATATATAAAGCTATGATTATAAATCAAAATCGGAAATAACATTATAAAATAAAAATACAAAAATTGTAAAAGACTATTGTGGTATTAACTATTTGTACTATACCATTGGTTTCCAACTAATAAGCTTAACTTTTGAATTTCGATAATAATATAACTAAACTAAATGTAAACTTATCAATCTAACTAATTATATTTAAGGTATGGAGGACAGCTATTTTAGAATTATTACAATTCACTGTTAAAAAAAAAAAAAACAGTACATTTTTAATTACCTCTTGATGATGTTTTTTTTTCTATTTGATACCAGTATTTTAAAAATTCATTGAAAGTTATTTTTTTTTAATTATTATTGCCACTAACTTTAATTTTAAACGGAATGACTATCTTTTTCTAATAATAATGTATCTATTTTTAATTTATTATTTTTAGTTTCGTATAATATGAAGAAATCTGTACTTACTATTTAGTAATATTTTGTTTGGTTGCATATTATAGAATCAAAAAATCAAAACTGCCGAAGACCATTGACTCTGTTTTCATTTATTACGGCTACGGCTAGAGATGGTTCCCAAGTTACGGAAAAACGTCTAAAAGACGTTTCTAAAGTATTAAAAGATAGTTTGATAAAAGGGACTACCTTGAAATGCAAGGAAAAAAATGGTTAGTATATTATAATATAGTATATACTATCGTAATAGTATATATTAATATATAACTACTAATAAACAAAATGTTTTCGATATTATACACGTTTTACATCAAACATTTTATTTTATTTTCAGTTGTCTATCCCATCATTCACTTTACCGAGGATCGAAATTCGTTGATGTCGGTGCTTCAAGATCAGAACGAAGTAAATGAGCATTTCAAATTACATCAAGGTAAACATTTATTATAAAAATTAACACCAGCATAATATGAAATAAAACCAAATACATAAATTATGTCACCTAGATATACATATATAATAGTATAATATAATTAAAGGAAATAAGTGTATACGTTAGAAACTAAATTAACCACATAAAATTGGTTTAAGTGATTTGTTATTAATAAAATATACATTTGTGGGTAGGTACCTGTCCACCAATCGATTAACATAAACGATGTTAGTATATATACATTTCTAATTCTATTAGTTTAATAGCTACCAACTTAATTAAACTGGTTTATTAGTGCATTATATGTATGAAATATTAATATTTTGTTTACGCAATAAACTATATTAAAGTGCCATTCATAGTAGTACATATGTTCTAAATATATATATTAATAGATGTTTATAATTTTTATATTAAAAACAAACATATTTTAAAGAAATTGAATTCAACTACTACAATATATTTCGCATAAAGTTGTAATATGGTAAAAAAATAATTGATTCAAATGAACATCAAAGTTTCAAAATCTACCGTTATCATAAATTATTAAACATATTTAACTGTAAAATTAAAAGAGAATAAGTAAAAATTTCTACTCTCAGAAAACCAAATTCGTATCATTTCTAAATTGATTTTCCAAAATTCACAACAAATGTAAGATAAGGTTAAAAAAAATCAAATAGTTTGATAAATAAAACTATGAAAAACAGATTCTTCTACTAGAAATTTGATATGAAAATAACAAAATTTATATTTTATTTTAAACCATGTTATTACATTATATTGTTATACCTATAAGTATGACCATATATCTATAATATAATATTATTGTAACGAAGATTACTTACGTGTTGAACTTTGATTCGTTTTGTATCGTCAATTACATTTAATAAATATATATGATACTTTTATATCCTATCGATTTTGACTAACGTATTGTTGAATATATATAGTTTATTTTGACTTAACAAGCATATTAACATATTTTTAAATCTCGGCTATAAATTAACGTATTTAATGCCTATTCACACATTCTCACGGTTTTATAATTTTTATTTCATGTACCGTTTTTTACGATAAAAAAAATGTAAATATCTTAAAGCAAGTCAATTATACATCTTGCATATATTTTTTTTTATTACTCAAAATGAATACCCGTGACTATAACCTTATCTTAGAAGAGTTGTTTTTACATCAATGATTTTTACACAAAATATATATTTAGTAAAAATATCACTGCAGCATTCTTTCGGTGGATGCAAATTTCAATGAATTAAAGCTAGTAATTAATATAACATTTATAATTATATATTTATTGAAGGTGTTTATCGAGAAATCAAAAGTATCGAATGTGGGGATGGAAACGGACCATTCGTAACGACTTCAACCAGCATCTCTTACATAGTATCCGGATTCAAACTTCTCGACACCAGTTTAGTAGAGGTAAACATTGCAATGAATATCTATTTTGTATTTAACAGTAAGTAGATTGTACGTAGATAGCTGTTGTAATAATGAAATATATATAAAAACTGGACAATGACTATCCGAACACTTTTTAATTGCGTACATCCATCATGCGTGTTTACATGCATTAACGCTTAAATTACTTAGATGATTTGTTTGAATATCAATGCCAAATTGTATACAAAATACGTCTGGATTATTACAGTCATTCAATACACATTACAGTAGTCATTAAAATAATATTATAATTTTTTTTAAACAGGTGCATGGTCTTTAAATATTATGAACGTTGTACAATAACATTATAGTGATACAGTATGCGGTTTTGTTGTAGCGTTATATAAATATAAAAATTTGATTTAATATATTTTTATTTGATGACAAGGGTGCTATTTGAGGGAAAGGGGACTTCCGGACTTTCCTCCAACACTTTTTTGTTGTATACGTAATTATTTAATTATTATAGCATTATAAATTTTTATAAAATATAAATTTAAGCATAAATATTTTAATGATGTTCCCTATATCTTACGGTGTTATATACAAAAATTTTATTGAAAAGCGAAAACGTTTTTATAATATTTTATATTATACGGTGATTATTTAGCAATTAATAATTTTATAATTTGTTATGTTGTAGGATTAAGTTGATTGAAGATACTTTTATTAGATTATATGCAATATTTTACGATTTATATTTGATAATAATATACCTCGTTTATATAAATATAATATAGGAATTTCTTTTAAATCAAATTTTACATTAATACAATAATTTTACAGTGCATTATGATTGTTTCGCATGTTTAGGTAATGATTGAATCTTGGAAGGACTGGACAGGTGCTAGGCATATATATCTCCACATTCCGTACGACCTAGGTCTCCAGAGGATCTCGCTTTTGAAAAAGGTGGCTCCGAGTTCTTTGAACTCATTTACATATGTAGTACTCGCTGAGTGTTTGAATGTTAACACAGAAGAAAAAAAAGTAAATTATAATTCAGTTAAAAAAGTGTAAAAATATACATAAATTTTTTTTTTTTAATTTTCAGATGTTACTGTTGGATTTTGTTCAAAGGATGAGAATAGAAAAATTTCTATCTGGTTACCTATCTGTTTATGAGCTTCGTAATACTTAATTAACGCCAATATTATATAATATTACAGCAAAAGTATACAAAACACTTAAATGAAACTCGCATGACGTATAACTTATTAGTATTAATTATTGTTTTAACTTAAGTTAATGTTATTTTTGATGTTTTTTGAAATGTTTGTTGATTTTTAATATTTTTTTTTTTTTATAACTTGTAGTATAAGTATTAATTTTATTTACTTGTAACAATAAGTACTAAACAAATAAACTGATATTTAGAAACTATAGTTTAATAATTTATTTATATAGATATGTTTATAAAATTATGTATAATATATTATATTATTGTGAATGCTAAATAACTATGAGGAACACATACATATAATGTTTTTACTGCTGTTTATTGTTGTCATAGTAACGTATTACAAAGATCTAACGATAAAACGTATTTTAATCTTATAGTAGCCAAGGGGCCTATTTTTGAATGAACGAAATTTCAATATATTATACAGGATTTGTAAACGAATCTTGTTGGTTCGTTTGTTAAATTAATACGTGTTGATTAAGTTAAATTTTTTTCTTGAAAATGGTAAGTACATAACTATTTTCTTTTAAATGCGTGTTCATTCTTATTGAACTGTGTTTATTTTTAATATATTAATTTTAAGGCACCAAAAAAAAAATCAAAAGGAAGCAAAGGCGGACGTACGAGTGCCGGGATCGTAGATGGTGTTTCTATGGCTGAAATGTCTAGAGAACAGCTTGAAGGGTTTGCGGCTAGAATGAAGAAAGAGTTAGAACGTGAAAGAGAAGAAAGAAATTTCTTTCAACTTGAAAGAGATAAAGTATTAACGTTTTGGGAAATCACGAGACATGAGTTGGAAGAAAACAGAGCGTCATTGAGGCAAGTCAAAAATTCAAAATTTATTAATAGTTATAATATTAAAACATAATCGGCCAATTATATTTTGCTTAAAATAGAAACAAAGACAGAGAAATTGAAGATATAGAGGAAAAACATCAAGACGAAATTAAAGTTTATAAACAAAAATTGAAACTTTTAATGTACGAACAGCATGTGCATCTGTCAGAAGTACAAGTGGGTTGTTTTTGTATTATCTTATTTCACTTTTATAATCTATACTAAGATTGTAGTAAATAGGCTGAAAATATGGTTTCGTTGAAAATTGCAAATGATGAACATGTAAACGAAGAAGAAGAATTAATTAAAGAAAACGATGCTCTCAAACAAGAAATCGTTGAGATAAATTTACGGCATATAGAGGAAATAAATAATATTCGATTGGTATAATAATAATATGTTAACCATCTACTTAAACTATTACCCATTGTCATAAAAAAAATGTGTTGTTTTCGTTGAATAATATGTATATAGGAACATGCCAGAGTTATGCGTGAACTGAAAGACAGATTTATATCTGACTGTCAAGTGATCGAAGGAAAATATCAGAAACGTATGGAAGATTTGAGGAATCGAATGGATTTGAAGAACAAAGTGGAAGTGGCTGAGACTGAGGCTAGAAAGAATAAGCGCATAGCGGAAATCATAGAAGACCATAACAACGCATTCAACAACTTGAAAGAACATTACAATGATATCACAGTCAATAATTTGACATTAATCGGCAGTTTGAAGGTTTAATAGATTCATAAAACTATATAATATATTTTATTATTAGTAATATCATATTAATAAAAAGATAAAAAATAATTACGACTTTGAACTTACAGGAAAAGCTATTGGAATTAAAAGAAGACCAACAGAGAGCGGAAATGGACCTGAAAGAAGTAACAAAAGAAAACGAATCGTTAAAAGGACCGTTAAAAGAAGCACAAATTAATGTTGAAGAATTGACGCAAAAAATGTCTAATTACTTAAAAGATAAACAACGATTAATGGTAAGTTTATCTTTATAGTGGTTTTAACTGTGTATCTTTTGATTTAGATAAATTGTTAATATTAAATACAGTATATTCTCGTTATGTCGAAACTCAAGTGAATCAGGAAAAAGTTCGAGATATCGAGTTTTATTAAAATTCTTAAAAAAAAATTGAAAAATTAGTAAATAATTTGAATGCTTAAAATTCATAATTTGAAAACTTAAATTACTAATTATACTACTTGCATATCAATAAACTAAATTAATGAATAAATAATTATGTTTTAAAAATTTGTCATTACAGTTTAATATTATTTTTGTTTTTTTAAGAATGTAAAAATTAATAATATCCTAAGGACATTTAATTTACGCCTATTTCCTATTTCATTATATTGTATGCACTGCTTAATTTTTTATTCTTACTGTAATAAAAATATTATTTGTGAAAAACGATTAATTTTATTTCGCTTTTAAGTGTAGTATTATGGTAGTTTTAAGGGGATTTCAATGTAGTTCGAGTTAACGAAAAATTCGACATATCTAGGACCTAGCGACTTTCAACATTATAAGAATTTACTGTATAAAAGTATACTAATTTCCCAAATACTCATATTATACATAACTAATCACTATATTTTATTAAATTGCATTGTGCATATTATGTGCAGCAGTAATCTTACAAAAGTGCTTTATTACAATATTATTTACCTATTTTATCTTTATTGTGATAGTTATTGTAGTAAAATGTAATAAATATTTGGACAATATAGTATTATAGATAGCTCTATTTTTTTTAAATAATTAAAAACTATACACAAGCTTATGACGCCTTATGTTTATGTCTATGTGCAATATATACTTTTGGTGATAAAAAAATTATATTTTAGTAGCAGAATAAAATATGAGTAAGCAGTTAGTTCTACCACTGTGACTAATGCACTAATGATCATTGATCTAATAATCTATTATCTATTTATCTAAATACATATATTAGATACCTACTCCATATTATAATACGATATCTATGACTAAAACCAAATTAAAATATATGTATTCTATCATTGGTTTTAAATAATAATTATAAATTATAACCAATGATTTAAGTAAATTACCTGTTTTATTATTAAATTAATGAAAAGTTATTCTCGATGTATTGTTATTCTATATTTCTATATTTATAATTTATAAATGTATGTATATGTATATATGTGTGTGTGAGTCGAACAACGGATTGGTTTATTCTTAACTATAATGCATAATATCAAAGAAGAGTGTTTTCAAAAAAAAGTTAATAAGAATCATAGTACATTAATATGATTGCACACGAATAATTGTGTTTCGAATTATTATTAACTTATAAGTTATAAGTATATAAAAAACACACACATCATAAGTGCAAACAGTCGAAAAATCTTGAAGGCTCTATTAATTAACCATAATAAGGAGAATCAAAAAAGTATACATAGGTACAAGATACTTATCTACATGTAGTAAAATATTACATGATGGAGTCATATTATTCTCTAACATTTTTTATGGAAAAATAATAATTTATGTAATCTATCAAAAATACTGTTGCAATTATACAAATTCAAAATTTTAAATATTTTTGTTTTATCAACAAATGTTATTGTGTTTATTTAGTCGGTACTTACTCTTGGTATAGCGATTTTATTTGGGTGGGGAATTTGTTCTGTTAAACATAATAATGAATGCCGATTAATATGATTGATAGTAGATTATAGGTACCTATAATTAATATATATTATACAAAAAAATATATAATCTATTATGTTCCAATGTTTTCATAATTACCTCTTCAGAACTCTTTTTTTAAACTATACTCATATTATTATAAATTATAATTAATTGATCATTATACTCACCTACGATACACTTTAAATTTTTAATATTTTAAATATTAAACATTTAAACCATGGTATATAGCTATAATTTTATACTAGAAAAAAATTACTTCAATTGTAAAACAACAATTAATTTTTGTCTATGTCATACTATTGCTGTAGGTTCTTACTAAACGGTTGAAACATTCAAATGATAAGTACAAGGACCTCCAGGTGAATTACGACGAGCTGAAAATGATCTCGGAGAAAGTAAGTAGATTACTGATTTCAAGATACTAATAATCAGCTAGATGTTTAAGACCTAAATTTATAATTATGAAATATTTGACAACGTTTAGATGCAAATCGATTTAGATAATGTGAAGGACGAATACTCGGACAAATTGATGAATTTGCAGATGGAACACGGGAAAAAGCTGTTGGCGATCGAACGTAGGCTAAAACGATCCGGAGAAACAGTCGAGGAAAAAGAGGCGCAGATAGCGCGTTTAACTGGAGCTACGTCTGCGGACACTTCGATCGCGATGGCAATGAATGCAAAAACCGAAGTAAATCCGCCTGTATTTGTATATATAAAATTACGTTATGCAATTTGCACAGGTCAGTGGTAATAAAAGATTGCAGACCTAACTACCTAAGTAGTAAGTACTCTCGCGTGACGAAATCCACATTGAGTATGTGTACATAACATTTCATGTCAGATATACAATAATGAATATTATTACTAAATAATGGTATCTATACATTTTAAAAATGATGATATATTTTATTGGGTAGATTTTATCTTAACAACAATAAAAATGCAAATATAGATTAAACATTTAAAAAAACATCCAAATACAAACAGATTTAGATCGGTGGATTTTAAAAATAGTGTTTCTTTTGAAAAATGCTACAAAAACAAATGCTAGCAGTCACATAATCGTAAAACTTGATAACTGTGAATTTTAATACTCAAAATTCACATTTTTCTTTGCAGATAATAACTCATAAGCATATAAGGTCATAAACTCATAAAGCTATTTAAATGAAATATAAAAAGGTTGAATTAATCAGGTATCTAGGTATTTAAGTTTAGGTAGTGCAGAAGATTAATTATTAATAATCCTTCAATAAAGCTAATCGTACGTCTTCGCTATAAATTATAATACTAGAAACAAATTATATTAGTAGGTATACACAGATACACTGAAGGTTCAATTATTTTTATTTAATTAAATGACCTACCTCTCTCACCAGGACATAATATATTTGTACACACTTCAAACAATATTAACTTAACATTAAGCATACTGTACAATTTAGGTATTGATGTATAATTTTATTCTTGCCCCGAATATTGAAATAAAATAGTTTCGCGCGTTCCAACTGCTCATCGTCGTCAAACGTACTAAAACAGTTTACAAGATTTGTCCATGTATTTTAATTTAAAAACTATCATATTGTATGTTATCTCTTATAAATGGCTGAACCGCATTCAGAAAAAAATATTTGTATACGTTTTTTAATTAGATACATATCATAAAAATATGTACAAATCGATTCGTTAGAACTTATTTATTAAAACTATTAAATAACATGTTCTTACTTTTCAGGCTTTACTTGATAAGAAAAACCGATTGATCGAACAAATATGGAACGACCTGGTGGCTGTAACGCAGAAGTACAACGAACTGTGTAAACATTTCAAAAGCACACTTCGACATCACGGGATACAAGGCTACGACGACGGTATTTTCGAATTGGTACCTGCCAACGACAAACACGAATATTTTGAAAACCTCTGACAGTCATTGGCTACTGCAAAATGATTAAACTATACATATTTAATTATAATTTATTATTATATTATGACGAATAACGATGCATATGTGGTCATTTTATTTTAAACAATTTTCACATAATAATATTATGTACCTATTGAGTACACATATACCTTATTCTATTATCGTGTAGGAACTAATATATATATTATTTTACCTACTAAGCACTAGATCTTGTGTAGAAACTTACATTCGCTCTTTTTAGTGGTTATAATAAGTATAGTATAATACACCTATTGGCTATTACATAAAAATATAATCTATTCATATCTGTGTACATATTTAAGGCCTTGAAATAAGAAGTACCTTTTGAATTTCCAATACTACATATTATTACCTATACAATAATGAATATTCATCACAAACAAATAGTATATCAATTGAGATGTCTCCCCAGATTTTTAATTATTGACAAATTGAACGATATATGGCAAAATTATAATACCAGTAGCAGCAGTAACTATAATTATATTATAAGACTACGCAAACTATCAACTAAGATTTTAAAGGGGCTTCAATAGGCAATTTATAGACATTTAATGTAACTTTTTTTGAAAAATTTAATTTTGATTTTAAAATTTAAAATATGTTAAAAATATTTTAAGAGTATAATTTTGAATGGAATTATAACATGTTTACAAAAATGTATAAAAGAACCATGTATTTAATGTTGTCATGTTGATGTGTAAATTACCTAGTTTATGTTGATAGATAGAGATAGCCTTAATAGCTTAATTTCATAAATGCAATTGAACGTATTACATATTTTCTATGGAATTCTTAACTCTGCCGGACTAAATACCATGTAAGAAACATTTCAATGTGTAACATCCTGGGTAAGCATATATGTCTGTACATTATCATACTATTCATATTTATGAGTTTATTATATTTTAATAGGCAATGCCCAATTACAAGTTTGAACATGAATAAGTTCAACAATTATACAGTTAACTAGTTAAGAGTGTAACAAAAAATAAATATATCACAGCTAATAAAATAATAAAATAATAAATATAAATATAAATAATGTAACAATAATCATCAATATATTTATAATATATAATAATTGTAGTATAAATATAAATGTTTAAGTATAGTAGAATGTAGGTACATAAATATTATATTTCTATAATATACTATACAATAAACATAACGTAAAAAGACATGATATATTAGGTAATGTGACTGTAGTGTACATTAAAAAAAAATTTTTTTTAATGTAACTATAACATATTACACTAATTTATTTATACTTTTATAGAAAAAATAAATCTTAAACACAATATACTTATCAAATTTTAAAAATGATTACATAGAGTAATTGTTACGCTTCTCTCATGAATAATTCAATAATACCATTATACTTCAAAAATATCATTATTTAGTTATAAGTGCATCAATGTTTAAACATTTATAAATTGTTAATATATTGTAATAGGATAATACCTGTACCTATATCCTAAGAATAGGTATGCAATAACCATACAAAAGTGAACATTCAAAAAAAAAAAAATAATAGGTATGTGATTGTTTGTTTGAAATGTTTGAATAAAACATTACTAGTTACCTATAGAATACCAGACCATAGGTCATCAAGCACAGACTTTTTTTTTGGTAGTTCGTGTTTGTCATGTTGATTTATTGATGGCTGCAGCTGAGGCGATGGTGAAACAGTCAATGACTGTTGTAACCATGTTGGTGAACTGCTAGGTGAATCTATTTGAGTGTCCGCTAAGTATCGAGGATCGATTGGTATGTTCTCTGGTGAAGTAGGTATTGGGACAATAGGGAAAACTGGTACTGAAGACTCTGGTATTGAAGTGGACATAAGGGTCTCCTCAGTATCTAAAACTACATTACCAGAAATATTGACACGATTTAATCCATCCACTTCCATAGGACTAGGCTGCTGGATTTCACCATTGATAAGTTGTACACCGACGTTCTCGTCTTCGGACGAGGAAGGACACCATTTTATGTTCTGACTACTAATGGTCGATCGTCTAATCTTACATATCGACCTGGGTTGACTACGACACGTACCACGTCCCCGCCTTCTTCGACCTATCACTTCATCTTGATCACTGGCGGCGACCATTGGTTGTAGCACATTACACTCCAACTTCAGGTCAGCCAGCTTCTGTTGCAGATCGGTTATCTTATGCTTTTTCGTGTTCAACACCTCCACGAACTGAGCCATTAGCCGCTGGTCGTCTAACTGTCGGCTGTCAACCATTGACCGCAATTCGTTCAGCAGTCGGCGGTTGTCTTCCGAAAGGCGTCGCTCACAGTCCGCGGCTGCCAGATCGGACAGTTCTCGTTGCTTCCGTTCAGCAGAGAGTAAACGAATCAGCGGTGTGATGAACGAAGTGCACGTCACTGACATCGTAGACGTTACCTCTCTCATCTGAACCGTGCCAAGCGTCGCCAAGCCAAACGGACGAACTTTAATCTTCCACGCCAACGTGAGCAGTTGGTCGTTATCGCCGTCTTCCCGTCGCAAATGGTATTCGTACTCCGCCGACGGTTTGTCACCACTACTGCACACTAATGCGGCTCGAGCGTCCCGTAACCAAATACGAACGATTGTTGATTCGTCGTCGTCGTGTTGGACCCCCGAATTTAGGGTCTGATCTGCTGCTTTGTCGCCCATTACGAATCCCGTGTACACTACATAATCATCGGACGACAAGTTCACGATCGCAGTTACTTGCAACGCCATCCGTGCCTGATGGTCAACCGCCTCGTCGCAAAACGCCACTTTCAAGTGTACCGTCACAGTAGGCGAGTCGGTTAACGACCATTGACACTTTAACGTCGAGAATTCGTAACTAGGTTCGTCAGCTTCCATCGCCACAAGACAATTTTAAATTTCCCAGAAATTCGAGGTGCCTACGTTTTTAATATTGTAACACGATTTACGATAAATTCATATTATATAGATTTATGATTTAACTCTTGAATTTGTGTATAATTGCGGGCTGACTGTGTATACGTCGAGTCGTGCTACAGTATCTATAGACGTGGTGTGTTGCTGTAGTTAACACTGATAACAGTTTTTAATGTTTTGATAACGTTTGCTTATATTTACTTGTTATCAGTACCATGACCTTTAGGAAACACGGTTGTAGATAGTACTATCTTAGTCTGTGGGAACGGTGCATTATTTCTGATGGCATCAACTGAGTAGGTCAGCCGTTCTCAAACATTTTTAGTCATGGAGTCTTTTTTTAAGCAGTTGTTTTACCTGGAGTCCCAAGAAATATTTAATGACTAATGTTAAGTTATGTTAAGTTGTATTTACCTTCATATGTAGTTAATGTACGAAATGTATACGGAAGTAAGAAAAATAAAATATTTATTAATAAAGGAAACAATAACTGAGAAAGTATTAAAAAAATGAGAGAAAATATTATTCATTATTCATAATTATTATTATCATTACAACTTAACGTCATTACATGTACACTAATTGTACCTACATGTCTAATGTGAGCTATATGCTTGCTGTTGTGAGTGTTGCGACTAAGTTTTTCAATGTTCGGACTTCCGGAGTCACAGAAATCAATTGAAGACGTACACATAGTCTTCTGCGTCTAAACGTGCTCAATAATTAATTTTTGTAGCTGTTTAATTCGAAAAAGCCATTTCAATATGTACTAGTAGTATCTAAAAGCAGTAAAAGTAATTTAGCTTTTGAACTTAATATCAAAACATCTTCCCCTAACTAAGCCCAAATTTAAAAAATTGATTTACTTTTATAATCTAATCATTAGATACCTAATTATGTTATATTTTAATATTGTTTGTACACGTGTCGTTGAATAATCACGTTTGAATTGACAGTCTTTTTAATATATATATATATTGATATTCGTTTTTATAACAAATAGTTATTAAATTATTAAATGCTTATAATGAAACTATAAAAGAGCCCTTGAATAACAATTGTTGAGCACTAAGGGCTCCGCGAATCACAGTTTGGGTACTGCGAATAAGTAATATTATAATTTATACTGCCTCCGCCACAATAAGCGTTCCTATAATAGTATAACCTATAGGCTATAGGGCCTATGTTTAAGTCCTATATAGTATAGGCTATAACATAATACTTACGTTGCGTCGTCGCTTATAATAAGTATAAGTCTTAACAAGTTAAGAATTAAGGTGTACCTTATTATTGAGTAGGTACTTAAGTTATATATTTTATGTACGATATTAATTATATTGTAGATAATTTTGTTGTAAATTGTAATTATAACAATATTTAATATAAATATATCAAACAATAATATAATATAGATGTCAGATGATAGTGTGATATAGTATTGAACATAAATTACTAATGTCTAATGTGATTAAATATTTTATCCACAAACGATCAAATTCTTGTATTTATCTTTAGTAATACTGGGCGTGGAATTGTGTTCTTTAACTCTATAACGCCACTTTTGGAACCTTTTATGTCGTGCAATAACCTGTAATAGTAATACCATACAAATATGATATTATTGATATTTATGATTAATCTAAAGTGTTAAGTCTATATAAGGTACCTATGTAGCATTAGTTACATTATAATAATATAGAACGATAAGGGTAAGCAGTTAAGTTGGATAACAAAATATAATTATACTTTTATGCTTTTTATTTAGAATTAAGATATACTTACTTTTTATTGACACCTAGTTTGTTAATATTTAATAACTTATAGTTTCCCGAGATATTTATAAATTTGGTCACAAATTCTATCAAATATGGCACTTCAAGAATTATATCACCCTGTAAAAGAAACAATTTACATAGATAATAATGTAAAATATAGGTAAACGCATAGTCCATATGCAAAGATAGTTATGAATTATTGTTAGCACGGCGCTTATATTTTTTAAGCAATGTTTATATTATTATGGATGTTCCCTTAATATAATCAAATTTATAAATAACTTATTAAATTAAAATAATAATTTATAATAATTGCTTTAGTAATTTGGAAATTATTTAAAGGCGTACCCCTCTCGCCTATACTATATGACGTCTATGGTTAGATACTCAGGTCTATCATTAATTAAAATTTATTTTAATTATGTAAATTGCAGACATACAGTTGTAGCACTAGAGTATAGAAGTGTTAATATAATAAAAAATGTAAGTACTTATACATTGGTATAATAAGATAGTATATATACCTTATTGTGTTTATATTGCGGTGAAATTTTGATGAGTAAAAAGTTATCCATTCCTGAAGTAACTTCTAATTTTTGTATTAAATCCAATGGTATCTTTTCTTTAAGTCTTAATTTATTTTTAAGAATTTTGTTTAAACAAAAAGATTTGTTTGTCAGTATCAACAATCTAGTTCTTCGTTTATATCCTTTTCGGTCGAATTTTACCACTTTGACACCATACTACAGAAATTATCAAAAAAAATTAGCAATATCCGCAAACGTGCAAGTATACAGAGCGCAGGCACAATTAAATATTTTAATCGTCTAGCTCTAACATTCATTCCCAACTACAATTAATAATTCAACAATCTTAAGATACAAAATTATAAATTTTTCTTTTTATTTTGCGCCTATGTACCTATACATAATATACTTGGCTCATCTCATAAATCTATTATTAACTTAAATAAATAATTGGATGCAATTCTTACAACATATTTTTCATTTAAAGTGCGCATAAATGTCATTTTCAAATACTTTTCTAATGAATTCAACCGTTCGTTCAAAAATAAACTACGTGTATTACATTCGTAGCTGCATTTTTTGTCTGAAATTAGGTATAAAATATTGCAATTATTATTTATTAGACTATGTGATTAATTACAATCACTGAAAGAAATTACAGAATAAATTTAATTAAATACCTTTAAAAAGATACTCAGCGAGCATTTTCAATTCTATTTGTTTTTTGCGTTTTAAATCTTGTGAGATTTTGTATCTTTTATTTTTCCAAATCATATGAATTTTTCTCAATTTATTAGCTGCCTGTAAACGGTAGATAAAATATAACAATAATGTATATTTTTTTTAAATGTATTTAATGATTAACTTCAATAATATTTTTGATTAGATAAATAGGTAATTTGTTTAATTCAAAATTTTAATATTAATTGTTTACATGAAATTGAAATAAATATTTATTATAAGCTAAAAAAAAATAATGAATTTGTAATTTCAAATTAAAAGGTTGGACAATAATGAGTAAAACTATAAAAGAGAATAAATCAATTTAGCTTTTATTGGGCTAATATCTATAGGTATGTATGTTCTAGGTGAATCGCGGAATAAATGCCGGAGACAAAAAATCCGTTTAAAAAAAGTTTGACAAAAATTCCAAGTACATTTTTAGTGTCGAATAAAAAGTCCGAAAATACAAAATATTTTGTATAATTAATTTAAAATTTAAAAATGTTTGTACACATTTTACATTATTATACTTTCGTATAGCTAACAAAAATATAACGGAAATCCACTATATATAGTAATGATAAATTTATATATTTTTTATTATATATCCTATTTATTTTTTTAGATTAAGTTTAGTTGACGTGTTTATAAATAAAATAAAATTCATTGTTTGTTGAAATGTTTTAATTACAAATAAATTTTAATATTGTTGTTCCCAAGATATCGTGTGATTATATGTTAATATTTTTAAATACATTTATGTACGTACCTATTAAAATTAATAATACATTATATAATTATAAATTTATAAATGAAAATAATAAAATAATATATAATGTGTACAAACATTTTTAAATTTTTAAAATAAATATTAATTATATAAAATATTTTGTATTTTCGGACTTTTTGTCCAACTACTTATAAAAACTAAATCCGGACTTTTAGTCCAACTTTTTTTAAAACGGATTTTTTGACCAATTATCGTTCTAGGTATGTAGTTTTCTTTATCAATATATTTGATTATTTTTAAACTTAAATAATTATTAATAAAAAACCATTTCTATCAATATAAAAATGAAGTGTTTATGTCTTAGAATTTGATTTATATTCTTTTAATCTTACGCCATTTAACTTTTTATTTATTATTGTATGTTTGTATTAGTGTTGAAATTATTTACACTAGGATATTTTAAAATCCGAATATCCGTAATCCGAATATATCCGAATATTACAGATAATCGAGAATATTCGGTTTTTAATTATAAATATATCACATTTCGGCTATCCAAATATTTAAAAAATCCGAATATATATGTCCCAATACTAATATATAGGTATAAGTTTAATGAGTAAGTACTTACACACATTTGTGTACCCATTCAGGACTTACTTTGATAAATATTTTTTTATGCCATCCTCTAGGTAAAACCCTCAAATTTGGTATAGACCTTGTAAATCTGCGTACGATTTGCCTTCGGGTATGTGTAATAAACGTCCGTTTATAAGAAAAAGTAAGTTCTTCTTTTGTCATTTTATTGGATTATAATTAACTTATTGTCAAATTAATACAATTTTTTATCAAACAAATATAAACCACAATCAATTAAGTGAACAAATAATTAAATTACAACTAATTGAAATCTTCTATATATATATATATAAAGTAAAAAAAAATAAGTACAGAACTTATGTATAACTATAATAACAGTGTACAATCTAGTATACCACACGATTTAGTTTTAGTATATTATTGTTGTATAGTTCCTTAGAAATGCCTTGACCATTGCACAAAACCATATTAATATGCCCTCACTAACTATTTTGACCTCAGTCGAATTTAACGTTCTACAACTCTTAAATCGAAATGTATGGCACAAAAAAATATATAGATCAGTAGATCACTGTATTGAATTAGTCCAATTTAAAATTCATAATAATCAGTGGCGTGACGAGCATATTTTAAACCCTAAGCAAAATATTTAAACAATGACCTACCCACTATACCCCCCACCAACAACAACATAATATGTAATCTACAACTTTAAAGTCATTTAGAATTTTCATTATAGGTCATAGCCCATAGGCCATAAACAATTTAATATGAAAAAATACTATATGATAATTAACTTTTATACATTCATATACACAAATTTAATTTTTAAGCTCAACACAAATTTCTAGGGCTAAACAATATTCAATCGACAAACGTCGTTCACCACGTTATTGATAACAATTAATGTCGTAGTTTTAATAGGTTATGTAAACTATATAGAAATATATAAAATATATATAAATACATACTTTCCTAAGTGGTTTTTTTTTATCGTACTAAATAAATATTAATTTTTTATTCTTATGTGTTCTATTATAATCATAATATAAGTATAATTATTATCTACATTTTTTAATTGAGTATACAGTATTTTTCGAGTATAATTTAATATCTATATCTATAAAAATGAAAATTGAACAATTACCCAAACGGGTAAATACCTAATTGAATTGTTATAAATTATTTTTTTTTAACGAATTTTTCAGAAAACTGTGTAAAATAATTTTTATGACACCACTCGAAAAAATTGAACATTAAACACAAATTAATATTTGATAGTTCATATAAACAATATTAATGATAATTTATATTATACCTACGATCTATACTAAATAATTAACTTTAACCGATGATTTCTGAAAATTGAAGTGGTGTTACTTAACAGTTAACACCTTCTTTCAAGTTAACATATCTATATCATACTTTTATATAAAAATGTACTTATTGTATAAATAATGTAGATATACAGTTTGTAAATACTCTTTAATAGAAAAAAAAATTGTCTATGGCAAAAAGAAGTTTAACCTAAGATTTTAATCTATTACTCGAACTAATAGCAATATAAATAAATTATAGGTATATATAATAAAATATCTTTCGAAATATAAGTTGACCGTTCCAGTTCTCCACCAAATATCTATAGAATAATTTTTTTGTGTACCTAACAATTTATTATTAAATTTAAAGTTTAATTTATTTAACACACCCATTAGACTTCAGCGACTTACCACTTATTAAATGACACTTATTTTACAGGAGATCAAGTTCCCCGATTATTATAATTTCATTGTATTTAAATTTTAATGCTCGTAATAATAACAAAAATACATGTAAATATCTTAAAGTATTTTAAATTAAAATGTTTATATAGTTGATAGATTTATTTCGGAAATGCTCTGTAATCAAAACCAGTGTCAGGGTTTCATTGGCTAAACCTAAATGAAGCAAACAGTGCAGAGGAGACTGGTCACTGGAGAGTTATTATAAAGGTATTTAGTTTGCGGAAGTGATACTGTGATAGTTATAGGTATAATAAATGGAGTGGAATTTCTCAGTTTACAGAAGGTACCCTAAAGTGTATACATACCACTAGAAAAGTAAGTGAAACAACATAACTAGGTATTTGTTTAGAAACTGTTTGTCTTTGCAAGATGTTTAGAGGTCTTATAGACTACCCAGACTAAGATAAGCAAATGATCAATCAACAATGTGAAAAACAATTTATACTAAGGAGTAAGGAAAAAACCAGGAAAACGCAAGATTTTTCTTTAAATCCGTTCAATACGAAGTCGTTAGATTTGAATGAATAGTGCGGTTTAATTATTTTAAAGAAACTTAAAACCACGTATGATCTTTTTAATTTTGTAGAAATCCAAAAAGTTTAATAGCCTCATAATATATTTTATATATTTCTTTATGTGCTAGAAACTCTGACACTCAGTGCATGTGTAGACGGGATAAACAGAAATCAAGATCACGATCTGATTCATCAGAAAATTTGATTAGTGATCTAATTATTGTATTTATAAATGTAGTTATTTCTTTTTTGTAGATAGGTATGTTTTTAATGTAGTGCCTACCTAATACCTACACTTGGTATCTAAGCGTGAACCCGTAAACGATAATAAATAATAATAATTGAATCTATGCAAGCAACAAGTGCAACAGGCTGTTTCTTATTATTCATTATCACACTGTACTTCTGTACCATATGATTGTACCAAACACAATATCAGATGGCATGCAACAAGTGTTTTGTATTTACACAAAATTATCTGGTTATCAGAGTAAGAACTGTAGTGAAATGAAAATAGAGAAATGAGCACAATATTTAATAATATAATTATTATTATGTAACAAATTTAACTCAGTCGTGAGTCCACGGTTGATCGAATTTTTATCGTGGACGCAACATTGAAATGCGTCGAATGAAAGTAACACGTCATCAGTATTGGGGTACGCTATAGGATAGCTGGCAGTCAATACAGAGGTATCTTTATAAAGTTTTATCGTTAGGTATTGCAATACGATTGTCGAACGTCTTTATAATTTTTTTTTGATTTTATTGGCATATTAAACTTTACCGTGCCAACATGGATGAGTGGATTGAGAATGTTGTAGAACTAGATTCGAACATCGAGTCATACCCAAATCCAGGAACCAAAGTGTTTCAGTATGGCACGTCGGGCATTCGTTACAAGTTAGTTTGATGTTCATTGTACCTACCTTTTAATAGGGATTAAATAATTAGCCATTTTCAGTTCTGAACATTTAGACCATGTCCTGCATCGGATGGGCATGTTGGTCGCTCTGCGTTCAATACATTTGAAATCAGCAGCAGTTGGGCTAATGATAACAGCTTCACACAATCCGCAAGACGATAACGGCATCAAACTCATTGACCCTCTAGGGGAAATGTTGGAAAGCTCATGGGAAGTGTATGCCACCCAATTGGCCAACGCTCCTAATAATCAGGATGTATGTGCGATGCTCATAAATATTGCTTCTGAGAATAATATCGACAAAAAGTATATACCACGTGTATACATTGGGCGTGATACCAGGTAAGTGGCTTTCCTTTAATATTCATGAATGCCTTTTCAAATTATTTTTAATTATTATATTTAATATGTTTTTAGAAATTCTGGTAAAAGATTATTGGACGCTGTACTTAGCGGTGTTAAAGCTTTTAAAAGTAATGTTGAAGATTTCGGTATAATAACAACACCAATGTTACACTTTTTTGTGAGATGTTATAACACTAATGGCCTGTACGGTCAGCCAAATGAACATTCTTATTATACTAAATTAACAAACAGTTTTAAAACTTTGCGTAAAATGGTAAGTAAATTATATACTTACTTAATTGATGAAAATATAATTTGCTGTTATTATTAATATTATAATGTGCCTTAGTGTTTAGATTTAAAAAATTATAGCCCTGTAATAGAATTTGATGGTGCTAACGGGGTAGGTGCTTTAAAAATGAAAGATGCAATCATACATTTAGAAGAGACATTGGTGATTAATATGCATAACGATGACATAATGAATACAGAAAAACTTAATTACAAAGTATGATTATATTTTTTTATTTTAAGTAAAACAAAATGAAAATTTTTTTTATAAAAATAATTTTCCCTTTTATTTATTTAAGTGTGGTGCAGACTTTGTGAAATCAAACCAATGCCCTCCTACTGGAATGGCTATTCAACCACACTCTAAATATGTATCTGTGGATGGAGATGCGGATAGGATAGTTTATTCTTTTGTTGATGAAAACAACAAATTTTATTTATTAGATGGTGATCGAATCGCTACACTTGGTACTACGTTAAAATTTGTTTAAAATCACATTCTACTTATTGTACTAATAATTCATTTTATTTTATCATAGTGGCTGGTTATGTAAAAGATTTGTTCATTGCTTCTGGTCTTGATGTCAACGTAGGGTTAGTGCAAACTGCTTATTCAAATGGAAATTCTACAAAATATGTAACAGATAAATTGGTATGTATTTATATTTTCATTAACACATGTCATGGCATTTAAAAAAAATAATATTCTAACAGTTAATTCTTTATATTGCACCTAGCAATTTATCATTAACTTTACATAAATTGTTTATATTTTGTTATAGAAAACTTATCTTTTGTATGTGTATTACAGAAAGTACCTGTTGCCTGTGTTCCAACTGGGGTGAAATATCTTCATCATAAAGCCAACGATTACGATGTTGGTATTTATTTTGAAGCAAATGGCCATGGCACTATATTATTCAAGGATGCCATACGTGAACTTATTCGAAACCAATATGGTATCGAAGAAGATGAGTATGTTGTCCATTATATTTTACTTAAAATAAGAATATTATATATGCCAACATAATATGTTTTTCCTTAGAATAAGAATATTTGAGACATGCATATTAAATATTTTGACTTAGGTTTAAGAAAACTACATTTTTTTGTTTGCATTATTAGGTTTAAAATATTGAAATTGGTTGTTATATATTATTTTAAGAGTAAAGTCACTAGCACTGAAGAAATTGATTTGTGTCATGGATATGACTAATGAAACTGTAGGTGATGCTTATTCCGACATGTTGATTGTTGAGTCTGTACTTTGTGAACGGGGATGGAGCATTAGTGATTGGTATAAAACATATTCAGATTTACCAAATCGTTTGCAAAAAGTTACTGTTAAGGTAATTCAAATGAATTAATTTGTGTAACAATAAATAATTATATAGTATGTATATTTTCAGGACAGAAATACATTTGAGACAGGTGACGCTGAGAGAATTTGTATAAAACCACAAGGTCTTCAAGAAAAAATAGATGCTATCGTTTCAAAGTATTCTATGGGAAGATCGTTTGTCAGGTAAAATTTGTGGTATTTAATTGATATATTTCCCAACATTTTATTGAACAGGTTTAAAACCAGGGTGTTAAATAAAATAGACAAAAACTTTTTTTAAATTAATTTTTATTGTTTTAAGGGATATAATGTATTAAATAGTAACCAAGTATTAAACTTGTGGGAGACATGTAAAACTTAATGTGTTTTAATTTTGATTAATTTGTGAAATGATAGATAAAATATAATTTTTTTTAAACAATAATTTTTCAAATTTTATTTTATAGGCCTTCTGGTACAGAAGATCTGGTGAGAATTTATGCTGAAGCAGACACTCAAATCAATGCAGATAAACTTGCGGTTGAAATTGCTACCGCTGTTTATAATATAGCTGATGGTGTTGGAGAAAAACCAGAATAAACTAAACTTTATTAAGTACAATTCAATGTGTTCAAATGTAGTAATTATTCAGGGTTAATAGAACATACATAATTTAAGGAAATGTGTACTTTTATGATGGTTACCTTAATTGTTCTAAAATATCTATGTTTAGTTATTATTGCATTGTTTTTTTTTTGTGAAACTAATAAATAATTTTGATTAAATGTAAACACATATTATATAGTATATTATACATAATTTATATTAATGTTATCAAATCCTTATTTTTAAATTGTTTGTGTTTTTATTTTTTATATGATTGAAACTAATTTAAAATCTAACTTGACAATAATTGTGAATTGGAAATAATTATACTTTTTTACATTTGGATAAATTGCTTTCAACTGTAAATTATACTAATTAAAAAATAATAATGGTTACTAATCCTGCACTTGTGTTAAAAAAAAACGACCATTTTATAATTGCATTAAATTAGTCCTTCCAGATAGTGCTAGTAAGTCAATTTTGTTCTATGTTTAATTTATTGTTTTTATTAGAAATATTAACAAAATACTTCTACTACTTTACTACTATTACTACTAAGAACATTGAAAATTTGGTTAATAATTATATAATGGTTTATTGGAATATAAACATGTTGTTTATTGTATTTACATGAAGAAATAACAAATATTTATATTTGAAATGCTTTAAATTTTAATTAAGTCGCAGTAGAAAATTACATTTAAATTTAAATTTCTTATTGGCTAAAAGATAATGCTTTATGATTAATATTGATTATATTATATTATTTAATATATGTTATAATTAATCATAGTGTTTGGTTATAATGCATTTTTCTTATACTTTTAATTTATTTTTGTTTTCCTAACTAAGCTATATTAAATTAAAAGCACCTGCTTTTTATCTTGCTTTTATTACTGGATATTTTAGGAAATTAATACCAACACTAACTTGAACTCCTATGGAAATAAAAAATTCATTATATTTATACTATTTAATCTATTGTGTGCTTATACTATTGATTTTTTTGTTGATATTATTTTAATATTAAAATATACTAAAAAGTTTATTATGTGATTAAAACAATCATAGCAAACTATGTAATAAAAAAAATTGAGGAGTTTGAGTCAATAACATGGTAATTAGTAGGTGTCAAAAAAATATCATTTTGAGATGATTTAAATTTTTGTTTTGGTACATAGTAGTATAGTACATTGTTCTTTTCAAAGTCTTGAATTATGTTCATTGTGTATGTTGCGCAAAAAAGTTTAAAAAATATTTTTATAAGAAAAGAAGAAAATTTTATTTTTCAATGCTTTAAAACATAGTTCTGTCTTCAAACTGTAGTTTATAAACTTGTATAAGATTGGTACATAACATTTTTTATGTTAATATAAATAATATTATATAATGTAAAACTAAGATCTCAATTAAATATTTTTTAAATAGAAATTTAGTTCATGTTAGGTATCTATAAACAAATAATTTGTATATATTTTTTAAGTTATAAAAAAATATGAATTTTAATTATATAAATAACAATTACAATTTAATATGGATTAAGGTACATCATTTTCATTAATATTGAAAAAACATAATATATTAATCCTTTAGAGAGTATCACTGTAAATAAACATTTCGATAGTTTGATCAGTCTGCTATTAAATATTTCTATAATAATAAAATTGTTCAAGATTTTTAAATAAATATATGGTTAATACTTATTACTTGATATTATAGTTGAATAAAAAAAATAATGATTGAATAATTAAGTTTTAAGTTATTAATTTTGTAATGAACATATCTAAATAAATAACAATAATAATAGTATAGAATAATTAAAACATGATAAAAAAAGTATTTAAATAAATACTATAATAGACACTAACGTTTAAGCAGCAACATCAAAGAATCGATCAAGCATAGCAGATACTTGAGCTGGAGTGTACTTCACATATTTTTCTGGGTTTTTGGTAAATGACGACTGTGAAAATCTATAAATATATGTTTTTATATTAATGAGTTGCTCAATAAATTTTACTTAATTTAAGTTAAGTAATAACTATTTTGTTTCAATACATTTTTTTTGAATACATTTAAAGTTAAGTATAATTGCATATAACGTTTGTGCAAAAATGTATTACTTGTCATAAAATGCACTATATTTTGGTAAAACAAATTCCTTGTTATCACGTTTCAATCCTTCTCGTAATTCAACATCAGGTATTGTGTAACCTCTTTGAAGCTTTAATATTTCTTCAATTTCTTTGTTAAAACCCTAAATAAATCATAAGAAATTAAGAGAACAATATAAATTTAATATTAATAATAATTGTTTTATGAGGTGAAAAATACCACAATTTTCTTAAAATGTTATAAAATTTAATTTCATAAATCTCTATAACCTTTTTTTTAAATAATATTAAGAATAATAATGATATAAACACAACACAGTGATTAAAAATCAACTCTAATGTTATTTATACCAGATTTTATTTGGTGGTGATAAAATTCATATCTATTAAAATTATTAAAATGTAGTAATTGGCATCAAATAATTTTTAAGTAACAATGGAAGAACTTACTGAAAATCTTTCTTTGATTATGTTACGGTCCTTATCCTTTAGTCTACCATTTACAACTTGAACATCATCCAGATTAACTATGAAACCTAATATTCTATTCCAACTAAAATTGAGAATAAATTGAGAATTATCAACTAAATAATAAAAATATAAATATAAATTAATAAAGAAGTAGTAGTATTACCATTGTTGATAAGACTTTTTATGTGAGGCAATCATCTCATCGTATGTATTTTCACATTCAGGTTCGGTCAAAGAAACTATGTCCAATAGAGCTGACCTTTGTAATGATTTTACTACATAATGACAGTTGTTCAACCGAAATAGATATTTAACACCGGGTTCACTATAGGAGTCACTACGATTTACAAGCATCAGGTTTAACTGAGACAACACTTTTTCTGTCAAAATTTAACAGTTTTGAGCACCAAATATTTCATGGATATATAACTTATATTTACTTACTGATATAAAGTCCTAAAAGATACTTGTATTTTTCCGGTGGAGTGATATGATGTGATACCATGTTATTATACAATGGTACTTGAGCTAAAAGAGGACCCACACTGTCTATGTAGTCAAGAAGTTGTTCCATCAACACGAGCACATCACTAGTTAATTGATAGACTGTACCATCTCGTGGCAACCCCATAGAATTATCAGTCCTCACACTTTCAACTATTTCTTCTAGTGTTCTAACCCCCTAATTAGGAAAAATAATATTATTGTAAGTTATTGTAAAATAAGATACATAATGGGGTTGAAAATAACTAACCGTGGAGTGAAGTGTATTGAGTATAATTGAATATTGACCTCTAATGGCGGGATCACAGCCTTCCATTGTACGTTCAAATTCAGACTTCATGGCAGCCAAATGTTTTAAAATTGGAAACATGACAAACAAATTGGCAAATTCTTTTCTATGAATACACCTTTTTGCTCTAGTAGCTATGCTCTGCAATTAATATATTGTTTTATGTACATTATTAATTATTTTAACTTAATATTTAGAAGAAATAAAACTTTGTACAATTGTAACATCAGTACAGAACAATTGCACAATAATATGACTGCTTTGTCATATGGTTAATAGTTAACATTATAAAATACATTATCAATACCTCTCCTTCATGAACAATATTAGCAAGGCTTTCTTGAATGATGATTTGGAATACTTGATGATGATGTTTGATTGGTATTATACCAACCATCAGTGATAGCTCTGCTTGCATGAGTTTCTGCAGAGCAATTACCGAAATAAGATAATTTTCCATTTCTTGTTCATCAACAATATCTTCGCGATTTTCTGGGAAGATTATATTAACAAAATTAAACAAAATCACAAGATATTAATTATTAATTACCTATAAGTGTAGGTCTTCTGGTCCCTAAATTCAAACCGGTCGATTGTCCTAATGTTTGGGATGCTTTCAAAAACATACGATTAGCTTTTTTCTCGAATCTAGAACAATAAAACTAATCAACCTGAAATGCTTTTTATATACATTTTAACTTACACATGTTGGATACGTTTAGAAGTTTTTCTAGTGACAGTAACTTCAGATCTATGTGGAAATTTGGATTTCTAGAGTAGAAGAAAAAATATTTTTATTCATCAATAAATAATCATATTAAAATATGGTTAGTTTGAAACATACCACTGAAGGTGAACCCATAGTTTGCCCAATAGCCATGTTAGTGCTTCCAGCACTTCCAGTTTTCTGGTATTCTTTTAGAGTAGTCATTGATTTAGTGAGAGTATTAGCTCGCACTCTAGCATAAACATTCATGTATTCATCACGAGATTGACTAATTAACCAATCTGCTAAACGAATTAGATCTGAGGAAACATTTTCAGAAAAATGGCTAATAGAACTCACAGAAGATGAATCATCAGTAACCAACTCTACGGAATCATAAATCAAAAAAAAAAATTCAATTCAAATAATTTGTTAGAAGCAAATTTACTAACCATCATCATTTGTGGAAATGTCAACCAAAATTGCTGGTTGAATATGTCTACTATGCTTTAAAAGGATTTCTTTAAACTCTCTTTGAATACTATCACCTCCAGTCTTAAACAGTGATGACTAAAGTAAACAAAATAAAACAAATTTTAAAAATAAATATTAATAAAACAAAGAATTCAATTTAACATATTACATACCACATTTTCTAGTTCAACACTTTGAGGATTATTTTTTTCAAAATAGTTTTGTGCCTCGTGTAGTTTTTCCATGGCATCCAAGAATTCGTTCAAACCATCCGACCCATTTGGTCTTCCTAATATAACTGATTCAACTCTCGGACAAACATCATGAAACATTATCACTCTATCTAATGCAAACATTGTTTTTTCAATGTCTAAAATAAAAATAAATGTTTAAATATCATTACATTATTTAGCAAAAAATAACTAAATTCTGATCATACTAGTCTTTTTTAACTGTAGATTTTCCATCTCATTATAAATTGGCAGTATAGTTTGTTGAAGTCTACCAAGTCGGTTTTCAAAAGACGTAAGGATATCAACCATTTTTTCTGATAGTTGGTTATTACGTTGCACCTGTTCTTTAAATGCATCTAAATTCTGACGCTCCTAACAAAAAATTAAAAACTCATTTAATTATTTTAGAATTTTCAAATATATAAACCCAAAACAAAAACATAATAAAACAATATTATAATGCCCTAGTTATTTTTTTATATTTAATACCTATTATTAAGATTTAATACATTTCAAAAGTTGTAAAATTACTAATAGTTTATTGTTTCTAAATATATATATATATATCTTTTACAATTTTCTCAGATGATTTGAAATAATGGAATGGTTCAAAGGACCTAATAAGATGTTTCACTGTTGTATTATTATTAAACTATGTATTTATTAAAATATATTTCATTTTTATTTAGAAAATTGTTTAACTACCTTTTCTAATTTTCCACTGGAATCCATAATTCTATGTGATCATCAAAAATGTTTGTTCAATTTTATTATTTTAAACTGCCTAGTGTCTACATGGTACAAAATTAATAAATTAAAAATAAACTCAATTCAGAAAAAAATCAAAAGAATTTAACTATAATAACAAGTAACAACTACTTGGTACCTACTAACTATATAATTGTTCTCACTAATCACAATAACTGTAATCTTTTATCAATCCAAAATAAACAGCTGACAAGAAAAGGAAACAAATTGTATATGATAAGAAACTTTTTTGCGCTCAGTCGTTCAATGATATTAGTCCTTTAACTGGATTACCTTTACCATTCAGAAAAACATTTTCCGGTCATTAAAAAACCGATTTATTTGTTAATTCACCAAAAATGTTATCCTTGAATAGAATTGTAAAATGTATCGTAAGTACTTTTATAAACACCATTTTACCTTTAAGTAATTTTTTATATATTTGTTTATTATTTGTAGTTGTCAAATTCAAGAACATTCCAGACGTCTGCGGTCGTCAAACATGACACTATGTTTAATGTGAGTAGAATTTATTTTATTACTATTGTCTAACCATTACGGTACTTAAGAGTTAGTCGGTAACAGTTTCTCATTTCTATTACTAATGAGTAATAGCATTTAGATAATATGAAAAATCTGTATTAAACACTTAGGTCCAAAATGGTTATTTTATCAGTATAGGTTGTTTTAGAACACTTGTTTTCAGTTTTGCAATATTATTGTGAACAAAATGTTGATTAAAATTAGGTATCGATACAATAATCTAATGTGATCTGACTTTTGGTCAGATATTGGAGTTCAATATTTCTTTTGATAATGTATCTTAAAGCTTATGGTTTATCATTTGTTGTATATTTCAAAATATAGTCTTTGAATTTTTTCATTTTGCTATTATATCTGTTTTAATATATTGAATTATACAACTTGTTTTATATCCATAACCGTGGAGGCCATTTCATAACCACGGAAATACTATTTTTTAAACATTAATTATGGTCTTATAAGATTCAGAGACATATAGAACCATTAGAATCAAATTACAAAATACAAATGTACCCAAACACCTAAAAGCTATTCAATTAAAATTTTTTTCTATTGAAATTGCCTATATTTAACTCCTTAAAATGTATTACTTAATGTTGAGTATTGTATAACCATAATATGCCCAATTTTAAGGGTTAGATTAATGTTTCTATCAAATATCTCTACAAGTTTTAATTAATAATTTGAATGCCTTAATGTCCTTTGTTTAGTAATGTTGTGAAGGTGCAATTTTTTTTTTTTTGGTATGTTGTCTGTATAACGGTTTAGCTTACAGGGTAGGTTATAGTTGTTGATTGTTGAGTTGATCAAATATAAATAATCTTACACAATAAATATTTAATAGACACCCCTACCTGATCATTAAATTGATATTTTATTATTGACTACAACTAGACATTATTGGTTTTTACATTTTTAGATGAGTATAGCGATAATTTAAGACAATACTAATTAAGTATTAAAACTTTATTGGTATTAATTTTTAGTAGTTAAATATATTTAATTACTTACCAATGTTTTTATATTTTCAGCATAGAGATACAAAGGAGGATAATCTGGATATCAAATTTGAGTTTAGCGATGAAAACAAAAAGGTAAACATCATCATTTTTGTTCTGTGTAATTAATATACTCATCCTTTATATAGATCTAATTTATTTGTTTAATGTGTTTCATAGAGAATTGAAGCCATATTAGCTATATACCCAGAAGGTCATAAGAGAGCAGCCATGATACCACTGTTGGATTTAGCTCAAAGGCAGCATGGTTGGTTACCTATTTCAGCTATGCACAAGGTGGCTGATGTATTAGACTTACCTAAAATGAGGGTTTACGAAGTCGCTACATTTTACACAATGTTTATGCGAAAGCCAACTGGCAAGTATCACTTGCAGGTATGCACAACAACTCCTTGCTGGTTGCGGGGTTCAGATGATGTTATGTCATGTTTAAAGAAAAAATTAAATATTGGTGTTGGAGAAACCAGCAAAGATGGCCAATGGACATTGTCTGAAGTAGAATGTTTGGGTGCATGCGTTAATGCTCCAATGATGCAAGTTAATGATGATTATTATGTAAGTAAATCTGGATACTAATTTATTGTGGTATTTTACTTGCATCATTAAAATTTAAATATATATTTTTCAATTTCAAATGTTTTTAAACATTGCAGAAGTCTTATATAAATAATAAAATAATATTTTAACAATTTTCAAAGTAAATTTCAGAGTATTGTTGTCTGTATACACTTTTTATCTAAAAATTATTGATTTAGTATTTAATAAGTAATTTATATGTATGAATTTGCAGGAAGATTTGACTACAAAAGATGTGGAATCTATATTGATGACCTAAAGAATGGAAAAATTCCTACTCCGGGACCCAGGTAAATCTTGGATCCATAGGCGAACATTTGATTGCCTTTTTAGGGGGGGAGGCTATAATAATCCATTGTAAAGTGATCCCGCACCCTCTTTTCATACACAAGTATAACATAATACCTTCAATTATGGGGGCTAAGCCCCCCTCCCTCCCCCAATGACTGCCTATACTTGAATCTCTTTTTTTATGAAAGCACCTATTAATTATTTATGTTACAATTTTATACAGATCTAGTCGTTATGCATCGGAGCCAATAGATGGTTTAACATCCTTAAAAGAAGAACCCTATGGTCCTGGATTTAAAGTACGATCAGATTTATAAGTTACAACATTCTAGTAGGATCACAATTCGTTTTGAAACTTATCGCAATACTTGATTGTATAACATTAGTATTTTTTTTTTTTTTTGGCTTTACATGTTAAAAAATTTGAAAAAAAAAGATATGAAAAGATATTATGTCTGTAAAAAAAATTATATGATTATTTAATATACAACTGTAAAATTAAAGATCTCTTGTATCATGTAGGTTTTTCTGGTACATTTTTTTTCTGTTTCAAACACGTAGCACCATGGGCCTTAAGATTGTGGTTGTATTTGAATCGACGATGACATTTATTGCATTCATACATAAGGTCTAGACCGCACACCTCTTTTCTATGATGCACAAGGGTGAGTTGGTCGCCAAACGTATCCAAACAATCTGGACATGTATGTTTTTCATCCAGCCTGAGGTTCATGAATAGTTTTTCATCCAAATCATCTGTTATGCCTAGACGATCGCAATAATGGTTGTCAACATTACTACATTGTTATTATAATAGATGATGCAATAAATAGTGTGGTGGTTAAAAGCAACATCATAATAGCAGCATAAAGTTGAGAAGGAACTGATTTCTAGGACCAAATTAAATTTGTATAGAGGAACAGGACATTTTTTTTTAATAAATAAGAAACAAATTTATAATCTAAAAAAAACAAGGAACTGAACTTTTCTAATACTATAAATTGGATAATAGTATATTTGTATAATGTATACAGTATACATAAACATGAATATAATATATAATATATAAAGCTATTAATATTATTATATCACAATTTTAATCAAATCTGTTGCAGATTTTAGGAATATAAGAATTAAAAAATTAAATGACAAATATTATAGAAAATTATTTTTAATTGTTATAAAAATAAAGTCATAATTGTTTTGATTTTGTGTAAAAAAATCTAGTTACAAGTAAAAAGTCATGAATGTTTAAAAACAGTATTTAAGAGGTATTTTTATGAGTTAACATTAAAGTAAACACTATTAATGCACTATCAATTATATAGGCATATTTAAGTCCTTATAGCAAGTTCCGAGTACATACATTCTACATAACATTGACTAGAGACAATAAAATAAAACCTTCACACGACGTTGTTATTGTATACATATGTAATAATATGTACTACAACGGATGACTGCGTATAATTATATTATTATGGGTGGTTAGGTAAGGTGTATGGTTTATTTTTATAGATTGTTTCACTTGAGGTGGGTCTTCATGTGCAACAACAGGTTGTGTTTGTGCTTGGACTTTTTGTGGCATATGGGACACTCGAACTTCGGATCGACGCCGCACTCGAATCGGACGTGCCGGCTAAGACTGTGGAGTCGAGCGTATGAGTTACCGCACCGGGCGCAGGCGTACATCGGGCGCTGATGGTTGGAGGGCAGGTGGTGCTGGATTCTGGTTGACGTATTCAGGGACAGTGGGCGTCCGCGGTCGGTGTATAGGTCACCTGAAGACGGACGGTGGGAAGACAAAAAACAATAAAAAAAAAATAATAAAACGAAAATATACAAATTAGTACCAGGACCGCGCAGTTTGGATCCACTAATATGTATAAATGTATGTATATATGTGTGTTCGCAGCAGCTCACATGCAACACTAACTATTTTCATAATATAATAATAGCGGCGACTGCACACTATAGTCACGTAAATAAAAGCAACAATCGAGAGAACAAAATATATAATAATAATATAATGATCAATTATATTGTTATAATCTTTATTTGGTATACACCTATGCGTAACAATATATATAGGTAGCAACATCTTTTTGGTAACGAGTAAAATGTACAAAAATTCTATCACCCCTCCCTCAAAAACTCGACTGAATTATACCCCTGTGTACATAATGATGTTTACTAATATATTATATTAGTAAATCTTTTACAATTTGACAAGTAGCCAGTAGGTATATTAATTATTAATGAGTTGCGTTTACTGGGAAACTATTAGTCTTGTTAAGAATACTTTTCAAATGTATTTAAATACTTAGTGTTATTTGTATTTAAAATACATATTCAAAATAGTTAAACAATTACTTTTTTTATAGTTCACTAAATTTTATATTGAAATATTTATTTTTATTAATAATTATTATATAATTAACATTATTTGCAAATAGATAGGTACCTATTTAAACTTATTTATAAATGTTTAAGTTAATTAATATAATACATTAATAGGTAAAAGACATTAGATAATTACTTTTACAGTATTTGTCACAATAAGGATGTAACTGAAAAAATTACGGAGCGGTCTAACATTTTTTAAATGTTGATAATTAGAATTTGGAGTTAGACACTAGAATGAAAAAAAGTATTTAATATTCTAGGATAAAAATACAAATAAAAAGTACGTACCTATTTTTAAGTATTTCAAAAACAAAGTATTTAAATACAAGTATTCGAATACTTAACAAGACTGCTATTTATATAGTTTAATAATTGGGATAGAATGGATAGATATAAATATAAATGGTAAACTATATGCGGATCCCATATTATATAAAAAAATATACTGCAAGCCGCAGTAGCTTTGCCATATGTCTGATAACTCAAGACAAGTATAGGTAATTAATAGTAATATAATACGTAAATGGTATGTTTATTACACAGTCTGAAAATAATATTATATATGAATATACTCGAGTCATTGGTACGCATTTAAACTAGGTACACATAATAATTTATAATATATGTTATACGTACATAAATATGTTGTTTGGGTGGTAGTTTAAATAATAACACAATAACATACATCATATAAAAGTTTGAGTAATGAGCATAATAATGTAAATTATAATATAGATAATCACTAAACGCTTTCAAATCAAAATGTGATGTTTGCTCATAGAATGGGTCTTCAAGTTGTGTCTATGGTAAAAGTATGCCTGGCAAATGTGGCACTGGTGGCGGGGCATCTTTCCGCATTCGTCTCTGATGTGCCGGCGCAAGGAATCTCTGTGCTTGTACCATTTACTGCAAGTTTTGCACGACCAACATTTGTCGTCTGGAAAAAAAATACCGAAATGAAATTATAATATGCGTACTACAACAACTGGCCATTATTTTATAGTATTATAATATTGTACATCTAATATTTATGCGATACAGACTATAGATGAAGAGCGGAGAGTAATGTAAGAGAAAAGAGAGAGGTAGGTAGTGATGGTGACTTAAACTAATGAGAAAATAGAAATCGAGGGTCAAGCAAATGTGTCATTATGATCTCAACAACAACAATATTAAAAAAAAAACACCGAATAATAAAATGTATACCTACAACGGTATCGTTAAAAAGCGAAAAAAATACACAAAACAACATAATAATAATAATGATAATAATATAATAATATTACCCACCTGCATCAATTAGCTGCAGCAATTATTCAAGTACTGCAGCTGCGACATCACATACTGCACCAGTTATACGTTATTATACAGAGTTATAAGTAGGTAATATAATATTTGACTTATAATCTAATAAATATAATATCATAACGTTTTATTATATAGGTAAAACATATTATATTCATTAAAAATAAATAGGTAAGATGGTACCCATAAATATCTTAAAAAAGGACTTGTGTATCACGGCATAATACATTATTTAGATACCATCCTACCTACTCAATGGCGTATTTGCATAGCGGTAAAAACAAACAACAGAAAAATACCTAAGTAAATATACATTGGCTTATTGTAGTACAACCCTCAACGGCCTCAACCCTGCAGCAAGTATATTACTATATAGATTATAGGTATCAAGGAAACTATACTGTATATTATGTCGAAGTATAGATTATATAATATAGTGAAACCTCTAAATACAGGACACTCTCGGTCGCTGATATGATGTCCACTATTCAGAGGATTAAATTTGAAAATTGTTTCAAAAAAGTCTGCTATTAGGAAGAGGTTTCAATGGGCATAGAAGGTTGCGATGCCAGACGTAATTTAAGGTCGTTGTCTTCTGGTCTCCACGTATGTTTTAAGCGTGCCGAACACACCACAAGAACCCAAATGGTTTTCTAACTCTGTACAGATAATCATTCGGCAGTACGGACATTTGGTAATCCAAATGTGTTGCAAACGCCCTGAAACAAAACACAGTGGCGATTAGCGTTAGGTAAACATAATTTGGTTTAGTATTTAAGTGTTGATCCACCGAAATAATATAGATATTTCATTGTAATAATATGATTATAACCAAAGAGAAGCGTTAGCATAATAATATAAATAAGAGACGGAACAAGCCCGGGCTGATGTACTTGGTTACAGCATTTTCCATAACTTTCCATGACATATTATCTGCTCTGTCGAAGAGTAATTTAATATGATTTAATATTTTTTTTACCGGATAATTCATTTATCGAACAACTCATGACTTCAAAATCTATTAATGGTTTTGAAAAAATTATACTTTTAATATTTTTTATCATTATAATTTTTTAAGTATTTTCTTGTTCGAATCACAACATAGTAAATTTTTAATTGTATATTCTGAAGAATATTTTTTTTTTGATTATTTTGATAAATGAAAAACGAAATTCGAACGAGTAGTTTATGAGTTATAACTTTATAAGTATTAAAGTATAGATGAGCGGAGTGAAGTGGTACGGGGATACCCCTCAAAATGTTGATCTGCTGGAGTAGTAGAGACATGAGCGGAGTGCTCATCTAATCTTTAAATACGTACAACTCGTCCGAATTTCTATTTTAAAGTATCGAAATACTACAAAAAATATTTTGCTCCAGAGTATGAAATTAAAAATGTATGCTGTTATTCAAAAAAGTAAAAACTTAAATAATTATAACAATAAAAAATATTTTCAAAAACATTAATAAATCATTTTCTGTACCAAAACGGCTGAAAAAAATATTTTAAATTTGTATATACATCGGTTTAGGTTTTGCGTCATATCACTTGCCCTGGTAGTGTCATTTATGTATAGATAAATGAATGGTATTAACTATTAAGTATTAAATTATTAGGTTATAATATGCGAGATGTCGAGATAAGTTAAGTATGATGGTTGGCCGGTCGTCGTGATGTTACAAGTCGCGGACCAAAACTAAATACATATTTTTAGTTCATCAGGTAGGTACAGTTATAGTATCTAGTGAATATATTTTATGTATATTTTTTCGTCGTTCTTTTGTTCCGCATATTTTTTCTACAATATATACTGGCTCGGCGTATGGAATAATTTGTGACCATCCATAGGTATTATAATCAGTTTTAAAAATATAATATTATCAATATTGATAGTTGCATTTTTAGTTTAAGCAATAACCTGCGTTTAACAATAAATATTTTAGTTTAATACCGACGCAAAATTAAATTAGGTAGACCATGTGAACTTATTATTTGTTACTGTTCAATCTGAATATAATTACATAGGTAGTTTGTTTTTTTACACACGCACACACACACATGTATATACATATATATTGTGCGCATTATTACGATTGTATAAAATTAATAATTGAAGAATATATATGTAGTATGTACACATAATATAATAGATATAATAATAATTAATAATATTGCCATGTCCAACGGAGCATGAACAGCACACCAAAAAATGTATTATACACGAATATAACACCTATTATTATAATTTAGTTTATATTATTTAGGTATCGATGACAATAATTATTATTAAGCGATAAAATGGACTAGAAAACAAAATGAAACAAGGAAACTTGTTAATCATTTATATATAATTTTTATAAATACACATCATATACATTGTAATAATACACGAGTAGTAATATTAATTTTTTTGTGCTCGTACCTGACTAGATTCATAGACCACCACATTAAGTAGAGGTATTATTTATACTTACATAATTATATAAGTAGTATTTTTTTTTTAAATTTATATATAAAGGTCATGACTAATCAAGGAACTCAATTTCATTGCACTAAATAATAATTAAAATTAAAAAAAAAAAATACAAATACAAATAAATGACTATACTTTATCCATAATATGGGTTAGTTATAAAAACAAAATAAATATTTTTTACATACAAAATTTTCATTACAGTAGTTGTGTGTAAATGTCACATATACGTAAACAAACTATTAAGTATGAATTTTAACACAATATAGTATTAGTATTATGTTGTGGTCGTTTTTAATAGAAAAAAAAAAAAAAAGGAAATGTGAAAAATACGAGAGGATATTTAATTTTCCGACAGAAAACGACGAATAGCCAATGTGACAAAGTGCAGGATTGAATTTAGAAATGCGTTTGTTCGTGTCAAGACTTGTTACAAAACCAGTGGCGTAAATCGAGGCATACAAATATATAAAATAACTTTATTAGATGGCGCTCATTTTATTTTGCACTATCGCTGAAAGCGTTTGCCCAGTAGATACTAGATACATATGGTTGGCTCCACTTCAGACAATCGACCCGAAAACCGTTACTGAATTGCGGAATACGTATATCTACACATTTGTCACAATGTTAAGATTTATGAATTCACAAATAGATTATCTAATGAATATTGAATAGAATTTTGAGTAAATCATAAACTATAATTTGTGATTGACGCGCCGAATATTTTCGTCTTAGGTTTGTTGGAAATGTAACGATATTATAGCGGCTATATTGCAGTACACGGAGATAAACGAATTTAATGTATTTGCACTACCCAAATAACCTAAGATTGTGTAATCGTTATAGAAAAACTTGAAAGGATCTTTGTTAAATTACGTATTGATTGTATATTTACACACAGCACACAACATTTTACTTATAAATTTTAAATAATCATAATTTTTATACAGTATATATTTGTGTTTTGTGCGTTTTTGAAAATTAGAATCAAAAAATTAAAATCAAAATACAATTTACAAGTATGTGACAATTATCTTAAAAAGTAAATTCGTGTCGGACTTAAGTATATACCTGTTAGATCCAATATTAATATTATGATCCAATTTCAATCGGTATGTTTGGTAACATAAAATGCAATCGAACGCATTTAATCAAACCTACTAAATTTAATATTGTGTTGTACGAACCCATTAACAATATATTGTAATGATAAAATGCTCTCTTACGTCACTTAATACATGTCTAATACAATATTGTTCAATTGTTGACTATACCTATTGCTATAATTTCAAGTTTCAACTATCAATAAAATAGGTTTATATACGTTTGGAAATTTTTTGTTATATTTTTGGAGAAAAAAAATGTATTTTATATAATGTACACGAATAATATTAATGTAAAATTAAAATAAATAACTATTTTTGACTAGACACATTTTAAGTTAGACGAATGTAATAAAAATATTTATATAAATAGAAAGATATCGCTCTTTACCGTATATTATTTTGTTGATAGGAGAGAACTTTGGTCTTACATTCAATCTTACTAACTAATGACTCTAATATATTCGATGTCTAGAAATATTCCGCGGTACAATAACCCGAGTACCTATATAATAAAACTAAGTAAAATAAAAAATAAAAACCGGTATTCGTTAAACACACACACGCTACGAATAATAAAAAATAAAACATGATTTGCACGAATATATAAATTGCACGAAAAACAAAAAAAAAATAGACTAGATTTCGTTGTTCCATATTTGACTAGTAAAAATAATACATATCATAGTATAATAATAATGATAAATTGAATAATGAAATAATTATGCTGTGTATGATATAAGTTTTTATCTTAAGGCGAGTTCTCGCTTTTCATACATCATACTCTCTGTTTATAATAATATGGGCCTTTCGAGATGTAAGTAAGACTTTCAATATTATAATAACCAGTGCGGTCAATATATACCTAATATAATAATAATAATATACGATTAAAAGGTCGAAAAAAAACCCTTTTCGAATTAAATACACAAATTTGACAGGCCACACACTCACACACGCGCGCACACATGAATGACTGATTTTAAATAAGAAATACGTTTTTATTTTTAATTTCCCAGTTTCTGGATTTTAGAATTCCAATTTTGGGCCAAATTCTGGTTTTTCAAGTGCAACACCAGTATCGTCTGGGACGGTGACGACGTCGAAGTGGTGGATGTGGACACGGCGGTGATGGGCAAAGCGTCAGGGCACGGCGGCGGCAGTTTGAGTATGCGCTGCACGGTGGACGTGGCCGCGGATGTGGACGCCGAGGACGACGGATTGTCGTCGAACACGATATGCGGACACAATATGACATGCTTGTTTAGACGGCTGGTGTGCTTGAAACTCATCCCGCAGCGGGGACACGCATGTTGGGGACCCTTATCACAGCGGTCCTCCCGAATGTGTCTTTTCAAGCTCTGCTTCCACTGATACACTTTGCCGCAGAGCTTACACTCGAACTTCTCGGCCAGCAAGTCCGGATCTGAAACCATCGGTACGGCAGGTAAATTTCACGTTATAATATCGCGGTCATACATGAATATTATATAGATATTTTAAGTACATATATGTTTATATAAAAACATTTAAACAAGACAACGAAAAAATGAGTATCATAACTGCAACCCATGTGGATTATAGTTCAATTTTAAATTTTTTATGAAAAAATAGAATGCAAGTACCTACCTAGTACCTATACAAATAAAATGTTAGAAATGTGGTGTAACAGTCTCTTTGCACGCCTAACAAAGACTAATATTCGCGTACGGTAACGTTATTCTATTCATGCATTCCACCCGACACCAACCAAACCATTCAAACACGGATTATTTTAACTAATAATACTCCACAGTCAAATATTTCAATATTTTTACGTGAATGGCTCTAATTGAGTGAAACATTCTAATATTAAGAAAATTAGGTTTAAATATTCCTGTCTGTTCACTATCTGTATCTATGAGTATATAACATTATATTGCTTATCATTACTCTAATTGAATTGAAGGATTTGTTTTAATCCATGTAATATGATAATACAATTTTAAATAGGTAATGTTTTTTTTTAATTTAAAATTATTTTAGAAAGGTTGTAGGCTGGTAGGTAGGTAATAGGTATATTATTAGTAGATGTGCACGGCGTGACTATAAGAGATATTTAATGAAATTAAATTTTAAAATAAACTTTAAGTATGATTTTAAATAATATATATGTAAAGGAATTAATATAATTAATACAATTATTCGAAGATAGTAAATTTATCATATTTTAAAAAAAAATACTTATTTATATAGTAATGTATATAAATATAAATGTCCATATTGCAATTTTGCACTATATATTTGTAATATCAGTAGCAAAATATATTTAATTAACTAGATTTAGTTTTTTTATGTATAGTATCGCGCATTGTATAACAATTCGTGTTAACAAATATTTTACACTTGCAGGTATCGCTAAAATCAACTGATCAAATAAAATATTTTTAATAAACTTTGATAGGATACCTAATAAATAAATTTAATGATTTATTGAGTCCATACTCCAAAGAGTTCAAACTAACTATGTAAATATAAATAAATTGATGATGAGCATTTATTTATTTTACCTTGCGTACGTCATTATTTTTCGACAGATTGGATTGTATTGTCCTAAGATAAATCTAAACTAAATTTATCCCCAAGGTTCAATATGTTAGAATAAAATACAATTATGAAAATCATATTTTTACTTTAACATTGATAGATATAGGTAAACTATTATAGGTAGTATAGTTAATAAATAAATTAGGCCCTCCAAATATTATGTGGCTTTTCGAGGTTATAATCAGTAGTTCCAATTTTGTGTTGTCTCTTATTAGATCAAATTTAAATGAGTTTATTGAATTATGAGCATTTCAAATTTTAATATTTTACTAGCTTAAAAATTAAAATAACGTTAAAAAACTACGAAAGAACACAGATAATATTAGTCTAAGTCTGATATTAGACAAATTCACTCTCACATTGAATCTAACCACATAAAATTGGAACTCTTGGATGCAAATTTGAAAAAAAACCAAGTACAATGACAGGTTTTTTTTAAGAATTTAGAAGAGAATGAATTACTTTTTGTTCTAGAGCTTTGATAAAAATAAAGAATAACTTGATGATATCAATATATATATTTAGTAATATAAAATACGAATTAAACCAAATAAGTAAAAAATTAGATTAAATTAAAATTAAATTAACCATTTAAAATAAATTTACAATTGGTCTATTACCAATAGTTTCCTACGCTCTATAATTACACGGTATCATCATATACCTATATAATATATTATTGGTAATAAAATTAAAATTAATAACCACTTTAAAACATAAATAGCAATTATCACCTTATCCTACAGTAGTAGATACTTTTTTTGATCTTTATATTTTCCTAATATGCTTAATTAAAACTATTAATTTTTTAGATTTTTATCTTAACAATGAAAATCTTCATTGAAGACTAAGTATGTAGTCATAATACAATGTATTACTTACGTGTAGGAGTATTGAATCTCGTGACTATTCAGTCGGAATAAAATTGTACTTACTACGGATGGTTAGACTAAAATAAAAGTATACAAAAAAAAATAATAATAATAAATAAAACGCAACTAAAAATGAACACAAAACTTCTCATCTAGTAAACACAATTATCTAAAACAAAACATCAAGTAACACAAATACTTACCTTATAATTTTGTGTTCCTAAGAGTTATGGGACAATTAAAGGAAAGAGTATTCTATAAAAAATACAGTTTTATAGAAATGATATTACCCGTTATTAAATAGGTATGTAGCATATTTGAATAAAATATATATTTTGAACAATACTTAAGTATCAAAACATAAATGAGTATAAAGCTTAAGTAAGACTCCAATATAATATAATATGGTCAAATAGTTTGTACAAACCCAGTTTTAAAAAAAAAAAAAAACACTAAAAATCTATAGTCTAAAAATCATAATAACACGCAATAAAAAAAGTAAGATCTGTTGACACGTAATCATTAAGTTCAGTCCCAAAAAATAGATTATTCATTAAGTAGATAATTTGTAATATTTGTTGACTATAACAAAAATAAACATTATACATACAAAATATCAAATTATCTTAGTATCAGACAAACTTAAAATATAATAGTAAAATTTGGCACTAAAAGATCGTAAACGATAAAAAAATATATATATATTTATCATAGTAATATAATAATAATAATAATAATAATAATTGAGCATTCTTCTATTATTGGTGTGCGACTTTCGGGTCTTCAAACACCGAGTTTTGTACTACAGACGTCGGAGGTTTGTGATAATTGCGCACGTGCTTTAACAGATTGGACCGAACCTTGCACCTGTATGGACAATGAGGACACAAGCATCGGGGTTCTTTGCCGCATTCGTTTTGCAGATGACTCTTAAGCGAGCTCCTCCATTTGTATGTTCGGCTACATTTCGGACACTCGTAACGCACAGTTGTCGAATTATCGAGAGTGGTGCCGGTGATGGCAAACATGAAGTCTGTAGGAAATAATAAATTGCAATTACGCCTACAATATAGATCGTCGAGCTGTGCTCCACACCGATTGCTGTTTAACTCTAAAAACGTGCTGTAATTTAAATCTAATTCGTAAAAAAAATTTTTCGCACAAAGGGAGGAATGATAAACACGAAAAACCGTTTTTCGTCTAATCCAAAATCCAAAATATATAATAAACATACGCAATAACGCGTACTTACATGGACAATTTAAAAAATATATATATATTATGCCCCTTGATTAGTTAATCCAACGTGACCCAGAGTGCAGGCACAACTCGAATGTATATAAAAAAAATTTAATTAGGAGCAACCACAAAAGCATGCGCGAACAACCCATAGTAGTCTTGCCATTATATATTATGTATACTTAAATATACATTATTAAATAAATACATATTTTCATTAATTTCACGGGTAATAAAACAAAATTAATACTTACTTGATGATAGTACTTACAGGTAACTAAGCGCATGTTCATATGAATATAATAGATAATCCAAAGCAAATATGAAATTTAAATTTAAATAAATTGATTCCCAAGTTAGTATATTGACACTTACAAAAATATGATAATAAACATATCACCCTTTGGACATGACAAAACCAAACTTTTGAAACACCCCATAGCAGAGCAAGCAACAATGAATGATACACCATATACGTTCATAAGGACGAAGAAAGGTAGCCTAATATATATATATGTATATATATATACACAATATTAATATCAACACTAAAAAAAACTTATAAATTTGTTAAAAAATTTCATGTTTTTTGTTTTAATAAAAATAATACAATAAAAAGCAATGGATGTAAACATAAATACTCATGTGATAATTAATGAAGTAATACATGATAATATATGGGGCTTAATGGGAAACAATAAAAGAATTAATAATACGAAACAAAAATGAAATTAAATAAACTAATGAGGATAATAATGATTGAAATAAATATAAATTCAATTAATAACTAAATAAAAAAAAAAAAAAAAACGAAGTGCTTAACTTAATAAATAATACTTATTAACAAATTAGTATGACACATTACGAATATTTGATTTTATGTGCATCGACTAAGATTTTAAATTTGTATTATTAACACAATAAATATATAATAATCCATTTATACACTAACAATAGTTTTATACATGTTTGTAATAAAAATATTTCCATTAGAATAAAAAAAAAATATTTTTAATATAATATGGCAAAACAAGTAAATGGAAGGTGAAAATAAATATTAAATAATCTAAAAGAAGTATTTTTTTTTTTAAAAATGGCACTTTTTGGTGGGGAAAAATAGAAGATTATATAAATAAAAAGGTTTGTTAAGCATCTTAAATTAAAATAAAAATGTTTTTGTAAAACAAACAAAATAAATGCAAATAAAACAGTACAGACAAAAAGGCACGATTATCACATGGTTTCTGCCGACTGGCAATCAACATTGATCAATACAAAAATATATTTTAAACATTTTTAAAATCAGACTTTTTAAAGTTGGTTTAAAAATAATTTGATTGGGCAATACAAAATGTTTTGATTATAAATTGTTTTCAGTTTATTTTTTGGCATAATTGTGTCCAACATTATTTGAATATATACCAACACTTATATACATATTACGGTAGGTATTATCATAATATAGAATGTTTTTAATACATTAGTGGAGATTGGCCGAGGACACTAATTAGGATAACATATAACTATGTACATAATAACGATTCGTTGCAAAACATGACTTATTTCAAATAAATAGCATAATTAATGGCGATTTTAACAATCCAACAAGCTAACATACAAATCGACTAGGCCAACAAACAAAATGAATTATATCACAGTTGGAGTACTATTATTAAATAATTTAAAAATGATATTCCCATTATGGGCTAAAGTGGAAATAAGTATTTTTAATTTTTCATAATATAAAACACACAAATTGTGTTTATTTATGTTTAAAAATTAAGGCACATACTACACATATATATAACTGTTTGTATGTACTATACACAAAATCATGCAGTAGTAAAAAGATTATTTGGGAATGAGATATCTAGTGTAAATCAAAAGTGAAATGTAAATAGTAATTATTACTTATTGAAGTCAATTGGACTAATTAAAATCGCCAGATGTTATACGTCTAACTCTTAACTTAATTTACTACGATACAATAAATAATTTGTGTACACAATGTAAACAACTGTATACTTCATTGGCACGTTTAACACTTAATAACTAAGGTCTAAAAAAATATTAAAAAACATATATTTTGATATTTGCATGTATAAAAACCAATTTCATTTACACGGACTTGAACAATATGACCAGTCAATATGTGAATATTACGGCACTTTAGTTTGATTATAAAGTTTGTACTTATGAGTTAATATCTCCTACAGCTGCTGCCGTTGTTGCAGCTGTCGTAGTTTGTCCAGTTATATTTTGAAATTCTTCTGAGCATTTTTCTCTATGCATACGTTCAATATGCCGAGCAACATGCATCTTTTGTTTAGCTCGGTAATTGCAAAATGGACATTGAAATTGTGGGTCTTTTCCACATTCCCATTTTTGATGATTGCGTAATGAGCTTTTTAGTTTGTAATGCCTTCCGCAACGTGGGCATTCTACTCCACCACTCGTGCTTGGTGAACTTGCATTACTGATTTGTAGTGTGTCATTGGGTGAAGTTGGATCAAACTTACAGTTGTTGTAGTAGTTAGTGAATTTGAAATTTATGGCAGACATTGGGCCATTTGGGCCAAATGAATTGAAAAGCGGCACAAGAGAACGTTGAGCAGGAGGATATCCATCCCAGTTTTCACCTCCATCCTGCCATCTTTTTATTATTTCTGTAAAGGATCCGAATAACAAACATGACAGAAAAATTTAGACAATAAATCAAAAGGAGGGAAAAACAACTTCCGATGACATTAATTTTTTTTTTATGATATGTCCCTTCTTGATTGAAATACATGGAAAATGGAAATTTTTTATGTTTTTATTTATTTAAATACATATAGATAGTTATATTTTCAATCAAATTCAATGTAGTAAAAGTTTATATATTTCTAACCAATTTGGTGTAGTGAATAGAATAACAGTATAAAAAGTCCAAGTAATTCTTATATTTGCAAAAGTTAAAATTACGTACCTAATAGTTTATAAATTAACTGACACCAGAAACATTAACTTACATATAAAACAATTAATTTGTTTTAACATGATGCTAATTACTTGTATGTGTTAATATATGAGTATTTTGGCGTGGCGTTAAACATTCTAACAGCAATGATAATTTATTTTTTAAAAAGCCAATAGCCTAATAGAACATTAATTAAATATTAATAATTATATAATATATGCATATATATATATTAATACAATTATTTTGTACATATAAATATATATATATATATATATGCATATATGAAAGTATAATAATAGACAGTATAGAAGATATGTTAAACCAATCCAAGCGCAGCAACATTAATATTAGTAATTATATATTATTTTTCATGACTTACGCACTATCATACTTCGGACACAAATTTCACGATGAAATAGTGATAGACCAATATAAAAACAATGAATACATAAAATGTTAATTTACGTAGATCTAAATATATTTCAAAAGATGACATTTTTAAGTAAAAATAATTTAACCAAATGAACATAGTGAAATGTACACTCTCAACACTCATGAGGATAAGACTTAATGATGTTTGTTTAAGATAAGGTTTATCTTAGTTACACTTTGTAAAAGAGTATTGTGTATAGAATTATTATTCAACAGGTCGCAAATTGTTGGAGTGAATTTAAATAACAATTATATATGTTAATAACATGCTAATTACCAAATATGTAGATAGTTAAAAAAAAATAGAACATTTTCTTTTTTTACTAAACAATTAGTTAAAACACAGGAAATCATAATAGATATAATATGATATTGAAAATGTCTGATGGTAAAATTTAATATTTATCAAGAGTGGACATTTTTAAATGAAAGTCTTAAATCTAATTGAAATTCATAAGGTATGAATGGGCTTTCTCCTGTGGTCCTACAATATCTTTTTTGAATTGTTAATCACAATGTTAAGGTATTTTAACCTTATATGGTTTAGTAACATGTACAGACAAATACAGAACATCAGAAATAAATGTAGGTTATAAGTAATAAAACTAATGAGTAATGGCTAATAATTACATATTTTCTTTCAAATTGCAATCAACTATTAGGTAGCAGAATAATACTATTTTTGTTTAATAAATGGACAATTAAAACAAAAGTAATAACATTTAATCAAAAAGTACCATAAGACTTAGCAAATTGACATTTAAAGACATACAAATAATTAACAATATTAAAGTATAAATTTTTTTTTAAATTTTATAATATTTTAACTATTTTATGTTTAATGTACTATTTAAAGTGAATATACATATTGTTAGAATTAAGATAAAAAATAATTAACATAACTATTATATAAATAAAATTACAAAACACAGCCCTTTAATCATAAAACATAGAAGGAAAAAAATAAAATGTATAATTTATATTACCTATTCAATAAACAATAGTCTATTCCACAAATTTTAATTAAACACACACACACACATATAATATATATGTATATGTATATATACACGAGACTTGTCTTGAATTTGTACATTAATGTTTATTGTTATTTATTGAAAATTCAGTCTATTTTAATAAACACAGTAATGATGACAAATATTAATATAATTAATATCCTACTCCCATCCAAAAAAAAAAAAAAAAATATTGGAGCATTTTTTCCTGAATACAGAAAATATAAAATTGTTTAAATATAATATATAATGCTAATAAAAATATTCAGTTTTGATGTTATCAGTTTTATGCCTGTACTTCATGTGCGTCAACAAGTGAGCTTTCTGTTTTGCTTTATACGAGCACATGTAGCATTTGAATTGCGGCTCTTTACCGCATTCCCAGCGCTGATGGTTCAACAATGAGCTCTTCAATTTGTAATGACGGCCGCACCTCGTACAGCTTATTGCTAAGGAAAGCACACACAACACACATACCACATAGAGTTTCCAGAATAATAATAATCATAATAATAAAAAAAATTGGTTTGTAATCTAACCGGACCCAGTTAGTACATCCATGCCCATTATTAGTTAGGAAAATAATTTAGGATATATACAGTATTTCTGAATTTGTTTTTACACAAATAAATGAATAATACAAAATTAATGATTTCATACAAATTGTAATAATAGCGTAGGTAATATAAATTATATTTCTTAATTACAATTTAGGAATAAAATATACATTTATTATAAGTTATTATTTTATTTATTTAGTGTATTTATTTTCAAGAAGTAACATGCTAATGGTTACTATGATAATAGTTTAAAATTACTATGAATGTATTTCTCAATCTTAAAATTTCAATATAATTTTTCTTACAAATCATTTAAGATATAAATGCTTGTTCCCTTTATCACATAAAAAAAAATAGAATAAAATGAATAAACAAAGCCTATATAATAAAACACAAACCACCGAAATAATTATATAACATAGATATAAACAAATAGTAAGGTTGGGCAATTTCACAAATGTATTAAGAGGATGTTGCATCTGCATGTGTTGTCTCTGTCTTATACACGTACGACATAGTAAATTTCTGTTCACCAGTTTCAATAGTGTGCTTTTAATTTTAATATTAGAGTCAATTGACCTATTACTAAACTTTTAGGTAAGAACATTATCTGTGTTCTCTTGTTTGTTTTTTTACGATATTTTAATTTTTAAGTGAATTATAAACATTTTTAAATATTAATATTTTTTCTACTCATAACTCACCTAAAAATTAAAATTTTGTAAAATCCAATGAGAGAACACAGAAAATGTTCTTACCTAAAAGTTTGATAATAGGTCAATTTTCTCTAATATCAAAACTAAAAGCATGCTATTGAAACTGGTGAACGGAAATTTACTACGTTGTACGTGTACAAGACAGAGACAACACATGCAAGTGCAATATCCTCTAAGTTAAGTTAATAAAAATAAAGTTATTTGAGTTTAATTAAAGATTATCAAATAATTATTTAATTTTGTTTTATTAATAATTTAAGTATATTTTAATTTTAATTTGAACTTTATTATTAATAAGTCAACAATTAACTTTATTGATTTGGTTAAAAGATAACATTTGAAATTTTCAGTCGAAAAAAAATACCTACCTAATAAATATATTTCTATAATTTTTTAAGCTCAGAGCAATGTTTTAATTTTCTCGGCAAAGTAATAATGCTTATGGGGAATATATAAAGGGAGAATCCAGAGTTGAATCGAAGAGAAATTCTTGAGTCATTTTATGAGATTGTATCATCATTTTGTGTCATGATTATGAATATTTTAACAATTGTACAATTTTGTCATGATATCTAATATATCTTAAATAAATAATTTAATCTTATCAAAATTTAACTTAATTTTAATGTACTAAAAAAATATAAGTAATAAAAATAATTTATTAAATTAACATTAGTTCTAAAAATAAGTAATGAGTTAATTAATTTATTAAATACTCAAATCTAGAATTTAGTATCAATTTTATATCAATTTTTAGACTTGATAAGTTAGAAGCAGCTTTTTCTTAACAAATTTAAAATATTTTTAACTATGATTTATGACTTTTTTAAAAGTGAAATAATACACATACATTTTTTTTATAACTCATTTCTATAGTCTATCTCTCAAAAGAAAGATACAGCATTACCACAAAACACTGGATATTCTTGCACTTCTCTATGCTGAACCTCGCCTACAATCCCTACCATAATTAGCTTGGCTCCAGTTCATAGCTTAGTCTACATAAATGAAATCAGTACTTTTATTTTGTAAGAAAAACTATATATGTGTTTAGATTGATTATCTTTTAACCCATACAGAAAATGTTATAACTCATAAATGAATAGCCAATGCAATTCCATCTAAATTTAAGATATATTATGAATATTTGCGTACAAAACATGTTATTTTTATTGAAATATAAATATTTATACTTGTAAATAGTAATACAAAATAACAATTGCATAAAAGTTAGCTTTTATTATACTTTCTCATTTATATGATTGAATTGAATATGATAATATTTATATCTTATAAACTTAATAGTTATTTATATTTATATTTTGTTTATTAATTACATCAAATTTTAACTATTTAAGTATTGAAATAAATAAAAAACATTAATAATATAAGCTTTAAAATTATTTATACATTAAGTGGCCCGTGTTGCATAGTCAGCTCCAACACCAAAGTATTGGGAAGACCCAACTTTGGATCTAGCCTATTGCTAATCCATTCTATTGTTCTATAACATACCATCAACCCATCTAATTTAAGTACAGACTTACTAATAATATTTTAGCTTATAGCAAGTTTAAAAGAAATATACCTCCATAAAAGTATCCACGATTAATAAGTAAAAATAAATAAATACTCAAAATGACACATTAATACAATGTTTTTTCTAGCCTTACACATGACGTATAATATATAATTAAAAACTTTATATTTCACTCATTGATGATTACATTTTTGAAATTAAGATAACTTAATTTATTATAAAAATTATGAATAACATAATCTGTTTTAATCAGAAGCTTTTTCAAATATTTTTATTTTTGAAGAGTTGTTATTATTGTTGTTAATAAATAACAAAAAATCTTCTAACAATAAGACAGATGATGTTATTTTTTATAATTGTTATAATATGTAATACTACCTTATTTTCAATAATAATATCACAATGAATAAATGATTTCAAAGTTTTTATTATTGCACCCTTCGAAATAAATTAAACTTTTAAAAAAGAAAAATTAATTTTATTCAAATATTTTGAAATATGTATATAGTTTTTGATAAAAATATTATTTGGTGATTATTAAGCATAGAAGTTTTTGTATATGTATTGAAATAATTATTTAATTTAATTAATTAATTATACAATTAAATATTAATAATCAATACATTTTAATATTAATATAGGTAAAATAACTCTATGAAAAGTTTACAATGTTATGCCAAATAATGTCTTACACAAAGAATAACTAAATTTGATAAAAATATTTAAAATGGTTTTATTTTTATTATAATTAAAAAAAGTTATACAATTAATTAATATGTCTTTAAATATTAATCTTTAAATAACACATGAGTTTATAAATTTCAATTAGTATTACCAGTTCATTCATGTGGTAAATTTAGTCAATAGTCTATATTAATTAGTTCAAGTTTCACAAGGGGTACCAAACAACCATTAACCAATTGTTTTTCACTAAAAGAATATTTTTGTTAAACTTGTACTTTTTATTTATAAATTATTGTTAAAGATTATAAAGAATACTTGATATGATATAAAAAAAAACAGGTATTTATTTAAAAAAAATACTTTAATCAACCCTCAAAAATAAAATACAAGTCTGCAAAATTTAAAATTTAAATTAACTTAAAGGAAACATTGAAGATTAAATAGCAAACATTCCAGCTGAAGAATTGAAACGAATAGAGTTTGACATTGTCTATAGGCTTGGTAAACTAATAACGTAAAGAAATATATTGAGTATTAATAACATTAAATGATATTTATTTAAATATTCTAATTGTTAGTTTTTTTAACTATTTAAAAATTAAATGTAATAATAAGAATTATTTTTGTTAATTGTCTAGATTTAGAGAGAACAATCTATATATAATATGTTTACATAATAAAAATTTTTAATCTTTTGGAAAAACAAGAAAGATTTATCAAATAAAGAAATAAGTTAAAATAATAATTAATTATATTTAACATATGTTATATCATCTTTCCAAATATTAAAATTTATTATTCATCAAAGATGTCTATAGATATATGTATGTTTTTTTTAAATTACAAGTAATAAATAGCTGTAGTATATATTTCACTACCTAACATTTATAGTGGTTATAAGAAACAAACTTTGTGCTAGTCAAATGGTCAATGATAAACCTGTAATAAGATATCTAAGAAAGGCCAAAGATAAGAAATGTTTTATTATATCCTGTATAGCAAGTGGTGTTAGAAAAAACGTAGCTGCTCATTAAAAAAAAAAAAAAAAAAAAAAAAAAACAAAAACAAAGAATTCTATTAAACAATTTTTATCTTGAATTATTATATATTGATTCCTATGACTGTTTTTTTTTTTGTATTTTAACTAGATAGAATTTACAAAGAATAAGATTATTCCATTATGCCATAAGTTTGTGGTAAATAAAAAAATGCTCCAATACATTAAAACCTATTTAGTAAATAATATTTTGTTTGTATTGAATTTATAAGTTCACATTATAATTCACAGTAACATTTTACAATACAATATATAATATATTATATCTTATAACTTGTAGTCCACGTGACTAAAATTAAATCTTATATAATAATAAAACAAATAAAACACATTAGTAGATATTATTTCCTATTATCCATCAGTCGTTAATATTTAGTTGGACTTTAATCACACATAGTAGATCTGTTTGTAATACAATTTAAATCATAATCTTGTCTATATTTAAACAGTGTATAAGATAAGAAATGCTAGTAATCTGGTCAAATTCTCAGAGGAAATCTTCACATCGTTATTAAAATAAATTGTCAGATTTTAATGTAATATACATAATCGCGCTAGATAACCTTCATTTATCATATAATGGTGAAGAGCGCAAGATATAATATAATTATTTAAAAAAAACTTACTTATGTTTACCTGTAATTTCATTTTTCGCTAAAATACAATGATCTAAGAAATAATAAATAAATTGAAGCAAATATATACATTTCTATAAAAAAGCAACCTCAAAACCAAGCTTGGATACATGCAAATAAAATAAACCATAGGTACTCATAAAATCATGCAAATTGTAATACAGTATGTTAGTAGAAAATTTTTTGTTAACCAACTTGGAAAGTATAATGTAAAATTCTCAAAAATACATATGTGTATACTTTGATTATGAAATATTATTTTAATATGGGTATATAAACAAAAATTTATTAAATATAAAGTAAATTTATTGAGATCATATTTAAATAAATGTATATTTTATATGACATATAAACAAATGCAATTTTAATTTATTGAAATTTTGATTTGTAAAATATTTTAACTTAATAATATAACTATTAAAATGTATCATTAATATATATTTTTTAAGTAGGTGTTTAATGTTTATTATACTAATTTAAAATCAATATATATTTTTTAATAATGCAATGAAATGTTTTGTCATTCAATTAAATAAATATTTTTTTCTTTGTTAATGGGTACTTTTGAAAAAAATACAAATTTACATGTACCTCATCCATACAATAAAAATTTTTTCTGTCCCTTATTCATGCATAATGGATACACATTTAATTCTAAAATTAATTATTTCATTTTATCCATTTGAAATTTAATTATTTATGGTATGCTTATTTTTACAAAGAATATAAATACAAATCTTACCTTTACAGTCCATTGGTGTATTAACAGTACTGGTGCTATCTTGATTAGTTGTGTCTAATTGCCATGAATTTGTTTGAGGCACTGCTGAAATAAAAATAAAAACACCAAAATATAAGTAAATATATAAAATAAACTGTCAAGGTTATTATTTAAAAATCTACATATACATCTTTAGATGACATATTCTGAATGTATCCTTTAGATACGTTTTAATAGAAATTAGAATAACAATATTTTATGTCTCATACAAACAAATAAAAAGCTACATTTAGGTATACATAAATAAAATATATTCAATAAATACCTAAGTTTAGTTAAATATTATTTGTTTAAAATTATTTACCGGTGTGATTGGTGTCCCCTTGTGAAGTTCCGGGCTGTGATAATTCATTTTCATCAAATTCTTCTTCTTCCTCTTCTAAAGCCATATCTTCTACACTATCATCATATGACATTTCTGTCAAACATTCTTGTCGATCACCAGAAATTGATTCTACTTTTGGTTTAATTAGCTGATTTTCAGTTGCCTTTAACACTTCTTTGTCTGGTGAACATGATTTACGATAAGGTTCTGCTTTGATTACCTTACTGACTGAAGAAGGGATGTTATTATTATTAGTTGGCGATTTTTCTACCCCTTGAGGTTCAGATTCAGTCATACTATCATCACCATTATCTGGATGATGATCATCTGATCCATTTGTTCTTTGTAATTTCCGCTTCTTGCTAGTTGGAGATAAACTACCCTCTCTTGGTCGTGAATATGTACGTACAGTTTCATTTTGGCTCCAAATGGTGGGTGAATTAGAACTAACTGATGATAAAGAAGGTGGTTGTTTTCTATGATCAAAACGTTTAGACATGGGGTCTTCAAAATCTGAAGTATCTCGAACTCCAATACCAGCACTTTCTGTCAAACCTTTGATTTGAAGAGATTCAGCAGCTTTCAAAAAGGTACCGAGTTCTTCTTGAGAAATATTAACTTCACCTCGATACATATAATCTAACATTGATTTTAATTCTTGAAACTTGATATCTTTCAAAATTAAAATTGGATGTTTCTCTTGATGTTGACTTAATAAAACCTTAAACAAAATGTAAAAATAATATTAATTTTTATTTTAATATATTATTCATTATTCAAGTTTTAGGTGTAAAATATGTAGGTACAAGTTTAATCTACAATAAGTCTTTATAAATATATCTTCTAAATTTAGCTACTATATAATTATAAATTTCAAAAATCTTAGTAAATCAAAAAATGTTGTTTTAAAAATAGTAGTTTTTATCATAGAATTAATTGTCATAAATATTTATTAAGTAGATAAGTTTCTACTATATTACATAATCAGTAATCTCATACATTTAACTAGGTGATGGAGTAAATATTTTATCAAGTATATGTTTTCAATTAGTTTCTTAATAAAAACAAAAATTAAAAACCAAATATATCAGAAAATATATTATTCAAACAGGTGATAGTCATTGAAATTATTTAGGATAAATTTATCATAACAACATAGGTACTAAAAGATACAAGGGCGGATCCAGAAATTCATCATGAGGGGGGGGGGTGGTAATTAAAATATATCCATCAGATACTATTCATACCTACTTCATAACATACCTATTAATAAAAACATTAATTAATTATTATTTACTTATTAATATTCAACATTTAGAGTTTATTCTTACAAACTGGTATCAATGACAACATTTTTATAATTTTATAAATGTATAAAATTTATATATAATAAGCTCAAAGGGGGGGGGGTATTTACCCTTTTACACCTCACTTGGATCCGCCATTGAAAAGATAGTTCAAATTGTTTTTAAACAAAATTCAAATGCAATAGAAGTTAGCAAAAAAAAAAAAAAAGAAAAGAATTTATAAATAATACTTTAGAAACAAAAATATTATAATCTTAATATATAAATATTATTTAAAACATATAATTATTATGTGTACCAAGTGTTTAAGAGGACACCATACCTGCATGTGTTGTCTCTGTCTTATAAACTAATATATAACATAACACATTTATGGTCAGCAGAACACATTTTGTGATGTTAGCTTTAATGAGTAAATTTACCTATTATCATTTTAAAGTGAGTTATGAACATTATAAAGTTGTAATATTTTACATAACTATAAATGATAATATCAATAAAAGCATACCTATCTCATTTTCTAGATAATATTCTTACCTTTAAATTTGACAATAGGTAAATGTACTCTAACAATAAAGTTAACATCATAAAATGTGTTCTGCTGACCGCAAATTTGTTATGTTAGTAAGACAGAGACAACACATATGGGTATAGCGGTTTTTTTAATAAGCTTAAGATTATATTATTATTTCTTTAATGAAAAAATATTACTAATGGCTACTAATAGTTTATAATATGTATATTAAGTATCAGTACTTAATATTAGAGACTAATTTACACTGAATGTATTAAGAGTATTTTGAGGTTTTCCAATTTTCTTTAGTAAAGAAATCAGAACAGGAAATTAATTTATATTTTTTAACTATCTAGGTACTTTAAGTGTTTAAGGAATTTCTAATGCTTAAAATTGTACATCATTAATTATTTTGGAATAACTTTCACTTTGTGTATTTATATAGAATTAAGTGCCTATGTATATAAAAATAACAATAAAGTCAAATTAGATAATGAATAACATTTGTTATAATGTAGGCATCTGCCTCAAATGATCGTATATAAATGTACTATTTAATTAATACAAAGTAAATATATTTATCTTGATCTCCAATTAACTAGTCAAGTGTAATTCTAAATATTGATCCATTTATTGGGTACTTCAAGGTTGGCCTAAATATGATTATTTAAATTTCTATTTTTTATGCTATAATCATCCAGGTTATTGTGGCTACTGCGATATCAGATCTACCTAGGTACTATAAAATATGATGTTATTATTTAATACAAATAACGTTATAGATATTATCAATTACTTTAATTGAATTAAATATGAATTATTGGCAACCACAATAAATGATATTTTGAAATTGTGTACATTTTAACTCTAATATTAATTTTAAAATTATTTTATATATTTAACTTAGGCCAGCAACTTAATTCTTATTTCTTAATATCTTTTAAACTGATATATTGTATGTATAAAAATTAAGTCTATTAATAAATTATAAAAATAATGGTAGTACAGATTTTTGTTATTATGTCCGTATTATAGTAGTTGAAATAATCCAAGTACTATTTATTGATTTTGAATGACTCAAAACCTCTAACTAAATCGTATAACTCGTTAAAATGTAAAATCCTATCCTACTTGAATAATAGGTACACTACCACATTAGAAGGTTCATACGGAAAATTTAACTAGGCGCTTAATAAAACTATTCAAAGAGAATGTACTGGTATGAATATGAAAGCAAAAATGGTGGAGGGCTTTCAAGAAAGTGAAATCAGAAAGGTATGTCTAAAAGGTAGGGCTCTGTTAAAAATATTTTAGGAAGCAAGTTTAAAAAAAGGAGAAAGGAAATTAATGGAAGAATTAAAAAAAGAAAGATCAATATTTTTTATATTTTGAATTATTTAGGTGATATTTTCCAGAATTTATGTAAAAATATAATTTAACCATTTTAATCTGATTAACTATGTTTTATATGTTATGCCAAATTGTATATTTCTGCAAAAGAAATTTGTATACCTAATTATTTCATATTTGTTAGTAAATAATAATTAAACTGTATCAAATAGGTAATCAACTTATTTTTATAGGTAACTAAATTGATAGAACTGATATAATTACTAATAAGCTAATATAAGCTTACTAAATAATTAAGAACATACAAAGTTTATAATAAATTGTAATTATTACCTAGCTGCCTAAATAATATGTTTAGGCATCAAAAATGTATATATTATCATATAATATACACCTATATTAAATAATGTTACATACTTAATGAACATGGAAATTTTTTAAAACAGCTATGCTATTTTATGGAAACGTAAAATTAAATCCCAATACATTAGTTTTTTATGTTTTTACAATCAAGTACTCGATTACCGACTTGCTATCAAATCCACAATATTTACAGTCAAAGTAAAAACATATTATCAATAAATTAAAGCACATATATAAATTCATATTCAATTCTAACATGTCATTGGAATAATAATGAAAAAAAGTATGCTACCTACCTATCTACCTTAAGAGAAAAAAAATTGTATGCATGCCTACTTGATTAATTTAATTTTAAATGAATAATATATATATATGTGTGTGTGTGTGTACGCATGTATATGTGTGTGTGTGTGTGTGTGTGTATTAATTCGTTAATATTATTATTATTATTATTATCATCGTCCGTTGGCAATAACATATTTGCCAATTATTACAGAGAATTCGATCTATACGCGAAAGAAGAGAAAAAAAAAGAGAAATTTCCTTTGTCATTGCATTGTGTGCGCGAATAACGGGACAGGAAAAAGGAATGAAAAAAAAGTGAAGGGGTGTGGAACTGGTTTTCATACCGCCTGGTGAAAATCATGTGCAGACACCGTACTACAAATACACACGCGTAAGTAGGCCAAAACAAAACGGAAATGCCCTAAAAAAATATATATATATACATAAAATAATTAAAATCCGAACGTCGTAAGATCCTGGTCGCGATTACCAATCAATAACATATTTTTACAATAATATAAAATTATAGAGTACCTAGTAAAGACGGCATTTTACCGCGTCGTCGACTCAAATGTCGTAAGAAAATCGAGGGAAAACGCCACAAAAATCCTATTGATTTGTATCGACGAACATAATCAATAATAATAACACGTACCGTATAGATAGCCCAAATCTTTGCTATACTATATTATTTATGCAGTCACCATTGGGCTGGCTATTGTTGTTGCCATTATTATTATCAAATATTGTAAGTACTACACTTACCCCCAAGTACGGACTGCAGGCGGACAACACGACTTTGTGAGCTTTTAGATACCGTCCCTCGGCGGCCAGCGTGCAATCCACGAGCGTGCCGCTCTCCAGGAGGCTGTCGAACACCGAAATCAATGTCCTTTGGTGGTTGTTCCATCGCAGGCAAAACTGTTGGCTGACGGACATGACGACGTGTAGTGGCGGCGGTTGGTGCGTGCCGCGGCCTTTGGTCTTTCACACGTTTTCACGGACGGGCGGCGGGGCGCCGGGATCGGACGTCGTCGGCGGAGGTGGTGATGATGATGACGATGACGACGGTGATACTGATAATGATATGGGTACGGGTGCACCGCGCCGGGGAGTGACGACGATCGGTCCGAAACGCGAAACTCGGTACGCCGGATACTGTTGTACTGCGGTGGATCTGCGCGTCCGATGCGCCGTTCTACTGGATCCGCGGCATCGCGACGAGTGGAAAAATTCGACGACGGCGCCGATAGCGATGCACACACAACGGTTCTTGGTCGGTCGGTCGCGGTCGTTGTTCACGAACAGCAAAGAATATTATAGTAAAAAAATATCTGATATCACGACAAAATTATAATAAATCGACTATTCAATATTTATTTATTGCGCGTACGACGGCGGCGGCATGTACACACGATATTAATATTATTATTGTGATTATTAATACTATTATTATTATCTTACCGTGTATGTTATTATATATATATAAAATATATACACACACACACAATGATATTGTTATTATCACAGACGACGTGTGTGCACTGCGCTACTGCTGGTCGGCTCGATTAAAGTATTAATATATATAATAATAGTAATAATAATAATAATAACAATGTTTAGGTATTAAACGTCGGTGGTGTTATCGTCGGTGTTGCGATGCCGGACCCGTTTTCGAAAAACGCCCGGTGTGGTGCGCGGACGGCGAGACGGACGCGTTTCTTTTTCGACTACTACGACACCACCACAGCGGCAGATCTACACGACGATATTATTATTTTCGTCCGTTTGGGCAACACAACACGTACACACGCGCACGCACGCGGATCACACTCACATTGGCACTAGTACACACACACACACACACACACATGCGCGCACTCGCAACACGCACACCTTAAAACCGATTCGGAACCCGTACGATGGAAATACGCGCTCGCGTGTGTGTTGTATGCGTGTGCGTGTGCGTAACGCGGCGATGATGATTTGGGGTGGGGAGCGGACGGGAGAGGGAAATGTGTGGAAAAAACAAAAACGAGGACCGAACTCGACACACAAGCACGCGCGCGCGCGCGCGATCTCGACCACACCAGGTTCGCTGTTTCACCACGCACGCGGATATCGGTGACGGCCCGTCTTGTGTGCGTAATACGCCATAATGGATTCGTACGACCGAACGGATGTTGGGATCGGGCGCAAGCGCGCGCGCGCGCAAGCGGCGGTGTCCGTCCCGACGTTGGCAACGGTTTCCTAAGGCACAGTGTTTCGTTTTTAGAGCGTTTGGTATTCGCGACGTTTACACCCATAGGGCTATATAGTAGCCAGTAGCCACTACTGAGTAGTTCTCACTAGCCATAGTCCCTCTACGATTAGCGATTACAGATATAATCTATGTTGGCGTCTTGGCGATACGGCAAAGTGCTATATAATAATTAATAGTTATCTAATATCTATCGAGTAGGTAGGACCAGGTCATAGAGTGCAGTATGGCATCAATTTAAAACATGTTTTTTCCTTATTTTGAAAATTTACAATAATACATTTTGATAACATATATATTTAATTGACTGGAAAAAAATTAATTTAGAGATGCCAACCCCTAAAAGGACTCATACTTGTATTTAATTTTAATTTTTATGTTTAAATAGTTGTACTTATTTTTTGTTAGTGGTGTTGGAATAAGTCCCTATACCTATGTCGTTTTTAGGTGGTGGGGAAGATTTTTCGGAAGAGAGAAGGAGGGAGGGGATATATCTTTATTCTTTAATTATGTTAAAAGTTAGAACGTCAATTTATAATTTACTTATTTGTTTAAAAAATATATAAATTATTTGTAGTTTCAGTTTGTTTAGTTAAATGTCAATTTTAACACATACAATAGGTATATTAGTTTTTCAGATAATTTTAGGTATACTCAATTACATAAAGTAAAATGTCTAAATAATAATCAAATTATATTTTAACCATTATTATCTAGATTGACAATAACAATAATATATTTTATACAGTGGTAGTGGTGTACACATATGACACGGGTGTGGAAGGGTGATATTAACCCCTTATCGCTTTTTATAACATATTAAAATATTAACATGAAAATGTAATTATAAAACATTATGTATTTATTTTAATATAACCGCTCTACCACTAAAGACTTTGTGTATGGTACTGAGTTTATTTACAAAGTATTAATTATATTAATTATTTATTTTAGATTCTGAACGGAGTGATGAATGTATTGATGTGTGTTTTTTATTTTCGTATCTGTCATCACATTTTGGAGTAGTAATAGTGCTTTGATTTTTGACTTCAGCCCCGATTTGAAAAGGAAAGTGAATCTAGTTGGTACTTAGGAGGTCAAAAGGAAAAAATGTCCAGTAGATTTCAAAAGCGTCAGGAAAAACCTTGTAAAAATAACAGTAAAACGGACATTTTTACGGCCATAATCACTTTTCAATTGATTTTTGATTTAGCTGTAACTCAAAAACGAATCATTGTAAATATTTGAAATTTTCACCAAATTTTTATATTAGATATATTAAATATATCTATTTACGATTATATTTTCAAAATATTTAGAATTTTTTTTAAGCTATTTATAGACAATCGAAATTTTCGATTTTTCTAATTTTTTTTATTTTGAAATGCCTATAAAAAAAATTTGGCTCACCAAAAATTCTTTAAAATGTAATACAAGGTTTATTATAAGCTGTAATTATTGTAGCAAAAAAAAAAAAAATCAAAAATCGTTAGTCACAATTTTTGTTTATAAGCATTCATATTTATATGTTCAAATGTTAACGAAATATATTAAAATAGCGAAAATTTGCAACGAAATTTGAAGTTGAAAATTTGTAAAATTTTTGTGATTTATACCTAAGATTAAAAAATCCAATACAAGGCTATGGATAAGTTTTCCTTCAAGTAACTGTAAAAAAAAATTCTAGCGTCAATATAGAAAAAAATTTATGAGCGTATGAAATTTAATTTTTTACGAAATCTTAAAAATAACGATATATTATATTTATTTAAATATACAGAACGATTCTTTTATCATAAAACACTCATTATTTCAAAAAGTATTCATGTTTTTGAAAACATTTTTTTTACATATAGTTTCAAGTTATTAAAAAAAATAACGTTTTTATTAAAAAATTATATTTTTTACTTTTTGAACGACAACATAGAGTTTTAACTTTTAAAGCAGAATAATTTTCTGAGTATTTTGATACATAAAAATCGAATTTAGGGCGAGTAGTTTATGAATTATACGTATTTTAAGTTTAGACAAGCGGAGTAGTGGACAAACATTTTGCGGGGTAACTCCGTACCACTACACTCCAAGCATTTAAACTTTAAATACTTATAACTCATAAATTAATCGCCTTAAATTCGATTTTTATGTATTAAAATACTCAGAAAATTATTCTGCTTTGGAATATGAAATTAAAACTATGTTGCCATTCAAAAAGTAAAAAAATTTTAAAAAATATGTTTTCAATAGCATGAATACTTTTTGAAATAATGAGTGTTTTATGATAAAATAATCACTCTGTAGGTAATAATATAATATATTCTACTGATTATCCTAGACTGACAAATCATCTCCGTTCAAAATCGTTTTTCGTATACAATGATAGTATGATACCTGTCATTGCATTCAAATTTAACACACCCATTATAGGGTTAGGTTAAGTTAGGTTATAGTAACATACTACCCATCTCTACTATACATCAGAGTGATACCCACTTGGCACTAGCCCACCCTTTTTAAATATACATTTAATATTAGCTTCATAATTTTTTGTTATTAACATCATACTATATATGATTTCATTAGTGTTCAAGCATATTATGCTTATTGGATACAGATCACAGGACCATGCGTAAGATTTTTTCATAGTAAGGATTATGAAAAAAAATTGGTATTTTAATTTTTAAATAGGTACATGAACATGAACGTGTTTATTAACTATAGTTTTTCAATCATACATTGTATTTAAGGAGTCTTTCAAAAGTAAACTTCCTTTTAATTCCATTAAACCAATAGATAATAATAACCTATAGGTAAGCAAAAATAGGCTGAGGGTTTCAGACCTTCTCCTTGAGCACGAGTCTGATAGGACGAGTTTTTAAAATTACAACTATATTGCTTATTTATTTTATTATTTGATACGTATGTAAATGGTCTAATTTTTATATTGTATATTATATTGGTTGTTGCTAGAAGTATTATATTATTATTACTATTATTATTATATGAAAACATACATTAAAGTAGACATAGTGGAACACAAAATTTTATGAGCGTGACCGTAAGATTTTAAACTTAACTTTTTATAATCCATAGAAAATTATAATAATTAAACTGATTATATATTTTATAATGTTCAAAACAAATTCTTTTCTCGTTATTTTTTTTTATTTAATTATATTAGAGAGAATTTTTTTAATATTCATGAAAAATCATACTGAAATAATAGATATGTGAATTATTATTTATTATACTCGTGATCCATCACTATAAAAACCTTAGTAATCATAATTTTGTTCGCAATTTAAGGTCGGGATTTATTGTTTTAGAGTATGAACACTATGAACAGTTTATGTCCCAAGGCGGATTCAGACTTCAGAGGGCTCGGGCCCACCCAAAATTTTCAAAAACAATGATTTTAATTTTGAATATTGGCATTCAAGTTGTTATTTTAGAATTTTTGTTATAAGTTTTAAAATTGATTTTATCAATTATATATATATATAAAATAATATAACATGTAGTAATCGTGCATAGAAACTAAATAGTAATAAAACAACATTATGTCTACATTTTACAATAAGTTAATGTTATTATTAACAACGTGTAATTACTAATTATCCGTGTGATTAACCTAATTTTATCTAAATATCGATCGTTGTCGTTCGAACGACGATGGAACTCCGATAAATTATAATAAGTGTACGTAAAACTGGGCACCACCCGACCACCAAATTGTTAATTGACACACGTATACACGTTATATTATTCTGTCTGCTGTCAACTTTCAATACGGCGATACCTGGATCCAAATTTTAATTAAATAATTTAAATATTAAAACTTGTTGCTAATCTATCCACGAATTGCTGATGAGCTGAGCATATACACCAAGTAGGTTAGTTTTATTTTCAAGTATACTACAGCTGAAAGAAGTTTTTCTATAATGATGAATGAGGAGAATTAAAACATACAACAGATCATGATTGGAAAACGTTTACATAACCTTGCTCTGCTATCAATTGAAACATAAAAAGTGAAGAGTTAATACAAAATCTAGACCAAATTTTAAATTAATTTGCACGTCATAAGCTAAGGAGATTATTTTTTTTCACGTAACTGTATTTCATTATATTTTTTTTTTTACTAATATTAGTACTGGACTATTTATAACTAGGTAAATGAAAATTATTCTTAATTAGGTAAATCATAATTTTACCGTATTATCTTTTGTGGTTAAGTTACGAGCCCGCCCAAAAAAATATTCCTGGATCCGGGCCTGTGTAAAGTATCTTAACATTGAATAATAATCATAATTCATATGTATCATAATATATTTTTATTTCATTAATATAAGCAGCTAATAGATATTTATCATAACAAATGTTTATGAACTAGTATCGTATGTCTCTTCATTGATTGTTTATCACTAAATTTTTTGTTGCAAATACAACAATTAAATTTTGGTTGTACTCCACATTCATTTTTAAGATGTCGCCAAAGCGAGCGTCTACTTTTGTATGATCTTCCACAGAAATTATTAGAGCAATAAAATCTTGAATCATTTTGGTCTGAAAAAATTTCATTAATACTATTATTAATATTAAAATAGTTTATTAACGTAGTAATTATGTATACTAAGCATACTATTATATTATAAATAATTTATAAACACTAAACATAAAATATAGTGTATGTATTTAAATTTACAAAACAAGTATGTATTATATACACTATCTAGAATGGTTACTGGTTAGTATAAGAATAAAAGGACCAGGAAATGGGTTTTAAGGATAGTTGATTTCATTTCAGTTTCAACATTTTTATTATCTTGCAATTACTAATTTTATTTTGTTCTATTAACAGCAATATTTTACAATATCTTTCAATAGATAATATTTTGGAAAGTTAAATTAACGGTAACATTGATGACAAATCAGAAAATTAGATTAACTAAGTAAACTTACGTTACTTTACGTTAAATTATTGTTTGATAAACTAACAAAAAGATTCGAAAAAATGCCTAGAGCTATACCTGGTATACTCTGGTATACTATAATAGGACAAACTCACAAACCATCACGTTTATAAAAATGAACGAAGTCAAAATACGCAAACTTTATTGATTGGATAAAAATACAAATACAAAGTTCAAATGTTTACAAAATATATCAAAATCACGAATATTTGTAAGGAATTTTGAAGTTGAAAATTCATAAAATGTTTGTAATTTATTTCTTAGGTTAAAAAACCCAACACAAGGTTCTCCATAACTTTTTCTTCAAATAACTGTTAAAAAAAAACTTCAGCATCAATATAGAAAACATTTTATTAGCATATGAAATTTATTTTTTTACGAAATCGAGTATAATAACGATATATTACAATTTAAATATAGGTAACAATATAATATATCCTACTAATTATTATCCTAGACTAACAAATCATCTCCATTCAGAATCGTTTTTCATATACATTGATAATTATACCTGTTATTGCATTCAAATTTAACACATCCATTATAGTGACCTATACCTATTTTATATCTCTACTAAAAAGCAGAGCGGTATTTTTTTTTTATGGATTTTCGATATTTTATTTTTAAGTTAGAAATGAACATTTTTAATTTATTATATTTTACATAGGTATTTATAACTCATATCTCATTAAAAAGTTAAAATATCTAAAACAAATCTAACGCTTAAGCACAGTAAATTTACTCTTAAAACTAACACACACAATGACACAATAAATTCTGATGAACAAAAATTTGTTATGCCGTACATTTGTAAGTCGAAGACAATGTAATAATGTAATATGCGTTAGTTTTTTTTTAAATATTATGATTTATGATTCATATGATTAAAAGAATTATAAATTATTTCTGTAGTTGAAAAATGCATTATTATTTGATAATATAAAACGAGCTAGTATTGTCATATAATAAAGGTCAAAATTTGTCAAAATTATTCGATAGCATGGAGCACATAGAAACAGTTTTAGTAGTGGTTTAAAGTTTAAATGTAAATTCTTGTTAATTAATGTCATGTCGAATAGAGGCATAAAATATTATCGCGGTAATGCAACTAATACTTTTTATTAAATAAGTTTTACATAATTCCTATAAAGTTAAATTATTATTTTTAATTATATTACAATTTTTTTTCACCTATTTATTGTCATTAAAAAAAAAAAACACGTAATATACCTAATCAATTAATTTATAAGCTGTTATTGTCTATTATCAGTAATTGAAAAACTTAAATATTTTTGTATAATATAATATTGTATTCCAATATTCGTTTACTCTAAGTGGACACTTCATACTCTTATGATAGTGAGTTATAAATAGCTATAATAGAATTATACAGCCATACAGGTAGTAGGTACCGATATAATACTATAAAAAAATTATAACAGAAGAAATATCAAGGGTCATTCTTTCAATGTCTGGTTAAGTGTTGGTTAACGCCTGCTGGCTAATTACAGATTTTATTCTCGGCAGAATTCTGCCGGTTAAGTATCTGTTAACTTAAACCCGCACATTGCAAAAACGGCCCTAAGTGTTTTTATAAGAACGTACAATTTATTGTCAATAACAGTATTGAATACATACAAAACAGTAAATTAATGTAATATGTAACATGGGTTGCTTGCAAGCAACATCTAAAAATGATATAAGTGTAATGAAATAATAAAGTAGGTACACCCGTATAGGTTCCTACTATAAAAAATAGAAAATTATAATAGAAAGTAAATAATAATATATTAAGATAATAATTAGGTACTAAGGGTAATATTTATCAATTTATCCGATATTATTGGTTCAGCTAGCTAATACTGGTGATAACGTTTAAAAAAACAACACATTTTTATATGGGTACCTATATTTATATACATATAATATATAAATATAGTTACATGATACGTCCATAACCATAAGATGTGATATCACTCTAATAATTAAAAATATTATTTTATTTTACTAATAAAATACTCTAAAATTTATTATTACCGAAATATAAAATATTACAAGGGTCGACGGATCAAATATGTTACTATGGACTTCAATTGGACTATATGAGGAGATGAAAAACTATCGACTTGATATTTAGTCATACCCTATAGTACCATTAATACCTAAACTGACTAGCTAGTAGTTACATGTTTAAAATGGCTTTTGTCACAGTTAGATAATATTCTATAAATTTAATAGGTACGATAATTAATGACTATCATAATTATTATGTTTTTGTAGAAACGTGTGTTAAGCGAGGCTTCAGATATTTCTGAATAGTCATCGACGCAATGAAGCGTTACGCATTTCTACATTAATTATTTTGTACGACTTTAACGGTGTGAACAGATCTAAGACTATTGAATATTGGGGTCAGTTAAAAATGTAAGGTAGTAGATAGGTAGGTAAGTACCTATTTAATAAATAACAATATTATGATTGAAATATTAATTTTACCGTGTTTTATAAATGTTAGTTATTAAAAATATAAAATATTTACAACTTGTATTTTATATACCTTTAAACACAATGTAAGCATAATCTGTATCTAATGTAAAAAAAATGAGCCACGTGATTGAAGTCCATGGACCATTGTCCATGACCACTGAATAATTGTGTAGGTATTATTTTGTTTTGATAAACAACTGAAAATAAATTTGAAGAATTGATTTATTTAGTTACCCAATTATATTTTACTTTTTACTGATTACAAGATGATTAGAAATGTGGACACATTTTATTAAGTAATACGCAGGCAAAATTATTTTTGACAATTAGGCTTAGGCAGTTTATATTGTAGGGAAATCTCACTCGATTATCACTAGCAGATAAACATATTTTTTATTGACAAAACATTTGAGGAATAAAGAAAAATACCGATTTAGAACCTTGATTTAGTATTAGTATTATAACTATTATAAGGTACCTTTTTCCATTGCCTCAATAAAGTTGTATTGTCAAAATACCTATATCTTTTCATATCTGCTGTAAATATCGTATTAAATTCTAATATTATATTACATAATTAATTTGCATAGGAATTTTTTATTTTAAATTATATTATTACCTTTATTTATATAAAAAAAAAAAAAATACTAAATACTAATGTTGTATTAAAAATATTAATTACAAAATTATAATTTTAAATTAATAATATAAATAATAAAAACCGTATAAAAGTTTATTATTTAGTTCATCGTTAACATATCTTGATTAACGACCCATAGGCCATAAAGATATCAATGATTAATTGTATTAACATTATATAAAATATTGTTTATCAATACAACATAATAAAAGATAGATATACTAAATACTTGTAACTTGTACATATATATATATATATAATGATAGTATAATATTTATTACTAATCATTAGATAATTAGATATATTAAGTTATAAGCTAAGTATCTATAGCCTTAGATATAGCTTAATATATAGGTACTATTTTTTTAAAGTATAAAGTATAAACGATATACCTAGTACATTTTTACTTTCCAGCTACCAGTATATAGAATACCTACAATTATCAAAGTACCATACCTAGTGGGCGGTGGCCATTATTTATAATTAATAAATAAATTTAAATATATTTAAAATATTTCATTTTTTTATTGCTGAGGTAGTTCTCAATTATTTCAATATATGTCGTTGAAAATATCGCGTAAATGTATTTGAACACTTTCTAATTAAAATCAATCAATTTATGAACTAAAACTAAATGTTTTCGCAATGTTTCATTATACGCGAATCTTTTGTGGCAAATATAACATATAAATTGTGGTTGCACACCACATTCAAATTTAAGATGTCGATCAATAGAGCCTTTATTTTTATATGATCTTCCACAGGCGTTAGGACATACAAATCTTGATTCCAATTTGTCTGAAAAAATAATGTTATTAATACTAGGTATTTACTTTTAAAATGAAAATAGTATATTAACAATGTAGGTGTTACAGAGTAAACGCAGTATGCATGATGCATCACAAACATAATAGTATGTACAAAATATTGCATAGGTATAACTTTATTTGTATTGGTAGAAATTGACAAATTTCAAAATAAAGGCTGCATTATTTAAAGAATTAGGGTTGGCGTGAAAATGACTTACCGGTAAATAACTGATAAATGATAATAAACCGACAATTCAACATGGGAATTAATTTTAGTTGTTACGATATTTAAAAAAAAAAATTATTACTAATATTATTACTATATTATATTGGTTTCTTTTATTATTTTATTTTATTTAGGCGATAAACAGATAAATATTTGTAATAATGATATTCAATTATATTCATATTTAAGTATTCCCATAAGCTCAGCCACTTACAAAAGATCGTTTTCTTCTATGAGGCGTATCAAAAATTGGTTACGAACCAGTATACTAACAGTATAAGACCGTTTCACAAATTTAGCAGTTCTGAATATCGAGAGAGATGTTGTTAATTCGTTAAATAATGAAGACGTTTTAGAAGTGTACTGTACTATAAAGACAGAAAATTTGTATTAAAATTAAATTAAAATTGTAGAGTTGAATTTGTATGTATGTATTATTAATGTAAATTATGGTGGATACGGGGGCATGGGGGCCTTTGTTGTCTTGGTACTTTTAGCTCCCCAAAATATAAGCTCTAGTTGCGCATATGTACCTAACTACCTAAATTATCAAAATTAAGTCACTGTAGAAGGTTTGGTAAACTTGAATTTATAGATACTATAAAATAAGTAACTATTAAAAATTATATATAATTGGACATTATATAACCATTATAACCTAGTAATTATAATAATTATTATTATTATTTAAGTTAAAATTGACAGATTATTATTGTTTATCAATTTTATAAATCAAATTTTTGAAAAATATCGATTCAGAAAAATACATTATTTTTGTAAGATTACATGCACCATTATAATTTATAAACTATAATATAGTATATTAATAATAGAGGAGAATAGCATATTATATTATTCTCCTCCACCATTAGAAAATTATATTTTATTAAATGCTAAGAATTTAAACACACCAAAGTAACTGATTATTTTTATTAAATCATTTTATGACTATACCTATATTACTTTTATCATTTATGTTAATACATACTTATTAGTTTTTATACCTATCAGTTTTTAAAATATATTTTAGGTACAATAGGTACACAAAAACATAATTATATAAATATGGTAAAATGTCTAAATAACGACTAAATAATACCTAAGTATACCCCTTCCCTAAACGTCGCGCCTGCTACATAGCTATTTTAATTTATATTTTATTAAGATCATAGTTTGAAGTGAAAATAAGTTAGAAACGGGATGGAATAATGTAAAAAAAAATGTTTGTATCTTCCTGAAAAGAGAATACTCTGGAATATGTTTAAAAAAAATCGGGGATTTTTTATTGACAACAGATTTAAGGTTGTCGAATTGTTCAGTTAAGTATTTTAAGTAGCAAGTATATGTATATGTAGATACTTTAAAAATAACATTATCACTAAAAAATTAATCATTACATCTTCATAAATCCTAATACATATTAGATTTTAATATTTGTTTAAATAATAAATATTCATAAACATAAATTATTTTCAGAATGATAATCAATACGAACACAAATATATAGAAATTTTTTTTTTAATTTGTATTATTATCTTAAATAAGAAAAAATTAAGTATACAAATGTTATTTATGAATTAATAAATTAATCGAATATTTTATGTACTAAAGCTAAATGTTTCTTCTTTGTTTTATTATATGCAAATCTTTTGTAGCAGATATTACATATAAATTGTGGTTGTACTCCACATTCAAATGTAAGATGTCGACCAATTGAGCATTTATTTTTATATGATCTTCCGCAGTTGTTAGGGCATAAAAATCTTGATTTCACTTTGTCTGAAAAAAAACCATTTAATGAATTCTATACTAATATATTAAGATAATATACACCGATAAGGCGATAACACATGATGGCATTTAGCCATTTAGGCAATACTCTATATCGAAACCGGTAATTTAATTGAACAATATATTAATAAACAATAACTTAGAAATTTAATGTTTATATTTTTATTAAACTAAATCTTTATAAATTATACACTATATATTTATTAGTTAATATTAAATCTTCTTCTTCCAGCTTTAAAGGCCATTGAGGCCCATTGTTGCAAAACAAATCTCCTTCCATCTGTCTCTGTGTTTTAAATCATCGAAAATAAAACTATTTGGTATTTATATTATCTAATGATTTATGGACATCGAGAAAAATTGTTATTATAATGAATAATGATATTGGTATAGTAAACAAATAATGTGACAAAATCATAAAACATATTATAAAAAATTAGATATTATACGATTAGCAATCAAATTAGTTGAATTATAGCTGATAATTGAAAACATATAATTTTTGAATACTTTTTTTGTAATTTGTAATTTTATACTTTTATTTTAACCATTTAATCATTTTTTTATACACAATTACTAGTATTTTGAACAGGTACCTATAAATATATATTATATATATATTACGTTAATTATTCAATTAATGTATACACTATTTCAAAATAATTCGTGGGTATTTTTTTTATTATATAAATACACAATTAAGTACTAAACATTTTCTAGTAAATAATTTCTTTGTATATGTTTCTAAAATTAATCATTGAAATTCCTAGTGAGATTCGTCAATTCCAAACTAATCATCAATAAAATAATAATAGGGATTAAGATGTTAAATTTGAATATTCAATGAGAAATCATACGACATATGATTATATGTAGAGACAGTCAGCACAGGGACTGTATTATATATTAATATTTTTTATATTTATATTGCTAATAGTATATTTTTTTTAATTAGTAACAGTAGGTTGAACTAATTTTTGCTAAAAACAAATTACAGTATCGCAATATATTACGTAGGTTGTAGGTACCTCTAAATAGTAATTATTATAATATTGCTAAACATTTAGTTGTTATTTATTTCTAATAGTCGTTACCCATGTAACTTTACGGTGTAGGTAAATAAGTTAATGGTATAAATAGTTTAAAATTGTATTATCTCATAATCTAAATATTTTAAAAATCACACTGGAATGTATATAATAGAAAATTATAATAAAAAAGTAATAATTAAGTTTTTACTATCAATACTTTATGAATTATTTAATATAATAATAACAATGATTTGATAAGAATTCATTATTTATTTATATGTGAATATCTAATTTTGTCAATATTTATAAACTTTACACTCTTAAGTTCTTGATTCAAACGTTAATAAAAAATTATTATGAATTTAAAAATAAAAGATGAGTACAAACTATAAACAGTTTATACAAAGAACTTATTATATTCAAATTTCAAACTTTTTGACTGAGGATAAAACTTAAAATTTAATATTAAATTTATAAAATTTAACAATATAAAATATTGTTGTATTTAATTAATTAACCAATTACAACACGAAGATCATTCATTTCAGTAATTTCTATAGAATTTAGGGAAGGTGCGAAGAGTAAGTTATAGCCATAAAGTGGATTTTAAAAATAACTGATTATATTTTTATTTTTAACATTATTTACTATTTAGTAACATTTTTGTTTTATTTTATTCTTATACGGGAGTCAGATTAAAAACAATCATAATCTCAAAATATTTAAATGTACATGCGACTTATAAAAGGTTTTTACCAATGGATTTATGGACTATATAGGTGCAACTAGAGCTCTAATTCGGAGGGGCTAATTTTATAAATGATACAGAGACAAGTAAACGTTCCTCAGAATTAATTTAAATATGATAAAATACGTTTAAAATACTGGAGGAAGAATTATGGATACAATTGGAGACTAAGCCCCCTAATTTCGCTTACACTATACCTTTAATGATATAAGATAATGCGAAGATATCATATACCATCCTCTCGGCTCATACATTTTTAATTTTTACTATAGTATAATTTTAATTTTTCTTCAGAATAAACAAAAACTTTGAATAAGTACTACAATGATATATGATTATTCAGAGTTTTTTGTATGACATTATGTTTGTACCTACGTAGAATAAAAAATAAATGAAATAATTTTCAAAATATATTGTATGGTGAATGACTTGTGTAATAAATTTCATTAAAATATTACAGTTGTAGAATTCTAGCGTAATTATATTTGTATATAAATCAAAGAACTATGCTAAAATATTTTAAAAAAAATAAGAGTCTTTGTTCCTTATCTTCATCATCTATTCAAGCACTGATAGTGTACTGGCTATGAAAACTTGAATTCATTTGTACTCGTATACAATTGTACAAACATTTTCAATTATTGACAATAACATGTATTTGTATTAATATAATTAAAAATGTCATTAATTATAATATAAAAGTCATAGTATTTATAGGTATTTATTTAATATAAAAATATTAGATGCTGTTTTAGTCAGTTTATATATTATTATTTATTATACATCAATTGTCTATGAACCAGATACACGTGTCTCTTCATTGATTGCTTATCAGTAAATTTTTTGTGACAAATATAACATACAAATTGTGGTTGTACTCCACACTCAAATTTAAGATGTCGACCAATCGAGCATTTATGTTTGTATGATCTTCCACAGTCATTTGGACAAAAAAATCTCGTTTCCTTTTGTTCTGAAAAAATAACATTTATTAATTTTTTAAATAAAAATAATTTATTAGCATAGCAATGATGTACTAGCATATTATATTGTAGTATGCATAGTAAATTAGTAAGCATATAAATATAAAATGTGTATTGTATTTAAATTTCATTTATAAAAATATAAAACAATGACATTCATATATTATAGAATATAGATTACCTACTATTCACACTATTCAGGGTGGGTAGTAAGAGTAAAAATTAAGAAAAGGTTTTCAAGAATAGTAAAAAAATATTAATTTGATTTAATATATTATCTACTATTTTTTAAAAAAAAAAAAAAACCTTTATCTTATTTCTAGCAACATAATTTTATTAGGTAAAATATAACAATATATACTAATATACTATATAGTATATACACAATATTATGTATATAGTTAGGGGCGTAATCATTACAGATATATCTATCCAAACGTATTATTTTTATATCTATATTAATATATTCTGGATGCCATTTACGTCAAAAAGATATAAAGAGAGTTGGGATGTAATATAGAATGATGCAAATTACACCAGTGGTTTTCAACTTGTGTGCCGCAGCTCCCTGTAGGAGTGTCGTCGGTTATTATTAAGGAAGCCCGGAGTTGGGTCCGTAGTAGAAACTAAAAATAAAATTGTTAAACATTTTTTTTATTATTATAAATTATAATTATTCGTATGGGAGTAGTATATTTGATTTCAAAATCTAAAGGAGCCATGGACTCAAAAATATTTAAAACCATAGTATTACACCATTAAGTTAATTTATACATTTAACAATCTTTACAAAATAAAATTTATAAAATTATAAAAATAATGGGTTGCAGGTATAATTATTATATAAATTACAGTAGTGCATTATTTTTGATTACATATTTTCGATTACCAAAAGTGAACAAATACAATTTATTTTTAGCTTATGAATAATCACCAAATTATTACATACATATTTAATATCCTGACAGAGGTAGGGCTATGGCTCTACTCAACCTGCCAATGTAATATTTTAATTACCAATTTTATTGGATTATATGAAATTCAACGCCACCTCTTGAGCGTTGTATACGTTTCATTTTTACCACGACGGCCTTTTAATAGCAACAATTCACAACATATTTGTATGGACATGGACAAGACTTTAGAAAATTAAAATGAACAATTACAAATCAGCACTCGAAAATTAGGTTTATTTATCTACGTTGAATTATTATATTCCACAGTAAGATTAAAAAAAATCCTCATGATACATGTGTTTATTGTATTTAATCTAGATTCTAGATCTAGACCAATATAAAACACTACATTCGTAAATAAAGAGTATAAAGACCGATAACAAAATGCGTAAGCTTGATTGGCTGAATAAAAATCTAAATTTAATATTTACTATATATGAAATATATAAAATATTAATAAGGTTCATATATATATATATATTGATATATCAATTATGATTTATAATACTTTATTGAGCTCATAGGTATAAAATACTAGTTTTTCAATAATTCACAATAACATATAAATTTTTTTAGATTTTTAATAACTTTATTGATATATATTATTTTAATTTTTTTACAATGGAATATATCTATGAACCAGATATTGAACATTTATTCATTGATTCTTTATCAGTAGCAACATATTTAAAGCAAATTGGTTATTCAAACACCGATTCTATTTTATAATTGTATTTAAGATGACGAGTAGTTGACTGTTTAATGTTTATCTTTGTATGATTTTCCGTATAAATTGGAGAAAGTAAATCTTAAGTCTGAAACTATGGAATCTGAAAAAAAGATAACTTATTTTTTTTTTTTCAAAATAAAAATTATAAAAACTATATTAAAACTATTATTCAAATAAAAGTTTTCCGAGTCGCACACGTTTTCCATTAAAAAGTAATAGTAGACGACAAATTATTATCTAGAAATATTTATAGTTACCAAACAGTATTTATTTTTATAAGCTTATAAGTCCGTAGATACCTATAATTTATAACTTTATAATAATAATAATAATATAGGTATTGTAAAGATATAATCACATCTCAAATGTCAATATGTCATTGTTTTTGCCATAATCATACACTTGATGGTAAGAACATAGTCTATGTTTGTATGTTGGTTTTATACGATAATTTAATTTTTTAGCAAGTATAAAGTAGTATATATAGTATATAAACTATATAATATAGCATAAATTAAAAATGCTCATAAAAACCTTAAAAACTAAATAATCGCGAAAAACCAACTTATAAACACAAACAATGTTCTTACCATCAAGTTTCATAATAGGTCGATTCACTCTAATTTTTAAACTAACGGAGCTAAACGTGATCTGCTGAGCGTAAATTTGCTATGTTGCGCACTTGTAAGGCGGAGACAACACATCGTATAATATGCGGGAGTTGCATCCTCTTAAATGTTTATCTAGATTTGTATGATTTACCACAGAGCTTGGAAACCCTATGTTAGTTCTGTCAATTCTGAAAAAACGTACGTTAAATTTAATTTTTTTCAAAATACCGAAATCCAGAACCGATAAAAAATATAAATAAATATTTTTGTGCAGGGCTAGGTGAAGACATTTTAGAAAGGAAGTATTTTTTTGTCGTAAGTAGTTACTCAAATTACAATTTTTAACTATTATATGACTGGAATAAATTCATAAGCATATAGCTTATAAAGAATTAATTACAATTTATAAATAATAAATATATAAAATAGACGATAGACAAAGAAAAATACTTGTAGGAGCTTTTTATTTTTTATTTATTATTAGTGAACAAAAAACTGATTTTGGCCACTTCTCTCCATTACCATCATTGATAGTGCCGGTATTTGATATTTTTTAGATCAAAACTTTTAAACATAAAAAAAAATGGTGTGCAAGTGGGTATCGCTCTGCTGTATAGTAGAAGTTGACTGGTTGAGAGTAGATAACTATAATGGATGTGTTAAATTTGAATGCAATGACAGGTATCACTGTATACGAAAAACGATTCTGAACGGAGATGATTTGTCAGTCTAGGTCCTAGGATATATTATATTATTATTTATTACCTATATTTAAATTCAATACATATTTTTTTTTTTTTTTTTGATACAAGTAGTTTATTTTTCTCAATTATCGGTGAAAGTTTCAAGTTTCTATGACTTATACTTTTTGAATAACAACAAATATTTTAAATCATTTTAGGATATACCGTTATTTTACGCGATTTCGTAAAAAATTAAATTTCATTTACGCTCATAAAATGTTTTCTATATGACGCTAGAGTTAATTTTTTTTCAGTTATTTGAAGAAAAAGTTACAGTGTACCTTATATTGAATTTTTTTAACATTAGGTATAAATCAGTTAATCACAACAATTTTATTAATTTTAACTTTAAAATACCTTGCAAATTTTCGCAATTTTGACATATTTTGTGAACATATGAACTTTAAATGCTTATAAACAAAAATTGTGACTACTGATTTTTTATTTTTTTTTTTTTACTACGATAAGTACAACTTATAATAAACCTTGTATTCAATTTTAAAGATTTTTTGAAACGCAAAATTGTTTTTATCGGCATTTCAAAAAAAAAGTCAAAAACCAAAGCACTATTACTACTCCAAAACGTGACAACAGACACAAAAATAAAAATAAATACATTTATTACTCCATTCAGAATCTAAAAGTATTGGAAACAAAAAATTATATTTTTTTTAATCATAATTAATTAATTAGTATATATTATTTCTTTAGATGGATGCTAACAAATAATACAAAAAAAAAAAAAAAACGTTTTTATAAAAATGTAAATGAATTATGAAATACTTATAAAAAAAAATAAAACTATAAATTGACAAGAGTTGTTAAAAATACTTAAAGATGCAATTAAAAATAAATATGATTTAAAGGGGAAAAAATTCCTAAAAGTGTTCTTTAAGGATTTCTAAAAAATCTTAATTTCGCAATGAGCTAGAAAATGTTTTTTCAATAAATTTACTTACTGATAACCTAAGTTATTTTATTATTGTGATAACACTACCACACAGAAAACAATCCCCCAAAATTATGTTTTATTTTTCTTTTATCATGACCAGTCATATTCGATAATACTGCTTATACAGATAGCGGAGTATATAAAATTTTGTTTTGTATATAAAAAATACAGATTGTATATTTGTTATTTTCAATAATAATATAAAAAGTATAGTTAAGTAGCTGAACATATGCTGTTTTTAAATCTCTATATTTTATTGTGTTGGTAGAAGGTACCAACCACCAATACCTAATTTATATCGCCAATTAAACTAGTTATTTATTGACAAAGATTTTTTGTCAATCAAATACCAAACTACCTATAGGTATTTCATATTATATTGTGTATTTGTGTTATAAATTTATTACCTACTGATTACTAAAAACTAATTAATCACCAAAAAAAATTTATAATCTTGGTGACCATTAAAGCATTAATTAAAGCAACTCTTTCGTTAATGATTTGAGCGTGCAGCTGCTATCCTATATAGTCCGTTGCTTCACATAGGCATGTGGTGGGACTCGCAAGGCTGGCGTAAGAAGTATTGACGCCCTTAACAACCCCCCCCCCTATTTTGAGTAGTAGTAAAATTAAGTATTTTAGTAAGTTAAATAAAATTAGTATGTAGTTTATATCATAACTTTAAACTTTATTACCTAAACATAATCAAACAATATTGTAATAAAGTTATACATATTATTTTATTAGCATATAAAATTACCGCATTGTGTAACGAATCTAGACGTAATAATCTAGTTAAGTGTATGAATTTATTTATAAATGGATAAATATTATATGAAAATAATTATTATAACACATTTATATATTTTATTGTCACATACAAATGCGGTGGTGTGTAAGTATTATTTTTACATCAAAGCCAGTGATATTGATGCACTGTTATATTCTTACAGTATACAAATATAATATATATGCAGGGGCAGGCTGGGTTAATATTTCAGTCCAGAAATTTTTTTTGTCAAGCCAAAAATTAACAGAGGACCAACGATTTGGTCATAAGTATGTAAAAAAAAATAATAATGATAAAAACCTTTATTATTTAAAAAATATTTTCAACATTTTATGTGGATATAAAAAATAACACATAATATATAAGATATTTTTATATAGATACAGTGTACACATTTTAATATAATATCTATATATTAAAATGAACTCTTAAAGTAATTCTTTTTTTTACATAATTAGATTTTTTTCATAACTTCACTAGTTTCCCAGATTCTGTCGATTAAAATCGACGAATTAATGTCAATCGTCATTTATAGAAGCTAATTTTCGCTTTTCCACGGACATGAATATAAACGCTTCTAAATTCTCATAAGTTAGAGTATTTCGTAATCGATTTTTTATGAATTTTAGTGTTGAAAATGACCTCTCACATGCTATTTGTGTTACCGGTAGTGTTAAAACTTAAAAGATAATTATAAGTCAAAGATAAATTTGTATATGCATTACTATACAAATTGTATTTGACTAATAACTTTAAACAACAACAGGCACAATTTTTGCATGTTTTACAGGTCATATTTAATCCGGCAGTTTCTTCAATTTCTTGATATTCATCTTCTGAATCTAAATTTTCAAAATTATATTCGTATTCAACTGTTTTTTTTAAGTTATCCCAATTATTACCAAACCTTACTAATTCTTCTCTTAATTTTTGATGGGATTCTTCCAAAATTATCATTGATTGTAAATCGGATTAAATTTTTAGAGAGAGCTTTCAAGGCTATTTTTGATAAACCGTGTTTAAAACTATTGAAATTGACTGGGCATAGAAGCAATAAATCCATGTATAATGGACTATTGTTCACAAATCTTGAGTTCATACTTTCAACTCTATCCATCATCTGATTATGAATTTCCACAGTATATAGATCACTTCATAATAATTTTATAATGTTATCGATTAATATAATACTTAAAATCACACGAGCTGATAAGGTAATATCTATTTATGCATTATATTTATTATATTTTTTCGTATACTATATATTTTTAATTTATAAAATATTATCAGGCCATTTATTTTAATCTATTATTGTAACGGGCCACCGGGATTTGTACCGGTGTCCCGCCAGGCCAGCCCACCCTTGCAAATATGAGACAATTGCATCTTCAATTAAAACGACATTAGAAAATAGAATATTTCAAATTGTATATATTTTTAATGCGTATTAAAAGATAAATTAAATAAAAATAATTTTCAGTTTGGCGCCCTTTCCATGCTCTCGCCCTAGGCAGTCGCCCAGGTCGCCCATAGCTTTTGTCAGCCCTGGGTGGGAGTAAAAAAGTAATTACTATTTTAATACCAACTATAATATTACATGTTTATAATTTATGTAATTAAATGAAATTAACGCAAGAATATTTGTTTGATGTTTTGAGAAGGATTCACATTGTAAATATATATGATGTCTCCGATCTGACAAACATATAAGAATGTGCCTCCTGTATTCTGTTCCAACTGTTCCAAGTTCCAGATATCAAATTACAAAAGTATAAAAATGTTTTCATAAATGTAGACTGACAACTATATTTCTACTGAACTTTAACTTACACTGAATCCGAAACCGATGTCAACAGGCGATCCTGTCTGAATTTATCAGTGAGGTTTTAGTCACCATTCACCAATCCAAAATTGGTAGGTGAACCATCTAATCGGTATGAATATTCTCTTTTGAAACAAAGACTAGCCTTAAATATCTAGGTACCAAAATAGCTGGGAACAAAAAATTAAGTACTTTTCTGTATACAATGTCATATTCTTACCCCTTTTATTACAATATTGGTCAGTTGCGCCATCGTCCAAATGGTTTTGAAAATCATAACACTTGCTGTCATTGTGGCAGCGCCACGGCATAAGCGTCAACATGGGCCAATTACAATATTAACTTTAAATATTTTTAAAAATAATACACTTGTAAGGAAATTTTATAATATTATTGCTTAAAAATAGTTATTTTTTAAAATGTATAATTTCGTATTTTCTGAATAACGGGTTGCAGTTATACATAGCCAACATTATTATTGTAGGTACTTATTTTATTATGATTATTTAAGCTTTTATAGGTAAAAGGTATAAACACAATGTAATTATATAACAATCTATTACATTTTTTTATTTTCTATTATTACAAACATTAATAAAAAATATAAAAATTATAGTATTTAAATTTTTAGTACCTATTTTAATCAATGTAAAAATGTTAATATAAAGACTGTTGTTGCTTGTAAATATTTAATATTCATAATTTAATGTTATGAGTCAATATTAAATGTCTTTTCAATGATCGTCTGTATTTGTACGATTTTCCGCATAATTCGGGGCAAAAATATGTTGTTCCTATTGATTCTGTAACACGATAAACGTATTGATTTTCCGGTATTGAAAAACTTAGTAATAAATAAAAAATAAAAAAAAATAAAATAACATACAGATTGCAGATAAATACGTTCTTAATAGCTAGGCGAAGAACTAAGCTAAGCTCATCAAGTTTTCTATCAAATGGACATGCATTATTGGTTATAAGGTTATAACCATTATTTAGCAGAAATACCCGTAAATTCTTAAATTCGTAACTCAAAGAGCGCATAGGCCATAGGTATAAGGTATAATACGGTTGATTAAAATCTTATAAATTAATGTATACAGAGGTTAAATAAAAAAAAATACCTATAAACATATTTGGCAAGTTTCTTATATTTATTATTGTTCCATTAAAAATAACATCACTTTCAATGCTTATTTAATAGTTAATACAGACTAATTATTACAAATTATTAAATATAGGACATACGAGATTAACGCAAGAATACTCGAAGAATCGATATTGTGTATGACATGTGTTGTTTCTCAAATTGTTGATCGATATTAGCTTATATAAAAATGTATATTAATATTTCATTGAATTCTTACTAAGAAATATTAAAAATAAGAAAATTTAATGTTATATATTTATTTTATTTTATTATACTTCAGTAAGTATTTTTAATTGTTTGTAAATACAGTCTCATGAGTCCCATATATTATGCTGAAGGTTCTTAATGTTATCATAGTTTGCCGTTGTAAGTATCCAAGTGGGTACTATTAAACGAAAGTTCAAATGTAATAAAAATATTGTTACAAAGAATATAAGAATTAATTATGTTTTTGAATCACATGTTTTTTCATTGATTCTTTTAATGCAAATTTCCTGTGGCAAATCCAACATTCAAATGTTGGTTCTACTCCACATTTAAATTTAAGGTGTCTCCCGACTGATCTTTTTATTTTGTATGATTTTCCGCAATTATTAGGGCAAAAATATCTTAATTGTTTAGTGTCCGAATCTGAAAAAAAATTTTAAAAACATTTTTATTCTTTCATACTGAATTATATAAGATGTTTTTAATAACTAAATTTAAAATTTCATCATATAATGTTTTATAAATTATGACCAAATTTAGTCCAGGGTAAGCAGAACTTATGCCATTTGTTTCATAATTTTAATTCCATTTAAAGATGTCAGGTCTTCTGCGTAAGTATCTTACATTTTACAAATTTATAGCAAAGTCAATTTTATATTGTTTAAGCTTTAATATTAGGATAAACGAACTTATTATCAAACTTAAAGTTAAAAACATTATCTGTGATTAAATTGTTTAGCGAGTTATGAGCATAATCAATTTTAATATTTAACATTCAAATAACTTGATTGAAAATTGAAATATCCTAAAAAAATGTGCAACAGAGATAATGTTCTTAATTTTAAAATTGAAAATAGATTATTATATAAAATTGCCCACAAAAACAACATAAAATTATTACATTCAGTATCTAGTTCTTGGACACACTTAAGATATTAAGTTTACACAAATTAATTTAACTGAATTTCAAACATTTAATACACATTATAATCGTATTTTAATTAAAAAATATAAGCCTAAACGACATCCCATTGTATGAACAACACAGGGCCCTAACCTGCAATGGTTTGATAAAAACAGTATATCTAATAAAAATGCTGTTGATATGGTATTATAACTCAACCTATTCTAAATTCACATGTTAAATTTAACTATAAACAACAAAATACAAAGATTTTCAAATATTCACAGACATTTTAATACAAATATATGATAATAAATATGAGTCAAAGGAAAAAAAGCACATAAATATAAAATTCTACAAATTTTTAATTAAAAAAATATACATAAATGCACGAAATATAAATACAAATTTTTTTTTAATTTTAACAAAAATTATCATTTATTGTAAATAAAAATGTATTAATCTCAATACTTAACAAAAGAATACATATCGTTATCTCAACAGAAGATGCTATGGGTATTATTTAAATAATAAATAAACTTAGATTAATTTAATATTTATAAATTTTAACATATTATATTAACTGTAATCAAATGTATATAACAAATATAATACCCAAATATTGTTCTATAGACTATAGTTCTATACAATATTAAATTCAATATGTCTACCAATAGGAGCTTTTAATTTTGTATAATCTTCCACAGTAGTTGGGACACCAATATGTTAATCTCTCTATACATAAAAAATTGTCTTTAATAACATATTTTTACAATTATTCTAGTATTATAATATTTGCATTTCAATAAAACAGTTTGTGTACAATATACATTACAATATAATATGGGCACGTCCAATAATTCACATATAAGTTTATGAGATGTTTGGTATATTTATTAATTTTTAAAAATAAACATTAATTACTGATATATTTTTTAATAAATATTGTTAGTCGAATACATTATATTATATGTCTAGATACAATAAACATTTTAATACATACATACTTTAGTCTACAGTTCAAAATTATTTTTTCTGAATAAGTTTATATCACTAAGAATATCTCTATTAGGTATTTAAAAAGTATTGAATCAGTAAATATAATTGCTTTTTAAAAAAACAAAATTATAGATATATAAAATATAAATATTTTTATAATAAAATCTAGATTGGTTAGCGAACAATCTTGGGGCAAAACCTATTATAGTTAGATAAAAAAATTTACTTAATAAATTATCCTGCATTATTTAACTAAAGTCCAAAATTATTTTTCATGTATTTGCAATTATTTTGTGAACACATATTACATGATTTTTCAAGTGGTCTTTTCTTCCAAATGTTCGATAACAAATATTACATATAAATCGTTTGTAACCACATTCATGTTTCAAGTGATGCACTAATCTGGGTTTATGTGAATATCTTCGGCAACAATTTGGACATGTAAACTTATATGAAATGGACAGATTTGATTGTCTTCTGTATTCAGATAGGAGACCTAAATTTTAAACAATTAATTAAAAATGTATACATAACAATAATATACTACATAATGATAATAGTGCGCTGACCGTGTTCATAATGCATTGGAAAGCTAATATTATAGTTATTGATATGATATTATGATAAAAAGGAAGTTACCTATATACGTATGCTGTATGTGTATAAGTATATGTTTAAATTATATCTATTCTGTGTACATGATGTGCTGGTGATAAAAGATAAATTACCTTTTAAAAATAACAGGCTTAAAACAATTATTGATATATATATATACATGAGCAACCTTTGAACAATTTAAAAATATAGGTAATAATTAGGATTATAATAATAAATTGTAATAAGGATATTAACAATTTCAGAAAGAAGAATCTTATATGTTATAACTGATATAATCTTACATCTACTAATAATGTTGTTTATTTCATTGAATGGTTAACATTAAATAATTGAGTATGATATCCAATAGATTTTAATCTATTTAACACCATACGAATATATAATAATTATCATTATTATATTATATGAAAAAGAATAACATTATTCTACAATTATTTCATTACTCCAATCAAGGTGTAAAAATAAAATGAAACAAAATAACAATACAATAATATTAAAATCAAGTGTATTCTGTAAGTAGCTAGGTTAAAGAAAAGAGTATAGAATGATATATTCAATAATTTATTAGATCATAAATAAATGGAACATTATCCAAGAAAAATTGATACTTAATAAAACACAATAGGAAATATTAATGAAAATAAACATAACATATTACATATTAAGTAATTTTCACATATAAATTAGTATATTTATTTACTTAAAATAATATACATTTGAAAAATGAATTAGTTTAGATTTTTGGGGGTTATTAATATACTTATAGGTAGTTAGGATTACATAAAATTATGTATATAATAAAAATATGATAGAATTTATAATTATCAATCATATTGTATCACACAAATAACTATGAATGATACCAAGATGACTTTTTAAAGTACCCTTTTGGCTAAATTTCTTATTGCATAACCAACATTCAAATTGCTTGCGACCACCACATTCATAATTCACATGATTGAAGTAACTACCTTTGGACTTGTAGATTTTGTTACATGATTTATTTGGGCATGTGTAATTGCTAGTTTTTTTTGATTTAGATCCTAAAAAAATATATTGGAATTAATAAAAATAAATATATTTGTTTACTTAAATATATTAATAGTAGGTAATTATAAATAAAAAGCTGGTATGATAATTTAAAATGATTTTCTATTCACAATTTTTATGTAATGTTAAATAAAATATATATACACCACACAGAGATATAAAAGTGAAAAGAAATATGATTGAAAATAATATATTAATATATTTTATTATACAGGGATATGCATGTATAGTGAAAGAAATAAATTATTTTATTATTTATTCTTAAAATATTAAATATTTATATTCATTGCGAATACATAAAAATAATTACACTTATATTATAAGCATATGCATTTTTAACTTAAACACATAACAGCAGTACAAGGGATTGGAAGAAAAGAATATAAATCAGGTATAATGACAATATTATTAATACTTATATTTAGACAATACCACATCAGAAATAAACAATTCGTAAATTAAAAACCAATCACAATAATGATTATTTAAAAATAAAATAAAAACATGAACAGCAAACTATGGCCCACAATACAATATTAATTTTTACCGGTTTACCTATTCACCCTACATGCTACGTCTATCAAAATGAGACAAATTCGACATAGTATCATTTTTTTAAGCTGTTTATAAAAAAAAAAATTATTTAAATATAATAAAACAAAATTATTTATTCTAAAGTGGGTAGAGTGTAGACGTTATTTTATTGTCTCCTTTGATGCTTTGCCTCTTCTTATCAGTAATAAAATACTTAGAACTTAAAATATGTATCAGATATTCTAGTTTATACAATTCAGGTGATATGAAAAATAAGATTAAAATATAATTGTAATATTAGAAACCTATAAATATTTTTGTTTCTCAACGTAATATGTATTTAATTTTATTTAATTTCATCCAATAACTTTATGGATTATAGCTAAATGATTTTTCAAAGTGACTTTTTGTGCAAAATTTTTATAACATATATGACATTGAAATCGTCTTTGTCCTCCACATTCAAATTTTAGATGATTATTTAAGCTTGTCTTCAATTTATATACACGATTGCATGATATAGTCGGACAATTATAATATTGAATCGTTTCTGGAAAAAAATATTTACAGTGGGTTTGTTATTTTATTACTTTATAAATATATATTATTTTTATAAACAAATTAAACTTTGTCTATGCATCTAAACTGTTTAATATACATACTATATAATTATAAAAAAAAGCAGAATACTGAAAATAAATAATAATATATAGGGCTCAGAAATTGATGCATTTTGCATTTTTTTTTTAGAACTTTTTAGACAATGCTCTCCTGGCCACAAATGTGTTTTATTAGCATGTGAATCTGAACAACTAATTTTCATTTTGCATTTTTTTGTGTTTATTACTATTTAAGTCATTTTTTGAAATTTTTATGTCATTTTCCCACATTTTTAGTCATTTTTACTGATTTTACATTAGTTTACTTCTTATCATTATGCCGCTAACTTACTTAGAACTTTGAAATTACCACAGACTAAGATTAGTGCTTATCCGATTTTATCACACCGATTACAGTTGTTGTTGTCGTGTTGTAGTGAATATTATTATATCTTAATTTTATTAATTTTTTGTAATATTTTGTAAATGCTAAAAAATTTTTATTTAATTTTTAACGACATTTTTGGTAATTTTTATGTCATATTTTGAGTAATTTGTAAGCTTTAATAAATGTATATAGAATTTTATAGTAAAATAAAGTACAATATTAAAAAAAATATATTTTTATTAATTTAAAATAAATTTTTGTATTTTTTAAAGGTTATTTTTTGTCATTTTTATGTCATATTTGCATTTTTTTAATTGTTTTTAAGGTTATCAACTTCCGAGCCCTAATAATATATCTAATTACGTAAATAACTCACATATAAATTATTATTATTTTTCTTTTTTTTTTCAAAATATTTATACCTACTTAGAATAATTTTTTCTGTTCTATAAACAAATGGATTATTAATAAATAAAATTTCATAGATTGATTTTATTTGCAGAAATTATAGATAAAAATTAAGCAAATATTATATGAATATAGTAAATATATTATTAACATCTTTAATCTGAATATATCACTTTCATAATATTATTTTATTATACAGTTGATGGTAATAGTTTTAGTTTACAGTATAAAAATTATAGTTATTTGATTTGGATATTAACCCTTTTTAAATTGTATTCAATAAATATAATTTTAAAATACAATAGTACCTGTATGGCTGTATTGTACCTAGACATACAATTATAAATATTTATATAGAGTAACTTAACAGTAATATTATGCTTATGATTTAAAATAGATATTAGATATTATAGTTTATACTTTAAGATTAAAATAATATAATCATAATGTTGGAAACATAAAAATATTTTTGTTTTCTGACATAATATGTATTTAATTAAATGCAATAAATTTATGAATCATAGCTAAATGAGATTTCCAAGTGACTTTTTGTGCAAAATTTTTATAACATAAATGACATTGAAATTGTCTTTGTCCTCCACATTCAAATTTTAGATGTTTATTTAAGCTCTTCTTATATTTGTAAACACGGTTGCATGATATGGAGGGACAATGATAAAATTGATTCACTCCTGAAAAAAAAAAAGAATTATATTAATACTTATACAGTACTTTATTTTATAACTTTTTAAATAGTCACTATTAGTAGGGTACAGTATGCTATAATAAATGTTTTTAAGATATACAAAATATTAAAATTAATAAATCAAAGCACAGTAAAATGATTTTATACTAGTTATAGTAACTTGAGATGAATCACTTTGATTTAAATACTTATTTAATACTTAACAATTGGGACTCTTTTTAATAATTATAACTTAATTAAAATAACAATAAAAAAAATAATACACAGTAATTGGTACTCTTATAAAAGAATTAGTTTGATCAATTAGCACTTACATTTTTATTAAATTAAATTAAATATTACATATTTATATAGAAATTTTATGAAATAAATAATAATTTCTAACCTTAAACTTAATCAATTTTTAATTCACAATGTCAAACTTTAAGTAGTATTATTCATAATATAGACGCTAGATTTTCCATAAAGCACAAATTAGTGGTTACACATTGTTACATATATAAATCAGTAAATTATCAGCTGATTTAAAATTAATCAGTTCAACACAACTATAGCACTATATATCTTCTTATAATATTACGTTTTTATTTTTTTATTATTATTATACTATTTTTTTTTTAGACATTATGATCCAGTACAATTATATATATTAATATATTATAATTTAATTTTATCAAAATCTTAAGATTTTATTCTAAAAATAAACTAATAAAAAATGTATATGATTTTTACAGTATTGCACATACATTGATAATATTGAGTTAAATATACTAAAAAATAATATCTTTAGTTATATATATATATATATATATATATATAAATTACACTTATATATTAATTTACTTAATAAGACATTTATGTATAGTAGCTGCATGTCCTTGCATAGCTGATTTTTGTTTAAAAGCCTTTGAACAGCATGGACAATTGAATTTACGCAAATCTCCACATTCATATTTCACATGTCGGTTTAAAGTGTTAGAAAATTTATAACTTTTACCACAATTGTTAGGACAAAAGAAACGAGTTTTCTTTAATTGATCATAATCATACCCTGAAAACCAAATTTGAATTAAACTTAAATTAAATATTTATAATATATAGATTTTCAATGTTTTGAATAGTATTTACTAATGTACAATATCACAATTTTAACCTAACCTATATTATTTGTAATTGTATTTGCATTATTAGAAATCATTTAAACATCTAATTATCCTAATATAGAAAAATCTAATTTAACAGACATTTCTTTCAAATTTCAATGGGCAAAATAATTAAGTCCTGAAAAAAAGATATTTTAATGTATTTAAACTCATCTATAACAGATAGTAATATTTCTACTCAATATTTTGATATCAGAAAACAGTCTTAGTTCAAATTTAAATATATTTATATAAAAATATTCAAAATTTGTCATAATATGTCAGCCACAACAATATATTATTATCACATTTCAACTATTTTTAGTTAATAGTGCTGATAACATTATTGCATATTTAGATATTCTAATACCTAATAGTAAATGAATGGTGTTTTACTATTATGTTTTAATATTATATTCTAAACACGAACATATATAATTTTTATTAATATGACACTATCGAAGACCTGGCAAACGATTACCACTTTGCCTCCCTGGCCGATCCTAAAATTTTAAAACTGCTACTTAAATTTGTAATTATAATTATGAAAGGTAGTAAGTAAAGTATAAACAATTTGATTGAATAAATTCAAATAAATTTAATACTTAAATTAACTGAGTAATTTCTCATATCAGTTTAATTAATCTTGTATACTCATATATTGTTACAGAAATATTTAAATTTAAAAACCTTAATCTCACAAAATTAAAGTTAAAGTTACGTCTTTTTTAACTGTAAATTTGTCCACTACTTGATTACTTTAAATGCAATCCTTTAGAGTTTAGATTGATTGATAATATAGCTAATCCATCTATACTTTTTAAAGATAACATTGTATTAGTCAATTTTTAAAGCAGTTTTTGTCATTTGTCAATATTTTGCAATACTTCAGTAATGATGAATAGCTCTAGAAAAAAAATTCAAAAATAAGCCATTGGGTAAAGTAAGTTTAATATATATATTTTTTTGAATGTGGTACAGTAATAATGTATGAGCAAATTGAGACCAGTTTATGTTAGTACAATAGATAAATAAATTAATTAACTGTGAGTCCAATAAGCTAAACTACTATGTAAAAGAACAAAAATTAATTAATTACAGTAGCTTTTGTTTTAATTCAATTTTATCATATATATTTTTAAGAATAATTTCAAAGTAAAATCGCTTATTATAAACAATATAAATGATAATATTTTTGAAGGTTTGACACAGGTAGCAGTTTTATATTTTATTATTACTTGATTTTATATTTAAAATTAAACATAAAACAATTGTAAATTTAAATTAATATTAATTACTTTTTTGGACAAATTAATGTTTTATTATTCTCTATAATTTTTAAAATAGGTGATTTAACTCAAAACTAAAAAAAAATTAATTTACATGATTACATTTTGTCTTTGATGTGCGTAGACTAGAGAAAAATCAACAGTATGTTAACCTCTTTTTAAATATAATGATTTTAAATTATAGTGTTTTATACTCAACTATATTTAAAACAAAAAAAAAAATTTAATAAAAATTAAAATATAACTTGATGTATTAATGCTAAGTGTGACTTCAGATTAGTATTCTGTGAAAATTTTCTACTGCACAGTTCACAAGAAAATGTTCTTTTACCGCCACATTCATAAAATATATGCCGCTTAAGAGTGTACTTATTCTTGTACGATTTACCACATTCATTTGGACATTTAAATCTTTGACCAGCATAAAAATCTGCAAAGAATAGATTAGTGTTTTTAGTGTTTAAATTATTAACCCACATTTAAATTAATTATAATATATATCATACTTAATAATAGACTAAATACAAAAAATCAAGTATTATATTATAATAAGTATTGATAAATTGGGTTCAGATTTTGAAGCAATAAAAAAAATAAAAAGCACTGGATGTGAATAATACAACAAAACAAAAAGACATTTATAAGGAGAAAAATAATGCAAAATTTAATTTGTAAAAAATTGATATGGAACAATTTTTTTCATAATATATTATAATTTGCTTTCAAATCCAAACCCTAGTAATAAAAAACAAATATATAACTAATTAACAAATTAACTTATTAAAACAATTTAATTTTTTAATAATTTGCTTTAAATAATAGTAAAATAATCAAAGAAAACACTGATAAATGCAATAATAAATATTGGCAATTAAGTTTCATCTTATCTTTAAAACATATTCAATAACAAAATTATGTTTAATTTTTAAAGTTATACCTCTATGACAATATGCAATTAAGTTTATTTTTAATAAATAAATAATATCACTGACACTTACAAAATTTTAAAATGTAACTATGTAACAATCTCAAAATGTTTCTTAAATACCCTATCTGAAGATAAAATATTATGTACATATTATAAACAAACAATCTATACTCTACTTAATAATTAAAATATAATTAGTTAATCTAAATAAATAAATAAGAAATGGTAAAATATAACAGTCGATTAGTCATAGTAAATTAACGATAAACTTAAAATTATTTATAATTTTAACAGTATAATATATGTAAGTAATATTATAATATTATATTTTTAAATCAGCACCATAAATCTTAAGTGCGGTTTTTTATAAATTAAAATAGGATTTTGAATCTAAAACTATACAAATCTATACATGAATATTATTCATTTCCAAAGTATCAAGTTATAAATACATTTAGGAAGATTTATTTATATTCATAATTTTATAAATCTCTATAATATATAATAATTTTTTAATATTTTTATAAAAAATTGTTTTAGTGTATCAAATACTTAAACATATTCAATGATTTTATGAATTAAAAGAACGTGTCTTTTCATGTTCGTTTTTACTGTAAAACGTCTTGGACAATATATACATTTAAACTGAGGATCAATACCACATTCATATGTTATGTGTCTCTTTAAACTTGATTTACGTTTTTTTCCTGTATAATATCGACCACAATTGTTCTGACAGTATAGAGGATCTGGTAACACATGTTCTGAAAATATAAACGATAAATTAGATATAAAATACAAACTTAAGATATATTTCAAATTTTAAGCAAATACATACATACATACATACAAACATATTCATTTGTAAGACAATTTATGAAAATAGTTACAAAAATAATAAAATACATTTTTTGTAAATATTGTGATATATTACTGAATACTGATATAATATTATAGAATATAGCAAGCAAACACAATGCTAAAATACTATAAGACTATACTAAAGGTTTATCAGAATTTGCTTTACATTTCATTGAATATCTGAATTATTTATTAGTCTCTTAACTATTTCATTATGAACAAGAATAGAATAACAGTTTATTTAATCTAATCCAATCAATTTATCAGTATCTTTATTTTATTATTTATGTCTAAACATTGAAAAATGTATATAATGCTGCAGCATTTTTAGACAAATATCAACATTTAGAAAAGTAAAACTTAAAATGTAACATTAAAAAAATGGTAAAACTCTATCAATTTAATAATTTTGATACCAGATTATATTTATAATAAGAAACAATTTTCTAAAAAATAATCATATGAAACTACATTTTATAGAAAATATATGTTAATATTGTGTACATTTTTTAGACTTTTTTTTTAAAGCAACAGCACTATTTAATACAACCTTATATAAGGCCAAAAAGTGCATTACTTAAAAATTAAAACATACTTATATATTTGTTGAGAATCTCAGTTTATACTGAAATATAGATTTAATATTAACTCTTATTAATCTTATTAATCTTATTAATAAAGTGAATGTTTAATGCATGTCTTTTCATACTGCCCTTATCAGTAAATGGTTTTAGACACACAGGGCACTTAAATTGAGGATCAACTCCGCATTCATAAATGAGATGTCTTCTGAGACTAGATTTTCGAAATTTGCCTCTGTATGATCTGCCACACATATTTGGACATTCAGTTGGATCTAATGAAAAATCTATGAATTCTGAAAAAAAAAAATATTGTGTTCTTAAAAGTTTCAATAAAATAAATGTTTCAAATATGCTTAACAATAAAAGAATTATTTTTGCATTACATAATTAGAAATAAAGCATGCTCATTCTCATTTTTTCTTTAATAATAAATTGATTCAAATTTAATTTAGGAATCCTTAAGTTAACTTAAGAACTATATTTTCAAGTATACTTTTACACCAGTAAAGGAATACCTATTCTGTAGCAAAACCAACTTATTTTAAATGATAATTATATTTTATTCCAATATGTTGTTTAGCAGATGATATTTTTGAAATGTTGATACAAATATTAATTTAAACATTTTAAACCCAAATGAGTAGCTACTGAAATACTAACTATAAACAATTGATGCATATTATGAATTATGATAAATACGAGGATAAATATAAGATGCAAATAAAAAAAAAATACATAAAAATAGACATCATATAATAACAATAATTAGTCAATAGGCTAACATAGGTAGGCTCCTTAAATAATATACTTGTGTTAGCTATTGAATAATTATTAAAGTTGGTGGAAGAAATTAAAGTTTGTAATAAATAATAAGATGCTATTAATACATTTGACAACAAGAAGTGGCCTTAATATTATCACAGGTTTGTTCATTGGTTCTTGAAGTTAATTTTTTATTAAGTATACATTACTTACTTGTGAAGTATAATAGGGAAATTCGAAAAAGTCATATGTAAATGAAAGCCGAATAGTAAGTATAATTGTTACAATTGATTTAGCTTTAAAATATCATACATTGCTATAAATTTAAATTTGTTGTACATTTGAATATTAAAATAATTATTTTATTATGCTACATTATTACTTATAAGTCGTAAAGCAGAATTCTGATTTAGACGTTAAGTGTGTTTACGAACAAAATCGTATTATTTTCGAAGCGTACTATAATTGCTATGATTACAGTGGTGTATTGGTAAATAATATATTTACGGGTAACCTCACTAATAAAATGTGTATATTAAACCTAAAAAAAATTTTCTCGCTCAGCTCCAATTTTTTTAAGTTAACCCCTTATGTCTTGTATGTTTATAACTTCTAAAATTATAATCTTTAATTGCGTACAACCATATTTAATGACTACATGAATTAGTGGCGTATATAGGTTTTTATTTCGGAGGGGGTCGATTATATATTTGGATTATTTTGGGGGAAAGAAGGGAGGAGACACACTATATATTTATAATTGTGTTTTTCATTTCGGGGGGGGGGGGGTCTCGCCCCTTCCATAAATACGTCACTGACGCGAATTACATCCAAACGTAAAAAAATTATTTTACTTCCATTTTATACAGACTTAGGACTGTCAATAGCAAATTATGACTATCGGTAGGTTAAAAATATCGATTTTTGTTGTTGTAATGCAATAAAAAGTAAGTAAAATGAAAATATTTTACGTTTAAATCATGAGAGTGTAATATAATATTTTAAAATAAAAAAGTTAAAAATATAAAATTAAAAAACTGGTAAATACTTGAGTGGAAAACCTAACCTTTTTTTTTTATTCTTGAATAAGCCAACTGTTTGAATTTTCCTCCACCAACTTTGACATGAATGAAATCTGTATTCTTTCATTTCGAACCAATAGCCACACAATTAATAATGATAAGTGAATTGCTTTTTCAAAATCGCAAATATTATTTTATATGAAAAATTGATATTATTTTTTAGAAATTCAGATTTGAGATACGTAAATGCTTTAGTATAAGTAACTCGGCAGTAAAAAACTATGTAAGCAATTTTGGTCAACTTTTAAAAGTTTCATCCACAAATTTTGAATCAACTTTATTAGACATTTTAAAAAAGGGATGCAGTTCGTGTATCCCACTTATCAAATGCTTTTATTTCGAGACGCAATTCATGTGTAACCGTAGGAACTTACGATTACCCAGTGGGACTGAATGTTGAATGTTAGGTATTGAGTTGGTCACTATTATGGGTATTAAATTTAAGCGAAAATGGTCTGGCATCCTATAATATCACAAACTATATTTCATGATATTACAACCAATCGAAATATGAATATTACGATAGTACTACAATATTGACCATTACAGCAATAACGATGTTGTAAATTATATTACATAATTTGTATGATATACATAATGCGTTGCTTTAACTGCTTTAAGAGATAATTCTAAGAACCACATTTATAGATCTAAAAACGGGAGTCCATATTCGGGCACATCAAATGTTTATATACATCATCAAAATTCAGAGGATTTAATTATCGATGATTTTTTTAAATTACATGAAAACAACTTTTTGTGACTAATTACATACCTATTTATATAGTAATAATAATACAATTTTCTCATAATAACTTTTTCTTTAAATACATTTTTATAAATTATTTATCAGTATTTTTTCTCTTTAATAATATTTTAATTAATATGCTTTCGTTTTTACATAAATTGATATTTAATAGAATTATATAATTTGTATAAACGGTATTTTTTTTTTTTTAAATCATACATAATACTATAAAATAGATATTGCATTTAAATTTACAAATATATAAATAATGTGTATGAGTATTTTTTAGAGATCTCTTATAATAACAATGACCTAAAAAGAGCAAAAATTAGGGTACATCGTTTACGAGTCCGTTTTCTTTTCCGTAATACGATTAATTATAAATACGATATACTATTTACATTTTTTTTAAAAGATTCTTTAACCTTAAAATAGTTTTTTTATGCGCTAAAAGTTTTTGTATATCAGTTCATAGGAAAATATTAATGTTGTTGAATCGCCGAGAAACCTTATCTAATTGGAGCTATACACTCTCACTAAAAATATGTAAAAACATAAAATCCGATCTCTACTTATAATCAATGATTATCAAACCAGAATTAGGCCGGCGAGCGATCAGTACAATCTTAGTAGGCCTTTCAAAATATGAGCCGGTTATGAGTGTTTGTTTGTAATTTTATTTTTTAGTGATCATGATAAACTATACTACAAATACTCAAAGAAAACATAATTTGATTGAAGTTCTAGCTAAAATTATAAGGGTTAAAAATCTTAAAACTTGATAGACTCGATATCTTGCCTATCTATCTAACGCTGATGGTAATATAATTGCAATGATACTAGTAATAGTCGTACTTATACTTATTATTACTCGTATACACATCGTTCCTTCTACCTTATTAAATATTATTTCAGACTATTTAGCGTTTTTTATCAATTTAAAAAGCTGTAATACATGACAATATTGATAATACTTAAAATATTAAATATATGGTTTATCATATATTTATCAATTTGTATTTATAGTCCTCGCCTATAGGTCCTATCTCCACCCCTGTGTAATACGTAGTATGTACGACTGCATCCGAATTGCAGGTTCCCGATATTTTATAGTAGCTGGGTAGGCGGCATACATCGGAATTGTTTCCTGAAAAAAACTTTCGAAAAACGCGTAGTATAATATAATCTAATAATAATAGCAAGTTCAACAGTTGCTTCTATTCTGCACTTTCAATAATTTTTAGATTCATGCATGTATTAAAAGAAGTCCAGATTGAAACGTATGTAAAATTGTGAAGTACATAAAAATAGAAATGGACAAATATAAAAAATAATGAAATAAATAGATTACCTATATGGTTTATAAAAAATGTTTGTTATACATTTTTATCTGAATAATATACAATACTTACGAAAAAAAATAAATAGACAAATAAAAAGATATTATGTTAATTATTATTTATTTTATATTTTTAATTTAAAAAAAAAAAAACATTATTATTATACACTATCCACCATGATAAAAAAAAAATGTAAAATGTGAAAATATAATAATGTATTAATTGTAGACGTATAGAGTTAAACAATCTTATATCATTAACAAATTTATAATACAGTAAAACCTCGATAAGACTTTGGTAAAACGGAAACTCTGGTAATACGGAAAATTTCTTTAGTGCTTTTTATCAAATTTCATTGTTTTGAACCCCGTCAAAACGGAAACCCCGTTAACACGGAAAAATTTCAGGGTCCAAGCGATTCCGTCTAATCAAGGTTTTACTTATTAAAAATTAATAAAAAATTATGCGTAAAAATTCCCGTTTACCGTTACTTTTTCAGGGTTTTTCCTGATGCTTTTGAAAATTTTATTTTTGACTCCTCAAAGTATCAACTAGATTCAATTTCCTTTTCAAAGAGGGGCTGAAGTCAAAAATCAAATAACTATTACTACTCCAAAACGTGATGACAGACACAAAAATAAAAAAAACACACACATCATTGTAAAACCAATACATTCATCACTCCGTTCAGAATTTAAAAATGTCCGATAGATGGCAAAACATAATTTGTTTTGGTATTGAAATCGTCATCACTAATAACTATTTTTAGATTCCAATAAATATTACACAATACATTTTTCAGGTTTTGTAGATTAAGCTGTTTTGGTTCTATGCGCCTCCTAGGTATATATGATCGTATATTAAGTTTATAAAAATAAAAAGTAACCGCAAACGCTTATTGCTTGACAATTATAATTATATATCATACAGAACTACTAGGTATCATTAAGTAAACTTATTATTTTTTAATGACTTTGTGAACCAAAATTTGATATATCTTAAGATTATATTTTTGAGCAATACATTTTCAACAATAAATGCATTCGATTTATTTTTGGTATGCTACATTGCGTCATTGTCATATTCGTAATTTATGAGTCTATAAAGATTTCTTCTTCTTCCTGCTCCTTTGTAGTAGCAATCACATTTGTTTGGACAATATTATACTGGATCAGAAAATATATAAAAATCTGTAGCTTAAAAATTTAATGAATCTATGTAATACATAGGTATTAATTGTATAAAGCGAATTTAGAAAATTACATTATCAAAGTTTTATGTTGTTTGTATGTTAACACATAACACAAGGAAGATTAAGCATAAAACATAAAACACTCAAATATAAACATATACAATATACATACATCATTAATTTATCAGGTACTTATTAATTTTGTTAGTTGATATAGATAACATATTTTATATTCATAAAAATAAGATAAATACAATACAGCTAAAAAATAAAGATCATTTAATACACTAGTCATTACAAAATGTACAAGCTGCTACAATAAATTACAAATTAAGTAATTTGGATGATTTTTTAATCAAACAACAATATATATATGACGAAGAAATTGAATCTCATCTTAACTGTAAGTAAGACTTATAAATTCGTTCAAAATCGTATTAATTAGTCAATAAAAATTGTAAATTGATTTTAAACGATAAAAAATTATTATACCTACACTTCTATACATACCAGTTCCTATCGATTACTCATAATATTAGAGGCCAATCATAGGTGCAACTAGAGTTCTATTACTGGGTAGGCTAAATTGATATCAGTGACCCATATGGGCTTTGCCCCCACACCACTAATATTGATTATTAACACTAACATAAAAAACTGGATGGGCTACAGACAAAATTGGGTGGGCTTAGCCCCCCTCCCCTTAGTTGCGCTTATGAGGCCAATACAAATAGGAATTAGTGTTTGATTTTTATAATATAGTTTTTATAATAATACATGCTGTACATTTATAAATAATAATGAATACAAAAAAAATAAAATATTTTTAAGAACTATGATTTATATAATGTTACTTTTTTGGAATATATTTTGACAAAAATTGTATAAGCATTGGTAATTTTTAACAACAAGAGAAGTTCAATAATAAATTGATTGATGAATGATTAACATTTTAAAGTCTGGTTGCGTGATAAGTTATAAAACAAGTTCCAGGACACAATGCTGGTTTTCCAGGGCAAACGGAACAATACACATCAGTACGTTTCTGTCCTAAACCTCGAGATGAACACAGTATACAACGACGTCGTTTTTTTTGACCTTTTAGGTTTTTTTCCACTACGCGTGGATAATGTAAATTGAAGTTACTTGACCTATGAATCACATCTAAAATCGCAAGACGTTTCACTAGAAGAATAAAAAAAAAAGTTAGAAAAAAAAATGTTTATACCAAATATTGAAAGCAAAATTATGTACAACCATTTCCTATTTATTTTTACCTTAATGTAGAGGGTATATAAAAAGCATTAAGAGTACATATATACGACTAAACGTTGCATAAATGTAACAATTGGTAAAAGCTTTTTAGATGTTGTTGAAGCGTGTGAAAATTAAAATACCTTTGGATTGGTTTGACACAATATTTAATCTTTTAATTAAAGTTATCATAATAAATATATGAAGAAAATTTATACTGAATCAAAACAAAATAGTAATAAGTAAGTAAGGTGAATTATTAAATATTTAACTTTTTTTTTAAATATTGAAGTATAAATAACAAAAATTTTCGATAACAAAAATATGAAATCATAACTGACCAAACAAATTAAAAATAATTATTCATACCTGAATTATTGTAAGATATAAAAATACACATTCCTAGTAAAATGTAGTAAATGTAAATAAGTTAAATTACTTGATATAACTTATGAAAATAAAATATAGGTACACCCTATACAGAAAGCAAAAAATAATAATATAAAACATTAAATATTTGTTTATTCATTATCATAATTATTAATAAATCATACATATGCAATCCCGTATATATATAAAGGTATAAGGAATGTTTAAGATAAAAGATTTTATAAAACCATAAAATCTGTTTCCTGTAAAAAAAAAAAACTAGATTTATATGCTATGCCATAACAGAACACTTGACAAAATAAAATATTAAATAACCTTAAAGGCATTTATTTTTAATATGTTGTGGTCTCAAAAAAAATTTTTAAAAAAATAAAAGAATTGGAATACATGCAATTGTCATAAAATTATTATATAGTACTATTATTTGTGATATTCTTTAAAACATGTATCAACACAGAGACCAGGTTGTCCAGGACACGCTGCGCAAAATACATGTGTTCGTTTTCGACCTCGTCCAGACAATGCGCATAATTGGCATCTTCGAAGTTTTTTTCTTCCCTTTTCGTTTCTATCTACTACGCTTGGAAAATGCACTTGTTGTTCATCAAAATATATCATTGCATCAGAATGGATAACTGTACAAAAAAGAAAACAATAACAATAAGTATAATGTGTAAGTTCTTTAATTTAAATATAGTTATAACATATCAAGCAGACATTTACTATTAAATTTGTAGCGTGTTATAATGTATATACATATGTGAAAAAAGAGTTATAAGACTGAATCATATAAGCATCTTTAATTAAGACCATTTCCAATTAATACATAAATATAATAATTAAGTACAGATAAATTTATAAATATAAATATATTATATGCTTTTATTATTATTTAATTGCTATAACAAAATATATACAAGTTTTTTTTTCATTATTATAAATTAATACAATTAAGGACATAATTTATGAACAATTAAAATGTGTGTATTCATAGAAGATTTGTAACGAAATCGTCTTTGACAAATATTGCATTGAAATTGTGGTTCCACTCCACATTCAAATAATAAATGTCTCTTGAGATTTTGTTTTCTGTAAGCTCCTACATAGCTATGCCCACAATCTTTTGGACAATACATTCTATAAGTTTGTACTGTTTCTTGAACACCTATAAAATATATGATTGTTTTTAATTTTACGAAAAAAGTTTAAAAATACTCTATAATTTGTATAATTAAATAAAGCAATAACATTATTTAATGCAATATAACTAAATATAAACTATGTGTACTTAAAGTTAATTATAATGATTAAATAGTAGTTTAATCATATAGTAATAATTTACAATGAAGTCCCAACTTGTCACATATCAACATTTATAATTATATATAAAACTCTATTTATAACTTTACACAAGGATCTATATTTTTCACCATTTACAAGTAATACATACATATAAATAATATATTATAAATATAGTAGAGCCTTAATAGTCCAGACAAATTCAGACCGAGCATCATCTGGATTACTGATTCATCCGGATTACTGCAGAATTTTCAAGATTATCTATTCAAATGACTAAGATTTTTATTTTTATTTCCACCATCTTTATATTTATTGTCTTTTAAATTACAAAAATAATAAAAAAAACTTTAACATAATGAATTATAAAACAAACTTTATAATAATATAATTTAAGTATAGTAGTTAGTAATTTTTTTCTGAGTAATACTTTTAATTTTCATTTAAAAAAAAACAAATGGATTTATATGCCGCCCGGATGACCACATTCACAGGATTATCAAGGCTCTACTTTAGTTATTGGTATTTAAAAAAAAAAATACTAAGAAATGATTAGGTATGTTTAGTATAGTTCATTAAATCATAAACTTATGTAAAAGCAAACAATGTCTTTTCATAGTTGATTTTTGACTGAATCGTTTTTGACAAAAATAACATTGAAATTGTGGCTCTACACCACATTCATAGGTAATATGCCGTTTGAGACATTTTTTACTGTACGGTCCATTTCTAAAGCTATGGCCACAATCATTTGGACAATTAATCCTATAAGTTTTCATTATTTCTTGGTCACCTAAACAATATAAAACTACTATTAATTTTACAAACAATTTTTGAAAAAATCTATTATTTACTATTAAATAAAGCAATAACATTATTTAATATTATACAATTATTAGTTAATATACCTCAGGATTCAGAATTATTTATAATTAAAATGTAATAAGACTAAATATAAATTATATGTTTAGTCAACAGTGATTTACAATTAAGTTTCAATTCGTCACATATAAAAATGTATCAGTATTTTTACATTTAGAACCAGTAAAAAGAAAATTTATTTATAACTTTTTTAATACCAGGATATATATTTTTTTTACCATTTCATAGTAATACATAATATAGATAACAGGATATGTTTTGATATAAGTGTTTTGAAAAATAATTATTATGAAATCGTCAGGTAATACAAGTTATAGTCTATATGTAATTTATAATTTATAAAAAATTGATATATAATTAATTTAATTATTAATTTTTTAAAAAAAATAAAAATGGCTTTATTAGAATTATTACAATCTATACATGTGTACAATAAGCAATAGTTATGGAAGTAAAAAAAACTAAAAATAAGGAATGACATGATGGAAGTCTCACATTAGAGACACATAGAAATTAATTAATATATAAAAATGAAATTTGGATAAATCATTAATTTATGAATACACAAATAACATGTTTTTATAATTAATTTATGGCTAAATTGTTTTTATCAAAGATTACATAGGAATTATGGTTTCAATTCACATACGAGACTTTTTTTGATGGATGAGCCTCTTTAAAGCTGTAACAACATTTATTTGGACAATAAATCTAATTGGTTTCTGTAATTTTGTGATAATCTAAAAGCATAATTTATCATCATTAAATAAATAAAATAAAGTAATGATATACAAAAAAATGTATTAAAATGTATGAAGTCTATTAGATTTGTATTATTTAAAATAAAAATGAATAAAGTAACATAATATTTACATAAATAAATGTATAATATATAATAGAAATTATTTAATTTAAATATTTTCATTAATTATAAATGATAAATGTATAACTTACAACATAACTAAATATTTATAAAATATTATATTGTATTATTTGGTTTTATTTCTATAACAAATACATTGAGAGTTTTATAGATAAGGTACAGAATATGGAGTATGTTAAAAATGTTTATACCAATTAATAAATAAAACAGTCAAATTCAAATATACAAAAAATAAATTACAATAATGCATATTGACAAATTTGTTATAACTTATGAACAATATGAAGTTAGTTATTTTATCTTAAATGATAAATTAGAATAATTAATTACTCATTTTGCTTTTAACTGTCATGCAGCATTTTATTATTTTCTTGTATTGATTACGATCATGCAAATAATATACCATACTATAAATAAAAGATATAGTTTAAAATTAATGACACTATAAATATTATATTAACACAGTTCTTATAAACAATTAGAAAAATCTGATAATTTAATTTAAATCTGAAAATTAAATGACTTCATTAAAATGTAAAAATAATATCAATAAATACTGTAATATTTTGTTTTTATATATACGTTAAAAATATTATATGACTTACCAAAATTGCACAGCAAAAGTAGGTGTATAAAAATTATGCAATTCAAATTTTACGAATGTAAAAAATTATTACTTATAGAGTTAATATTATTTTATTGATATTTATTTTTATTCATAATTATTTACATATACTGAAAAAATAAAATACATTTAACTTGATTCAGGGCTTGTGTGAATGATTCGAAAAGTTAAAATTATCCATATCTTATGGATAATTAAATATTATACAATAAACATTTCAGATTTCAAAATTGTTATACTCGTACTTAGATTTTTAGGAAACAACTTCTATGTGTTCATAGATATAATACAACCACACTAAAAAAATGTTTCTATTTTTGTCAAATATATATTTTTTTTATTTTCAAAATCTCTATTTTTAAATATTTTGTGGAAATAAGGTTTTGGTTATACTTATAATATTAGCTATATTCATTTTTATATTGTATGTTTTTTCAATGAATATTTAAGAGTAATATTTTCAAGTCTCAAAGTTTTATCTAATTATTCTAAATATTTAGATTGAAAAGCAGTAACTGGAATTAGACTATTTATTAGAGATATATAGAATTATTAAAGATATTTATTTTAAATTATTGATTTGAAAGTTACAAAAAACTGTTAACCTTGGTATTCAGATAAAATTATAATAATTTGTATTGGAAACAATATTTGCTTAGAATTGTTATTTTTATGATATTATTAGTACCCGATTCATTTTTAATTTATAGCCCAATGTTTATACCTACCAATGCCTTACTTACTTATTAAAATTTTTTTTATTTAACTCCAATTTTTGACTTCCTAATATAAACTGTATATTTATAAATACACATATTGAAGCAATGACTAAAAATATAAATGTATACACAAGATGATTGACTGATTTTTGAGAATCAATAACAACTTTCTGTCAACTTTTGGTTTATTAACATAGCTATTATTAATTAAATAACACAGCCAATGTACATAAATAAATAAATAAATAAATAAATAAGTGATTGTAAATCATCCTGGATGAGATATTTAGCTTACCAATAAGAAAATGTATTATCACTCAAAAAATACATTTTTTTTAAGACATAACAATGATTTAGTTTTCTATAAATCTAAAGTTTACCCATCGTACAATACAACTAGTTATATTAATTTATTAACAATACTAATATTTTCATATTTTATAGTATATATATATATATATATACTTTGTCCAGCGAGAGATCATGCCATGGCTTGATAAAAACCAGTTCTTCTGTGCATCCTCACACTTCACCTTGTTATAGTGGAACCAGTCTTGATAAAAGGGTGTTGAGTATAGATGAATAAAATTAACGTGTTGTCTCGTCAAACAAAATATATGTGTATCTATTGTTTCAATGACTAAGCAACATGTTTACAATAAAATCAAAGAAGAATTATTTCTAATTATTTAAACTTTATGTACAGTACCCAAGTGAGTAGATAAATAATATTTTTGTGAAAAACGTCTAAAACAAATGTTACACATGAATTTCCGTTCTACACCACATTCATATACCAAATGACGCCGTAAAACTTTCTTTCTGTGTATACCTTTATAACTGCGACCACAGTTTTTTGGACATTTGGCTGGATCATCTTTTGCAAAGAAATCCAAATTTGCCAACCAGTATCCTAAAATAACAATTAAATTATTTTAAAAGTTAGTGGATGTATTTTATATGTAAAATACAAACAGGTGTGCATACAAGCAAAAGATTACTATTAGAAGAAAAATGTATTTAAATTAGTACTACATAAAATATCCATTATCCAATACATTATAATTTATTATGTGACTTAAGAGTAGTTGATATTTATTTGACAAAGTCCCTTTATTGAGAGGATTTTTTATGATGTTAATTTATGTAACATTTCAACAGTTATTTTATTTATAAACCATACTTACTATTTCCATTTAGTAAGAAACAAATTATACGAAAAAAATGTGAATAATAATAAAGGAACCTCTACCAAATTTACTCCAAATTTTTTTTTTTTTATGTTTAAAAATTAAGAACAATAATAAATATATTAAGTAATATTCATACATTATTCTGATATAGTATTTATTAATTCAAAATTAGACATTAGGTACAAATTTTAATCTTAAGAAAAACTTGTACCATAGATGTATGTTTATAAAAACTTGACGAGTTAATCATTCTTTTTCCTCTGTATCCCATGTGTCACTGTAATTTAAGTATTGTGAATGACATTAAATTAAAAATAATTTATATTATTTAAGTTGAATAAAATATTGAATGTGTTATTTGTGATGTATTGAAAACTATATCAATAGTAATTAAAACTTTAAAAATAATTTTTAATTAACATAGCTTTAATAATTTAACTTAAATAAAATTAAAATTAATATAAAAACACATACATTTATCATTACATATTTAAGAAAAGGATTGAATGTATGTTTTACTTTAATATTATTTTAAAAAATTATAATTTTATTTATTAACAATTTTTTTGACATGAGAAATGCTTCTATAGTCTTAATTATGTTTTAAAAATTAGGTTCGATATAATCTACAGATTTTAGAAATTTAAGTTATCATGATTACTATGCTTTACATAGAATTATAGTTTGAATAAGATGATGAATGTATTATATCAGAGCTCAAATCCATGCCATGAGACTCCTAACTAATTTTTTTCTTCTTTTAAAAGTTACTGTACTGTTAGAATTTTAAACAATAAGTTATTATTAAAATAACATGACGAGTAAAATACATTTATTATTATACTATAGACTGTAGTAAACCTGAGTGCCGTGAGATATTGTTTGAAAAATTAAATAATGATAAAAAGAAAAAGTTGTTAATGTTGTCAGTGTATAGTAAAATATTAATGAAGAGTAAAATGTGTATCAAAGTTGGAAAACCATAGCTATACTCACTCTTTAATACTATATCAGATTATTACTGAGCTGTAAAGAAAATTTATTATTTTAACGATTCATTAAAATGTAATGAGTCAATTTTGACCACTAAATCATATTTAAGGAACCATTTAATCAATATTGGTTCGTTAAACATTCAGTGATTATTAATACGACCCGGTATCAGTATAATAATTTAAAAAAACATACCTATTGCAATATCTGTATACATATTATAAATATTAATTATTATTTTTAACTATTGTCAAAATTAAAATTTGGTAGTAGTGGTTATGCCTACATATATAATATTAAATTCTTACACATAAATGTATTAGTAAATTGAATATATAGGTATATTAGCATTGTTATTCATTATATATAACTTAACGATATACAAGTATTATTTAAGAACTTTGGCTTAAACTTTTTAATTTTAATTTTAATATTATTCATTTAAAAACAGAAAAATTTTAAATTTAATTTTACTGTCTTAATTTTTATATTTAACCACAAAGTCACAAAATACACAATCATAACAATATATATATATATATTTGTATGTATATATAATATATATATATTACAAACTAATGAACATAATATTTTAAATAATAAATCATAAATTAAAGCATTACAAGAAGTAATAACAATTAATAATTGTAACATTGTCTTCCATTAAAAATTGCATTGTTACAAATTATTTTATCCTATTACCTTCATGTTTATTGTATATTGTTTTTTTCTTGATTTTTGAATGTTCACTTTGTTCAAAAAATAAGTAGTTCTATCTTGAAATGGATTAATCATTGATGATGGTAATCAATATTTTCTATTTAGATTATAATAACGATAATAAATTGCTTAAGATTTTTTGTATAGTTGATTGCATACACCTTCATATCAATTGTAAGTTCTAAAAAATAATAATAATATATATACGACATAGTTAGTAAATTATTAAGAATGATAAATACTAATATTACAAAAAATATAAAAGTTATATATCTTGTATACATTTTACAATATTTGTAATACAAATTGTAATATTCTTAAGATTAAATTCATCTTTTCTAGTAGATCAATTAAAAATGATTTGAATTAATATACAAATACTCCTATAAAATAACATATTTTTATTATAAAATAAATTAAATTAATTAATTAATTTAATTTTTATTTAATAAAATCATTATTCTTAATAATATTGAACAATATGTTGTAAGCAATATTGAAGAAAACAATAGTATTTTACAAATGTTGGTAAAATATTTTTTAGTAAAACATAGATAATATAATATAACAATAAATTATCTATTAATTATGTACAGTTAAATTTAATTTTAGCATGGTTTAGTTGAACATTATTACTTAAAACACTTAATCAAGACAACAAAAACAAATAATATTATGTTAACAAATATACAATAATTTTTATTTATGTCATTTAATTTAATTTTAATCTAATAACAATAACAAATATTATACAATGAGTAACTTATTAAAATACAAATTAATAGGTTATACATACTTTCTAATGACTAAAACTGGATATAATTTATGTATAAAATACTCAAAATTAATATGAAATTATTAAAATTTCATAAAATGTTTCTTTACTTCTATGTCTTTATTTGAAAAGTTAAATTATTTAGCACATATGAAACAACTGATATGAACGGCTCAGAATTATTGTCACAAAAATGTTTGGTGTACTGAAAATGCGTGTACTTTCATATTTGATTTTCTCGTAAAGCGTTTGGAACAAATAGGACATTTGAATTTAGATGGAACACCACATTCATAGACCATATGCCTGCGTAACAATTTTTTTCTGTTGATTCCTTTGTAGAAGTGACCACAACCATTTGGACAAATTGCTGGATCTGGCGTTGCACACCAGTCTAATAACTCATTAGTTATTTTACCTGTTCAGAGCACACATTAATGTAAATAAAAAAAAATAATATGGTCTATTACTCAATACTTGATTTATGCGTAGAAAATATTTTTTTTATTTTTATTTTAAATAAACAAAACTAACACAATAAATACTAAAATAATAATAATAATAATAATAATAATAATAAAGATAGGAAGGAATAAATCAAATAGAACATTATTATACATAATAGTAGTATATTTTATTAAAATTATATAATATTAGATAGTATGAAAATGGTTGATTACTTAAATAAAATAATTATAAACAGAAAGTTTTTTTTGTAAGAATAAAATACAAATATGCTAGACAATAGATTTAAAATTTAAATATTTTAAATCATCACATATCATTATTAAGTTTAACCCATATTGTTGTTTTTATTTCAAATATATGTAATTTTTTAATACATTTGGTCAATTATTCCGTGAACTAATATCTTATGATCTCTCATATTTGATTTGCGGGTGAAATACTTTTTACACACTGAGCATTGAAATTTTGGATGGACCCCGCACTCATATGTCAAATGCCTTTTTAAATGTTGCTTGCAGTAGTAACCTTTATACGATCGACCACAATTACGAGGGCATATAACATAACATGACATAAAATTTCCTAAATAAAATAAAATAAAACATCATAACTTAGTTATAATTTAAAATATTTGTAATACTAACTGTTAAAGTATGAAATTACCAATTATTTGTCAATTAATATGTTAAATGGTTAATTAAATTAAAAAGGCAGACTTTGTTGTTAAGTTTAAACTAAACAGGGTCCGGCAATGAAATAGGATGATTTCAATATTTAATTATTCTTTACAGAATTAATTTATTTTTACTTAAATAAATATAAATATAATGTATAAAAGTTACCATTTAATGTTCAATAAAAAAAAAACTTTTTTCTAAAAAAATACACTTACCGAATGACTTTTATTGAAAATTGAAATATATGCATCTTATCTTATAGCTGTAATTGGAAATTTTGCATTACTCTTTGCAGCATATTAATGGGTATTGATTCAGTCTTGTTCCAAATGCGTTGTTTGAGGGCTTGGATAGTTTTTGGCGGAAGACTCGTGGTTTTGATGGTTTTAAAATACTTTTAATTAAAAGAATCCCCATAAACAAAAAAAATCACTAGTAATTAAATCATGAGAGCGTAGAGACTACAAGAATATATACATTTCAATGGAGGTCATTCGGTAAGCGTAGTAAAAAACAGATTTACTTTTTTTATTGAACACCAAATGGTAACTTTTGTAATTTATATTTATATTTGTTAATTATAAATAAATTTATTCTTTAAAAATAATTGTATATTGAAATTATTTCGTTTCACCCCTGGCCCTTAAATAAAAACTATAATAATGAAAACGGTAGTAAATGTTTATTAAAAATATAGGAGAGTAAACTGCATGTATTTAAGAAACTTAAAATACTATTAAAGTCACAAATAGATTGATTTTATAGATGATTAGATTAAGTAGTTAACTACTTTTCCATATTGGTTTCATAAATTTTTGCTAAGATATCAATAATGCCATCTGTAACAAAATATAAATAGAAATTTGACAATTCAATGAAAAATTTTATTTTGAATAAACATATACAAAACATGTTATGATAATAATCACATATACTTAATACTGAGTACTATTTTCAAGTATGAGTTGATACTAATATATCATTGTTTAATTTAATTATAATTTAAAACATATTTTGTACATAATACTAAAATAATATTTTGAATTAAAAAAGAATTATTATCAAAAGTATCATAGTAATATTAGTATTATAGTATACAATAAAATATATCAAAAACATAAGTACTAACACAAATTGTCATTTGATAGCTATTAAATGTTATAAGTATTTATCAATATTAGATTACTGAAAATTAACTATAATTATGTTTAAAATGACATAGATGTTAAGTAATTATTTTATGAATTCTAATTAAATGATATTTTAATTGAGCATTTCTAGTAAAACGCTTGAAACATATACTGCATTGAAATTTCGGAATAACACCACAATTGTATACTAAATGTTGTCTGAGATGACGTTTTCTATATGGACCTTTATACAATTTACCACAATTGTTTGGGCATCTAGCTGGATCTACTTGTGTTATCCTATCAAGTTGAGTTAACCAATTGTAAAGCAAATCTAAAATAACAGAATCAAAATATATTATATTTAAAATAAATTTAAATACATTTAAATATTTAAACATTGTAAAACGTGTCAATAACATAAATTATAATGCATGTGTATACAACTGTATTCCATAAGACTACTAATTGTTAGTGCTAATAAAATACAAATTCAATTATTTTACTATTTTTTTAAATTATTTACTTTAATAGAATACTGTAAATAATATATAATTTTTGACAATGTATATATTAGATTGCAAATGGTTTTGTAATAAAATAAATTTCAAAATATTTAATGTGTTTTTTTGTTTTAATTTTCTTATCTACATTGAATTTTAACTTTACTGATATGTACCACAAAATATAATAAATATTCTGCATTGCAATTTGGGCTTAATATAGTACATTAGTACCTACATACAATGTTGTCTGAGATTTTTATTATTTACATTGTAAGAAGCATCAATTATAAAAATTATATTATATGCATATATAAAGGACTTCTACTAAAACCCTACCAATTTTTGGTGATAGTGAACATTCAATTTATTTTACCATTTTAAAATAATTAACCTTTTAGATCACTTAGAATAATTAGTAAGCAATCAACAAACAGACATATGAATATAATAAGTTGTTAATAATGTTTATTTGTATTCATTATACCTAAATAGACATAATAAACTCCCAAATTTGATATATTTACTATTTTTTTCCTTTGGTAACAAACAAAAGAAATAGTAGATAATATTATTTATTATTTTTGACAAGTGAACCAAACTTTAAATTATCTTGAAATAAAACACATTTTATTATACTAATCAATTATTTTATGAATTCTCATCAAGTGGAATTTTAAGTGATGATTTCTAGAAAAACGCTTGAAACATATTCTGCATTGAAATTTTGGCGCGACACCACATTCGTACACCAAATGTTGTCTGAGATTATGCTTTCTATGAGGACCTTTATAACATTTACCACATTTGTTTGGACATTTGGCTGGATCTATTTGTGTTATCAAATTAAGTTGAGGTAACCAAGATATTTCTAAAAAAAATAAAATCAAAACAATTAATATTGGTCAATATGACATTTGAATAATTAATATATAAGGTGCATCAATCATATAAATTAAAATACATGTATATACAATAGTTTTTCACAAAACTACTAGATGTAAGTGAAAATTTAATACACATTAAATTATTTCACCATTTTAAAATAACTTTTGTAGAGCACTCGGTGTAATTAGCAACTTATCAATAAACTAACACAATAGTATATGTTGTTATACATTTATATTTTTTAAACATAGATAAACATAATATAAATTCCTAAATATAATACTATTTTTTCATAATATTATTATTATTATTGTATGATAGTTTAATAAATATATTTTTTATTTTTTTTTATTTATCAGTGCTAGAGTATAAAGAGGCTATTTATTGGCATATATTGTTTGAGTATATTTAGTCTTGTGGGTCAATAAAATCAATTTAAAATTGTTTTAAATAAATATGTATATAATTTATTTATTTGTTGGTCCACAAAAATGTATTACTTCTCATATCAAATGTATAGTTATTTAATATACTTCATATTATTTTAATTAAGTCCAAACTAAATACAAAAACTAAATTTAACATTAAAAGTGTCGATACATTTATATAATATACAAATTAAATTCAAAAAATAAATAACATTTGATAAAATGTTTTAAAAACTATGTAATAACTTGTGTATCAAATTATTTTGTTAAATACATTTTGAATATTAAATATGATTCATATGTTATATACAACTTGAAATTATTACAAATAGCTAATTGTACAATGAAATTATTGCAAATTAGCTCTGTAAATATAAATCATATATAATTTAAGAGTTTATAGTTTTACCTTTATACAAAAAACTACAACTATACAATAAAATTTCTGTATAATTTAATTTATTTTTTATATATCTTTTTTATTTACCAAGCTATATATTTAAATTCTTAAGTAAGTATATCTGAATTGGATTTAAAAATTATTCAAGAGGGAGGGAACGTTTTAAAATTATGAAGCTACATAAATGTTAAATACAAAAAAATGAGAAAGTAAGCCCTCCCTTCCAGACATCAATGCATACAATAATTAATTATAATTTTTTTGAAGTTGGTAATACATTGTACCTATTAATATTTATTTATCATAAATATTTAATATCTATAAAAATAACTTAAATTATAATAAAATGTATCTAACCTTAGTTTTGAAAAAATAAACTGTTTAAAACTAACAGCCTTAAATTTGATACATATTTTTATTTTAATACTACCCAAGAAGGAGAAGGGGCATGGCGCATCCTACTTGTAAACACCAATAGGTGTACGAATAGGTGTACCAATAGGTACGCAATATAGATTCAAATCTGTAGTTAAATATTGAGGCGTATAATTCTTGTGTATGGACTAGTAATAAATATTTTATTTAACAATTAAAATAAGCTACTAATAGGTATAAATGAAAATAACTTCATCCGATAGTTTTGATTTTTTTATGTAAAATTTTGTGAGTTTATATCAGTATTTAATAACTTAAAATAAACCAGATTATAAGCATTTTACTATGTTATACAATTATTTTATGTATTCTAATTAAATGATACTTTAATTGAGGATTTCTAGCAAAACGTTTGAAACATATTCTGCATTGAAATTTTGGTATAACACCACATTCATATACCAAATGTTGTCTGAGATGATGTTTTCTATAAGGTCCTTTATACAATTTACCACATTTGTTTGGACAAATGGCTGGATCTAATTGTGTTATCCAATTGAGTTTAGCTAACCAACTGCAAGGCAACTCTAAAATTAAAAAATTAAAATAGTTAATTTTATTAAGTATGATAAATATAATATTATAAATTATCAAATATTAAAATTGTAAGATATGCCATTTATATATTATGCATATAAAATTCTCCACACCCCATTACCAATTGTTAGTGCTAATGCAATGCACATTAAATTACTGTTAATTATAAAATAATTAACTAGCTATCCCATTAAGAATAAAATATCTAATTAAGATTGTTTTAAAGAATATTATATGTATATGTATAGTTTATATTTATATGTTTACCAAAAATTGTAGACCATAGACCATCATTTTTAATATGAATCTTAAATCTACTGATTTAAATATATTATTTCAATTATTTTAATGTGTAGTGATTATTGAAAAGAAAAAACAATTTATGAATAATAGCATACATGAAACGAAAATGTATTTTATTAATAAAACTATAGTTGTGAATACCTATTATACTATTGTTATGATTGTGTGTTTGAATGGTTCTTGACCAATCTGTATAATAAGTTGTTTAAATCAAGATGAAATTAACATAATATAGTTTAAACAAACTTTCTTATCATTATAAAAAAAAACTATACAAAATTAATAAACGTTAGAATTATAAAATTTATGAACAGATATTGAATGGATTTTCAGTGTATGCTTACGAGCAAATTTTCTTAAACAAAGTATACATTGGAATTGTGGATTAACACCACACGCATAAATCAAATGTTTTTTGAGATTACGTTTGCGATCCAATCCTCTATACTCATGACCACAACCATTTGGACAGATTGCTGGGTCATTTTTACTAGCTTTATTTAATATCTCATTCATATGATAATCTGTAAATATAAAATTTGAATTATATTTAAAAAAAAATATAATGCTAATGACCTAGCTATAAAAGCAAATATGAATAATATATATAGGCATAAATTTTCCACTGAGTTGTTTTGTTAACTTCAATAGCGTATAAATATTTTTAGAATATAAATCAAAATTTAATAAGAAAATATCTTACAATATAATTTGAAACAAACAAAACAAATTAGGTTGTTGCATACTTCAAATAAAATATTATTATATTTATTTTAACTGAAATATGATTGACAATCTATCATGTTGTAATTTATTAGAATTTGCTTATATTTAAATTTTTATTTTGAAAAACAGAGCAAAATTTATATTAATTAGTAGTAATATAATATACTGTAATATATGATTATTACTAAATGGTTTTTGGAAAACTATATATTTGAAATTTTGGCTGAACACCACATGAATTATTATTTTATTTCTTTTTTTCATATAATCAAATGGTTTTGAATGCCACTGAAGTTTCTTATACTTAAATAAACATATGTATATTAAATGTCATTGACAATTTATTTTATTATTTTAATTTAAAGGTTAAATTTAATTCAAAATCATTTATACTTATTTATGTGTTCCTAGTTTTGATAGTATTGTTAGATATACAAGGTTTCATTTATTAAATGTAAATTTTTTAGACTTATATTTTCATGTTAACTTTAATTATGGTGTGAAAATTTTTTTTTTTAATGTTGCCAGTATTCCTTAAAATATTTACTGTTGAGTGCACATTTTTTAAGAAACTAAAAAACTTGAATACCAAATATTTTTTTATAGACTAACAAATAATTTGGTCAAAATGCCTAAAAAGTTTACAAAATTTAGTATGTTTTTCATTTTTTACATTCAACAGCTTATAAGAGGGGATCAACATTTTAAGCCTGATAATCCTGCTTTCCAATTTTGAACTTAATACATATCATTTTTATGTGTAGTATAAACAACTTAATACATTAAAAATTATAGTTTTCCCATTTAAATGAATATTTACTTAATTAATAAAAACAAGGTAACATTGCACTTATTTTAATAAAAAAGAATTAACATTATCAAACACCAAATTATATAATAATATGAATACTGAACATAATATATATTATATTACATATTTGATTTAGATGTATGAACATGAAAATACTTAGTATAGTTTATTAGTTATAAATGTTATAACTCGTACAAGTAGTAATAAAAATAAAACAATTTACATATATTTTAGATATATTTATCATTAAATCTTATTAATTGAAAACCTATCAAACTAAAAAGATGTTCGATTTATGATTTAAAAAAATGTATGTAACTACAATTTAAAATATACAATTCTTTTTATACCAAATTTAAATTTGAACATAAAACAAAAAAAAATTGCATTTTATTAGGTATTTATATATTGTATGTTTAATCCGTTGAAAATGTATAAACACCAGATATTTTATTTAAAATTATTTTTATTGTTCTATACATTTTATTATTTTTGTACTATAAGTATACTGGTTTATCAGGTGTTAAATTTCTACAAATTATATACATATATATGTGTTGTGTGTTTTATTAAAACACTTATGATATAACTATATAAATCAAGATGAACTGAATTCAGGTATAGTACAAAGTAAAATAAAATATTCATGTATTATTTCAGTTATAGTTTTTTACATTGAAGCTATATAAAATTAAATCAAATTAGAATTAAACTATTTGTTTATGAATAGATAATAGATGGCTTTTTAATGTATGTTTGCGAGCAAATTTTCTTGAGCAAACTACACATTGAAATTGTGGATTTTTTCCACACGCGTATATCAAATGTTTTTTGAGATTGTGTTTACGGTGTGTACCAATATAAGAATGACCACAACCATTTGGACAGAATACTGGATCATTTTCAATTACTTTATTTAATAACTCCATCATTGTACTCTCTGTAAATATAATATTTTAGTTGATATATCAGTTAACTATAAGTATGTAATAACAACTATAGTCTATAGTTGATGTTGAAATACATAAATTTTTTAAAATAATTAAAGCAACTGATACTACATGTATATTGTCCAAAAAACAACAAAACCACACAGGAATTGCGAGAATGTCTTAGTGAAAAATTTTATATTAATTAATAATTATAATAAAAAAAAACACATATAAAACCTTAGAGGATTTTATACATTGGTCTATTATTATTAACATTTTCAAAAATATCTTCATTATTTGGTTTAAAAGTTGATGTTTTGAATATATTTCACTGACAAATCTCAGAGTGATCTTGTTTTTGATATCTTTTGTCGAACGGTGATTTTCAACATAATAGAACACATTTAAAATAAGAAAATCTTGGTTTAACAAAAGGTATTAAAAACAAAGCTAATCCAAAGATAACATTGCATTATGTTCCAATGTTACTTTTTAAATAAAAATAAAATGGATACTTCTAAAAATTAAACATAAAATATTATAGGTAAGAGAGAATAGTTTTTTGCTTCATATATTCCTCAATTATGTACTTGCAATTAAATCTGAAGGTTTTTATTAAAATTTATGAATAAAGTTATGTGCAATCAGTGGCAGATCTTTTTATTGGTGGGGGGGGCTAACATTATTCCTATTAATCGCTCCCCTCCTTTTGAATACAACACTGTGTAGTATAATATATTTTAAAACAAAGATAATAAATTAAGTTATATTTTTAAAATCAAAATAGGAAAATATTTTAAAATATAAACATTTTAAATTTTTAATCCTGATAAATTAAGTTTTTTATAATGAGTCACATACGATAATCATTAATCTAATGTTCGCTTACTTGATTACCTCTAATCCTGTTGAGATAAGCAGAAATTGGTTACCTACAGCTTGGTAACTGAATCAAGGCTAGTTCGAAATTAATTGAAGCTTTTTTTATTTTAAATAATTGGTTTAGTATTTTTCAGTACTAGGATAATAACCTATGAAAACAGACTACTCTAGCGTGTTGCATGTTATAGTTTAAGCTTTTACACTCATGACTATCTAGGAAAATTTAAATATTTCCAAAATAAGATAAAATTAAAAAATGTTATACTATGTTTCAATAATATGTAATTTTTATCCGTATTTAAATCATACATACATAGCAACAAATATGTAGATACAAATTCAATAATATATGAACATTTTAAGTACCAAGTTTATGTTACAAAAATATATTTATTACAAAATCTATTGATGAACATTGGATAAATGATACAATAACAATTGTTTTTGCCTAAATGGTTTTCCGCAATAATTACAATAAAATTGTGGATTAATGCCACACAGACACATAAACCAAATGATATTTGAGATTGTATTTTTGATTTTTACCAATATATGACCAACTACAACAAATTGGACAAAACATTAGATATTTTTCATAAAACTGATTTGGAAATTTAACTGAAAATATAATATTTAAATTAGTTTTTATCATGTATAAAATATATAAAATGTACTGTAGTTGATGTTGATATATATAATTCTTTTAAAATAGCTATAAGCAGCTGATGTTAAAATATTTTTTTGTACAAAACTGTAATACAGTTAATCTAATAATTGAATGACAGAAAAATATATTTACGTTACCTAATTAATAATTATAATAAAAACCATTTATAATATTGATGAAGCTTTCATGTAATAGTCTATAATTATAAACATTTTCAATAATATCTCTATTACTTTCATTAAATGTTGACTTTTTGAATATATAATTCAGTATCAAACTTCAAAGTGTTCCTGTTTCTGTTATTTTACGTTGAACTATGATTTTCATTCAATACTGCGAATGAAAATTAGAAGACAAAAATCACGATATTGAAATATAGTCTGAATACCTGTCATTAAAATCCAAAAGGTATGGGTGAAGTAATGTATAATTTATTTTAAGACAGCAGAAACATAATATTAAGTTGTTGTGTTTTTAAATCAAAATATACTTTATTTATAAAATTTAAATAGTACTACATTTTTAAATACATAAATGATATCAAATTTAACCGTGTTAAATAATACGAGTAAGTTGTTGATGATTGTTCATAATATGATAATCTAATGATTTTTTATTTCTAACAATTTTTTTGCAATATTTACATTCTAATTTTGGTCTAACAAAGCATGATGTTAAGTTTAAATGTCTTTTTAGATTATTTTGGCGATATCTTCCATTTAACAAATTACCACAATTGTATGGGCGCAATATTGGGTCATTTGAACTAGCTCTATATGATATTTCCATAATGGCATTCTCTGCAAATATAACATTTCAATTATAGTATTAACTAAATAAAATTGATATGGAAAATTCAAAGGACTGTTACATACATTTAATATTAACTAAAAATAATTATTTAACATAATACATGAATATTATATAATATTTTGACTTAAATATTGAATTCAATTGAATCTATATTATTAAGTTCCAAAAAACAATAACATATTAGTGATTTAGTTAAGTAACAAATGTTAAGTTGGTTAAGGATTCATAAGTTTGTCGTGATTTAGGCAAACTCAAATTGTTCTAAATTAAGTTATATAAGTATACTCTATTCGCCGAGAGACCACTTCGCGAGTCCTACTGACGGAAGGAAATACAGGCGGACGTCCCGTAGCCGTCAAGTCGAGTTTTAGTCAGTCGCGTAGGTCCGGTCTCTCGGTGAATTTAGTATAAAAACTTTATAGTTGACACTACAGTTAAATATATACTATTTATTCATTTTTGATACAGTATATTATAGTAACTAGTATATACAATATAAATAGGCATAACCGATTAGCCAATATTGATAAATGATAATGGCATAAACACGCGAATGAATATTGTAAGGATGGTTGACGGGGACATATAGTTAAAAAAAATTCTTATAAGTACTTCATAAAGAAACATAAAACCACCTAATATAATAAAATACGTTTTACCATTCTAAAAACTTGTAATAGTATATTTTTTTTAATATTTAAGTAAGTATAAGAAAAAATAAATATAAAATCTGTAATTATTGTAAACAATTTTTTATTTTTACAATGGTGTTTTTAATTTTTAAAACGTGCATGTTTGATGAACTGTTATCATGTGATACTTCAACGATTGGTTTTTTCTGAATTGTTTTTGGCAAACTGTACATTGAAATTGTGGATTAATGCCACACGCATAGTTTAAATGATGTTTGAGATTATTTTTGCGGTTTGTACCTTTATACGATCGGCCACAACCATTTGGACAAAACATTGGATCTTTTTCAAAAGTCTTACTCATGTAATTAACTGAAACTATAACATAAAAATATATCGTCGACAAATTATAGTTATTTTATCAATACTAAAGTGCTAAATTTAATTTTTAACGTGCTTTTTTGCATACTTCTGAGTAGGTAATTAGATTACATTAACTATTGCAAAATTAATATTAGAACACTTCTTTATAAATATAAAATAAAATTTAATTTTTGTAATTTAAAATATAAATGATTAAAACTAAATACATAATTAGCTAAAAATGGTCATGTAATTTCGTTTACGCCCGAATGGTTTTCGACAAAATGTACAATAAAATTGTACACTTAAATTTAAAAAATAAAATTGTGGCCACATGCTTATACAATTGATTTTTGAGATTGTGTTAGTGTTTCCTACTATACTATTGGCTACAACTGTTTTGAGAAAATAATAAATCTTTTTAAAAAGCCTGATACTGATAATATAATATTTAAATTATTTTATATCAGCTACAAAAGTTAGGAATGCTTTTTTCATGTTCAAAAAATACTAAACACTTTTTCTCCGAGAATATTGGGTTTAAAAAATAAATCGATATCCTTAATATTAGTCGATATTCGATATCGTCTAACGCTGATCCTCGCCTATAATATTACATGTATAAACTGTCTGATCATCGGGGGCAACTAATGTATATTTATTAATTACTTTTTTTTACAACAGAGATTCCCAAAGTGGTCTATATCGATTCTGACCTGTCTATGTTAACGAAAAAAAATAGCGGGTGCATGCGATTTAAATAGGGATCCCCGAAAGTTATTAAGTCAAAAATACTTGTATCGTAATTTAATTTAATTTGCGTTATCTGTCATTTTAATTATTAAAAAAATTAAATAAATATTGTTATTATTAAAGAAATAAAGGTATTAATGAAAACAAACTTACAAGTTTTTTATTTTTAAAAAATGCACTCCATAGTAAACTCTATTTAAGTGAGCAGTTACGGGTAAGTTATAAAAAACACCTATAAAACACCTATATAGATGAATTTGTAAAAATTAAATTTTAGGGGTTTATGAAAATTCAAAATATTGGCACATGGTTTACGGTGAAAAAAGTTTGTGAACCTCTGGTTTACAATATAAGAGAGAAGTACATATTTTTATTTTTGGAAGCTACTAGTATACACTGTTTGTAAAAATAAATTTTTAATGTGTTTTAAGCATATTTATTTTATGATCATTACTCATTAAGATCTCATTTCTTTTAGAACAATTTTTTTATATTTTGACTTACAATTCAATTATCATTATAGTATTACAAATAATATATTTAATCCTCATAACCATCAAGTAAATTTCCATTTTTTTTTTTTAAACTCCAAATATTTTACTTCTGTAGCAAACAGCATTTAATAAACACAAGTATAGACATATATTTAGTAATTTTAATACAATCAAAACAATAAATTAAAATTATAAATACAAAGTTTATTTTACAAAAGTAAAATTTTTAAAATGTATTTTCTTGATGAATTATGCTAACAATCACTTATTATAGCAGAATTGTTTTCATCGAAATTTACTATAAAATTGTGTTTGCGGTTTGAACCTTTGTATGATAAACACTTTTTAATATTTTTAAATACATTTATTTGATGAACATTTGTTTTTTCTGAATTTTCTTAGACAAATTGAAATTTTTCATTAATACCAGTCATACATTTAACAATTTTTGAAGTTCTGTTTGCAGTTTATATCTTTGTACAAAAGCAAACAATTACTTGGATAAGGCAATAAATTTTCTTCATTTGGGGTTAGATGTTTTTCAAAAAACTGATTCCGCGTACTTGACTGAAAATATTATATTCAAATTAATTTAAATCATTGATAAAATATAATTAATTAGACTGCTATAGAGGTAATACTTATTTTGTATTAAGCTTAAATTATGCTTTAAGCTTATTTTTTTTGAGGATCATTAAAATTAATCTTTCTGTATTTTTGGTTTACATTTGAATTACTATTAAAATATTAAAAATGATATACTCCATCATTTTAGAAATTACATAAAATTAATTAAAATTCCATTATTTTAGTTTAAATAATCTTAATAGGTGTCACAATTTAAAAAAAATATAAATATCCTAAATATAAATATAGTTAATATTTTAATACAATTAAAATACTAGATTAAAATTCTAAATGCAAAGTTTATATTACAAGTATATATTTTTAAAGTTTATTTTTTTTATGAACAATGATCTAATGATATTGTAACAATTACTTTTGCCTGAATTGTTATCAGAAAAATAAAATTGTGAATTAATGTCACACGCATAATTCAAATGAGATTTTTTTTAAATTTTTACAATAACATTGGTAATAAATGTTGTTATAACTTGTAATTTGCTTATTTATAAGAAGATTAGAATTGATTATTTATTGAACTAAATTTCTATGTTTAGGGTTTAATTTTAATAACTATTATATACCGTTAATATATAGATGACAGTATTCCTTAAACTATAGTATTGTTAGTATTTTGTTATTACAATTCAAATACTAGATTAAATTTCCGAATACAAAGTTTATTTTACAAAAATGTATAGTTTTTAAAGTACATTTTCTTGATGAATAGTGGTTAAATGATACTGTAATGATCGCTTATGTCTGAATTGTTTTCCACAAAAATTACAATCAAATTGTGGATTAATACCACACACATAAACCAAATGATATTTGAGATTGTTTTTGCAGTTAGTACCAGTGTACGATCGACCACAACCATTTGGACAAGACAATGCATTTTTTCCAAAAGTCTGATTCACATAATTAACTGAAAATATAATATTTAAATTATTTTCTATCAATAAAAAATAATTAAGAATGCTATAGCATTAATACTACAATTGATTTTTAACGTGCTTTTTGCGTATTTATGCTCAAGAATCTTTAGAATTTATCTCTGTTTAATTACGTTTTTATACTTGAGTTCAAATTTAAATTGGGTAATATTATATTATTAACAGTATTTTATATCCTTATAACTTAAAATATAAAATTATACTTTTAAAAATTTCTAAATATGCAATTTGTGTAACTGCCAGTATTTTCAAAACGTTTAGGTAATAAATAATAAATTTAAAATGAAAATTCTATTTTAAAAAAAAGTTTTTACTTAGTACATAATTATATAATTTGCTTATTAATTTATAATATTGAAAAGATATTAATTGTTCTAGTCAAATATTATTACATTAATTACAACATAGCATAATATAACGTTTGAGATTGTGTTTGCGATATTTTCCTTTAAAAGAATGACCACAACCATTTGGATATAACATTAGATTACATTGTCTGGGACACTCTCCAAAAATTGCATTATGATGAATTGATCTGGAACAATTTAATTCAATATTTTAGAAAGGAACTAGTTAAGATATTGTTAGTTAATTTGTATAGCTATTTAAAGCTAAAGTATAAACATTATCATATTTGCATTTTCAAGTATTATTCTATTATACTACTGAAAATATTTCAATTTAAAATTATTCATTTTTTTTTTTTTTTGTGAAGAAACTTATAGAAAAATATATAGAAATGAAATGGGTTTTAGTTTCTAAAAATACATGTAACGATAAATATAAATAAATAAAATTAACTTTAATTGTTAACATGCATCTTAAATGGAATATACATGAGTATGTGGTAAATGATAATAATGATATCTTTAATTGCATAATTCATACATATTGAATTATGTAAGGAATAAAGACACTAAATATTATAATTATTTAACCATACAAACATATAAACAGAATTTAATATTATAAATATCATATTGTACATCTTTTGATATCATTCATCACAGGTTTCTGTAATATTTTACCAATTCAATATAAATACATTTCATGATAATTTAATTTCAATATTAGAGAAGAATATACAATTTATCTATATATACCACATATATACCTACTTATTATTTTAACAACAATTTTAATACAATAAATATGAGTATTATATAACTTCCTAATATATAATATATATATAACATATACACAAAACAAACTTAGAGTCCTAGACATACATAATATAGTATTATAATATTATAACACATGTTAAATTTAAATTGTATTTAATACTTTTAAAGAGGACACTATACCAGCATACTATATTGTCTTTGTCTTATGAATGTATAACATAGCAAATTTGTGTGTAACAATTTCAATTTTTTATAATAAATATAGCTAATCTAAGCTTTAATAAAAATTTGAATTTTCCTATTATTAAATTATGTAAGGCAGTTAACACGAAGAAACTTAACCAAAAGACAAATACGTGTCCATTTGACATAAGAGCATTTGTATTAGGAACAAGTCACATTTTTGACATCAATCTTTGCTAAAATTACATCTACATAAATATAAAATAATATCCATTAATATAGACTACCTATAGTAGGGTAATCGAAAATTTTGCCTTATGGCATATAGAAAAGGCGCGGTTGAACAAACAAATTTGTTATGTCATACTTACGCCACATCATATGGACCCACATAGCTTATAATAAAAATGAGTATACAAATATGTAAAACATAGGAAAATTAAAAAATCAACAGTGGTAAATTGCATAACTCATTTTAATTAAAAAAGTACCTACCTATGCAGTATAATGACTTTTTTTAATTTTGAAAATATAAAATATAAATATAATATTTACATTTTATTTTATTCTAATCTATATTTTAATGGACATTGTGTGAATTTACTCTGTGGACTGTCAAAGTTTCTTTTCTTGTATACTTTTTTAAGCAAATATCACAACTATATTTGAATAAAGATGTCACTTCACATTCGAATGATAAATGTCTTTTCAGATTACCCTTACGGTTTTTTCCACTATAAGACCGACCGCAAGCATATGGACAAAAAACAGGATCTTCCAAGATTAATCCTTCAAACAGTTTAACTACAACAGTGTAAAATATAAAACAAATTAATATTTAATTAATAAATAATTATAACAGATCATAGAGGTACAATGGCCTACCAATACTATAAATAGATTCAATTTAGTGATATCCATGCAAGTTATAAAAAAAAGCCGTCACTTAAATTACAATTTATTACGTCATATGTTACAATGTGTTATATACAAACACATGTAATAAATATTAAGAAATAATTTACTCACTCCAAAAATGTTTTAGAGAGGAATTGGTTTAATAGTTACTTTATTTAAAAGGAAATATAATCCTAAATAAAAAAAAATTTCAAGTAAATAATTTAAAAAAAGATATTTTTAAATTATTATTTTTTTATATACATGTTTATTAGGAATATTCATACTTTAGTTAATTTTTTGATAATCTATTTAATTAATATTCAAATATTAGCAATTAGTATATATGTACAACAAATGAATAAGCAATTCATATATTGTGCATAATGTGGCCAATAATGTGTAGCCTAATGTCTACAACCTGGGAATAAAGTTGTTCATAAAAAATAAAATAATTAAAAACATAGCATACAATTTGTTATCAAATAAAAAAAATATCACAGATTTAAACATGAGCAAACGTATATAAAGAATTATACTGTTGAAATAAAATACACTCACATACTATATGCGTATAATGCTGCAATTTAGATTTATAACATATTTACTAACTTATAAATAATGGTTAACTAATTAATTCTTTAATAGCTAATTTACATTATAGTTATAACTAATTTCTTGTACACATTTTGCATAGAGTAATATTTTGAAAAATTATGAATTTGTGAAACAGCAAGTATGTACAACTATTTCAAATTATTTAATAGTTTAATTTCTATTGTATATATCTATTGTATATCTATTAAAATTAAAACTATTGTAATGTACAATATTTGATTGTTAACAAAATAATAATACTAGCTATGCATAATATTATTTTTGATATATTGATTATTAAAACTTAGAATAATGTAAATTTATAAATACAATTTATACAATGTCATTAAAACATAATTTAAAACAGTGGTCAGCAACCTTTTTGAGTTCTCAGGAAACATTCACAAATTAAAAAGAGTGTGCAAGCCAGACAAAAATAAAATTTTTGTATTTTTAAATTATTAATTTTGAAAAAAATACTGTTTAAAACTTTAAAATAACAAAATGTATATATAAAAAAAAAATTTCGTTCTAGAATTTAAAGTGGACCATATACAATAGCGGCGTGGGCCGCCAGTTGTCAATCACTGATAAAAATATAAAATTAATATTACAACTGTAATAGTATTATAACTAAAGTTAATAAAAACGATATATTGATAGTGACAATAAAATTTAACAGTTTTATCCTTTTTATTTGTAGTGTAAAATATCATAATGCAATAAAAGATTAAAGAAAAAGATTCTACTTTGAAAATGGAACTGAAATGTTTTCAGTTCAATTAATCGATCCATGATATCTCCAACAGTTTAACAGTTAATGTTAGGTGTTATCACATCATATTTTTTAATGTTCTATGTACAACTACTAAATGTCGTTTTAAGTTTTCATTTCTAGTAAATTTCCTTAAACATATTCTGCACAAAAACATAGGCGCCACACCACACTCCAATTTCAAATGCTTTCTTAAATTACATTTTCGTTGCGGACCCCTATAAAGACGACCGCAATAATTCGGACACGGAACTGGGTCAGATTCGTATAACTTTTGAAATTTTGTGCAAACACCTGTAAACGTCATCAAAATGGATATTAACACTAATGTTATTGCCTTTAGCTAATACTGTGAACAAAAACATTTTAGAAGCAAGAGGATTATCGTTAAAGCTATATGCCTGTATACAGTGTGTATATATATATATACAGTGTGTATATATATATAATTAAACCTGCTAACTACCACAAAAGCGGCATGACAAATATCGCAAATTGTATCATATCTAATATAATATTTTATGAGATACTATTTATAGGAATAATTCAATAATATACTTATATATTATAAACTCTTTACTGCATAAATAATGACAATACAAAAAAACCTTGAAATTACAAAGATTATGTTATATTTTAACATTTGTTTTCAAACAAATTGCCGATGAAAACATTTGTACATATTATTTAATGTTGATAAGAATGAATACAAAGCATTAATTTAGTATTATTAGAATAATTTGAACGATTTTACTAATTATATTTATGTTTCCCAGTTAAAAATTTTGACCATGATTGTATTTGAATAACAAAACTTAGGTTTAGCAAAAACTAACATTTATTAATTTATACATAGGAACCTAGCATTGATCATGATTTCTGGTATATTGGATATTGGAAAGAGTGTTTAAATATTAAAATTAAACACAAGTTAATATATTTTTTTAAACAATTAAAAGTTTTTTTGCATACTGAACATAGTTAAATGAATAAATAGATCAAATTTTTATTTTAGAAACTTGATAATAATTGAAAATTCAATGTTATTTTATAAATAAATTTAATATAATATGTAATTTATATAGATCATAAAAATTATGAATGTTTGGTTACAATTTTATCATAGAGTAAAGAATATTTTACTACAGTAAATATTCAAACCAATTTTTATAGTATATTTTAAGCAGTGAATAATAACTAATGAGTAGTAGAATAGTATTATCAGAAGTTAAATGTATAATTTATTTATAAAATAAAAAAGTACTTAAACGTACAGTATAATAAATAATACTTACAGCAAACAATATATAATTAAAAAAGTATTAACAATAAAAAATATTATTATTTAAAATGAAAGTTTTTGATTTTATTGTATTTGGCTGTTTTTAATTTAGTTTTTTTTATTCTAAAATAAATGAATATTATACAATTATATTATAGTGATATACGATTAATATCTTTAATTGGTTTTGATTAATTGAGTAAATATCCTGAAATATACACATAATATCAGTCTATAATAATTAACAAAAAATAGTATTAAAACTGATGAGTGAATTTTTTGATTAGAGTAAATATAAGTGTTACCATTAAATTAAAATTGTACACATTTCACTGTGATTATGTAAATTAGAAGCACATACTTTGTGCACTCTTCCCATATGTAATTTAAGTTGGTACCTTCGGAAAAACCGTTTCTTACATATTGTACAAGGAAATCTTGGTTGTACACCACATTCAAATATGTGTCGACGTAGATTTATTTTTCGATGTTGACCTTTATAAAACCTGCCACAATTGATTGGACAATACGCCGGATCGTATATTGCGGCCTCTTCTACACGACGTAGTATTATATTTTGATCTGAAAACATGCATTGTGACAGTAGGTACCAATAAAGTAGTTTAATAGGTACCAATAAAAGGTTATAAAATGGGTGTTTTTGTTTAAGCAAAGCAGCTGTCTATACATTTTTCTTAAACGTGATGGATAATTAAACAAGTTTTACTTAATAATATGGAACGGAATATTATATTATCATATTTCTATACAATTGGTCTATATTTGTTATGACATTTTTCAAAAAAATTGAATATTTTAATACAAGCCTGTGATACTGAAATACAGTTGTTTATAATACAATATAGAGGTAAAATATAACAATGTCATACAAATATCAAACACTAAATAACATGATCAATGATAGTTATGATAACAGTTTTCTAAAAAAACTAATGAGGTATCTTCCTATCGAAAATATCAATAGATTTAATTAATTTATTGATAAAGTGTAGTCAGGAGTAAACATCAACATACATATAATATGCATATTTATATATTGTAATTGGTAATAATATGAAAAAACTAAAAAATATATTATTAATTATTTTGTACTGTGTAAAAAGGTATATAAAACATGCTATATATATATATTTATAGTATTGAATTTTATTTTATTCACATATATTCATCAATAAGTCTGAATTTGATAAAAAGATATAATTTGTGATATATTATAAATAAGTATTAAAAAGTTTACAAAGTTGAATATTAAGATAATTTGAACATACTTATATACATACAACATTTTAATATATATATATATGCTTATACGTGGACTATATATTTATTTTTGGTAACTTATATAAACAAAAATCAAATGAGTAACTACCAAATCTCTTATCTGAAGAAATAATATGGTAACTATAACAAAATCAAAAATTCTAAAATTATTCAACATCAAAATAATATCCCATATACTGTTACTTGAATTGAGCTTAATTTCTAAAATATTATCAGTACTTATAGTTGTTAACTGGAATTTAATTTGTATTCCCATAAAAATACTAAAACAATAATATGCAACTTAAATAAACAAACAGTGATAATTTACACGTTTTTATGTTTAATTTAAATATATATTTGAAAAAAAAACAAAACAGTAATTCAATACAAACTAAAAATTAATTGGTAAATGTATTATGTATTATATATGTATTGTATATATGGCACTAAAATGTTAACATTCTTTATTATGTAATTAAAGTCAAAATATATAATGATCTATAATTATATTATGACATCATGGTATTGTGATTAGATCCTAAAATTATTTTATGAACAACCATCATATGCATTTTCAAGTTTGCTTTTAATGAGAAGCTTTTCGGGCAGGCAAGACATTTGAATTGTGGTGCTACTCCACACTCAAATTTCAAGTGCTTCTGCAAGTTGTATTTACGCCACATACCCTTGTAACACCGTCCACAGTTTTTTGGACAATACACAGGATTTTCATTAGCGTACAAATCATTCTTTTTTAACATAAAGTCTGAAAATAAAAATAAATACACCTTAATAAAATAAAACATTCAAATACAAAAATATAACAACCCAAAATAATATAATTCAAGCTCGTTTAAATGTTGTTAATTTTTCTATCATACATAAAACAAATGGCAAAATCACATATTTAATTATATAATTATTTGTTTTATGGTTAAAACTAAGGCCACAACTATCACATTAATTGTTTTATTTTTGTTTAAAAATAATACAGTAACCAAAAATGTTTATAATATATTCATAACCATCTAATAGATATACATATAACTAATATTGGCATGATTATTATTATATTTATTTTAGTAATTTATATTAAAACAAAGTCTTTCATTAGTTTTCAGTTTTAAGCAAATATTTAATATGAAAATACTGCTGATAAAACAAACCTCTTGGATATCAAATATCTCAGTGATACTAATTTGTATTTCCAATGCCAGAAGGATAATAAATAAAAAATAAACTGTTATAACTTAAGTTTGTGTCAATGTTCAATATTTATATTTTTAATTATGGTATACATCACATTATATTATACATGTTATAAATCATATTCCTGTATAAAATTATTTAAATAAGACGAAGAGACAAATCCATTTAGAATTTGAAAAATTGAGTCTTTTAAAGTGATATGCCTAAATAATACCATTGGAACAATTTTAATGATAGTTACTAATAATAATACATAGTTAAAAATAATAATAGTAAATACTAAACATGCAATGAATCTATATTATTTCAATTTTAAGAATTGTAAATAACTTTATGAACGATTTCCAAATGATATTTCAAACTGCGTATACTATTGAATTTTTTTTTTCATACATATTAGACAAGTTGCAGTTTTTCCACATTCTTTCACCAAATGTAATTTAAGATCACTTTTTCAATTTTTTCCTCTAAATTTTTGATCACAATTTTTAGGACGAATTGAATGATTGTGTTTTACAATTTGATTTAATTCGATCAGCCAAAACATTGCATCTGTATTGGTAAAAAAATAAATTAATTGGTTTTTAAAAAAAAATTATTCTTAAGTCTATTACACTATACTCAGAATACATTAAATTACTTTTCACAAGTTCATTAGTTGATGATTTTTACATGTATCATGTCTTATCAGTTTCCAATAAAATAATAGTAATAATTATTAATAACAGGCAATTTTTTTTAAATTTTTAATAATATAATTGAATATATATATATAAATTTAATATTATTTTTGGTTATACAGTATTCCAACTAAAACGTTATTCTCTAACTCTAAGCCATAATTATGTATAATTTTTATTACTAATAAAAGCACATATTAATAAAACTAATCATAACAATATCAATAATAACGACAAACAGATTAATACAAAATAGTATTATTAGTATGATATGGCGACTAGAGATACATATTTTAATTTAATATTATAACATACATAAAAAGAACAATTATAAGGTGACTAATAAGTACTAACATTAATATACGTTTACCAAACATGCAGTGTTTTTGAAATTTCTTGCCATAACTATATTACCTTGAAAGAGAGACCATAATATATTTATGTTCATTAAACTAGCAGGTACTTCATTTGGTACCTTAAATTGTTTATCATCTATTCAAATCATTAAATATAAAAATTAAATAATAAAAATACTTTCATATTCTATTTATTAATATTAATAAAATAACAATTTTTATGTTCTTTGTATTAAGTGTCTATGATTTTAATTAAAAAGTAATAAATAACAATTAATTTTAATAAATGAAAAGAAATAGATATTCTATTTTAAAAATCGATAAACTATGTTATAAAACAGGTATTGAAACTAACAATTGAAAAAGTTATTGGTGAAATTAAAATTAGAGTTTAATCGATGAAATAATCAGGAGATAATTTTCAAGTTAAAATTTATCATATTTTGTAAAATATTTAATTAAAAACTAAATGTGTAAGTCTTAAATGATTAGTAAGACCACGTTTATGGGCAAATTTTTTAAAACATATTGAACATTCAAAGTTATTTGTATCTAGACATGTTGTAATATGTTCTACATACAAATTTTCAGCATTTGGACCTAAAATTATATTTTTACAATTTTTGCATCGATAACAACTTTCTGTCTTAGTAACAGATACAGAACATTTTTTCTTTGGTTCTCGTTTTTTTAATTCTAGTGGTAGAACTGTGTCAGTTGCTTTTTTTTTTTTTCTTTCATAGTGTCAGTTGCTGATAATGCTGGAACCGTGTCTAATTTTAGTTTTGTTTTAATTCTTAATTCTAAAATAAAAATAAAAAAAAATCATTATTATGAAATCAATAAATATTATAAAACAAAAATATTTTGTTAGTAATTAATTATAGCCATAAAGCACTGTTATACATAAATCATTACTTATATTATACAAATTATTATAATACATATTATTATACATACATACATACATACATAGCATAACATAGCATATCACAAATTTTGTACTTATTATTCATAGAGATCGATTAACCAACTATTTCAGGAAAATTTATTAGTGTAAAAATGATTGAAAGAGTTGACAATAAAAATACTGTATTAATTTTTTTGTAATAATACTTTTTTAACCCAAATATGTTTATATTATATTGTTATTTGTACATCATAGAAAATCACTGTTATACATTCTTTAAACAACACAACAAACAATAAATAACCAATAGAAATTAAATAAATCTGTAAAATTAAACAGTATAACATAAAACAAAAGATCCTTTAATACATTTACACAATTGTCAATTTTAGTATTCATAAAGTTAAAAATGTAATATAATAATTAGGAGTGGTTAAAATGAATATAATTGTGCACAGTGATCATATGCTTTTTAAGATTATACTTTTGGGCACAAGTTTTATTACAAAAACTACATTTGAACTGAGGCTCAACACCGCATTCATATGTTACATGGCGATTCATTGAATCTTTTCGTGTATATCGTCGACCACAGTTTTTTGGACAACGATACATTAATGGCATTGCAGTGGACTCGTCGGCACCTGATAACAAAAGAGAAAATGACACAAATTAATTTTAAATGTCATTCAACTATATTTCAGGAAAATAAAATGTCTTAGCAGTTATAATTCAATATTTTATTTAAAATACCATGATCAATCACACAACAACCAAGCAAACAATATTAATATATAAGTTTATCACTACGATTAAGTATATACTCTCTCTAAGTACATACATATCAGGCAGTTCATAACTTTCTAAAATATTTAAATGGAAAAGAAAAGACAAGTAACAAGCCATTGTTAGTTACTATTGTTTGATATTCATGTATTATTATATTATTCATTTTTTTTTTTTTTTAATAAAATTATGATTCTTGATTACCTATAAAAATTATTGGTGCATTGTTTGTTTGCCAGCACACTCTATTTTTTAAAAATTTTAACAAAGAATGATTAATAATTTATGATACATTTTATTATACACAATACAATATTAAATTAGTATCAATAAATAATGTTTAAAAAAAACATTTTTAGCGAACAAAAATTACGCATTAATACTTCATAGCAACACTTTTGAGATAATATGTGCAATTTGTTGAATTACAGCTCCCATTCATAGTTCAAATTGCTAAGACTTTAATTTCCAAACAAATATTAACTCCAGCAGTACAGTTAATTATAGAGTAATATATTCCTGTAAAAAACATTAAAAAACATATGAGTAAAAAAACCGTTAGATAAAATATCTATGTACTAATAACTAACATTTAACTCTAAATCACACAATTTAATTAATAATTATTTTTAACTTACATTACTTGCAATTTTTTTTAAAAAAATTGAACATTTCATATTATATTGCCAAATACAATTATAGCAATAAAGTACCTACCAATTACTAATTTTAATGTGAATATTATAATATATAAATATATGTATAAACAATTACAATTTTTGAATTTAAATCATTGTTTATTTAATTCTGAAATTGATCTGGAGTTTTCTTATTTTTTTAATGCAAATAATTTACTTATAGTATAAGTCTTATACAATAATTTAAGACACCTAGTATCACTTGTATAAGTATAAGTATAAGTATATGTATACATCTTATAAACATTTTGATAAACATATACATTATTATAACATAGTTTATGATAAAAAAAATGTACAGAACATTTTTTAAAATTATTTTTTATTTTATTTTTTAGTAAATAATTGTCCACGATTATTTAAACATTATTTTTCAGATTACATTATCACATTATCATATAACATACCTTACACAAACATAGATGAAAAAAATAAAGTATAGTATGATATTATAATTAACAAATTCGTTTTATTAGTTGTAATAAAATAATAATTACTAAATGATTTTTTGGCATTGTCAATGTTAGATATCTGGTTGAAATTTGCACAGAATATAAATTGTGTGTCAATAAGTTAAATTTGATGTTAATTATTACAACAAAAATTCATAAACACTGTAAATACATAATATTAATGACTTCGAAACGTTGAAATGTATTGACTTGAAAGTTTTTATATAAACTATTGTACAAAGTACATGTATGAAGAATAGATATTTAAAATTTTCAGACATTTTTAATAAGTTAAAAACTTTTTACAGCCATAATTAATTAACATAGATACCTATTACATTGTTGACATTTGCACAAAGTTATTAGTTTAAATATAACAAAACGTTTCATAATGTATATCATATTGTCATCACTAACATACCTTAAAAATAGTTTTAATTAATATATTTAAACATTATTTAAACATATATATATAAATAATATTAGTTTTCATCAAAAGGAGAAAAAAAAGTTAAACATTTAATCTAATAGTAAGTTATATGGCCTTAAACATTTTAATAGGAGTATGATATAGTTCTGGTAGAAAACATACGCACTCACTCACAAATTAAACACAAAATGAGGTAAAGTAATTATATAAATTAATAATGTTTTGTAGTCAATAATAGAAGAAACAACTAGTTAACATGAAACATTCTACGATACAACTTACTTTCTATTAATACGATGTTTCAGATGCTTGTATTTAAAAAAAACGCATAAAAATCTCAAAAATGATAGTCTTAATAATAGTAAATAAATGTAATAATAGTAAGAGTATAATATAGTAAAATTATTATAATACATCGAGTATATTTAAACATGCATTTTAATTTTAAGTTATAGTGAGCTTATGGCTTATTGTAGTATAAATAGAGTATGTAATTTAAATCGAAATATATTGTTTCGTTTTCAGTATAGGTACTACGAATTGTTTGAATTTTTGAAAGTAGAGAAAATACAATATTAAAAATCGATAGAATAAGATCATATTTTTTTTTTTTTAAACTTATATTTACTACCTAGTAGTTTGTGTCAATGAAAAGAATATCGAAAATTTTTAAAATAATCTTAGATATAAACGGGAATCGGGATACAAATATGTGTCATTTCTTCTAACTTTTATTAAATAGGTGAAGATTGCAGCACATTCTTTTAATATGGATTCCACAGCCGTACAATTATATTTTTATTGTGATTGGCCGTCAACGGTTTGGACATTGACAGGTGCGCCGCAAGAGACTTCGCTACTGATGGGTGTTGATTGGTGGAATGGGCCGGGCGCAGAACTAATAAAATCCGTGACAGTTTTTTTGTGTACGATTACCATGTGCTTCCTCCTGCTGAAGTTGTACGCGAACTTGCGTGGGCAATAGTAACATTGGTGCGATGGTGGCATTCCACACTCGTTTACAAGGTGCCGCTTCAGGTGTTCTATACGCTTATAGGTACGACCGCAACCTTTTGGACATTCAATCCGCTTCTGGGAAAATTGTTTGGCAGCGGCTCTCCGCTTCAAATGTTCTTCGTAAGTGTAGTCGTCCGGTTGTTGTGGAGTCATAAAAACTACGCATGGATATGATCAAGAACAAAAAAAAAATACATGAATCTCGGGTTCGATAAACGAAAGTAATAGTAAAATATAATATAGCTTAAGTTCGCACACGTACACACAAATACATATCATCTATGTCATTATATTATTGTTGTGTTTTACATGCAGAAGTGGCATTTTCAGGAGTGGGGGTAAGTTCATCCATCAATCATTTTGACTTTTGTTTTGAACTAAATCAATATAATAACATAATATAATATTATGTTATTAAACTAAACTGAGTATTATTGAAAGATATGACAAAAGTAATTATAGAAGTACTTAAATTTAATTTAAAATAAAATAATTGTCAAACACCCAAATACATCTTACTTCAACTAGGGGGGTGAATGGGGCAGTTGCTCTTCCCGTGGCCTTTTTCCTTCAAATTTTGGTAATTTATATCACCTACCTAGTAATTTGAGTGTTTATATAAAATATATAAATAATGTATGAAGTTCGCCCCCCCCATATAAAAGGGTTTAGGGACGCCACTGACTTCAATGTATTATATTTTAGAGAGTGAGTAATAAAGGTGTTTTTTAATTTTGTCATGTCCTTCACCCATAATTGAGAATTCCCAAAAATGCCACTGAATAATATATAATCTAGCATTATATAGACAGTAAGAGCGTGTGAACATAAATACAACGTATAAAAAGCCAAAAATTCAATACTACAAGCTTGATCAAGTCATCAAACTAAACATAATAGGTACGCATATAACGAGATCGAAGGTAAATGCATTACGGGAAAGGTATAAGGCTAAATAGCAGGCAAAAGAAAAGTGGAGCTACAACACATTAATAATAATATTTAAGTATACTTAACTATATTAAAACATAACAATTTGTCTTTCTAAAAAATTCTTGCGATGACCTTACAAATTTCATGATAATATATATTGATATATCATAGTATATATTGTATAATATAATACCAAAACGTTCAAATTATTTTATATAATAAAGTAAATAGGAAAATGGTAAATAAATACGAACAAATTAACAACAAAAACACAAAACATACGATACTTTGATCATTTATCATTATATAAACAATAAAAAAAGATGATTAATTAGTATTACAATGAACAATATAAAAACAATTTCATTGAAATAGAAGACAACAAATTAATATTGAAGTCTTCACAAAATCAAGTATATATTAGTTAAATAGGTATTTATATTAAGTACATTAGAAGATCAACACAGTATACGGTAACACAGTATAGGCATGTTTAACGTTTTGAGGCTAAAAGTTGTTGATGATGACGTAGTCTAGTATGCACATGATATATAATATCATATTATTTGATATATATAAATTGTTATGGAATTTGAACATTTTATTGCACACAAAACACTTTGACAAAGGAGGCACCAGACACGCCGCACTTGTAGCACAGGTATTGTATAACTCCATGTTTGTAGTTTTGTACTAACAATCAGCCTCACCCGTTTAAGCACATGAACTGAAATCTATAAGAGCATAAAAGATAACATGAACAAGCGATTATTACTAATTACAGCGGTATAAAGTTATTTAATTTAACGGTTTAGATAGTTATAATAATTTGTGGTACTTACTTATTATATAATTATAAAAAGTATAGAAAATATAAGTGAGTAAATATTTTCTGGACCCCTACTGCTCAACAATGTGATCAAGGTATGTGGTTTAAATAGCCGTAGGCAGGGGCGCCATTTCAATATTTTCTAGGGTAGGGCATAATGATGACTGGCCCTATAACTATAAAACTTTTAAGTACAAAAAAAAGGCGCTCGCTGGATTACCCGAATCTCGTTTAACATATTTTTTTCATAATTTTCTTTTGTAACACAAACTGTATTCACTTTTGTTAACATACTCGTATTAATTATTAAAACATAAATAATCTTAACTCACATAAATTATAGACCTGCAAGGGCCATAAATTTACGGTATAGCCCAGTCCAAGAAATGTTGTAAAAGAAAGCCCAAAATCGGCCCGAAATCATCTTAAGCTTTTTAAATTCAACTATATAATAAAAATGTATGTGAGTAATAGTTGCTCATGTACAAAAATGTCATAATATTCGTTATTTGTGATTATTCCATCGTCGAATAACGTTAAAACTTATCATTTTAATTTTAAATAATGATTATTTGTCATACAAAAAAAAAAAAAAAACTAAAAAATACCCAGGCAAGATGTATAAAATGCTTAAAAAGTCCGATCCAACCTTGGTTTAGATCCGGACCGACTCAGCCCGAAAAGTTTTATTAAAAAAAAAAGCTGGTCTATCTTTGGTTTTAATATTTTAAGTTCGGCCCAGTCTGAAAATTTCTACCGAAAAGAAACCCAATATAGCCCTTTTTTTTAAGGCCCGGTCCTTGCATGTCTTTAGTACGTACGTATTAATCATGAACCACTCATTATTTCAAAAAGTATTCATGTTTTTAAAAATATTTTTTAGTTTCAAGTTGTTAAAAAATCAACGTTTTTTTTAATTTTTTATTTTTTTGAATGACAACATAGTTTTAATTTTATATTCCAAAGCAGAATATTTTTCTCAGTATTTTGATACATAAAAATCGAATTTAGGGCGAGTAGTTTATGAGTTATAAGTATTTAAAGTTTTGATCCACGGAGTGGAGTAGTACGGGGTTACCCCGCAAAATGTTTATCCACTACTCCGCTTGTCTAAACTTTAAATACGTATAATTCATAAACTACTAAAAATATAAGGATAAAAAATATTTAAGAATATAATTTTTTAATAAAAACGTTGACTTTTTAACAACTAGAAGGTCTCTACTCTAATTAAACATAAAATAATAACTGTAAATTATATTTTAGTATAACTTCAGTTTACTCAATCGACGAGTGTGCAGTGAACTTAAGAACTAGAGCTTGAAGGAATCACGCTGCTTAAACTTTTTATCGCACATCGAACACTTGAACATCGGAGACGCGCCACACTCGTAGCGCAGGTGCTTCATAAATCCTTGCTTGTACTTGTACGACCGACCGCACCTAATCGAGCATACGAATCGGGACGCTGCAATCATGAACGATAACACCGACAAACTGTTAATATAAATCACAACGTCATGGTATTAGCTACGTTATTTTCACGTTTAACCGTCAGCAGAGGAGGCTCTGTTTGAACAATACTACTCCTTTGTTGCTATCGTTTATTGGTGAATAAAGTTTATAAATACACACAATATAAGCAGTTACCAACTTACGTGGCTATGAGTTACGGTTAATATAGGTGTACATATTACAGATACTACATTTTTAGTAAATATACTAAAACGCTACTTATTACGTTATTATAATAAGAAAATGTAGAATTATGGTTAATAAAAACTCTCTGAACCCCTTAAGTACAAAGTACATAATTATTGTATGAGGCTTAAACAGCTACAGATATAAGTAAAAATCTTATTTGATTCATATACATTGATTTTAAGTATAAGTAGGTACCATATATTAAGGTGAAACACCATGCTACTATATGAAGAAAATTAATATTAGTCTACTAAGTAATTTTTTATTGTACCTTCTAATTTGAATTGCACAATGCACATTAAAAAAAGAAATAAAAATTAATATAATGCCACGATTTGTAAAATTTTTAAACAAATTATCTCCTATTAAACATAAAATAATAACTGTAAATTAAACAAAATTCTAGTAAAACGGTTCCTTTACTCAATCGATTAGTGTACGGTGAACGTTAGTACTGTAAAGCTTGAGGGAACTACGCTGCTTAAACTTTTTGTCACACAGCGAACACTTGAATTTTGGCGGTATACCGCACTCGTAACGCAGATGTTGCATAACTCCATTCTTATACTTGTAAGACCTGCCACATCCGTTTGAACAGACGAATCGAGATTCTGTAATCATAAATGGTAACATGAGAAATTATAGATCACATCATATACCTAGTTCCCTACCTATGTTTATATGGTTCATATATGGTATATATAGGTACTAATGTACTATAAATTATTGGTACGGTTAATGCTTTTTATATTATTATAACAAGTATAATAAGTTATTGTTGATACACACTCTCTAGATTATTCTAAGTATAGATTCAGTGGCCAGTGCAATTGTATTTTAAGGTAAAAAAACAGCTGCAGATTGAAGTAATGAATCTTGTGTGTATTCATTTTAATTGTATAGTTCGGAATAATACAAAGATGACATAACATGTTATTATTTAGTAAATTAATACACATATAAAAGTTAATTTTTATTTTAACTGTACATTAAAACAAAAAAAAAATCTAATATACGATATACCACCCCTGCGATATACCATATTACGATTTGTAAAATAGGTATACAATCATCTCCTATAAAATAAAAAACAATAACTGTTCATTAAATTAAATTCCAATGAAATTGTCTACTCAATTGATGAGTGTACGGTGAACATTCGAACAGTGGAGCTTGATGGAACTACGCTGCTTAAACTTTTTGTTACACAGCAAACACTTGAATTTTGGTGGTATGCCGCACTCGTAGTGCAGGTGTTGGTTTAATCCCTTCTTGTACTTGTAAGACCTACCACATTTGTTGGGGCACACGAAACGAGACACTATAATCATAAACGTTAACACGGATAAGTGATTAAAATAAATCACGACGTCATATGATTATGGTTTATATATTGTACTAAATTTTGTACTGCTTTTACGTCATAAGACGTATATCACGGTTTATTTAAGTACTATAATATTTTACTGATTATATTATTAGTTATTACAAGTATAAAGTAATGTTGTTAGTAAAGACACTCAGGACAATCTTTTAACTTTAAAGTATACATTGTGTTAGTGTAGCTATAAATGAATCATGTACACACAGACATTTTAATTGTAAATATAGTTAAGTTTATAAGCGGGGACACAAAATGTATATTTAGAAATAATACAAACATTTAGAGAAGGTTATTTTTATTTTATCTTATTTTTTTGACTTGACATTAAAACAAAAATAATCCATAATTAATACAATTATATAATTTTTAAACTAGGCAAGAAGGTTACCTATTTATAAGACATATATACGATAATAATACGATAATATTGTGGACCCTAGAGTACTGTCACTGGGTGACTTTCTCGTTCATGCTTCCTAATTTTTTCCCTCATAAGATTTACTTACTGTGAGCATAGTATATTTTGTATAGATAGTAAATTTTCATATTAAAAAAAAAAAACAAAATACAATAATATTATAATATTACTATTTACTATACAACGATGACGTATAATTATGTGTTGATAAAACACATAACACATCCAACTCATGTACACGAAAACTGTTTGGTCAATCCAAGATAATAATTTTGTGAAAATTTACAAAATGAGACTTGACGTTGCAGGCCTGCTTAAACCTTTTTTTACACATCGAACATTCGAATTTCGGATCTATACCACACTCATATTTTCGATGTCGTCTCAATCCTTGCTTGTATTTATACGATCGACCGCATCCATTTGTGCAGATGAATCGGGATACTAAAATTATGAAAAAAAAAACTAGGATAAACGATTGTTATAAATCACGGAGCTATACAACTATACGAGTCTTATATCTATACGGTTGAAAACCGGGTGATCCATTTAATATTCATTTCATTTAGACATTTATTATTTCAAAAACGATATAAACATTTTTTAAATATTTTTAATTGGTATTTTTGATTCCATTTTATAAAGCAAATATTTTTTTGGAGTACTTCGACAGATGAATTTTTTACAGATCAATGTACTCCAAATAATATTTATATATTATGATTCAGTATTTGAAATTAAAAATGTATGTTGTCATTCAAAAAAATTTCTAACTAAAAAAATAACGATACAAGTAACAACAGTTTCATTTTCTTCCAATAATGTTGTTTTATAACCACTTATAATTATATAAAAACAAGTGTTTTCTAAAATAAAAAGTGTTTTACGTTAAATGAATTACACTTTATCGGCATGATTATCATTTCTAACATAACAGGGATCCTACAAGTTAATAGTGTAATCGAACAGATATGAAGCGATAACAGCAGCAGGAATCTTATTTAATTCAAGAAAATGCCCACAAATACAGTAAATTCCCGTTACAACGAAAGTCATAGAAGTCCCCTGCCGAAAAGCAGGGCTTAAAAAGAGCTTATTCGAATTTTCGTTACAGCGAAATTTCCGTTATAACGAAAAAAATTTGGTCCCCTGGAGTTCGTTGTAACGGGATTTTACTGTATTTTAATTATATTGGTAGTTAAGCTTATAAGCGAAGAAACAACATACATTTAGTAATAATATACACATCTATAGAAGGTTGTTTTTATTTTATCTTCTTTTTTTGACTATTAAACAAAACATAATTCATAATGAATACATAATGTGACTGATATACTAAGTAGATAGATTATCTATTGATAAAATTATAATATAACAATAACACATTGACACATAATTATTATGTAGAGGCTGATAAATGCATGACATGTCCAACTTACATGTACGGAAATAGTCTGCTCAATCGAGGATAACAATTATAATTTATGAATGTTCATAACATGCAGGGTCCTTGACATTGCAGCGCTATTTAAATATGTTGCTACACACCATACACGTCTCGGACTGCGATAGCACACCGCATTCCAGTTTCCTATGCCGGTCGAACAAAGGAACCGATCAGCAATCACCAGTATAGTCATAACTCATAAATCATAATATTAAATATTTTTTTATATAACTGAATGACGCTCGAACAACTCCTAATGTAATAAAATAGATACAATATATAAAAACATGAAGGTAACACAGACATGATATTATATTGGTTACAGGCATTTAGTTAATTTAATAGATTGATTAATGTTCAAAATAGTTCTATCTGTTTTTTATAACTCTACGAATGAATATTAAAACGATAGTAGCTTAATAGAATGTTGACGGATTTTAATTATAGATAATTGGATGACATTAAAAATGTCGTTTTTATAAAATAAATTAAGAAGAGGTTGAAAAAAGGTAGCATAGATTATTGAGATCATTCCATCCATCCTATTCAGTAATAGTATTCTTAACGCTTAAGTCAATATAAATGGTAGGCAGTGGCGGATCCAAGGGAGGGGTAAAAGGGTAAATACCCCTCCCCCTTTGAGCTTATTATATTTAAATTTTATAAATTTATTAAAGTATAAAAATGTTGTCATTGATACCAATTTGTAAAAATAAATTTTAAATGGTGAATATTATAATAAGTAAATAATATAAGTAATTAATGTTTATTTAAGTAAATTATTAAGTAGGTATGAATAGTATCTGATGGATATATTTTAATTACCCCCCTTGATGAATTTTTGGATTCGCCCTTGATGGTAGATAATCATGAGTACAAATAAATTATATTGGAATTAATGGATGGAAAAAAACAAAAAAAAATAATACCTATATAATATAGAATTGCAAAATCTACATTTAACTAAAATTGCATGCTAACCCGAAAAAAGAATGTCGATCCCTTTGAATTGTGTAGTGAGTACACTGGAATAGTATAACGAGTGTTGATAAGTCATTCATCGTGGTCAAAACTAACTGTTAAATATTTAACAAATACAATAGTTAAAATTTATTATGTCCATATATTCCTATAATACACACACATACACAATATTTTATGTAAACATATTTATCTATTTAATTCATATAGTATATTATAATTATATTTATAAGTAATAACTGTACAAATAACTATAAATAAAAACAAGCAACAATATTAAGTGAATAGGTATATAAATAAATTATAGGTAACCCCAGTGATTACACAGAGAACGAGTTCATTAAAAAAACGCAGCTTTTGCGGTAAATTGCAGATTGAAATCGGATTCAACTGCTTTTCTATGATGCACCAATACGATATGTCTCTTCATGTTGCCTTTCAATGTACACCTTTTTTTACAATATGGGCATTTGTACATTGGTGGTTTACCACATTCATTCTTAAAGTGGTCATTGAGACTGCTTTTGAATTTGTAGCTCTTTCCGCAGTTGTAGGGACACGAATAAAGCAATAGCTGGTTTGCAGGTTCAACTGAGAAAATAACAAAATTATAAAAAAAAACTTATAAAATAGCTTGATACGATACGATTTACAGTATATATTATATGTGTTAAACAATATATTATTATGTGCATATAATAAAATTCACAACTTTATTAGTACGTCCTTATAAGATGAATTTCTACGACCTACATAAAGCTATAATACCACCCCGGATCACATTATATATATAAACTATGTATTAAAGTACGTTATTTCTTAAGAGGATGTAGAACTCGCGTGTGTTGTCTCCGTCTTACACACGTACGACACAACAAATTTTCGTTCACCATTTTCAATATTGCACTGTTAATTTTGATATTAGAGTGAACTGACCTATTAAAAAAATTTAAAGCTAAGATAATTATTCAGGGCCCCAAGTAGTCTTTTATTGATATTATTATATTTAAGCAAGTTATGATCTTTTTGAAACTGTACATTTTAAAATGATCATAACTTACTTAAAAATAATAATATCAATAAAAGGCTACATGGGGTTGCACGTGTGTAAGACGGAGACAACACATGCGGGTACTACGTCCTCTAAATTATATATAGATACTTACCGTTGGACGTTAAGCATGTAAAAGCAACCAAAACCGCGTGCATTAGTGTTGTATTTTATTCAATAAAAACCCATGTTTCAAAACAGAATAAAATACATATTCTATGAAACATCGATAATCATCGAATAGTCAGATATTTTTTATCAGTTTTATTTAATTTATTACAGGCTAACAATAAAGGTTTATGGAAATCTAAAACATGCTCATCTAAACAATTGATTTCCTTCAGCTTCGTTGGGCAAAAGGGACATAATCCTTTTAAAATAGCGCTATTGCAGTACTCAGCTGATTTGCAAAATGAATTAACATGTTTTTGTTTATCTGAAATATACAAGGACAAAATTAGATACAGTAAAAACAATTTTTAAGAAAAGATTTAAGCATATTGTATACAATTGAATTGGTTTGTATTTGATATTCTATATTTTATTTGTCAACAAAGTTTTGATTAAAGCAGCACCAAATGTATATTTACTATACCTGTATTATTATAATAACAAACAACAATGGTAGTAATTTAATATAAGCAATAACTATACAAAAATACAAAAGCTATGAACTAAAACCAACTTTCAGTCATTATTATCTTTCTGATCAATATATTTATTTGCAATATATTTATGTGTGTGTTATTGTGTAAATATTTACAACATAATAAATAAAATTATGAATGCGAGGATTTTTGTTTAACAGTAAACATACAAGTAGAGCTAATGCGTAGAACGATATTGTTAAATATTTTACCTTTTATCAGAAGGTAAATAAATATATCAGTCGAAAAAAGATAAAGTCCACAAATGATGGAACAGCCTATGACAAATTTTAAAAAGTATTCAATAATAGTAATATAATCCAAGTTCAACTATAAAATATTTAAAACAGATAAAAATATATTATAATTTGAAAATAAAATCGTTTATTTTTGGATTGGTAGAATAAATTAAAAATATTTATTGAATGAAAAAGTAAAAACTATAACAAAAAAACTCCAAATAATCAACATGTACGAATAGATAACTTGGTTCATCGTTAAAATACATAACGATATGTAACAATTCTTTAACATATTAAGTACTAAGATATAGGTTAGGTTAGTATTGTAAACTGCAGGTCTATAAAATAAAGAATGTAAAAAAATAAAAATAGAACTATATTTAAAATATAAAACTATTATTGTAAGTTTAAGGTACCTAAACTAGTATTACAATTATTACTTTACACTTATTATTATCACTGATTTAGATATGACATTGCGATTAGTCATAATTGGTAACTGGTAACAAAGCTAGGTAATATTTGAGTCATTTAAATATATAACCATACGTCCATACTATGTTTCAATATTTTAAACAATACATTAACATGTGTAATGTGAATATTAGTACTTAATTAGTTAAATACATAAATTACACTTTCATCCAAATAATTCGAATGTTATAATGAATATTTTACAATTAATCGGTTATTGACAATTATAAAAGTTCTCCAAAATAAGAATGATTGATATTGCTGTTGTTAAATATTTAAGAAATACTTATAAAACATTATCAACAAATTGGTATGAATACAATTTACTAAATAATTAACATCACTAATAAATTATTAATACAATAAAGTAGTTGAAGTTTTATTATTGTAGATATTATTTAGCAACTTTGTTTATATTATTTTAGTATCTTCGAAATTTAACTGAAGAACAAGAAGTAGTCATAAAAAAGTTATTTTGTGTCAGAAATGTTAAATTTAATTTAATACTGTAGGTATGTAAAACAAAAGTGAAATTAAGTGATACCTATATAAAACGATTTCAAATCAATTTGTTCACTTGTTTTTTCATTACATTCTTATAGTTTGATTGCCTACAAAATTATATATACCATTGTTAAATAATTAAAAATTGACATATTGACATATTAGTCAGGGACTAATATATTTATGTACTGTGAACATGTGTTTCTTCATATTTGAATTTCTCGAAAACATCCTTAGACAAAAGTCGCATTTGTATAAGGGTTGTTTTCCACATTCATACTTCAAGTGGTAGGTCAAATGAAATTTGTTCTTGTAACTGCGACTGCAATGTTCATTGACACAATGCCAAACTCTAGTACCTGAAATGCGTCACATTAGCCTGATCGTTTATAAACACTATTCAGAGCGAAGCATTTATACAAAAAGCTGTGTATTAATGATATTTTTTTTAAATCAGTGTTTCTCTACAAAAGTAAAACATTACTAATAAACATTAACTTATATTCATTTTAAATTATATTACTAAATACGCATAATCCAAATAAGGTTTGGCCAACACACTGGATATAATTTGCTATAGGAATTATGAAAATGATGAATATAAAATAAATACATTTTAGAATGAAGTAAAATTAAAGTTTTTTGTTTTGTATTTTCAACATATCCATACGTGCTAATAAAACGATATGATAACCAATATTTTGTTTTTATATTACGTATTTAATAGGTACTAAATAAAGCAAACATATAGGTATTTTTTTATGCTTTTGGTATTATACAATCAACTTTTTAAAACTATTTAATAATTATATAATTTATCTTTCCATAAAAATAGGGGAATTATTAAAAACGAAATGCTGATAATAAATCGAAATGTTCTTGTAACTAATTGAATATTTAAATGGTTATAATTTTATTTAATATCATACCATTTTTTATCATAAAACATGCGAAGTATATCTATATTCAATATTTTAAATAAGCGCACACAAAATACCTAACCATTGAATCTACGAGTAATGAGTATGATAAATATATTTTTATAAATGTAAGAAGTACTTTAATAGTTACCTATAAAAAATAAATATTAAGTTCTTTATCTTATAATATTATAACACAACGGTTTCTAAGGTTTTTTTGTTTCACGCATCCCTAAAAAAAAAAATAAATAATCGCGCCACCCACCAATAAATAAATTACAATTTCAAATTATTTAAATATTCAAGTATTTTAAATTTTATGACAAAAATCCAGCTATACATATTATTTAGTATAACACAAAGAATTTTTTAAAAACGATTACTGCTTTTGTTGGACAAAATATAATATATTTATGATTCGAGAATATTCGGGCGACATGATAACGCTGGATTTTCATTAGACACACATTTCAACAAAACTATCGTTGATCTAAAAATATCAATATTTACCTCGCACTTCCCCTTCTATATGCTTGTGCCTCCATATACATATACATGAAACACAAATCACTTAATAAATTAAACTAACCCAGTTAGCATATTTTCAATATTATAAACAGTGTTTATTTCAGAGGGGAAGACCCCCTTGAGAAAAATGTATACAATATTTATACTTCTCTTTATTATTTACTTCTATGGTATACCCCCCCCCCCGAAATTTACAATACCCTCTCCCCGGGATAAAAGGTCTGAAATAAATACTGATTATAAGTTTCTGACAAACGTGTAAAAATTAACACATAAATATATGACAGTAGTTATAACCTTGTTCTTTCCAATTTTCTTCATTAGTTGTATGAAAAAACGTATAAATACATAGGTACTTAATATAAAAATAGTAATAAAAATCAATACCAAAAATATATTTTATTTAACTATTACTTAAGAAGACACCATACCCACATGTGTTGTATCTGTCTTACTAACGTAAATCATAACAGATTTTCGTTAAGTAGAATACATTTTGTGACGTTAGCTTTAATATTATAATAAATTTACTTATTCTCAAATTTAAAGGTAACAATATTATCTATACTCTGTCCAAACTAAGAGCATACCGTGCGGCGGACGAAAACCAGTCGAAACTCGCACATGCATTCCCTACACAGGCAGTGTTGCCGCCGCCTAAGAGGTGCGCTCTTAGTCTGGACAGAGTATAGACAATCACATATGATTTTGTTGATATTATCTTTTTAAAGTGAGTTATGAACATTTTAAAGTTGTTATATTTTACATAGTTGTAACTCACTTTAAAATAATAATATCATTAAAAGCATATGTCATTGTCTAGATAATATTCTTACCTTTACATTTGAGAATAAGTAAATTTACTATAATATTAAAGCTAACGTCATAAAATGTATTCTACTGAACGAAAATTTGTTATGATGTATGTTAGTAAGACAGAGACAACACATGCGGGTATAGTGTCCTGTTAAACTTCCATAACTCGCATATAAAAATGAAATACACGTTAGTGTATTACACGAGTAAATTCACCTGATTTTTTAAATATTAATCGGAGATGTATTATGTAGCTTTTAAATGTAATAATTTAAAAATGAAATGTTTATTAAAAATGCATTTATAAATATCATCAATAACGATATTATTTTACTTAACATGATAATATTTCAATGTTCTATACCGCAGTGGGACAAAATTGATTAAATTGTAAAAATAAATATTTTATCAATACGATTTATACATATATATAATTATACGTATAAGAGAGCTTGATTTTAATTTATTAATTTATTATCAAAATACAAGTGTATACATAATATTATAAAAATATCTCAAAAATATACATTTATTTCAAACATATTTTATAATTATCGTAACATATATATAGTTTTTATTCAAAATTATAAAATACTGCAATGGAAGATAAAACTAAAATTATACTTTGTTATAATATAAATATGAAAAGCATGTTCATTTTTATGAAAAATCATAGTGTTTTACTTATTAATGGTTTAAACGTGTTTTTATTAATATTTTATTTCACTCAGTTATTTTTATTATTAGTTTAGAACAAGAGTTTATCTATATACAATGTGAATAAGTACAAAATATAATTCGATCTTGAAATCGAAAATTATATTAAGAAATTGCTAAATTTGTTATGTACTGTTGACATATGAATTTTCAGCACGTTTCTATACGCAAAACATTTCATACACACTGCGCATGAAAATTTAGGCCTTACACCGCACTCATAGCGTAAATGTTGTCTGACACCATGTAACGCTTTATAACTTCTGCCACACTGGTTGGGACATTGATACCGTTCGTCAACAATCACAAAGTCTTGTTTATTTAACTTCCAGCACACTAGAATAAAATGAACATTGATTACTTAAAGATGTTTAAAATATATTGTTAAATATATCGAAACGGAAGTATAAAATATATATGTGTAAAAAATATGGAAATACATGCCAAATTTCGTACAGGTCATAATAATAATAATAATAATAATAATAATAATAATTATAATAATCAAATACAACCCTATTAACATTATATAATTGTTAAACTAATTTAGTTGCTGTGGATATTTATAATAATAATAAAAACAATTGACGAACACAAGGTTATTTTTTCAAAAAATATCGTTTGTTTGATTATTTTAACAAGTGTCCACATATTTACAGGTACAATTTATAATCTAATTAATAATACGATAATAGTATGTACTTAATAATATACATTAAAATTACACAAAACATTTAAATTTGTATCGAAAATTATAAAATGTAAATACGAGTAAATAAAATAAATAAATAAAATTTTGTTTAGAACACAATATTTTAGTATAGTTTTAAGAATACAGAGAATGAGCCATTCTCTGGTGTTTCTTTACGGAATCCGATCTAGAATATTTTTTACCACAGTATTCACATTCGAAGTCTACGCCGCAAAATTTGTAATGTTTAGCGAAACTCGGTCGTTTGTCATAAGTACGTCCGCATTTAGGACAAGTGAATGTTTCTGAAACCCCTAAGAACGAAAAAAACCGTGATAATACATTTTTAATCTGTGGAAAAAAACCTTGTGCAAATTTAGATTTCATCGTGTTATATTAAATATATCATATGTGGCATCTAGAAAAAAATATAATTTTTTTCATTATAATCATGATGTACCGAGAACGTGCATTAAATAAGAATAAGAATAAAATAATTAATTGGATAGGGGAGACCGGTACAAAATTCAAATAAATTATAACTCAGGTTAAAGCCCATAATAGTTGTTATTGTTAAAAATATTGTATATTATAATCTTTAACATATTGAGAACCTATAATTGTATTTATCACAGTTAAAATGTCATTATAGCAATTTGTTTCTAAAGCCAAACTGACACGCGCAAGCAATAATTTTATTGTTTTATAATATTATTATATACAGTATAACAGATAGACTTATCAAAAAAAAAAAAAAAAAATTATACTATTTAAACGTATGACAAAAATTGATAATATTCTATGATGAGTAAATAATTTAAGAAATATACTTATGTCAGCAAATTCTCAAAAATCATATTTAAAAAAAAGTTATTATGTTCCAAATTAATTTAATCAAAAAATATTGATATTTAAAAAATTCTAAAAAATAAACTACTTGACTTAGATAAATCTTTTTACCATCAAAATTGTTCTTATAATCAGATTCACAAATTGGCTATTTTAAATTTATCTAAAAAAATTTAAATCAAATTTAATTTTTTTTATTTCCAGTACTAAAAAATAAACATAAAAAAAAATATTGAAAATATTAATTAAAACAAAATTTATTCATAAAGTCAGTTCTATTTATTAGACCCTGTATATAATGATATAATATTTGTAAAGAAAAAAGCTTAAATTCTAACTGTAAATCATAAAGAAAAAGTTAATATGTTATTAAAGAAATTTTTAAATAAGTATTTTATTAAATCTAATATATTTAGATAATTAAAATGATAAGTATGGTAAATGGTACCGGTTTTATGTGACGGTACAACAACTATTTCCGGTCATCCCTAAATAGGTTTAAACTAAAATTAAATATACATAATAAAATGTTCGTTTGTTTAATCAAGCGTTAAGCAACAAGCAGTACATAATTATTACATTAGATACTATTTTTTATTAAATACCAGGGATAACGATTAACAATCATCTAATTAAGTATTTGTAACACTAAAATTGATAATAGGTATTCATTTTAAGAATTATAGTTTAAATTTAAAATAAATAATACAGCATATTTAAACTTAATAATATATTTGTTTTTTAAACATAATTTATACTACGCATGTAAAGGAAAATGTACTAAATATATTAGGAATCTAAATTATACTTAAAGACTATAGTGACTATAGTATAGTCATTAAAGTAAAACCTACACAAAATTTGTGAAATTGTAAGTGGGAATAGGGATGGTTATGTAGGTAGACATTAAGGCAAATGGAGTGGCATAGAATAAATTTTGTATTTATTGATTTATTAGAATTAGGTCTGATGTGCGTAAAATTTAGTATTATCTTAAAAGTACACTTATTTGTATAGATAAATATAATATCAGGGGTACTCATCCGATTTGACGAAAGATTTAATTTAAAATAAATATTTCATTAGCGTTTAGTTTAAGCAGAAAAATAAAATTGTTATGAATATTAATAAATTGTAATAATATTAATTTAGTATTATATTTTATACCTAAATTAATAAAATAAATAATTATTAACAAATCTTGTGTAATTTTCATACTATAACCAATTAGAAAATATCAACAATATTAATTAAATGATAAAATAATAGTTACTGAATATCGCTAATTACCGAAATAATCGATAATCAAATAAAAAAATGAAAAATCTATTTACAAAAACATAAAAATATTAAGTATAACTTAAAATTCTCAAAAAAGTTATAATATTCTAATGAAGGTTGCAATAAAAAAAAAAAATAATAATAAATAATATTACTAGCTGAAATAAATACAATAGGTTGTAGATTTTGTGTAACATATTTGTTTATTTACAATAACACCATTTTAATTTTGTCGATTTTTAAGTTGCAATGTAATAAAATTATAAACCAAAAAAGTATTAATGAATCTGTGAAAATAAATCACACAAACATAAAATAATCACACTAATTTTACTATAATAACTTATGTTCCATGAATTCAATATTTCTTCTGTAACTGTAATCCTATTTGCTGTGATTTATGGTAAATTTTAAACATAAATTATTCATGCAAATATTTTATGAATAATACCCAAATGTGAATTGAGACTACATTTGTACCTAAATCGTTTATTACAAACACGACATTGAAACATCTTTTCAACACCACATTCAAATTTTTTATGGTTTTGTAAGCTCTGCCGATGTTTATACTTTTTTTTACATGTATGACATTCCCAAACATTTGCTTCATTTGGATACCAAAAACCTATAACAATAAAAAAAATTCAGTTAGATAAAGACTTACTAAGTAGGTGTGTTTATCATGCAGCATATTTTATAAGTTTATATCATGCGGTGACATACACAATAGTAGACCTCTAGCGTATATTAAGATATATTCTCATAACTGGCTAATTCTTGATAGAAAATATTTTTTTTTTAGCTACACCAAAATTGAAAAAAATTATATTTTTAATTTATTAACTCATGATTGAAGGTAACCTAAACTAATTTTTGCTTAAAAATATATTAAGTATTTTAAAAACTTTCTGAATTTAGGATACGTGTGATAATAATTATATCAGCTGTTAAATAAACAATCAAAAATATGCAAAATGTAATTCATTGTTAATTTCTTATTTTATTACAATTTTAAATATATATTTATGATATTAAGCTAAATTTTTTGATAACACAATTTTTTCTATTATTTGCATACTATCTGTCATTGTGTTGTAAAAATATTATTAAAATATCTATCAAAAATAGGCCCATTCTCTTCGAAAATTACAGTCTCCATAAATAGATAAATATATTAATTTATATGTTATACTTACTAAAATAATTTTTCTCATAAAAGCGTATCTAAAATATATGTAGTACATATTGTATCAAACTGAATCTTTGAATCAAATTAAAATAAGTATTTTAAATAATTTAAAAAAAACAATACAATTTAGTGTAGTCCAGTGGCATACGCAGGGGGGGAGGTGTCAGGGAGATATGAAACCAACCTTAAAAATAAGTATCTGTTCAAATTATGAAACAACGACTAAAAAAAAGGTCAATTTGTGCATATAATTATGATATGACACCCCCTTAAAAAAATCCTGCGTTCGCCACTGGTGTAGTCTATACAACTATAATAAGTACTTATAAAATATTATTTTACCAACACATAGTTAACATGGTAATTATCTTAAATATATCTATGTCCAACCAAAAACCACATTGACATATACCAATTAAAACCTTAATGAAGGTATATGATATCTTAGTATATTAATTACATGCTCTTATTTTTTTCATCAATAATGTTTTATACTTATATTGATATCAATAATTAAGTGTTTATCACAACCGCTCACAACAATTACTATATAGTTTTAAATAATCACTTCTATTACAGTTGATTTACCCAAAACATAGATTTAAAAATATAATGTAAAATAAATTATGAACAATTTTCATAATACATTTAAAAATAAAACAAAATGATGTACAATAAAAAATTAGATAAATTCCTTTACTCAATATTATGAATGCTTATATCTCATATCCAACAGTCATGTATATACATTTATGTCATACTTTATAATATTAATATTCATTATATTACGCTGTTTCAAGTTTTGTTTCTATTTGAACAGACGATCTCATCACATTGCACATCTTAACTTTGGTTCTACATCACATTCATATTTCAAATGGAACATAAAATTAGAACAATGTTAGTACTGTTTATCACATTTAAAATAATCTAAATAAATCAAAGTATTTGCAAACCCATTTGAAAAAATACTGTCATTACTAGAATGTATATTTAAGAGTATGTAAAAATTATAAAATAGCTCAAAATGTAAAAGATAATCTACAAAAACTATTTTCCTTACATAAAATATTAGAAAACCGTGTTTAAAAAATATTAACTAATGAGTAATATATTTGATAGTATAATACATATGTAAAGATGGCTATCACCATACTTTATTTTATCATCTAAAAATTTCAATAGATTCCCCCCACAAAAAAAAAAAAAAATTAAAAACCTATAGCTACGCCTAAGCACCGGTAGGTATATTCTAACAATGAACAAATTATAATACAATACAAATATAATAGTTAAATTATTTATTCATCTAAATAGACAACAATTCAAGGGGAATGCAAATGTGATTTTATATACATATTTAAAATACCTATTATCACTAAAATAATTAACTAAATCACACATTCAAATCATATATTTGCTTGAAGTATAAAAAAAAATATGTATGTATAATATTATATTCATATATTATTGGATTGGGACTAGATGAAATATTTAATAGACATAATTTATTCATGTACTTGATCTGTGTCAAAATTACCGAGATTTTATTTTATTATTTTACATAATATTATGCAAAGATATCTCCTAAGTACTCTGTACGAAATGTGATTGTGCTATTTTTCATAAGTTTTACAAACATTTTTCAAAATTAAGAATTTAAGTTCTATTATTATATTTATTTGTATTTAATCCAAACCTTGATATCATTGTTTTTTTAATATAGTGTTTAGTCTCAAAAACCACACGTTCTAGTTTAAAAGAATAGAAAATGCGAAACCACAAACAATTTTTTAATAGCCACAAATTTACGAATCGATTTCACAATTGTTTTGAGTGCTTTCAAAAAATCTTTTATAAAATGTTGAATACATATTTATAGAATACCTAATTGAAATCTATATTTTGTTCAAAGCTATACCATATTAATTAAATTAGCCATTATAGGTAATATTTGTCACGGCCAATGGCGGCTATACTTAAAAATATAGGTGTAGCGAAACATAAGAAATAACCACCCACTCAATAATATTCATTCATATAACACTCCATATACTAAATAGTTTATTCAACATGTTAAAAAAAATAGTTACTATTATACTATTAAAATATTTTAAAGTATTATTCTAATATTCTGTATTATTAGCATACAAAAATTACATAGACAACCTACCCCACCCACCTCTAATTAAAAGTGTAGCAGTCGCTTCATTTTTACTATAGGATAGCTGCTACTGATCATGGTAATTTTTGAACAGATCTCGTATTTCAAAATTTCAACAAATAAATTGTAGAAAAAAAAACAATATTTATATTTTGAACTAGCTTTAATAATAGTATCAATATATATATATATTTCTTAGACGCTATATTATTTTATGTTCAAAAGCTTGTGCACGGCAACCATATGACGCTTCAGATGTTGCTTCCAAGTGAATTGTCTACCACACGCAATGCAATGGAATTGTGGTGCTACACCGCACTCAAGCTTTAAATGACTATTCAAGCTAGCTCTGTGCTTGTACATTCTATTGCAACGATGACATGGGAATGCAAAGTAATTGTTGTTTTCTGTAAAAACAAAAGATAGCGCAAAATTAAATCACAAAAAACGACATATCGGATTAACTACTATACGTCATTGTAATATCAATAATAGAAAGCTTAACAGCAAATGCTATAAGAAGGTGTACTTATACTATATAACTAAATGTCTATATATATAGTAGGTATTATAATACCTTGTATTCATACATAATATAAATAACAGTTTTAGTTAATAGTAGTAAAAATAAGCGCTATGAAATAAAATCAAGTATCACACGGTAAATCAAAAATATAATATTTATACATTATAATACATATATTATACATTCATATAATAGAATTTTGAAATCAATAAAACAACACATCAAGTTGGTAATACTTTATTCAATAAATGCAATTTCACATCTATGCAGAACTCACAGTATTTGAGATCAATATATCAATATAATCTAATCAAAATGTTTACCAACAAGTAGTACAATGAAATTTTAAATTGATACAATTGATTTTTGTTGTGTATTTTAAACATTTTGTATTTGTAATAATAATTACCATAACTCATGCACTGGTATTCAGATAAACGTTTTGGAAAAACAGCAAATATACATTTTATTTATAAAAATAAAGTATAATAACTTCTTAATCCAATATAATAATAACAAAATAATATAAATAGTGTAATATAATTATTGATTAATAATACTGTGAACATAAATTTTTTGATGAGTTGGGTATGAAACATTTTGATGCATTAATGAGTTAATTTAATTTAATTTGATTACTATATATATATTAAGGTAATATGAATAAGCTGAAGATAAATTTAATATAATTGTATGTAAAACAAAAGTATTATACAGAATAGACTTAGTTCTAACTTTTAAATACCTTATATATCAGGGGTGGCCAACATGACTATGTACGCGAGCCACATATATTAATGCAATTATATCAAGAGCCAAATTATCTAATCTGTACTTTTATACCATAAAAATAATAAAAATAGCTAACATCCGATAAACATATTAAATTATGAAATATGAAATTATAAAATAATAATAATAATAAAAACATTTTTTTTTTTATAAATGTATGCAAAAAAAAATTAAAATGTTGGTTTTTGTAAATAAGACCGCGAGCCGCATACGTCGATGGAGAGAGCCGCAATTTGGTCACCCCTGTTATATATTGACAATTGTAGGTAATGTAGTCATAACCAATACGTTCCATGTATCATAGATAAATAACAAATTCAAATGATTTTCAAAAATTAATAGAGAAACTAAATTCAAAAAAATAGTAACAGAAATACAATACCAAGACATTTATTTAACTTAGTAACACCACTAAATAATTTCAGACCTATAGGTGTAGTATCACCAAATATTAAGTTAAGTATGTTACAGTAAAATACTACAAATTAGGTACATTTAATGATATAAAATTATTTTTATAATTCATTTATTCTATTAATATCTTAAATGAAAGACCAACAATAATATTATTAATTTATTAGTTAGAAGAAGAACCTAGTTACTATAATAAATTTAAATTACATTTTTATAATCATTGAATCTTAATATTTTTGGTAGATAAAAATATTACATATTAATAAACAAATATGTAAGAATTACAAGTTAATTAAATGAAATCATTGTTAATATAAACATTAAAACTAACAAAAGCATGAAAAAATTAGACGATTCTTCTAGTTAAATTTAAGATGGTAATATTTTGAAAATATAACTATAAAAAATATATAGCATCTTTTTAAATATAAATAAAAACAAAAGTATAAAAAATAATTACAAGTTATAGATATCCTTAATTAGATACTTGATAAGTTTTTTGGCATTAAATCTGTAACTACACAGAAGCTATTTTTAAATATAAAGTATATATTATTTATAAATAAAATTTTTTTTTATGAAGTAAAATAGTGTTAAAATAATTAGTAATTAATTTTTTATAAGTGATAATACTTTAATTTGTACTATATGATTATCAATATTTGAAATACAAAATGAAGTTTTACTAGGCTTTTTGTGTATTGGATAGAAACAACTGTTTACTATACTGGTCTTTTGATAAAAATAAGAAAAAATCATACTTATGAATATTATGTTTCTAGTAATAAAATGAAAATGTTTCATTTATACAACATTATATTGCAGTATTATATCTGTTCTACTTCTACATACATGAGATATAAGTAACATAAAATATAACAAGAAACTTAACAACCTATAATGGGAAAATAAACATATAAATTAAGATATAATTGCTTATTAAACTATAGCCTGTGTCTTTTTAATACAATATTATACAATTTTGAAGTGTCTTCAAATTATAAATATTATCATGATATTTTTAATTTGTTTTGTTGCTAAACACAAATGCTATACACAATATTAGTTATTTTAGTGAAGTATAGAGTATTTTTAGTATACTTGCTTACCGCCCTACTAATTGTTTACTAAATAACTCAATAAAAATAATATTTGAAAATGTATGCAATATTTAACAGTTGATAGAAGAAAACTGACTAAGTATTAGGTTAAGGAACTTGATTAAAGATATGTTCAATAATAAAATATTATTATTTCAGAGAAACAAGCTAAAATAAACAATAAAAAATTGTAAAATATTATAGATGTTATTACTTGCTAGTATTAAATAATGTAAACAAGACAATGGTTTATTTAGATACATTATAATGTCATGAATACAATAAAATTAAAATGTAAATTTATTTTATTGCAGTCATCAATTAATTATTATATTATTTTATGAATTGTAATCAAATGATTCCGTAGATGTGATCTGTGGGCAAATTTTCTAAAACAAATATCACAACTAAATTTTGGTTGAACTCCACATTCATACTTCTTGTGAGCAAATAAATTACGCTTATATTTATAACTTCGACCGCAATTGTTGCATATAAAATAGTTTACAGGCACTAAAATCAATAAAAAAAAAAAAAAAAAAAACAAAAAATGACTGTAATCTTTTTAAATATAAGTATATGCCAAATTTCAAAATAATCCATGCATTTGTTTAATCGAAATCATATTATTAAATATGTGTAAAATTAAGCAGAAAGTATAGAAAATGTTGTGCGAAATTTAAATTGTGTTCTGTTGATCAAATACTGTAGTTCAAAATAAATGTTAATTTTTTTTTAACTCTAATAATATTTAACTAACACATTTAAAAATAATACCTTAAATTAAATAGTTAATTCAACATACAAATCATAAGTTAAAAGAAACAATAAAGAATAATAACATCACTAAATTATCAATTAATGGTAAATTATCAAGATAAATAAATCTTGAATAAAATAAAATACTTATTCAAAATTAACATGTTTCCTTACAAACTAAATTATAAGATAATACATATTTAAAAGAAAATTTTAAAATAATTTATGTTATCTATAATATATAGAATGTAATTAAAATTATAAGTAGAAAACAAAAAATAATATATCAATAGTTTATAACATAATAATTAATTGTTTTAATAAAATCAAATTATAAATTTTAAATATTCTTTAAAATAGTTGTACTGGGCTCAAATTCTTAGTAATTAATTAATAAATTATAAGAACAAAAACAATAATATTTTTTAATTGGCAAAAACTAACCATAGGTAGCTATGAGAATATGAAATATTGTTTTTAATCCTTTTGTATGTTGATGTATGTATGCTATATGCAATTTCAAATTATTGGGCTGCTAGAACATTTTATTAAATAATTGAATTTAAACTTTTATGCATTTTAAAATGATCTTAAATATCTTTCAAAGCTCATGTAATGTTTGTAGTTTATCCTGTAGTTTTTATTGCATGTGTATACTTCAGAATAACTAATCAATGAAGTCTTACTTAACAAACATAGATCTGTAAATAAAAAAAATAATATTAATTATCAATTTTAATAACAGAATATTTGACAAATACTTTATTTTTTAATTGCATGTGATATAATAATATATATTTTAAAATCCATGAAATAATGTTAATCACATTAAAGATAGAGGGAAAGATACAATTTATAGGTATATATTAAATTTTATTTCAATAAAATTTTATAAATTCTGACCAAGTAATTCTATAGGCAAATAATTTCAAACAAAATTTTATGTTAAATTTTGATTGAACTCACATTCCTTTTAGTGATTATATAAACATGTCAAATTTATAACTTCAGAAACTTCAGCCACACATGTTCCTAAAAAAAAAAAGTGGCACTTAAACAAATAATATTATTTATTGTGTAATCTTATTAAATATTAGCATACCCAAAATCTGAAAATAATAGTTATAAAAAAATTCAAGTATTTGTTTCTTAAAAATTGTAATGTATTATATTAAATATGTATATAATAAAAACATAAAATGTTATGAAAAATTTGTGCCAAATATCATTTGAGTTCCATCAATTAAAAAACAAAGTAAGTTAATTATTGTCTACTCAAGAAAAATAAAAAAAATAAGCAGATATACACATACACAGAATTATTAAAAGATGTTGTTTTAGTATACATATAAAAAAGGTGAAATTATTGAATATCATGGTTTATGTCTTTATTTAAAAATTATTTAACAGAAAATTAACTCTTCAAGCATTATGTTGGTAAAATACAATGCATGTTTAAAAAATGCATTATAATAATATAAAAGATAAAAAGGTGAAGATATAGTTTAATTAGTTATCAGTTATATAGTTTATTGTTTATGTATACAGTATTTTAATTGTTCTAAAAGTTATATTATTTTATGAATAGAGATTAAATGATTTCGTAAAGTTCCCCTTTGGGAAAATTTTTTAAAACAAAGATTACAACCAAATTTTGGCGGAACTCCACATTCAAACTTCTGGTGATTAAATAAACTACGCTTATATTTATAACTTCGACTGCAATTGTTGCAAATAAAACAGTTAACAGGAACTAAAACAAACAATATTATTTTCTAAGCAATCTTTTTAAAATAAGTATATCCACAATTGGAGAATAATAGCTATAAAATAATTCAAGCATTAGTTTAATACAAATTATATTATTAAATATGCATATAATAAAGTGTAGTGAGTTGAGAAAATGTTGTGCGGACATTTTATTGATCCATTAAATACCAAAAGATCAAGCAATAATTTTTTTTACTTTAATAATATTTAGCTAACAAAATATAAAAAATAATAATACCCTTTGAATGATTAAGTTAATTTAACAAACAAATTAAAAGGTACATCAAACATTTAAGGAAAAATATTATTAAACTTTCAAATAATGTAGAAAATAGATAAGTATACTTAAAAAAAAAAATTATAATAAGAATAATAATTTGTTTATTTAAATGGTTAGCTATATAATTTTTTTTAGTATAAGAAACATATTAATAATAGTTTTAATAATATTTACATTTCTTATTATTTAAGATATATTATAGTATCTAATATATATATAACTAAAGTTATAAGCCGAAAACAAATAAATATATGAATAGTTCATGATATAATAATGAATTGATTTAATAAAATCAAAATACAATTTGAATATTCATTGTAGTACTTAAATCATTTAATAATGTTCAAAATTTGATTCCTGCATGTGTAATATCTATTCTATTACTATACACACATATAATTTTAATTCAGTAGAATCTATTTTATATTTTTAGTTTTAATATTACAGCAAACTGACCTGTCATAAAATTTAAAAGTAAGAATATTTAACTATTCTATGCATTCTTTTGTGTTTTTTTTTTTATTTCTTCAGAGTTAATACGCATAGATCTGTGAAAATAAAAGATAAAATATTGTAATAGCTTTATTTGCAAGATAATTATACTTTGCAGGAATTAGATTAATAAGACAAAATATACCTATGCTTCACTTTCATTATAGTTATATAAAAGATCAAGGTTTGGTATAATCTTTCATTTGTTAAACTACTTCAGCCTTCTAGTATTTTATGAACCAACATCATATGTTTTCGTAGACTTCCCCTTTGGGCAAATTTTTTAAAACAATGATTACAACCAAATTTTGGCGGAACTCCACATTCAAACTTCTGGTGATTATATAAACTACGCTTATATTTATAACTTCGACCGCAATTGTTGTTGCATACATAATTGGTTACAGGAACTAAAACAAATAACAATTTTGTATGTAATCTTTTCAAATATTAATGTATTCCAAATCAGAAAAAATTATAATATAAAATTCAATCATTCATTTAATACAAATTATAATATTAAATATGCATAGAATTTAAGGAAAATGTTGGGGCAATTTTCAATAATATTCCATTGATCAAATACCAAAGTTCATTATTAATTTTTACATACACAAATACTCTAATATTATTTAACTAACAAAATAAGCAATAATACATTTGATTGAATAGTTAATTCAACAAACTAATAAAATAATTTAAAAAATAAAAATAATCATACAGAATGTCTTACAGCATGACTAAGATAAATAATATTAAAAAACTTAATTTGTATTTAATGGTTAACCATGCCAATTTTATTATTAAGAGGGACATATTAATACAAGTTTTAATAATATTTATAAATAAATTTTGTTACCTACTAATATATGTGAAATCTAATAAGACTAAATTTATATCTAAGAAACAACAATAAATATATCAATAAGTTCATGGTTTAATAATTAATTGTTTCAATAAATTTAGAATATTCAGTTTGAATATTTGCTATAAGGAAAGAAATCATTACAAAATATATAGTCATAAAAGAATGTAATTTTTGCATACTGTGTTATTTTTTTCATAAACACACATAATATCAAATTATAAAGTCTAAGTTCAAAAGAACCTATTTTGTTTTAGTAATTTAATATTACAGTAACATATTATCGAATTTAAAAGTAAAAATATTATCTCAATTTTTTCATGTTCATTTTTTTCTTTAATATTTAAATTTTAAATTAAGTATATTTTTAGAGGTATTGAACATATATATAATATTTAATATACATGGATCAGTAAGAAAATTAAGATTTAAGACAATGGTTTTATATTTACAAGATAATTAAAAAAAACTTCAGCCATAATGATGGTAGAACAAAATATATGCTTCAACATATATTATATAGTTACATCAAATATAAGCAGGTTAAGATTGATCCTGTATATTCGGTTAAAAAGTTCAAGGATATAGTCTTTTATTCTTATATTAGTTCTATTATTTTATGAATCATAACCAAATGTTTCCATAAAATTCATTAAAGGAAAAATTGTTTAAAAAGAAAATTACAAATTAAATATAAGATTTATATGTGATATACATTTTTAATAACAATAATACTGAAGACATATAATTTATAAAATTAATTTTGTTTTATCAATTACAATAATTTTGAAAATGTTATCTACCCAACCAAATTTAACTCTCATCCAATTCAATCAAAACACTAATCAATTTCATTGTCAATTAAATATATAAATAATGAATAATGAAGTATATAAAATAATTGATATATACCTTGAGATGCATTTGTATTTTGTAAAGTATTAGCTCAGATTTTGGATGTTTAATGTATCAAATTGCTTAACATTTTTATTATACAATAAATAGTTTAATTAAGACACTTTATTGTATTTGTATTTTAAATGTTTGTTGGATCTTGGAGCTAAATTTGGAATATTGGCAGTTTATTATATATGAAATGTTTATGTGTTTAATTTATACATCATTAATGAATGAGCTAAGTGTAAAAAAACTAAAATCCCTTAATATTATAAAATATTATAAAAGCTCTTTAAAATTTAGTAAAATAAACCTATTACTTTATTATTGAATACTGTTAAAAGAAAAAAAATTATTTTTAAGTACTACCAGTGATCTTATTTAAATTTTAGTTAAACTATACATTCATACTTCTGATGATTATTTAAACTACTCCTATATTCATAACGTTAACTGCAATTGTTACAAAAGAAAATTTTGTTCACCAGTTCTAAAACAATTATTAATGTTATTTTTTATATAATCTCTTTTTAAATTTAAGTGTATTCCAAACCTAAATAATCTAAATATTTATTGAATACAATTTATATTACTAAATATGCATATAATAAAGCATATTAAGCATAAGAAGTAAAAACAATATTAACATTGTACGAAATTTTAATTAATTGGGTTCCATCAATCAAAATGAAATATTGATTTTAAAATGTAACAAAATGTAATTAACAAAATAAAAAAAATAATAATATACTTAACTAATAGTTTATGAAGTTAATTTATCAAACAAATTAAAATATATACATTACACACAAAAGGATAACAACATCACTGAACTAATATGGAAAATAGAAATAAGTAAATTATGAATAATAAAAAAGTTATGTGTTTAATAATTTAAACAATATGTAAATATATATACATATATATATATTGTGGTGGTTTCAAAATAGTTTACAAATAATCTACTAATTCAGTCATTATATTAATATAATATAAGATTCAAAAGATGATATACATAAATAATAAAAATTGAAGTAATATTTTTTTGTGGTTTGGATAGGTTAACACTTTTGTAATTGCTTTATTAGTTTTACTATTTTGCAAATCAAAATCAAATGATTCCATAGACTTCCTTTTATATAAAATAATCTAAATACATATCAAATATCAATTATTTTATTAAATATGTGCATACAATTAAGCATCATGAATTCAGGAAATTCCTGTACTTTTACTGTTTTTTTTAAATTTTTAAATCAAAATATTACAAATGTTTTCAAATTAATATCATAAAAATTATAAAAAATTTTAAAGATAAAATGTTTTTGCAATTTATTACAAGAATTATAAACCATTGTAATGGTGTTAAAACTGTTTAAACATGGTTCAAGAAATCATGTAATTTGGGATTTTAACTATAATTAGTAATTAATAGTAACTCAGTTATTTATTCTAAATGTTAAAGGGTACAAGATTACCACTTAAAATACTTATTTATTTATTAAAAATGTTTTCATTTTAATTTTGAATAATTTCTTATGTGTTTGTACATATAACTCAGAATTTAGTGTATACACATAAATAGTTCAATAAAATATTTTATACAACTTTTTTTTAAATTTTAAATATCAATAAATAGCATTAAATAAAATTTGACATATTTAATTAATGATAAACCTAACTGCAGTTAATTTTTTTTATATCTTAATACAAAGCTTATAAAATAAAAATAAAATAACAAACTAAATTGAATAGTTAATTGGATAACCAAATCAATAGACATATCAAACATTTAAGGCAAATAATTAAATGAACTTTCAAGTATGTAATGTAGAAATAAATGTGATATGTAAATAATAAATGTGTTTGTTATATAACAGGCACATAAAAATAAACAATAATTATGTTTCTTACATACTTAACTAACTTATTTAATTGCAAATTACAATTGTTTTGTTTGGTTGTAGCCGTGTTTCAATTTTATTTTAAATATATTAAATGTAAAATAGCAGGAATTTAAAAATATTTATTTTGTTAGACGCTAATGTTATTAATAAATTAAATTAAAAGTTATAACAACAAACATAAATAAATATAACTTTATTTCATTATATAATAATTAATTATTCAATACAAACAAAATAGGTACACGTTTAAATATTTACTCTGTATAGAAAACTTAGGTTAAAATGCATAAAAAATATATAATTAATAATAACAATTAATGTTTTTAATAACAAAATAATATATCTAACAATTTGTAATTAATAAAAACTAACCATTGCTAGTACATATTTTTTTTTAAAGATATTATTCATCTGAATATTCATACACTAATTTAAGTAAATTTATTATTGTTTTTACTCTTTGATATATATTTGTGTACTATTAGCATGTGATTTTTTAAATTATCAGGCCGCTTAACCATTTTATCACAGAATAGACACTTTAATTGTGGTGTTTTATTACATTCATATTTTAAATGTTTGTAAAGGCTGGAATAATATTTGTAGGTTTTACCACAATTTTGAGGGCATATGTATACATCTTCAGAATTATTTAACAATGATGTAGTATAATATAAGTGTAAACCTGAAAAAAAAATTTAATATTATAACTGCTTTATTTGCAAGATAATTTACAAACAAATAAAACTCTTCAGGAATTATGTTGGTAGCACAAAATATATGCTACAAAATGCATTATAGTTACATAAAAGATACAAGAGTTAAGGTTTGACTTGATTTTTTTTATGCAATTTAAATATACAGTTTTTTAATTATTATTTTAGTTTACTATTTTATGAACCAAATAATTCTGTAGATCTGTTCTATAGGCAAATTTTTTAAAACAAATGTCACAAATAAATTTTGGTTGAACCCAACATTAAAATTTCAAGTGAATATATAAACTACACTTATATTTAAGACTTAGGCTGCAATAATTGTTGAAAAACAGGCACTAAAACAAAAACAATTTTTTCGTATATAATCTTATTAAATATTAATGTCTTCAAAATCCAAATAAATATCAATACATTTTTAAATGTACATTACAATTAACTAAGGACCACTACTTAAGTAAATTGTGTGTACAATTCCAAATAAGTTTTATTGACTTTCTTTGTATAATTTGTATAATTTAGCTAACATAAAAAAAAAAATCATAATTTTTAAAATCTAATATAAATTATACCTAGTTAATTTACATATTTTCTTATGAACTAAGCTAAGAAATAAGATTATAAAAGGAAGATTAGTCATATCAAATTTATTTTCAAAAATAAAATATAAAAACGATTTAAAAATATAATTAAAACTAAATGAACTAACTAATTTAATAAAATAGGAATTCAATAAGTCATGTACTACTGCCCAGAACACTATAAAATCAATATTAAGCCTAATCTAACTAGAATTAAATGATCTAATACTTTAAGGCACTGATATCCTTCAAAAGCTTCAGAAATGGACAAATGGCCCTGTAAATTTTCTAGTTGAAACAAATATATAAAACATTTAACTGTTTCTAAAATCATTAATTTTTTTTCTTGTACGATTGATAGCTTACATGAATTTAGATTTAACTATTGCCACCTGTCAAAGACAGGTAATTCCTTTATATTATTTACCTTTATTCTTCTCATTTAATTAATATTACTAAGAAAATTATCATGGAATAAATTAAAGGCATAAAATAAATATAAAAGCAAATAAGTACTCAAAAAGAAATATAATAAACATAAACAATTAAACAAAAATTTTTTTGTAAAAACATGGACATATATCAATGCCTGAATGCATAAATGTGTTATATGCTGACACAAGAGAGTACATAACTCATAAAATGTCTCAACTCACTTGCTTCATCGACTTACTCAAAGTATGCATTTATTATTAATCATAGTATGTAACAGTTAAAATTATAAAATCAAAATAAATATATATTAGCTAATGATTTTTATTTTAAATTATTATTATAATATATTATGAACAAAATTGAAGTATACAATTTTAATATTAATCAAAATAGTAGTAGTCTCATGTAAATATTCTTAATGATTTCTTAAAAACTAATTAATATGTATATTTTGGATTACATATAAATCCATAACTTCTTCAAAAAACATCTTTAGTGACTCTTAACTGCTATTATTATCCTGCATAACCATGCACTAATCGCATATGATTTCTTAAATTATCGGGACGTTTACACTTTTTATCGCAGAATCGACACTGAAATTGTGGTGCTTTATTACATTCATATTTTAAATGTTTGTTTAAGCAAGATACATTTTTATAACTTTTGCCACAATTTTTAGGACATGTAACTTCTTCAAAACTGTTGACTAATGATACAGTACTTAATATACGTATTTCTGCGAACAAAAAAAATTAATATTAAAATGGTTTTATTTACAATATTTACAAATAAATAATTAAGCTATTCAGTTATTATATTAGAAGCACAATATATACATAAAAAGGTTAAAATTTTGGCTATCTTGTCATATGTGCTCTACCGGCAACATTATGCAATATACAATCTACCATTTGATTGCGGTTTTCTGTTTTTACTACTCTATAACTATACTTCGATTTTAGAAAATATTATATTCTCATAATAAATGGACGATGTAAAAGTGGTTTAATGACGAACGAAAATAGATAGACCGCAATCTATGGTAGAACCAATGGTGGGCATTAACTTCTTTAGTTAAATTTTGTGTTGTCTTAACTTTTTATAGTTAATTATCATTATTGTACACTTAAGTAAATTTTAATTTTTTTTGATTACGTAGAACCAACAGACTAAACTTATTCTTTCGATTTTGGTAATTTATTTTTTTTAATAATATTATAATATCATCAATTTGTTAATATATATTATAAAATATAATAAGTCTAACTAAGATAGTAAAACATATACTACTATTAATATCTTCTCGAGATACTAATAAGTTTTAACTAGGTAGATACCTATCTTAATTAGTTAAATATTATTAAAAACATTATCATCATCCTTATTTTTGTTGGGGGAGGGGAGTGGAGGGGGTTAAGGGTGTTGAATGATTGGGGATAAAAGTATTTTAATATTATTGATTTAAATACATTAGCATCTGATTACAACAATTAACATGTGACTATTCTTGTATAATAATTGTATTATTTTTTTTTGCGGTTCAGCTAAAATTATTAATCTCAAATTATGTATAGATTTAGCCTATAAGTTTCTGGTAAAAATGTAGTATGTACTATAACTACAATAATAATTTTAACATTTTTAAGTATTATGTTTACACAGTACTAAGCAATTGGTAAATGTTTATACAAATCAAAATACCAGGGTAATTTATGACATGAATATTATGACTTAAAAAAAATTTTTTTTTTTACTGAGTTCAGTTAATTTTATTTTTTATCTTAACTTTTAACTTATCTAGTTAATTTTTTTTTTATTAACTTTTAACTTTAACTGAATTCAATTTAATTGAATAACTTAACTAGCCAGTTAATTATTTTTATTAACTTTCCCACCTTTGGGTAGAACGCATATGACTAGATAGCCAAGATTTTTAAATTAAGTTTAAATATATTTTTGTTTGAAACAAACAACCAAAGACCAAAGTATTTCATAACATTTAACTTTAATAAAATATTAATTCGGTATAATAATAAGATAAAGTTTATTTCACGGCAAAACAGTTAAAATCATTTTAAATATATGGCATAATAGATATTCAATAATTAATAAATATAAATTTATAAATAAACAATTTATATAATATACTGTCATCATTTACATGACACAGTTATGTATTCTAATCATATGTATCTTGTGATTAATGCGTTGCTTGAAAGGCTTGCGGCAAATAACGCATTGGAATTTAGGATTCACTCCACATTCATACTTCAAATGTCTCGCTACACTGCCTTTATGCTTATACTTACGACCGCATCTGTTGGGGCAATGAATTTCTTCTTCGCCGTTAACCAAATGAGTACCTATAATAGTATAACAAACAAAAACCCATGTCTATCAGCTAAAATTTTATACTGATAGCAATAAGCAACAACAAAGCTCCCATAAATGCAAACAAATAAAAATAAAGCTCTGTTATAAAGTAGCTTAGATATACTATTTATTTAAAACTAAACATTAATTAATTATTTACATATTTTAAATATAATTTAGATTACAACTATCTCTTAATATTAAAATAGGCTTAAACAATAAAGAAGATAAATCTCTTTTTGAATTATATACTGATAATAATTAGGCAATATGTATTTATACCAAAATATATCATTATTATTAATTATTGTAATATTTCAATATTAAAACTAGAATATGAAAAGAATTGAAAATCTTTACGATAATATAATTAAAGAACTTGAGTAAAATTTGAATTCAAATTGTTACATACCATTTAAAAATGACAAATCTTGTATAGCAAAATTTTCGAATGTTTCATCTTTACCACTTTTCACGGACAATGAGAATATATCATAAAATGTTTTCATTTAACAAAATATTAAAACATTATAAATTAAAATATGTTTTTACTATATAGATACTGTTCATGTTTGTTCCAAGTAAATAGGTTCACCTAGAAGTAAAACAATTATAACAATTAATAGGGATAATATTAAAAGTATAAGTACCTTATATCTAAATACTACAATTTTTAAACTTAACATGAGTTATATTTTAAAGTTTTCAGATTAGCACATAAAATTGATTGTTCTTTATTCTTTCATGATTATTATTTCATTTTAATATGCTAAAAATTTAAGCAACTTATTTTTTGTCACGATAAACCAAAAGTTTATTCTTTTAACTCTTTTCATCCAAAGGACAGTACAATTTTTTTTTAACTGACGGTTAAATGAAAAACTCAGAATGCAGCGAATAGAAAAATGGAAACACCCACTAAACAGCAGTCAGATGGTTACAATCCAAATCAGATTAATATACATGAAAATATCAATACATTTTATTCATTAGTAACCGAACTCACTCATTCCCATATTTGCTTCCCAATATATAACAATACTTTTATAGTAAAGAATCGTATTAAAATGAATAATATTTATTATTATTATTATTAAATTATATTAAATATAAAATTTATATAAAATGAATAGCATGGGATAATCTTTAATAATTGTGTTATACTAATATTAAATAAATATTAAGCAAATAATATTTAATTCAAAATCTAAATTTTTTAGCTTGTTATTCAAATAATAATGCAATACCACATTTTAAAGGTAAAACAAATTATTAAACAATTCAAATGTATAATGTATTCAACTCAATATTATTAACACATTGATATTTTATTAAAATGGAAAAAAATAATATAAGAACTTTACACAATTATTTATTATAAAATAAATACAAATTTTTATTTTCTATACTTATTTATTATAAAAGGAAAAAAATATAAAATTCACTTATTAGAATACCTCATCTCTCATCACTATTCTATGACATATAAATTTAAATTTGTACTTCCACATAATGTAAACTTAATACTTAATTTATATATACATATCAAAACAACATAGCATTATATATATTTTTAGTACCAGTATATTATGTATCTAAAATCATATATACTTAATACATAAAATACTTTTTATTTCAATTTATTTAATTATATTATATAATATAATATATTAGTATATATACAATAAACACTGAGTTTAATGAATAATCTGAGCACTTACAATATCACATGTAAAAATTGTATATTTGTATAATTTTTTACACACAATTAAAAAATTAACATAACATATATATAAAAACTGTCTATTAAGCAACTTAAAGACAAATTGAATGATTATAAGATACTTATAATTTTAGTCATTTGTATTTTATAACAATACAACTGCAACAATCATAAAGCTATGATAACACTATTACAAAAAGAATTGTTTTTAACAATAACAATATCATAGACAATAAATTATGTTAACATGCTGTTTAAATGATTGCTATAACTACTATTGCATTCTTTGGGTTTATGACATAAAATGTTAATATAATAAGTAAAAATAAATAAATATATTATTACATGATACCTAATGCCATGAAAACAAATTAATAATTTTAAACAAACCAATCAAAACAATATTTTTAATAAGTACACAAAATATATTTTATTATATTACAATAAAACAATATTATTAAGTGATAAATAAATGAATAATTAAATACAATTTATATCATGATTATAATAAAATTTAAAATATAAATTTTGTTATGTATAAAAAAAAAAATATTTACGTGAGTACATTTAAATTATTTATTCTAGTATATAAGTATATATCCTTTATATATTTTAATGGTTTTTAAAAAAACCTTATATTTTGATAATACAATAACAACTGTTTTTTATGATAAATGTTATTTAACAATTATTTCTTATTAAAAGAATTTAGTTTTTTGTTTAATTTTTAATTAAAAAGTAAGATGATTTTTTTATACCTAAAACATGTATTACTATTTGTATTTGTAATCATGGTGTACACGGATGTTTTGTATTGTTTGCATTTAATGTGTTGACATTTTAAAAATATATTTTGATTTATACAAAAATTTTTCAATTAAACTAAATATTTGACAGCATTTTATATTCATGAGATTGGTATATTTCAATATACTAACAAGTGATAAACATTAACTAATGTATTTAATTTTTAGTCATAATTTCAAGACTATAAGGAATCAGCCTTCGAGTTATGACATAAAATAGAAATTATATGAAATACAATTATGTCAATAAGTAAAAATAATAAGACAATAATTGACATAAATAAACTATTAAACTGTTTAACTAAAAGTACATTAGTTGATATGTTTAATACAAAAATAATTTTATATTTTACATAATTATTAACTTTTGAGTGACAAATATTTTTTCACATTTTATAGAAAATTAAACAAATGTATGAAAATGAGATCTTTTTGAACTTGAACTATACAAAAAAACCTGGATTTGTCCATAACCAATTTTAAAAATGTAATAATACTTATAATTAATAATTTAAACAATGTTTTTGTTCAAGAATGTATCTCTTCTATGCCTAAAAATGTACTTTTTAATTTTATCCTCAAATTTTCAATTCACCAATTTATTTATATTTATATTACTTTTGTTGTTTAAAATTTTTGTCAACACCATGTATTGACATTAAATGCATCTTAAATGTTTCTGGTTGCTTATATGTTTTACCACATATGGGGCATTTGAATTGTGGCTCAATACCACATTCATACTTTAGATGTCGTACCAAACCCTTTTTGTATTTGTATTTTCGAGAACATTGTCTTGGACAGTAAAACATTCCATCAACATATCGAAGTATTTCAATTCCTGAAACATGTGAATTGCCCACAAGCATAAAATAAAATATTTGTTAGAATATGCATTAAGTTCATGCAAACATTCAATAACTATAAGCTGAGACTAATGAAGTAATGGAAAAGCTAACTGACTATAAAAAACTAATTACACTATAAAATATTCATTATTTTAAATTTTTATTTATTTTTGTCATGATTAATATAACATTTAATAGCAATTAAAAATATAAACATACATAATAACAATACTTGAAGTTTATTGTTATAATATAACATAATACATTATTAGTTATTTAATTGAAAGTTCTTGATAATTTATATGAATATAAATCAAAAACTTTATTAAAACGTTGTAATATTATTATAGTTATAATAATTTTTACTTCTAAAAACTAAATCTATTTGTAAATACTTTCAACATTTCTTAAGTACATAATTTAAAAGTTATAAATCTATAATTATTAAACAATGTAAGATTTATCATAAATAATTTTATAAATTATATAAAACATAATAACATTAAATTCAATTAGATTAGATTTATGTATTACAGGCAATACAGACTATGGGGCAATGCCTGATGTTTTTGGGCAGTACATTAAAAATACAATTTTAGCCAGACAGCCGTCTTCTAAATTATCGACTTATCGGTAAATCGGTTTTACCTTTAATATATTGTACAACAATTATTATCTTGATCATTAAGTCATATATAACATATGAGTTGCTAATACTTTTAATTATTATTTAAATATAGCACAGTCGATAGTTGATAGTCGTGTATACTGTGTTAATATCAATGCTGTCAATAATACTTTTAAAAAGTATTTGAGTAAATACACAAATACATTTATTTACAAGTATTTAAGGTATTACTAAAATACTCTAACTGTATAGTATTTCAAATACTATTCAAATACTTTTTTAAAGTATTTGGAATACTTTTCAAATATTTTTGGTATTTTAAAGACTTAAAGTAGGTTTGTAATTAATGTAATATAGACAAATAGTAAATTTATCATCATTTTTATTTAATTTATTTATTAAATAAATGTTTATTACACTTTAAAAACATTATGTTTTTAAAATTGTCATCACTCATACTGGTTCTCTTTTTGGTCATGGTTGCTCTATCCACACTAAATACTCACTCAACTGATGCGCTGCTAAGTGCTGAGTATTGAATTTAATGAAAATCTATTTTAATTATGTTAATGTTAATATTAAATAATTATACTAAAAATAAGTAAATAATACTTATATACAATTATAAACATTAAAACACTCAGTAATAATTCTTACTTTTGTATTGTTGGTTAAAGATATGAACTGTCTATATCTTTAGACGGTGATGTTCCCAAATATTGATCTATTTCTTTATTTAAAACAGTGTCATAGCTATCATCACAAGTTTTAGACCAAAACAGTTTCTATCTCAAATGTATTATGATCATCTTATCTAATAAAACTATTATTCAATTATTGTAGCAATTAGCAGGTAATAAAATTTTCCACACCAAATATTTCTAATACAAATAAAATTTATGAAAAAAAACCAAAAGTATTCAATATAAATAAAAAGTATTTAGAATACCATTGAAAATACTTTATGCTGAAAGTATTAAAAAAGTTATTCAAATAAATGAAAAATTTGTAACTGTAGAGGATGTGCGTGATCGCCATGATCTAACAATTACATTAAGCAACGAAGAAATATTCAAATTTAAGAAAATAGAGTTATGTTAGATGTAATTAAAAAATGTTCAAATAGAAAATATAAATGTAGGGTGGCAGGAAAAGAATGTAACTCATTATATATATACATATAAATTATTAAATTCTATAATAGCTTATTTAATAATAGATACAATCTATAAACTAAAAAAATATAAATACACTTACCTATATTTTCTTTTTTCAATAAAATAAATACAAAAATGTAATCTTTTATTTTGATATAATATATTGGATTTTTTTTTTTTAATATTATACTGCATAAAAGATATCAATATTAAAAATAAAAACACTGATAATAATAAAAAAATCTATATAGTAATGTTATAAGTTATAAGTTTAACCTATTTAACACCACGTACTAAAGTGTATTTGAGTAAATGATAAGTATTTTAAATAATACATATAACTATAAATTATAAAATATAAAAATATCATAGCAACATCTGCTTTCCATTAAATATTTTGAATATACTTACTAGTTAACTCAACTAAATTTTTGAAGATAAAATTACAAAATATATATTTCATGAATAATAAATATTAAATAATATATTAATAGTTAAGTATATAATTTGAAAAAATATTTTCTTGTCTCTCGCCTTACCTTTAACTCCAAACTTGAAAATGTTCAAAAATCAATTGAGATCTGAAATAATTAATTAATCTACTGTACAAAAAGTATGTATGCGAAATTTAATAAACAGTATTTTTTACTTAAGGATGAAATCAAATTAGATAATTTTGAATAAAAATACATAAATATAAATAATTATAATATTGTTGGAATTTAAGAATAATTGAATATAGCTTTATTCAGTACATAATAACATTAATTACCGATTTGGGAATGGCAAGAAAACTACATTAAAATGTTCATTACAAATATAACTAGATAATATTATATGCTATTGATAATTTTTTCTAATAATGATTTTAGTTAATTATTTTTTAACATATTATTTGTACATTAGTTAAATGTCAAAAGGTACAACAAAACGCCTATTAATTATAAAATGTAGCATTTGTTAGTAAAACATTTGTTTGCATAATATAAATTAGTGCAAGATGGAAAGATGTAGTACATATTTTATATATTAAAAGTTAAGAAAAACCTGATTAAAAAAAAATATAATATATATATTTATATAAAAATATATTATTCTATAATCAACTATCTTTAGGGTTGAATATTTTGTTATACTTCCATACTAAAATGTGTACTTTGGTAGTATAAGTATTTTAGAATAAATCCAATAAAAAAAAAAAAACAACTTCTATAATTAGACCTACTTAGAATTGAAAAAGCCAATATCATTTTGAAAATTCTTTTATTATAGCCAGACCGGATAAAGAAACTGGGTATAGAGCGTTTATCTCTATTTCCAACCTTTGTGTAATAAAATTAATCAGAAAACAGTGATTATTTTCTGGATAATTCAACAGTGTGTTTGATAAGACCATGTCCGCTTAAATTTTTTAAATTATCATAATATTTTAGAAATTCATATTTAAAATTCATTTTTTTTTAAGTTAAAAATGAAATAATATAATACAATTTAATCAGCATTTTTCAATCATATAATATATAATCTATATAACTTAACATAACTGACAAAAAAAATGTAATAATATTTACCTTGTTGATTTTGAATAACTTCTGAGAGACAAGAAAATATATATTTTATAATTTTATAAAATTAGTTATGCTTGTGCATGTCATATTTCATACCATTTTTTGTTTTAATACATCCATATTATACTATAGTACTCGACTATGTCATACTCTATACTGTAGTATAATATGTATATAAGTACCTTTTTAATTTTTTTAAATAAATAAACTATTGACTACATTTATACTAGTCACTAAATAATGTTTTAATACATTTTAATATTTTTGTGATTTCCATTTTACTTGTATAACGTTTTTAAACATGAAAGATATGCATATATGTTACCACAAATTAAGAAAATGTAAACAATGAAGTAATTAAAAGGACGGTACATAAGAATATGTGGTTTTCGTCTTAGAAACATACAACATAGCAAATTTACATTTGGTAGAACTAATTATGTTTTGTTAGGTTTAATATCAAGAATGAATTGAATAATTAGATTTTTTGGATATTTTAATTTAATCATTTTCAATTTATAGTATTTTATTAGGTACTCACATCTTAGTTAAACATTTTAACATTATAATATGTAAAAAAAAGCCAATGCTTAATTACTGATAATGTTCTTATTTTTAACCTTGATAAGTCAATTTATTCTAATAGTAAATCTTACAACACAATGGTTTCTACTGAACTTACATTTTTGCTTAAATGTAGGTTTATAAGATACATATGGTATAGCATAGATTTTATAATTAAGACAAATTTTTTTTTTCGCATTGTTATGTAGTGTTATGTCATTTTTAAATATATTTCATATGCAAAAATCACTACATGTCGCATTACTACGTAGGGACATTTTTTGTGAAACACATTATAGTCAATTTTAATAATTTAACTATCTATTTAGGCTAAATAATGTTAAGTCTATTATTATGTAAGTGCCTGAATAATTTAGTCATCATCTAAGATAATGTACAATAACATATTATGCATATCTGAGGATTAATTATTAAAAAAGTACTTTTTTTGACTAGTAAATGTAGTATGTAGACATGAAGAATTGAACTATTCATCATAAATTACCTCATCTAGTGGTTTTCAACCTGTATGCTGCGCTTCCGTGGGCATTATCGTTTATTATCAAAGGAGTCGTCCATGGTAAAAACTAAAAATGTTTTCTATTTTTGTAATGCTTTTTATCATTTTCATTATTCATATAAGAGCCATATATTTGACTTCAATATCAAAAGGAACTATGAAAATAAAAAGGTTGAAAACCACTAACTTAATCCATTTACCAGTGGTGTACCTACTACATAAAGAAGATAGTATAATCCTCAGTATAATAACATATTTTCAAAAATGATGGGTTATATATAGTAAATTATATATACAGTAAGGTCTTGATAATTCTAAAGACACAGTAATTCAAATTATTGCATCGCTATTATTGATACATATGTATGTGTATCATAATAATAATATTTCTCGGTAATAAAATTTGTCGATTACGTTTATATGTAACACATTGAAAAGCTTCAAAGAACTAATGTTGCTGGAACGTTTGCGGAACAAGGCATTTAATCACCAAATAGGAACCATTAGTGTACAAAAAAAAAATAAATCAATATTTTAAATGATAAGGTTCATATTATATAATATATATATTAACTGACTGTACACCTACTACATACATAATTATAACAATTTTTGGTGTTCATTATATTTATAAATGAGTACACAATTAATAAAGATAAAAATAAATGTCATAGTTTAAATTACAATAAAATTGATTTTTTTCTTAAGACATAGCACCCATAGGTAATTCGAACAAATTGATAATTCGGACAACCCCTTTCCCCAATCTCGTTCGGATTATTGAGACCCTACTGTATTTCTTTATCTTAAATTATATATTACAATTAGATTGTATAATAAAAAAATGAAAAAATTGAAAAAATTAATAACACTTTATATCTCAAATACGAGGACCTACATAATATTGAGCAAGATAAGCTAATTATTAGTGTACACCACTGGTTTACTGGAAGTTTTCTTTAACATAAATAACCTTACCTTATTTGCAACTGCAATTGAATACAGGACTTTACCTGTAAAATAATTATATAGACATAAATATAACTTCTTGTACAAGTTAATAAGTATTTATATTTTAAACAACATCAATTAATACAAATATTCAAATTAATTAAAATAATACATGTTTTTAATTTATACCAATAATATTTATAAATGAGAGAAAACTTTCAATAGTTTTAGCATCAGGACTATTTAAAACGAGGTTTTAAATGATGTGCTATTGCATTTAAAATGGTTTCAAGTACAGTGATAATTCATTTTTTAATCTAACACACAACAGTAAATCAGCAAAAATAAATTATAGGACATTTATTGCTGGTTATTACATATTTTAGAGTAACTCCAGCATTTAATGAAATAGTTATTTATCACTAATTAGGGCTTTGAATTTGTAGTAAAACAAACTTTGTTTACGCATTATTGTAAAACATAAGCTTTTTTAACAAAATGTTTAATTTGTTGGATTTTGAAACTTATTTTATATTTTAAACTGCATTTCTAGGGATATGAAAGTTTTATATTGCTTTAAACTCCCAATTCTAATATTAATATTATAATTTATTAGGTGCTTATTTATATGATATTAATCAGTTAATAATTGACAATAAAACAAAGAATAATTGTTATTATGCATTCATCCAATTATCCAAATTCATTGACAAGCATAAAGTTCGCTCTTCACAGAGTTCTTAAAGTTACACTAAATAGCCCTGAAAAAACCCTATTGCACAAAGCCCCAATGAATCTTGGTAAATTTCACTTTACTTATAACACAGTATGAAGCCAAGTGAACTATTATTTATAAAAATATTTCTGAGTAATTTCCTACATAAATTCCAGTCGATAATCATTAGTAAACTATATAGGTACAACTAAACCTCTTAAATGTGGGGTGCTAAAACTGTTGGCAATTTACCAATTGATGGTATTTCACTTAAATAATAATTGTTACGTATAAAAAACAAGAGGTGCTAAATTTTAACTTGGAGGGTGCTAAAGACCTTTTTTAACCCCCCTAGTTACGCCACTGGAAAACTCTAGTAAGCTGCTCAAATACAAAACATTTTTTTAAATCAGGAGTATAACATTTAAATAATTGTTCAATTCTGAATACAGTAGAACCTCAATTCTTTGGGTTAATGGTGAGAAGTGTCGCACAGATAAATAAAATATATGGTTAGTCAAAACTTTTCATTTATTTATTTAACAATAAGCACAGGTAGGCGTATGCTGTAGTCACATTTCCAACTTTGTCATATACTCATAAATAATAATAGTATTAAAATTTGTAATATTTATGCAAGAATTCAAATTAAATTTAATAATTCATGTATTTAATAAAGATTTAATTAATTATAAATGTTATTTATTTATTTTTTTTTAATTTATAACATTTTGAAGTAATAATACATAACTACTAAACACTTAGAATTTTTATTTTAAAAGTAAGTCTGTAAGTTTTTTGTGTATAAATGTATGATTAACAAAAACAAAGAGCAAACTTCTACAATATGGCAAGACAACAACTTAAAAATAAACAAAAATATTTCTAAATACTAAAATAATTATTTGGGGATGTCTGTGTTCTCAATATTGAGGCAAAAAAACAAGGAAAAATTAGAGTATGAGGGAAAAATCATTGATATAGATGAAAATGTACTTTCTAAGCAGAAAAATAATACAAATAGAATACTCCAAGAACAATGGATTATGACCATTCATGACTATATTGTGAAACTAGAGAATATTTTCTGATCTTGGTTCATAATCAAAGCATCATGACCCTTCAATACAATATTGTTAAACATATAAGTTTTTCTATAATTATTAATAAATATCTATAATAATTAATTTTAAAAGCATGATATATTTTCATTGTAACATGTCCAATTTTTTTTTTTATATTCATGCTTAATAAAAATATTATTTGCGGAACAAGTTAGATATATAACATAATTTAAATATTCAATAGGTACCTATGTTTTATACAGTTATGAAATTTATTATAGAGGTACCTACCAAATTAAATTACTTAAATGTTTATACACAATAGCCAAAAATTGTATATAATATACTCGATATACAAAATCCATAATTTTTTAACTGTATGTACATTAACTTCTTAACTGTGGGATTTTAATTAAGTCTTAACATTAAAAGAAAAATTCAATTAAAAAATAATCATCAATGCATATCTACAACCTACTTGAATATTATTGGTACTATGATACTATATGCATTTATATAGTACCTGTATAAAAGTATTGAATATTATACTAAATTATCATTGTACTTATTTAATATTGAGAAATAGTTTATATCTTACCAGTAGTTATAAAAGTAGATATCCTGATAATTCACAGCAAACATGAAACAACAGCCAACTAATTTTCATAAAATTATCACTTTTAAAAACACTTGAGTTATTTTATAAATTACAAATATATAAATATCCAACTAAAACACTGTATACTATTTCAAAAACTAACTTTATTATACATTTATAATACTTTTAAATCATTAAGTGGAAAAAATAATGAATCCGTGAGTAATTTTAAAAATATAAACAAATTAAATAAGTAGTTAACTTGAAACATTAAGTATTATAAGATTAGTTAAATATTTGGTATACAACAAAACATATTATTTTTCAAGTAAATATGAAAATACATATGACTATAATAGTTGAGTTAAAAGTTAAATAAAATAATTGTTTTTTTTATTATTATAAATGTTATGGTGGCCATAAGCCTATAAGTAATTGAAAATATAATGACTATTTATTTTTAAAGTGGCCATTCCTTACAAAATTCTTGGGGTAATATTGTTTTAGTAACTCATGTCTTGAAAAAGTTTTTTGGAACATATTATTGTTAATGATTTTGAACATTAACGTATTAGGTAATGTGCCGAAAACTAACTTGAATAAAATATATTTTAATACCCATTTTCATCTTTTTCATTGGTTATTAATAGTTTGTTCATCTATAATTTAGTAATCACATACAAATACGCATATTATAACAAAATTAACACTTACCAACAAATGGTAAGATAAAATAAATTAACGGTTAGATTGAGTGAGAATTTGTCGTCATGGATTTAATAAGATTTAATAAGCTATTCTAGACTATAGATAGGTATGCACTTTAATTTAAAATAAGAAACAAAACTGATAAAATAATAATACCTACATAATATACTAAAACCATATAGGTACTTGAAAAATCTGATTTAACTTTCGACAATGCTATCAAATATATCATAACAAATGAAATGTTTTAAAATTAATATATTTATATATTATACCTATTTCAATGAAATAACACATTTAAATTATCCAAATTTACAATTGTTAATAACAACTATCAATTTTGTGATTTATCTTAAGCTTCTATTCTTATATTGTAGATTTAAAATAATTTAAAAGCATATTTACTTAATTCTAATTGAATTAAAACATGGATTATATTAACAAGCATTATCAATTATCATACAACTTATTACTTTAAAGGAGATTTGCTAACGACGCTTAACTTTTCAAATGGATACAAACCGAAATTAATTTTATAAGTATTATTTTAATTGGATATTTATAACCTTAGTTTTTAGTAATATATGCATCATTTAATTATAAATAGTTGTTAATATTCACTTAGCACTATAAAGCTAAAAAAAAAAATACACAATATATATATATAAACAATCACTTCACTCAATTATTTAAATAGTCAATTTTCAATAAATCAACAATTGCAAAACGAATTGTGAATATTTAAAAATTTAAAATTGCAACTACGCGTTCACATGTCGAATGGCTAAAACAAAATTTTGCACTATAAAATGATATAGAACCAAACATAACAGGACAAAATCGAAAAATTAGTACTAAAACTCAAACATAATGATAACAACGGATCACCATTCACATTCACCATAGAATATTGTTGATAATTTAACCGTGAGGTTATGTTATTATCTCCAACCTCTTAGAAATGGCGCCGAAATAAAATTAAATTACGCATAATTTAAATGTATTGCCTTTTGCATAATTTAATACTAAAAAAATAATTAAAAAATTAACCAGGGTTGTTTGATATTTCAAATATATATATTTAATATATTTAATACATCGATGTATACGTTCTGCACATATTTATTATTATTATTTATTAACCACATCAATATTTCATTTCATACCTGCATTCAACTCATTCGAGTAGATACTTGATAATTGATTTAGACGATTCCAAACCCAAAACATCAAAAACAATTTTACGAAATAATACGCTCTCATAAATTTTAACATTTAGCAACTTTTTTACTGTCTATTTTTTGTTATTTTTCTTTATTAAGGAAGAAATTGGTGTATCGATCATCGATGCGTAGATATATCGGTTTTATATCAAGTGTACGTACACCTTCGAGAAGTACGATGGCCCGTCATGAAATCTTAATTTAACACACAAGTTTAAATTTTTATTTTCAAATATTATTACAAAAATAATTTTAAAAATATAATATGTGTAATGCTATAGGGTCTGGTTTTTCTATATCATACGTATTACGTACAGACGTACAGTTACACAGACATAACTGTAGATATAGTAGGTTGTTTACGAATTAGGTACGTTTTATATTTGTACCTTTCGCGGAAATGGTTATATAATTATCATAGTATAAATAGACAATTAGACAATTCTGAAAAATGACCATAAAATTTGGGCTATGTGCATGTGTTAAATCGCGGAGTCGGGGGACAAAAAATCAGGCCGTGGGGTCTCGACCAGACCAGTGTGTTGCTCCCTCCTCACACCATTTGTGTCACTATTAATTCACTATATCGTATGACTGTGCTACGATATATCTTCTCTACATCTTGGACTGTGTCTACCTTAATATATTATATTGGACTTCTTTTAAACCGCCCTGGAAAAAAGACTCCGCCACTGTATTTTACCACGTAAACAAATATTGCAGGCCAATTATATTACTTTACATTTTTAATGAAGATCATTTTTAAAATTGTATACTATATTGTCTATTGATCACCACACTTTTCTTCCATATTTATCTATCGGCTACCAGCTATCATAATATTTAACAAGAAAATTTTTTGTAAGCACTAATGTACACAACTACGACCACAATAATAATGAGAATGGTTAATAAGTAATAATCTTATAGTTGTACATAAATTGATAGATATAATACGTATTACTATACATATTTTTGATCTTTTATAGTTTATAGTTACATATTGTATTTTATAGTTTTTATAACCACTTATTATTGGAAATACTTACCTTGAAAATTATAACTCAAATAATTAATAAATTCACTTTAATCCGTATAAATACACAAATAAAAACAATCTCGATTATCGACCATTTAACCTCCTCCAATACTAAAAAAACTAATCCGGTTTCCCTTTAAAAGTGAGTTTGGATATTATCAGTGCTCGAATTGAGGGTTGCGCAGGGGGACAGAGCTCCCCAACTGTTTATTTTTTTTTTTTTGAGTACTCCAACTTTATTTTTTCACAGGAACGGGGGGGGGGGGGGCGGCATAAACTTTTGTCCAAAATAATTTTATTAAAATATGGATTTCAATTTATTATACAACAAATTTTACAATTTTCAGTATCAAAATTATTTTTGATAATAGTTTATTAATGTATTATTATTATTATCACTTCTATGGCCCTATATATATTTTTTTGTTGTTTGCATTATTCATTTATTATAATATCATATCTACTGTTTTTTGCTTATAATTTATTAGTTTATTATACATATCTATTCTGTGTGCTAGTATGAAGGTAGAATTAAAATATCTGTGTAGTTGAAAAGTGGTACATATTTAAAATATAATTAAGATTTTAAGGGGTGTGTGGGAGGCGAAGCCCACTCCCCGGGTCTGTGTTAAGTAATTGTACATGCAAGCCTGGGCATAAACGAGTTAAAAAGTTAAAGTAGGGTTAAAAGTTAAGTTAATTTTAACTTTTTTAAATACAATTTTCATTAACTTAATTAATTTTTATTGACATTAACTTAATAAATAATGAGTTATTTTTAATCAAATCCAAGTTACGTTATTTTATAAACAATTAAATAATAAATATAATAAAATTATTATTGATTTACGATGCATATTGCATAAAACATAAACATTAACATTTACTAGAAATAATTAAATTAAATTGAATTCTTGTTTCTATTAACCAGAATTGTTTAATAAAAAAAACTTAATTAAATATATTATGTAGGTATAGCATTCTATACTGCGGTATATGGGTATATATTAATAATAATAATAATAATAATATTTAATACCTAGTTAATAGTAAATACTAATAAAGTAATAACTAATATAATATAATATGATGTGGGTAAAAGGTACAACGCATAAATCTCAAATATACAATTCTCAAGAAACAAGAATATATTATTATAAAATATTTTCGTCATAAATAACCAAATCAGTTATTTCTGTTTTTGCCGTTTTTGGTAATGGTTATGTTTATTTAAAATGTTTATATTTATAAACAGTAAAACAGCTAATATTGACAATAGACTAAATAGTTCTTGGCGGTTCACTTTTCGTTCTTGGTTCTCGCAGTACGCAACTACACATGTATACTAATTTTTTGAGCTTAATAATATTTATGAATATTATTATTTCAAACCATTATATTGGCTATTTAGTATTTATACATATATAAAAAAATAATAACTTAACTTGAGTTAATAAATTAATTGAAAGTTTCCATATAACTTCTAACTTAACTGAGTTAAAAAAAAAAAAATTAGACTAACTATTAACTATTAACTTATCAAAAAATGTTCTATTAACTTAACTCAGTTAAGAATTATCATTAACTTGTCCAGGCTTATTTACACGTGGAACGCAGTTTTTAAATCGTTGGATTAAGCTCCTCTGCTTATTTTTTCCCAATTAGAGCATTGGATATTATGTAACTTTTAAAAACAGTAACAATAACAAATAACTAGTCTTTTCGGTTTCCCATTTTAGATTTATAAATTAAAAATCAATGCCTACACGAATAGTAGGTACATACAATATTGAAATAACGTGACGAAAGTGCAACCGAGTATTAAACTATTAACTATCAAAATCATACAATATTCATAATCATTTATTGTGCTAATCACACCCGATGGTATTACTCGAAACCATTGTATACCAGGAATCAATAATAGAATATTTTTCTACAACATTATTATTGCAATGTTTGAAATTTGGAATATTTGTATGGTCAACCACATCGGATGCAAAGTTGAAAATATAACAAAAAAATGACTTGAGTATTAAGTATTAAGTAGTAAGTACTACTAAATAAGTCCTAGTAGTTTTGTGGCAATAGAATACAAAAGCAAAATACAATAAAGTAGAAAATACCCCAAAAAAACTCATTTAAAAAAACTTGAAAACTAGAATAAACAAAAAATCACTTTCAAATTTCATACTTGAAATCAAATACATAAATTTACATAGGTAGCAATGCAGCTACATTATACGTGATAAAAAAATCATATGCTGCAAATCCTGAATCCCGGTAACAAGTCTTAAAAAAATATAAGTACCTAATTATAATAATATATTAATATGTTCATATAGTTCATGGAAGTAGACAAGTAGTTTTTAAGTCCATATGACATTGACATTAAGATATTATCTTATAAGGTATAAGATATAATTACCTACATTATATTTCATATATTACTACAATTGTAGAAGTAGTAACCCGTATCAAAACTATGATTTTTATATACTGTGAATTTGAGGGGGTCTGTTTTTATATTCATTTATCAACTAACTATTTCTAAATATTTAGTTTTCACTACAATTTCAAATAAAATTACAGGAACATTATATCATCATTAAGAATCATTGGGAAAATTATAAAAATTACTGATGTATATATTATTAAAATTGAAGTCAACTATACGACTAGTTAACGATTTATGCTTAAGCTGTAAACCGGAATTCGATTTTGTTTGTTAAGTAGGTATTAAATTTAAGCTAATTAGCATTTATTAATTAATTTTAAGTATAAAAAAATAATGATAATAGATTTATTTTAACAATTTTGTGACTAAAATACTAAGTTTAAAAATCCTTTCAGAGGTAAGTAATCATATTTGTTTTTAAATCAAAAGTGAATTGACAAAAAGTAATTAGGTAATTAAGATCCTCTAAAATAGTCATACATAGGTGATAGGTATCACTACCTTTAATTCAACTACCTATTTATTAGATTTATGTAATGGGTACAGGATACCTATATTACTATAATATATTATTATTAGCTAAATATATGCATAGTACACTTGAACTGTAAAGATAAAATAAACAAGTTAAAATCACTTTATCACTATGTACTTTTTTTAAATAAAAAAATCGTTTCATGTTTGAATTGACTGGAATGCATTATTTATTTTTCATTTAGTTATAAATGGCATTCAGTATTCCCCTCGTACCTTTAATATAAAGAAAAACTAAGCTACTAAGCACACCTATAGGTGGCTAGGTTTGTTTATTATAAAAATACAGCCAATTGAAGTCTGAATTTATTATTAAAAAAATAAATCATATTATTATTTTATGTATTTTTTATAATACACTAAATACACGAAATACTTGTTAGAAATAAAATGTACCTAAACAATTGAAAAGAGGTGAGCTAGTGAGTAGGACCACTCTGCTATACAGTAATTCAGTATAAGTGTTGAATAGGACGTAACCATCACGTAGGTTATTATAAAAGATGAGTTAAATTATTCAATGATACATCATCATGGATATTGGACTCTGGTTTCTATTTATCTACCACAAATTGATTTGACTACGACAATTTGTGAGCTACAAATTTGGAAACAAAAAGGTAAGCGTGTAACAGTTGGTAGTGATGAAGTGATTAAATCAAATGCATTAGATGCTATTAAGCATTGTGATCCTATAACATTCCCCAATATATTTATATTGTTAAAAATTTTGTGCACACTGCCAGTATCTACTGCCACGCTAGAAAGAACTTTTTCCAGTTTAAAAAGAGTAAAGACCTATCTCAGAAATAGCATGAAAGAAGTATATTAATTATATATATTATTAATTAAACACTACTCTAAATAGGATCGTTTAAATGGATTAGTGCTTTTGAGCTACTATCGACATATTTAAATAATACCGGAAGTAGTGGACGAACTATTAAAAAAAAACAGAAAAATAGATCTAATATTATAAAGACACTATCAAAATAAAGATATAAAAATATAAATAATGTGTTATTTTTTCTTAATTTACTATAACATGTTATTATTATAATAAACCCCCCCCCATATAAAATTCCTGTCTACGGCACTGACTGTATAATATATATAGAGGTTTTTTTTTCCATAAATAATGTTGTTGATTTATAAAAAAATAATTTACTTCGTTATTCATTGTTTAATATTTTAATTTCGTCCAAATTTTAATTTCAAATGTCTATATAAAAAATTGTACGTATGTATTTTTAATATTTTTATACAGATACAAGAATAACTTATGTGAGATCTTGTTTTGAATTTTTAAACTTTTGACCAGGCAAACAATTTTTTATTAACATTTAAAAAAAAATAATATTAAAATATTAAAAAATCAGCATTTTGAAAATTATACCATTTAAAGAAAATTATAATTTAAATAATATTTGATAAAAATGTCAAGTATCTATATGGTTATTATAGTTTTTTGAATTAGGCACAACAAAATAAATTTATTACACATAGATATTTGGAGTTGTTTTAACTCCAAGGATTGACAATGTTATACAAATTATTTAAACGTCGATTTTAAGCTAAGGTTGTCTTGTAGTTAAATCGACATCAACGTCGGGGTTAAATTCATATATAAAATGTATCACGAATTTCAGAAATTATTAACTATTATCGGAGTTGTTTTAACATTAAGACAAGTTACATAATAAAACTGTGGAGTTGTTTTTACTACCGAATAAGTCATTTCCATGCACATTCGAGCGTTAAATTTTAATTAAGGCTTAAGGAGTGTTGATTTGACTACGCTATATTGTTAATAGCTAGCAACCACTAATGTAACTAAGCAAGGTTAACTTATTTATGTTAATTAAAATAATTAAAAGTTTCAGTTCAAATGAACTTCATAAAAAGTATCGATACAACTACATCATCACTAATTTTATCTCAACTATTTTAAGAAGTCCTGGTTACCCTATCCTATACCTATAAATACAGAAGGAAAAACGTAATTTATTTTTGACAAACTTAGCGAACTGAAGTGATGTATAAAACTGATACTAAACGTTCATTATTTTTATGATATGATATAGACAATATAAACATATAGTATATTCAGTGGCGAAGCTACCTATGAGACAAAGAGACATTGTCTACCCATTAAAAATGATTCGTCAATTTGTGTTTTATAATCGTATTAAAATATACCTAAAGTTTTTAAAAAATTAAAATGTATTGTAATTTCAAATTTGTATTTTTATTATAGACGATATTTTAGTTTATAATTATTCTAAAAATTATAAAATATAAAATATACATGCATAAACAGATTTAAATAGACGCTGTCGGGTCAAAACAAGACAATAGTCAATAATAATGTTATTTGCTAGATATATAGACAATGTGAATAGTGTCTCATACTTTAGAACATGCGGTGTGGTGGGTTCTTGAAGGAGGGGTATCGTGCGCATTGAGTTAATGGAGACATGTCTCACGAATGTATCGTTATGGTATATTTATAAATATACCCACATGACGATAAGATAATGATATAATATAGTAATAATTATTTTCTTATTCGTATTTATACAGTAAGCAGTAATAATAATAGCATAATACGTATTTAATTTTAATAGCAGTGTATTTTTAATAATTTATATTTTATATTTAAATTGATGAATCTTTTAAACATATTTTAAACTATTTAGGTACCTAGTTGTTGTTTCTCGTTGGAACGCGAAGTGTTTTAAATTTAATAATATGGAGTGTTCAGATATAATAAGTGAAATTTTAAAAGTAGGAATTCATAACTACTCTTTCGAACATAAACTTCAATTAAAAACGAAAAAACCAACACCACGTTTAAGTTTGGAAACGGTTGATGGGAAAACAATACGAAAATTTCAAATATCATAGTACACAAAATATGCGTGGTTAGCTGGAAGTAAAAATCTAGGTAAATTATTTTGTTATTATTGTTTACTGTTTCGGGGAGAAAAAACATGGGGAAGTGATGGTATTTCAGTTATGAAAAATTTTGATCGTAAAGCATCAAAACATGCAATAAGTAAAACACATTTAACTTCCCAAGAACAATTTATGTTACTTGGGGCAAATCGGATTGCACATGCACTGTCGGAAGGACGTCGTTTGGCTGCAATTAAACATAATGAAAATGTCGGTGTTAATCGTCGAATATTAACACGTTTAATACATGTTATTTGTTTTTTGGGAAAGCAAGAAATAGCTTTTCGTGGTCATAACGAAGATAGTTCTTCTATAAATAAAGGAAATTATTTAGAACTTTTAGATTTACTTTCTCGAGAAGAGCAACTTCTCAGAGAACATTTTATGTCGAATTCAGTTTTTAAAGGAACATCAAGCGATATTCAAAACGATTTAATTTCCTGTATTACTAGTGTGTTAAAAACTAAAATTTCAAACGAATTACAAAAAGCAAATTTTATTTCTATTCAAGCTGATGAAACAACAGATGTATCGTGTAAATCTCAAATGAGCATTATATTTAGATATGTAGTCGATAACAAAATTGAAGAGAGGTTTATAGGATTTTTCGATGTATCAAAAGATAAATCTGCCTTTGGCCTATCTGAAATTTTATTAACAGAAATAAAAAATTGGAATATAGGTGATAAACTAGTGTGTCAAACATATGACGGAGCAGCTGTTATGGCAGGGCAAAAGAATGGAGTTCAAGCTATTATTAAACAGTCGTATCCAAAAGCAATGTTCATACATTGTTATGCTCACCAACTTAACCTAGTGTTTCTACACGGATCAAAATCGATAAAATCTGTGAAAATATTTATAAGTGATTTGACTATGTTTCATACATTTTTTAGTAGATCGCCAAAAAGAAGTCAGCTTTTAAGGGAAAAAGGGTTTAAACTTCCTCAAAGTTGTGAAACGAGGTGGAATTATCACTCCAGAGCTGCTGCAACTATTACTACCCATTTTATAGAATTGAAAAAAGCGATAACTTGTGTTACAGACGAAGACGACTGGGATCCAATAACTATAAATATGGCATATGGTTTATTGCATAAGCTAACAAATTTTAAATTTGTTTATTTACTTTGTTTGTTTAAAAAACTATTTTTATATTCAGATCATGTATTTTTAATACTACAGACTAAATGCACTGCTGATGTTCAATATTGTGTCAAACAAATAAAAATATTTTCTGATCAATTAATTGCAATGAGAAAAGAGGAGACTATATCAATATGTTGTAAATCGGCGATGGAGTTAAATAGCGAACTACAATATTCAGAAAAAAATATAATTGATCTCAAAACTCTAACTTATGAAATATTAGATTCTATAATAGTACAAATTGAAGTTCGATTTAAAGATTTCATAAATTTAAAATTTGTCGAGCTTACAAATAATACGTCGTTTAAGAATTACAAAAATAATTTCCCAATGGATAAACTAATGGAACTAAAAAATCATTTTCCAGACATATTTAACTTAGAACGATTACAAAATGAATTGGAAATAATTTATGACAGCCCTGATAAATATTTAACACCAAAAGATTTATTCAATTATTTAGACAAAAGTAAGAATATAAAAAATTATAATGTACATTTTAATTTAAAATATTTATAATTAATTATTTTTATTTAATTTTAGACAATTTACTAGATGTATATCAAGAACTTTCAAAATTATTACAATTAGTATTATGCATCCCTGTAACAACTTCTTCTAGTGAGAGGAATATGAGTGCTTTGAAACGTATTAAAACGTTTTTAAGAAATTCTATGAACAATGACCGATTGTCAAATTTGTCATCACTGGCCATTGAAAAACAAATGTTGAACGAGTTATCCACAGATCCTACATTTATTGATGAAGTTATTGATTTATTTGCAAAAACAAAAAATAGAAAAATAGATTTAATCTATAAAATAATATAAAAAAATTGTTACTAGTTAGTGCTATGAATAAAATAAGTTTATTTGTGTATTTTTATTTAAATAATTTCTTTCTAAAAAATATTATTTTAAATTTGTCTACCCTAATCCCGAACCCAAGCTTCGCCACTGAGTATATTATATTATAATAGTCCGTACACCGTTGACCGTTGATAACCGCGCGGTCAATGGCTACACTCTCAAATACTATTTGACTGAAAAAACGCACCAGCATTGCTTTTGCTTACACACAATAGTACAATACAAAGAGCAATTTAAAGTAAAGTTAAAGCCATTGATTTGTAACAAATTATGATCCTCAAGTAAACATTAATTATTATGATTTATGAGTAGATCATGGATGGACGTATTATATCTACTTATTATTATGTATAAAGTACCTAAATAATACACAAAAAATTTTTTATTTTAGTTTATATAAGATTTATATTCCTACGTAAATTAAGCTAGACATATGTCTAATGTCAATAAGATTTTAAAACTTACAACATAAAATATGTATAGTTAGTTTTAATATTTTATTATTATATTAAGTATAAATCATAAATATACCTACATAAACAACTAAATTATAGGTAATTATACATATATTATTAAATTTAATTATTTCTTGTGTTACACACAGTAAGAAGTTACAATTGACATTTGACAAAAACTTACTTAAATAAAATATAAAAATAAGTATTAAATTAAAAATATTTTTAATATTATATTATTTATTATTAGGTAGTACCTAACTATTTATCACTTGTATAACTATATTCGAGTTTACTCAAGCTTTGATTTTTACCCATAGAGTTTTATTTCAGGAAAGATTCATTTTTACTTTTATTCACTTTTAATAATGTTAACGATAAATTTAACAATACGTGGTTGAGAACTATGAATTATATGTATTAATATTATTATACAAAAATTAGTTCTTATTAAAACAATTTAATAATGAATACAAATAAAAAAGTGTTTAACTAATAACAATAAAAAAAAAAAAAATTAGTAATTACTTTTAAGAAGACATATCGACTAATTAAAGTAAATAATATCACTAAGTAGTAAATATGATACTTATGGACACGAAATACTAATAAATATTTAGGTGTATGATTAGAATTTTTGTTCAGGCTAGGTATTATTACTATTATTGTACACATTAATTAATGGGTGATACTCTTTTCGTCCAAAAATGACCTTTCGCTTTTCGCCCAAATATTTTACTACTTTACCTTTTCGCTCAAGAATATTACAGCACTTTTTGACCACATTTTTATAATACACTGAAAATTATTACAATATAATGTTAAGAATAAAAAATGAATATAAATTTATGTTAAAAATATAATAGATCAAAAAAAAATATAAATCTGTGGTCAAAAAATGCTAATATATCTTGAGCTAAAAGGTAAAGTAGCATTAAAAGATTTGGGCGTAAAGAGACGTGTGTGAAAAGCGAAAGGTCATTTTTGGGCGAACAGTCTTGCCCTAATTAATTTATAAATAGTTGCCTAACCATCCCAAATTCACAATATTAATAGGTGATAAATGTTCATGATATTATAGGTAATACCATTGATTACACGCAGCACAGAACTTAGATTATATTTTTAATATATAAATATTAAATAATGGTAGATCGTAGATACAAACCTATGATGTGTTATAAAATGTTATGGTAAAACGTATTGGAGTTGAAAGTAAGTGTATGTGTCTATCCCATTAAAAAAATGTATCCTAATTATACTACGCAGAATAATTATATGTAGTCGAATTTATGATGCTTGATAATTAGTTATTATACAACCTATATAAGACAATTAATTAAGTATATTTTACGATTAGTTTGAATTTGTTAAGCTTAATCGAAGTTTAATAACTATATTCCCAATTCCAACCATACCTACTATAATAACTTAAGATAATTAATTATAAGTAGTGTCAGTGATCAGTATAATAGGATAAAGATATACCTACAATATTATTTAATATTTATATATTATCTTAAAATGTAATATATTTTTATAATATTATACGTAGGTACATTTAAATACCTATACAGAGTGTCCCGTGAAGATTTACCTATCGCGATATCTCCTGAAATAGTGGAGATATCATAAATATGGTTTTTTAATAAGATTCACAGGGACAAGAACGTCAAGAACTACAAATATTTCATATTTTGTTAAAAAGTTAAAATAAATTAAAACATGAAATATTTGTAGCTCTTGTTCCTGCGAATCTTATTAAAAAACCAGAATATTATGATATCTCCATCCTCACAGAACACTACAATTTAATAATACGTATCTAAATTTAATTTTGAATCAGTTAATATATATATGAAACATGATATAAATATATTTATTATTTTAACTTAATTTATTGATGTAGGCAGTTGATTTAATACTTAACATTATTTGAAATTTCGATTTTTGATTTTGTGTATTAGTTGATAATATGAAGAAATATCATCTTTACCTACTTATCTATATGTCTTGTCACATTTTCAGCGTTTTAAAGAGTGCGCCTAATTATTATAATCCCTGTTTGTTTATACATAATATTATATTATATTCGTGTCGTGCATGTGTATTGCGTAAAATACTTTAAAATGACTTTTTATATTTTTTTTAAAATATTTGGGTAGGTACAACGTATTAATCGGTAAAAATAGAAATGCAATTACACATACATATACAACTAGCCTATTGCAAAAATTCTCTTATTTCGTCAACAACACGATTTTCATATTGCGAAAAGTTATGATGCATATCCATATGTCGCTTAAGTACGTCTCTTCTCCTGTAATATGTGAAACATATTGTACAGCAAAACTGGTGATTTTGTCCGCATTCATACATTACGTGCCGCTTCATGTGCTGTTCTCTTTTATAGCTTTTGCCACACGATTTTGGACAACTGAATCGGCTGTTCTCGTTGTCTCCTGTGCGTTCTGAAAAGAGGTAGTCAAATATATGTAGATGTGTAGTTTATACGTGGTACATAAATAACAACAATAATATTATTCAGTAGCGTACTATGCTTTATTGAAAGGGGAGGGATATATACAGTCAGACCATGCTATGACAATATGTCAAAATCTTATTAAAATTAATTAGTAATTCTATATTGATATATGAAAAAATATAATAAATAAAAATATATACAGAGTGATTCTTTTATCATGAATCACTCATCATTTCAAAAAATATTCATGTTCTTGAAAATATTTTTACAAGTTATTAAAAAAAATTATATTTTTAAATATTTTTTATCCTTAATTTTTTTTAAGTTTTTTACTTTTTTGAATGACAACAGAGTTTTAATATCATATTCCAACGCAGAATATTTTTCTGAGTATTTTGATACATAAAAATTGAATTTAGGGCGAGTAGTTTATGAGTTATAAGTATTTAAAGTATTGATGCGCGGAGTAGAGTGGTACGCGGTGACCCCGCAAGATGTTTGTCCACTACTCCATTTGTCTAAACTTTAAATAGGTATAACTCATAAACTACTCGCCCTAAATATGTTTTTTATGTATTAAAATACTCAGAAAAATATTCTGCTTTGGAATATGAAATTAAAAATCTATGCTGTCATTCAAAAAAGTAAAAACCCCTAAAAAAAAAAAAATCTAAAAATATAAATTTTAATAAAAACGTTGTTTTTTTAACAACTTGAAACTATGTAAAAAATGTTTTCAAAAACATGAATACTTTGTGAAATAATGAGTGGTTCATGATAAAATAATCACCCTGTATATATATTTTATTTTCATGTACCAATAGATGCTAATTAATTATAATTAATTGTATTGTATAATAGATATTTTGTATCATATATATAATAAGTTATTAGTTTATTACTTATTAGTTACATTTTCGGCGTAAATTACCCTGTGTTAGCGATAACTATATTTTCATTACTTAATAATTTTTTTAATATAGTAAAAATAAGCCAATGAGTAGGAGGGGGATATACAATTATCACCCCCCTCCCCGCGTAAGCACGCTAATAATATTACTGTTACGTCCAATTATATATAAATATTCATTACGCATTCGCACATTATCAAAGCTAAGATATTATTTATAGCTGCACTTGGTTATGTCACTGACTAAGATAAATCTTAGTCCGTGGTTATGTTTAATAATTAACTGTAATCAAAATGTATAATATTATTATAATAGTATAAATAGGTAGATACTAGGTACCTATACAGATGAATAGTGAAAGATCGTCTTATAAGAATACAAATTTCGAATATAAATTGAAATATATAAATTATATATATGTATGTATGTATCACTTATGATATATAAGCAATCTAATTAATAATCATGGTTATTTTATAAGCTATATAGGTTAAAATCTACAGTTGACTTAAGTTGCAAGATCGCGATCGCGGCCGAAGCATTGAGCTAAGCTTTTTTTTTTTGTTTAATTTATTCGCCAAACAAAATATTGTGAGTTCGTGATGAATTGAGTAGAAGCACCAAAGGGCAAAGACCTAACGTAAAATAATTTGTGAACAGTATAGCCGTACATAGGTACCTTTGAAGGAGATTACTTTAGTTATTTTTTTTAATTTTATTAGCTTTTAGTCAGTGACTTTGATAGCTCGACAGTTATTTTAGTAATACAAAATTATGATAATATAAAAAGAAAGAAAACAAAATCACAAATACAATATTAAATACCTAACTAAACCCGCTCCTAATACAAAATTAATTATCTTTTTGATGACCGCTGCAGATTTAATAATGAGCAATAATAACCATTAAACCGCACATTTATCATTGAGATAGGTAAAATGTGTCACGTTTTGTTAAATTAAATGCTTGTGAAATAATAATAACAATTATCAATTGTCCTTTATTTGGAATAACTAATAATTGATAATAGTATATTAGTATGCATAAACAAATAAAAATATTTATTATTCGCCAAATAGCTTAATACCGGCAGTATAACAAGGAACAACCACTTCAATCTTTAAAAAATTAAGTTTTTAATTTATTTTTCATGTAAATAATCAGCTCATTATTTTGTTTTAATAATTATTTTTTATAATCTTCATTGTGTAACATATGGGTTTAAAAAGTAAAAAAATTATTTGTATTTATTATAAATAATAATAGAATAAAATGTGAATATTATTATATTTATAATATAGAGGTAATAAAGAATAATATAATTTTAAGTGGAAATCATATCTATAGATTATTTTGAAAATGTTTAGTGCATATATATTTAATATATTTAATTAGTATAAATGTATTATATTATGTTAGGTATTTAGAAGTATACATAAATATATAGTATACCTATAAATATGTAGATAAATAGGAACGATTTAAGTTAAATTATTTCTTTATTAGTACATTGTAATTTATATTTTGATATTATAATATAGTGTGTCGTGTACCACACGATCAACAAATAAAGTTGTTAAGTCGCATACATTAATGAAATTATTCAACATTATCTTTATAAGTACATTTTTAAGAAAAATCATATATATCGCCATATCATACACCTCTATAAAAAAAAAAACACAAATAGGAACTTATTTTCACTATGAGTCATTACTTATCATTTAAATTAATTACTAATAACAAAGAAATACATAATTTTTTTTGTATACAAAAATATTAAATATTAATCAGAAATGACATTATGGGCTAATATCATGTGAGCTCTAAGAGACGATACAGGTGAACATGATTTCCAACAAATTCTGCATATTCTCAATTTCCAATATTGTTTAGGACATCCAAAATCGTTATGAGCAAGAAGATGGTGTTGAAAATTGTAGCTACGGCCACAATTGCAAGGACACAGAAACACAGTTTGTGGATATAGCAACATTTTAGTTAAGTATTCTGTAAAGAGTAATATATATATAAATATATAATACGAATAATTTAATTTTGTTACATTTATTTTATAATTTATATATATTATAACAATAAGTTATTGTTATAATATATATGTTATCCAAGGTTCTTATATATATTACCCAATTGATGAAACCTTTCACAAAAACTATAAAAGTAACACATATAAATATTACATACATAGCGATTTAGGTATAATATGATATGTAGATAAATAAAATTACTACCACCACACATGAATATAGAACATACACATATTATATCGCGTACCTATACTGTATTAGTTCCGATTCCCGACTTCCGACATAAAATGTGTCAACCACATAAAATATAAAAATAAATTGGGATTTTTTGAAATGTCTTCAGCTATTTATGTATTATATAAAATATAATATAGTTTTTATCTTTTAACTATTATGATAGATTGTGGACTACGGGTCACTGTTTTGATTTTATATCATTCAGAGCCTACAGTAAAATAATTGATTATGAATTATGATTGTAACATTTGTAACTGAAATCTCAAAAAACGTTTAAATTATATAAAGTTAATAATACATCAAATATTGAAATAATTATTTATTGTTTATAATAATATTTTATTACAAATTGTGATATTATACATACTTTATAGTATATTAGTAGGTATATACGAATCATTGGTTTTATAAACAACGAGACAGTAACCAAAAATCATATTTTTGTCAATATTATCATAATATATTCAAATCATAAATTAGGAATAAACGAATGATTTATAATATGTAATCTTATCATATTATTAGATAAGTTATTCAAATGAAAAATATTTCTATGCATTATATACTGTACAAAGTACCTATCTAGTATCTATAAACATTTTATTTAAATTACACTTGAATATTTTATTTACACTTTATGTTTGAATATGTATTCCAAAACAGTATGTACCTATTGTAAAACTGTATAAGTAATAACTAATAAGTACAATCTATATTAATGGCATGACCAAGATTCATACTTATACAAATAGAAAGTATTCATTTTACCTAGATATTTAGTTATACGCAACAATATTACTTATTAGTAATAAGTAATAACTAATAAATAAGTAATCAATAATGAATAATAATAGTGACTATGCTCTAGGCACTGGGGCATCTGTCGTTTTCGTCAAAAAACTTGATTTTTGTTTTCGCTAAGTATCGTTTCCACAATTCCACCAAAACGAAAAAGGTCCGATTTTCGTTTCCACTAAATCTATTTCTACTTACCTGTAAGGGAGGCGGGGTCCCTCTTCTTTTTAAAAAATATTTATGTATGTCCCTTCTAGTTATAAGAAATTTATATATTCAGGTACGCATTTTACTTTTATATCCCTTTTCTTATTTTTTTTTCATTACAGGCTAAACACAACCTATCATATAGGTTATATTATATTGTTTTATACATAAAAAAATATATTTTTTTTTTAAATTTATAAATGATTGAAAATAGGTATAGTAAAACAATTCATAACATTAATGAAACATAATAGTTTATTGAAATTTAACATTTGTTGTATGTAAAGTTTAAATTTAGTTGAAGAAATCTGAGTAAGGAACGTGTTTAGTCGTCAGTTTAGTAAGATCAAATTTATTTTCCTCGGTATTGGCCATTAAACATAATTTGTTCAAGCCGTTTGTTTAATACTTTCATTCGAAGTTCATATAATGATTTCAATTTAAAATTTGAATCATTAATATTAACGTTTAACCTCTTATTACTGTTATTGCATTGTAAATCATTATTCCAATTATCTGAATTATTCATTAAGTATGGTCCATTATCTGAAAATGCATAAAAAATAATTTTTAGAATAATATGTAAAAATAGTTTAAATATAATACAATTATTTACAGTATATGTGTTTTGTTTGAAAATAAGCTAATAAGTACAAATGTTAATGTACAATTAATACAAAAACTATAAAACATATTTTAAAGTAAATACAACTAAATTGGTAGTTTTTTTTTAATATTTTAATATTTAGTCTAGATAATATATATTACTACTATATAATCTACAAAACAACAAATCAGATAACAAATTGACTATTGCCCTTTATGGTGGAATCAATGTATATTTTTCCCTAATCAAAAAGAACTAAATAAATAAATTTTAAATTAGAAAATTAAAAAGGTATTTGCTTGTATGTAGTATAATGTATATGAGTATAAGGTATTAGATTTAACTATTGCTTATTATTGCAGGTAAGTAAAAGTATATTGTATAAAGTATATAATAACAATTATTCATAAAAGATAATTTTGTGAATTTTTGCTACGTGTGTTTTGAGACTGACTTTCTGTACAAAACTTCTACAACATATGTTACACTGAAATTGTCTAGGTACTCTGCATCCGTACATCAAATGACTCTTCAGATTATATTTACGCCATTTGCCTTTATATTTATGACCACATCCGTTTGGGCATACAGCAGGATCATTGGCAACAATCATTTCTAGTTTGGATAATAACATACCTGCAAGATATTGAGTTAAAATTAATTATGGTTAGACTTTTTACATTAGTGATCGGGTACTTTGTATGCCACAATGTACATACATAGTAAGCTGTATAAAGCCAAATGATTTATTTTAAGCAAAATGATTTATTTTTTTACCATTAAAATAAATAATACTATACAAGAATTACCTATTATTAATTAATAATAAACAATTTCCAGTTTAGTATACTAACAAAAATCTATGAAAAAAGTAAATTAATTATATTCTATAAATAAAAATAATATAAAATAAAATGCACCTGTCAATAATAGTTCTATTTACTACTATCAAATATCGTTATTGTTATTTGTTATTATTATATATTATAAATTTATAATATATCTAATCTATTAATATTTATTGGCACCAAAAATTATTATAAATTAAAATACAATGTTTATTAAGGTTATTAAATTTTAATTGTATTTAGCTAAATAAGTTTCTTGTACAGTAATATCAGCAAAATTCAAAATATAGCATTCAATTGATATTATGACTGTGACAATAGCTGGTAAACAATGAATAGCACAATTCACAGTTTGTGTTTTATACCCCTTGGTATCTTAACACCTAGTATAATAATTATATGGTACATTCAAATTTGGAAATGTTTTTGTACTTAATTCCAGTATAACAAAGATATTTCTTAAAATAATAATAAGCAAGAAAATGATTAGGAAATTATATATATATAATATATATATATGTATGCGGTTATATTTAACAATATGCTAAAAAATCATTTTTAAAACAACATAGAAATCTGAAAAAAAAAATGGTATTTAAGTTAAGTAGGTACTTATTGTAAAAATTATAACCTATTGAATTATGTAATGATAAGACTGAAATTTTTATGAGTATGTGCATAGTATTATTGTATAAACATTATTCAAGTCAATATTATTACTAAAAAACTTTAGTATTTACAATTGAGGTAATCAAGAAAATTCTAGGTTTAGAAGTAATATATAAAATTACTTAAGTGCTTATTAGCGAGTAAGTAAATATAGTAATGTAATAATATCATTCTATAAATATTGAACAAATTATATAAGAATATCATTACTTCATAATTTATTTATGAGTTAAAAATAAAAAATTGAAGAATTATTAAATTTTTATATATTAAATAAAAATTATTAATATAATTTTAAATTAATTGAGATAATTATTAATAGGTTGGACTTTTAATTATTCAGCAGTTTAACAGTTAATCATAGCTAAAAACATATATTATAATTCAAAGAAGTAAAAACTTAAAATAATTACAATAATAAATTGTAAAAATATCAATACATAATATTTTATTTAATAAGTGTTGTTAGACAATTGCATCAAATTATATATAAAAAATATTTTGTAAAAACGTGTGTAGAAAATTACACAGATTAGCTTGTATATATTTATATATTATGTACATTTTATGACATAAAATTTCAATTTAAAATTGTAAATGTATTTAAATAATATTTTAGTTTAAAATGTGTTTAAATTGCTTGGTAATCTTTTAATTTGTTATTATTGATCATTATAAAAACATAGTATATACTAACACAATATTATTTATTGGTTTTATTATAAACTGTAATTAAACAATAAAATAATATTCAAGTTTATTTTAAGAATCTAAAAATTTATTTTGAACTTTAGTATTAGGTTTATTAAATAACATATATTACACGTAGTTGTAACAAAAAAAAAAACAATTTTAACAATTTTAATTTATATACCTTAATAAATAACATTACACTTAGAAATATAATAAAAAAAATTAGTTTCCCCGTCAGGGTTTTAAGCATTTATAATTAAAAATAACTAGACAATAGACTCAATATTTTTTAAAAAATAACATATAATATATTATCTATTATGAAATTTATTTTTCACATAATTCAACAAAACACATGCTCATTGCATCTAAAATATTTTTGTGTACAGCCATTTGATGCTTATTCAGATTGACTTTTTGGGCAAAAGTCCTAGGACAGTATTCACATTTAAATTGTGGCGGTACACCACATTCATACTTAAGATGCCTGCGCAATGTTCCACGATGATTATATGATCGGCCACAGTTATTTGGACATAGCAATTTCAACAAGTTTGATCTTTTGAATAATCCTATTTATCAAAATAAAAAACAAACCAAATTACATTTTTTTCTATTTTCAACATAAATATTATTACTATTTATATTAGAACAATTATTATACATTATATGTTAGTTTGGCAAACCACATGAAGAAAATGTCCAGGCTTGTTAAATTGGGTGAACCATTGCTGTGTTAATAAAAAATAATATATATATAAATATATTCTAAGCTGTTCTGTTCATAGGTAGGTAACAAAATAATAAACCTATCCCATACACCAGATATAATGGATATTAACAATGACACAATAACAATATATCGTTTTTGAATATAAAATAATTATCATCTATTTATTATTATATATAAATACAATTATTATACTTCAATACTTTGATTGTTAAATTATACTAATTTAATATCTGACACAAAATTAACCTAGAATAATCTGTCATTATATTATCTTATTACCAAAAAAAGGAATCTCATTAAATGATTTTATAGTTTTTTATGTTGAAAGATGTTTTAAGATATTATGTTAAATAAATAATACTTAAGATTATAAATTATAAAGAAATTCAATGTAATAATATAAAATAAGTTAATAACAAAATCACAATTTATTTGTTATCATTTTAATGCCATAATAGAAATTAAATTTTCAAAGAACAAATTAAAATAATTCTGGATGTATTCACTTTTGAGTATAAATATACACAATAGTCATATAGTAAGTGTTCTTGTATGTAGTATTTAAACAGGTCTTCCAAAGTAATCTAAAATAGAACAAGAGTTTATATTATTTGATTTGTATTTTTTTCTCTTAAAATTATAAAATATCATTATTCATTATATCAGTTCATAGTGTTATATTTATGTATGTACAGTAACAGTAAAATGAGCAAACCATCTTTACTACATAGTTTAATATTGGTACCTATTTAAATTCTATAGTGCTTACATTCATTGTATACACTTATTATATCATTTTAATTTTACATAGGATGATTTTTTAAACGATGAATATAAGGGAAGTATTTAATGTTAAAAATGCACTTGTGTATTTTAAAATTACTGTTAACAATTTGCTTTGTATACTTGAATGTAATTTAACAATGTGAAGCATAATTCATTATTTTTTCTTGTACTTACTTATTCTTTTGAGTTAAATTCAAAAAATATTTGTTGTCTTTGTTGTATTCCTAGTAATTTTGTTTGAATGCTTTTAAACAAATTCCATATTTGTATCAGGATTCAACTCTACATTATTTTCTTATATTTCTATTTAAATTATATTTGTACCTGTAACTTGATCCATGTCCATTTCAGTACAGCCACCTTGAAAAATAACCTAATTATGTGAAGATATAATTATTAATAAATAAATAATGTTTATGTATTTAATATATATTATGCATCATAAATTAAATAATATTTAACAATCTAAAAGTTAGTAAAAAATAACATCTTTATTTATTTTTAATACGATATAAATAAGTTTAAAATTGTTGTTATATTATTTTATTTTTTAAAATTAAATTATAAGCTCTAATTTTTAAAGATATATATACTCAAAATTATCTTTCTATTGAAGATATACTAATTTGTTACTAATTATATATATAACGTTCAATTACATTTTAAATACAATCTGTTATTAGCAATGATAATATTTGTTCCAACCGAGTATAAAAACACCAATGCTAAAATCATTCCAATCTATTTATTATATTTATTTTTATTTTTTCAATGAATTTCATATTTCTCAATTTTTAATTCAATTTAACCATTTACATTGTTTATTCAATTATATGACATAATTAATTATCTTATTTTTGAAATTTTTTTTAAGCCAAGCTTAATAATGTTTGAATTATGTTATATTAAAAACAAAAAAAAAAATCTGTAGTTAACAAAAATAAAATTATTAAAGTAAAAAAAAAAGTTTTTAGAAAATTGGTAATAAACAACAATAATCACCATACTTATAGGAACATATTAAACTTAAGAACTATAGTGTTAAATTATATAATTTTATATTTTGTAGACAATACATTAATAATTATTACATAATTTATTTAATTTATTTAGTTAATAGGAATGAAAAAAGTATTTTCTAATCTATGCATTTTACTAGTACACCGTGTATACAAAGTATACTACACTAGATAAGAAACTTGGGAATCTACAACATTTAATATTTACAATGTTTAAATTTACATTGAGCCATTAAATTAATTTTATTAACAATTCTCTTAGTTAGAAAATTGACACGGATATTTGAATAATATCTTTGGTACTTTAATATGTTACCTAGATAGTTTGCAGTTTTTATACTCGTGGACAATTTTTGTATCCAAAACATGGAGTATAAGCATTAGTTATTTTATGTTAATTTTATTCAAAGTTCCTAATCTAGTATAATATATAAATTTGTATCACCATGTAGTCATATTTATATTTAATAATCAGTTAACTGAAAACATAAAAATAATTTTTTACTAATGAAAAGAGAGTATATTAAAGCTTAACATTTTACAAAACGACATAGTATAGGTTTATAAATGAAGTGTTTTTAATTGCTTTTAAATAGTTTCTGATGAACTACAATCATATGTGACTTTAAATGATGAACATGTTTAAACATTTTACGACAAGTATCACAACGATATTGAGGAGGAATACCACATTCTTTTCTCATATGGCGTATTAGGTCTCCTTTGTTCTTATAGCTTCTACCACAGTTGTTCATACATGACCAACGGCTTAGTAAACCTGCAAACAAATAAATGTCATTAAGCCATCATAGTAAAAAATTGAACTGATAAAAAGCAATTGGCATTTATTCTAAAGAATAAAGTAAATTCCTTTTGATTTCAAATAAAAATATAGAAGTATAGAACTTAAATGAAATGCTAAGTAATAACTAATTAAAATAGCTGAAAACTGAGACAATTATTTTACATTTTAAGTAATCTTAACTGTTTTAATAATTTAGTCTTTATTAAATAAAACATTTAATGCATATAAAAATCAATTCCACATATAAAAAACAGTAAACAAATTATTTTTAAACACATAAATACTGTTTTGTTTTAATTTTGATATTTCTGTTAGTATTTGTAAAATATTTAATATGGTATAATAATTTATAGTAGAAATTACAATAATTATCATACCTAGTCATAAATAAGGCTCATACTATATAATTTAGTTATATTATATAAACAATGTAATTTCATGTCTCAATATTGATACAGTATTAATATATGATATTAAGTTAACATTCTTAAAAACTAAAAACTGTATTCTATAATAATTATTCATTTATTTATTATTTTTTTTTTTTTTTAGTAGAAGGTTTTTAATAATATGTTTAACTTTAATATAAAACCATTGATACATTTATTATATTTGTTATTGTACCATTTGTATCTGCTACAAGAATATTAAAATAAATAAATAAGTATTAATAAAAGTTAATTTATAAGCAGTCTTATTCTTCTATTAATAATTAAAATTAGATTTTATAAATATTTCTAAAGCATAAAATTTAAAATATAATAATTTATACGTAATATTGTATTTTTAAAGCAAATTCTATTCGTTATTTATTGTTTAAAATAATTATATCTTATGTATGTGAATATAATAGACATGAAATAACTTATATTATACTATAGTAATCTATTTTATTTGTTGTTGTTTTTTTAGAGCATGAAAATAAGGGATTACATAAATATTGTTGTGATAGATGAAAAAAATGTACCTAATTCAATAGCACATACATTTGGATAATTTTCTTAAAATTTAATTGATTATAATATTTTTTATGATATTTGTCTTTTATAATATATAAATGAAGGTTGACAGATAATTAGTGATAATGATACCAAGATAATTAGAAATACATAAGAAAAAATAATGAAGGATCAATATTTCATATCAAATATTCACATCCATTAAACTATTTTACCAGTTTATTGATTTATAGTATTTAACTAGGTTAAATATCTATCTATTCATTAAATTACTTATTTCAAAACAAATTTTCCGAATTTCCATAGTCAGTTATTAAAAAGAAATTATTTTTCAGTTATTAGTTCATTTTTTTTTTATAAAACTTATGTATGTGTATAAAAAATATTTTAATACCACATAATTTCTACATCATATATATGAAAGTATAAAATATTACATGCAAAATTATATCATACTCATATATTGCACTAAATACTTTATTAGAAAATATTATAAATTTTATTTCATAATTGAACTTTAAAGTAAGTTACCAAAAAAAACTTCACTTATAAAATGTTGTTTTTTAATTTGAATAATTATTAGCTATAAAATAATTTTAACATAGACCTACTATGGTGAAAACTGAAGTAAGGTTTGTCTATGAGACAGACCCATTTAATATATTGTAATTTTAACAATATTTTATATTTATTTAAAACATTTAGAAAAATAACCTCTAAGGTGATTAAAAATTAATACCATAGGTTGCCTACATCTATTGTTTGAAAACAAAAATGTAAACCTATAAAATTAGTCGAAATAAGAAAACAGATAAAAATGATATAATTATATAATTTATGAAAAAATATAAGATTTTTAGTAGTAAAAATGACAAACATTTTTTGAGATATGTCCAATTATAAATAAACTTTTTTTATATTAAAAAAAAATTCTTTGATACTTAAATTTGATAAAATAATAAATAACCCTTTCATTTTATTCTAAGTAATATAATAGAATTAAATCAGTTCAAGTTAAATATTGTTATAAATTGTAAACATGACATAGTAGGTACAAATATTATGTTATAAGTTTTAAATGAAAATTCTGTTTATTACATATATATTTTAATTATAATATAAACAATCATGATTTAACTGGTTTTAATAATAACAATAGTATACAAGTTATTCAGTAAATTATTCAAGTAAATTATTATGAACCAATATATTATGTTTTTTCAATGTATCTCTACATCTGAACATCCTCCCACAAAATATACATTCGAAACTTGGAGGAATATTAGAGCAGGATAATAAATGTCTAGTTAAATGTGCTTTATGCTTAAAAGCTTTTGAGCATTGGATACATTTATGTTGAGGAGCAACACCACATTCTTTTCTTAAATGTCTAATAAGATTGTGCCTTTCTTTGTAACTTCGACCACATGTATTTGGACACATATATCTTCCACTGATTGGACAAACTGTAAAATTTAACAAAAATAAGTTATGATGAAAACATGTACCTACTAAAAATATTCAAGACAATTTAAACTGCAGATAAATGAAGCAAAAGCAGTTTTCAACGTCATAAGAATTAAGTGATTAAATTTACAATTGTTATTTAAATTTTAAATCTTCATACTCATTAATTTAATAATTTATTAATAATTTAATAAATATATACCTACTAAGTACTAAGAATTGTTATGCCATAGAAAGAAAATCAGACAAAAATAGTTTAATAAAATATATCAACACTGTCTAGGCCTATATATTATTATATGACTACTTAAAATCATATGTCTTACGACTTAAAGTATATCAATATAAATTGAATATCATTAATTAAATAATTTTTAGAATAGTTTATATTTATTTTTATTTAAAAAAACTATAAAGAACTTAATACGCTTGTATAAATATGTATGTATATATTTAAATTATAAATCTCTTTCAACGTAATAATAAACATTTACAATTAATGGTACACATATTTTATAATATATTCATAATATTAATTATAATATATCAATATTGTTTATTATTTATATATTACAGATATAAAAAATAAAGACAGCTCCATTGACTATCATAACTAATACTAATATAACATGTTTTAGGTTACACCAAACTAACATTTAAAAATGACAAGAAATTTAAATAAAAATATCTATTAAATAGTATAATGAACACATTTATTAATAATTTAAATCTTTCTTTTTCAAATTGTAAAATGCAAGGAATTATAACTTAAAAAATTGTTATTAACCATAATCAGTAATATACTCTTATTATTAATTAAATGTCATGCATTTGCTTAAGTGATGTTAGAGTTTACTATAGCATTTTCTGTGTTACAAATGATTTTAATTTTTAATTGAAGTTCAGTTTTTATGTTTAATAATTGTTGAAAAGTATAATTACTAACAATATACTTATGGATTAGATAACATTAATAAATAGCCAAATCCAGTAGTATATTGAGGATATTAAAAGTATTATATTAACAAAGTTGATTTATGTATATTAATATATTACAATTTTTTTTTCAAATTAATGCAACTAAATTAAATTGGAATTGTATAATTTTGTTTACAAAAAAAATATATATATCATTACATTTGAAAGTAGATTATGTTCAAGTATGTCTGATCTACATAGTGTTAATTTCTTGTATCTTCGTGTTTACAGCCTTTGGTATCAATGTATTTTATTGTAATTAACTTCACATGATTCACATTTAAGTGGTTCTTTTTTAATCTTAGAGTAGTTAAGGGTTAGAAATATGAGTTATATTCAAAGGTGGTTCATTAAAGTTATATTCTTCCTTTATAGATCTAAGTTTTACCATATTAATATATTGATTTTTCTTACATTTATTTTAGTGTTTTTGTCATTTTTAGTGGATAATATTATGTAATTGTTTATATTTCAACTTATGTGTTTATTTTTATATTTAAGATATGAAATCAACAGATATAGTCATATTGGATGTCTTACGATCAAATTTTTTTCCATTTCTCACAAACTTAGTAGGCTTTTCTTGGATAAGTTTTTATATAATTAGAAGAATTATTGTATTTCAAATGCTTGAAATATTACTAAGTAAATCATTGAAAATTAAATTGTATTTTTCAGTTGTTTCAATTGTAATTAATCAAAATTACATGAATTATGAACTATTATAGAGTGTGATTTCAGCGATTCTATGCGTTTAAATGTTTTCATACAATACAAACACTGATATTGAGGTTCAACACCACACTCTTGTCGACAATGGCGATACAATGAGAACTTCTTTTTATATGTTCTACCACAATAACTATTTGGACATATCCATCGTCCATTTTGTAGTTGTGCTATTCCTATAAAAGATAGACTATAATTAATAATAAAATAAAATATGTTGGAGCATACATACATACATATTAGAATTTAGTAACTTAATAAAAAGCGCTTAAAAGCTAATAAAAGATTATTCTTACTTAAAAAAGGTAAATAATTTATTAAGTGTGCAGTACTTTTTTTTAACAATTTATTTAGCATTTTATTAAAATAATAAAAATAAAAATTATATTTCTAGTCTAATAATAATAATAATAATCCCATACCTGATGCTCATTTAGCAACATAATGAGAAAAATATGAAATTTATGTACCTTCTAGAGATCTTTTATATAATAATATTGAATTTAAAAATAATGTTAAATAATATCGCTTATATAATTATAAAAATATGAAGTACATATATATTGTATTTTATTAAGACCAAACTAATAAAAAGGATATTTAATAACATTAAATTAAAAAATAATAAATGAATAATAATGTAACAGGAAAATATTAAAATATATAGTTATACAAAATAGTTGTAAACAGATTAGATCTAAAAAAAATATAGGTTAACAATTTTTTTTTTTTTTTAAATGTTCAATCAATTTTATAGTTTTCATTCTGCAGATGCTAATATAAAATTGAATTTTATAAAAATAATATACAGATAATATTAAACGCTGGTTACATTTTCTTCCATGTGGACGCTTCTTAATTGATTTCAAACACTTTATATTCTTATGTTCTCATGGTACAACAATCCAGTGACATATTTATAATAATTTTGTAAGAATCATAAATTATAAATGAATAAATAATATGAAATAATGTTTTGATTGAAATCAAATACAACAATAAAATAAAATGACAAACATGTTTCTGCAAGAATGATGTAAATTAAGAAAAACCCATAAAGGATCAAATCTATCTGTGTTATCTACCTCAGATATACACCACAAGGACAAATTGGATGATACAAATAAATAAATAACATCTTTTCGAGTCAAATACATTTTTCAAAAAAAAAAATCACTTTAATTTAAACTATAATTTAATTTTATTATCAAGTGTGTGATGTCTTTAAACTATTCTACCATTAATTAGACATGCCATAAATAAAAATTAACATATTTTCAATGTGAGATTTTTAACTTTATAAGCTTAACAAACTTCAAATCATAATATTAAAACAAAATTATATTATTATTATTAATCATGCAAATCCCTCTTAATAACAATGTCATAATAGCAAATTAATAGTTATGAAATTCAAATTAATCAAATAATAAATATTAAAAAATCAAACATTAAAAAAAAAAAAATAATCAAATAAAATACATACTAATTAAGATACATAACTATATGTATATAAATAATATTGTATTATAAAATAATATACATAATAACATAATTGTATGGTTATACATTTTGTTATAGATATAAACTTATAATACTTCATGAATAAGTGCTCTATGTGTGTTCATGTTCTGTAATTTTGGAAATGTTTTATTGCATTTATCACATTGAAATGGATGAATAACTACATTTTCTGGTAATAAATGACTACGCAGATGTTTATTCAAAGTATTGAAGTGTTTAAAAGATTTTGAACATATAGCACAAATATTTTTACCAAAATCCCCTTTTTTTTTATTCTTATTGGTGTTTTTATTTTTTTCAGTATTGCTTAATGCTTTTTTTCTGGTAGTTTTTTCTAAAAAATAATAAACAACATGATAAATTATATATGTATAAAAATACTGATAAAACAATTGTAAACATTAATATTTTAGCAATGCATATAAATGATAATAATATTTAATGTATTAAAATTTATACAATTACACAGTGATGATTTTACTTGATGTTAATAAGCATAAATAAGCATTATGTTATAGCTTTTAAAAATAGTTAAGTATATAGAACATTATTCAATGTTTTCAATAATTGTTTCACATTCAGTCTGAGACCCACGATACATAATACAACAGAATTAACAAACAACAAATAAAAATTTGGTTTAGAACAATTAAAAAATATAATGTATTAATAATTTTACTTTATATACCTGTTATTTACACATTCGGGTTTTTAAATATGTTAATAAATTACAAACAAACTATTAAAGGTTTTTAATTAGATACATATAAAATGTTATAAATTATAATCAACTAGAGTTTTAAAAGCATGATATTTCATTACCTAATTTGTCACCTTATATTACAAGCATATATTTAAAATTGTTATATATTTACAATTTGGAAGACAAATATATACTTGTTCAGTTTTTCGGTCAACAAATAAATAATATACCTAAATAAGAATAAAAACAATTAAAATTACTCGGTAAAGAGTATATAAGGTTAATTAATTTCAATAATAAAAACATCAATGTTGAAAACGTAATTTAATTCCATTTCCTTATGAAATATTATTGATAATAATTAATAATAGAACCATTTTATTTATAGGTTTGTAGAGCTTGTAGTTTATTGTATATATGAATTTCTGCATACATTTATAATTATTTATAAATATATTCAAATAAAAAAGAAATTTCAAACATTTCATTTAAAGGTTATCACATTTAATTGATTATATTATCTACAATTTTGAATTGTATTCTATAAGTACACCTGAATATTAATATAAATAAATAAATATTCTATGTATTTAAATATACATAATTAGGTACATAAAAAAACTATTTATCTTTCAGTTAACATCTTATAAATATAATTAGATTTTAATCTGAATCTCCAATTTGCCATTCACTATAAAATGCATAAACTTCATTTGGTATATTAGGATCAGAAAGTCTATGTATAGTGTTTTTGTGAGTTTTCATGTTATCCTTGCGAGTGAATTTCTTTTTACAAATATCACATTGAAATTTTGGTGAGACATCACCACACGAAAGCTGGTGACTCTTCAAATGACTACTACGCTTGAAAAATTTGAAACATTTCGAGCAATTATATTGAGGGCCAACACCGCACTCTTTGGCTAAATGGAAACTTAAATGAGCTTTTCGTTTGTAATTTCGGCCACATTTTGGGCACAACCATCTTTCGTCTATTAACAAAAAAAAAATATTATGTAAAAAATATAGATACGTGATGACAGATGTCAAAATATTTTTTACATATTGACTATTACTAAAAAAACTTATTACTAAAAGCAAAGGGTGTAAGCACATCTTTGATCAATAAAAACAAACATGATATAATAGCTAATGAATAGACCAATTTTTTTTAAAAAACATAACAACAATAACAATAAGCAAAATAATTTGATTTTGGATGTAGAAATAAGTTGTATTTAAGTTTCTAAAATTAAAAATGAAAATGAATGTGTAATATAATAATAGTGTATTAAATAATATAGCTTATTTAGGTTAGCCTATAAATAAATCAAATTTCTAAAAATGTAATTTAATCAATTTGTATGGAGAAGTCGTCTTAGATAAATTTTGTGCAAATATAACCCTTTAAAATTTGTTTTCTTCTTCAAAATATTTCTAACATGTATAAAATACAGTTGGCCATCTCCCAATATGCGGTCCATTGCTTTTTTGTGTTTTGAGTACTACATATCTATAATTATGAGTGTAGTACATAATCTACCAACGTTTTATATTCTATGATATTACTAGGATATTTGCACCATTGAGCTTAACATATTATTTCTTATAACAAATATACATTTTATAAAATTTTCATATAAATTACATATTTCTCAATGTTAATATTATAAAACTAATGCTATTCTTGGTAATAATAGTATAGTTAGTTTAAGTGTTGCATGTGGTGTACATTACTAGTTACTCATACTTGTATATTATATTTATAGATTATAATCAACTATTTAAAATACTTGTAAAAAAATTGTATAGTTTATTCTCAATTAAATAATCATTGTTATGAATAAAAATAATTATATAAATGCTTTTACATTTTAAATTTGTCAAATCAAAATATATTATTTTTTTGGCAATAATCTATTGTATTTCAATTATTTCATTCTCATTTATATAATTAATAATTTTGTGTATGATCATTTAAATTAATACAATTTTTATTATAGACTACATACTATACTTTTATTATTATTACAGTACATCATAGTTCATTGATAGATCACATATTTTTTAGTAAAATGCATACTGGAAGATAGCTACCATAATGATTTTCATATCTCATTAACCCAATTATTATCACCATAGTGTATATTTTTTTTAACAGAAGTTTTTTCTTGCATATACATTACAAAAGTCATCTCAAATCTCCTTTCGAGATGGGTTTATCTTTTTACTAAGCGGAATTAAGGATATTGGTCCTATTAAAACTTGCGTATGGCAACAAGAGTCTAAAAGTGCCTGAGGAATGTTTGCATGTACGTACATGAAATTATTAATAATGTATTGGCAAAACATCAATTTTTAAAATGGAATAAAAATGTTTCATTCAAATTATTTCTTCAAAATGTCATATTACCAACCTTTTAGTCTATAATTATTTGTGTCACACACATACACATAATTATTATGATAAAATATATATTTTTTCTGCCAATATTAATTTTATAGCTTTGACATACCTGCATATTAATTGAGTCATTTTTCTATGATTTATACGAAACATTCACAACAATTTTGCAGTATAAAAACATGTTTACTTATATTGTATTAGAATTTTTTTTGGTACATACAATGGTATATATATACTTTATTATCTTTAATATAATTTTAATTTGCACAGGAGCACGTGAATCACCCAAAAAAATTATATAAAAAATTATTAGATTCCTATAGTAACATATAATTGATTATTATGCAAATTTACTGTAATATAAAAAATTATTTATTAATAAAAAAAAAAATTTTGGTGTTTTTATGTAAAGAAATGTGTCTGTAAATGATTAAATAATTTTCGAGGAGCATAAGTTGTTTGTACTCCCGGTGGCCGTGTAAAATTAGCTACATGCCTGAACACGTCGGTTAGTAATATATGGCAATTTTGAGCACATTTAATATGTGGACCAAACCTATTTTATCGTGTCATGATATTGCGTCATTCGTTAAAATGATAATGCATCATTGTACATTGTACATTATCCATCAACTGCTGCCAGTGTATATATTTAAATAAGATAAGTAGGTACATTATTTTGGTATGTACCTATAGAAAAATCGATTTTTTTACCATCTAACATAGGTAGATATCTTCTACATTTTTTGTGCACCACCTTATTTGAACCTCACGAGCCACCACTGGTAAGATTGAACCAATATTATATATAAAATGTAGTATGTACTCGTATATAAAATATTTTAAATAATAAAAACAACAACAGCTGGAATAAAATAAAAATATATTGATTATTTAGTAATATTAGAGATCAGTTTATTATTGTGATAGTAAATTCAATAATTTAATATAGTGTATGGAAAACTTTAATATATATGAATGTAGATAAACAGAAAAATACAGGTTTCTTCACTCTCTTCAGAATCTAAAATACAAATTATTAAATTTATAGTATTTATTTTATGTAATAAATTTATGAATGAACACCACATGTTTTTTGACATCTTCATTTCTTCTGAAATTTGTAGTACACAAAATACAAGGAAACTGAGATGGAATTTCACATACATGCAAAAAATGACTTCTCATATTCTTTTTATGTTTGTAACTTTTTCCACAATTGTTTGGACACCAATATCGTTTATTTTCAATACAATCTGAGACTGCAAGTACAATAAGATATGTAATATACATTTATATACAACAAATATTTAAATATATTAAATACATGTAAAATTAATATTTTATTCCTATATTTCTCAATTTATTTTTTATTGGCATATTGTGAATGAATAAAAATATGCAAATAAATGTTTATATTATATTTCTTTAATTTAAACCTGATTTTATAAGAATGACAAAGGTTAGTATTACTTCACATAATTAATAAAAAATTAAAATTTGAAATATAAGAAAACAAATAAAAAATTAGTATTTTTAATTATATTCAATATTATAAATAATATTTTGATTTGAATTAAAACTTAAATTAATGAATAACAGACATATGGTATTTGAGATTGCATTTTTGAACAAATTTTTTAGGATAATAAAACCATTGGAATTGAGGTTCTATGCCATATTCATACTTCAAATGTCGTGCAACACTGTCTTTTCTTTGATATGATCACTGCATTTTGGACAAATATGTGGTTTAATAATTTGTGCCACAAATAAAAAAACTGTATACTTAACGAGTAAATACACACTATATTAAATTGTTGGTAGATTTAGAAACAAAAATAATAATACGGGCAATGGGGGGGCAGCCCGTTACCTCTCCTGCATACGCCACGGTTTTTCATAACATATGTAAATAACAAAGAGTCATAGTAGGTACTTTTCACAGACAGGTTTTGTTCAAATTCATAAATGTTAAATATTAAATTGCTGAGTTTTTCCATCAGACAATTATAAAAATAACTTTTAAAAGAAATACTTAAGTAATGTTGTATTTTATCAACACACACTAGTGACATATTTTTTTAATCTGATGAGTAGTATAAAATATTTAAAAAAATTTTAAATTATAACTAACTTAGCTTGGTTAGTCAATGAAAAAATCAAAAACATTCATATTCATAAATTATAAGAATTTAGTTCACATTTAATGGATGAATTTGAAACATAAGGATATTTATAATCATAGTTAATTTCTAATAGAAGTCATGGAAAATAATTACTAATATTAAATTATAAAACACAGATAAATACAAAAAAAATATATTTTTTTTTATGAAATATGTATGAAAAATAAATTACAATTCTACATTTTTTTATTTTTTTAAGGTCATTCTGGTTAGTAAAATAGGTAATAATAAATAAATAAAAATTGCGTAATATAATTTTTAAGGTAGATTTTCCTGATAGTATTAGGTATTAAAGTGCATGCTATTAAAAATCATAACTATATAGCTTTTATTATGCAAGCGTTATTTAAACAATTCAATTTTATTTTAAAAGAGTAAAACAGTTTCTCTATGTAGCAGAATATAATTATGATATTTTAATAATTAACTTTAATTATCAACTATAATATTGTATTTAGTTTATTTTTCAGTTCTTTTAAAATTTGAAATTAACAATTGCTTAATATAAAACATAATAGTTTGAGAATAAATTTAAGACTAAAGAAAATAAAAGGTTATACACCAATTAATACTTTGAAAAACAATGTTGTTGATAAAATAAACTGTAGACAATAGGTAATTATTATAAGAAGCAGACAGAAATTAAGAAAAAATTGTTTGAAGAATAGCAAAAAAGAGATAGACAAAAAATAATGAATGAAATAAATCTGAAAGTATAAAGGACAATTAAAAATAATTTGATTTATGTCATAATCCATCTCCACTCAAATAAAATATGAAGAGAGGAGATGATAATTATATATTGAAGGAGAGGTGAAACATTTAATGACTAGATAAGTAGCCAATTGAAATCAAAACAAACTCGAGAGGATGGGAAAGTGAATGCCAAGTTTTAAAAGGTTGAATCGTGTTATATGAACAATATTTATCATATGATGTATTTATACATTTATAAATATATATTATGATGTATTTATACATTTATAAATATATTAATATATATTTTTTTAATTAAATTAAATTGTTTATAGGAGCTAGTATTATAAGTGTATATATAAAAATAAATTATATTCAAGCCACAGGCCACAGGTGATATTACTATCATATCCTACAGTAAATGTATTCTACTGATTTAACTCTCAACTTTTATTCATTCAATCAAACAGAAAAAAATTCAATTAAATCATCACTTTAAAACAGATTATGATACTAACTTATATACCTAAAATACCTAAAACTTAAATGTATAATTTCTTTTATCTATTTACTATTATTAAACCATTACAATAATCACAACTAAAAAATATGTGAATATGCATTATATATACATAAAATTAACGAGACAACTAATTCTTATTAGGGGCTTAGTTCTTGGTATTTCCGTTATCTTAATAGAAAAGTACACTATGTAATCAATCTTTTAAACATAATAAAATTATATCATAGTATATTTTTTATTAATTTATTATTACAGGTTCTTCATAATATACATAATATAGATAGCATAAACATATTGTCATATCTCTATCTACATACTTGTACTTGTCTAAGATAGTCGGTAGTATAATATGTTTTTTTTTAAATTGTTTTTTAACAATATAGAATTTTTTAGAAATACGGACCTGGGGAGATGGGCCCTAGACTTCCCTTAGATCACTGGGTACCAGGTTTAGAAAATAAATTATGTATCTCTTCAAACATCTGGTGAATTACATTACCATTAAAATGACAATATAATCATTTATTATCTGTTGCCTTTTGTCTTCATGCTATGTACAAGAAAATTAGCATTAATTGCAGCTTATTTAATTTAAATAACTTTGATATTTGGGTCTTCAAATGAAAATGTCATACCTGGAAAATTCAAAATATAAATGTATAATTAGTTATAATTGCTTACTTACATATAAAAATAATTATTATAATTATAATAGGTACTTAAGTAAATGTATTTATTTATTCATATCATAAATACATCAATTAATTATCTTACAACAAATGTACTAATAATTATGAATAATAAAAATATAAAATATAAGATATCCATATTATTATTAATATTTATTAATCACCATTAACTATTTTATTTTCTTCCATGCCACTGACCAACACTATCTCCTCACAAAGTCTTTATATATATATATATATTTAAAGAAGATAAAAATAGTATTAGTATATAAAATAAAGCCTAGATGAAACTGGTAAAATAATATAATCAGTAACAAATATTGATATTTTGATTAGCTTGACAAAAGTTAACACATTCCTTACAAAAATAAAACAATGTTTTTTTATATAAACATATACATATAAGTAACAGTAAATAAATCATGCATATTAAAATATTTTAAAAATGGCAGTAACATTTAATTAAGTGTTAAATTATTTAATTAAAATGTATTAATTTTTTTAATTAATTGCAAATAAGTAGCTAATATTTTTTTTAGATTATTGGTAAAAAAAATTTTTTTTAGGCTTTGTAATTAAATGTTTTGGTTTTCGTGGTTTTTTATATTTGTATTGTGCCATGAATAATTGTAAAATGGCTTTTGTATATAGTATATAGAAAAGTATTTTAAAATTGTTAAACTTATCATAAACATATTATATTAACATAACAATAAATAAATTATACAAGCTTTAAAATAAAACATTGTACATATAATCATTAGCAATATTATAAAATCTGTTTTATATCATTAAAAGTTTACTTTTTGATAAATTATAGTTTCAATAAACAATATTAAATAATCACTTACTCACATACTCACGTCACATTATATACATTATTCAACATGGTTAACCAATTTCCTTCATAGTGTATTATTATATTATAATTATAACAATAATAATAAAGTAATAAACATATCTATCAATAAAATGTAATTAAATTCATATTCCAATTGGTGTTTACAAGAAATAAACATATAATAACATATAGGTTTTAAACAAAAATCATTATAAAAAAAAAACAATTGACAGATACTTTTTATAAATGACTAGGTAAATTATTATGCATATTAAACCGATGATCTCTAAGTGTTGTATTGCGAGTAAATGATTTCATACATATATCACAACGAAATTGAGGCTCAAGACCGCATTCATATCGTTTGTGTCTAATTAAGCTTCCCATATTACGATATTTACGCCGACATCCATCACAATAATAAAAACCTAAAAAAATAAAAAACAAACAAAAAAACAAGGACCGAATTTAAACACAACAAAATTAAAAATTTTATTCAAGTGCACGAACATAAAGCAAAAAAAAAAACAATATTGAAATCTATAATACATCACTGTATTAAAAAAAAAAAAATTCTGAGCGTAATTTTAATTTAGTAAAAAATATTCAAAATTTTTAGAAACAAGGGCTTGCTTTTAGATGTTGAAATAAGATTTTTCAATAAAAAAAAAAACATATTAGCAAAAAGAAAATAATAAAAATGACTCCTGCTTACTTTCCGCTCAGAATTCAAATCAAAAGAATTATAAAATATGTATCTACATAATTAGTTTTGTGTCATTTCAAACATTTTATTATCAATTCCAGATGAGTCAAACATGCTTAATTGTACAACATATTTTAATCCACATAATGAATTATGAATATATTATTGTGGTATCAAAATGTGTGGTATTATATAGTTGCATGCATCACACTTAAATTCTAGTATTAAAATTTAACATTAAAAAATATCAATAAAATAATACACCAAATATAATAAGTAATGTACTAAAACAATAATTTGGTAAACGTCATTTTTCAAAAAAATAATGTGAATGTGTATATATGAACCCCAAACTATAAGTATTTAATAAATATATAATATACTATAAGGGTTGTAATACTGTTTGAAAAATATACGTGATGAAAATATGACCTGAAAAGATAATCTTAAATAAAAAACTAACAAAACACTACAAATATATAACATATAAGTAAACATATTTACAGTTATATTAAATTAATAATAATTTAGTTATATATTTTTTACAATTTAATATTTTCATTTCTTAAATAAATGATACAACTAACAAATAAATAAAATTAAATATTTTACAAATTAAAATCAAATATATAATATAAATATATTTATTTAGGAACTTTATTTTGGATAATTCAATACTTATATTTTAGGCAATGCCTATGATTTTTAAATGAATAATTGTAAAATATAAAAAAACAAACTTAAGATCTATTAAGCACATTGTTTTTGATCATTTCAACCACAATACTTTAGAATTTCATATGTTTGTGACTACAGAACTAAGCTGATGTGTTTTTAGAAAATTTAAAACAGTAAATTTTGTTTTATTAGAAGAAATATAAACAAATAAAATAAAATTTTATTGTTTATTATCCATTAAATTGCTTAAGTCTTGGCCACTAAACAGTATTTTTAAATTCAAAATAATAATTAATTAAAACAATTTTATAATGATTTTCTAAAGTTAATGAACATCTTAAATAAAATTTTAAAAATAAGTCATCAATGAAAATTTTGCTCATTAAATTATGTTTTTCCACACATATTTTACTATTGTTAACAGCAGTAAATAAATTGATTATAACTACGTATATGATCATTATTCAATATAAATTAATTTAATAATGATAGGTAACAATATAGATACGTTGATATGATAATTAGGCATAACAATATTAATTTTGTTCAGTCACCAAAGTTTCAATTATATTAGACTGGTTGTCAATATACTTGTGTACAGATATCATATGTCGTTTTAAATTTGAATATCGGCTAGACGTCTTTGGACAAAATTGACATTTAAATTTTGGATTTATCCCACATTCATTATTCATATGATATGTCAGGCTACATTTGTTTTTGTAATTTCGACCACAATGTTTGTTAGGACAATAGAATCTGGTTTCAAATTGTGCAATTCCTGAAATAATTTATAAAATCTTAAGATACATGTATTTAAAATGTTATTTAGCTTATGTTTTAAAATATTATTAAAAGCAAAGGAAGCTTGGCATAGAACACAATGCAATCATTGTTATATCCATTAATTAGTAAGAATCCTAAATTCAATATTTAGTTTAGCATTAATAAGTCATATAAGTAGACAATGTACAATTACTTAATTTCAATTTTCATGATGACCTTCACAAGCTAAAAAAAAGCTACTTTATTTGTGGTAAATAAACAATTTATGATAAAAGTATAATCACTTTAAAATAATTAAGTAAAAATGTTAGGGCAATAAAATACATAATTTTTGATTTATTTTTACATTAAATATTTTTTTTTAATGAATCTAGTCATTTAAGGCAAAATCTATAATTTAGTTGTAGTATAGGATTTTTTATATCTTTCTCAAAATATGTTTTTACTTAAGTATGGTTTTAATCTCTATCACACATATATTATATACAACATTGCAATTAGCTTACTGCAGAATTCATTTAATATTTTAGTTTAAATATTTGAGTAAACTGTTCTATTATCAAATTTAAACATAAGAACGATATCAAGGTTAATTTTCCTGATATGCATGGTTTTATTGCCAGCATGTGTTGTATTCATTTTATAAACATATAACATAGACAATTTTTCTTCAGTAAGATCAATTTTATATTTTTAATGTTTTTAGCTTAAATATTAGAGTAAAATTATCTGTGTTTTCTCGTCTGTTTTTTATAATATTTTAATTTTTAAGTGAATTATGAGCATTTTTAAACATGAATATTTTACATACTCACTACTCGCTTATAAATTAAAATTCCATAAAAAATTTGATGAGAGAATACAGATAATATACTCACCTTCAAATTAATTTTTGTTAATATATACATAATAAATAATTGGTTCATATTTTATAATTAATTTTTATTTATAGGTTAAAAGAAATCGTTAGAAATTGTTTTAAAATGTTTTAATAATTTTAACTTTCAAGTTTAGTTGCTAGTATTTTAATGTACCAATTTAAAATCATATTTTAATCATATAATAATCACATCAATAAATACCAACAATTAAAATATAAAGTAAAAATAGCACCGTTTATTAGCCATTTGTCAATAATAATACTGATAATCAAATTATTAATAATAATAATAATAATAATATAAGATGTATTTATAGTACTAAATAACAGTTATAAATTATAACAAACAATACTTATATTGATTTATTTTTGAAAAATTAAAAACAATATTGGTATACTTTTGGGAAAAAAATTGTCATAACTATTATGATACAAATATATCATATATAGTTAATATATTTCAAAATATATGAAATTAGTATTTATTACAGAATGTTCTAAAAAATGTAGCTAATTTTAAATGGCTGTGTATTTTGGATTTTATCCAATATACATTTGTAGGACACCCTGTATACTGTATATTATACAGTATACCTATTCATCTAAAATAAATGTTTACATCAAGTATTACAAAATCGGTATAGAAACTTATAGTTATATAAATATCTATTATAATATGGATATTGTAAAGATAATTATTATAAGTTTTTATTCTTAACATACAAACAAATATGAATGAATAAAATAGTAAAATATTTACTAAAAATGTTTATGTTTAGAAATGAATCATAAATAAACAGCAGTGTCAATACTCAATAGTGAAGTAAAAATAAAATGTAACACATTTATTTATTAATAAATAACACATAGTAATATAATAACTAATAAGAATTAAATCTTTGATCACATTTTTTAATTTAAATTTCACACATTAACTTTAACATAACAATAAATAATAATAAATGGTTTACATTAAGGCTGTGGGAAAATACAAAATAATTATTTTCTTACTTAAATTCTATATAAATATCATTACAAATTCTTCAGTATTTTCAAGCATAAATTGAATTTTTAATTAAAAATTTAGTAATTATGAACATACAAATTTATACATTGAGTTTTCACATTAAAACACAAATATATAAATTATAAATTTATATTAAACTATTATTTGGTAATAGATATAATAGACACTATTGTATGATTTAAGGTTTTTCATGTTTAATAAGTGACACTAGCAAATGATAATTGTGGTTGAGAATGAGTGAAAATATTATTAGGATAGTACAAGAAAATAATCTCATAAGTTTGGCATAATCTTATGAACAGCGATCATGTGCTGTTTTAAATTAGACTTAAGAGCACACCGTTTTTCACATATTGTACATGAATACTTCGGCTGCTTGCCGCACTCAAACTTCAAATGTCTGGTCAAAGAACCCCGGTTCCGATAGATTCGTCCACAGCTGATATTTTGACAACTGTACACATTTTGGTAAGTAGAAAATGAATACTTCTGTTGACCTAAAATAATACGATAAACCATACGCGTATAGAAGAGCAACATATATTATAAACAGTTGTGGCAAAACTGTTGAGATTAAGAAAAGCAATTAAAATAAATTAAAAACAAAGGTGTTATGATAGCAGTTCATCATTACCAGTTCCAGTTATTCCAGTTAATCATAACTTTTATTTTAAACAAATTCATAATTGTTAATGTTAATTACTCTGAATAGACATATAATTATAACATCTCAATAAATTATTTTAAATAATAAGTAATGAATAGATTTAACAAATAACTAAAAAAAAGCACACATAAAAACTAAAATAACATTTTATTTAGTGAGTGCTTACTGATTATTGAGAAAGTGATATAGATATCAAAGAGCTACAAAATAAAGATCTTTTTAATTATGATAATATTTACGACAATATTGCATAATAAATGAAAATATGGTTATTTATACGACTATTACTTAATGTAATCTATTTATGGATGCCTATAGAGTTATCTTCAAGGTATTAATAGTCACAATTAAAACGTATGTTTTATTTTATTCTAAAGTATGATACTTTCAAAAATAAATTTGTTTTTAAATTTTTTAAATACCATTTAATGATAATAACAATTTTTTTTTAAATTTGTTACACCATAATTTATTTATGATTTGTTTTTGATTACTTAGTCCCCCTCAAGAGCTGATGGACACCCATAAACACATTAACAAAAATATATTTAGAAAATATCAGACAGCTTTTAAACTCTTTTATAAATAAAACACTTACATAAAATAATTGTTTTTTATATGTCCTCAAACACAGTGTTTTTGAGATTTCAGTCATCTGATAAATTAATTATTAAATTTTCTGCGACCACGTAATGATGGTAATGGCGCAATCGGTTCTATATTGCAAAATGTCTTGTGTACTTGAACAATATGCGATTTCATATTCGATTTTTGATAACATTTTTTATCGCAAAATGGACAAAAAAACTTTGGTTGAGTACCACATTCGTTTCTTAAATGACATTGCAGTGATATCTTATTTTTGTATGTACGACCACATCCATTTGGACAACTGATTCGATCACTGTTTTTAAATATACCTATAATAATATAAAAAAACAATTATTAAAAAAAAAAAAGATAAAATGCTAACATAACACAATAATACGTTTAATAATAAAGATAATTATAATAAACAAAAGTGATAATAATAATAATAATTAATAATAAATAAATAAATAAATAAACTAAATACTGTTGTTGTGTCCAAAACGCCTATAAAATAATAACTATCAAACAATTTCATAATATGTGGCAAGCAAAAGCATTCATTTATTAAGCTTTTATACCAATTTTAATATCAATAATGACAAACATTTATCATACATAAAATATTAATTCCTAATAATGTAGTGAATATATTTTTAAATACATTTTTTTACTGTATAATTGAAAAAAATAATAGTCATTCAATTGTCAACTAGTTATTTTTTTATCCCCTGCTATTTTAATTGAATATTTAATAGTCATAGTCTAACATACAGTATATTGATTGATATAGTTTCATATTCAGATTTGTAAAAATATAGTTTTTATTTTTATGTAACTAAATCAAAAATATAAAATAATTTTCTATATTTTTGTTAATTATATTAATATTTTAGGTAAATTTTTATGTTTAGTTCTGTTAAATAAGTATTATATCTAACTGTTATTTAATATTAGCACAAGAAATATGTATTTACAATAGATACGCAATTTATATAATATATATATATGTACATGGTCTTAATAAAATATAAAGCGGAATAGTAGTATAGTAATAGTATCGTCTTCTATAAATATTATACTATACTTAGTAAAAAAAATATTTTTATCTTTGTCTACCTTTGATCTTAACACCTTCAGACTATTTGATATTGGAATTTAAAATCAATATCTAAAAAATATTAATCTTATAATAGTTCTAAGCTTTTATATATGCTCATGTTTACAAATTGAGCAATAGATAATTATAAAATATAAACATATCATAATTTGTAACAGAAAACAAGTATAATTTAATAATATATGATACACATAAAATTGTACAAGATCATTTACATATGATCACTACCATGATTGAATAAAATATAATTAATATAATTTAACCATGATCACTACTTCCATGACCTAGAACAATCATAATTACATTATCATTATAACTTAAATCAGATCTAGAACAAAGTTGATAAAAATAATTTAATGAATTATAATTAAACATAATACATTTTAAATCCAACAAAAATAATAATAGAATTCACTTCATTTAATAATACATTACAATTTTAGTAAAAAAACATTGGTATAATAGGTACTTATTTATACAAAGTGACAATGCAAATGTGTATATTTTAGATGCATTGGAATTTAATTTGACATTAGCAAATTATAAAATTATAAAATGTTGGTAGACATTTTGTTTTTTTTACATAAACATACAATAGATTTTAATCATAGTGAATTTAAGAACCATTTCATTTAATGTGTAAAATTACATCTAATCTTAACAACTTTGTGCTTCAACACCAAATGACTTTCTAGCTGAAATTTTCTAGCAAATTTCTTTGGACACAATGAACATAAAAAACTGGGTTCCACACCACACTCAAATTTCACATGAGTATACACTCCTCGCTTATATTTGTAACTTCGACCACATAAATTTGGACAGAGGAAGCGGGAACTAATATCTGTAACATTAATTATTATGTTCGATACTAATACAATTTAGAAGAACTATTTTTTATGCAATACATGCAACTACAAAATTTAAAAAATCAATTACATAATAAGTACATAATATAGTAGTTATATAATTATTGATAAATTTATCTTAACACAAACATTAAATGATAAACAATTAAATTAAACACTAACACTAGGTATCTACTTAATATTACCTAAAATGTATAAATGTTACAAATAGTACTACAATTTATAAATTAATATTTAAAAAAGTGCAATTAAATCACAAACGCAATAAATTTTAAGCTAGGCAAGTGTGATAAAAAAAAAAAAAAAATGTATAAAGGTACACATAATTTTTGATTTACTCATAAAAAAAATAAATTTAATATGAATGATTTAAACGTTAATGAACTAGGTATCTAATATGCATTGTACAACATCATTAAAACATTTACTAGGTAGAATTGATTTTAAAAATGTTAGGGTAGAATTGCAAGAACATTAAATACAAATAAAATACTTAATATATTAATCAATTGAGTAATTAAAAATATATATTTTCATCCATATCAATGTTTAAGTAATACATTATGTACGCTCGCCATGTGAAGTTTCAGCCTATATTTATATTGACAACATTTCATACATATAGAACAAACAAATTTAGGTATCACGCCACATTCATTGTTTAAATGTTGACTCAATCCATTACTTCCTTTATAATGTTTGCCACACTGATTAGGACAATGATAACGGCCATTTTTTAAATGAGTTTTCAATCTTGCCTTATGGATTAATTGTTCCCCTATTAAAAAGAACAAATAAAATTAGTTAAAATTATTTATTTATTGATAATATACAAGAATAAAATTAATATAAAGACATAAATTAAAAGAATTTCAAAAAGGGGTTGACTAAAAAATCATTACTTTTTTTATGTGTTCTTAATCCATTTTTAGACATAAAAATAACAGTAATATAAAAACTATGCCATACAAAATTAATAATTTTTAATTTAGTAAAATTATAGAGAAAAAGTAATAAGATAAGCACTAAATAAGCAATACATTTGATTCATATTTTTATATTTTGATACGGTTTTAACTTTATAAAATCCTTAGTTATGAATTTAAAAAAAAAAACAAAAAAATTACTTATAACTACATATAAAAGAAAGTTATGTAATACTTATTTCATATAATTATAATAATATAAGTAATAAAACTGTATAATTTATTTAGTATGTTTAATGAATAATTTATATAAATGTGATATTCTAATTAAGCACATGAATATGAAATATTTAAATATTTGAATATTTATTTAATATTATACAAAAATTTATTCCATTAAAATTCCATGTTTCACTGCTTTATGAAGTTGTAGATTGGCTTTTCGAGTGAAAACCCCTTGACAAATATCACAAAAAAATTGTTGACCACAGTAATATATATGTTTTTTCAAACTACCGACATTTTTGTATTTTCTTTGGCATTTTTCACAGCTATACTCTGAAGAGAAAAAACATTAAATATTATCAGAAATTTAGAACACAATATAATATAATTCTTAATAATTAAAATCAAATTTCAACATCTAACAAAGATGATATCATATATGTTGTCCCTGTCTTACATACAAAACAGATCTAACCTAATACTAAATGTCGATTTAAATAGATAAACATATTTTTAAATTACTCAAAAAGAGAATATCTAAATTTTCGGCATATTGATTGACGACTATAACCATACTAAACTCGGTCTTACCAACTTACGTCGTAGCCGAAATCAATGACAATATTAAAATTGATCTGATTATGTTAGGCAAAAGTGGTCAGTAAACTAAATATTCTCTTTCAGAATATATTATAAGCAATGATTAAATAAAATTAAACAATAGAAGGAATAAATAATTCAGTAGTGTAAAAAAAAAAATCATCAACTTAATTGTATTCATAGTAAATGAATGAATTTATTTTAGTATGAAAACATAACAAGACAAATAAATAAATAAATCTTAACTTAATTCTTATAATATGTTTACTTGCAAAGTTTTATTTATGATAACTACTTTGGACTAAAATTAAAATTTTAAAATAAATATTATATTTTATAAAATGTAATTATTTTTCTTCTAAATTTATTTTGTACATGATCTGAAAATGAAAATAATATTTTAATGGATGAGGAATAGATTACAAAAATAATTTTATACTTAAAATAATAACGCAACTATTGATTTAATATATTTTCATTTTAAATTAATTAATTGTTTGTGAATATTTAACATATGCGCCTTATATGATACTGGTTGTTTAAAGAATCGTTTGCAGAATTTACAATAGAATTTTGGCGAGACACCACATTCATACTTAAGGTGATTGTGAATGCCAGGTTTTGTTTTGTAAATACGGCCACAACTCTGATTATGACATTGGTATCCAAATTCTTCATTATACAATATTTTCATAGCTATGAATAAATAAAATTAAGCATACAGTATAACAATATAAACAACACTCAAAAATAATATATTAATAAGAAGCAATTCAAGTATTTAGCTGTATTATAGTACTGACAGTATAGTAGAATGAAAAATGTTGGTCTTGATATAGATTTAAGCCATGAGTATATTAATAAAGTTAAATATCCTAGCTATATATTATACCCTAGAGTGATGTACTGTTGCACAGTAATTTTTACTTCACTTTTAATAGATTAGTAAAATAATTCTGTTGATTCAAATATAAGTAAATAATAATAATTTTTTTAATTTAAAATTGAAAGTTATTTTACTTATTATAAATGTTATGACATAAAATATATATTTTATTTTTTAATAGTATCATATAGTATATTATTATGTTATGCTCTTTTTATATTATAAATTAAACATTATAAGAATAATAACAAATAATTTACATAGAAAAAGAAAATTTGAGTTTTTTTATAAGGTTTAAATTAGTTATTTTATTTAATTTTATGCTATTAATGGTTAAGAGTATCAACATCTAAAATTTTTGAGTAATTGACAAACCAATTGTAATAGTTAATACAGTAAATTCCTGTTACAACGAATACCAATACAACAAAAAATCCAGTTATAATAAAAGTCATAGAAATCCCCTGCCGAAAATCAGGGCTTATAAAGAGCTTTTTCAAATTTTCGTTATAACAAAATATCATTGTAAATTTAAAGCATCATATAGAGAAATAATTGTAGAAAATATTTTTGCGTCATCAGGAAAAGAAATATATTGATTGTGTTATCAAAAATAAAGGGAAAAATCATAGATATTAATATATTATGAATAAATGGAGACCTAAATTGGAACCTTGTAACATACCACAGCTAACTGAGAAATAGCTTGAAATACAATGCGACACTTTTACTGCTTGAGATCAACATGTTATATAGGACCATAACCAAATCAAAAAATGTCCATGAATACCAAATGTAGATTTTTAAAAGGTGATATTGAACTTAATTAAAAGCTTTCTGAAAGTCAGTATAGATTGTATCTAACTAAATACAATCGTTTAAAACTTTAAGTATTTTGGACTGGTAAAGTAGAATATTAGTGGAGATTGACATTATTAGATCTGAAGCCTTATTAATAGAGTCCGGATTTTTATGCAAAAACATATTTTTAACAAGCATATGCTGTTTGATGGGAATAAGAAATGTTTGCATTTCATAACCTGTAGAAACTCTCAAAAAAGTTTTTTTTACATATTAGTGCATATTTTGATTTCAGAGAATATTTCAGAATATTTTAGCATATTTCCGTAATATTGGATTATATTTAAGGATAATCAGCATATATAAGACAATAATCACAGACCGCTGTACTAACTTTACTCAAAAAAATTTGAAAAAACATATTATTGCACATTCCTTTAAAAACATTGTATAATTTTTTTTTTTTTATGTTAATTTATTGCATAATGTAACATAAGATAATTATATAAATAATGATAAATTATAAATTCATAATCATATTGCATTTTTTTTTTTTTACTTATTAGTTTGTATTATCAATATTTTTCAGAATATTTTGAGAATATAGGAATATTTTTGGAAATATTTTATCAATTTTAGTCGCATATAAACATCATATTTCAAACATTTTAACAGAATATAAATCCGGATTCTACTTATGAATTTTTCTAAATAAGAGAGAAAACAATTATGAACAATTTTTAAGTTATTATAGCTTCAAATATTTTAAGAATAGACATTCTAAAAACAAGCACCGCACTAGAATTATTTTCCAAGGGGGGACAGAGTGGGGCAAATATTTTTTTTACATGGGCTAAGGTTTTTTCAGCAACCAATGTGGTTATTTAAATAAAATATAAATATTTTTGTATCATATAAAATAACATAAAATAGCTATTAGCTATACAGTACAAACTTTTGAATAGTTAAAAATGTTTTAAGAATAATGTCATATATTTTTATGTACCTTATGTAAGGAAAATGTTAATCACAAACCTTCAACAACTATATTAACAATGGTGTACAAAAATTACAATTTCTTTAATACTTTAATATTGCATACCTTTGTGAATGAATGATTATACTTTTGTACTTACATTTCATAAATATAAATTAAAGTAATTGTGTTTAGTACTGAACAGAATTTGTTTGACTCAACTTTAATGCAATGATTTGGGATACATTTGTTTGTTTATTTTCATCCAGTAATTAGTACTCAATAAAGTTAATAATAAAAAAATGAAAGATTTTTATAGGTACAATACTAATAGGTCAATCCATAGTAAAAAGACTAAAGATGTTATTTGTTCAAACTTCATTAATTTAATTATTATAATTTATAATAAATTCAATTTATTCCACAATTTATAATGTTTTGACTTTATTATATATCGTACTTATTTTCAGTGGGGGGGCTGGAAAGGGGGCTAAACTATTTTCTAAGGAGGCTAGGGCCCTACCTTGCCCCCCTTAGCACCGTGCCTGTCTAAAAATCAGTCTATAATTAATAATATTATATCTATCCCCCTATGAATCGGTTTGACAAAAGTTTCCAAAAATCCAGAAAAAAAGCCAAGTTTTAATTTAAAATAAAATTAAGTGGCATTAAAAGTATAAGATTACAACATTTTAAAAACACTGATGGTATACCATCGGGTCCTGTCTCTGAATGTAAATCTAATGAAATGAAATAATCATAAATTTCATCAGGATCGATAAACCAAGAGCTTAAATTAATATGATTATTATTAAAAGGAGTAGTAGGTAATGTAATGGCCTTGTTAGAAATCTGCAAATAACTTGACTGATTTTTATCTTATTGATTAAATTCAAAATGTATTTTCATTATGTGAAGCTTATAACTAGTTGGTTGTTTGAAATATTTTTGACACTCGCTACAATAAAATCTAGGTGGAACACCACATTCATAACTCTGATGTTGAATTAATCCTCTCTTGTATTTGTATTTATGGCCACATCGTAGACAACTATAAATCTTACCTAAAACATAAACATTTATACATTCATAAAATTAGATATTCAGCTGGTATCATACTACACATTGTGTTGGCTTATGATTTGGCTCTATATTTAATAAATAGTGAATTTAATGACATAGTGAAATGAGACACTGACTTTTAAATTAAATTTTTTTTTTTTTTTTATTTAACCAACACCACTATGAAATGTATTATTATTTTGTGGGTAGAACAGGTTGTTATAAGCAATTCTACAAAATAGTAAGAATGTTGTACAAAAAAAATTATACTCACCCTGTACACACACTTTTCAAATTATTATACTTATAGACTTATAGTAAAGCTTAATTAAAATTAATAAAATATACTAGTCATATTTGAACGCAAAGTGCAAATCAATATAATTTATAAACCATAAAAAGAAAAATACAATATATTGAAAACCAATTAAAAACAAAACATTTAATTTTTAAAATATTTTACTAATACTTAAAATTGAATAATATATTATACGTTTATATTTGTACATTTATTATTTTAAATACATAAACTAACATTTTATACTATATTGAAAATCATCAATAAGGGTTGAAATAATTTAATATTTATGAAATTAACAAAATATTGGTAAATTATTGTAATCTTATATTATTATTGATTAAAATTACAATGTATTTTCATCATGTGAAGCTTATAATTAGTAGATTGTTTGAAAGACTTTTGACATTTGCCACAATAAAATTTAGGAGGAACACCACATTTATTACTCTGATGCTGAATTAATTCTCTCTTGTATTTGTATTTATTTTCACATCGTAAGCAACTATATTTTTTACCTATAAAATATATATTCAAACTTTCATAAAATTAGACATATTTAGCATTTTGGCTGGGTTCACATTACATAGTGTTGTCAGAGTTAAGCTTAGTATTTAAGATGCCAGTGAAAAAAAAGTTGGTAACAAGTTATCTAAAAGTTGAAAATATATAACAAATAACTCATGATACAGTAAAGTGTGTAACCGACTTAAAGAAAAAATAAACATTTTTATTATTAAGTTGACCAACACAACTAAGAAATTTATCATAATCATTATTATTATTTAGAAGAAGTGAAAGTGCAATAAGAAATTCTGAAAAAAGTAAGATTATGCAGCAAAAAAAAAAAAATCATACCTTGCACATGCACTATATTAAATTGTTATTTTTTATTATGGATAAAATTCTGTGAAATTGGAAAAAGATACAGTAAATTATATTTGTATGCCAAATATTAAAATATTATATTCAATCTTTGATAACTAATTAATTCTCTCTAGTATCTATATTTATAACCACTGTTGTAAACAACTATATGTGGTACCATAATATATAAAATGTACATGCATATAACTAGACATATTATATACTTTATAGTTTCTATAAGTATTACTATTTGACTAACACAATTAAAAAATTTATAATTTATTGATGAAAACCTTTTAAGTTACAGGATGAAGATGTCTCAGGATCTTAAAAGCAGTAAATAACTTTTATTTCAAATAAAACATGGTTTTGTAAAGATCTATGTTTCTATGTTCACCAGAGACTGGTTTTGTTTCTGATAAATTTTACCAATCTTAAAAAATACAGGTTTAAGATAAAGTACTTTATTTTTATTTTAAATTTGATTGACAAATAAAGTTATACAAAAAAAAAAAATACGCTTTTACTCTTTTTTTAAGATATTTTACCTACTTTAATAACATTTTTTATTAGGTACCTAATTCATAAAAATAAATTTAGAAATTTTAAAAATATTTTTAATATTGTAATTAACTGTATTAGATTGGTAATTTAAAATATAAGATTTAAGAAAAATCTGTTATAACTAAATTAATTTACGAAGTATTCATTAGTGTTAACTATAACACAAATAAATAAATAAATTTATAATACATATAACAACTGATAAGTAACAATTATAAGTATTTATGTATTTTAAATATGTTTAAAATATATGTCCAAAATTTAATAAATTTAATGATTTGTAAATAATAACACAAAAATTAGATAACATTTATCATATAATTTGAAATTTGCTTGTTTTTACAATTAGAAGTAATTATGATGTGCGTAGGATATTACTAGATATTACATTAGAATAACAAGATTTTTTATAATATTATTATTAAACTAATAAAATATATATTAGTCATAAGACATATATAGTTAAAAAACAATATAACTATGATTTGCCTTCTGTAATTATTCAGATTAATTAGGTTCTTTATTTATTCCAATCAATTTATTTTGGTCAATTCATACAGCCATGTTTTAGTACTAAATGTTTCTTGAAGTTTGAAGGATAGTAAATGCATTTTCCACAAAATTTACAAACAAACTGAGGCTCTTTGTTACATTCATATTTGATATGAGTTAACATAGTATTTTTATGGCGATAAGTTCGACCACACTGTAGACAAACATTATCACCAGAACCATTTTTTCTAGTGTTACCATGATAATAAAAGTTAACTGAAAAAATAAAACAGTAATTAAAATAGTTAAATCAATTTTATTTTACATGTTTTTAGTTTACTTGTCTTTTGAATTATAAATGTACACACATGTTATGTGGTTTTGTTCCATAAGCTATCATCAAAAATATCAATCTACTTTTTAGTTTTTTTATGTTTATGATTTATCTTAATTTAAAAAGTTTTTAACTATGAGAAAAATATAAATATTAGCTGGTCATTATGAGAAAAATATAAATATTAAATGGTCATTATGAGGACATAAACAGAAGGTTTGGGAGTTTATACCTCTTTAAAACATATTAAAAAAACATTCTTGATTATTTTTTACTATATAGTTTGTAATTCATATTAGTTAATTTATGTCCACATCTCCTACCCACTACCATCACCACCCATCCAAAAAACCCACTTTTATTAAGAGGACATAGTACCTACCTACATGTGTTGTCTCCATCTTACACACATACAACATAGCAAATTTTCGTTCATTAATTTTAATGGGTACTATTAGTTTTGATATTAGAGTGAATTGACTTATTATAAAATTTAAACATAAAACTATTATCTAGGGCTCTATGTAAGCTTTTATTTATATTATTATTTTTAAGTAAGTTATATTCATTTTAAAATGTACAGTTTCAAAAAGATCATAACCTGATCAAAATGTATAAGACGGAGACAACACATGAAGGTACTATGTCCTATTAATGTGCTTGAATTAGGATGATATTTAGTTTTAGTGAAGATCAGAAGTTAAAAATCACAGTGCATATTTTTAACTTCCTTTTCTAATACCAAGATAAATTAAAAGAAATATATTACGATTATTTTAGTATTAATTAATATACAAATCAAGAACAGAACAGTAGTAAATATAAAAGATTTTAATAAAATTGTGTTTAAAAATATGTACAACATGATTCTTTTATTAATTATTTAAAAGCTGTAATATTAATTATTTAATTTTTAGCAAAAAAATTATTAATTTAATAGGTACCTAGGTAGTAAAAAATATCATTATTTAGTATATCTCATAATGGTAATTTACTCTAGGTAATGTTTTTGATAATATTTATTAAAGCAATTAGTAACTGATTACAGTTAAGCGTATAAGCATTAGATGGTAGATTTTCAAATATCAATAATCCACAAACTTTAATCAACATAAAATAAGACCATAATCAAAAAAATATAAGAAAACATAGACGTTATAACAATATAACTCTATTATAATCCCAATATTTATAATAATTGTTTCATACTACTTCTATATTTAACACATAAACATTATATATACTAAAATAGGTAACTTTGAAAAAAAAAAATACTTTAGTTTATTCAAACATATTTTATTTATTAAGTAGTTCTGTAAAGCAGTCAGTGGAAAAAATTAATTTTAAATTACTGAAGGGTAAAAACAAATTTTAGAAATACTTTTTGGTAAAAAAACACTAAAAAATTGTGATATGATAGAAAAACAGTTCATGAGTACTTGACAATTATAGTATTAAAATTAATTTAATTAAGTACTCTATATAATAACTGTGGAATTTATATCACTTGCGACTTGTATACAATATTTGTTAGTAAAAAATATAAAGGTGTTTTAAAAAAAATAACAAAACTGAAAATTCAGTAATTTTCTAAGATATAACATAAATATATATATATATAGATGTAAAGGTACACTATATTATTATTATCTAGACTTAATTAATATCTAAAATTAAATTAAAATGATTCCTATCTACACAAATATTTTGAAATTATATGAAGTATAAGCTTCCAACACATAATGAAGTTCAAATATAACTTCAACTTTTAACTTTTAACTGTAAGTAATACCGTTAATTTAAAAAAAAATGTTAATGAAAAAGCAATCACATAAATTGTTATATCTACACAAAGCAATTGAGTAAGGAGTCACTATAAATATATATATTAAATTTGTAATTTTAAATTCTATAAATCATTTATCATCATTCGTAATTCTGAGCAAAGTATATAATTGAATCTATTTTTAAGCATAATTTATATTATATTAATATTATTTTTTTTATTTTATAAATTAGAAAATTTTTTTTTAAAAAATATAGCATATATTATATATTTACATATTTTTGTATTATAATTATATATAAATTTGTTTTCTACTTAAAAAAAATCAATACCAACTTATCATAAAATGGTTAAGTAGTTTAAAATTAGTCCAAATATTTTGAAATGTTCATTATACTTAACATTATACAAAATTCAGTAAATTGTTTAAGTTATAATTATTTAATTTCATTAAAATATGAACTTTAAGCAATTGAAAAAAAGATTTTATTGGAAAAACAGGATTTTAAGAGAAATTTTATAATACATTTTGATTTTTTTCAAAAACTGTAACGTAATTTTTAGTATCAATATTTAATAATTATCAAACTCTAACTTGACATTTAAATTATACATTTATAATCATTAATATTTTTATAAATAATAATAATTATATTGATTCAAAAATTTGTTTCAAGTTTTAGAGATCAAATAACCTTTTGGGATGGTTTCTAAACTCTAAAGGCGCAAACTGAAATTGTATACATTAGTATCGAAAATGTATTACTATAGGTATACACAAGTATAATCAGTACCATTTTTTCAAATAATAAACATACTTAAGTATATTTATTTATAACATTTTAATTAAATTAAAGAATAAGAATAGTGTAGCTAATAGCTATTGAATAAATTACAACATATATATATATATATAAAATAATAATTATAAAATGTTAAATAAATAAATCAGTCATAAGATAAATCCCAAATTATGATATCTAAACATTTCAGTATATTAGTAGGATTGAAATAAAATTAATATGTATAACACCAAGATAACTAATAATAACTTAATATAAATATTTTATTTAAAAACACTCAAGTATTAATTATTAGTACTAATCTAAAATTGTTTTATTATTAAAATAATACATAAATGTACCTATAAGATCAGTATATTCAACAATCATATAGACATAGCTGATGTTGATGAATGTTTACCATAAATATGAGATTTCAATGTAAAATTATATCTACATTTTTTTGGACACCAAGGACATTGATAAGATGGTTCGATGCCACATTCATTTTTCAAATGTCTATGCAAATTTCTTAAATGCACATATGACTTTTCACATTTTGGACATGGAAACTGGCCATCCACTTTGAATAAGGAATCAATCATTAATCCTATTGAATAAATATTAAGTTAATAACAACAAAAAGTTAAAATATCCATTTTGTTATTTTATTATTATATAATGCAACTAAGTTATGTATCATTCAAAATCATTTTTGAAATATTTATAAAATATTGATTGTTAACATCTCTTGAACAAATAAAAATTCTAATTATTAATTAATAAGCCACAACTTTAAAAAAAAAGTATTTATTCACTATTTATTCAATGCCACTGATTATATAAAAAAAAAATAATATTTATTTGTTCAAAATAAATTTTAAGTAAAATGTATTCTCTTTGTTAGATACATAATTATTCAAATAAAAATATATATACATATATATGAATAATATATTATTAATAAAAAAAAATAACCATAGTATATTAACATAAATGGTATTAACTACATAAGCAAAACAGAAAGCTAAAAGCAATAGTATAAATGAAAATGCAATTTAATAAAGAATCAAGATATATTTAAAATATTTTAGTTACCAAAGGTATTTTTTGTTTTTCCTTGCATAATATGTGCAATTATAGTAATTTTGAATTTAATACAATTTTATTTAATCTGTTAAGTAGACAAGGAAGTAAGTATCATAGTAACATAAATACATTTTTAAAGCTAAGCTAAACTTTACTTCACTATTTATTATAGTTTTCATTTTACAACAAAGTTAGTACATAGACATGTAAATAATTTTCCAAAAGATTTTAGGAGTATAAATTAGTTTTACATTTCAATCTATTCATGATTTTAACATAAAATTAAGAAAGCTAAATTTTTTTATTAGACACGTAGAATTAAATAACTATAGAACAAAATAATTTTTTAGTAAAATTTTCATAAATATCATATGGACTATTTTATTAATTATTCATCCAATTGATATTTATATAAATAATTTTTAAATAATAAATACAAATATTTTGTTATATGTGATATAAAAACATTGGTCATCGTCAAAATAGAAGATTTATAAACCAATTAATCATGATATTTTATGAATAGAAAATTTAATGAAGTCAATGTATTAATAAGAAACCTCAGTAACTCATTAATACTATTGGTTATTTATAGATAATAAGTATATTAAAGAATAGATAATAAAACTAAAATAATTATTGATGAATGCATTTATGTTTTTAGTAATTGATTTTGAATAATTAACAATTATAATTTCTTATTGTCTTGTAATGATTAGTTAATGGACTCGATATATATTTATGAAGCTTTATACCAGAAGTTTTCAAACTATGGCTTGTTGAAAATTCTTTGCTAGTGTGCTAATTATAATTCAAAAATGAACTTTTTACATCTTTATTTTGTTTATTTTTTATAATATATATATATATATATATATATATATATATATATATATATATATATATTATAGTTAAATATTCAACATTAAACAAAATTACAACTCTTTTCTTTTAAAAATATGGAACCATATTAACAAAATTTAATTTCTCTTTAGACTATTCCAAATGACACCACAACATGCCATACCAACCATTCAAAACCTACATTTATTTATTATGTTAATTACATTTTTATTTTCTTAAAAATACAAATTATTTTAATTACAATTACCTACTAATTAGTGATTACTGATTACCTACACCTGTTTTTAAATTGTATATAACTCTTGAGTTAGGAGTTTGGTGACATCCTTGCTCTAAACAAGTAAATCAGTTTTATGTCAGGAACATATATGGTATGTAACGAGTAGAATTATTTTCAAGATGAGTGCAGAATAATTTTAGTAGAGGTAACCTTGAATTAAAGTCATACACAATAATTATTGATGAGTTATCACTTTTATTAGTTAATAACAAATATTATTTTAAAGTTCTATGTAAATTTAACCTGTTATAAGTAATTGTAATAATATTTGTAAATATAATTTGAAGTAGCTACAATTTTTTCAGAGTGTACAGCTTCATACTTTTCATGCAGTATGCAATCCTACAAGAACATATATTGGGAGAAAAAGTGATATTAGTTCTATCAGCTTACATAATAATTTTAAACATGATTATGTGGATAAAAGTAATATATCTGATCTTGATGTTTGTATAACAGAAAATTAATATATTTAATAATAACATTTTGTAAATATACTTTTAAGATTATTTTTTCAGTCTATCAAGTAGCTAAGAATAAATACATTTTGATGATAATATATGCTAGGTAAAATGTTGCACACTATCTGTGATGCAATATTTTTCTTAAAATCATAAATATTGACCGAAAAAATTAGAATAGCCAGTTAAATGGTTATTCTATACAAATATCAATAATTAGTCAGAACTGCTAATCTTACTGTAATTTATATGATCAGTTTATTACTATGTTATTAAATGAGTTACAAGAAACTCTAGAGCTGAATAATCTCTTTTAGTGTCCACAAAAGATCGAAACAATAACTAATAATTAAATGAATTGTACTTTGAATTCTTTGCACTATTCCAAACCATTTGAATTTAGAACACATAAATTAGAATCTTTGTTACTTACCCAGTACACAAGTTATTACTATTACATACTTTAGCTATATAATCAAACATTACCTGCCCATGGGCTCCGCGAGGGGAGTGCAAAGGGGTGCACTTGCACCCCCCCGGCTTTACAAAATATTAAATTAAATTTAAAAAATTGAATGGTATTGAAACTATTTTATTTTGCATAATTATCTATATTATATTACGTATTTAACTATTATTATTATTATGTATATAAGCATTATTTAGAAATTAGTGTATACCTATTTGCACGATGCACCCCCCTGATAAAATTCCTGGCGGCGCCTATGTACTTGCCTAAATGTAAATAAAATGGTAACTATTAAATTAGGTGAGTAGAAATAAATAATAACAGAATATAATTAATCAATTAATCATATGACAGATAATCTTCAATAACCTTTGTATAAATATATAGTTCTTCTGTCCATCTATTGCAGGGCCATAGGATCCAGCCCTAAATAACATGGAAAGAGGGGGTTGCAGATAGGTTATAGGCACAAATAAGAGGGTGAAAGTGGCAATCACCACAATCGTCTTTCCTAGTCTAAGGTGATAAAATTAGTAATTACTAAATTACTAATAACGACTTAGTTTTCAATATAAATTATATCAATAAATTTCTTAAGATTAGGTGTTTATACCTTTTTTAATTCCTATGGGTTTCTATAGGATAGTTCACACTTGAATTTAGTTTTAACTCACAAAAATATATGTTTGTATATTTAATCAGATTCCATTGATTACAGATTATACTTAATTAGTAAAAATATGACATATTATGGCAACAAAATAATTATAAATATGACTTTAATGATTTGAAATCATGACTTGTATTCTTAATTCCGGACATATTTTTTATGTAAATACATAAAGACGGATAACAACCTTAATGATATTGGATTTACCTTGGCTTTTAAGCATTCATTGAATCTGTTCCAAATTTTTTAGTATGTACATGAAAAAATATGTATAAAATTATTCATTATAATTGCAGTATTTGCATTGAATATTTTGTCTAAAGTAAAATGGAAAATGATAAAGAGATAGATTACTTTTAATACAAGTAATACAGCTAATATTGTAAATAAACAAAAATCTTAATAGTATAGATAACAATAAATTATCAACATTTAAAATTGTATCAATACATTTGATATATATAATTATTTCTTACATAAATTAAAATTATTTTAACATTTTAAATATCAGGCACTATGTATATATACAAATAAATTGATTGATATAACTTTATTAAGTTAAAGATAAATACTCAAAATCATTAGATAATAATATCATATAGTATTTAAATGAAATAGTTCACACTAGTTTGAAATTATATTTATCCAATTAATAATTATTAATGTCATCATAACTTAATATGACTTGTATTTAAACAATGGAATCAAAAAGGTTTGTAAGCAAGGAAAACATACATCACCTTTTATGTCCATAAAAGTATTTAAACACAGTGAAAACCTTGGTGAAAATAAAATATATATACATTTTTTTTGTACAATCTGTATAAACATTTTTTACAAAAGCACAATGGATGATAATTAGGTAAACAGGGTGTCCCGTAAGAATTTACCCATTGCAATATCTCCTTTAATAAGATTCATAGCGACAAGAACTACAAATATTTCATGTTTTAATTTATTTTAATATTTTGGTAAAAAAGTTAAAAAATATATTTTTTTATTTAATTATTTTCAAAAAAATTGAAGATAACAATTTTGTAGAGTTTATTTTTTAAAAAATATTAACATTTCAATATTTTAATTTCATTAATCTCCTGATTTTTAATATTTTTTCTAGATTCGAAAAAAACTGTGAATTACATTGAAAGCGTTTGCCCGACCGTACGAGCAGATGGGCCACATGTTTGATATATTGATACCACTACACTATTCACAGTTTTTCCCAAAACTAGAAAAAATATTAAAAATTAGGAGATTGATGAAATGAAAATGTTAAAACGTCAATATTTTCAGAAAATGCACTCTACAAAATGCTAACTTCAACTTTTTGAAAATAATTAAATAAAAATATATATTTTTTTAACTTTTTTACTACAACATTAAAATAAATTAAAACATGAAATATTTATAGTTCTTATCTCTGTGAATTTGATTAAAAAACCAGAATTATGATATCTCTATTATTTCTGGAGATATCACAATGGGTAATTCCTCACAGGACAGCCTGTATATATAAAAAATAAAACAAAAGAAAGAAAATAAAATATAAAATTATAATTTATTATTTATATTATTAAATATTTAAATAACTGAGTGATGTTTGATGAATCCTTGAGCATGTCGTTCAAAAAAATGTTCGTCTTTGGTCATAAAGGTTATATTTTACATACATTTTAATTATTTAAAATTATAAAATACTAAATACTTTTTTATATTGTAAATAAATAATTGAAGGAATATAAAAGCAGGATTATTATTCCCAATGATATTATTTTATTTAAAAATGTTATTTATTTATTAGTTATAACCAATGAAAATAACAGTGACATTTTCAAATAGTATTCAAATCGGGTCCACCATATCTAATAGCAAAACCAAACATTTGATAATTATTAGAATGAGTTTCTATTTATAAATCCTTTCCTAAACAATAATATTTATATTTTTTAAATTTCAGAGATGTATATTAGTAAAGGATTTCATTTTTCAATTTATAATTCAGTTATTAAGCATTCAACTTAACTAGGTAAATAAGTAAAAGGCCAAGAGGGAATTGATTTTTTGTAAATACCTTTAAAAATAAAATCATTAATAGGAAAATACTTGTATTTACCTTAAACGTGATATCAATAAAATGTAAAAAGATAATACTTATTATATACAGTTTATTTATATATCTACAATTAAATTGCAAAGGAATTTTTCTTTTCAGTGAGAAATTGTTTTTACCTATGTGTTTGTTATAATGTATTCAATCTAAGTACAAAATATTTATTGTTTAATAATATTTTTTTTGATTGCATTACTAAAAAACTTATAATTAAACATACCTTTACTATTGCTCGATGTGGGATGAAACTTGACAGTTATTATAAAATCCAATCATGCCATAGCAGTTTCCCACTGAAAAAAATAAATTTTATTAGTTGTAAAACTATAGAGTTAAAAATATAGGTGTAAATTAATTAATTAAATTTTATACAACTTTTATGAATTTAAATTAAAAACAATATAAGTTCATGTGATATAAATAATAGCTTAATATGAATAATTTGTATTGAATCAAATAAGTGAAGTATTAAAATAAGCTAATTTATTTGTATTTTAGTATCTACATATTTACCAGCAATAGAGTAATCCAACAAATTTATAAGTTCCATTCTAAATCCAAAAATATCTAGGCATATCTTGTCGTTTCACTGTTATCACTATTATTATATACATAATTAAAAAAAAGAAACAATGATAATGTTAGAAGACTTTTAACAATATTTTATATTTTATAGTTAATGATGTTCATTTTGATTTGTGTGATTATGAAAAAAACTAATTGAAGAAATAAAAATTATAAGATATTATGTTTGAGTTGGTTAATCTATCAAAATGTTTATCATGCAAACAAAATGTATAGTTTCAAATTAATTGTAATCACATAGATTTAATGCTCTGTAACTTTAAAAGTAAATGTAATTTTATTTTATAAATTAATGAGCACAACAATAAAATTAATAGTAAAATTGAAAAAAAAATAGCTGAAAAACAATGAATTTGATGTAACACGATAAATGATGTAAGCATTGTTTACACATTAAGCTGAATAATTAAAATAAAATGCATAAGCTAAACACAGCGGTGAATTAATAATAAAAGAAACGATTATGAACTAAAAATGAATAACTTTGAAATGGATAAAACGGAATTGATCGAAAATCTGTGTAAATTAACTGACTATCATAGTGTCGTCTATCCGACTATCGGCAATGACAACACGCGGGCAAAATAAAAACAATTGATAATGTTATAACTGATAATATTATCATAGGATAGTAACCATACGACCATACATAATATTACATATTATACAATACATAGGTACAATATACATAAAGGTTGTAAATTACGTCACCGAGCACGTATTTTTACTACTTTCCTAATTACTAAATACTAATTTGTTATTAACATTATTAACAATAATAAGAACACTTAATTATTTACATAATAAATATGTTTATAGGCGTCTCCCAATACAGTTACATAACGCCATAGTCCATAATAGTCCTATTCAATGTGTTTACTTGCGACTAGCGAGTAAACTACTCAGTCCTCAGGAAATCAGGACCACATACACTTATAGGTACATTTTTTGATAACACGATTATTCTCATTATAGATAGTTACTGATCTTATTCAAGTAATTCTAAAGCTCCAAATCACTTTTAAGTGATGGTTACTTGATTAAAAACTGGACAATTAATCCACATTACCTTAACATTATATAGGTAGTCGTATACGGACTATCGAATTTCTTCTAACTTACATTGACTACTCCTAGATCGCTATCTCCACCCAAATAAATACCTAGGACTTATTCTCGAAATAAGCGCCAATACTGGGGTCCTCATGTAAAGAATATACGCAAAATGCTTAACCAACGACTTCATCTACTCAGACCACTCAGACCCCAACACCGTCCAAGACTCCATAAAAATAAAACGTATATACAATATACACAGAGATTTACGTTCATTTTGGTACACCGAATAGAGCTTTATACCTCCAGTAGGTAAGCCAGCAAACTGCAAACACTAAAACTATACACGGATTCCTATAAATGTATCAAAGGCAAATAATTTCAGCTCCATGATACATAACAAATAATGAAATAACTCGCTCAACAAAGACCTTTACATTCTAACATTAACCACATTTACTATTCATATTTACAAAATAACTCATTAAGAGTTTACCTAGTAACTACTCAAATCCAAATATAAATAACTTATATGGCTTTATTCTTCAAAAAATACTAGGTAGCCAATCTAGACGCCTGAAAAAGGAACTGGTGTAGGAACCTACTTTCTAAACCCTCCCCTTAAATATCTTATCTAGGGCGCCACAACTGGGCGACTTCCTCACTTACAGCCTGCGTGTATCATATATTCGATATGGAATAGATTACTTAATAAAATAAATTATATGTATAAAGGTACCTTACCTATACCTAAGTATGATGACGGTAATACTTACCTTTTAAAACGGCGTTTACAACTTTGAACTTAGTTCTGATAAATGATAATTAAGATTGTTATCATAAATCATAGATAATTAATAAATTTAGTTAAGTAAATATAGAACTACGAGTACACAGAAGTATATGTATAATCGTATTTTTAACATAAATCATAATATATTATGTACCTATATATTAATAAATAATATAAATATAAACATATATGTAGTAAATGTTATAATATACTTTAATCTACCAATAGTATTTACTATAAGGTATATAAATATATCATGCTACCTATTGGTTAGTGGCTACTCATTATTTTATACCCTAATATGTGGGTATGGTATTATCATACAAGTACTTACACAAAATATACACATAAGTAAGTACATACAATTAAAATATTTATTACATTATAAATTATAAAATATAAAACAAATATTTATAATAGACGTTCAAAATCAATTAAAGAAGTACTTAGGTTCAACTATCTAAGTAGTACCTATTCATATTACATAGATACCTATATAAGTTCAACGTTAAATGCTGATAACTTTGTGTACGCATCCAAGGTGCGTTTTTAGATGCACTTTTTGCCTGAAGAGCTTATTACAAAATGGGCAACTAAACTCGGGCGGAACATTGTCGCAACTCATGGTATGACTCTTCAGATGATGTTTGAGTTTGAATGTACGGGTGCAGTTCTTGCAAATAAATTGTGGCTGTACTCCGCACTCATATTTCAAATGGCTGGCTAATGAATGTTTGTTTTTGTAGCTACGACCGCAATTTTGAGGACATGACCATTTATGGTTGGAAAAGTGACCTAAATTAACACATTTTGTTATCCGTTTACAAAATAGGTTTATTTAATATATATAAGGTACATCGGTATCCAGATAGGTATATAGTTATATTGTTATATTTTATATGGTTAAACATTGTACATGAATTATGAATGTTAAATTGATTTCATAAGTTTCAAAATAAATGCATTAACATTATACACCAGGCACGGATCCAGAACATATTTTCGGGGTGGAGGGAGCAATACCATGTGCATATCGTATTTTATCGCCTGCCAAAAATAGACATCCTAAAATTTACCTTTGTGGCAGAGTCTACGGAGTACGGGGAGAGGGCCATGGCCTCTTACCCTCACCTGGATCCGAGCCTATTATACACATAAAAATAATAAGCACTATGTTGATCAAGTAGGTGTGTACTTATTAGATATGTCGTATAAATACTATAAACGATTCAATAATGGATTGTGGTGAACTGGTGAATTGGCCGCGATATATGGTAATGATAGTCAGTGGCGTACTTAGAATTTTTTAGGGCAGAGGAGGGCACACACTCTAAAATTTTTCCATATACACTACCTACTACCAAAAATAAAAATAAAATAAACCAAATATTTAATGTTTTTAATGGGAATAATGTATTTATATTTTCAGTCAGTCATTAAGTTAATATATAATATGTACATAATAATACATAGTAATTTAATAATAAAAACGGACGTTTTAGTCCAAACAATATTATAAGTGTATAAAAACAGCAGTAACAATTTTATAAAATTATTTTGACCAATCAGTGAATTGTAATTTTGTTGGTGCTTTTTGTGACATATTGTAGTATGCTTTTATGTATACGAATAAATATTTATCTTTAATTAAAAAATAGTAAATATGGCCAATGAGGGAAGGCATAGCCCCTGTGGCCTCCATGGATACGCCACTGATGATAATAGAATTATATTATTTTAGCTTATTATATCTACACGAAGGTATCATGCATTTCTGTATGTATGAATACATTAGATTTTTTTTTATTATTATTGATGATAAAGGCTTCAACAGCTAGGTCATTAGCCTGCGGTTGTGGTTACATTATTAATGGATAATTAGTTATAATTTTAATTACATGATTATAAGAAAAGTGGTTTATACAATATTATACATTATTATATATTTACATTGTGAAGTTTATCTTAACTTTAGAGTTTTGTGTCGATGCCGATGGATTTGAAGAAACTATGAATCAAGTGAGTGTTGTGTTCTCCTAATGCTTAATCCATCGATGAAGGTTGGTTGAGGATGATTCTTGCGTTGACAAATAGTGGGCAATTTAAGACTATGTGTTTGATTCTGAGCAATTCGTTGCATTGGCTACACAGAGGTTGTTTTTCATGTTTTATTATATGTATGTGGGTGAGGCTGGTATGGCCGATTCTTACTCTTGTGTTGATGATTTCCGAACGTCTAGAGGCATTGAGCAGGGTATACCATTTGGTAATTTTCTTTTTAATTGATTTTAATTTGTTTGTTATTGGTATTTCATCCCAAGATGTTTGTCACATCTTGATAGTGTGTGTAATAATGCTTTTTTTTATGTCTTGGTATGGTAGAGTAGTAAAGTTGAGGATGAGGTCGAGGTGATTGCCTCATTTTCTAGAATATCCAATTTTTCATTGCCTAGGATGCCTGTATGTGAGGGAACCCACATAAATTCATTTGCTTTATGTGTCGAGGTGATAATATTCTGGATTTTATAAATTATCTCATTAGAGGGGTTAGATGTTTCAATGACTAGGAGGGCGCTTAGGGAGTCACTAATTATTAAAATTTTATTTGCGACTAATGAAATTCCAAAAAATAATACTTCTTTAATAGTTTGGGTTTCCGCTATGAAGATGCTGGCTTCAGGGAGGAGTTTGAAGAGTTTTGAGGTATGGCTTGTGTAGTAAGCGAATCCTACTCCGACACTGGTTTTGGAAGCATCGGTGTAGATGTGACTAAAGTCCCGTAATCTAGACTGGATACATTGTATTATGTTGGTAGGTGGTTGGTACTTTACTCCTATTTTACCGTTGTGCGGATAGCCGCACAATAAAACATAATATACATAGTATATTATGTTATAATATACATAGTATATTATGTTATAATATATAGTATTATGTTATATTAATAACTTTATGAACACATCCCAAATGCGTTTTCATATCCCATTTTTGCCTGAAGAGCTTATTACAAATTGGGCAACTAAACTCAGGTGGAACGTTATTGCAACTCATTGTATGTTTCTTCAGATGATGTTTAAGTTTGAATGAACGGTTACAGTTTTTGCAAATAAATTGTGGCTTTACTCCGCACTCGTATTTCAAATGGTTGGCTAATGAATGTTTGTGCTTGTAGCTACGACCACAATAATGTGGACATGACCAATTGTGATTGGAAAACTGACCTAAAATAATACATTAATAAGTCATTATCAATTTACAATAAATAAATATTATAAATACATATACCCATAGATTCCCTTTAACACTTTTAAGCATTATTAGGTTCGAATATTATTTTTCTGGGTGTTTTATACTTTTATGGAATTAGTAATTTATTATTGATATATTAATATTGTAATAGGAATACTAAAAGTTTTGCTTATTATAATATGGATAGCCGGAAAGAATAGTATTAACTTAACATAAATTCCCATAAACGCCATAGTAGGTATTTTATAATACTATAAAATTTCATTGACTAGAATATTTTAATGATTAAAGTATTTACATGTATAGATTTATTATGGAAATATTATTCAAGGGGAAAAGGGTAAAATCCTCCTTCACTATTATATATTACATACGTTAGGTAAAAATATTAATTATATAATAAAGTTTCTCAGAAAAAAAATAATAATCTAATTTACATCGCTGGGTTGTGGGTATATCAATGAAGAGTTGTTGTTTATTTTTCGTGATAATACGTTTATGAATATTATATCATTTTTGTTAATTTCGGAATAAAAGCATAATAGCTAAATTATATATACTATAGTACCTACATATATTATATGTTAAAAAGAATCTCTTAAATTTATGGTTGTAAAATGATTAATTTAGAATAAGCAATAATAGAATAGATGTCTTTTATTCGTATCTATAATGCATAAGGACAGTGCTTAGTGAACTAGTTTTCATAGTAATAATATTACTATAAGGGTAAGATCTACTTATGAATTTAAAATTTGAACAGATAAATCTTAGATCACTTACGAAATATTATACTATATTATTTTATTATAATTGTATATAATCTAAGAGGTGAATACAATAAAATAGATTATGCATATACTGGATTGAGTTCAGGCGCGGATACAAGGGGAGGGCTAAGCCCCTCCCTTAAACCTTAGGTACCTACTTAAAATATTTCAAAACTTAAACCTAATGCCTACGCTTTTATGTGCTTGAAGTAATTTTTTTTATTTATTCTCCCCTCCTTGTTTAATTTTTAGATCCCCACCTGAGTGAGTAAATTGCTTTCCAAAAATAATTCCAATCAGTAAAATAATTTTAAGTTATGAACTACAATATTAAGGTTACGGTATTTGTTAAAATTCATTAATTGAATTTGTCAGGTGTACTTAACCGGCTTGAAATAACTTGTGTATCAACAGCCACGGTTTCCATTAAAATGTATTTCGTTTACCTACGTAATCCAATGAACTACTAAGCGTATAAGTATTTTTTTTCTGATGAGAAGCTAATAACAATTTTCTAAAATGAAATACTATTGGAGAGTGTTGTTTCGCTAAATACATTTTCGTGAAGGAATTTAAAATTGCGGTGGAGGGATTGATTCTGACCTTTTAATTTCCACTCCGTCTATCTTTGCATTGGACAAGATAAAGAAATAAATCTTTAAAAGTGATAGATGGTTTCAAATTTCAATTTTTTTAGGCATTTAAAGACGTTATGCACTATTAAAAATTAACAAATTTATAATAATAAATGATAATATTTTTATAAATAGTTTTATTGATTACAATCATACAAATATCAGAGTAAAAAAAAGTTGAATACAATATAATAATAATATTAAAAAATGAAAGCCGTTGACCGTTTATATTTACTAGGTCAATTTAAATAATTTTTAACTACTTCAGGTGGTTAGGTCGTTAGGTGTAATTATAATTAATACTTAACTAAATACGTAAGTACCTACAGAACTATAAAAATATATCAACAATCGTATTTATAAAATCACAAAAAAAATACCAATAAAAAAGTATTATAACTTCAAATTAATAATTTGTTTATATTTTATAGTGACGATATATCTATGCTAAATAAAATATTCATCATAATGTTATAAACTATTAAGAAAGTATAGTTAAAATTCACAAAAATAAATTGTATTATATCTGTTTGTACCTATCGTCTTACATTCTACATATATGTTTAGATCTAAGTTCTTGTAATAAGTTCTTCACTCTATACATTATAAAATGTTGCAACTTTGTGTACGCATCGCATATATACATAATTTCAGATTCCATTTTCTTAGAAAAACTTAGCAGCGTTCTCATGGGGGGGAATGGAGCAATCACCCTTCTCGTGGACTTTTTCCCTTAGAATTTTCGTAATTATATATAAACATATATATATATACATATAATGTGGGAAGTTGTCCCTTTATAAAAGGGTTTAGGGACGCCACTGCAAATTAGGCGACTAAATTTCGGCGGGTTAACCTAACCTAAATGTTATCACAATTCATTGTATTTCTTCAGATGATATTTAAGTTTGGATGTACAGGTGCAGTTCTTACAAATGATTTGTATCTTTGCTCTACAATCGTATTTTAAACGGTTGGATAATGAATGTTTGTGTTTAAAGCTATGACCGCAATTTTTTGGACATATCCATTTGTGATTGAAAATTTTACTTAAATTAACACATTTTATATACTATATACAATTATTCGTTTAATAAATAGATTATAGGTATATAATATTGTATATTGTATATTTATAAATATCTCAACAAAGAATTTTTGGCCATAAATTATTGTAATGAGTTACTATAGAAGTTAAATTAACTTTATATAGGTAGTTAGGTAATAACAGGATTAATTTAAATCAAGAAATATACCATGGAGTATTTACCTTTTATTTATATTTATGCAGGTTTAAAGCAAAACCGTCGGAGATGATTCTATAGGATATACATATAGGTATCCTATATACTATTATGTAAGATTTACTTAAGAATTTAAGATTTTAATTGATATATTTATATAAATATGAACTTAATAAAAGCAGGACTTGTAGGAGTAAGTAAATTGAGTTATAAAAAAAATTTCTAATTATAATATAGATACTGCATAAATTGCTGCTTGGGTATTTTCATAGAATAACTACGTAAATTGCATCCCAGTATAATTTATGTATTTTCCAATTTTCAACTCGACAATATGATTTAAAGATAAGTTTAATGTCCTCCGATGTTAGATTGTGGTATTTATTGAAGTTCACTAATTGCTTTTGTCAGGAGAACTTAATCTTGAAATAATTTCTAGACCTGCAGCTGCTAAACGTATCTTGTGTGGTACCGCAAAAAAAACCCCATATGAGATTTTGTATAAGATTTTGCAAATTAATCTAAATATTAGTATTATGTCATTGTGTATAATACTATAATAAAATTTATGACATACGTACAATTTTTATGTCCCCACAAATAATGTTAAATTTGGATGCAATGATAAATGATTGTGTATACCTACGAAAAAACGATTCGCAGCACGGTGCCACGATCTGTCTGTCATATCGATCAGATTTATAATAATTACAGACATTTACCGTGATTGATAATATTGACTAGATATTTTTTTTAAATTATTATATTATTTTATATGTATTACTATTACATACTTATTGTATTTATATTTTTATATTTTTAAATTCATATATTTTTATTTATTTATATATTATTGATATTTCAAACAAATTTACTATAATTATTTTTTCGGGGACTAAGTTTCCGGGGTTATTTATTAGACAAATCATCTTGTGTAAGTACCCATTTCGTCAGTGTCCTATAATAATGAACAGTCTCATAGTTACATAAATATAGTCACAGCGTACTAGTGTAGTAGTGCATACAGATGTTTTGTTTTTTAAGAAACTCACACGTGTTTGTGACAATGAGACGCAAGACTTGTGATTTTCTAGTGTATGTGTGCATCCAGAGATAAGGGACGGCCCAACGAGGGTCTCTGCCTCCAGGATAAACCTAAGTGCTTAGAAATGCAGAAGCCTTTGATGGTGAAATAACATTAGTAACATCTCCCTAAACTGGATCCAGCAAGCGACAACTGGACTTCTTTTTTAATAAGCTAAAATGGTGTTGTATTTATTTGGATTCACGTGTTCAGAGAGTTTTTTATTTTTGTCACCTTATTACTGTCCTTACTACATCACTGCATAACATTAACATACATACTCGTACAGCTGCGAGTCAGGTAAGGTGCATAATAATAATATACTTTATATTAGTATTAATAGTATTATAATGTATACATTTTATTTTGTAAACGGTGTACTTAATGATATTATTATTATTGTTTATTAAACGCCATAATTGCAATTTTACATAGTATACAAATATAGTAATAAGGTGTAGGTGTGATATAGCAGGAGTGGCCAATTTGCGGCTCGCGAGCCACATGTGGCTCTCGTCATCGTCAAATGCGGCTCGCGTCTTATTTATAAAATTAAAATTTACTTATTATTATTTTAATTTTGGCTCTTCATATCATTATATTTAGATATGTGGCCCGCGAAACCATTCATGTTGGCCATCCCTGTTATATAGATACAATAAACTAGAAAATAAAAATAATTAAATACAAAAATAATTTAGATAGTAATAATTCAGAGTATACATATAATATAGTTATGTTATATTTAAGTAGTAATAGCATATTCTCGAGTGTACAAGAGCCCCCAGAAAATCAAGAGGAAGGTAATTTTGTAAATTAGATTAATATCTGTCTGCAGGTGGTTTTATTCTCCTACACTTTTAAGTGCATGGAAGAACCCTGCCGGTCTTGATCCATTATTCCACTCTACTTTTACTTATTTAGTATTTTAATTTTATATTTCTTTCTTTCTATTTTTACGTTATTACAAAACATTTAGATTTCAATGCAATTTATGCATTATTTATAACATTATATAAATGCCTATAGCTAATATATTAAGTCTATAATTGCATAGTATATAGCCATATAGGTACATATAATAATGTACAATTGTTCTGTTGTAGGTATAAAATTAGTACACAATATATTCAAGATAGGTTTATGCAATTAAAATATTTATTAATTTATTTTATATTATAAATCATTAATTATTAAGATGTAACAAATGTTTACAAAGTATGTTATCTCTACACTAAGACCTATGTCTTGCATATATGAACTACACTCTAATTAGGTTCTAGTGATAATAGGTCCGTCATTCACCACTCCTATATCTAATTACATTATATTATATTAACGGCTTTATGTACGCATCCCAAATGCAATTTCAAATTCCACTTTTCTCTGAAAAGCCTGTTACAAAATTGACAACTAAATTCGGGTGGAATGTTATCACAACTCATCGTATGTTTCTTTAGATGATGTTTGCGTTTGAATGTACGAGCGCAATTTTTGCAAATGAATTGTGGCTGTACTCCGCACTCGTATTTCAAATGTTTGGATAATGTATGTTTATGTTTGTAACTACGACCGCAATTGTGTGGACATGGCCATTCGTGATTGAAAAACTGACCTAAATTAACATATTATGCAATTATTTGTTAAAAAACAGATATAAAATTATTATATGTATATATTAATGTTTATAAGTATATCAACAGTGAATTTATTAAAATTAATTATTTCAATGATGTATGATGAACTATAATAGTTACTAGTTAGTGACTATAAAAGTTAAAAAGAAGCTTGATTATACACATGGGTTATAGTTATTGCCTTATTGGTTAATGGTTATATAGTACAATTATTAATTTAAAATAAGCAAGAGATCATTGGATAATTTTTATTTATAGTTATGGCTTATGCAAGTAGAGTTCCAGAAGCTCATACATTTTTTTTATATCAATGTTAGTCAATCTTGTTCCATTAAAATTCAAGATTTTTTTAAATCATTGTAAATTGTAGTACTTATCTATAAAAATAATTTTATCGATTACAATCGTATAAAAATATCGTAACAAAAGATAAACCCAAAACAACTTAATAATAATTTAAAAATAAATGCTATTGGTTATATGTTTATTGGACAATCTAAGTATTAGGTAATTGGTAAATGTTATCTGCTCATATCTAGGACCTAGTTTTTGACCTAGACATGTTTTGCACTACTTTCTATATATATATATAGGTTCTTTTAGTTATAGGTAGGTAGCACGATTAAAGATATACTTTAATAACTAATAAGATATATCACTTTTAAAAGATATATCTTTAATCGTGATGCACGTGGCTGTATTCCGCATAAATTGTACTTCAAAATATGTTTTGATACCTAATGTTTATTTTATTGTGTTTGTAACTATGGCCGTTGAATATGAATATACTATATATATATTTATATATATACATAACCATTCGTAATTGGAAAACTGGCCTAAATTGACTAAATTAACAAGTCATTAAGTATTATTCACTTACAATGTAGGTGCCTACCTAACCTAACCTATATCATACTTAATAAGTAAGTACTTATGTACTTATATCAATTATCAATAGTGAACACATTGATATAAATTAAATATATTTTGTAAAGGTAATTTTTGTAATTTTCAGGATAAATGCATTATAGGTAGATAATGGTAGATACCTATAAAAAATACTTATAAAAAATATAATTTAATAACCTAGATATTTTAATATTAGTTAAAATACAACAGTTAGGTTGTTTGGTATTATGAGTTAGTACTGTTAGTAGAAAAATGTTTAATTTAAAATTAATGATAGGTATACAAGTAATAAAATAAGTACCTATTTAAGTTTTTCGATAATTGTTATAGCCGTTTGTAGATATTGTAGATTTATAAATACCTAATATTCAAGTTTAAGTGTATGCTACACAATACACAGTTGTTATCTTCAAATATTCTGATATTCATAAAAGTAATATTATTAAAAAAAAATTTTTTTATTATTAAAGATAAATTTACAATCTGTAGTTCTATACAATATATAAAATAAGTAACTATATGATAAATAATAAAAATATAATTGACATAATTAACACGATTGGAGGAAGAGGCCCATTAGAAAAACCCTTATAGAAATATAAAATTTATTTAAGCTACATATTTCGGGTATTAATTACAATTTCTGAAGAAGATAACTTGCTGTGGCTATTGTAAATTTGGCACAGCAAATTTGTAAATACGACAATATAAAGTTGGTCATATGCCAATTGCCTAAACATATAAGCCAATGGTTATTAAAAATGTAACAAAAAATAATTATAACATAAAATTATTGTCAGATAAGTAAATTAATAGTTACTTACAGTAAAACCTCTAAATACCAGACACCCTCGATCGCTGAAATTTTGTCCACTATTTAGAGAAATAAAAATTTAAAAAAATGATTTATTAATTTAAAGTTATTTATACATATAGGTATATAATAAATTTAATTTATTTTTATGTATTTTTAAAAATTTGGAGATAAAAAGATTAAAAAAAATTGATAATATAAAAATCAGTTACTTTAGATAATTTCGTATCTTGACGCGAAGTCATTTCGTGTGTTAATGCATTTTCTATTTCACAAATTTCAATAAAAAAGATTAAAATTAAAATTTAAAATTTCATAAAAATATCCGTTATTTAGTGTGTTCGGTATTTAGAGGTTTTCCTATTGGCGAAATTACCAATAGAAAAGTAGTGAAAATGTCCGTTATTTAGAGGTTCCGTTAAGGGAGATTTCACTGTATATATATATTTTAATCTTTAACTACAAGATTAATAGTTAGTATTGAATTAACATTATATTAAATAATTATAAATTTCAATTTTTCAATTGAATATCTCTAATATTTCTCTATAAGAAAGCAATTTATATTATGATAATAATATTAGACCAACTCTATATAGTTATGACCTATTTGCATGAATATGTGGATGAAGGTTGCAGGTACCAGATAAAAAAAAAATAGACGAGCCGTTCTTTTAAGAATTTTAATAATAAGTATTCATATTATGTTACCTATTACAGTATTATGGTATAGGTACATAAGATATAAATTTTATTGATACTTTTTCAAAGTTAAGTACATAAAACTTTATGTTGAGATAACATATGACACTTTAACAAATGCAATTGTGAAAACTTTATTAAACAAATATTGCACTGAAATTTTGGTTCATCGCTTGCACATTCATACATTAAATGTGTGAACAAACTTTTGTTATTTTCATATATGTTGTTACATTTTGGACAGTAAATCTTAACTATGCCTGAAAAATAAATTAAGTTTTTAAAAAAATCGATATTAAATAGTTTTTATTGGTGGTAAGTACCTAAGTATATTTTATAATGATCTTATTAATTATAATTAGCTATAGATATATTTTTAAATCTACAAGCTGGTGTATATAATGGCATGCATAATCTTTGAATTACGACTAGATCATTTGTATGACATTTTGACTGTCATAAATTGCTAATCCCACGCTATTTTTCACATATTTACTAAACTGTTGATACCTAATATAACGGACTCCTCTCAAATCTTTTACTACATACTTATACTAAGTTTAACACATAAATTTTTACTTATGAATGCAAATATTATTGCTATAACCACACGAGATAATTCACATGGGCATGACCAGTGTGGATTACCAATCTAAAAAATACAAATTTTTTTATCCATTTATTATTAAATAGATCAATGTTTCCCAACCTTTTTATAATGGTGACCAACAAATTCACATTTTGTTGGGTATGTGACCCCCAAAAATTGTCCAGGTTTTTTTCCATATTTTTATCAATATAATTTGTTAATATAAATTTGCCTAATTAATTTACAAACACCACAAGTCGCGACTCATCTAAAATATTTCGAGATCCAATTTTGGGCCACAACATATAGGTTGAGAAAAACTGATGTAAATAAATTTAAATTTGTTCTACATTTATTTAATTATTTTTATTTTGCGCAGATTATATTGTAGATTAGTAGTGGTACTGACAAAAAAATTAAAAAACATGAAGTATATCTATCGATCTTATATTTTTCATTTGTTAATAAAATAATAGTTCAAGCATCAAACAAGTTTTAATATTTAAAATAAAATAAAAAGTTAAATGTAGTACTGAGTCTATTGGCCACTATTCGCATAATGAAAGCTTGCTAGTGAGGCGGTGATCATGTAGAGATTTTTCTATGTAATCAGTTATATTTTATAAGATTAATGTTGTATACATATATACATAGGCGCAAATAGGGGAGGGGGGCTTGGGTGGGCTAAGCCCACCCAGTTGTATATGTTAGCAACATTAGTGGTGTAGGTAGCCCCCACGGGTTGCTGATATCAATTTAATCTACCCAGAAATAGAGCTCTAGTTGCGCCTATGCATGTATATAAATATATAATATGTATTATGTACGATGAACAATTATTAAGTACAATAATAATTATTGAGGTATTATATATTCTAAAAGCTTATTTTTGTTGGTTTGTTGGTAGTACACTATGAACTTAAGTGAATAATGACATGTTAATAAAGAATAAAACAATGTCTCAGCAATGTGAGTATGTGACGGTCTTATATTAACGGTCATCCTTTTCCCAAAAATAAAATAAATGTGTACAACTATAAAAATGATAATTATAATTTTGTAAAATAACATTATATGTATAAATGTTAATCTTAGTTTGTTTTATCATATTAAAGATTAAAAATATATAGATAAAACAAATAACAATTTAATCAATAGTGGTCCAATTTAAGCAGTGACGAGGGTTTCCTTGGATTTCATCTGGTGAACGGTTATGCACAGATACTAAATGTATCTTTAATGTTTGTTTTCGTGTGAAACATTTCTTGCAGTATTGACATTGGAACTTTGGTTGTACGCCACATTCACTGGTCATGTGGCGGGTCATATGCTGCTTATTCTTATAACTTCGACCACACATATTTAAACAAAAAAAACGGACTTTTGATTCAGAATTATTTGTACTCATTAAAATAGTCTTTTGACGTGATGCAATACCTAGAAAAACAAAATTTATTTTTAAAAAGTTCATATTATATAAATTATACTTATGTGAGTAGAATTAATTTAATTAAATGAAATAGGTACAATAAATATAATTTTAAAATCACTAATTTGTAATTTAAAGTGCTATGAAAGGAACATATGCATATAAATTATTAATTAGTGATGAATATGTTATTTCGTTAATTATTGTATACATTTAAAATTTTTATGTACATATATTATTTAGAATACAACTATAAGTAATGGCCTAATGATGTACCACTAGGCACAAGTCATTATATGCATATACAATCCAAAACTGTAGCAATAAGTGTAGCATACAGAAAATATGAGCATGAAATAAGAAGAACCAAGCAAGAAGCTATGCATTATACATTTTGTTAAAATTTATAGTTTATAATTATGACTATATATAATATAAATTATTCATATTTTGTCAAAATAACTGTATAATATTTTATACATTATTATTATTATAATCAAATTAGTCAAACAAATATTTACATAAAGTAAAATATTTAAATATAGGTAGTAGGTACCTATTTTTATTTAGTATTTAATACATTCATCAACACAAGCAATGTAATGCATCTCATATATACTGCAATTTTATCCAATATTATATTATTTAATGGGGATTTCTATTATTCATAAAGTAGGTACTATTATTCCAGAGTAACCAGAAAGCTCACTTTTCTAGCATTACATGGGGAGTATAGATTTGTTATACCTGTTGGTCTATCAGTATCAAGATTTATAGATAATATTATATTATAATATAATATATTGTCTATAAACCTTGTATCAGTATAACCGGTTTCTTTAACGCAAAAGTTGTTTTACAACATAGATCTATTAATTTAGTTGATAGGTCTATGGTTTACTACTCCTATTCTCCAATCTGAACGGTCGATTGCCTTTACTTATAAGTATTAACTCTTGCATCACATTTAATTTGTCTTATATAAGAGTTTCAAGGACATCCTGCAGTTCTCTCCCCGTCAATCATATCTTCTAGGCTCTAACATTATATTATGCTACTCTTCTTAATGTCTCAGTGCATGTCCATCATTTTCCAGCATCTTACTCTAATCACATCTATAAATGTATGTTTTTCTCCCACAATTTTAAGTATCTTCATCTTTATTCATCTTTCTATCTGAGTTATCCTTTTCATACGCCTCCAGCACTACATCTCAAAAGCTTCTAGTCTTTTCTTTTCGATATTATTAATTAACCATGTTTTACATAGCCTGTGTAAGGATAATAATACAATACAACTTATTGTTACAATAAATATCATACATAATTTTATTGTATAATAATATTAATAATCTTTAAGTAGTAAAACATAATTTTTTTTTAGCTACTCTAAAAGACCAAACATTTTACTGATTTTCAAGCTCTCATATTAAGTGAGCCTTCTAGTTATTCTGTGCTGTTATAATTAAATATTGTTTAATATACATAAATATGATACCCATTTTCCAAATATAATACATTATATAGTAGCTTAATAAAGTTAATTAGATATTTTATCAATTATTATTGAATTTGATTGATAATTTTCTAAAATACATTTAAAGTTGATACATAATAGATACTTTAAAGTTAAATATGCTATTTATTTACATGATTTTACTAAAACATCAGTTTTAATTTTGTTGTCCATACAAAATATAAAATTTATAAATTGAGCAAAAGTAGTATTTTGTTTCAACCTATTCATAAATGTCTAATAGTTTAACAGCAGTATATAGAATAATTATATAAAACAATAATTGTATTGTTTTATCTTAGTCAGCTAGTGGTGATCAAAATAACTGCAAAAAGTAATGACATTAAATGAATAATTATATTTATAATTTGCAGTTATATTACAATGACTCAATTAAAAAAAAATATATATATATAAATAAATATATGTTTATAATTATGTTATATTAGATTTGTATATTTGTTTTTATCTACATAATGTATGATTATTGTTTATATAATATGAATATACATTTCACATACACCGAAATTTTCCACACTGATTAATATCATCAATTTTTGACACACATTTTCGTAAATGTTTTTTCAAATGACACTGAAGTTTGAATTGATGGAAGCACATAGAACATTGGAATTGTCGTTTTACACCACATTCGTACCTTAAATGACGGATAAGACTCTTTTTGTTTAAATATGTACGTCCACAATTATTTAAACATACCCAACGTCTATCTGTTAACAATAAGAATTTACAAATTAATATAATTATGATATCAATAATCAATATCATTAAGGTTTCCATTTTTAGTCAAATTATTATTGGTAGCAATGCAGTGGTGAATGAACAATAAAGTATCTACAAAACATAACTATAATAAATATAATACCTAATATAATTATTTGTATAATAATGATAGTTTACATTTAGTATAGTCAAATGGTCAATAGTATTAAACTATTATTTACAATTTTTATAAATATGAGCTTGTTTTGCCCTTAACATAAGCACTGTAAAAGGATTGGTTCACAAAGGAAGTGACCCCTGAGCACTACCAAATAGGTGCTCCAAAAATGCAATCAGTAATTATTTTATAGGAGGAGGGGTGGATTTGTGCAATATAACATTTTATTTTGAACCTAAACATTAATTTTAAATATTATATTATTACAGTTATTTATATAAGCACAAAATATAATTGATTACTCGATATGAATGTTCAAATATAGATCTAGACTTCAGGACCATCCCCTTTGTTATATATATTACTGTTCTGCTACACTATTGTATTTATTACATTTTTTCATTTATAAATATAAATATATATATGGGTGGGGAAGTTATGTTAATACCTTTCCCACATGTTGATCTTTAAAAAGAAAAACAAATTGTAGATTTTTATTTGCAAGGAAGAATAATATTAGAAGTAAATATTTAAGTTATTGAAAATGGAAATGCCCCAGGGTACCTTGGGTTATCACCTAACCTTGTGTCATCCCTGATGTTTCATATATAGTAGTATCACTTACCTTGATGGAAAAATGATGATATATGATGCAATAATTAATTTTAATGTGATAATACTTTCATTGTTGCATTAAAATAAACATCACTATAAACTTGTGACAGTTCTTACACCTATCAAAACCCATAATGAAAAGTATACATCAGTATAATTTACTATATTATAATTATAATAATTGATTACTTTTAAAACAAAATAATCTAACAAAATATTTGGTAAGACTATTTTTGACAATATTTATAAAATAAAATAAAAGTTATTGGTATAAAAAGAAATTTATTTATTAGTTAGTTTTATTATTATACAATAAGGAAACACATAAAACCGTAATACAATAAATCGAGAGCATATTTTAATTAATATACAAACATAAAAAATTTGTAAAAATCTAAGTTAATTTTTTGTCATGTATTAATTTAAGTACGTATAATCATCTATGAATAAAGTTGGAATAATTTTATTTTAGTTTATTAAATAGATAATAAAAATATATTTAAATAGTAGATGTTTCATAGTTATGAAGAAGTTGACTATTGAGAATATTAGTGTCTGGCAAACTTAAAGTATCTGAATACATAATTAATAGTTGTGAAATAGACCTGTTATAGACTTTATGAACCCATACCCAATTTATTTACAAGTGATTTATTTTGAAATAAATAAATTGGCCAAAGTTTATGAAACTTAATTTTTTTAAATTACAAAATAAATATTTAATTATTTATTATTAAGGTATAAATTAATTGCTTCTATAAGTATAATCAAAAATTGTTGTTTTCTTTTAGCCAAGACTGAAATATAAAAAGTATAGAAAAATAATTATATGAAAACTTGAGAACATAATTTTGTTCTGGACGAAATTATTAGGCAATTGTATAACATAATTAATAAAAAATAATAGTAGTTAACAATCAATAACAATAAAACTAAATGTAATTCAACATATTTTTGAGCTTTGAATCATATACAAACAATATTTGTATAGACCATAGACAATATTCATCAGTTGCTTATAAAAAAAAAAAAACTTAAATCACAAAACTCTTATGAACAAATGCCAAATGATTTTTCCATACATCTTTCCTCATAAACCGTTTATAACAAAAGGTGCAAACATAATTAGGTTCTTTGCCACAATATGATTTTACGTGTCGATTCAAGTCAGGTTTATACTTATAGCTTTTATCACAATTTTCGTTTGGACATTTGAATTTCAATAAAGTCACATCATGAACATTGTTTTTGAAATCTGAAAATAGATTTAATTTAAAAATAATTTTAAGTTTACAATAATTATTTATACATTACACTAATTTAGTTATGCTCCTTCAGTAAGTGAAGGTTGTATCAGGGATAAAGCATTAGATAAGAATAGCCAATAGGTATAATAAATAATTAAGTTAAACCATGCTAAAACTTTTATTTGTACTTATACATCACACTTAATTCATTATAAGACATGATAAATTTAATTAAAAAAACTTACCAAAAAGGTAATTCCTTTTTAAATTAAATTAATTATTTTAATACATTAAAATATATTATAATCTTTATTAACATAATTTTTGTTTAATGTTCATACAATTTCAATTATATAACTTCATCTTAGTTATTTATTGATTGCTATCATAATATAAAAAGACTACAAAATAATATGTAAGATTTATAATTACAAAAATCAAGGTACTAGCATTAGGAATTAGCTACAACCAGATGCAAGATAATGGAAGTAAATAATTTACAATAGTTTAATTTATAATCAAAATATTGATACGTGTTTTTACACATAAAGATTTTAATAAATTTAAAAATTTGATTTTTATTGGCATTAAAAAGTTAAATATTTTTATTAGTGAATTCTGTAAAAGTTTCTGCTATTATCTGGGTACAACAGCAAAATGCCAAGTTATAGCAATAATTAAAACATTCTCTCTTGTTAAAATTTAATTAACTAAACAAACGTTATTCAATGGTAAATATAAATGTATTCATTTATATAAGAATTACAAATTAGTGAAAATAATTAAATTGGTATTACTCCATGAACTAATGCTGAATGTCGTTTAAGATGGGTCTTTTGATTATATGTTTTATCACAAAGGGGACAATTGAATCTTATACCACATTCATTGCGCCAGTGATACTTCAAATCCACTGAGTGTTTGAAACTTCGACCACATAAATTCGGGCAGACGCTGCGTTCATTTTTATTCATATAAACTTCTGTAATATTAAAAATAATTTTTAGTTAATTTTTTTTTTTAGTTTTGTAAAGTAAGCTTTTAACTTACAAACAACATTTAATAAGAAAGTACATGCTATTTTGTTAAATATGTTTTAAGTAAAAATGAGAATACAATGATATAAATTGTGATACACAGATACTCATTAGGTAGGGAAATATATATGTATTATATTGTATAATTATTGGTGTTTATAGTTTTTACTGATTATGTAGGAAGCAAATAGCAAAGCTAATAATACTATATTATACATATAGCTGTTGGCTTCTAATAATTTATAAAATAAAAAACAAAATACTCCATGTCAGGGAAAACTATACATTATTATTCTTTATATTAAAAACAAATAAGAACACCAAACATGTGATGGCTGAAGAAAGATTGAATTTGGAGAACAGACATCAAGGCTGCAAAGGAAACAGTACAATGGCATGCAGTGTTGCCCAGCCATTATCATAAAATTAATTTAAATTATGTTTGACTCAAAAAATGTATGTAATTTTATGATTTCTATGCACAAAAATGTAACTGCAATTATTACTGAAGAATTTATAAATATAAATATAAAATTGAGTATACTAGGCCATTTGAGATATAAAGGCTGTTAGTAATGAACATTTGTATTTTGGTTTTACAATCTTTAAAGTACTTGATTATTTGATACTGATAAAATAACATAAAGGTATAACTACAAAAAAAGTAATAACAGGTAAAGATAAATTAAACTTAAAAAAATTTATATTTAAAGATGAGTATATACAAAAATAATGAACTTTTTAAAGTATAAATTATAGCTTATAAGTCACTTTATAATTAGTTATATTTCTAAAAGAATACATTAAAAAATACTTTTACAATTCTAGATTAAAAGCTAAAATAAAAGGTATACTTAACACATGGTAAACTTATTATTCAATAAATTATATTTATACTTAATTTTAAATTTATTATTAATTTTGAAATATAGTAACATAAACTACTATCTACTATACAAGCTGTTTCCTTACATTATATATTAACATTGAATTTGAATTTTTATATTTTATAGAACTTATAGGAGATTATATTATTTGTCTCAATCTTCAAGACAATTCTATCTGTACAAAGATATTCAATATTTAAATATAATATAATATATTATTTTAATCCATGAATATTTAATAAATACCTAGTCCCTGTATAAAATAAATTTAATTTAAATAAAAAATAATGTTTATTTGTCAATTGGAATATTTTATTTTATAATATAGAAATAATAACTTTAAGGTCGTACAAAGTTTTTGTTATTGTTACAATATCAATATTAAAACCGTAAATATAAAAAAATATGTATATAAAATTAAACATATTTGTAAATTTGTTTTGTAGTTGTCAGCAAAACATTTTTAAAAACATTTGTGTATCATTAATAAGTGTTTTTTCAATTGATCATTCAAATGAAATGAAGCATTGCAATAAAGACATGTATAGTATTTATTTTTGGTACAATATTTTTGCATGTGCTCTGTGAAATTACTAACCACTGTATAAGTATAGCCACATCCATTTGGACATTCCATAAATTTGGGGAAATTTTCTTTTAGTTTCAACTTTATCTGAGGACCTAAAAACACATTCAAATTAGAATATATTTATAAATTGAAATAAAAAATGTGATTTTTCTGTTGACAAATGAAAATTTTCATGTGCTGGGGTTTTACTTTATTATGTTATAGCAAATAACTATAAAAATATAAGGAGGCAAACACAAATATTTAAAGCATAACAAATATTAGAAGCGTGTTATAAAAATGTGTTAATTGCAAACTTTAAGAGTAAGGACAATTATGTAGAGGGGAAAGTATTAAGTAACATAGACAGCACTTTGAAAACATTCTAGGAGGTATGGAAATTAAATATTTTAAAAATAGAAAAGAAAATTGAAAAAACTGACTGGTATTGAAATGACAAAATTGCATTGGAATATAATGTGAACCGATAATTTTCCTTTAATACCTTAGAATAATACCAGGGGGAAATTGCACCTCCAGACCACCTATGTTATTAAATATATAGTATATAACATTTAAAAAAAAAAAAACATTAAACACTTTTGATTAATGAATTTATTGATTTCATGGTATTTTTATTGTATATGTAAATAATGTGTTATATTAATTAGAAAAAAAATGATATTAATAATAACAAATAAAGGTAAACCTGGAAATTACAAATAAAAATTAAATATTTTGATTTTATACTTTATACTTTTATACTTAGAATAACTTACAAATTAACTCATGTACAAAATTAATATAATGCTGATTAAAATGGCTAACCTTGTAGTGCTCACTCTTTTGTAGTGAGTAATTTTATGTCAATAAATTACCATAAGATAAAATAAATTAAAAATTAGATTTGTTATTTTTTCCTAGAAGAATGTAGGTATTATTGATTGATATTTCTTCTTAATTTTGAAGTTTTATATTATTGTGCTGGAAAATAAAAATTTAATCATAAATTAGTACTAAAAAACTATATTTTAATTTTAAATTTATACAAATTATTTTGATGGTATTTCACTATCATCTATTTGATCACCATTACTAATTGCTATTTCTCCCCCCACCCAACATTATCATGAAATATTTATATGATTTCAGAAACGAGTAAAATTCTAGAAAAACCTAACCTTAGGTATAAGATATAATAAAAACAATAATTAGTCAATAAAAATTACATTTTGTTAAATATTTTTTGTCTACTATCTGAAAAATAAACATTTTAATATCCCATAGATTTCCAGGGGACAACTGGATAGAGAAACGAACAATGGGAATGTCCTGTTGAAAATGGGATGTATGGTCACCTTATATATACCATGCAATTCTAGCCCAATGTTTTCTTCTTTAATAAATACACTATGCAGTTCATAAATTATGGCTTTCACTTACCAAATAATGCATAAATTTAAAATCAATAATTATCTCATTATTTTAAATAACTTTAATTAATAGAAAAATAAAATTTAAATTTGATATTATGATACTAAAATTGATTAAACATTTTCGCAATTTATCTAACATTAAGCCACTTTGTATGTATATGTATAATTATCAGTAGTAAAGATTACATATATGTATTTACTAATACGAGTATAGATTTAAAAATATATAATATGCACACAATTTAATAAAAAATATTCTTGTACATAAGTATTCTTATCTTAAATTATTAAGTTGAATTGTTTTCAGCATTTTTTGGTTTATTATATATAGGAAAACCGTGAATGTAAATCATATGTGATTTGAGTGATTGTTGTTGTGTAAATCTTTTATGACATATTATACAAGGAAATTGTGGTTCTTTACCACATTCATATTTTACATGTCTGAAGAGTCCACTTTTATATTTGTATCCCCGACCACAGCCAGGTTTGTCACATATATATGGTCGCCATTCATTAGCAGTACACAATGATAAAGATAAGTCTAAAAAATTATTAACAACAATTAGAAATAAATGATTATTTTTATAACAGTACATAATGCAATTAGAATCTACTTAAGGCAAATAATGAACACATAACTAAATAAAATTCTAATAATATGTAAGTATTCAGAATTTAAATCTCTTGCAGGTCAAATTCAATAATTTAAAAATATTATATAGGACCAATTTGCTTACCTTTTTCATGATTTTTATAATTTTTTGATAAATTAATGGGTTTGTTGGTTACGTGTTGTATACTGGTAAAATAATAATTTAATAATGTTTAATTGAACAATCAAATGTAATAAATGATAAATTAATTTTGTTTTATTTCTAGTAACATTTCATAATTTAACCATCTTCTTTACTCAAATTGAGGAGTCTAATAATACACATCTGATAATAAGTACAATTATTCTGAAAAATAATTAAAACCTGAAATATAATTTCTATGCTGTTAATATCTTATTTATTAATTTTAAAACATTGCTATAATTAAATTAGATAAAATTCAGTTTATGTATAAAAATCATATGTCTACGAAGGTGCTCTTTACGTTTGAAGGGTCTGTTGCACATAATGCATGGGAATTTCCATTCAACTCCACATTCATATTTAATGTGTCTTGCCAATCCTCTACTGTATGTATACAGTCGAGAACAATTTGGACATTGATAGGGACGAACTGAAATTTAAAAAAATGTTAGAATTACAATCATATACAACATAATATTATATATATACATTTATTTAATTTATAACTAAGATAAGCAAGAAATAAAAAAATATTTATAGTCTACAGTCAATTTTCTAAACATGAATAATAGAATAATTAATATATAATCTGTGGGATATAATTCTAAAAATAAATTTTGTTTGTAAAATAGGAATTAAATTTAAATAAAAATATAATCTTATATTACAGAATGTTGATTGTTACTTATTGTAAATTTATAAATACAAAAACATGTATGAACTGAGATTATAGAATCTTAGTCCATGCTTAGCACCATGTTGAATAGTTAATTGATTCCATACAATGTTTTCCAATTCTTATCTAATTAACTTATTTTTTTATAAAAATATTGCTTTTTAAATTTTCAAATTTAATATGAATACTTAAATATATAATTAAATCTGTTACAGGATATCCATATCTTAATTATGGTATATCATTGCTATATTGTAGTATAATTTATGTACCAAGTATAGTCATAAAATAGTGTATAATATTTAATAGTTTTTATAACCCTATGACATATTTAGATTAAAAACAATGAACAATTTTATCATTTAAATATCAAAAAAGTAAAAATGTAACTTTTAAAATATATTCTGTATTACAAATTAAGTATTACATAATTTACTAGATTTTATAAATAAATGTATGTTCAATAATGTTTTACAATATTATTCTATGAACCAAGACCAGATGTCGTTGATAACTCATTTTATGCTTAAACATCTTGTTACACATTGAGCAACAAAATTCTGGGGGCTTTCCACACTCTACGCGTATATGATATTTAAAACCCGTTTTAGTTTTGTATTGACGTCCACATTGTAAACATATGTATGGTTCTAAAATTTAAAAAAATATATATTTCATTATTCATAATAACATGTATATGGTAAAGTTTTACATAATTAAGCATATGCTTACCATTATACTTGTATAAAGCATACATAAATATTAGTTATTCTTATTTATATGAAGTACATACAATATTGTAAGTATAAGCAACAGCAAGACATGTATCTTTGGATTGGGGCGACATTAAAAATAAATAAATTAGTTATGATAAGTATCTCATATAAATAACCTCTAACAGTTTTATTATTGTCCTTAAACACTGCCTGGCAGAATGAGACAAGTTTTACATAGTCTCAAATTTATTTTTAAGCTGTACTTAGATGTATACTAAATTGACCAGCCATACTGGCACTGTTAGCACATGTGTGAGAATCCATAACTAGCATATTCTAAGAATACTTTTACAAAAAGAAAAATATTAAATTTTTACATAAAATTTTATAAAAAATTTGTTTTATTTTATGTATGTAAAAACAGAGACAATTCATGTATGGGTAGTATCCTTTTAATATAGAATAGTATTATTAGTATTAATATATACTATTTTATACAAAAATAATAATATACTTATCATATCATAACACTTAGTGCACTACCTATTTCATAACTAAAATAAGTATTTAATGAATATGTAAGATAAATATTTTATTACTTACCATTATACATAAGTCAAAATACATAATTCAATCATGTGATAATCCAATTATAGTATAAAGTTGCACATGAATATTCTATTTTATATAATCTTAGTTTATGTATACATAGTGTATCATGGAGATGTGACAATTTTACATTAAAATTACATTTGAATGTGTCAGATAATTGTGATAAACACTGAATAATTATTTTAAGTAGGGACTATAAGTAATTACAAAATCAAAATTCCATTTTATAGCAATCATTTAATTATTGAAAAACTCAGTGGCGGCACCAGGATTTTTTTTCTAGGTAGCCAATGGGAGGCCAACAATTATAAGGCAGGGCTACAAAAAATTAAAAATAAGTATATAATAATATCTGATATTAGGCCAGTGGTATGACCACTGGTAGGGCCAGACATTTTCAAGTAGGGTCATGTCCCTACCTTGTCTGTCCCTGGCGCCGCCACTGGAAAAACTGTAGAAATTGAATTATTAAAATAATTTTGTTCACACGATATATAGTTATCTGTATGTATGCACTTTTACTTTATCTAATAATTCATTTAATAATGAATGACACAAAATAATTATATGTTTCTTAATTAATAAGCAGAAATAGTAAACAGATTTATAACTATTTGTTATAATTTAACAAAGTCAAAAATGTCTATGATACCTAACTCAACCCTCATAAGACAAAAATTAGTTAAATACCTTCAAATTAATGTAAAATTATATTTTAATTTTACATTTCTATGGGATTCTTAGAAATCAAATAAGTAATAGTAACATTTAGAATAAAATATATTTAAATTAAATAAATAATACACATAATAGATATCTATGGATCTATGTTTATAGATTGGTGCATAGTACTTATATGCACTAATAATAATTATAATGTTAGTAATTGTTTAGTACTCTTAAATACTGTATTTTAAAAATAGTTAAAATACCAATTGATACTCGTCAAGCATATTATGTTTGAAAGCCATATGAGTTTTCCAATTAGATTTATAATTAAATTTTTTCAAGCAGATTTTGCAACTAAATGCAGGTGGAAAATCTAAACAAGACATCAGGTGTTGTTTTAGATGGTCATTACGCTTGAAAGACTTGAAACATTGATTACATTTAAATCGACGAGGTACTCCACATTCGGTCATATGTCTATGGAGTTGTTTTGACGCTTTGTAAGTTCGTCCACAGTTTTTAGGACATATCCATCTACGTTCTGATGAATATTCTAAACATACCAATAGGTTTATAATTTTAATAACTCATTACATGATCAAAATTTGAAGCAATAAATCATGCATTAAAAAAAAATATTGCAAAATATAATAAATTTACACAGTTTTGAGTTAAATAATTATTTACAGGAGTTTTATTAAACCAGTTGTTGAAAAATATTCACAATTAGGTACTTTTATTCCTCAAAAAAAAATTTAAAAAATACTAACCAACCAACCACTACACAATAAAATATTAGTTGAATTATTAATTAACAAAGCAGCAATACAATGTTAGAAATTAATTAGTAATTGATATCAGTAATTTTAATTATTTACCAAATAAAATTGAAAATAAAATTGTACACAATTAAATCATTACTCGTGGTATTATAATTAAAACTTTCAATACATAAATATAAACAAAACTATCTATAAAAACAATAATATAATGAAAAAACCTAATGGTGTTTAATTTATCTATTGAACCTTCTATGGCCAACTTAATTTAATTAAAAATGCTAATGGTATAGATACTACTTACACTTGATGCAATATAGAGGGTACTTTTTCATAAAATTGTGAAAGTATTAAAAAAACAACAGTTGTAGTGTAAGTAGCTAAGTTTGACTAGTTGCTTCACAGTTTTTATTTTTAGTCTTGAAATGGTTAAAGTTATATTTAAGTAATTTAATTTATCCCAAATATACCTAGAATATAAATTATATAAACATGCATAGGTAGTAGATACATATTAGAAATAGTATCCAACATAAAATATACTAAATTAAATAAATATTAAATACACATCGCTGTATGGTGAACACACATATGTCTTCAAATGTGTTCCATCGCGCATTGATTACAACTGTAAACCTTAATTTCTAATTACATAAAAAGTCCAATTCATAGTTAGTAGTTGGGTTTAGTTAGGTTAATATGATTTTTTATACTTATTATATTAAAATATAAATTTAAATGTATTTCATAAACCTTGATACTATTTATAAAATAGTTGAATGTGCTACTCCCATGTGGTAACGAAGACTTTTAAGATGTCCAAACTGTTTAGAACAGATTTGACAGTTTATAATAACTCCACATTCTTTAAGAAGATGATTTTTTAAATTGTACTTTCAATTAATCCCGCCAAATTTCCGTTGACAATTATTGTTAGGGCATTTTGCTAGGTCAGGTTTTGCCAAATGGTCCAAATATTCTAACCATTTTATTACTGAAACAAAAAAGATATTTTAAAATCATTATTAAGTAAATACAAAAAAAAAATATATGCCTTACACTTGCCCAATAAATCATAATAACTTAAATAAATGTTTATTGTTTGAAAATCATTTATTATTAATTATTATAGGAATAAATGTGTAAAAATGTATTTAACTTTAACAATATTGTATGAAAATACAATTATAATTTTTAAATAAAAACAATGGTTAGATAATTTAAATTTTAAAGTTTATATTACATTGTTATTGAATAGGATTTCTTGTATTTGAAATTGAATATTCATAATATTCATTTAAAATCGGAATATAGACTCTGGCTAAATTAAAGTAAAATAAATATCATTTAAACTATTATAGTACTTTTTAATTCAAAATTTTTGATTAACAACTTTACATAGTAAGATAAAAATAAATACAGTTTTAATTAATTAACAATTTTATATTAAACATATTATAAAGTCTATATATTAAGCAATGTAAGTTTTAGATATTAAAATATTTTGAATTTTTAAAAAAACGCATGTTATTGATAATAACCAATAGTTTTGGTAACTGATACTATACCAATAATTTATACCTAATCATTAATTTTGATCGATCACTTTGATTTAACCATTTCACCACCACTATGTTTATTTGAAAAACAAATCATCTTTTAATGATAGGTTTAATTTAATTTAATTATTAATTAATGTTGTAAGGGTTTTAGTAGCCTAAAATATTTAAAATCTTAATATTTTCTTTTTGTTTAATAATAATTTAATTGTTTGGTTACTGTCCACTCTTGGCAAAATTCAATCTATGATTCAATTATATTAAGTAGATTCTTAAGGTTAATTTGTCATAAGTTGAATTTTGAACATAGGGCACATTCACCCTATCAGAAAATTTCATTATATTTAATTTTTAAAATTTGAATCCTTAGATAGAAGATGGAAAGGTCTAACTATTTATAAATTATTAAATGGCCTTGTTTTTTTATAGAATAAATTAATGGATTTTAGCCTCTGGATACAAAACTAGGTAATTGATCTATGTGCTACTCCAACTTATAGTACGTGGAAAAAATGCTCCTTTAATTAGGTTTACGTGGCTTTTTAATAATTATATTAATATTTTTTTTTTGTTTTTCAACAAAATTAAATTATTAACATTTAACATCTACAAAGAGGTCTCAAATATTATGAAATCAAAAGGTATATGAAATATAATTATTAATTAATTCTCTTTTCTTTATGTCTCTTAAAGAAATATATTGATTTTAGTTTTAATCTATCTAGTAGAATTTAAAATTATGTAACCATACTATCTAGAAAAAGAAGAATTTATTTAACATGGGTTTTATTAAAGAAATATTGTAAGCAATGGCGTGGCAAAGTGAAATATTTTATCGGGCAATTCATTTTTTGAATAACCTACCACCCCTTGATTCTTACGCAGTACCCACTACCCATGTAGCATACTATACACAACAAAAAAGTGTCACTTTATTTTGAATGCTATAATTAAAGTACAATGTATGTATTCTCTTTGTATAACTATTGAAGTTATTATTCTTATTAAATATCAAATTAATTTAGATGATGTTGTCAGGTAGTCTTGTATAACAATTTCTTACTAAATCCAGCACCCATCAACCCAGCCACCTGATATAAATGATCGGGCAACTGCCATTCAAAATAACGGTCAACACGCCACTGATTGTAAACATCATTGCTTATAAACAATTTATATTTTTGTAAATTAAAATATGATATATAGCAGGGGTTGGCAACTGGCGGCCCGCGAACCTTTTTTGTCTAGTCAGTGCTACATTTTCAAATTACTTCATACAATTTCAAAGTCAATCATCTATACTCTATGCTACGTCTATGCTAAATTAAAATGCATATTTTGAATGACTTATTTTTTGCTCTCTGGCCCACTAAATTTTAATTTCTAAAAATTGGCTCTCTAATAACTTTCAGTTGCCCATACCAAATATATAACAGTTTAAGAGTTTATTGGTATGATATGGACTTTGTGCCCTAATTAAAACATATTTTATTCATTTTTTACGCCTATTTATTATTGAAATAATAATAAAAAAATAAGTACCAGTTTTAATTTTCTGTGGCTTGGATTAGGCTTTATATTAAAAAACAAAAAAAAAAAATAGTGAAGCCAGACAATTATAAAGTTCACATTAAATTCTATGATTGATAATATTATTACTACATGTATTGTCTTGTGGATTTCAATTACTAAAAATATTTCATAATTTCTTATTTATTGCATGAAACTGGACTGTGTTTGACAGTATGGGATATATGAATAAAAATATGGACGATAAACCAGATGAAGTATTAAAAATATATAACAGATATCAATCATATTTTATTATCCAGAACAAGAGAAGAATAAATTATATAATATACATTAGTATAATTACTACAATTATAATCAACATATAAATATACATTTTTATACTTATTATTTAATATTTTAATACATTTGTTATGTTAAACTCATCAATTGTGTAATAAACTATAGTGCCTACTTAAATTAGATTTTTGGTGAAATCTACGTTCACAAATTGTACAAATGAACATTTTTTCAATACCACATTCATATATTTCATGTCTACGGAGATTTGCTTTATATTTATAAGAATTACCACATTTCTCACATGAATACCGTGGCAAATGGAATAAACAACCTGTGAACAATTTTTAGTAACAATTTATTATTAAATATATACATTATTTTATGGATTATTATATTATTAAATATAACAAAATCATGCAATTAAAAACAAACATTATCTACTGTTAAAATAAGTAATAATGGTATAATAATTTTGTAAATGATGATGATGAAAAGTATAATATACTATAAGTATATTAATCAAACTTTAAAAGAACACAAATTGTATGCAAATAAATACTGCAGTAAAATAAATAATAAAACATAGAATTAAAATTTAGTACATTGGACAAAAATAACATTAAAAAAAAATATTTAGATTAATCTACAAAAAAGTTATTAATATAATATGATTTATATTATTTAATGGGAACAGTCCTTTTAAAAATGTATTTAAATATTTTACAATACCTTTTGTTTATTCTAAATTTTGAATTGTACTTAAAATAAAAAAAGACAAAATTATACTGCTTGTCTACCTACCTACCTACCATGTATTTTGTGTAATTCACATAACATAACACTATGACTATTTAGTTTTTTTTATTAATTTAAAAATAAAAACAAAAATATAAAACATTTTGTAATTTGTTATTTAAAATTAAATTTTATAAACTGATGAATATACACATAAAATGTTAACGTAAATGTAATAATAAATATTTGATACTTACTGCAAAAAAATGTCTGAATATAATGAGTTTTTCTTGGGTGATGGATAAAAAATACAAATCATAGTCCAATCATCAAATTAACAGACTGAAAAGTATTTATTAACATTATATATCTATTTAATATATAAATATATGAATATACATGTAATATGTATATAGTACATATTAAATTGTTTATATTACAAAACTAAGAAATATCTAAAATAAAGAATTATAATAAATAAATATGTAGAAAAATAGTAAAAAATTTAACCAATATCAACCACAATTTAAATAAGTAAATCATTTTTAAAGAAAAGTATAAATTATTAAAATCTCTTATTAGTTTTCTCTAAAACAGCTTGAATGAATACGCACACATCATTATAATTACAATATGTATACAGATTCATTGTTTATTCAAAATTTATCAATTTTAAAGGAAATTTCTTAGGAAAATATTAATTAAGTATTATACGAGATAGATAATTATTGTAGGTAAATGGCAATTTAATGGCAAACTAATTGTAGAGATTTAAAAAAACTATTTTTTAATAAAAACTATATTTCATATTATGAAGCAGAAAATATATCTGATATCTAATAATGAAGAAAAGATTCATATTTATAGACATTTAATTCAAAGTTTAATTAAGAAGAGTAAAGTGACAGAAGATGCCACATTGAATCATGAACAATTCTTGGTTCATTTAAGCCAGAGGTTATCAACCTCTTTATAGACAAGTATGAGTATATGTTGAAACATTTATTGTATTTAACAGTTGAAAAAAAAATTGTTTCATTATTAGTACCATTATATACACTATACAGCTTCCGTGTGCAGTTTATATAACGGGGTTAAATAATAAATAACTAATATTTGGTATTATGTTTATGTTAAATAATGAATTAAAACTTAGAATGTTTGATATATTAGACACTACAATAGAATTTATACAAATAAATATAAAATAAATAGGAATTTATATTTATTAAGCATGTACAATACATATATTGGACCAATGTAAACATTAGAATATAATACTTGAAGCGACTATATTCAAGAAATCAGTTTATAAATAAAAAAAAACAACCAAAATAGTGTACATAAATAAAATCTCATGTATACAAGAGTAATAAAAATTATAAATATTTATAAAATGGCACAAATTATTCTAAACACATATTATTGACACATTTATAAATTTTAGTTTTATTGAAAAAACTGTGTTTAAATTACATATTACTGGTGAATGATATTTAATATGTATAACTCTTCAAAAAGTACAAATATAGAAAATTAAATTGTATGACATTGATGAATTTAATAAGTTTTACTGTATAAATAACAAATTGGATTTGCTAATCCCAATTAATTCATGTAAAGTAAATTCAATAAAAATTATTTTATTTAAGTTCTAAGACTAACAATTTTTTAACAAATACTCAAGTTCAATTTTGAAACAATGAAAAAGTTTTTTCCTTTCCCGTTAGTTTAAAACTGAGGATGTCCACACTATAAAAATTAAAATTACAACATCATACATATTTTATATCAGACTTTTTTTTTATTTATAGAACTTCTCATATGTATTGTGAAAGTTCTAAATAAGGATTAATTAATAAAACAGCAAAATAAAACTTATTATATGTATGATATTACATAGAACACTTAAATTGTGTATACTCAACTACATACTTGTGAACATTCATTTGATGTGCTTTGAAGCTAACAGGTTGTTTAAAATATTTATTACATTCTTGACAGTAAAATTTGGGTTTCACACCACACTCATAACGCATATGTACACTGATAGCCTGTTTAGATTTATACTTTTTACCACATTTATTTGTACAATAAAAAAGGCCATCTGAAGACGGACCAGGGTATTTATTCATTCTTCCAGATTTTGGGTTGAATAACAATGGCTTAACTGCAAAATAAAAATATATATTAGTAAGTTTATGTGAAAACAAATCTAAGAGTAAACCATGCACTGTTATATTTAATTAAGTGCAAATATGAAGAAAAAAACAGTTTAAAAAGCTTAGTTTAAACTATTCTAAGTTAAAAATTTAAAATAAAATAGCTTTCTTTACAAAAAAAATAAGCTTAAAATAAATATGGTGCTAAATAAGTTTGAAGAATCTTATATCGGCGTGAGTACCTAATTATTAATATTTCTTATACCAAACTAATATACAGGTAATATATTAAAAGGTAATTCAATTTAAATTTAAACAAAACAGATCTTATATATTTAAATAATTCAAAAACTAAGAAATTACAACAAAGTACAACGGTAAGACAATATTCAGTGAATTTTATAAAATATCTTAAGCTAATTATTACAGTAAGATCACTGTTACTAAACAATAAAGCAAGAATAAATCAATTTTACAATTTGATCATTTTACATTGTACAACTATAATTATACTATAATAAGGTAAAATTATGATTACAATATATAGTACTTTTTATAAGTAATACAAATTAATATTTATGCATAAATTTAAAATTATAGAGATAAAAGAATTAATAATTATAATTTTTTTACATAAAATAAATATTGAATAGATAGTTATTATTTATTATGTAGAAAATATCTTGGTAATTAATACATTATACAATACAATATTAAGATATATATTCTCATTTTTTATCTCACATACACAGGAAATTTATACTCTGAATAATAATCAATAGTGTTTACATTTTTAATCTAAGGGTACATATTAACATCCATAACATTGTAAAACTGATTATTATCTTGGATATTCTAAATATTTTCATTCTAATAAGACAGTAATCTAACACAAATAATACTTTAAGATTAAAAAAAAAAAAGATGGTAAATCCTAGAAGATATTGTTAACTTTAAATCTGAAAATGTTACATTATTTAAATATTAAAAATAAAAAAAAAAAAATTGTATTTTGTATGCAGAATGTTAATTTCCTATGTTGTGTGTATACAAACACAACTGACCTTTTGAAAATATCAGCGTGAGGTCGTCGTGCCACAAGTATTATTTCTGTTTTACTAACAAATACTGTACCAAAATATATGTTCAGCAGTTCCAATTTTGTGTGTTTGGCTTTAATTAATAGAGTGAAATAACCAATTTCCAAAGTTAAAAGTAAGAAAATTATCTGTTTTTTCATCATTTTATTTTTTATTTTTAAGTAAATATGTAAGTATGTAAAATATAAATATTTAAAAACGCCCATAATTTACTTAAAAATGTTAATATTGTAAAGTCTGACGAGATAACACAGATAGGTAATATTTTTACCTTAAAATTAGATTATAAGCCATTTCACTTTCATATTTAAAGCTAAACATATATTTTGATACAGTATGCGTTAGTAAGAAAAAAAAACACGCAGGTATGACATACTCTTAAGCAAAATATAGTATCACATGGATTTAATGTGCAATTTTTATTAAAAATCTATTAAATCTTTAAATTTTAATTAATGTTACAAAATGAAGCGATTTCATATGAATTTTAAAGTTTCCTGGCTGTTTAAATTTTTTGTTACAAATATTGCAATGATATTTTGGCGGCACATTACATTCATATTTCAAATGATTGTATAAACCTGGTTTAGTCTTATAATTGCGGTGACAATTCTTGTTTGGGCAGTTATATAACTTTCCATTATTTTGAATCCAAATATCTAAACACACAATGAAAAATTAGTTGAAAATAATTTAGATAAAATATAATAAATTAAAAAATAATAATTAAATTTGTTCATCGACATATAAATCCACTTGCATAAAAATTTGATCTCTACTATAGATCTCTACAAATCTTACAGTGATAAAAAAAATAAGGTACAAACAAAATAAGATAAATATAGTGGTTATATAGTATGTTTAATCAAGCACATACCAAAAGCAACACAACATACATTACTCGTGTTTTAAATTATATATTGCAACAGAAACCACAATTAAAAATGTCAAAAAGTACTTAGTATATCTAAATTACAAGCATTGGAAATTTTAATTCTGTATTTAAAAATATTAAATAAACAATTTTATTTTTTAATTGATAATAAAACTATCCTGAAATAAAATAACTATGGTATAGTAATAGATTATTAGAAAAATACATAATAATAAACTTTTTTTCTGAAAAAAAAAAATATAAAATGTATAAATATGCATATTAATATTGTATACATATAAATTATTTAGAATTTTAGTATCATATATTATAAAGAATTTAATTAAAATATATTTATCGATAGAATTATTATTAAGTATCAGTAAATTTTAACACTTTTTATTTTTGGAACATATGGTAAAAAGATTATGATTGTAGATCACAATCTTAATATTATCATTTCATCTATATCATGGAGACTTGATGTGTTACAGCCATATGTTTTTTAAAATTAGAGCGGTAATAAGTTGCTTTACCACAAATTACACAAACAAACTGTGGATCTTTGTTACATTCATATTTCATATGGCTTATTACATTTTTCTTTCGACGATATGTACGCCCACATTGAGTACACTTAAATGCATCTTCACCAAAATATTTCTGTTTGGCACTGTTATTATATCGACCTACTGAAATACAAATATTAAATATTAATAATAAAATACTGATTTTTACATTAGGTATATAATATACTCAATTGATTGTAGTAATAAAATTATAAGCAATCAAAAAGCATTTTTATTAGATTACTCAATATAATTATCACGTTTATAATTTTATTTTTTAAGTCAAATCTAAACAGTATTATGAAATTTTTTGCAACTATTGTATGGTAAAATGTGGATATTTCCTGGAAATAAAAATCATTAGTTATATGGATATAACAATATGTATGTTATATGTATATATATATATTAAATCACTACGTAACATTGCTTAAAGTATAATAAAGTAATGTTAGCTTAAAGTTAATAAATACATTTATATTAAACAAGTTTACACATTTATTAATTAATTTAATATAATAGTATAATAATACAAAAAATATATTTTTTTGTTATATTTGAAGGTATGGTTGTTCTTATGAATTAGATTGTTTCAACCAAGATTTTATAATATTATTTTTATTGCTTATTTAGTTAAACCATGACATTATGCAGAATGAAGAAGTCAGTTTTGATGAAAACTTGCATTTGTTTCATCTAGTAAAATTTGTATACTTTGAAATTGTTTTTTTATTTGGGTGTTCAAAATTAATAATTTTTTATTTAAAATTATTTCAAATCCAAAATATTTAATTAAATTCATAAAATAGAGTGACATAAAGGTGCTTGCTGTAGCCCTGAAAAACAATATCTGAATAAACTATGATTATGGTTCCTTCTTTTCAAGGTACCTTGTTGTTCACTTGAAATTATGCAAATTATGTAGTTACAATTGTATGCTGATTCACATTGTATTGGATTATATACCATTCTTGTCTAAACTACATTAATATGTAACTACTTTATTTAGTTAATAAATATTGTTAGAATTATTCATACTGAAAAGTAAAAGTAATGAGTTGCATTATATCCATTTGGAATATATAAAATCATAAGTCTAAGATTTATATTGTAATTGACCAATTTAATTGATTCAATGGCATGCATCAATATGTACTTACAACAATTCTATGCAATGCATAAATGTAAATGAATGGTGGTAGAGGGGGGTATGTGCAAAGAAGTTCTTCTTCTTTTTAAAAAATATTTAGACATACCCTTTCTAATAATATCCTCAACAATAAGATATTTAAATATTCAGGTACAGATATTATTTTAACAATTTTGCACGCATCTTCTAATTTTCCCCAAATTTAAGTTTTGTTACTACGACGTATTTTAATAATGTTAGATTTATTAGATCTAAGCCCTTCAATACATGCATTTTTTTTAACATTAGTTATGTGTGTAAGCGAACATCATCACAGTTGTATTTTGTATTGTATAAATTATGCTGAGCCTTGATACTAAAAATAATGTAAATTTATAATTTTTTCCCTTTATGAATCTTATTTATACATGCCATTGTTAATGTTCTAGTATTACCTTTTTCCATGAAAAATTCATAAGGAATGACAGTTTGTATACTACTAAGTTGATATTTTTAAATTATTATACAATGAAATATTATAAGTAAAGTATATTATCTGTTACACAATTTAAATAAAAATTACACCATACTATTATTAAAATGAATTAACAAAACCAGCAATATTAATTTGTAAATATTTTAAAATCTATTGAAATAGATAGTTCGTAACACCACAATTCAAAATATAATATTATATTAAAACATTAATTAAGTAAAAAAAGTCCTTATTAATAATTTGACTTGGATGGTTGGATGTATTATTGTGAAGTGAAGACTGTATTTATTAAAATCACTATCATATTTCATAACAAAAAACATTAATGTATAAAATGAAACATTGTTTGACAGTTGACTTGGATTTTTAAATCAGCATTTGTGAGATAGTGTACTTGTACAGCGAAATTAAAATGTATAATATCATTCACGTTTATTCAAAAATTAATATTTAAAATAACAAGTAATAATACAAAATATAATAATAATAATAATAATAATAGACTGAGTATAGACTAGAAGTCAGTAATATGAAGTTAAATATTAAACTAGTAACTACGAACAGTACGAACACCACGAACAACTACTAACTACACCATCATAGTATCATTCTACAAAGTAGATAATATTATGTTGATGATAATAAAATTGTTTATTGTTATTATTATTACTATTATTATTGTTCTGGGATGTGATAGTATTACTTGTTATCGAGCACGTGGGTGAAAAACAGTATAGCCAAAAGTAATACTAAATTTATTTTTATATGATTATTACTATTAGTTATTGTAATAAATAATGTATTGGTAATTGGAAATAATTTATTACCAATACAATATTTTTGG